>NC_079160.1:83628266-84878266 GCF_947563725.1 Argiope bruennichi | reverse complement strand
TATTACTCACACTGTGATGCCATTTTATTACATTGGCTGCTTCTGTAATAAAATAGCATCGCAATTAAAATGCATAAAATTATTTGTACAACACTTGATGTAAGAACGGTTATGCATCATGATTATTAGATTCTTTCATTAAAATATACATTTAAAATGGACTGATCTAATTACATTTCGCTGCCCTATTAGAGAGAACTGCAAAGCATATATGAATATAAACTTTCCAAAAGTACCTTAAAAGTTGTAAATTCTTTTTGTCTTTATGCAAACGAACTTTGTTACCACAGTAATAAAGCTTTAGAGAAGATAAATTCTTTTAAACAAAACCGTCTTCTATATCTTATATAACAATAAGATATTTAATTATGTATGATTTTACATAATTGAAACTAAATATATTGCCAACTTAAAGTGTTTATCTGCGTTAAAAAGCCATTATTGTTTGAAAATAATTTTTTCAATTAGCCGCCTTTAGCGAACAGCTTGTCTGTCTAGTTTAGTGAATTCTCAATCTGTTAATATTGAATGCTTCTTGTTTCTTTAATAAGATTCCACTTGTCATTTAAAGAAAAGGAAAAACATGAAATTCATTGAGAGAGTCTATCACAAATTATTGTGAACGTTAATTGATTTAGCACGGTAACATAACAATTGCTACAAAATAAAAGCAAAAGAGAAAATCCTGCTTCGAAGTTAATGTTCAAAGAAATTTTTTGAATCAGAATTTTGACACTGATAAAAGCACGCGATTGAATGTTTTGATGAATGAGTATGAATTCATCGTAACATTAAAACCATTGTAAGTGAAATTGAATTTTGGAGATTTATGGGAAACGGAAAAAGAAACTGTACCGAAATTAAACTAATATGATTAAAAAAGGAAATTTTGAATAAAAAGCGAAATAAAACTACTTTTTGAAAAACAGTTTTTGTAAACGAAAAAAAAAAAAAAAAAAAAAAAAAACATTTCCGTATATAAAGCATGGCAACTATCAGTTTACGGGTAATAAATAAGGTTACTGGTACGACTCACACCTGATATTCGGAACATCTATTTAATTATATAATTTTATTTTTATTAATTTTTGCTATCTTTTAACTAAAATAGAGAAGGAGTCACTTAATTAAGTAGAGGTTTCGGAACAATTAGAGAGCCACACATTAGGATTACAAGTGAGTTAGTCAATATTCAGCGAGTTAAGCCTATTTATATATTCGATTAAAACTTCTTTTAGGTTCCTATTTCAATACCTCAAATTCTTTTACTTCATCTTTCCTCTGACTGAATGGAATTTTCGGCGAGCTCTCTTCCAAGCATTTCTAATATTAGTTTACAATTCCATTAATTATTTTAGAAGAGTCAAATAAAACGTCGATTTAAAAACTTTCAATGAAATAATCTGAAAAATTCATGCGGCATGTTTTACATTTGACAATAAATAATAAAAACGATTTCAGTGCCACAGACATGGGCGTTTTATATTTATAGATGTTTTATTTCAAATCCTTTAACATTGAATTTTTAAAATCGTTTTTACTTTATTTCTATGACAATTAGAAATGAAACTGAAGGCATTTTAATAGAGCTTAACATCTGAAAATGGAGCTCTAATAGTATTATAAATAAGTGCTTTTCATTGTTTTTTATTAAGATTATTTAAAAATTAATATTTTTTCTATTCCGTTTCCTTTATGTTACATTAAACATTATTTTGAAATTTTTCAGAATGTTTTTCTTTGCTTCTGATGGCAATGTAGCAAATTCAGATAATTCAGAAGACACTTAAATGATAGATTAATTAACACACATTTCCCAACTTAACTTTCCAGTACTGAAGAAATACCAAAATCTGTTGATATCACTTGAATAGCAGTGCATACTCAATCGAGTGATGTAAAATTGAAAGAAAAAATTTCCAAAGTAAAAATTAAAAAAAAAAATTTGTTAACAAAAAGAAAAATAACCTATCAATATAGGGAATATTTTTTAAAAATTCGTTCTCCCCATTTCAAGGAAAATTAAAACTCGTTTTTATCGAAGTGTTGTTTTTCCCATAAATGTTCATTTCTCAAATATGTTTACACAAAATTATATATTTCTTGTATCGGTAATATATAGTATTTATGAATAAAATTCATTTATTCATAAATAGTCGTATTTAAAATATCTGACTGAAATATAGCATATGTTTTGTTTATAATACTGTCTAGAGATAGAATTAAAATATAAATTCAATGAAGGATCATTGTAAAGCCATGCGGTTCCTAAACTTTAAGAAAAAAGAGAAATTCTATAGAAATCCAAAATTTCATATTAAAACTCTAGCATCTACAACAGTCTTAAATTACTTTTAGTCCAGCAATTTGTCATTGCATCACATACATAATCTCATCTGTATTCATAATAAAACTGAATGTGTGTTTGTGTATGCTGGAGTTTTACAAGAATGATTGTTTGACCTAGATCTACCCTACTTAGCACATATAAATTTTGGACGACAGAGATATACGCCTCAAAGCTATTTTTTTAAATTTTAATTGGATTTTTAATTAATTAAAAATTTAGCAATATGTTGACATTTTCTGATATAACTTCCGAAAATGTTATAGTGCAAAAATAATTTTTACATCATCTAAAAATTCAAGAACTTATCTTTTCAATGATATCAGTATCTTAACAAATATGTTAAGTCCCTATTCTTAATGAATTAAAAAAAATATTTAAAGCACATTTTGCAACAATTTAATCCCCAGAAAAAAATAACATGCACGAGCACTAACGCGGGCATGGAAAAAATTTCTGTTATCAACTTTTTGCCATTACGTTGACAAAAATTCTAATTAAAAGATTCATTTAACTTGTACTTCAGATTAGATGTGAAAATGTATAATTTTTATAATGTTTCTGTAAGAAAAGAGATAAACAGGAGTGTTTTCTAAAAAGATAAGAACAAGCTGTGCAAATATATTATTAATTTAATATTCACTGTGATTATCTAACATCTCTCTTAATCGGAAATCAACAGATAATTTCTAAACCTCTAGTAGCAGATATAAACTTTCAATAAAAACAGATTGTCTAAATGAAGTAATTATACTTTATGTAGTTAAAGTAAAAAATGTTCTAACAAATTAAAGAGTTTCCAAAATTTTTATACTGAACTTATGCCCTAGGCGCAATATTTAATAAAATATTCTTGAGTACTCATTTGAAAATTTTATCAATATATATATACAGGGTGTTTATTTAGTCCCGGACCCATTTTGATGCTTAATAACTCATAAAATAATAAAGATAGATTAAAATTAATAACATAAATAGTTAAATAGACTCAAAAAGTTTCATGACCCTTGTCAATGAACTTCCACGTGTGCCCCCTTCGTCGCACGGAGAATATCAAGTCGATAGTCAATTTCACGCCAGGTAGCGACAAGCATGTCGGCATCCACAGAGCCATTTGCGCACATTATGGCGATTAACAATGCCAGAAACATGAAAGGATGCTTCATCGGAGAACATTGTGCTCTTCAGAAAATCAGCAGCATCTTCTATCCTCCTTAGCATATCTGTTGCAAAGGCCATCCTCCTAGGACTATCGTTCGGTTCCAAAACTTGAACAATTTGAACTTTGTATGCATGCGGTCTTAATTTTTTCTTAATAACCTTGTACACCGTCGAAATTGGCATATCCAATTCTGTTGCCGCTGATCTCACAGATATTCTAGGATTGTGTAAAAATGTCTCTCTGACACGCTCAACATTAAAATCACTTGTGCAAGGACGTCTGGAACGTTTCTTATCTTCGATATTTCCGATTTCTAGAAAATTCTTTTTCCACCGCAAAATGCTGTTTTTGGATGGAGGATCTTTTTGGTAAATTCTTCTGAAATTTCTCTGTGCTTGCACTATCGATTTCATTTCTATGAACCACCATAAAATCTGTGCTTTCTCTTGTGGTGTAAGCATTCTCCTTAATATCCACTCGAATAAAACATCACATACAAAAGTACTACATAGAACAAACACATCAAAAGTAAACATAACATTGCAATAGTTGCCAAAAACAAAAGAGAGAAAAATGCAATTAATAATCAGACAATATTTAGAAAAGTACAGATATTTAGACTGGAAAATGAAATTATCTGAAATTAACCACACGTGCAGACGATATTTACAAAAGTAAAAATATTCAAACCTGAAAAGGAAAATATATGAGTTATTCCATCAATAAATGCCAGAAGTTTGTTTATATCTTTATTATTTTACGAGTTATTAAACATCAAAATGGGTCCGGGACTTTATAAACACCCTGTATATATATACAGATTCATTTGTTTTCCATACTGTCTGGAAAAAAATCAAATTTCATGTTAAAAAATTCCATTTTCTCAAATATTTGAAAAATCATCATACTGTAGATTTTTTCAATCTTTTATTATGTTTTTGCATAATTGCCACCTGAATAATGGAAGAAGAATCCCTTCAGATAACATTATTTTAAAGAAATTCTTCCGAGTGTACTTTCCTGTAAATGAGAAATAGAATATATATATATATATATATATATATATATATTTGTTCTCTGAAAAAGAAACAATTTTATGAAACTATTACGATAAATAACAAAAATAAGAATATTTTCCATATTGAATTTTTTTTTTTATTACTGAATGTTTACAGTTATACAAAATAACAGATAAGTCATTAAAAATAACATGAACACGTTTTGCATGCTACTTCACATTTTCCTAGATTTTTTTTCTAGTTGTAGACATATTAACTATTACTTTTTTTTTCTCACTACTCCTTGGAACTTGCATTTCCTATTACTCGCTAGAATAAATACCAAACGTTCCGGTTGCGCATCCAGGCTCTTCTGCGCTCAGAGTTGAAATTTGAGAAAGCTAACTATTTGAATATCTAACTCCACATCCTCCTTAAATATCGCTTCTTTTTTCTTCAGATCTCGATTTAAAAGCAACTTAAACGCATTAAACATTTTCGTGCTCCCACGAGATTCATGCATATAGCATTATTTTCGAAGTTTTGGAGAAAACTGATTTCTTCATGTGCTTTCTTTTCTTCAAAGAATTGTTAGGAAATTGGCAGGAAAGTAGCGATTCAAGGCTACACTCCGCAGGAAATTATCCCTCTGTATTTTCCTATAAAATAAAAGAATGAATATTAATAATACCAAGTATAATTTCTATATCAAATTAGCAGTAGCTGATTGCAAATTTTATTTCTCAATTTTGTACAGTAAAATTAGGCTAGTTAGATAGATTTTACAATTGCATTTTTTCTCTCCATTGTACCGAATTTCGGATTACTACAACGATAAAAAAAATCGTCAATAATTGGAATTTATTGTTGTTAATTCGAATTTAAAAATCGTTGGCAAATGACTTTTATTCATTTATTTAAATATATCCATGATTTTTGCTCTGGTTGTTTGTGAGTGAATAATTTTTTTAAGTCACTTAATTACTCGAAGTTTTAAATGCTATACAATATTTAAAATTGGAACTGCAATACAAATTTCTTACTTGGAAAAAAAAAAGAAAGTAATTTTTTTTTGGTATTAAATCATTGTTACAAAATATAGATAATTTACGATAATTTTTTTAGTTAAAAATTGCTATTTTCTTCATGCTAGATAATTTTTTAAAACTTGTTTTTTCTTTCTTCGAATTCGATGAATCGAATTCTTATTGTGGACCTACTAGATTCTACTTGACCAAATTAAACTTAAATAAATTTAATATAAACATAATATTCTTTTTTCCTTTAAACAATAAGTTTCTTTTATGTCTGTTTCATACATATAAATTAATACAAGTTTCCATCGAGTTAGTAATTAAATACGTATTTTATAAATTTTCATAAGATAAATACAGAATTGTTCAAGTTAGCAAAACTAGTTTATGCATTTACAGCACACTTCTTATTATTTATTTTAATTAGAAGAATCATCAATAGAATGATATAAAACAGTGATATTATCATATTACAACGATTTGAATTAATTTTATTAGCTATACAATAAAACTAAAATATACCAAAATAAACTGAACATTTCATTGAAATAAATACTTCATAAAATAAATCTTTAAAACGTCAGATTTTTTTAAAAAAATACAATCCATTCTATTAAAATCCAATCTATCCATTAAAAAAATCAATTTAGAAATGAAAGGAACGTCGAAAGATGCATAGTAAATACAAATTATCAATAATGCATTAAATTAAGTAAATGCATTATTAATATTTCTTTAATAATAAATTCAAAGAAAATCATTTTGTGATCCCAGTACTAATTACATTCACTACGCCTCTGCTCATTCATACGTATGTGTTTCTTTGATAATGTCTGATATTCTGGAAAGGTGTAATTCTTTTTCTTTTTTTTGACGTCACCACACGCAAGAGCTTCGTTGCAACATATAAGCTTTATTATTTACACCAGTTTGCACAGGGAATCCTAATTTTGTTAAATTTCAATTCATCGTCATTAGCATTATTATTTTGCATAAATTGAATCAATGATTATCTTTTTTCAAGAGAATCATCTCAATCTTT
The DNA here is from genome assembly GCF_947563725.1 of Argiope bruennichi. Lineage (NCBI taxonomy): Eukaryota > Metazoa > Arthropoda > Arachnida > Araneae > Araneidae > Argiope > Argiope bruennichi. The sequence goes on along the minus strand of NC_079160.1, from coordinate 84,871,683 downwards.
TGGATTTAGAGGATAAATTGACCTTGCCGAAGTTCAATTGTCCAGCGTCAAGAATACGAGAATGTATTGGTATTAGAGTAAACTGAAAAAAATTTACCCCTCACATTTTTCGTTGTTCAGAGTACATAGATTACAGATTTTTATCATATCATCTTATTATCGTGTAGCATATAGTATCAGTTCACCTTGAAAAATATTTGAACTTATTTGCAAATATCGCATGTAAATAACGATTTTAAAAAATTACGCAGTCAGAGGGTTAACAAAATATTTATTCACTACAAATGAGAGATCCTATTGAAGACATTGCAACATTAAAATGGCAATGGATATTTTAGACCCTAAAATGTGAAAATTGAATCAAAGTATGCCATTGAAACTAACTAAGTAGTAGTAATCATAATTCTTGAGATTACTGGATATATTTACTAAGATAGCACGGTTTGTCAAATGATTTCGTCTATAGATTTCGAAGAAAAATCAAAGAAGTAAGTATAATCGATTAGTAATGCACATATTAATAATGAAAAAGGATTTGAATTTCATTATTAATACGAAACTAAACAACTATCCACCTTGACTGCCAATTTGATTTGTCGGAAATATTGGAGGTATTTAATATCAGTAAAAATTAACTTTATATTCATGATTGGTTTAATAAAATATTTTTATACTTTAAAGTACGATAGAGCAAAAACAAAGCCATTTTAGTAAACTTACATGTGCTTGTTTTGATGTATTCCCGAGCATTTATGATGAAATCAAGTTCTTTGATATGAGCCGTTTATTTTGAAACCGGGGCAAGTTTATTTTTGAAAAAAAAAAAAAAAATGGAGATAATGGTAGTTATGTATAAAACTTGTTATAATCTCTTTATGCGTAAACAATTTATAGTAAAAAAAAAGCTCAGATTCTAGTATTTGGGATATGGAAGTTTTAGCTCTTAAAGAGAATGAAAATATGTTTGAAATCGAAATTATGTTTGTATGTAATATATAAATTGAAAATATGTTTATTTTGAATGTGGTGCAAGTCCATCTTAGATTGAAATTATTTTTGACCGAATATATTACGGCAAAATTTAACTACGGTTACTGTATTGGTGAAGCAAATGTGGCCGTTTGGCATCATGTCTGAATTCTAAGGTGTTTCTATATATCTATCTTTGATATTGAAAATCGGTGATTTTACAATATTTCATAAATAATAAAAAGTATATCTTAATTTTATGTTTCGATAATAATATGTTTACTTCCGACACCGATTGTTCAATCCAGTGACAATGAAATAAATATCATTGATCACAAATTTTTACTGTTAGGACACTCATTTTTACAGAACGATTGTGATTTTAGAGTGGGAGGAATGACAATACGGAAAACCAGCTCCTTGTAGATTCCCCAGGATTACTATAAAGTAATGCGAAATTGTCGGAAACATAATAAATTTTTAGTACATGAAATGAAACGTGGAAATTTATTTTCAACCCAACCTCTGTAATAAGCGGTTTTAAAAAGAAAGAAAAATACCAATGGAGAAACCGTGAATCGGTTAAATATATGCTATATCAAATTTACAAGGGATGCACCATACAAAATATTCAACAAAACTTCGATTCAACGAGATGCTGAATTTAAAATTATCGATTTGTCACCACAACAAGGAAGACCTAGTAATTTCGTAAATATAAAATTATCTTTTATGTATGAAAAAAAGAGATGTGAAAAATACACAGACATGATGGATTTATTACCATATATATCTTCCGTTCATCATGAACATTTTAAAATCTTAAATCCTGAATAAAATTCAATTTCATTATACCTACTTGTAAACTGAAAATGTGTAATTTCATAGAAATTCTTAATAAAATTGAGTTGCTTTTTGTTATATTTTCTACCAGAATATTCTTTGTTTTGTTTCACTTTTTATCAAATGAAAATATATTTATAAAAATATGAATAGTATTTTATTTTTATTACTGAAAAATTTTACTACTATTAAAATACTGTTTATTTTTCATTATTAACGATTTCAGCGATTTGGTCGCCATTTCATTTTTTTCCGCAGGCAACATTTTCACTACGCTGTTTTCTTTAAATCTCGTTTATACAAAAAAAAAAAAAAAAAATCGCCAATTTGGCGAGATTTTGAAAAAGTCGCCAAAGGTGACCGTACAGTAAATTATTACCTTAAATTGATTGAAACGCAAACCTTTAAATATCTCGTAATAATAAAAATGTGTCAATTTAGGTAAACTGGGAACAAAACCAATTCTATTGCACTAATTCCAATTATTTTTATACACAACATACTTACAGCTACGGTGAAAGGAATGAACTATAAGAAATATGTGCCTTTTCAAAAAAAGTTATAGCTAATCGAATATTTCGCTATTGAAAATTTCACAAAATTCGTTGCTGATAGTTACATTAAGCAGCTCTAAAAGAAAAACTACTCAGCTCAAAGTTGTATGCCTAGCTCATTGCCTTTCGACCATAAAAGGTAACATATATGTAAAATTTAAAGGTAATAAATTTATAAGATATCATGTTTTACGTATAAAACTTTTTACGACACTCAGGTTTTGCAAAAAATTTATTCAAAAATTTCATTTGTTTTGTACTAAAAATGCTCTGTAAACAAAAACTAAGTTCAAAAGCAGATGCAATTGCCATTCCTTGTTGAATAAAAACCTCTCAAAACGTATTCTAATACGCATAATTTGCTGATAGCGCATATTATAAAATAAATCATTATCCAAGGAGGCATGCATTTGATAAAATGTTGGGAAACATCCAAATTCTTCCAGTTTCGATTTCAGCTACAATGGTTTATAAATTTCTATTTATTGTAGAATTAAAACAACCACAGGTTTGGTAACGAAATAAATGGATTTCAAGATGAAACAATAAAAAAAATTACTTATTTTCACCAAAAATTGCCTTTTAAACGTAGAGATACCTTAAATAGCACTTCATCAAGCTAATGTTTTTGTTAGTTACATTATGAAGACTTTCCATGCAAATTGTTATAAAAATTTTGAATGTAATATTGCCATTTTATAGCGCCATAGCAGATACTCAAACATTAATAAATCTGGAAAAAAGTTGAATAAAAAAAAAACCTTTCCAGCTTAAATTGTAATTTGTTAAAATAAATAATTATTTTAAACTCAAATGTTCCAGGTTTTCTTATTTAAATTTTAGAATGCGGAAAATCAATTTTTTCTAAAGACCATACAACTAAAATTTATGATCAAGTAAGTCGTCAAGTATGGTATCAATACTTTAATTTCAACTAATCATTACTTTCCAAGTACTATTATTCAAACATTAATTACTATTTGCATCACTAAATATTCTTTTCCGAAATTCTTACTTACATCTAAATTGAGGAAAAAGAATCTTCAGATAGTAATTAATTTTACATCAATTTATTATTATTTTCTTACAAATTAATAGTACTATTTCTTATTTAAAAATTTGTGGTACATATTAAAAACATCTATAAAATAGCTTAACAACCTATGCATTTTATATAATATATTACAAGTATAAAAATATATAAAATATTTTACTCATATAAAAAGAAATAAAGAACATTACCTTTCAATTTTCGAACACCATGCGATACAAAATTTCTGCAGCCACCTTCCCATTAGAGTCTATCAAAAAGTTCCATTCTGAGATCGCCATTCCTTTGCCATATTTAACAACGAAATCTGATACCACAGATTTCATGTCATTGTCAGCACAATTATGAGCTAACAACAGAACATCAAATGCGCTGTTAAGGGAAAGATGATTCTTCATATAGGAAGCACAAAGGTTCTTCAAATTTAAAATGCCATAGTCATTGGCTACCTTGTATAAGTCAAAAACATTTTCCCATGTTAAATCCTCCACATGGTTAGTATAAAGAAATTCAATCATTCTCTTGACTATATCATCATCAATATCTTCAAGTTCAACGCAATCGGAATCTTTTTCTTCCATATTTGTCGAAAATTTTTCTTTAAATACAGAGGACGAAGCACTGAGAATAATCTTGTGGACTGGAAATGTGCTGGTTTTCGTTTTCAAATTTACGTCACAGAATAACTTTTCGTCGTATAAAGATCTTAAGCTTTCATAGAAAGAGATAGGAGGATCTACCCGATTATTTTTTTCTTTCAGAGCATCACAAATTTCGATTTCGGAGTTGCTACGGTTATATTGAACTTTAATTTCTTCCAGCACGATTCCGTCAGAAAAGACCCATTCCCAATACAGTTGTAAAACATCGTTGGGAAGGAATGTCTTCTTGTTAGCCAACAGTACCTCTCTTGTAAAAAAGAAAGAAAAATATTTTCTTTTGATTGGTTGTTTGAACCAAATTTCCTTTTCGTTGCACTGTACTCGGTTTTCTGAAACATCAACAAGAAATAATCGTAGAGTAGAATACTCTACATTTTCATCTTGAAGTTGCATTTCGACACGAATGATTTCTTTATGATATACATCTTCTGTCAAGAAAAAATCTACAGAGAGTATTGGCCTGTTGTTCACAGCCGATTTGATAAGATAAGTGCGTCGTTTTTCTGGTTCCAGAGTACTGAAGTTTTCCAAGTCCCACAAGAAGGATATCTTCTCTACACCTATTATGGTGCGAGCAAGACATTTGACATTCTTTGTCATCTCTCCAAATCTTTTCCATAATCGACAGCGCATTGTCAGGGTATCTTCAGGCAGAAATATTTCTCGTTTTGATTTATAGACCTCACTCAGCTTTACTAATGAATCAAATCCACATCCTTTATCTTGTGGAAAAATGTTTTCAGACGTATAGGATACCAAAACAGAATCATCTTTTCCGATGATGGCTAATTCATATCTCATTATTTTATTGACCACATCATTACCATCTTTACTTGCAGAGAAGTAAAAACAAAGGTTGTCCTCAGAACCTACTGCTCCTCTGGGCGTGATCCATAATTCACATATCATTCCATCCATCTCAAAAGAAGGACTTGCAAGATATCTATTAAACTTTGTAGAACAATAAGTCATATTTTCTACGGTCCACATAATGGTGATACATTTTTCATCCATTTCCTCGGGTGTCATTTTCGTTCAAAACTTGCAACTGGATCTCAGTAACGGTTTGATCTGTATCTAATAAAGGTTTGTTGGAAATTTCAGTGGAATATAGCAGATTTTATAAGGCTGTATTATTTCTGACGAGAAAAGAACTCAATTTCACTTCTTTCCAATTAAAAAGAAATGAAGTTTCAACTAATATACCATTTTCGCATGAAATCTTCCTTGAACGGTTTCTAATAAATTTTTTATGAAGCTCTTAAGAATATTCTTAAAAGAAAACACTCAAAATCGATGCTACAAGGTTAAGTTATTCTTCTAGAAAAGTTCAGTAGTAAAATAGAGGCAAGAACGCATTCTATTCAAATTCAGGAATGGTCCATGATGATAATCAGCACTTTTTATCTTCTCGATGTTCCAAATAAAAAGAAAAATTTGAGTGTCCACGTGCAGAACAGAAAACGAATGCAGAACGTGCATGTTCAACAGAAAAGTTTGAACAAGACAGGTCGTATCTTCTCGAATTCAACCCTATCCACTGAGAATTTTCTTTGCCCTTTTCCCTTTATAAGAAAATAGCCTTTCCCGTAACTAAGGGAAGACGAGCATTGGTGATTACTTGGATTGTTGTCATAGGAAAAAGAGGATTTGCTAGTAGATTCCGCCCACTCTACTTTTCAGAGACCACTACCAACTGTGCCTTATTTCTGTCAAAGGGAGTAATGTCATCTAACCATTCTTTATTCGTTTTAAGCCCCTTTCTGATAGATTTGAAACATGCAAATTTTACCCCTTTTCCCTTCTCTTTTGGTTTTTCGGGGCACTTTGATGACTGTCCATTTTACAGACAATTTGCTGAAGGTTGCTGGTGAGCGTCGACTGGGAGGAAGAGGGCTACAAGGGGTCAGATGGGAGATTTACAACCAGAACGGGTTTTAGGTTTTCTCTCCAGGTGCTTCTTTGGTGGGGGGGGAGATAATTGCCTGTCTGGGAGTGGTTCCTTACAGTTTTAGTTTAGGAGGGTTTAGTAGAAATATAGGAGGGTTTGTTTATTATTGCGTATCATTTTGCATATACAAAATATTTTATTCTCGGTTTTATTGGAAAATATATTCTTAAAGAAATATCATAACAGTAATTAGTGGTTTGAGGACACCATTAACAATTGCCTATTTAACAATTCTTCGATGGGAATTGACTCCAAAAACTAATAATTCAGAATCGGTTTCCTTGCACAAGCATTTATTTTTTTATGCATGATCCATTCTTAGTTATAAACTATAGGAGACATTTTTGCTTCTACATTATTGTTAAATTAGATAATGAAGTAGATTTTTTCCTCAGCTCTTCTTGTAAAAATCTGCATCGATATTTAGTATTATGGGATTAAGAATGAGGAAGAGGACAGCAGATCTTTCAAGATCATGGTAAGTCCACAAAAGTGAGTTTCCTCGGAGCAAAATTATTTCATTAGGCAAAATCAGTAGTTGACAATAGGATCGTGGATCCCTGTACTCTTTTTTGTGATATTTTGAAAGTTTTTTTGTTTTTTTTTTACTTTATTTATAGAGGTCGTTCAATTGAACTCTAAATTGAAAACTAAATACTGTTAATTTCAAGTAATTTAAATGAAGAGCATTATTTTACTAAAGATTCTAATTAATTGCTAAATGAAAGATTTTTATTATGTTATTTTACAATTCTTTAAAAAAAATATGGTGGTTTGTAATAAAAAAATCCCTTACCTATTATTAAATCATTCTGTTAAGAAAAATTGTAACTTTTTTCCATTTATTTAAAAAAAGTGTTTTTAAATTACAATTACTGTATTATTAAAAAATCATGTTTAAATTTCAGATATGCCTTTCTTACATAGTATTTTCTGAAACCAAATTTTTGAAAAGTGATTTCTATTTAATCATTTGCTATCTCACTTTGTCAAGCTTTGTTCTTTATAACTACAAATATAAATGTTAAATTAAATTGATAAAATAATATCTGGTTTTGGAAGTTTAGAGGAGGAATCGGGACCCTGGAACTGCATTGAAAAATTCACTATCGGACTTGGAAAAAAAATCCTATGAATTGAGAATTTATTATGACATAATTATTTTTATATATTTTCTGTCTTTTTTTCATTCTTATTTATTTATTTTTAGAGTAATTTGTACATACATAATTTTGATATTTGTTATTAATGGTGAAATAATAAATTTGAATTGAAATAAAAAAAAATGTTCTACAATATCTATTTAACTTAGGAATCAAGATTAGACTATAAAAATCGACTGTATGTATTACTTTATTATACATGACAAAATATTTCTTCGCATTATTTAGAAAAAAAAGTCAATATTTCTTATTATTGAGAAAAAAAGTCAAGTAAGTTAGCTAGCAGCGCTTTTTTTTTTTTTTTTTTGATTCCGTGCATAATAATTTTGTAATAGTTTTAATAATAGTAACACGAGGTCCAGTTCACCCTCATTCCTACCTTGGTGTTGTATTTCTTTATTTATTTAAGAACTTTGGAAAAGGCGGTCAGTTCATTGTAAGACTGAAAATAGATTTGACGGCTACTAGGGCAGGGTAGTGGGGGGCCGTTGCCAAGGCCACAGTTCTCTCTGTTGGACTTCGGAAAGGGGGCAAGCACAGAGTAAAGATGAGGATCCCCTCTATTTTGACCTTGAAGTATGATCCCCGACCACCCCCCTGTGCAGGATCTCCCCACACACCACTTGTCTTTCATGGTAAGGTTCTTAGAATAATCCTTTTGGACCACCAGAAGCTTAGTGTCTTGGTGGGGAAGAAGGGATATAGTTCCCGAGGGATCCAGTCTAAGGGGAGGCCATGGAGACAAAACAAAATATAAGTCTATGTCCTTTTTGAAAGAAAAATATGATGAAAGGGTAAAAATACCTTACGCCTATTCAATTAACATTTGCAAAGCCAATGCTGGCGACTATGGACAAAAAAAGTCGTATTATATCTTAAATAATCATATTCTGTTTTAATATATAATTAAAATATGAAAATAAAATCATATTTTAATCATATATACTTATTACAGCTCGTTACATCACTACGGAGCGCATGCGCAAGATATCTCAGAAATACTTAGGTTAAATGGAAATCTGCTCTTCTATCTATATCTGTATTTCTATAATGCTAGGGAACGTAGTGCAGAAATTATTGCTATTACTTATCGCTGAAAAGCAACAGTCGAATATTATTGTTTAAAACTGCTTAATTGAACGTTTTTACAGCTCAGTTGCACTTAATTCAATATTTTGCTTAACCCATGCATCAAAAGACCCCTTTCGTATGCATGGGGTCTTTTTGACCCCATCTTTTATTTAGATATTCTAGGAATTTATAAAAATTTACACCTATTACTTCCTATACCTTCGTGGAGAAGCTAGAAAAAGAAGATAAGAACAACAGAAAACAATGAAATAATGTGTGTTCTTTTTTTATAGGAGGTTTGGGGTCAAATGGACCCCTGTGTGTGCTCAAGTTTCAGATTCTTTTAATGCTATGGTTAGGACAGTGGGGAGCACAGATTCAGAGATCTCACAAGTCTTCCTACTGACAGACAAAATGATGATAGCTCAAATTAGATAGTTCATCGTATAATCATGAAATTTCAGAAAATGATCATGATACAGAATCGGAACAATAGTCAAATTCTGAATACTGAAGAAAATCTGATCGAATTATTTCCTGCTCGTGAAAAAAGTAGCTAATCTTCATATAAAATGCATTCTTTTTATAATATGAATACATTGTCTTGAAATTTAAATAAAAAATTACCTTTATTCAGAATAAGGTATGGAAAGCATCTTTTGAGTATATATATATTTATAAATGAAAGACAAAAGTTAGGATTTTTTACAGTTGTATGTTTAAGCTTCTTTCTTCCAAAAAATTTCAAATGTAAAATATAGATTTTCTTGTTTTTCCAATATTTTTATACAGGAAAAAAATACTTACATTAAAAATAATGCGTTTTATCGGAATATAATAAGGGAAAAGGGAATGAATACAGAAAAGGTATGAAAGAAAGAGACTTAAAGTTCAGTTTCAGTTTTTTTCTTATTAAAAATAAATTCGTATCTTAGATTAGAACATATCTGCATGGAAAAACATTAATGCGCTCTGACTATATTTTATTTTTATACAAATAGCCAATAGGATAAGGGTAAAGTGTCTCACAATTTAGGATCAAAATGACCCCACGCGTGTGCTAACGTTCAAAAAATGGCTGCGTGTGCTGAAGGGTTAATGAATACATTGAGCTGCTAAATATTATTGAAATTCTCAGGTATGCGTACCATGTCATTATAAACTCCATTCAATGAGAGGAAAGAATATGGAAAACAAGACAAAATGATAGAAATCAGCGGCGAATATAGATTAATCCAGAGCGAAAACAGATTTTACTGTCGCTAGATGAATGATCCCTATTACTCGTCTGTGGAAACTCATGTCCAGATCTTTTAAAACTATTATCTCACAAAAATGGTTTTTGCATTATCTTAAAACTCAAAAACAATTGCTTTTCAATTATAGAAATTTCACTTCTTTGCATGCATTTCCTTTACTTTTAGTATTTTTTTTATAAAAAATTTACTTTGGATTTAATCTGGAATAATGTTATGATGAAATTAAAACACGTGCATCAAAGCACTGAATCGCGTTTTTTGGTCAGTGTTAAAATTAAGGTTAAAAAAAGTGTCTTCTTTGATCATTATCTCTGAAGTATTTTCATTTCATAATATATAATTTTTTTTTTAATTTGCATAACAGTATTTTAGCAGACTGATTTAGTTTAATTCATGTCATTAAGTCCTGTCAAATGTTGCAGTCAAAATTAAAAAGAAACGAATCCCAAATTAATCATATATCCATAATAATTCTATAAAATCAATAATGTGACCAATCTCCTGGTCGCCAAAGACGGCTAGTACATTTATATTCTACCAAAAAAATTGATTGAATTAACATGCGACTAATAAATGGAACATGTGCAGTAAAGAATTAACTAATATGAAAATAATCATGTCCAATGTAAACATTTAGAAGTTAGAACTTTTTTTTTTCATATTAAATGTAATCTTTTTTCTTGTCAAATCTTTTCTTGTCAATGATAAGTTTTGGATTGTATGAAACATAATGTAAAATGAGTATATAAAATCAAATTTTATGGATAAAAATCCGGACTTTTGCATCAAAGTGTTTTGTCGAGAACTGATAGTGTTTGTTTCTTAATGTCTCTACAGTAATTGTAGAATTTTTATAACATAAGAAGTCAGAGAAAACTGCTAACCTATTTTATTTTATTTTTGTATTGTATAATAATAACGATTTAATTTTCCTTAGAAAGATTTAATCTCTAGCTAAACAATAAAAAATATAGAGACCATTTCGGAAACGAAAAGTGTATCTAATTAGATAGTAGGAAAAAAAAAAATAAAAAAAGCAACTATGGTAAAAAAACAAAAAAAAACATTGACAGTAGAAAATAATAGACAGACAGCAAAAAAGTCAAATATTAGATAATTTTTGTCTGGTGAATCCTTAGGTGTAATATTGCTTTTTTTACAGGTTTATTCTCACAGCTGAAAAGAGAGATTTGCAGATTTCCTTAATGAATGGCAAGTCTATGTTCACTGTCCTTGGCCACAACCTTATCTGCCGATCTCTTTTTTTTCAGTGATAAAACTCACATTACAGAAAAGCAATATTGCATAGCCATAATGATAATAAATCTTTCCGGAACCCGTCTCGATTAATTGATTGCAAATATGCAAAATAGAGGAAAAAATTTATGTATTTTTTAAAGCATCTGTCAAATATTCTTCTTACTCCTCTCTTAAAAACTAGAAAAAAGTTAAACCGTAAAAACAGTTCATATCTTACATATAAAACAACTATGATTTTTCGTAACTATAGATAATTAACTATTTTATACAATGTTACATTAGATTAAAGTTTATATATAGCATAGTTTCAATGAATAATCTATACTATACAAAAACATAATTGTAAAATATGTAATTCTCCTTCTTCTTATCTTTCTTTTACTTAAGTGCGACAAATAAAAGATTTAACTGGATTTTAAAATTTGAAATCTAAAAATATAAAAACTATTTAGTTAAATATTCAAAATAGGATTGTTTCGGCTTTGTTTTATCAGTGGCAAATCTATGCGAAAGATCATTCTAAAAAAAATTAAATCGGGTAAAAAAAAAAAATGCATAAAAATCTTTAAAATCAAAACTTTCTAAACACTAATTTCAAATTTGGAGCATACTTTTTAAAACTCAGAATTCCCACGTCTAAGTTTCATTCATCTAGCTCGGGAGGTCTGAAACATAAAGTTTCTCCAAAACCTCGAATGTGAATTTTTCGATTATTATAATACTTTTCTAGTATACTTCGTATAGCAGAAAGTAAAAATTGCTAGGGAGTATTTTTTGAAAAGCTAATATGTTGAATTTTGTAATAATAATCATTCTGCAAAATTAAAAAAAAAAATTAATTTCTAGGTTTTTTTTTTTTTTTAATTATGCTTAATACAGCGTTTTTAATGACTCTTGTCAGTATATAAATAGGTCAACATATAAACATTTTCATAATAATAATAAACTTATTTTAATCTCAAAATACACTTCTAATAATCACATGAGTTATCATTTTCTACATAATTCTCCGAACCTTCGAGTGAATTAAGAATATTAAAATTTTTCTCTGAAGATCCATGAAGATACAAGATTCGGACATATTAAAGTAGCAAAAAAAAAAAAAAAAAAAAAGGAAGAATATAGACAAATTTTTTTTTTATTTCGTATTATAATAACTAAAATATATTTGGATTATAGATAGTATTTCCATTTTACGTTCCATAGAAAATTCAAGCGACTAGAGTGAAAAAAAGTGCTAAAAAGATTTAATTAAACCTAACTCTATTATAAACAGAATTTCTTGAGTAACTGCATGGAACTAAGAAATACCTGGATAATTTTTCAGAATCTGAGAAAATTAGTGAAAATGGTAATTCTCTTTTGCAGCTGTAAAATAATTCTAGAGAGAAAGAAAAAAAAAGAGCTAATGATGTTGATGTGCGAATGATAATGATGAATAAAAAAAGCTATTGATGTTGATGTGCGAATGATAATGATGATTAAAAAGAGCTATTGATTTTGATGCTCTCATCCATATTCCTTATATTTTTTAAAACTCCTTCTTCATCAATGAATATAAACAGATTTTTCTTGCAAAGTATTATCAATTTCAGAACCTATTGTTTTAAAATTAAAATTAAAAAAAATCCTTTGTTAACACCTTTACAACTTATAACAGATATTATAAAATTGAAAGGAATATCCAAAAAAAATTTACATTTCAAGCCCCTCTCCATTTTTTTTTTTGGAAGGGGGGGGAATAAAACTCAAAATCAGGTCTGTATGAGTTCCAAAAGTTTGGGGATAAGTTGATCCTTGGGGATAATTTGACCAGCAACCTACGGGTCATTGCATCAAGAATCCTGCCAAGGTCACATTGTATCCAAGGTGAGACGAATGTCATCATCGCTGGTCAAGGATTACGATTTTTTTAGCAATTTTTTTTTACTAATTTCACCATTTTTAATAACATTTTGATATTAAATTTTTGAAACGATCTACGGATTGCCTCAAATGAATTACCTCCTAAATAGAATGCAGTTAATATACCCTTTGTAGCTGTGATATCCAATATGTATCTAACTATCTATATTAGTTTTTGTGACTGTGGTATCTGTTTGAATCCTTGTTACTATGATATCCAATATGTATCCAACTATCTAAAACAATCTTTGTAACTGATATCGGTCTGAATCTTTGTTACTTTGATATCCAATATGTATCCAACTATCTAAATTAATCTTTGTGACTTTGATATCTTGGGTTTCTTTTCATTTCAAAATCGGTCGAATTATATATATATATATATTTATATATATATAGATATAGATATAGAGAGACATAGAGAGAGAGAGAGAGAGAGAGAGAGAGAGACCGATAGAGAAATCTCGTGATTGTTTCAAATCAGTTTAAACTGGTTAATGACTTAAATTAAGTAAGACAAATAATGACTTAAAAATAATTTTCTCACATAATAACTTGAAATTTGCGTTCGTAAAATTCATTTTTTTTTTTTTTTTTTTTTTTTTTTTTTTTACTATTACATTACTTTCTCTTATACTTCGGATACGATAAAGTAAAATATTACATATTGAAGCAATCATAAGTATTGATTATATTGCTTGAGTAATGCAGTAATTATTGCAAAATGAGGAATACCGAAAGACGAATAGTATAAAAATAATATACAAATCTAGGCTTATTACAAAGTTTATATTATTGAAAAGCTTTGAAGTTTTAGCAAATGCCAAACGTTTGTATTAGTCAGCAAGAATTTATATCTGCATTTAAACATATTTCAAGAAATTAACTATCGTTTGCATATATTTTTCTTTCAATTATACAAATAATTACCTTTTATATATTTTATTGAATTTATCGTTTGTTTTTCATTTACAATGGAGAGAAAAAATCGTCTGCTTTCCCTAATTAATATTGAAGCTGAGATCTTATCTTATGACCAATTAAATATTTCAGTTATAACTATTAATTGGAGTCAAAGATTTATCATTATTTTTATTTATCATGAGTTTTATTTATTTTTCGGTTGTTTTCATTATTAAAATATTTTTAATTCATATTGTATTAAAATATATTCTATTAAAATATTTTTAATTCATATTGTATTAAAATATATTCTATTAAAATATTTTTAATTCATATTGTATTAAAATATATTCTATTAAAATATTTTTAATTCATATTGTATTAAAATATATTCTATTAAAATATTTTTAATTCATATTGTATTAAAATATATTCTATTAAAATATTTTTAATTCATATTGTATTAAAATATATTCTATTAAAATATTTTTTAATACAATATACTCTCAATAAATATATAAAGGAAAAAAAAAAAACATTCCTTCCGGAAATCTTTAATTCGATCTTTTTTACATAACATCGCATTAAATCTTCCACCTCCTTTATTTTTATTTAATAAATTTTATTCAAGCGTTTAATCTGTATTCCATTAGCAGTTAAATAATGTCAAAATATGGAAATAAAAGAAAAACAGAAGTTTTGTTTCATTTTTTTTTTAGAAAACTGGCAACATAAATTATTGGTATTAGAAACAATCAAAATTAGAACTTGAAAATCACTTTTCAGCTCCTAACTTCTAATCACTATCAGAAAACTCGGAATACAAAAACTGTTCGTGTTAATAAAGCGCTAATTTGATTTATTTTTCTATCTTCAATATTAAGAAAGTTATAGCGAAGTGAAAATTTCTACCCCCTTTGAGCTAAAGGGTCCAGTTACGAAAAACAACTGAGGATTTTACATTTCTTATAATATATTCCAAGTTCATTAAAATAGATAAAAATTACACCTATATATATGTGCTTGTATTGAGGATTCGAAAAACGTAGGAACAAGAGTTAGACTTAATAACGTCTGCACTAAAATATTAAATTTTGGATTTCAATTTAAGTAAATATTTATACCCTACAATTCTTGGAATTATCATTTTTTGGATTGAATATGTCGTTTCTTAAGCAATTAAAAGAAATTCAACAAAACCGTACTTTCTGTAACCGTATTTTATTTCAATTTTTTACCAAACTACAAAGCTCATCTTACTGCAGATGGGGTGAATTTTGAATTGTCATACTGAATTTACTACTGCCATATTGAAGCAAAGGTGAGTAAATTTATTATACCATAGCCGCAATTTATTTCCCAATTCAAGCTCCCCTATCACTGGCCTATACCCATATTGCTAACATGCAGTTTTTGCCTCCATTTCAAAGCATGGTAAGAGGCAGCACAACGTAGGAGACTTTTGAGATTTCATTTATAATTTCAAAATACGATTTCTGACTGACTGAAATTAGATCTGTTTTTGAATGTCAATGCATATGCACTTCTACTCTGTCTGATATTTTGTCCACCCTCAGTGGAAGAATATTACTGAAAAATAGTTTTTGCTCTTCTGATTTGGTCAAGTGATCGCATGAAGTGAAATGGAGTACAGACAGAAATTTACGAAAGAGGTTGAGATGAGATGAGAAAGGCTGGGGAACAAAATTTCATTTTAATACAGCACAATATTCAGGACTTGTAATTTCATTTATAATATAGTAAGTGCGGTTTTCACAAAGAAATAGAAAATATTTTCCTAAAGACATTCCAAAGAAACATTTATTTTATGACTATCGTTATTGGACCAGCTGCATCCCAACCTTTACAATTACTGCCCCACTCTCCAACAAACTAAAAAGAAAAAGAAAGCATACATCTTTTCTTCAAGAAAGATCTGCGTCGCCAGTTACAATTGAATGAATGTCTCCTTCCCCCTCAAAGGGGGTCCTCACCATCATTTTTCTTCAGCTAAACCCTTCGGTTCTAAAAATATTTCAAGGTCGCAGGGATATTCGAGTGGAGAAAACAACAGCTGTCTTTGGATAATGATGACTGTTATCAATCTGGTTGATTAAAATAAAATTATTCCTGTTTCGACCTTAGATAGCTACACGCTCGAAATTTTCTGTATTTTTTCAAAAATAACTTATTGAAATAGTTAATTAAATCAGTCATGATAGTAAAAGGCACGTGCAACGTAATTCCATTAAAGTTCTATTTCTCCCATAAATAAGCAAAATATTATTTTATATTGTTAATTATATCCTAAAAATATTAATTTAATAATTATACCAAATTTTATGAGCTTAGATCTTTATGTGCTTGTCTGAACAAGCTTCAATTTATTTTAATCTTTCCCTAAACTTACAAATTATAATTGCTATTCTAAATTATGATGTGGAGGTCCTCGTGACCACTTCGTCACACCGTGGAACTCCTAAGCATCACAACGTTCCCGTGATTTCTTCTTTCTTATCACTTGGGTATCTATAAACTGCCATGCCGGTCAGTATAGTCCAAATGGCAACGAATTACTGAATTACGCAGTGTGAAGTTATCTTCTAAACACTCCACTTTTGAATACTGAAGAAGGTACTTTCATCTATAGGTGTTGCATAAAAGATAAAATATATTTCATTAATTTTAAGTGAACAAATATGAACTCTTTATTTTCAAATCTAATAATTAGTTTTAAATATTGAAAGAATTAGGAAAAATTAATGTGATGACCTTTCCCTTGAGTGGAGGTATAATATTTGCTTTGAAAAATTTTGGAAGAGTTCTTGGAAGTAATACGAGTATAGAAATACATTATAACTAGCTTGTGGCCTAATTTGTAGAATTTAGAGAAATTGTGTCTATTGTGTAATCTTGCGTCATTTTTTTTACAGGCGGATAATTATACATGGTGGGTCTAGCTCAGGACTGGATCTTTTCTTTGAGCTGAGGATGGCTGCTCGTTCATTTGGAAAGTGGGGTATTTTTTCCAAAATCAATACCTATATTCTTTTACATAATTGCAGAACAGATCCAATTATAAGTCCTTTTCTGAAATATTTTCGTGTATACCATGCACAAAATACATATTGCAAGCAATATATTTTTATTTGGGAAATGTTCCAATTTCCTGATATAAACAGCTGACATAGTTGCCATGATAGGAAAAGAATTCACATAGTAACGAAAGTGAAAACAACGAGAATTAAGGATATATGAGTTTAACACTCATATATCGTTTGGTTCAGGTAAAAGTCACGGAGTCCAAAACTGTAGCTTTGAGATACTGTTAATTTAACTCATGACTAGTTATGGAAAACGATAAAAATTATTTTAAAACTTATAACTTCAATGGTAAATTTACTCATAATTACATATTGGATTAAATAATTAATTGGGTATTCTAATCAGCTGCAATATTCCATCATTTTTTTAACTTTCTCGTATACGTAGTATAGAGAAAATATAGTAGTCGCTAAAAAATTAGAACACGAGAATCTGACTTATCTCCACGTTTCAGATTTCCTTGAGTTCGAATAACACATTTTTGTGAAATGACCGTTTATCTGTGACAAAGATAACTCAAACACGTTTTGAGTTAGAAAGTTAAAATTTATTATTAGGTCATTACACCAAATATGCTGATATCTATCAAATATTGAGTAAAATCTTTCCAGAAATTATCCGTCTGTTCAAATATAATTTAATACAATAATTACAAAATCAAGAAAGCTAGATCGATGAGATTCGGTACACAGATTTATTATCAATAATGTAGATACCTGTTGAATTTTGAGTCACAGATTAAGGGGTTTACCGTCTGTCTATCTTTACTTTCAGAAAAATGTAAACGCGATAGTTCAAAAACGCAATGTTTTAAATATATTAAATTAAGTATGAGATTTTATGACTACAAGTGTAGTTTTATCTAGGCATTTGTTTCAATCGATTAAGAAAATGTGTCTAAAGCGCAAGTTCGATTTTCGGATACTATTAACCGCATGCCGGGATTAGCAAGATACCATGAAATATTCTGTAAAAATGCCAAATCGAAGCCAGAATTTATTATTTCTTAAGCACTGTACTCTAATGTCATGCAAGGCGTTTAAATTGCAGGTATGACAAATTTATTAGAGAATATGCGAAAAAGTTTTTGAGAAAACACTCCCGCTGGTTTACTTAGTGACTTTTACCTTCCAAAATGTAAACTTCTTCTATGCCTTCTTTTGAATCAGTAATAAATATTTCGGCGAAGCCATTTATATTCTCCATTTGATTTATTTGTATAAGTTATATATGAATAATATTATTATAGAAAACTAGATTATTATTTATAGTTTTTATAGATGTTTTCCCTAATGCATACCATTAGGTATTCACTTTAAAATTGCCTTTGGTACTCACCACAAAATCTTAGCTTTGTAAGAAATAGTTATTGCAAAAGCAGTTATTTATTTTAATGCCACTGTAGCTTATATACAAATCTGCTTCATTTTCTAAGTCAATTTTTCTTTCTTAACTACAAATTTAGATTCTTAGAACTTGACAAGGATTCATCCAAAAATAAAAGTTTTGTGGTGTCATTTCTTTATTACAAGACTGAATCAAGTCATTATGTCTTTGAAACGCAAAAATGTCTTTGGATCCTTAAGCGCTCTTGATCGATTTTTATATAATTCCTGATTGACGTACCTTAAAAAATATCAGTACAAGCTTTTCCTTCTCTAAAACGGACTATTTTACTTTCAGCTTGTTAGCTTTATTTTATTTTGTACTAGCTTTAACTGGGCGAGTTGTTGCCGCAGAAGAAATAAGTTTAGAAATAGCTATCTTGTTTAATTAGGAATTATAGAAAGAATGATATTTATTTTTCTACCGACAATGAATGCATTCAATGAAATTGAATAATATATAAAGAAGAAGTGTAAATAATTAATATTTTTCTTAAAACTTTATTATTCGAGTATACTTTAGGGTAGATAATATTTTTTCTTTTTCCGTTTTCAGTAAAAACAAATAAATTTCTTCGCCGTTCGACTTGTGAGCATCCAACATATTACTGACCATGTAAAAAACATCGATTTTCTAGGTTCAAAGCAACAAGTTGGCAAAGTTATTTCGCAATCGGATGAATGGTACGACTGTGCATAAAATACGAACAATCAAAAGTTCATTTTCATATATAACATAAATATCCGAGGAAGGAATATAATAAATATCAAGGAAATTACTGCTTTGTAAATTGTTAGGTTATTGCTCCATATGTTGTTAACAGCAGAACTTCCTGTTGTGACAAATCTCTGGATGGAATATGAGCATTCTGGAGATCATATGAAAGACCTATAAAAATGTTTTATCATCTGGTACACTTTGTTTATCGAAGGATTTGCTTCCGTTTCGGGTTGTTTGCTTTCCACTGTTTCATCAACCATTTCCGGTCATTTGACGACGGGTGTCCAGCTTCAATGCAAGGATGGACAGTGCTAAAGATAACAGTCGGCCACAACAAATCCTGTTGATACTGCTACCTACGTTCAGTCGTGGCGGGGTGGTCGGCTGTACGCAAGCAGAAGGTGTCCAGCTTCAAAGTTTACTGTAAACAATTATCGCCAACCCCTTTTATTGTCTCATGCATATCTGCACTGAAACTGTTTCCACTAAATTATCTTAACAACTTTTGTCCGATGGTGAAAGTGGTTATAGA
The DNA here is from genome assembly GCF_947563725.1 of Argiope bruennichi. Classification (NCBI taxonomy): domain Eukaryota; kingdom Metazoa; phylum Arthropoda; class Arachnida; order Araneae; family Araneidae; genus Argiope; species Argiope bruennichi. Next base: position 84,852,349 of record NC_079160.1, on the reverse strand, counting down.
ACTTAAGAAAATACAAATCTCTCTATTATTCAGCAGCGAAAAATAAAAATAGTTAACATGTTAAGGGGGGTTCACACGAAGCTAACTATTGTGCGCAATAGAAGATCACGCCTACTTCAGGAAAATCACGTGACTGCAACAGGACAATGGCAAATGGTTGTCCCAAACAATTATTAGCCATTGTCCCAACGACGTTGTCTCAACTGTTCACACGGGGACAATAGCAGAGAGACAACAATTGCGCGCAACTGTTTGCCTCGTGTGAACCCACCTTTACACTTGACTATAAAGAATTATTTAGAGATGGCGTTTAGGTTTGTATTTCAAAATCAAAAACTTTGATTCGTTACTTTTACCAGAATGATAACGATATGGAGCTTCAGAAAATGATCCTTTAATTAAGTATATTAACCCTTTAAAAAGCCATTTTTTTCTAGTCATGGTATATTAAAATATTTTTAGGACTGAGACTGGCTTAAGAAAGTGATTCATTTAGCTTATTAGATAAATTTAATTTCATTAATAAATTAACTGTGTTAATTAATAATTAAGTAACAAATCAAGACACGCCATTTCGTGTGAAATGAGGAACTAAAACATCTAAGTTTCTATCATATTGAGAAATTTGTCAGAACTAAGGCCAACCTACATAACTTCATACAAAGCTAGAAGAATTTACATTACGGGGGGGGGGGATGGGTATTCCAACTCACTATTCTTGTATCAAAATTAAAAATAATATCACAGAAGACCGGAAAAGAAAACTATTGTTTGGAATCAGAGGCACAGAATAAAGCATTCATTGGCCATGTAGATGTAAAATTATAATCCTCGATTTCCCATTATACATTTGTAGAAAAATATTGGGTGAGGGATAAGTCATTGTTTTTGACTTGATCTACAAACCATTTATAAAAAGTTAGTAAAAATTCGACTGAGACTGGCTTAAAAAAGGGATTCATTTAGCTTATTAGATAAATTAAATTTCATTAGTAAATTAATTGTGTTAATTAATAATTAAGTAACAAATCAAGACACGCCATTTCGTGCGAGATAAGGAACTAAAACATCTAAGTTTCTATCATATTGAGAAATTTGTCAGAACTAATGCCAACCTACATAACTTCATACAAAGATAGAAGAATTTGGTGAGAAGCATATTTTCCAAAGCCCTAGAAAGGTTAAAGAAGAATGTTGTATCAAAAAATAATCTCAGGTATTTGTAACAAAAACGATTAATTATAATTTTCTTTACAATACAACTAAATATGTGTTTAACAGCACATTGCTGTTTCGACACTTATTCCAAATTTTTGTTGTTTCACTTTAATCGCTTCGAGTTTTCAAACTTTAATTTATCTTTAAACTTTTCGAAATAATTCATCCAAAATCTTCCATTTGCTTCACAACTGATAATTACGTATTTCGACTATATTTAAGTAAGGTGTCTTTTTTTATTAGATGAGAATTTAATTTTTGATTTTAAAATCTTAGGAAGAAAACGTTGGGGAAAGATGTGAAAGGAATTACATTTCTACAGGCTAAACTGTTTTGATTGCGAGTTGCCAAATTTAAGTTGCTGGTAATAAACACCCACGGGGAATTTTTCTGGAAATATTAAAAATTAGAAATAAAGCCTAAATTTTAGAGTTTTCCCGTGATAACTTCCGAAAATACTATTGCACAAAAAAAGGATTTTAACATCGTCTTAAAATTAATATAGGTCCAGCTGGCAGCAACTTTACATTGAGCTGAAAATTAAAACATACTACAAAAATTAATATTTTTACTAATAGCCAATCATTTTTCGACAACCTAATGAGGGCTAGACCATAGTCTAATTTTATTTATAAGATTATAAGAAACCTATTTGGTTGGGTAGCATTACCTGGATGAAATTAAAAATGTCGGTAATCATGGTCATGAACTCTAGAGTCACGGCGTCAAAAATAAGAGACCATTACAGGGGGGGGGGATGGGTATTCCGACTCACTATTCTTGTATCAAAATTAAAAATAATATCACAGAAGACCGGAAAAGAAAACTATTGTTTGGAATCAGAGGCACAGAATAAAGCATTCATTGGCCATGTAGATGTAAAATTATAATCCTCGATTTCCCATTATACATTTGTAGAAAAATATTGGGTGAGGGATAAGTCATTGTTTTTGACTTGATCTACAAACCATTTATAAAAAAAGTTAGTAAAAATTCGAATCTTTATATTGGAGAGTCGTTTAAAATCAGTGATTCCACATACAATGAACTATCTTACTAATTCGCGCATCCAACTGGCACTTCTTTTTAGTGCACATAAAATAAAATGTCCCCCAGTTCTAAACTTTACCATACACATTTTCTTTTCTAAACTGAATCAGAGTCATCTGTTCCCTTTCTGTTCTCCCAATTTTGAAAGCGTTTGACAAATCCCAAATGCCTTCATGTGTGTATATAGATTCCTCGTTTCTAATTTACATTAGGTGAATATTATTTATGCTTTTTTTATGTTACTATTGCTCTTATGTTATTTCATTTCCTTCCATTCTCGGTGGTGTAATTTGTATCAACTCTAACTTTCTGCTCACCTAATCATATCAGTTTTACATCTTTCGGGAAAAAAAAGAATGACTATATTATTACCAAAAAAAAAAAAAAAAAACGTAAAATAATAGTGGATATTTATTTTTAACAAGGGAAGAATTATCTTCAATTTTAGACTAGTAACTGATTCCACTTCTGAACTAGAATGAATCATTTTTCATTCAATGCAGAAGGTATTAATTAATTTTATTATAAAAGTTACAGAAAATTATTATAATTCCAGATAAATAATTTCAAAATTATTTGTATACTTAGCTATGATTTATTTTAAAAGCTGCCATTGAAAAAAGAGTCCAAAAACAATATGAAACTACAAGAAAAACAAATTATACGATATATGTACTTATGACAATAGAAAACTTGTATTCCAATAATCGTAATTAGATAAAGATATACAACAAGTAATTAATTCCATATCATCTTCAAATACTGCAATTTCGAAAAGTAATATAAGAAAATATTCTAATGCTACATTATCCACCGCATACGCGTCTTTTGAATTAGATATTATTATTAAATAAGTTTCCAATAATGAATCTAAAACCTATAAATTATAGTGCTTCTAATTGCATAAGTAGGTCCAGTTGCTCATAAAAAAAACACATCTTGCATAAGTAAGGTGAATAACCCCTTAACTTAATGTAGCATTTTTATTCGCAATAGAATGGCAATAAGATATGAATTAAAATCGTTTGCGGAAAAGCTTAGAATTAATAATAGAATTTTTCTTTATTTGTTTTAAACTCTTTCTACTGATTAAAGTCACCTTGAGTATAATCGAACTGATCATTCTTAATCTCGTTTGCTAAAATAAAACAAAATGTAATATCTTTTGCATTCAGTAAATTTTAGAACTTTTTTAGTTGTTTTCTCATTTCTATTTATTGTTGAAAACGCATTTCAATTTAAAAAATAATTTAACATCTTTTCTTATAGTTAATGTCAGTAATAATTTATTTAAATAACAGGTTATCTCTTTTCCTTTAATGCTAAAATCCAGCTAAAACTGAATAATTTCTGAAATTTAAAAGAAAAGGACAATTGGCTAACGTTCTTCTAATATGCTGGATTCTCTTTTTGACAGTATAAGATCAGCACTTATGAAGAAAATAAAATTTTATTCTTTAATATAACTTGAAAAAATAAAATGTGACATATTATAAAAGTATAAAATTCAGAAATGAAACTCTTAGACCCGAAATTGGAAAAGGAAAGGACCACTCAAAGTTCAATATAAATTTATTTCAAGGTTGCCAATGATTTAATTTAAACAAATATTTTACATTCATGTTTAATTTAATGAAACAACTGAAAAATTATAGTCTAATAGATACACTAATTAACTCACAAATGATGGTTTGACAAAGACAGTAACAAAGCAATTATAATACATTATAACAAATATACATTTTAATTAATTTACAACTTGTGAATTAATTATACGAAATGAAATAACTATGACATAGCACCTAAAGAAGAACTAATTAATTAACAGAAGAGTATAATTATTAATAAAATTTAAAAAGCAGTTAATGTACATCTCACATATAGCTCACTAGTCGTTATTAGCATATAACTCAGTCCTGCTTTGATAAAAGTTAATAACTAAGCAATTAAAATACAATATAGAAGCATGAAATATTTAATACACAAGCCAAAATTTGATAAAAGGAAACTACAAAACAAAAATAATTGGAAAATTTTATATAAACGTGCATGATTTAATTTTGGTGACATAATTTGACTCAAAATAGTAACAAAAAAAAATTTCAACTCATTACAGCAATTAATTCATAGTGGGGATTGCATTGGATGAAATACTAGTACAAATTCAGTGCATAATGGTAAAAATAAGAATTTACAGAAACGAAAATTTCTTGAGATTGCAAATATATTAGTCGAGATATACTAGTACAAATTCATTGGATAATAGAAACACATTAGTAAAAATAAGGAGACATAAAGTAAGAACAGCAAAGCATAAATACACCTACCAATTAACATAAAATAACTTTGTACAATGCAGAAGCCTACAAATATACTTAGAACTGAAAATTTTATTAAACGATTACATATCAAAAGTGTAAATGTCAATAAATCCTTAAAAAATATTTAAAAAAAATTAAAACCTATCCTTACACCCAATAGAGAGCTGACAATTTCAACTGAAGACCAGGACCTTTTTCCGTTTAAAATATTACTATTTATTATTTTTGTTATTGAAAATACATAAAAGAAGCTTTTGAGTTATAAATATTGTTTCGCTTTAAATGAAATAAGCACTAAATAAAATTAACATAATAAAACATTTTAATTGTTAATTTTTAAGAAAGGTAGCTTCATATGTCGAGCATTAAAGATTTTTTGAACAATCAATATACTTTAACTCAGAAGCTACGAGAGCTTTTGATTATTAAACCAATCAGTATCTCAAAGTAAATTTAAAATTGTAAAAAAAAAAAGTTAAAAAATATTTTATTTTGTTTTGAATAAATCTGACAACGCCGTCGTAGTATATTTAAGGACAAAAAAAAAAAAAAAGTCCAATTTTCCTGAAAACTTGATTAAAAAATTATCGTCAACTTTAATATAGCCTACTTTACTTATTAGATACACTGTCTCTGAACTTGATTTAATTAAAGAAAGTAACAAAAAATTATAATTCATGTTAAGCATGCTTATTAATTTATTCACAAGTCATGCTTTTATTGAATAAAGTTGAAAACACTAGTTCTTCCATGGTCCTGAAAGGAAAAAAGATAAAGAATTAAATGACTTATAAAATTGAAAAACCCTAAAACTATAGTAAAAAAAATGAAGAAATGAAACTGTTGTTTAAATATCTATAATACATAATTATAGAACTCTGAAATATTTAGCGGCTAATGAAATATAGCATCGACGAGAGTAAAATTGGTAAAATTATTTGAATGAATAAAATATTTTAAAATTTCAAGAACTTCATTAATTATACAATTTTATTTATTCTAATTCATTACGAAATGCGCTATGTGGTGATGAATTTAAGAAAAATCCTTCACAATATTCCATAGTAATTATTAAAAGTTCTAAGGAATAAAAATTAAAAATGTGCCAATGAAGGTTGTCACATTTGGCGAGTTATCGCCTGCAAAAACAGCTACAACTTGGTGCGAATTTTCGTCATGTACCCGATTCCCCAATATGACCCAAAAAAATTTAAGAAATCCGAAAAATCGCGTTTTGTCAATGTATTAAATTGTAGAAAAATACTAATAAAATCTCAATTATTGGATAAAAGTTCTATTTTCCTTAAAAATGAAAATCTAAACAAGAATCATAAAGGCATGAGGTGTTAAAAATGATGTGACAAGGAAATAAATACAAAACTTGTGATTAAAATTCCAATTTACTTAGAATATAATTCTTATGCTCACACTTTTGTTATTTTTCTATTTCCTTTTATTTTTTTGGCGCAGAATCTAGGTCAGAAATACTAAAAAAATTGTTTATACATTTTTGATGAATAACAAAACCATGATTTCTATTTTCATCATTTATTAAAAAAAAGTATTTAAATTCCTTTTAAAAATTAAATTAACAATAAAATATTTTTTTAAATATTATCAGAAGAAGAAGTCTACCAGTTTTTACTATATATCAGAGTTTCCAAATTTTTCCCTTTTTCTAATGTAGAAAATTTATGTGTTTCAAGCAGGAAAAATCCTATTGCCAACTTAAAGCTACAAAATAAATCAGTAAAATAAATGTCAAGCAAACATAATTAATTTTGTAAAAAATATTTAAAGTAATTATATAGAAATTAAAATGAAATTTTTAAATCAAAACTTTTCGCAATCACAACATTTTGAAATAAAATATCTGAGAAGTTCAGTAATAGTTTAAGAATCATTTCCATGTGTTTATATCGAATATAGCAGCCAATTAACATAATTAAAATGAGCAAATCAACAACAAAAAGAAATTCTAAGTCATATAATAAAAATTATCATTTACTTCTACGTCCCATTCTTTGTATGTATGTAAAACTTGAATAATAACTGGAGAAAAAAAAATTTCAATAGATAAATAACTTAAATTGACAACAAATGAACTCTTTGAATACCATAAATTTTCAATATATTACAGAATCTTCTTCAAAAAAAATTAAGTATTTTTTTTTTTCATTTAATAATGCTTACAGTCTAATATATATAATCTACAAATTGCATAACATGATTTGCATGATAAAACAATGTTCAAAACTCCTGAAAAGCATATCTTTTATCTTTGCATAATTACTTCTTAAGTAATAGATGCTCACTAGAAAAGTCCATAAAAATTTTGTTTCAGATTATTTTGCTTAAAAACTAATAAAAGTTGTAATGTTTTTCGTTTCTTTTTTCTACACAATGACAGAGTATAATATTGAGGAAGAACCGTGGTTAAACAACGGTGATAAAAAAAGTTTTCTAGTAACATCAATTCCATTTCTATGCAAATTTTGGCTAAATTTTAAAACTATTTCATAACAACAATTTGTTATGTTTTAGTAGAATTAGTTTATAACCACATTCGTTGCTATGACGTTAAAAATATGTTTCTATACGCGCAATTTCGCAACTGTAAAAATCTAATATATAAAAATGAATTTTTGTTCATATTTTATGCGTTTCTGTACCGTTCATTAGATTGCGATAGAACTTTGCCTACTTATTGCTTGCATTTGCGCGAAGGTTAGACATAGAAAAATTATTATATCTAATATATATAAAAATGAATTTTTGTTTGTTCGTATTTCATGAGCTTCCATACCGTTCATCCGATTTCAATAAAGCTTTGCGAACTTATTGCTTGCATTTGCGAAGGTTACAGTCATAGTGCAATTATTAGCATTTATTTTGAACAAAATAAAATTTACAAACTATCGACAAAAGACAAACAATCATTCGGAATTAATCGCATGCATATATTAAACAAAATAAAATTATTATAATTGATGCCAATCAATGTGAGTGAAATGAAATCGAAAATATTTAATGGAAGCGTTATTATTATTATTTTTTTTTTCTTTTTGTTAATGAATAGTAGTCTACACAAGATGCTGGTATTCAGTGTGCTCAATATTTTGGCTGCAGCAAAGTACATGCATAATTCAGAGTTTATCTAAGACATACAAAATAGTTTAAACAGTAAAATAAAGCCCCAAAAATTATCATGCTAGAATGTTTCCCACTAGAGGTCCAAATCTTCATATATCTCTTTATTTTTATTATTATTATTAAGGGTATTAATTAGCAATTATGTCTTTCTGGAAAAAAGGTAATTAAAAATCATTATTGATGACATTAGACTCAAGAAGTAATGATAATTTTACTGATGAACTGATAATTTACTGATGCTTTATGAAATGAATGATTTTAAATTTGCTTTCGAGTTGAGTTGGGTTTTTTTATGGCACAAAAGCCATCTTTGGCTAAGCTGCGCCACATTTCCGACATTAAAATATTTATCAATTTATAATAAAATCAATACATGGAATGTTTATAAAATCAAAATGTATAAATGCATAAAACTGTGAGTCATGCAAAAGCGCAAGAATGATGTAGGGGATGGGGCTGTACTAAAAAGCGCAACTAATGTTTATATATGATTATAAAAACTGATATTTTTTTTTTAAAAAAAAAGGCTAAAAAGGTTAACATGAAATGTATTGGAAAGCAACGCTTTCAAATCTGGGTGAGATTTCTGAAAATATGCAAGACGCTGCAAAGAAAACCGTGGACATTCTACAAAAATGAGCAAAATAGGACTGTTACAAATTGAGCAAAATGGTGTTGGGTCCCCCATCAACAAATGTCGGTGGGAGAATTGAGTGTGCCCAATCCTCAACCTAGTTAAAGTTGTGTCAAGTTTTCTGCTGTGTAAAGTGGGCTTGATCAAAATAAATATGAAGTACAAAATAATCTTTAACATTATATTCATTGGAATGCGATAAACAAGATAAAAAAAAGTAACATCACTGTATTCAAAATAAAAATTTTCAAATTGCTTGCATTAATTCTGCAATGATCATTTCCTTATTTATTTACTACCAACTTTAGTTTAAAAATTGAAACTTTCTCTGGCTATATTGGCTTTAAAAATCGGTTCTTCTGAATTCGAAATAGTTTCATTTGTTTCGAATCAGCTAAGTTCCATCAAAACAGTCGAATTTTTGTTTTCAAGAAAAGGAAACAATAAAAATAAGAACTTTCATACAGATACCAGAATAAATAAATATATATAATAAAAAAATCACACATGCATATTTAAGAATAAATTAAGAGAAAATACCATATATTTAAATCTTCAAAAGGAAAAACATATATCGATTATTCCTTAACTAACTAAACTTCTTTTTCCAAAATGTATACTAATATTTTTTTAATCAGGAAATAAGAATTAATACACGTAAATTTTTTTCAGTAACTTTATAGATTCAATTTGCTTTCACAAATTCTATTTGCTAATTATTTCTTAATTCAAAAATAAATTATAAAGGCTTCAAAGATATGTGCGAATATAGTAACTTATTAATTCTTTAAACAAAATATTTTACCTTATAAATAAATAAAAAAAAATTTTACCTTTCAGTTTTCGTAGAACAGGCGATACAAGGCTTCTGCTGCCAACTTTCCGTTCGAATTCATCAATAGTCTCCACTCGGAGTTCAAAATTTCTTTGCCTTGTTTTACTATGAAGTCCATTACAAATTTTTTCATTTCATTATCGGAATAATTGTGAGACAACAACAGAATTTCGCATGCATTGCTCGGGGAGAGATTATTTTTCAGATAGGAAGAACACAAATTCTTGAGATTCAGGATGGCATATTTGTTCGCAGCTTCGTACAATTTAGAAGCGCTCTCCCATGTTAAAATTTCCACGTTTGAAGTGTAGATGTAGTCAAGCATTCGTTTGACAGTATCGTCTTCCAGATCTTCAATATTTATGAAATCACTCTCTTTTTCTTCCTCTTCATTCAACAGTTTATCTTTAAATACTGAAGAAAAGGCAGAGAGAATAACCTTGTGAGCAGGAAACGCACTTGTGCTCGTCTTCAGCTGGACGTCGCAGAGGAATTTCCTTTCATAAAAGGATTTTACTTTGTCAATCAGAGACTTTGAACGAGATATTTTATCATTACTTAAATACTGAGATTCACTCAATATGTTAGTTGTACTCAGCATCTGAGATTCATCCATTTTCTCAGATTCAATTGATTTTCCAGAATCTTTCGATTTGTCAGATTCACTGACTTTTTGACTTTCTTCGCCTAACTTTTCGGATTGATTCAATTCATGAGGTTCAGTCACTTTTTCAGATTCATCTAATTCATTAACTTCACTCAAATTTTCGGATTCGTTTGATTCTTCAGATTCACTCGAGTTTTCCTTTAATTTGTTAGGTTCATTCAATTTTTCAGATTCGTCTAATTCTTTAGGTTTACTCAATTCTTCAGATTCATTTAATTCTTTAGGTTCACACAATTTTTCAGATTCATTTATTTTGTTAGGTTCATTCAATTCTTTAGATTCATTTAATTCGTTAGGGTCACTCAATTTTTCAGATTCTATCGATTCTTCAGAGTCACTCAAATCTTCAGATTCGCTCGATTCTTCAGAGTCACTCAAATCTTCAGATTCGCTCGATTCTCCAGATTCACTTAATTCTTCAGAGTCACTGAATTGTTCAGATTTTTTTAATTCTTTAGATTCGTTCAATTCTTCGTGTTCCTTTAATTCGTTTGGCTCGTTCAATTCTTCACGTTCCTTTAATTCGTTAGGTTCTCTCAATTTTTCAGATTCATTTAATTCTTTAGGTTCATTCAATTTTTCAGATTCATGCAATTCTTTAGGCTCACTCAATTCTTCAGATTCCTTTAATTCCTTAGGTTTACACAATTCTTCAGATTCATCTAATTCTTTAGGCTCACTCAGTTCTTCAGATTCCTTTAATTCTTTAGGTTTACACAAATCTTCAGATTTATTTAATTCATTAGGGTCACTCACTTCCACTTCATTCAATACTTCGAATTCGCTCGATTCTTCAGATTCGCTCAATTTTTCTGATTCGCTTAATTCTTTAGGTTCTCGCAATTCTTCAGATTCTTTTAATTCATTAAGTTCACTCAGTTCTTCGAATTCGCTCGATTCTTCAGATTCGCCCAGTTCTTCAGATTCACTAAACCCTTCAGATTCGCTCGATTCTTCAGATTCCTTTAATTCTTTGGGTTCACTCAATTCCTCAGATTCATTTAGTTCTTTACATTCACCGAGTTTTTCAGATTCGTCCAATTTTTGAGATTCGATTGATTTTTGAAATTCATTCAATTTGGAAGGTTCCTTTATCTTCTCTGATTCATTTAATTCTTGAGGTTCTCTCAATCCCACAGATTCATTTAATTCTTTAGATTCACTCAATTCTTCAGATTTGTCCAATTTTTGAGATTTGCTTGATTTTTCTGATTCATTCAATTTCGAAGACTCACTCATTTTTTCAGATTCATTTAATTCTTGAGGTTCACTCAATCTTTGAGATTCTCTCAATTTTTCATACTCATTGGAATTATTAAGATTATTAATTTTGAATTGGTACATCCATAATGGATTTCCATCCTTGCAGTATGGACTTTGACTCATCCATATCGTATTAACATTATTCCATTTTGTATGATCATAATGGATTTCCTCGATTTCCTTGGTAAAGGTCCAGTCCCATTCCAATGTTAAAGTATCGTTAGGCAGAAACAGTTCTTTATTAGCCACAAGTTTGTTCCTTGTAAAAAGGAACATAAATCTTGTGCTTGCACTTGAGTTGTCGAACTGGAATTCCTCTTGGTTGCATTCGACTGCGTTCCCGGATGCATCGAGAAGAGATAATCGTAAAGAGGCGTTCTCAATGGTTCTATCTACCAAAGTTGGTTCTATATAAATAACTTCATTGTTACCTTCTTTTCTCAAAGTAATATCTACAGACACTAACGCAATTTTGTCCATAGGTGATTTCATGAATAAAGTACCAGTCAGATCTAATTCGTGAGTACTGAAGTTTTTCATTCTGCAAGCATACAATCTCTTCTCGACTCCCACTCGGGTGCGGGCAAAACAACGGGTGTCTTGTAACATGTCTTCACCTTTCCTCCACATTCTGCAACGCACTGTTAGAACATCTTGAGGAAAAAACATATCCTGTTTTGTGTCAATGACTTCTTCTACCTTTGCAGTTGAAGGACATCCATCCTCTTTATCTCTCCGAAAAGAGTATTCACCGACAGAGTATCTCAGAACAGAGCCGTCTTTTCTAACAAGAGAAAGCTCATATTTCACCTCCATGTCGGTCGGAGCAGTACCGTTCATCTCTCTGTGAAGACTGATATCAATGTTCGAAGCGCCGTATTTCTCTCCTTCACGCAGAACTTTTAATGTCCAGGCAGATTTGTCCAATGCATTCACTACAAACCGTGGACTCGTAAATTTATTAATCTTTTCGGAATTACGTATCACCTTTTCGATTCGCCAAGTGATACTAAAGCAATTTTCTTCATTTCCTTGGTCACTGTGCATTGATGCCATTTTGACTCACTCTTCTTTTTTTTTTTTTTTTTTTTCTTGTCGTAAATAAATGAAGGTCTAAGATGTAGTTTAATAATAAGAAGAATAAAACGTGAAAATTCGAGCTAAGTGTTTTTGGATTTTACTGTGATACTAAAAATAATTCTTAAGTTCTCATGAATGTAGTTGGTGATACTTCACAATATTTGACAGAATTCTCATAAAAATAATGTTCTTATAATGCTGAAGTTCAAAGACTATGCGAAAAAAAAAACGTCTGAAAATCGATTTGCTTTCGATTCGAAGGAGAGAGGCGTTTTCGATCAAATTGAGGAAGGATGCTTACAAGACAAGCAATGAGTTTATGTTCTTAGAATTACTTGGTGGGTTTGAAGGTTATCTACTTCAGCTAGTGGGTAGTAACCAACACCGTCTTTGGTTATAAGCTAGCCAATGGTCATTTACTCCTTCTTCCCCAATCAAGAGAAACTTTTTCCCCACACCCTTTTAACATTGGACCACGAATCGAAGAGGAAAGTCCCATGTCCCTTCCTCCTCGATTCTGGGACACTATGAATGGTCCCTATTATTTGTTATTGTTGTTGTTGCTTATTTCTCCTAACGTTTCTAAAATATTGTTCTTTTCCCCACATGTTTGGGGGAAGGAGAGTAGAACAAATTCCAACTGTTTGGGACTTGGACATGGCATAATCCAGAAAATATTTATTTTTATTTTGTAGGATATTTTTTTTTTCAATTATTTTTTATCGGTTTATTGAAACACATTTAATTTTAAAAGAAATATTGTATTAATGGTTATTTTTTTAAATCTTTTTTTTTTTTTTTGCCTTCTTAAGTTTATACATGCGATGGGTTGAATGAAACAAAGGAAAAAGATTTGTAGGCGATTATGGCATTAAGGTGCATGTACACACTTGAAACTTCGAAAATCGTTCAAAATATCGAATATTTTTTATTGCTTAATAATGTTCTCTGATCTTTTAGCTTTCAAACGATACCAAAATGTTGTCAATATTCGAAATATTTTTCGAGTTATAATTATTTTTCTTGAGGTGCTTTCATTAAAAACTCTAGTTAGGGTATTTTTAAAACTCATTTTATGAAGAATGATATTTTTCTACTATGTTGCTTCATTCAAACAATCATAACTCAACAAGAAATTAACCAAATGCAATTATTTATATATCAAAATAATCTGTATGAAACAGCGGATGTTTTGTACTTCAATCAAAGTAATATTTATAGAAATAAATTTTTAATAGCTATTTAAAAGTTAAAAGTACAGAAAAAATCTCGCTTTTTCTATTCATCGTTAATGAAAATAAAAAAAAAAAACTATATATTTTTATAACTTGATTAAGGCAGACAACATGAAGACTAATATTAGGCATAATTTCCAACTAGAATTGTGTGTCTGTATAAATTAGAATTTAAGATATCATGTTTCAAAAAATATGCTAATGAGCTCATTAAATCTTGCTTAATTAATTAATAATTAGTGTAATATGGTTTTTTCTCACTGAAATTAGTTTAAACAGATATTAATGACCTACTGTGAAAAAACTGGATTTTTAAAGTTAAATTTTTTTTAAAAAATCTTCTAGTGTGTACGTACATCTTAAATAAATATAAAAAGGTTATTAAAACTTTCTACTTCTTGATTCTTCAAATTGATTAACAATCCAATATTTCATATAAATAGAAAGATTGATGATGGACTGAAAATTGCGATTATTGTTCCTTCATAATTTTAATATTATGCTATGATAGTAAATTAGTTTTTGATTCCATCGGAGCTATTTTAATTATTTTATATGTGCTTGTAATCCATCTAATACATAAGAGGAAATTTCTCATGAATAGTAAACAAATTTTACAATCCATACTGATTCGTTGTTTTAATGTAATTAAAATCATTTAATTCCAATCTTCATCATCATTCTTTGATTTTAAGAGTTTTAGATATTTAGAATAACTTAAATTCCCATGTTTTCTCTGTTTTGTTGTGTTCGGTTTAACTAAAGTAAGATTAAATATGGTTTACTTAGAATTCGATACCTAAGATTTGATTACGACAATATTACGCTGAAAAGTAGTTGGCTTCATTTTTTGAAGGCCTTTTAAAGTTTTTTTTTTCTTTGCTGACATTCTTAATGATCAGCATTTATTATTAAATGCTGGTATTTTTACTAGCAGATGATTTTGATTATCTTTCAGTAATAGTTAAAAATCAGAAGAATTTAAATTTAGAAATCTCGACTTTTTTATGCAGCTTGTTTGTTTTATTTCAGTCCAAATATTTCCGAAATAATTTGAGCTTCTGGTAACTTCTCAGTGAACTCAAATAAAGGTATAAATGTTTTAATATTTCACTTCTGATCTTTAAACTCACAGAAAAACTACAAATTATTGTTTTTATAAAATCAAACGTTTTCATAAATGATGAAAAATAATCAAGAAACCGAGAGCTTGCTTAAAAATCAAAGCTTAATTTTTAGAAGGAATGTATCGAGTTCAAGTATAAATAATTTAGAGCTGAAAAAAATTCAACTCGTCGATTCTTTAATACTATTTTAGACTCGTACCATAGTGATTGGGAAGTATATATTCTCGTGGCTCCAATCATGGGAAGGGAACATGAAGACGAAACAGAGTGTTTTTCAATGTAAAATATAATGAAGGGGCGAAAGAAAAAACAATTCCGAATATCATTCAGATTTTCTGCATTATTTATGGCGACCGGGATCGAAATAACATTTTGTCTAGGGCATCGTTACCTTCATTACTCCATTGTGTCAGATAAGAAACTTCAAGTAATTCTTGGTTTAAATGTTTATCATTCGATTAGATAGACCAAACTATACACAATATTACTCTAAAGTTATAAAATTTTATTACGTTAAAAAATCAAGAAATTTATAAAATTAAAAATTTAAAAGAAGAATGTTTTCAATTCAGTACAACTCACAAATGAAATGATGCTAACTCATTCCATAGCCATAGGAATGTTATTTTAAAAAAAATGTCGCCAAAACATGGTTTACAAAACTCACTAGCGCCAAGAGTGATTATAAGAACTGCTGGACGAAACTCCTCACCCTATGGGGTATGCCACAATAGGAAATGAATTTTATGAGGCAATTAGGCTTTAGCTGCAAAGTTTCATTTAGTGAACGAAATCCAAACTCATTGCTGGTACAGCAGTTTTACCGACCCCTAAGGAAAGGTAAGGTTAAAAAAAAAATATCTGGTACAGACCCATAAGAAAAGGTAAAAAAAAATTATGGTACAACAGTTGTATCGACCCGTAAAAAAAGGTGAAAAAATCTAGGACAACAATTGTACCGACCTGTAAGGAAAGGTAAAAAAAAATTCTGGTACAATAGTTGTATCGACCTGTAAGGAAAGATTAAAAAAATTCTGGTACAACAGTTGTACCAACCCGTAAGAAAAGGTAAAAAAAAAAAAAAATCTGGTATAACGAGTAAGGTAAAGTACGGTAAAACAGTTACCCGTAATAATAGGTGAAAAAAAATCTGGTACAACAGTTGTATCGACCCATGAGGATATGTAAAAAAATTCTAGTACTACAGTTGTATTGACCCGTGAGGAAAGATTAAAAAAAACTGGCACAACAGTTGTACCGACCTGTAAGGAAAGATAAAAAAATTCTGGTATAACAGTTGTACCGACCTGTAAGGAAAGGTAAAAAGAATTCTGGTACAACAGTTGCATCACCCATAAGATAAATCCAAAGTCCACAATTTTATGCACACCTTTCACGAGCAGTATGCCAGAAAGTTTTGTGGAAACCATTCTCGCTGGTTAGTTTTGTAATTTCAAATTAATTATAAAAAAATTATAATTTATAGATGATATATGAAAATTATTTTAATAGATAATTCACAAAAACAAAAGAATAATTCAACCTTTAAACATTTGACTGCGCTTAATTCCTCTGTGTAAAATTATAAAACAAAATTTTAAAAATATATATTTACTTTGATCTTACTTATATGCAAATGCTATAAATAACTTTTATCATTTTTTTGGAATTTGAAAGCAGATTTTCTAAGTGAATTTTTAATATTTTCCTCCAATTTTTCTATACCTTTTGAAGAAAAACGAAGAGAATGGGAAGAACTTTCTAAGGCAGTTCCTCCGAAATATCATTATATTCAAGTCCTCGTGAATAAGAAATAGCTTGAATATGTTTTATGTGGTGAATTTTCACATGAAGAAAATGCAGACATTAAAAGATAATGTACTGTTAAATATTCAAAAAAAAATTAATTTAATGAATTTCAATTCGGGATGCTGTATGTGTCGGATGAACAACGTGGAATACTAAGTACTGTTCGTTTCAGGATCCTGAGACGACCACTTTTCTACAATTCTCTCTCACTAAGGGAGGAGGCACAGACGGAAGCGTACATTTCCGGTATTTACTTTATTGTTAAATGTAAACACCTTCTTTCATTGTTCCTCTCACCCCTATTGTGTCTAATTAAACTCATCCTAAAGCATGCTCAAAAGCACGGAGGGTTTTAGAATCCGTTGGCAAACAATATTCTTATGAATGGAAGTGTGGCGGATTGTTATGGACGAGGATAGAATCCGGAACCTTATGGTTCACAGCTGAGTAACATGACCACGATACAAAAGCAATTGCGTGGGTAGAGTAGCTGTTAACTGGCTTATAAGCTAATCACTACAGAAGATAGAATTTGCAATTTATTGAGTACAATGCAATTAAAAAAATTCTGAAAAATAATAGAATGAAATTATTATCTTTTACAAATCGATAACTGAATAAAATAGAAAACGAGATGCATTTTATTTTAACTTTAGATTTATTATGCATTAAATAATGTGGATTGGAATTCGTAACCTATCGACTAAATTTTACGTGGAGTAAAACTGATTTCTTTTAGTGAATTAAATCTTTCTAATGAATTTCTTATCAATCGGCAAGAAATGAGAAATGAGGTGCAAAACTAAGCATTTCTTTATCAGGAATAAGCAGTCTAAAAATAAACAGTCTGGTGGTTTGTACTGTTTAGTTCGTATGCGACTTTAACAATATATGGTTTCAACAGCTACAGATTGACATTTTTACAGTTCTAATTTCGTAATTAAATTTTATGAGTACAGTTACGTTGTTCAACATAAAATTGAAAATAATTTCTTCTTTCTATTATTTATTGCGTCATTTTCATAAAGTTCTTCTCAGCTCCAATAACTTTTTCTGTTTTTTCCGATTCATTAACATTAATGTAAAAAAGACAATTTCTGCATCATCGTGAATAATGTTAAACAGAATCTATTTTTGTGTTGAAATTATCAAAGCATTTTTCTGGACTAATTTAAAATATTAGATAAGGTAATATCTTATTTTAAAATTTTATGCAAGACATGGAAATAGGGTTTTTTTTTTTTTTTTTTTTTTTTTTTTTTTAAATGAGGGATTAATTTTTTTCCTAAAGTTTTATTATCTTAATAACAATGTTCATTTTCATACATGCAGAAAAATTTATGCAGTAAATTTTTCTACGTTAAGTAAGACTGATACAAGAGCACTGCAGGTATGTTAATAAACATACATATATGCACTTGCACCTCCTTGTAATCCGCTAGTGAAAAGGAAACAGTTAATCCCTTTTTTTACACTTTATTTTAATTAAACAATTAAAACTTTACGATACTAAACTTTTATACCATCTATTATAATGCAAATAATTTTATACATCTTAATTGCAGTTTATTACAATTAATGTCAGTATATTGTAGCATCAATTTTGAAAATGAGAACATCCGGGCAACGGCATATTGACAAATTACCATTGATGACTCTCTAAATCATCATTAAACCATTGTTCTTGAATCTATGATTATCCTTAACTTTAATTTGTTTTGAAATTTTGATTAATTAATTAATTTTGAAAGTGTCAGCCTTTGAGCAATGGCATCTTGACAACAAGACGAATGACCACTCAAGGCACTCACTAACCCTTTGCCCTTGAATCTAAGAATATTATTAAATTTCAGTACATCCATAATCTTCAAGTTCATGTCCACTGTTTACAAAAATCTCGGCCCCACCCTTCGAAACAAACCAAAAAGGAAACAAAAAAAAGACCTTTAGCTTCTTTACTGAAAGTCTCAAACAACTTCCTTTTGCCTGACCCAAGTCCTTGTATTTAAAAAAATATTTCAAGGTCAGAAATATGGGGCAGACGACAAACGGGCCTTTGGGCCAATGGGGAGGGGGGTAGTTTGTCATTCAATAGCAAATGAATTCATCTCTGGTCACTTGACTGTACGAAACTGAGCATCTCTAAAGATCCCTCTCCTTATCATTGGGTCCACCTTTTCTTTCTAAAAATACTTCATGGTGACAGATGTGGGGTTCGAGAGAGAAAGAATTTTTTCAAATCCCTAGGATGATGATTCTTCGATTCCAGAGGAATTCCTTTTGATCTAGCAATTTTCCAAAACTGTGCATATGCAAAATAATATTAAAGTGTGCCATGTAAGTAAATAAGAGTACAAATAGCAACAATGTTCGAAACACTAAGTTCTGCGATAAAAATTTTTTACAAGGTCACGTTAGAATTTTGAATAAGACATTTTCATCTTTGTTTGCATAAAAGATGTAGCATTTAGATAGTTAAATATGCGTTCTTTATATTCAGTTCAGTCGGCGTCTTGGCATAGGGGTAGAGCGTCTTCGCCGTGATCTGGGCGTCCCGGGTTCAAATCCCGGTTCGGGCATGGTTGTTCTTCATCTGTGAATGTGCCCCCCTGTAAAAATGGGTTGTGCAAGCGAATGTGAGAGTTTAATCTTCATATGAGCTAGAAGCCAGACTTCTGCCTTCAGGGGTCCTTACCCTCAGAAGCTACTGACCCCCCTTTCCGTTCCGTGGTAACGCGGACACGTCATCATTATCGTATTCAGTTCTAATTCGTAATTCATGCAATTTTCTACTGAAAAGTGATAGGAAATAATGATAGAAAATCTTTTGCAAAGCCCATTCTTAATATCTAACTACTGCCTGAATTGTAGAATTTAAAAAAAGTTTTAATCTCCCAGATTGATATAGATTGCTATGATGCAGCATCTTTTTTACAGTTGGGTAATCGTTAAGCCTTTATAGAGTATGATGCTGGGGCATCAACAAATAAAAATGTTTAGAATTATATCACGATAAGCTGCTGATATAAATACTAAAACGTCAAAAGTTCGTTAATTTGCCTTTTAATTTATGAAATTAGGGGCGGTGATCCAATACGGAAGACTGCAAAACGATCTTTCTTATGATGACATTATTCACGCTGGGAAGCAAAATTACAAGTTTGTAACAATATTCATTCCGGAAATCAATCTCTTATTTTGAAGAAATCACAACTTTCTTATATTACCTATTCAAATGAACTCCAAATAGGAAAATCGTATATCTATACCATAGATGTTAAGCCACTAAGTCCAAAACTGAAATTTTGAGATATTGTTAAATTTATATTTTTGATTTGTTGTAAAAAAATAATATGATTTGTTTTATAAATTTCTAACTCCGATGGTGAGTTTAAACAGCTTATAATAAATAATTTATTGGAAACTCTAGCCGGCTTCTATAATCTATCAAATGCTTTTTTATAGTCTTAGTGATTTTTACCTGACATAATATAAACTACCTTCTGTGACAGATTTGGAATCAGTAGTAATTATATCATTAGTTATTTATTTGCATCCTCAGTTCGATTTATTTCTGTAAATCGAACTGAACTATAATTATTTATTAACTAAGCGCTGAAAAACAACTTACAACAAGCTAACTTGTATTGCTTCCCAGCACGGTTAGTTCAATTGCTGGAAAGACCGTTTTCCGCAATCCGTAACAATATATTATTGTAGAATATCATATGGCATTGAATTCCGACATAATCTTTCTATCACGTCAATGTAAAAAATAATTCCAGCAAGAACAGATATTTGAAGTAGCAACATATTTATTACATTTCTTAATAAATTTAACTTAGCTTTTTCAGATCGTTTTCCTGATTTAGAATTCTGAGAATACTCTGAACTTGACATGGATTTATATCAAGAATGAAACTCTTGCGGTATCGGCACAAAATGAAATTGTTTTGATAGTCTCCCTTTATAATTTACTGATTCATGAAACTATTCTTCTATTCAGAGAATGGAAAGAAACAAGCAAGTTCTTGGAATTAAAGAAATGTGGTGAATCGCATATAAGCCAGTAACAGCGCTTCTGCCCGAACAGCTGTTTTAGCAAAATCGGATCGTTACTGGACTGCTAACTTAAAGGTCGCAGGTTCTATCCTAACGCGTCCCTTAAGGTGGGTTCACACGAGGCTTTTTATTGCGCGCAATCGTTGTCTCTCTACTGTTGTCCCTCTATTGTCCCCGTGTGAACAGTTGAGACAACGTCGATGGGACAATGGCTAATAGTTGTCCAGACGGGACAACCATTTGCCATTGTCCCGTTGCAGTCACGTGATTTTCCTGAAATAGGCAGGACCTTCTATTGCGCGCAATAATAAGCCTCGTCTGAACCCACCTTTACCGCTAAAGAAATGCTCCAGACAAAAGGATAAATGCTTGAATAATTCTCTTGATGACATATTTTGAAAACTATGGGAGAGGGATTTTTATTCAGAAAGAGGAAATAATTTAGCCCTCAGTCAGATGATTTTATTGCTTTCAGTATTTTTTATTTACTCTTCATAAATACAGGTTAAAGGGGTTTAAAAGCTCGAGCAAATCACTGAACTTTAGTTTATGAGCAAACTAATTTCCGTTTTCCAGCGGAACGAGATGACTTGAAAAAGAAATCGTCCATATATATATATATATACTTAGTGCAGACTAATGGGAATTTTTTCTATGATTCAGTAGCTTGGTGCACATTAGGAAACTCTATTAATGAGTGTCGAGATTCCAGTAGATTCTGCTGAATAATAATTTCTCTGAATTGGTTTGAACCAAATAAATCAGTAAAGTTTATGCATTTTAGTTTCGAGATCTGTCAACACCATCTTGCTTCCCTTAGAAGAATGTTCCACAGTATAATAAGAACGATTTCTATACTATTTATGTTGGCGTTTATATATATATATATATGAAAATTTAGTATTATTATTTTAATCAAAGCAGCAAAAGAATTTGTATGGTTAAAAAAAAATCCGGAGAAGTGAAAACTTGAATTGTTAGTTTTCGAAAATGTAATGTGTTGAGATAAACAAACTAAAGAATTTATGTATAACGTATGGAATGAAGCATATCGACATTTGTTGCCATTTCTTTTAAATAAGTTTAGTTCATAAAATTATTTAAAATTCCGTAGTTAACAGGAAAACTAACGAGGAAGGCATACTCACTAATCCTATGGCAAAAGATCAAGTATGACAATATATATATATATATATATATATATATATGAAAATTGAGTATTATTATTTTAATCAAAGCAGCAAAAGAATTTGTATGATTAAAAAAAAAAAAAAAATTCAGATAAATGAAAACTTGAATTGGTATTTTCGAAAATGTAATGTGTTGAGATAAACAAACTAAAGAATTTATGTGTGTAACGTATAGAATGAAGCATATCGACATTTGTTGCCATTTCTTTTAAATAAGTTTAGTTCATAAAATTATTTAAAATTCCGCAGTTAACAGGAAAACTAACGTGGAAGGCATACTCACTAATCCTATGGCAAAAGATCAAGTATGACAATAGTTATATATATATATGAACATTGAGTATTATTATTTTAATCAAAGCAGCAAAAGAATTTGTATGATTAAAAAAAAAATTCAGATAAATGAAAACTTGAATTGGTATTTTCGAAAATGTAATGTGTTGAGATAAACAAACTAAAGAATTTATGTGTGTAACGTATAGAATGAAGCATATCGACATTTGTTGCCATTTCTTTTAAATAAGTTTAGTTCATAAAATTATTTAAAATTCCGCAGTTAACAGGAAAACTAACGTAAAAGGCATACTCACTAATCCTATGACAAAAGATCAAGTATGACAATAGTTATATATATATATGAACATTGAGTATTATTATTTTAATCAAAGCAGCAAAAGAATTTGTATGATTAAAAAAAAAATTCAGATAAATGAAAACTTGAATTGGTATTTTCGAAAATGTAATGTGTTGAGATAAACAAACTAAAGAATTTATGTGTGTAACGTATAGAATGAAGCATATCGACATTTGTTGCCATTTCTTTTAAATAAGTTTAGTTCATAAAATTATTTAAAATTCCGCAGTTAACAGGAAAACTAACGTGGAAGGCATACTCACTAATCCTATGGCAAAAGATCAAGTATGACAATAGTTATATATATATATGAACATTGAGTATTATTATTTTAATCAAAGCAGCAAAAGAATTTGTATAATTAAAAAAAAAATTCAGATAAATGAAAACTTGAATTGGTATTTTCGAAAATGTAATGTGTTGAGATAAACAAACTAAAGAATTTATGTGTGTAACGTATAGAATGAAGCATATCGACATTTGTTGCCATTTCTTTTAAATAAGTTTAGTTCATAAAATTATTTAAAATTCCGCAGTTAACAGGAAAACTAACGTGGAAGGCATACTCACTAATCCTATGACAAAAGATCAAGTATGACAATAGTTATATATATATATGAACATTGATTATTATTATTTTAATCAAAGCAGCAAAAGAATTTGTATGATTAAAAAAAAAATTCAGATAAATGAAAACTTGAATTGGTATTTTCGAAAATGTAATGTGTTGAGATAAACAAACTAAAGAATTTATGTGTGTAACGTATAGAATGAAGCATATCGACATTTGTTGCCATTTCTTTTAAATAAGTTTAGTTCATAAAATTATTTAAAATTCCGCAGTTAACAGGAAAACTAACGTGGAAGGCATACTCACTAATCCTATGACAAAAGATCAAGTATGACAATAGTTATATATATATATGAACATTGAGTATTATTATTTTAATCAAAGCAGCAAAAGAATTTGTATGATTAAAAAAAAAATTCAGATAAATGAAAACTTGAATTGGTATTTTCGAAAATGTAATGTGTTGAGATAAACAAACTAAAGAATTTATGTGTGTAACGTATAGAATGAAGCATATCGACATTTGTTGCCATTTCTTTTAAATAAGTTTAGTTCATAAAATTATTTAAAATTCCGCAGTTAACAGGAAAACTAACGTGGAAGGCATACTCACTAATCCTATGACAAAAGATCAAGTATGACAATAGTTATATATATATATGAACATTGAGTATTATTATTTTAATCAAAGCAGCAAAAGAATTTGTATGATTAAAAAAAAAATTCAGATAAATGAAAACTTGAATTGGTATTTTCGAAAATGTAATGTGTTGAGATAAACAAACTAAAGAATTTATGTGTGTAACGTATAGAATGAAGCATATCGACATTTGTTGCCATTTCTTTTAAATAAGTTTAGTTCATAAAATTATTTAAAATTCCGCAGTTAACAGGAAAACTAACGTGGAAGGCATACTCACTAATCCTATGACAAAAGATCAAGTATGACAATAGTTATATATATATATGAACATTGAGTATTATTATTTTAATCAAAGCAGCAAAAGAATTTGTATGATTAAAAAAAAAAATTCAGATAAATGAAAACTTGAATTGGTATTTTCGAAAATGTAATGTGTTGAGATAAACAAACTAAAGAATTTATGTGTGTAACGTATAGAATGAAGCATATCGACATTTGTTGCCATTTCTTTTAAATAAGTTTAGTTCATAAAATTAT
This sequence comes from Argiope bruennichi, assembly GCF_947563725.1. Lineage (NCBI taxonomy): Eukaryota > Metazoa > Arthropoda > Arachnida > Araneae > Araneidae > Argiope > Argiope bruennichi. The sequence continues at coordinate 84,828,320 of NC_079160.1, read as the reverse complement.
TTAAAATTCCGCAGTTAACAGGAAAACTAACGTGGAAGGCATACTCACTAATCCTATGACAAAAGATCAAGTATGACAATAGTTATATATATATATGAACATTGAGTATTATTATTTTAATCAAAGCAGCAAAAGAATTTGTATGATTAAAAAAAAAAATTCAGATAAATGAAAACTTGAATTGGTATTTTCGAAAATGTAATGTGTTGAGATAAACAAACTAAAGAATTTATGTGTGTAACGTATAGAATGAAGCATATCGACATTTGTTGCCATTTCTTTTAAATAAGTTTAGTTCATAAAATTATTTAAAATTCCGCAGTTAACAGGAAAACTAACGTGGAAGGCATACTCACTAATCCTATGACAAAAGATCAAGTATGACAATAGTTATATATATATATGAACATTGAGTATTATTATTTTAATCAAAGCAGCAAAAGAATTTGTATGATTAAAAAAAAAAATTCAGATAAATGAAAACTTGAATTGGTATTTTCGAAAATGTAATGTGTTGAGATAAACAAACTAAAGAATTTATGTGTGTAACGTATAGAATGAAGCATATCGACATTTGTTGCCATTTCTTTTAAATAAGTTTAGTTCATAAAATTATTTAAAATTCCGCAGTTAACAGGAAAACTAACGTGGAAGGCATACTCACTAATCCTATGACAAAAGATCAAGTATGACAATAGTTATATATATATATAAACATTGAGTATTATTATTTTAATCAAAGCAGCAAAAGAATTTGTATGATTAAAAAAAAAAATTCAGATAAATGAAAACTTGAATTGGTATTTTCGAAAATGTAATGTGTTGAGATAAACAAACTAAAGAATTTATGTGTGTAACGTATAGAATGAAGCATATCGACATTTGTTGCCATTTCTTTTAAATAAGTTTAGTTCATAAAATTATTTAAAATTCCGCAGTTAACAGGAAAACTAACGTGGAAGGCATACTCACTAATCCTATGACAAAAGATCAAGTATGACAATAGTTATATATATATATGAACATTGAGTATTATTATTTTAATCAAAGCAGCAAAAGAATTTGTATGATTAAAAAAAAAATTCAGATAAATGAAAACTTGAATTGGTATTTTCGAAAATGTAATGTGTTGAGATAAACAAACTAAAGAATTTATGTGTGTAACGTATAGAATGAAGCATATCGACATTTGTTGCCATTTCTTTTAAATAAGTTTAGTTCATAAAATTATTTAAAATTCCGCAGTTAACAGGAAAACGAACGTGGAAGGCATACTCACTAATCCTATGGCAAAAGATCAAGTATGACAATAGTTATATATATATATGAACATTGAGTATTATTATTTTAATCAAAGCAGCAAAAGAATTTGTATGATTAAAAAAAAAAATTCAGATAAATGAAAACTTGAATTGGTATTTTCGAAAATGTAATGTGTTGAGATAAACAAACTAAAGAATTTATGTGTGTAACGTATAGAATGAAGCATATCGACATTTGTTGCCATTTCTTTTAAATAAGTTTAGTTCATAAAATTATTTAAAATTCCGCAGTTAACAGGAAAACTAACGTGGAAGGCATACTCACTAATCCTATGACAAAAGATCAAGTATGACAATAGTTATATATATATATGAACATTGAGTATTATTATTTTAATCAAAGCAGCAAAAGAATTTGTATGATTAAAAAAAAAATTCAGATAAATGAAAACTTGAATTGGTATTTTCGAAAACGTAATGTGTTGAGATAAACAAACTAAAGAATTTATGTGTGTAACGTATAGAATGAAGCATATCGACATTTGTTGCCATTTCTTTTAAATAAGTTTAGTTCATAAAATTATTTAAAATTCCGCAGTTAACAGGAAAACTAACGTGGAAGGCATACTCACTAATCCTATGGCAAAAGATCAAGTATGACAATAGTTATATATATATATATGAACATTGAGTATTATTATTTTAATCAAAGCAGCAAAAGAATTTGTATGATTAAAAAAAAAATTCAGATAAATGAAAACTTGAATTGGTATTTTCGAAAATGTAATGTGTTGAGATAAACAAACTAAAGAATTTATGTGTGTAACGTATAGAATGAAGCATATCGACATTTGTTGCCATTTCTTTTAAATAAGTTTAGTTCATAAAATTATTTAAAATTCCGCAGTTAACAGGAAAACTAACGTGGAAGGCATACTCACTAATCCTATGGCAAAAGATCAAGTATGACAATAGTTATATATATATATGAACATTGAGTATTATTATTTTAATCAAAGCAGCAAAAGAATTTGTATGATTAAAAAAAAAATTCAGATAAATGAAAACTTGAATTGGTATTTTCGAAAATGTAATGTGTTGAGATAAACAAACTAAAGAATTTATGTGTGTAACGTATAGAATGAAGCATATCGACATTTGTTGCCATTTCTTTTAAATAAGTTTAGTTCATAAAATTATTTAAAATTCCGCAGTTAACAGGAAAACTAACGTGGAAGGCATACTCACTAATCCTATGACAAAAGATCAAGTATGACAATAGTTATATATATATATGAACATTGAGTATTATTATTTTAATCAAAGCAGCAAAAGAATTTGTATGATTAAAAAAAAAATTCAGATAAATGAAAACTTGAATTGGTATTTTCGAAAATGTAATGTGTTGAGATAAACAAACTAAAGAATTTATGTGTGTAACGTATAGAATGAAGCATATCGACATTTGTTGCCATTTCTTTTAAATAAGTTTAGTTCATAAAATTATTTAAAATTCCGCAGTTAACAGGAAAACTAACGTGGAAGGCATACTCACTAATCCTATGACAAAAGATCAAGTATGACAATAGTTATATATATATATGAACATTGAGTATTATTATTTTAATCAAAGCAGCAAAAGAATTTGTATGATTAAAAAAAAAAATTCAGATAAATGAAAACTTGAATTGGTATTTTCGAAAATGTAATGTGTTGAGATAAACAAACTAAAGAATTTATGTGTGTAACGTATAGAATGAAGCATATCGACATTTGTTGCCATTTCTTTTAAATAAGTTTAGTTCATAAAATTATTTAAAATTCCGCAGTTAACAGGAAAACTAACGTGGAAGGCATACTCACTAATCCTATGACAAAAGATCAAGTATGACAATAGTTATATATATATATGAACATTGAGTATTATTATTTTAATCAAAGCAGCAAAAGAATTTGTATGATTAAAAAAAAAAATTCAGATAAATGAAAACTTGAATTGGTATTTTCGAAAATGTAATGTGTTGAGATAAACAAACTAAAGAATTTATGTGTGTAACGTATAGAATGAAGCATATCGACATTTGTTGCCATTTCTTTTAAATAAGTTTAGTTCATAAAATTATTTAAAATTCCGCAGTTAACAGGAAAACTAACGTGGAAGGCATACTCACTAATCCTATGACAAAAGATCAAGTATGACAATAGTTATATATATATATGAACATTGAGTATTATTATTTTAATCAAAGCAGCAAAAGAATTTGTATGATTAAAAAAAAAAATTCAGATAAATGAAAACTTGAATTGGTATTTTCGAAAATGTAATGTGTTGAGATAAACAAACTAAAGAATTTATGTGTGTAACGTATAGAATGAAGCATATCGACATTTGTTGCCATTTCTTTTAAATAAGTTTAGTTCATAAAATTATTTAAAATTCCGCAGTTAACAGGAAAACTAACGTGGAAGGCATACTCACTAATCCTATGACAAAAGATCAAGTATGACAATAGTTATATATATATATGAACATTGAGTATTATTATTTTAATCAAAGCAGCAAAAGAATTTGTATGATTAAAAAAAAAAATTCAGATAAATGAAAACTTGAATTGGTATTTTCGAAAATGTAATGTGTTGAGATAAACAAACTAAAGAATTTATGTGTGTAACGTATAGAATGAAGCATATCGACATTTGTTGCCATTTCTTTTAAATAAGTTTAGTTCATAAAATTATTTAAAATTCCGCAGTTAACAGGAAAACTAACGTGGAAGGCATACTCACTAATCCTATGACAAAAGATCAAGTATGACAATAGTTATATATATATATGAACATTGAGTATTATTATTTTAATCAAAGCAGCAAAAGAATTTGTATGATTAAAAAAAAAAATTCAGATAAATGAAAACTTGAATTGGTATTTTCGAAAATGTAATGTGTTGAGATAAACAAACTAAAGAATTTATGTGTGTAACGTATAGAATGAAGCATATCGACATTTGTTGCCATTTCTTTTAAATAAGTTTAGTTCATAAAATTATTTAAAATTCCGCAGTTAACAGGAAAACTAACGTGGAAGGCATACTCACTAATCCTATGACAAAAGATCAAGTATGACAATAGTTATATATATATATGAACATTGAGTATTATTATTTTAATCAAAGCAGCAAAAGAATTTGTATGATTAAAAAAAAAATTCAGATAAATGAAAACTTGAATTGGTATTTTCGAAAATGTAATGTGTTGAGATAAACAAACTAAAGAATTTATGTGTGTAACGTATAGAATGAAGCATATCGACATTTGTTGCCATTTCTTTTAAATAAGTTTAGTTCATAAAATTATTTAAAATTCCGCAGTTAACAGGAAAACTAACGTGGAAGGCATACTCACTAATCCTATGACAAAAGATCAAGTATGACAATAGTTATATATATATATGAACATTGAGTATTATTATTTTAATCAAAGCAGCAAAAGAATTTGTATGATTAAAAAAAAAAATTCAGATAAATGAAAACTTGAATTGGTATTTTCGAAAATGTAATGTGTTGAGATAAACAAACTAAAGAATTTATGTGTGTAACGTATAGAATGAAGCATATCGACATTTGTTGCCATTTCTTTTAAATAAGTTTAGTTCATAAAATTATTTAAAATTCCGCAGTTAACAGGAAAACTAACGTGGAAGGCATACTCACTAATCCTATGACAAAAGATCAAGTATGACAATAGTTATATATATATATGAACATTGAGTATTATTATTTTAATCAAAGCAGCAAAAGAATTTGTATGATTAAAAAAAAAAATTCAGATAAATGAAAACTTGAATTGGTATTTTCGAAAATGTAATGTGTTGAGATAAACAAACTAAAGAATTTATGTGTGTAACGTATAGAATGAAGCATATCGACATTTGTTGCCATTTCTTTTAAATAAGTTTAGTTCATAAAATTATTTAAAATTCCGCAGTTAACAGGAAAACTAACGTGGAAGGCATACTCACTAATCCTATGACAAAAGATCAAGTATGACAATAGTTATATATATATATGAACATTGAGTATTATTATTTTAATCAAAGCAGCAAAAGAATTTGTATGATTAAAAAAAAAAATTCAGATAAATGAAAACTTGAATTGGTATTTTCGAAAATGTAATGTGTTGAGATAAACAAACTAAAGAATTTATGTGTGTAACGTATAGAATGAAGCATATCGACATTTGTTGCCATTTCTTTTAAATAAGTTTAGTTCATAAAATTATTTAAAATTCCGCAGTTAACAGGAAAACGAACGTGGAAGGCATACTCACTAATCCTATGGCAAAAGATCAAGTATGACAATTTTACGGAACATCCATTTCTTATCGAAACAAAAGGATTTTAGTCAATGTCAATGGGGTTTTCTGTATGCACAAAAATATAATTTGTCTTGTAAATTTTCATTTTGAAATAAAAGAGGGATCATGATGTGGAAATTGGAAAAGAGGATATTGCATCATTTTGGCATGCCAGATTATTCTTTTTCGGATCGTGTATTTTCCTTTTTTTGCGCGTGATCTAAAAATAATTGAATCAAAACAGGATCAATACATATTTGCAGTCGTCGACAATAATTGTGAGTAAAATGATGCATACAATGGCGACAATAGTGACAGATTACATTTGCGCGTGATCTAAAAATAATTGAATCAAAACAGGATCAATACATATTTGCAGTCGTCGACAATAATTGTGAGTAAAATGATGCATACAATGGCGACAATAGTGACAGATTACATTTTCCATGATCCGGTTCTATGTCAAGCATCTTTAGTCATTTTTATTTAGTTTACAATGAAACGTTATTTTAGTGAGTAACATAGTTTACAATGAAACGTTATTTTAGTGAGTAACATCAGAAAACGGATTCAACTTCCATTAAAAAAAATTCTGCTAGTGAATGAACTGTGAAATGCTCCTACTCTGTTAAATAGAGGTGAAATGTCCCCTCTATTCCCTACTTATTTTTCTATATTTCGTGTCGCGTGCAAAGGATATGAAACTGAGTTATGAAAACTGTTGAAAGCAGGCAAGGTAATCAAAAAATATGGACTAAACATCCTACAATTCTTTAGTCAAACTCAGAAACATAAAATTTTGAGACTTAAAAAGGGTAAGAATCTTATTTGTATGGCTATTCTTTCAGAAGATATTTATTGACTAGAGAAGAGTAAAAATTTGGCTTAATTTTTAACTAATTAAATTATGAAAGAAGTTTTTTCGTGTTTTCTCCGAGGTGTATATTTTTCCCATCTAAAGTACATACGTGCCAAATTTGGTAGCACTAAATTCATTGGTCTATTTTGTAGAGAGTTTCACGTTTTATTAAATATGATAAAAACGAAAATTATTATAAAACGGAAACAAATGGTCTCTTAAACAAAAAGAGAAGGAAAATCAATTTTTCTTTTTCTGAAGCAGAATGTCTGAGTACCAGTTTCTTAATTCAAAGGCTTAGGAATGCTGGATTCTAGTAGTGAACTATAGATGGATTCCAGACGGCCCAAAAGGATAGACATAAAGGGAAAAATCTTTCCCCAAAGGGGTGGAGATTATTTTTTAGCTGGGAGGAGTCAAACGAAATGGCCAATGAATAGTTTAAAGGATCTTTGGGGGAAGTGGTCAGCTTTCTAAACAACACTGATGGCATATTTTTACGCACCAGAGGTCAGCAACTATGATCAAGGTCTTTGGGCAACATTCTATCTTTCCTGCCTTTCACCGGGGAGCCTTTGTAGCTTTCACATCAAATGGAGAGCTATTGCATAAATTAATCTAGGATCATTGATTTTGAGGGGGGGAGGTTCGAATAGTTTGCAGATTTTTTTTCAAAACGTCATTAGAACCCGATTTTAAAAGGATTTCTTATAAAAATCGATGTATTACTACTGAATTCATTGAAATGATAATTCATTTACATCTGGACAAAGTGAGTGATTCCACACCGGGTATTTCACATTCTCAACACCAGTGTTTGCGAGTAATAGCTCTGAGTAGAATTGTTCCATCACATTAGATATTCCACTTTCATTTATTTTTCGTTTTGTTACCGAGCTGCAGCCTGGAACTTTAATCACGTACAACAAAATAAATACAAAACGAAATGGCACTCGAAGAAAGAGAAGAAAAAAGCTTTACTATAACATGGAAAATAGAAAATTTGGTTTTATGGTCAGAAAAATTAAGAGAAAACTTTATAATTTCCAGTCCGCCGTTCGTAGTAGATGCGATGGGCAAAACCACATGGAATTTAAATATTTATCCAGCTGGACAGAAAGATGTGAACAGAAACATCAACTTTTTTCTTTATAGAGAGGAAGATGATAGCACTGAAGCACCTATAAATGTGAAAATTCAGCTTGATTTCTTAGATAAAAAGGGTTTTTCACTTGAGGCTTTCTGCATTGATCACGCTTTTAAAAAAGGTGAAGGGTATGGATGTCGATCATTCGCTAAGAAAAAAGAAGTCTTTAATACAAAGCGATCGATATTTCTTCCTCAGGATACTCTAACGGCACGCTGCAAAATGTGGATAAAAGGTGATGTCATGACACAAGATGGCCAATGTTTTGCTCGCACTCGCATGGAAGTCGAGAAGAGATCCTTCTTGTGGAACCTGGAAAATTTTAGTAATCTTGAATTAGAGAAGAAACGCAACTATATTTTTAAGTCACCTACGAATAATGAACCGTTAATGTCTGTAGAACTGTTTGTGACAGAAGTTGAAAATTCCGACAAAAGTATTCGTTACGCACTGACTGTTCAGGATGAAACCATTCTGTGTGCCAATTTGCGATTGTGCCTCGTCGATGCTTCTGGAAATAAGATACAATGCAATCAAGAAGACATTTGGTGCTCTAGTGTCCATGAAAGAACTGAATTTACATTCCCTTTTACTAAAAAAATGCTGTTGGCAAATAAAAATTTGTTTCTGCCAAACGACATTTTGTCATTGGATTGGGAATATGCCTTTTCAAAAGGAATTACGCTCGAAGAAATTAGTTACGGAAGTTCCAGTTCAGAAGACTCCGAAGCTGACAAAACCGATCTGACTAATAACGATATGGTATCTCCTACGATCTCATTGATTGACACCTTAAAATCCTTTTACGTGGAAAAGTTGCTATGCGACGTTCAGTTAAGGACAAGAACAGGGACATTTCCTGCCCATAAAATTGTTCTTTCTGCTGCTGCTTCTGTATTTCAAACAATTTTTTCCAGCAAGGTGAACGAAAGAGAGAATGACTGCGTCGATATGGAAGAGCTGGATGATGATACAGTCAACCGAATGCTAAACTACATCTACACCTCAAATGTGGAAGATTTGACTTGGAAAAGCGCTTCTAACTTGTACGAAGCAGCGAGCAAATATGCCATCCTGAATCTCAAGAATTTGTGTTCTTCCTATCTGAAAGATAATCTCTCCCCGAGCAATGCATGCGAAATTCTGTTGTTGTCTCACAATTATTCCGATAATGAAATGAAAGAAGCTGTAATGGACTACATAATAGAACACGGCAAAGAAATTTTGAACTCCGAGTGGAGACTATTGATGAATTCGAACGGAAAGTTGGCAGCAGAAGCCTTGTATCGTCTGCTTTGCGAAAACTGAAAGGTAAATTTCTTTCATTTGTTTATATTTTCTGAGTTAAATATATTACGAAATACGTTAATAAATTACTATTTTTGTATGCATATTTTTTAAACATTTCTCATAACTTTCTGTGTTATGAATGTACTTTCAAATCAAATTAACGAATTTAAATTGGTTAATATTTTAATACATATTTTATTTAAAGGTTTATATTTTTTTCTTACAAAAAAATATTGGCATTAATTTCAGAATCAGAGTTCTGTTTACTTGAAGCAGTTTACTGTTAACTAATTATTATTAGCTTCGTGCTTGAAAAATGATAGACTTAAAATTTTTCATTTTCGTTATTCCTTAATGCTTGGCAATAACTTATTTTGATAACTCTGAAAGCAATTTTTATTTTTGTTTCTTTGTCACAATTTTTTTAATGTTCTTTCCTCGTAAAATAAAATTCCTAATTCAATAAAATCACCATTTTTAATTCGGAAATACTCATTTTGAAAATGAGTACAACTACGGAAATTAAATATTTGGAAAGCAATGGTTAAAATTCGTTTTTGATATTTAACAATTCTTTTTAATTGCAATAAGAAACCTACTTAGTTAATTTCTGTGAATCAGAAAGCGCAGGACAAGTAAAATAGAAGCCTGAGAGATAAAAACAAAATACTCATCGATACGTCCGTATTTTTACGTTCACTTTCTTAATCAGAACTTGCATTAAATTAATATTTCCTCTAAAATCATAGCATATGCATATACTTAATGTCTATTTCAAAAGTTTATTATAGAAAAAGAAGATCATAAAATAAAGATGTTGTTTACATTTTAATATGCATTAGTCGCAGGAAACAAATATATATTTAAAACTACTCAAAATACTTTTTAAAAATTTGCTACAATTTGTGGAAAAAATAATTTGAATAAACTCATGTGTCAGGGCAGCAAGAGGGAATATAGAAATCCTGGAATGCCAGTTTTAAGTGACGTCATAGAGATAAAATTTTATTAAATTTATTCCACTTATTAAAATCAAATGAAGGAGCGAAAAAGTGACTTCATACTTGCTAATGCCTATTAATAATCAGATTGATTATGAACCAGAGCGGAACGATCACATAACGCCTTGGTTGCCTCTTATCTTTGTTATGCCACTGGCTTGGTGTCGTATTTTATATCATTAACTACATGCTTAATTACTGCTGGTGGTGGTAATCACTGCCGCGGTGGCCTGGTGGTAAGGTCTCGGTTTGTGAATCGTAGGGTTTCAGGTTCGAGACCCGATTCCACCGAAAAACCGTCGTAAATCCGTCATGAAAAACGTTCTCCCACTGGTGTGGCGTGGGATAGGGGGTGACAGCTCAGGTGTCACCCCCTACCCCTCGTCATCTGACCGCGTTTCAAAATTACCAGGTCCGTCCCAAAATAGCCCTAGTGTTGCTTTACAATGGGACGTTAATATAACTAAACTAAACTTTATTCACTGCTGCATTTGTTGTAACTTTTCAGTTTCTTAGTTTTAAAAATCTTTTAATTGCTTGTCTTTTTGTTTCTTTTCAGCTCCGTAGAAGAGCTAACGTTTTCAGCTTCATCCAATGAAATCATTACTTGTAAATTAATGAATGCTTGATCTAATCTGAAAAACAAATATAATAATCTTTGTTCATGTTGTACCGCAACTGTTTTGTCTCTTCCTTTAATGAAGTCATAACTGGAGCCTGGATGTCAAATAGGTAATACAAGAATTTCAAAGCACTTTTTTTTTTCAGGGTGATTGAATTTTATTTTTAATTCACAAAAGTGGTGTACTCGAACGTACTTATATTTTTTTTACCACATTTTCAATTTTGCTTGCAATGAAGTCAGGTCCTTTTGTTTTTTTTTCAGTGACTGATTGACTTATAATAAAATACCCTAGGCAAACTTTGTGTTAAAATATTTAGGGTGTATTTAAAAGTTTTATGATTTTTAAAAATTGCTTACATTAAAATGAACTATTGTAATTTCTTGCTAATTTGTCTAAAATAATTCCTCAAATTGAATATTTTATATTTATGATATTGGAACAATTCCCTTAAATGTCCATGTCAATCAAAAAGCAATATTTATATTTACAAGCTGTTATTTAGAGGTCAAATTTTCAAAGATAAATATCATTTTAGAAATTAAGAAAAGATCCCCCTCCCGAAATTTTCATCATCCATTTTGGTCCAGAATTAAGAATTTTTTTTGGCGTTCATTTTTATATGATGCAGAAAAGATTTTGTCCAAAAAGAAAATTGGTACTCATGAGTTAAAGACAAAAAAAAAAAAAAAAAATGTTAACGACATGCGAAAAAATTTAAATATTGCATATATGTATGCTCATATTGTATATTTTGAAGAGTCAAGTGAAGAATGTTTTACAATGTGGTAAATGTGTAGAAGGTCTGGTAATCGTTTGAATAGTTCGAAAGAGCATGTAAAGAGAACCAAATGTAAAAATCTCTGCGCCCAGCGAAGATAATTTATGACTTGTTAACATTTTCACTTTTTGAATTTATACGTTTAATATTATTTTTAGTTATCAGTTCATTGTTGTTGTTTTTTTTCTACAATGATTGATTTTCTTATTTCATTCAACAAAATCAAGTTATGAGTTAATAAGTGCATGTTTATATGTGGTTTTATTATATATTAAATCTGAACTTGTTAATTACGTACTGATCATGACTAGTAAATAACATGTCTCTTTTTGCGAAGAAAAGAATGATTCTATATTTGTCTCTAATAATGAAGCTGTGACTTCTGATTAATTGTGAATTGTTTATTATTTGCTTTTTCTTTTTCTTTAATGTACTGAAATTGTTTTATCAAATTCTGTCAAATGTTAACTTGTTAATTACCTAGTAATTGGTGCTTCAAATGTAATGTTTTTGTTCTATAATTGTTTTGTTACTTCCCTTATCCAAACTGACTTCCTGATTGATTGGTGCTTGTTTGTATAATTTGCTGTAGTAATTTTTTTTCTGCTTCATTAAGTTATGAAATTGATATGTTATTAATAAAGTATTATAATCTTGAATCGAATCATGATTTTTAAATTAAATAATGTATTTTTTTTATGAGTGCTTATTTTTCTTTTTTTTAATCAAACCACGACTTATGACTGAATCGATCTTTTCTTCAAAGTTCTAAACTTATTTCTAATCAGTCTATCCAACAATGATTTCTGAAATAATTGGTATGTGTGCCATAATACGCTATAATTGTTTTGCTAATTTATTAAATTAAATCATGAATGAGTAAATGTTTGCAGAATTTATGCATCTAAACTAATTTTTATCCCGTTTAAGAATTTATCACTTAATTTTATTCTAATAGATGTGTAAATTTTAATATGATTTTATTAATTCAGCAGCTATTGCATTTTTATTAGAATCTTTGAAATTGTGATGCTATTAAGTGATCGGCTTATTATATTTCCTAACAAAATATACGTTTCCTAGCAAAATTAAAAAAATAATCAGTTTTATCCTGAATGATTTATTACGTTAAAGTAAAAGAGGTCTAATTCAATCTAAGTAAATTATTGCTGCCATACTATGGGGAAGAGTATCTTTGAAATTTTCGCTTGTAGGAGAGTGTTGCTGTTTCATCACAAAAGAAATTTTTTAAAAACTAATAAATGTCGTAAATTTTATTGTTTACAAACATATGCTCCCCAAAAGATTTACTGACATATTATATTTTACCTAATATGGCATTTATTTAACAGGAGTGTAAAAACAAATAAAAAAATATGCCAGTATTGATTTCAATTTTTCCTACAAACGATTTCATCGCATACGTTCCATTCCGAATATTAATCATTATAAAAGTGGGGCCTTTTTCAATGAGTTCTCCTTGGGTCGTATTTTTTTATGTGCGCAGTAGAAATTCAATTAAGAACGAAATACTGTTTTAAGATGATAATTTATAGTTTGTCTTCCGAATTTGTACTTTCAGACATTTTGCCATGAAATAATTTTAGGGTAATTGGACTATTTTACAATATTACTTTGCAAAAACAGTTTTTCAAAATGTTGCTATGGATTTTGTTTCCTATTTAATATCTCTGTCCAATTAAAAGTCGTAGCTAAAAAAAAAAAAAAATTCTGTCGTAAATACATATAATATTCGTCCTTTCTTTCCCTTGTATTTTCAAATAATTTTTAAAAACCTTTTTAAAACGGTTTTTAAAGGAAATATTAGCTCATTTCTCAGTTCATTCAGTCAGATGTTGCTTTATTAAGAATCAAATGTTATTTTGTTTAAATCAATCAATCAATACTCATCCAGATCACTTTAATCCAGATTTGAAATCAATACTAATGGTATTAAAGGAAATTACGGTTTTTAAAGGAAATATTAGCTCATTTCTCAGTTCATTCAGTCAGATGTTGCTTTATTAAGAATCAAATGTTATTTTGTTTAAATCAATCAATCAATACTCATCCAGATCACTTTAATCCAGATTTGAAATCAATACTAATAGTATTAAAGGAAATTACGGTTTTTAAAGGAAATATTAGCTCATTTCTCAGTTCATTCAGTCAGATGTTGCTTTATTAAGAATCAAATGTTATTTTGTTTAAATCAATCAATCAATACTCATCCAGATCACTTTAATCCAGATTTGAAATCAATACTAATAGTATTAAAGGAAATTACGGTTTTTAAAGGAAATATTAGCTCATTTCTCAGTTCATTCAGTCAGATGTTGCTTTATTAAGAATCAAATGTTATTTTGTTTAAATCAATCAATCAATACTCATCCAGATCACTTTAATCCAGATTTGAAATCAATACTAATAGTATTAAAGGAAATTACGGTTTTTAAAGGAAATATTAGCTCATTTCTCAGTTCATTCAGTCAGATGTTGCTTTATTAAGAATCAAATGTTATTTTGTTTAAATCAATCAATCAATACTCATCCAGATCACTTTAATCCAGATTTGAAATCAATACTAATAGTATTATTGAGAACAATTTATTTCTAACTATGGCCAATAATAGTCATTTTTTAATACTTTCTACTCTGCATTAGATGCTTAGTAAAATAACTTGTCTGAAGATTACATGACTGTTGACAAAATGGTCACTTGAATCTTTCAGCATTGGTATAAATTTCTAATAAAAAGGGACTTATATTTTTTTAAAAATTCTACTCCAGATGGCTAAGCTGAATTGCTCCAGTAAAACTTCCTGCTACTACAGAAATATGTGCTTACATGCTTTCCAGAAAGACTGTTCTTATTTTGAAGAATAGTCCTAAGAGTTTGATTTAGGAGACAAGCTCGTCTTGAGTTTCATTTTATTTGATTACTAAGAGGAATAAAGCTGTATAAATTTTTACGCCATGCTTGCTCTGCAAGGCTTCTTCCGTAAAATAACTTTAGCTAAATGTGATAGATATGTAACACATACTATTTTAAAAACCTTACACCTTTCCTTTTGTTGAAATGCAACTCCTTAATTCTATTATTTTTTCAAATTTATAACTGGCAGATGTTAATCACAAAGTTTCTAAACTTCAAAAAAATTGCGAAAAATTAATTATTAATTAATACAAAAAAAATTTCAAGGATGAAGTAAATAATTTTATTCAAAGTATAAGAACAGACAGCAGAATCCTTTTTTTTTTTTTTTTTTTTTTTCGTCAATGGTTTATATGTTTTACAAAATGTGTTTCATAGATTGTATAATATTTTAATTCATTCAATTTCATATTTTTTGGCTGAATGACGAATTGAGTGTACTATAATAAGAAGGCAACTGTTCACGTGATTAAAATGATAATATATTTTTATGTATTCAATTACATTACATGAAATCGCATCAACATTTAAAAATAGTAACAATTAAAAAATTTTGCTTGTTATTTTAATATTTCGACCTGAGGTACAGTAAATTTCAAAAAGTATATTTTAAATAGAAAAATACTCATTATGGAAAAATAAGTTGTCATTTCCTTTTTTCAGGAATAATGTTGGATGAAATATTTGAATCAATAATGAAAGTGATTCCAGTTATAATAGTCGAATACATTATTGTAAAATAAAGTCGGAATATATTCAGAAATGGATAGATTCAAAAATTATACTAAAATAATTTAAATCATTTAAAAAAATGTTTTTTTTTTTATTTTTAAGATTTTTTCATATTATGTAAAAATTTTAATTAATTTTAATTGATTAAAATTTTAAAGAAATCGCACCAGAGGCAGTTGCCCGTTCGCATATTCTCTTTTGTTCATAATACAGCTGGAGATGAAGGAGAGTTTAAAAAAAAAAGTAATCCCATGAGAATTCATAAAAAATCATTAAGTTAATTTTAAAAATTTGAAAGAAAGGCAAGACTTTTTTTTTGTTAAAATCAAATTGTGTGTGTGTGTGTGTGTGTGTGCGTGTGTGTGTGCCTGAATATAAATGAAACTACGTGTGAATCACATGCAGCCAAATGAAATGTTTTCCTGGAGCTTTTTGGTCGTCCTTACAATCGACAAGTACCGAAAATTGGAAAGAAAAAAAAAGCAAAACAAATTTGATTTACTTTGATCTTACTTATATGAAAATGCTTTAAATAACTTTATTATTCATTCTTTTATTTTTTTTCAGGAATATGGAAAGAGTTTTCTACTAAATTAACCATATGAACTATTAACGTTTCCTTCGCCAGCGTCCTTGCATAGGGGTAGCGCATTTTCCCCGTGATTTGGGAGTACCGGGTTCGACTCCTGGTTCGGGCAGGGTTGTTCTTCATTTGTGTTCTATCTGTGAGGTGTGTGAATCTGCCCCCCTGTGAAAAGGGGTTGTGCAAGCGAATGTGTGAGTTTCATCTACATATGAGCTAGAAGTCAGGCTTCTGCCTTCGGGTGCTCAGTAGTTTACTCTCAGAAGCTACTGCACCCCCTTTCCGTGGTAACGCGTCCATGTTTCCTTCCAATTTCTCTACATTTATTAGAGAAAAACGAAGAAGGAGGAGAAATGAACACAGTTGCATCAAAATATCATTCTATTCAAGTTCTCGTGAATAAGAAATGGAGTGAATATGTTTAATGTATTTAAGTTGTTTTTAAATTGAATTTTCCAGTGAAGAAAACAGTAGCTTTAAAGGATAGCGTAGGTTAAACATTCATTTCATTTAATACGAGTTTCAGTTTCGAATGTTGTATGCATCGGATAGACAATACGGAATGTTTCTCTTATGAATGGATGATAGAGTTATTGAGTACAACACAAGTAATAGATAATTAGGAAAAATAATAGAATTAAATCATTATCTTTTACAAATCGAAAACTGAATAAAATAGATAAACAGACTAATTTTATCTTAATATTACATTTGTTAATGCATCAAATAATGCGAGTTCAAATTCATTGCCATTTGATAAAAAAATTTTTTAGATATTTCGTATTTTATAATAAACAATTTTATTTTTGTGTAAATTAAATCGTTCTAAAGAATTTCTTATCAATTTTTATTTATCAGCAGGAAATGGTTAATTAAATCAAAACAAAAGTATTTCTTTATTGGAAATAGACATTCTAAAAATGAATGATTATTTGAACTATTTAGTTTGTATGTGACTTAAACAATATGTGGATTCAAACTGTTACAGATTAACATTTTTACAGTACCAATAGTTTAATAGATAAGTACTTATATCAGTACTAAGTTTCAAGTACTGATTGCTTTTTTCTGAATACAGTTATGTTGAAACGTATTCATATTATTTCCAAATAATTTTCTGTCAGTATCGTAAATTGCAAATATTTAATAAAAATAAATTGAATATTTTCTGGTGGCGTATTTATTTATTTATTATATCACTTTCATAAAGTTCTTGTCAGGTAAAGTAAATGTTTTTTTTTTTCTATTTTTTCCGATGCATTAACATTAATTAAAAAAACAATTTCTGCACCTTTGTTAATAATTTTAAACATAATCTACTTTTATACTTAAATTATCAAGGCATTTTTATGAACCAATTTAAAATAATGGGAAAGATAATATCTTATTTTAAAATTTTATATCAGGTATTGAAACAAGCATTATATTCAAGAATTAATTTTTTTCTACGGCTTTATTGTTCTAATAACGACGTTCATTTTCAGGCATATAAAAAGCTTACAGCAGAGCACCACTCGTCAGTTCATAAACATGCATGATTGCACTTGCAACTCTATCTAATCTGCCAGTGAAAGGTTGCCAAAGAATCAACACATTATTTTAATGTTTATTTTAACTAAACAATTTAAACTTTATGCTAACTTTCAGTCCATCTGTTACAATGCAAATGATTTTATACGCCTTAACTGTGATGTCAGTATATTGCAGTATCATTTGAGAACATCTGAGTAATGACATATTGAGAATGAAACAAATTATCCTTCATGACACTCGAACCCATTTCTGTTGAATCTATGATTGTCATTAACTTTAATTCGTTTTGAAATCTTAATTAATTAATTAATTAATTCTGAAAGAGCCAACCTTTGACAATGGCATCTTGACAACAAGGCAAATGACCACTCAGGGTACTCACTAACCCATTGCCCTTGAATCTGTGAATACCATTAAATTTTAGCACATCTATAGCTTTCAGGTTCAAGGCCACTGTTTACAAGTCTGTCCCCACCCTTCCAAACAAACTAAAAAGAAAAAAGACAATTATAGTTTCACTGTCTTCTTTTACATAAAGGTTCTATTTTGCCCACTCACAGGTCCTCCCTGGTAAAAGGGTCAAACCACAATCCCCGAGAGGTCACGGTCAACACTCCCAGCCTTTTTTCTGCCCCAAGCCCTTATAGTTTTCTGCCCAAGCCCTTCAAGGTCAAAAATAGGGGAGAAGAGGACATTTGGGCCAATGGAAATGGTTGTCCATCAATAGCAGATGAATTCATCTCTGCTCCCTTGACTATGCAAAACTGGGTCTGCAATGATCTCCCTTTTTTTCAATAAGCCATCCTTTCCTTTCGAAAAATACTTCATGGTGTGAAATGTGGGATCAAGAGATATGTAGGTCTGCAGATCCGTAGGATGACGGTCCCTTAATTAAAGAGGAATTCGTCTTGATCTAGTAATTTTCCAAAATTGAACATATGCAAAATAATATAAAAATTTGCCGTGTAAGTTAATAAGGGCACAAACAGCAAGAATGTATGAAATATTAAGTTCTGTGATGTGAAATTCTCACATCCATGTAAAAATTTTGAATAAGAGATTTTCATCTTCAGTCTGCGTAAAAAGTGTATATTTTGCTAAATTTAAGGAATTAAATGTGCATTCTTAATATTCAGTTCTAATTCATTACTCATGCATTTTTCTACTGAAAAGTAACAAATCATTTTAGAAAATATTTTTGCAGATCTCGTTCATTCCTTATAGATAAATACTGCCTTAATTGTGGAATTTAGAAAAGTGTTGTCCAGATTGGTATAGGATGCGCTGCTGCTGAATATTTCATAGTTGGGGAGCCGTCAAAACTGTGCTAAACAATCAGCTTCTGATGTTTCTTTGCCCAAATATCTTACTCATTATATCTTAACTATAATACATCAAAAAAATTTCCTTAAGCTGTAAATGGCTTACTTTCAAGCACTCCCTTTCTATAGAATTTGATTTTTTTTTTTTTTTTTTTTTTTTTTTGTGAAAAAATTTTTGATGTAATTTTCAATGTATTTGTATTGAACTTTTCATTCCAGGTATGAATTGCTTATTTCGGAAAAATTGCAATTTTATATTATCTACTTTCATGAAGTTCTTGATAGGAAAAACATATATATATATATAAGTTGTTAAACTACTAAGTCCAAAGCTATGATTTTTTTTTTTGAGATATTATTAAAATTACACTTTTGGCTTATTGTCAAAAAAAAAAAAAATAACAATCGTTTTATGGATTTCTAACTCCTACAATGGTTTTAATGGTGATTTGATTTCTGTCTTAGATACGATGTAATTAACTGGAAACTCCAGCCGTCTTCAATAGTTTGTCAAAAAAAGTTATAGTTTTAGTGTGACATAATACAGTAACCATTTAATTTACCATTTATTTATATCCTGAGTTTATTTGTTTTTGTAATTACAAGTAATTTATTAACAAAGTACTTAAAAATGCATTATCATACAATATTATGTGGGATTAGGTAATTACTATGAAGTTGCCTTTGATATGCAGATATAATCTGTGCATTAACAACAAATAATTACTGCAAGAATAAACATTTATGGTAGCACCACATTTATTACATTTCTTAATAAATTTAAATTAGGGTGTTTTTTTTTTTGTTGTTGTTGTTTTTCTAAAATTATTATTCTTTTTTTGCTTCGGGTTTAGATTCTGAGAATTCTTTGTACTTGGTAGAGAAAAGAAATTCCTTTGTAATTTATTGATTCAGGAAACCATTGGAAGAAACTGCTCAGAGACTGGAAATAAAGAAATGAGCCTTTGAAACTAAAGAAATCCTTAAGCGCTACAGACAAATTGATACATTTTTGAATAATTCCCTTGATGATCTTGTTTTAAAATCATCGGACCAGGATGTTTATTCGGAAAGCGGAAATAATTTAAGCTCAACCAGTTGACTTCATTGCTTTCAATATGTTTTTATTTATTCTTTATAAATATAAGTTAAAAGGGTTTAAAAGCTCGAGCAAATATCTGAACTTTAGTTCATGAGCATTTGAAAGCATTCTTCCACTTCCCAGTGGAGAGAAATGCTTTGAAAAAAGTCGCCCGCATATACTTAGTGTAGATTAATTAATTTAATTAGTAGTAATTTTTTTCTGCGATTCAGTATCTTGGTTTGATATTATTATATTCCATTCTGAATGTTTAAATTCCAGAAGATTCTCCTTAATAATAATTTCGGTGAATTACTTTGAACCGAAAAAAAGATCAATAAAATTCATGCATTTTGGTTTCGATTGCGGTCAGTATCATCGTGATTCTATAAGAAGAACGTTCCAGAGTATGGTGTTCGTCTTATTCCTGTTTCTAGTCCAGAATAAGTAGGCGGAATCACAGTGCAGCCATCAGCTATGGGTAATAAAATTCTTGGAACAATTCCAAGTTTCTTTCATAGCCTTCCCTTTCTGTGTCAATTACAAGTAGTCGTGATCTAAATGTCAGATCATTTTGCTGCCACATTCAAGAGTGATCGTTTTACCATTCTTAGAAATATTAGATAATGACTAAACCTTATTAATGGATTCATAGAAGTCGACAATAAACCCATAAAAAATTTTTGGATTTACATGGGTTATTTTTTTAAGGAAGAATTAATTGTCTTTGATCTTCCACTATGTTGAAATATATATATATATATATATATATATATATATATATATATTAACATATTTTATTTTGAAGATTCGGTTATGGGAGTATTTAGATAAATTAAAATTAATGAAGAAAAACAATTTTTTTTTCCTCACTCCATTTCTTCGAACGCAGATAATGATTTGAATCTCTACAATGGTGAGTGTTTTTTGGCGGGAAAAATTTATATGCATATTTATAGAAATGTCATATCCAAGAAAATATAATTTTTTTAAAAAAGAAATTCCAAAATGTCCACAAATTTTTGTGCTGATAAAATCTTTTTAAAGCTTTAGAAAACATTTTAGAAGTGAAATTTATAAACACTCTGGAATATAAAAATACTTTTCATAAAAATTTTTTTAACTGCGTATGCACGGATTATAGCACATTTTCCCTCTGATGTATTCAAAACCAGATATATTGCGCAAAGTACATTAAATTTTCAGTCGAATACCATGAAGATCCAGGAAGATATTGGCGTTGCTGTCAGACAAATCTGTTGTTCTCGAATAAAAATTAAATTTATTAAACGATTAAAAAAAAGATCTAATTAAAACTAAGAAAAACCAATACCATTGGCGAGCCAGTAGGTAATCAAAGCCGACTACTTGCTAATAGTATAGATGAATGTATGTGTACTGGCATTCTACAGGCCAGATTATTTGACCTATAGCTACCAAATTTAGTACATATATAACTTAGAGGTGAAAATCTGCATCACTTGGCGATTTTTTGTAAAAGAAAATGAATTAGAATTTTAAAAAAACTAATTAGAAATCTAATTGAATTATCTTTAATTAATGATTAATCTGAATTTTGGAATTTTTTTGTAATACCTTCCGAATATAAAACCACTAGAGTACATTTTATAGCTTACCAATTTGTAAGTAACTGCAAATATTTGCTACATTTTGGCAATTCTTTTAAAATAGTGTTTGTACAGTTTCCAAGAATAATGAATTACATTATTTTTCAGGAGTTCTGCAAATTCAAACCGTTTTCATTGTTTCATCAACTATCTGATCGCATGATTTTCTTCTATTGTTGAAAATCAACTAAGAGGAATTTTGTTTAATATCTATGTAATTTAAGATTCGAATAAATAAGAGCAGTTTCAATAACGCGAAATTTGTAAGATAATAAGAAATAAGAAAAACCACATATTTACATTTTTAAAAGCGCAATAGTGTTATAAAATTGATCTTTATTAGAAAATGTCATGTATCGAATGAGCAGAGCATATGCAAAACAATTCAAGTAACACTTGCTTAATACATGCAATTCCATATAATCGTCTCCATTTCATTGAAATTAAAAATAACCATTTTCCGATTGAATCAGTTGATCGCTTGAGGCGACAAATTTATATTGTTAATATGGACTAATGTAAGTATGTTGACACTCTAAAAATTAGAACGTTTGATCTACATTGGCCAAATTTGGCACATATATACTTTGGTGGATGAGAATGTGCACTCAGAAGTGATTTTTGTAAAATTTTAATTAGAACAATGAATAATTAAAAATTAAGTAGAATTTTGGACTTTTTCCGTAATAACTTTTGAAAATATTATTGTACAAAACTCAGTTTTTCCCTATTCCAAAATTTAAGAAATTTTCTTTTTAATGATATCGGTTTCATACTTGTGCGAATTTTTTCTGCATTTTGATATTATATTTTTTGAATAAAAAAAATCATCTATCTTGTTCCTTATTTTCTCTTGCATCGATAATGTCTTAGACTCCAATTCTTTTTGTATAGTTTTATTTTTTTTTAACATTATTAGCTTTGTAGAAAATTAGTTAATCAAGTAAATATTTTACGAAAATGTAGATTTAGTTGTTTCATTTTAAATATTATTGGATACTTCAACCTTATACAATACTGGGCATCTGTAAATTTCTGATAGTCTCATGATCTAGTTACAAATTTTGGAATTTATTTTTACATTCTATGTTTCGATCTAAATATTACTAAAGTCTAGAATGAAAAATATCCATAATATTTTCTAGAATTATATCTCCGTGCAATGAAATCTCAACAGCCCGATTAGTAATAAATTCAAATATTAACAATCTTTTGATGATCAACAAAAGAATTTCAAAACAAATTTATAGCATTTTTTTAGAAATATTCCAGTCCTCCGAATTTTTAACAATTAGAAAAAAACAATATAGGGTCAATACCTAAATTAAAAAAATTTAAGAGGATGAAGAATATTATTGAAGCAACTGATACTTAATTGCTATTAATTAAATGCAAAATTAATTATTATGTGTACTATTTTGAATTTAAAATAGGGAAACTGCACATGCCTTTCCGCATCAGATTCCTGATATCGCCTCTGTACACGCATCTTCAAATCGGAGAGCTCTTCCCATTTTTTAAAGAGCTAACCAGTTTTCAATAGGAAAGTACAAATAGCGATCATCCGATTATTATTTTTTTTCAGTTCAAATAGTTTTATATTAAATCTTTTAATTAGAATTGAGTATGAAAAGACATATTCGATCCCATAAAATGAATCAAATATAGGTCATCCTTTAAGGATCTTAATTGTTGAGTCTACCATTTGGGCTGTTTTCCGACTTGCCAGAGCTCTTTAGATACTTAGAATAGAATGTCTTCAGGAGAAATTTTTCCGCTGTAGAAATTACACTAGTGACCTAAAGACCAATATCTTTTGACAGCACATCTGTAACCTTGAAAAAGATTCAGCCCAGAGAAAAGAAAGGGGATGTTTCAGCCTCCGGAGTTTTTGTTGTTGTTGGGGCGCAAATCCTTCCTCACCAGTTTCTTTTTCAGTTTGCTTTAGGTCACTGCAATGACCCCAAGACCAATTTATCTCCTGACCCCACATTTCTAACCCTGAGAAAGATTTGGCCCAGAAAAAGAAAGGGGATGCCCTCCTTTTCTTTTGCTTCTTTTTTGAAGCTGGGACACAAATCCTACCTCAACACTTTCTTTTTCAAATTGCTTTGGGTCAGATCCCTCCAGTGACCCAAAGACCAATATAACTCCTGGCCCCACATCTGTGACCTTGAAAAAAGATTTGGCCCAGAGGAAAGGAAGGGGAGGTTTCACCCCTTTAGTTTTTTTTGGGGGGGGGCGTGCACAAATCCCTCCTCAACACTTTCTTTTTCAGTTTGTTTTAAGAACCCAAACAACAATATCCCACATCCGTGACCTTGAATAAGATTGGAACCATAAAAATGAAGGGATGTTTTACTGCCTCTCCTCCTCCCCCCCCCTTTTTTTTTTGTGCAGCTGGGGTAGATCCGGCCTCAACACTTTCCTTTTCAGTTTTCTTTGTAGGGTGGAACCTCCGTCTTTGTAACCACTTATGAGGAGGTTCAAGGTTACTGATGAGCTGAGAGTTACTGGCATTTACAGGGATTCAAAGCCAATGGTTTCTGAATGGCATGTATTCTCGTGTGAGCTTCTGTTATGAAGGTAGCGTTTGCGAGGAAGGTGGAAAGCGCGGAGGCAAATGAAGGAATGATCATTGATGGCCATCATAGTAATCAGCCTCAAACAAAAGAGAAATACACTTGCATCCATTGCAAGGAAAGATTTATGAGCCGTGATGCGGTAATAATTCTAAGACTAGAAGTTGTTGGAATCAATCAAGCTACACGACATGCCAAGAGGGAGCAGATTGATTATACTCAACCGCATCTTGCAGCCATGGAGTCTAGACGAAAGCAAGGGATTCAGGAGATGGAGGCCCTTTTGAGTAAGATGAGCCTCATTAGTTCTTGTCCGGACTCGAAATGTGAACACTCTAAGGAACCCTCCCTGATCCTGAATAGATATAATTTCGTCTCTCCAACTAAAAGAAAACTAGCCAGAAACAAACCGGAATCCTCTAAAAATGTAATTAACATAAGCAACAAATTTTAAGTCCTCAATAATATCTCAGTTGAAAATGAAACTGCATAAAATAAAGTGCCACCAATAATGTTGAAATACGCAGATAACTTTAATTAAATCTTATCCCAAATTCCAAAACCTGCGGCAAAACTGTCAACAAACTGAATAAAGGCTTCATAAAAATATTCCCAGAATCTGCTGATCAACACAAAGTCATTCAAAATTTCTGCAGGCAGGAGGTTATGATTATTATATCATACCCCCCCCCCCAAAAAAAAGACCATTAAAAGCGGTCTTCAAAGGACTCCCCCACGAATACGACACTAAAATTATTGCCAAAACGTAGTTGATGGTAGTTTTCCAGTGACAAGGGTAGCCCAACTAAGAACAAAGGGACCTCTTCCATTTTATATTGTTGAACTTAATTAAACTGAAAAAGTCGAGGAAATTTTTAAACTCGAATATCAGGATTACCTTAGTATCACAGTATAGCCCTACAGAGGTCGTAACCTAGTCTCTCAATGTTATCGTTGCAACTTTTTTCACCACGCAGCGAATACTGCAACATAAAACCCAGATGTCTGAAGTGTGGCGAAAGCAACGAAACTAATGCTTGCGTAATTAAAGAAAAAATTGAAACTCCAATATGCATTAATTGCGGCAAACAAGGGCACATAGCTTCTGACCGTGGCTGCGAGGCCTTCCCAAAAATTCAATCTACGAGAAACAATAGGGACAACTATTTTTACAAAACCAATCTATAATAAGGCCAAATGTCAGTTTTACTGTACTTTTTAAAAACACAAGATCAAGAGATGGTGTCATGAGTACACCCTCACACCACAAGCCTATGTTTACAAACAAACTAGCAGCACCGCTTTAGAAGGAAATGATTTTGCTGACATTGTAGAAGCAATGAAAAAACTGAAAAAGCTAATGACCGAGTACCCGTTACTCAGCTCACAGCTTAAAAATTAAAATCTGCAAACACTGTTATGGAAAAATTGGATATACTCATGAAGGCATTCGATAATCCGAGCCAACCTGTCAGTAGCTAGTTTTCTCCTGCAATAGCCTTCGCATAGTCTACTGGAACGCAAATGGCATTAATAATAAAATAATTGACCTTCGTAATTTTGTAAATAAGTATAACACCAATGTAATCCTACAGAAAGAAACCCACCTCAGACCACAGAGAAAAGTTTTCCTGGCAAACTATTTCTCATATTACAGCTACAGAGCAAACCGGGCTGACGGCGGTACTGCAATTTTAATTAAAAACGGTTTACCTCATTCATAATCGTAGCTTTGGTGAGGGCTATTTTAATATATTATAAAAGTTTAATTTAGCGTCTTAAATTAATCCTAAATATTTGTACTCAGTGTGAAGAAAGGAGGAATTTTATTTGCATTCCAAATATTGCTTTGAGATTGGCTACCCCTCCTTTCTTACCATGCAGAATAGGGGCGTGTAACTATTCTAATGTCTTTTCTTCTCAAGTGCTTAGGATCAGGTCCTAAGGAATTCGGTATGTCTGAGAGTTGTCAAACACAGACAGGATCAAATTATTAAATTTGCAATTACAATAATTACAAAAATAACAGACAATAGTTCTGGAAATTACATATTTAACGCTATTTTGAAAGTTATTAAATTTCGTGTCATTAAATTATAAAGAATATGCGATAAAGCTTATTTAGATTAAAATTATATATTGCTTTAATTAATTTCAAAATAAATTGTAGGAACTTTTCTGATTAATTACCATTTGTAAATTTTATGTCATGTAATGTCATTTTGTAATTTTTAAGAATGATGATAATCTATAATTTAAAAAAAAATGTTGGAATCTGTTATCAAATAATTAGATTGCTAAAAAATGTTTATACTTTTTTTTCCCCTTCATTACTATTTGGTTTTAAATTATGTTCAAATTCCAAATGTCCCTTTTTTTTTTATAAAAGATATACTGAAATCAACTTTGCAGAACGTGATTTGTCTTTCAGCATTTTCAGCTGATGTCTTTCAGCTAATTTTGTCTTTCAGCAGTGTCAAAATTTGCTACTTAATGTATCTGCTTACCTACGGAAACAAATTTTTGAAAAATCTCTCTAATGACCTATTTCAATTCATTTTCTGGATCAGTGTGATTGCAATTAATGAAAAATATTGATCAGGAAATTCAGTGCCAATTGAGACTCTGTAAAATGTGTCAATGTAGGTAAAAAATAGTGAAAATAGCAACAAAAATCAAAACACTGTACAAAATAATTATATTATATATATTCCAATTATTTTTATACACACAACATACTTACAAATATGGTAAAGGTAATGAACTAGAATCTAAGAAATATGTGCGTTTTCGAAAAAGTTAAAGCTTATTGAGTATTTCTTCTGTATTGAAAATTTTACAGAATTGGTTGTTGAAAATTACATTAAACAACTCTGAAACAAGAATACTCATTTCAAAGTTATATCCCTAGTTCATTGCCTTTATAATATTTAAGGTAGCATATATGCAACATTTCAAGATAATATATTAATAAGGTTTTAAGCTATCTTGTTTTGCGTACGAAATCCAAGCTTTTTAAAAAATTTGTTTAAATTTTACATTTGTCTTGTATTAAAAATGCTTGTAAACATATGCAATTATCAAAAGCAGATGTAACTGTCAATCCTTTCGGCAAAAAAAAATGCTCAAAATGTATTCTAATAAGCGTGGCTTGCTGCTAGAGCATATTATAAAATAAATTATAATTCAGAGTGGCGTGTACTTGATAAAATGTTGGAAAATATTCAACTTTCGGTTGGTACTTTCGGTTTCGTTTTCAGCTGTAGTGATTTATAAAAAACACAAATCTAGATTTATATTTATCGTAGAATTAAAACAAACACAGATTTGGAAACACAAATAAATGGATTTTAAAATAAAGAATTAAAAAAAATTTGAATTTTGACACAAAACTGCCTTTAAAACGCAGACAGACACATTAAAACAAACCTGTATAAAAATTAGATTAAAATCGATAGAAACATAATCAGGTTTTAAACTTATCGATGAGGAAACAAAGGTTGGAATTTGCTTTCCCTATGGGACTCCGGAAAATTTAATACGGCCCTAGACCCAACATATTCCGAATAGCGACCACTTCTACTTTACTTGTTTCGTTCTGCACAATTTATTAATATCTTAAATTCAATTTATAGGAACTTAATCCATCTCTACTTATAATAAAGGTAAATGTATGTGTGTGCTCTCTTTAGAGATAATGCCTCTTGAATTAGAACTGCCACACTTGACCCATATATACTTCGTAGTTTGGGCACGTACAGTTTACAGTGATTACTTTCTGACATTTCATTTAGAATTTTAACTGATTAATAATTAAACAAAACCTTGGAGTGTTTACGAAAAACAACACACAATTAATTTTTACATCATTTAGAGTATAACGAATTGTATTTTCAATGATACCAATTGTTTGATGATTATGTTTTTTTTATTTTTATTTAATTTTTAGAATATTACTTAAGTACATTTTCTAACAATATATATCATCTCTAATAATAAATAATGATGGAAGTATATATGTGTGTGCCACTATATTGGAACTCAACGGACTAGACCCTTTGTTCTAGAGGGGACAAACTTAGCATATAGTATATTGTTACGAAATTTCCGGGGTTCGTTTGGATAGTGGGGGTTATATGGTGTGGAGAACGCTCAATCACGAGGCGGCAGTAGAAAATAAAACAACGACCTTTATTTACACGAAGACACACAAGACAGCACAAAGACGACAACTATATATAGCACAGAAGGCGATTATCTTCAGCCGAGACGTGCAGCATGCAACAATATACACAGCAGTATGCAACAGTATACACAGCAGGTCTACTCCGTCGCTTCCGACTACTCTTCGACTCCACTGGTCCAAGACTCAATTCACCGTCGGTTCACAACTACGACGACTCCACAGGTCCACGACCACTCTTCTCTGTCGCTTCCGACTACTCAATTACCCACTGGTTCACCACTCGACTCACTACTGCCCGGCAGCTGCGGGTGCTTCCTTTTATAGGTCTTAGGAGGCGGGGCTAGAAGCCTCTCAATCAATCAGGAACGTCCGAGACGTATCTCCATTCCTACTGGACGGTTCGGGAAAATTCTCGATGTTTCGGTTTTAATCTATTTTGGCTCCAAAGTCGCCAAATGATCGCCAAGTTTGTCGCCAAGCTCTGGGACCTCCTATGGAACCAACTATGCTGGGAAGCCGCATCGCAAATTCGTAACAATATATTTTGTTCATGGAAACACATCATGGAAATGTTCACAATAGAACTATTTTTTTTAAATTGTAAACAAAATTTTAAATAATTGAAAATTAATCGAAATTTTTTCCGTTGTATTATAACTTTAGATAAACATTATAACAAAAAAAGACAATTTTTAAATCATTTTAAAATTCAGAAATCATGTTTGTAAAACTATAACTTTTTTTGTTGCTAAATTTTTTCCACTTTTTATCAATTTTTTAAAATTTTTTTAAGTGCATTGCATTTTACAATGTACATTCACAATACTATATTTAATCATTAAACCTTGAAATGAAACGCAAGTCGTTTTTATAGTTGCTACTAATATTTCACCCAAGCCTTTTCTTCCATTGTTAATATAATAATATGAAGATTTTGCTTCATGTTCCATAACGAATAAATTTCAATGGAAGATATAGCTTGAATAAAACTGGGAAATGTTGTACATTTACAATGAATTAGCAGCTATTGAGATCAGTTTGTCCGCCTAAAGTATGGATTCTTTAGGTAGTTAAATTATTAATAAGGTTGCATTTCTTTAAAAAACATTTCATTTTGTAATTTGATAGGACTAAAACACATCAATTCGATTAAAACAGTTTATAGCAAATAGCAAAGTATAATATTAAATAAAAACGGAAGTTAAAATCCTACGACGGATTGAATGATTGGTAAACGCACATACTTGAATATTTTGGTGGAGAGTTCAAATCCCATAAAAATATTGTTTCAGATATGTATCAAATTAAATTAGAAATATTATTAAAGTTAAATGAAAAAAAATGTAGGAAAATGAAATTAAAAGGGTAATTGATTGAATAAAAAGGTAATTTTTTTTTAGTCTTAATACAAAAAGCAGTTTTTATAAGATAATTGGGATAAAGTGAAGAATAGTGTGCCCCCGAGTTTGTCGCCAATATGGCAACCCATCGGAACACTCTTCTAGCAACCCTAATGCTGTTTTGTTTACTACTTTTTGCAATGGTTGAGTTGTACATGAACTACAACTATATTATGAAAAATGTTAAATCAAAAATATAAAAAAATATATCCATTAAAGATTTTAATTTTGTTCATTATTATAATTAAAAGTTTATTAAATAAAGAAAGTTAAGCTTATAATTAAAAGTTATTTCCTTCTTTCTTTTTTTTAACGTGAATACGAACAGAAAATATTTATTCTTTTGCAATTTTTAATTGTCAGTATGCGCTTTAAAAAATCGTCTGCATTCTCACTTTAAAAGACAGCTGCAATGGGATTCTTCGCAGTTCTCGTAATTCTTTCGGCGTTTTAAAGGTTGGTTCCCTTCATAATTTGTTATGTCGGCAGTATTTCGAACCTGTAGAATGGATGAAGGATGAGTTAAATATGAATATATATATTTATTTATTTACGAGTTGATGAAGTTAGGAAAGGAGGCTTGTTTGAAATTTTGTATTGAGAATGGTTTGATATCGAACCAGCAGAATGGATGAACGGTGAGTGGAATATATTTTTTTACGAGTTGATGAAGTTGGAAAAAGGATGTTTGTTTGAGATTTTGTATGGAGAATGTTCCGATTGCTTCTTTCTCTGTTCTTTCTTTTCTTTTGGTTATGTACTGTTTCTGTCATCCACACAGTCTTCATGTTCAATGTGCTAGCGAAGCTACTAGGTTCCCGCTGCTAGCAAAGCCGTAGGATATTTTTTTTAAGTTAAAAAATTCTGCCCGGTGCCTAAAAAAAACAATATTTATCAGTAAAAAGTCCTAATTATATGGCGGAAAATGGTAACCGTAACTGTTTCGCGGAAGTTTTTGCTTATTTTGTCCGCCATCTTTTTTGGCAACTTGGAATTGTTGGCGCAGCAAGGGGCACACTTAAATTCACTTTTACCGATAATTGTTTTGGAAGAATTGAGTATCAATTTCCGAGGGCAAGTCATAACGATTACGGCTAGACTTAAGGAAAACGGGCGCCAACATTGAAAAATTTTGGAGCGATTTCAAGCCAAATATTATTGTGACAATTTTTTATTGCCACTTTAAAAGCCTTTTGTTAGAATTTCTTGTATATACCAAGGATTACAGACTTTTAGAGATTTTTTTGGATCAGTGGCACGATTTTGATATGCTTGGCGAGAAACAATACATTAATCTTAATTCTTACCACGATTACTTATCTGCAACGGTTAAGCCTATTTTTGCATTTGAATGAACTTTTTTTTGTAGCCTATTTCTTAAGTTCTTTTATATCTTCTTTCCTTTGACTGAATAACCTCTTTGATGACATGAGGAACTATCTCTAGAACACTTCTAATAATATTTGATAGTTAGCTTGATTATCTAAGTGAAGCGTTTGATTCAGTACAGCTCTAAAAATGTTCAATGAATTTGTTTGTTTGTTTGAATGAGGGAGATTTAGGGATTTATAGCTACAAAGGCTGTTATCCCAGCGTTCAACAATATCTCTAATTAATAAATGTCAAAAAATTTCAAGTTTTGAAGGAAAATATGGAGAGACAGTTTATCTGCAAATGCTTTGCTCGTGAGTTGTTTGAAATTACAGCTTGAAAGAGAGTTGAGGCCCAACTTCGACCACAGGCAACGTCTGATGCTTGAGTATTTTCGGCAGTGCAGTAAGATATGATCCAAATTATTCAAAGATTGGCATGTTTCGCAATTTGGTTGATTCGACAAGTTAAAACGATGTAGAAGGCCAGGTGTGATGAGTGTTTTGGTAGATATTCTAGCGCAAATGATGTCTTCTCTTCTATTTCTTGTCCATTTAGCAATATTTTTTATGTCTGGAATTTCACCAAGAATTTCATAATATTTGCTCTGTCTATAGCTGTCTGTTGTTTTTCTTTTTGAGATTTGTTTGATGCGTGAGATGATGTCTTCCGATGCGATCCATTCAATGCATGGGCTGATTTCTGTAACTGATTTTGCGATCAAGTCCGCTTTTTCATTCCATAAAATTGTCGAATGCCCTGGGATCCATAGAAAAGTAATATGTTGGTTAATCTGAGATTTTTCCACAATTTTGGCCACAATTTTATGAATAATAGATGGGGATTTATATGAAAATTTTTGAAGTGCTGTAAGAACTGAAAGACTATCTGTAAGAAGAAGTAAATGTTTCTCAGGAACGGAAAGATAGTCCAGAGCCTGGCAAATTGCAAGAGCTTCAGCTGTAAAAATTGAATTGATGTTGTGGGTTCGAAAAGCAAATTGAGACAGATCCGAAATGCCGGCGATTGAAGTTAAGTTTTGCGATTTCGATGCATCAGTTGCGATAACGAAACATTGTTTGAAGTCCTTTTGAAGCGTTTCTTGAAAACTGCCATTAATAGCTGAGTATGGGAGAGATTTGTTTTGAAAAGGGTATTTTGAAATAATAATACTGCAATTTTCTCTTGGAAGTTGAAAAAAATGTTGATCAGAAATAATGCGATTCCAATTAATGTTTAGATCAGAAAAAATTTTATCCAGAAAAATTTTGTCCTCTTCAATAAGAGCAAGATTGAAATGTTCTAAATCTAATTTGTAGATGGCAGAGAAGGAACTGATAGAAATCTGCTTAATGAGAAATTGTAAGGATAAACGTTTGATTTTTTCACTGAGAATTTCCTGATTGGAGATGTAAAGGAGAGCTTTATTTGGTGTCCAGTGTGGAACACCAAGTGCAATGAGAAGTGCTTTGGTCTGAATAATATTACATGCTTTCATGTGAGTTTCTGGAAATTTGTTGATAATGGGACTGGCGTAAAAGAATAAGCTGCAAATGCTATTGTCTGTGATTGTGATTAAATCTTTTGTTCTTGGGCCATAATGTTTACATGCAAAACCCTTTAATGCGTTGATTTTTTTTAAAGCTTTATTTTTAATTTTATTTAAGATCGATCCGTTTTGATTTCTTTTTTGAAAAAGGAATTCCGAGGAATGTAATTCAGTTTTTCCAGTGGATGTTCGTTCCTGCTAGTGAGATATTTGGGTGGGTAAAATTAATTTTGTTTGAAAGATCGGCTATGTAACTTTTCTCTGCATTAACTGAAAGCTCCCAATACGTACACCGTTGATGTACGTTTTCCATTGTTTTTTGTAATTTCTTAGCAATAAGTTCAATAGACTGGTGCGAGCAAAAAATAAATATGTCGTCCGCAAAGATCAAACAATCAACTTCATTTTCAAGAGTTTCAAAAAAATCCGATATAAAAATTGCCCATAAGATTGGCGAGAGGACACTACCTTGTGCTAATCCTTTGTTTGTAATTCTTATGTCGGAGAGTGTTTGTCTCCATCGCACTTGGAACGAACGGTGACTAAGGAATTGATGCAACCAAGCGCATATCTTCCCGCCCAATTCCAAGCATTTATATATCAATCCGTCAATATAAACCGAATCATAAGCTTTTGCGATGTCGAGACTAATACCAGTTAAATGTTTTTTTTCCCTCTTTGCTTTTGAAATGCTGTAATATAATGAATAAGTAGCTGCCCTATTGTCCTTGAATGGTAAAAAACCAAATTGTTTTGGATGAAGTTTTTTGTTCTTTGTAAGAAAATCAGTAATTCTTTTACATAAGATACGTTCAAAGATTTTGGAAAAAACAGATGTTAGAGCTATTGGCCTATACGATGTTATCTGAAGCTTGTCTTTATTTGGTTTTGGAATGGGAATAATAAGCGCGTGTTTCCATGTTTTGGGAACATATGCTGTGTTAAAAATCTGTTGAAATAATTGAAGGATGTAATAATTTGCATTTTTGTTAATTTTTTTGAAAAAGGATGCGGGAATATTGTCTGGACCTGGGGTTGTTGTTTTTGATTTTTTAATTGCGAATTGTAATTCTTCCATTTGAAGTGCTCCGTTTAATTCGCTTTCCTGATTGTCCGTAAACTGGATTGGTAATGGTTCGTGAGTACTTGAATTGTTGGCATAAAATTCTGCGAAGAGATTACTTTGCACGAATGGGTTTGTGATAAAAGAATTGTTAACAGAAATGGTGTTGAAGGAGTTATTATCTTCATATTGTTGATTCAGTTTTCTTAAGATAGAATAAAATAAACGAGGATTTCTTGCACTATTACATAAGTTATCCCAAAATTTTTGTTTTGCTTGTTTACTATAAAATTTGAATCTGCTTGCGAATTTTTTGTGAAGAATCCAAAATTTAGTTGATATGCATTTTAATGCTTTCTTCCGATATATGATTTTAAGGTTGTAAAAATTGTGACAGGTTTTATCCCACCAGGGTGGGTATTATTTGTTATTCAAAGGTATTTTTCTAGTATTTTTGGATATGATTTCTGAAATGTTAGATGAAACTGAGTCTAGGTTAAGATTTGTATCTTCAAAAATTTTTCCCGATTGAAAAAGAATAGATTGCCATTTAATTTCTGTGAGGAACCTTTGTTTGTTGTGTAAAACTTTGCAGGTGGAAATTATGGGGGAATGGTCGCTGTCAAAAGATGATTCAGCAACAAAACAATCTGAGCTACAGAAGAGTGATTTGGAACAAAGGGTAAGATCCAGAAGTGATTGGTTACCTGCAGGAGTAATGTGCGTCGGGTTCGAAGTATTTAAAATGACAAAATTTGAATCTGTTAACCAATCGACAAAATTGTTGCTGAGTCTGGAAGAAGTGGTTGAGCCCCAAAAAGGGTGATGTAAATTAAAGTCACCAAAAATGAACGTTGATTCAGAAAGTGAGTTAAAAAAGTTTCCGAAAATTTCAATGTCAAAACCTGTAGGAGCGTAAAGGTTTACTATACAAAAGTTTAGAGAAGCTGTAATGATTTTAACGGTGAGTATTTCCACGTCCGAATTTTGAGGTACATCGTAAGGGATTATGTATGCCGACAAATGATCGGGGATTCCAATTAAAAGGCCCCCTCCCAGTCTGCCTTCCCTGTGAGATCTAAAAAAACCTTTTTTTATAGAAACTAAAATCTTCTTCAGCATAAAGAAAAGTTTCTTGAAAAATCCAGAAATCTGAAATTGAGAAGGGGGGAATACCAAGCCAGATTTTTTTATTCCTAATACTACGGCAATTCCACTGAACAAAACGCATCCTAATAAATTAAACCAACAGAAAAGGAAAAAGCAATCTGCAAACTCTGCAAGAGGTCAACCAAACACCGGGGTGACGTACACACACAAAAAAAAACAAAAAACCAAGCATTTGGGAAAGATAAATTGAAGCAGCGCTTTGCAAAGAAGAGAAACAAATAATAAGCAGTAAAGTGGGAGAGGAAACATAAAACAGCAAAAAGGAAACAAAGCGCAAAATAAGATTATTAATCCGAAGTCCCAGCAGGGCCACCAGCGTCCCATTGCATGGGTTGACTAGTAGAACTAGCGAAGTTTTTCGAAGCATTAAGTAAAGCTTTTTTCTTCCTGGATGGAGATTTAATTTTTTCACCTTTGTCAATCACATGAATTAACTGTTGCACCATAGACTCGACCGTCTTTTGAAATATTTCCAATAGAGCATTGAAATGTTGCTCCATCTTTTTGTTGATGTTTTGGATGATGGATTCCATTTTGTCGTTTAAAGATTTTTCAAAGTCAATGGGTTCCGTGTTCGATCTAGTAACAGTCGCATGTTGTATTAGAAGATGCATTAAATATGCGTCGTGCTTCCCCCGTAGTGAGGTGGTTATGACATTTTAGATTCAAAATTTGTTGTTCTTTGACGTACAAGGGACATGCTTTAGATGTTGCTGCATGAGAACCTTGACAATTAATTCATTTAACTGGGTTTTGTCAATTTCCAACGTGTTCTGTTCCACATAATTGGCAAACTTGGTCTTTCGAACATATCCTAGATGGGTGTAGGAAACTGTAACATTTTGAACACTGTCTAGGCCGATCGATAAAAGGTCGAATTTTCTGGATTGTAAGCCAAAGTTTAACTGAATCTGGAAGAGAACTACCCAGAATTGTTACGAGAATTGGAGAAGTTTGTTGTGTCGAATTTTGTTTGACAAAACGTCTCATCTCTCTGATTTCAATATCATTAAACTGTCGCAGTTCATCTGCAACTTCTTTGAGTGGAACACATGTGGGCATATCAATAAGCAGAAACCTAGAAGTAACTCCTTCCCAAATAACGTTTGAAATAACCTTATTATCGTTAATCTGCTCTAAGCTAAGAAGTTGTTTTGCGCATCCCGGATCCTTTGTAGTAAAAATTAGTTTCCCTTGCCGGGTAAATCTCATGTTCATGATATTTGAGTGTCTGTCGATATTTTGCTTTATGAAAGTTTGCATCAGAATGGGGTTTGTGCGCGGTATTTGAGAAGAAGCATTCGCATTAGAAAAAATAACGTTTATTTCCTCGTAATGTTTCTGACCTAAATTTAGCACAAGGTCCTTGGCAGGTTTTTCATTCAAAAAATAAATGTCAGTAATTTGAGGCATCGTGTTGAAGGAGAGAGTTTCAGAATTCAATTGAAAGGACTCATCACTAAAGTCTTGCACTGATACAAATGTGCGACTCAGCTTACAATGAAGAAAAAATTCACAAAATATAAAGGAACAATCTTACCTCGGACAAAATGAATTTAGCAGAGTAGAAATATGAGGAGAAACAAATAAAAACTTGTCTAAACTTGAGAGTAAGATGCAAAAACAAAATCTACCGTAAAGTATTTTTAAACGCAACTTCGCTTTTTTATAAACAAAAGACCGTTATATCTTTCAAATCAAAAAATGAATTTTTTCATCTAAATCTGTTAATAGACATTTAGCAGGCGATTCCTTTTCAGACATTTTATCATTCAATGAATGAAGCAGTTTGGAATTCGTATGTTGTTTTGTTTATATTTGGCTGTTGCCATTCGACAGTTAGTAATAGGCTCGAATTCTGTGCCACGTTTCTTAGCGTTTTAGATATATAGATGTTTACCTCCTAAATCAACCAATAGTGAAATTTTTTTTATAATGCACCCGGTTTAAAATACACCTGCTCTTTCTGACAATATTATTGGGTACATAATAATACAGGCAGAAAGTTAAGGAATGAACTGAACCATGTAAGGCTACCTAAATAATATGAATTACAAGATTATCAACATTTTTAATTGAATAATATTTTGCTAATGAAGCTATTAAGATTTTTTTTTTTTTTGCACAAAATGTTTAATTCACATTTTTTATTTTAATTTAACCCCGGGAACCATCTTTCCTAAGGTGGAAGTATTTGATGAGAATTTTGATGTGTTAATTTTAATATTCATAAAAAATATTGAAATTATTTTTTGCATAAAATTTAAGTACAATTTTTTTTTCTTCAAAATAACTTCACATTAAATATGCTTAAAAAGAATGAATATTCCTCTTTCCATAATTCAATGATTCCATTCATTTATGAAAACTGTAAATTCATTATGAAATTAAATGTTACGTGGCCAGAGCGGACAGTGGCTATAGCGGACACGTGAGAGGAGCTGGGTGGGCAGAGCGGACATTTTTGCACTATTGTGTTGTTTCCCTGAATCAGTCATATGTTATCTATTGTATAGTTTCGAGCTTTGCACCTGCTGTAGAGATAAGCCGATATTTTTGAGAGAGAAGGCCTTTCTCCAAATATGCCCATTAAAATATAGAATGTATATGGACAGCGTCATAGGACATTCTGTTGAAGGATGGAATTCCAAATTAAATGCAATCACTGGCAGAAACCAGCCTAATGTCCACTTATTAGTTGAAATACTAAAAGAAGAAACACAAAAAGTGTCTTTTAATTTGAAATCCAGAGAGAATCCTGGAATAAAAAGAAAAAAAAGCATATGTAAAATTGGATGAAAGAATTGAAAACATCCTAAAAGAATTCGAAACATCAAACAAATTAGAAAAATATCTAAAATCTTTAAGTTTTGTAACTAGGTTGGACTAAATTCTATTTTTAAATGATATTTATGCCTTTATAATAAAGATTAGTTAATATTTATTTACTTGTGTTTATTTTTCTTTTATTTACTTGTATCTTTTTTATATATTTTACTTCTATACTCTGTTTCACCCTAACTTGGCAGTATTGTAAAAGGTAGAAAATGTAATGCTCCGCGTTGGGAAAGAGTTCCCCATCAATTCCGACTTTAAAATAGTTAAAATGCGCAGAAATTTATCAAATAATATCATAAATTAGAAAAATCCTTTTTTTATCAATATGTATTTAAAATTATTCTCAAGTTAGGAGTGCTTATCTGTTATGTATTTTGTAAATAAAGCGAACGAATAAAACTAAAAGATTGACATAATGAATTCCACTTTGGCTAGAACCGGTCTTCAAGGTCAAATATTTGGCGCGCTTTTCTTTTACGTCTCCGCCAACTCAGCTTCATTCAGTTCGCAACCGTTATAATCTTTCGTACTTTTTTTATTCTCGCTTTTTTATCAGCTGATATTTTTGATACTATTAATCACATTAGCAGTTATTAGTTTTGATTGTTGAATATTTATTCGAATCGTAATTTTTATTCACTTCTAAATGTCTGAAAAAGAGAAAGTGTTATCACCGACTACGCTGTGCACACCTTCAAGACGAGTAAAACCAACAAAAAGTGCAGCATGCAGAAACATATTAAATGTTTATTCTCGATTCAGAGAAAACCCTCAAGATTCTATCAATCAAATCGTAGATAAAGTTTCGCACCTTACAGGTTTACACGCAAATAAAGGCATCTAGTCCTTTAAGTACTCCTGGAAAGAAACGACCAGACTCAGTAGTTAAACATTCAGGTCTTGTAAAATATGATGATTTTATATTATCCTGTATTTGACGAAAAATTCATGCATATTTTCGTAGAAATGAGATCCCAACATTAGATAAAGTTTTAAAAGATGTGAACGATTATACAGATATCTTTTCGAAAAACATTAGCCGAACTACGCTTTACCGAATATTGAAAGATTTAGAGTTTTCTTTTGAGAAACGATGAAAGGAAATGAAATAACATTAATGATTTATTAAAATAATGTATCAATAATAATGAAAAAATAATGAAACTGCGATTCGGCATGCCTAGAATATACACTACTGCCAAGTTAGGGTGAAACAGAGTATAGTATTTATTTTTACTTACATTAATAAAACTAATAAATTAATTAAATTAATTTTATGGCAATTGCACCTGTTCTAATATTTATTTGACTTTAAAATACATTTTTTTCACAAAATCCCTGAAATTCGTTCATACCCTTCATTATACTGTTACTTACTATCAATTTTTAAATATTTTTCTGAAAGTTTTTATTTTTATTACATTTCGCTATGTTTAAAATGCATTCGCACTATAATATGATAAAAATAATTAAATTTGATTGGCAAAAATGTATTTATCCTTGTAATTCGATAATCGAGTGCAAAAACAGAAAACTTCGGTAAAAAAAAAAACGTTATCCCACGTGAAAGAGATTTGCCACTTAAAATACTGTTTTAAATTATATTTGTGATTTTTAAAAGTATTTATTTATCTGCACCCTTTATCTGTTCTAAGATGGGGGGGGGGGATGTGTCCGCTCTAACCACGATGAGTTTCGGAGTGTCCGCTCTGACCACGAAATCTTATGTGTCCGCTAAAGTCACGCCACCCAAATTAACATACTTCCTTTTTCTATGTGTGGGAATGAAATAATGCAAAATAAAGTAAAAATATAAAAAGAGGAGCAAACTGAAAACAATTTCTTGTACCAGCATGCAAATTTGACGATTATTTAGAATAGAATGTCTTATTGAATGATTATTTAAAACTGATAATATTTAAAATTTCTTTCAATATAAAGGGTGTCCCAAAATTAACGCAAGAGTTGAATTTGTCACTATTAGCGCAGTAACGTGTTGGCAACCCTATTAATAAACCATTTGACAGCTGATAGTTTAACTTTAGTAAAAAATGGAGTGTTACATGATAGAACAACGTGATAATGCAAGATTTGAATTAAATAATGGATGCTTAATCTTTCCCATGTCCGTGTGCGCCTTGTGACCAGCCTATTTATCTCTCTTTCTCCTCATTTGTGATTATCCAGGGCTCTTTGATGTCTTAATTTTACCGACAGTTTGCCAAAAACTCCCGACTGATGTCCATAGGCGAAAGTGATCCTTCAATCGTTCAGATGGCAGATTTAAGACCATATCCCTAAAGGCAATGGGCCATGGGAAATAGGCTGAATCCTGGGCAGCTATATCCCTTCTCCCCCCCCCCTGCAAGGACACTAAGCTTCTAGTACTCTAAATGGACTATTTTAAGGACAATAATAATAATAATAATAATACTTGAAGAGATTCTGTAGATGAGGGTTGCTGGGAATCATATTTGAAGGTCAAAATATAGAAGATAATCTTTACTCTATGCCCCTACCCTAACTTCAAGTTCAACATAAAGAGCACCGGCCTTGGAAATAGCCCCCACTGCCCTGCACTGTGCTCTTTCAAATATATTTTTAGAGTTTCAATGAGCTGACCTCCTTCTCAAGGTTCTCCTATAGGTCTTGCTCCCTCTTCCCCTAATCGTATGCCTCTCCCCTTTGAATGCACTCTAAACAATAGAATGTACCAATGTAAAGGTATAATCTTCTAATCACCGTCTGAGAAGATATTTACTGGCACTACATCATGATCTTGAATACATGAATTCAATCGTACTTGAGCATTTCCGAATCATTTACTTGCATTGGGCCGTTTACAAAAGCTATGGCCCCACCTACCCTAACCATAAAAAAAAAATCATTTCTTCTCTCCTTCTTGTATCTACAGTGCAGCTGGTTTTCACCCATGTCCAATACAGCTGGAGACACATCAGAATGTAGAGGGTAATCTCCTCTCTCACTTCCCCCACCAAAGGGCTCAAAACATATGGCATCTCCATCCTTGTACGCTTAGCAAAACACTTGTGTTCAAAAAATATTTCAAGGTCACAGCTTACAGAGTATGTGAGTCTTGGGGTCAGTGGGATGGAAACGGCAACTATTCTCCAAAAGTAGCGAAATTCCTTTTGGTCACGTGATTGCTTAGAGTTGGACATCACAATGTAAATGTTAAGCTACTTGTACATTCACATCGATTTCGATTAATCGCTATTATATCGGTGCTGCCGTTTTTCTTAAATTTAATGCATCAGGAAGAACGCAATTTCAAGGCATCTGATGGCTTTCAGATCAAACTTTTTGAAAAATATGGCAAAATATATTTTTGAATTTTATTCGAACATTAATTTCGTGCAATTTCAAGGCACACAATTTCTTCCAGATTTAATGTTTTGAAAAATATAGCAAAATATATTTTTGGATTTTTGCATAAAAAAATTGAGAAAAGCATCCATGGATTAAAAATATGTCCGTTAAAAGCCAAAAGTGCTTTGAAAACTAGAAGGATATGTCTTTCTTTTCCTTTAACAAAAAATATATATAGATAGATACGAAGCAAACATTCTCTTGACATTAGTTTATCAAACGACTTGTATAACATGTAAACGCAAATAACAGGTGTTATATTACCTAATTAATGAAACTAAAAAATAAACTATTTTCCTATTGAATCTTTAAATATTAAGGTTTGAGCGATAAATAAATTGAAATTTTTTTTTATTTATTTATTTCATATTATGTAACATTTAAACATTTGTTAATTCTTCTTAAGGGAACAGATTGTTTATTCTGTTGTTGAGAAACTACAGAATACACTGAGTAATTATTGCCTAATATTTGAACAAAGATATGCTTTAGATTTTAAGTTATGTTGTCTTTTCTACGAATACTTTAACAAAATTTAAAATTTTGGAAAATAGCATTTAAAGATTAAGTAGTATTAAAATGTAAAGTTTGAAAATATGAAAAATCATTTTAATTTCTTAAAGAATGAATGCAGAATTATAATTCAAACAGTTTAGTAAAGAAAACTATTCAGAGTTTAATAATATTGTATAAAACATATTCATACTTTGGTATTACCTTACCTAATCTTTTATTTTTATTCTGATATATGTCATAATTTGAACCAGGATAAACTAAACCAAGTTTTTTCTGCGTTCTTTTTTTTTTTTTTTTTTTCTTTTACTTTCTCGAACACGAAGTATAGAGTAAATATTCAAGAATTCAAATTTCTTCTCAAAAAAATTCAAACTTAGATTTTGACGGATCTCCACGGTTCAGACCTCCGTGAGTCTGAAGAACGTATTTTTTGGCCTTATATCTGTCTGTGAACACAATAACTCAGAAATTTTTTCAGCTAGACGGCTGAAATTTGGTTTATAGACTTACAACCAAACTTGTAGATTTCTATCTAATTCATTGTTTCCAATGCGAAAATTTAATACATAATACACTGAATAAAAATCAGTAAAAAACGTTTCAAAACGCATTATTTCTTAATAACAAAATAAAGAGTTGTATTTTTTTAAATACATTTTTGTTGTGTACAGTATCGATGAAGTTCAAGTAAGGATATAATGCAATGAAGTGCATGGAATTTCTTTGATGATCGAATGTTAATTTCTTATTTAGACATGCCAGTTAATCATTAATTATTATGATTTTTCTTCCCTTCGGAAATGCAGAGGATGGCACAGATTGCATTTCTGTTACTTTTTTATTTGTTTGTTTTTTCCTGTTTTGGCAGTCTTGTGAAATGCAAAAGTGAATTAAAAGAATAATATCAGGACTCGTTCTTTAATTCTATCTTTGGTGCTAAAACGAGAAATTTAGGAACACTAGAAATATCTAGGAAAAAATCCATCTAAACAGCGCATTTCCTGAATTTTTGGAAATACGTGCACTATGTAGGGCAAAATCCAAATTAAACAGCACGTTTTCAAAAATTCTGGAAATGCGACGAAAATGTAGGCAAAAAGCTAAATTAAACAGTACATTTTCCGAAATTCTGGAAATACGTGGAAGATGTAGGGTGAAATCCAAATTAAACGGCACATTCTCCGAAATTCTGGAAATACGAAGAAGTGGTAGGCAAAAAATAATTTAAAC
The DNA here is from genome assembly GCF_947563725.1 of Argiope bruennichi. NCBI lineage: Eukaryota > Metazoa > Arthropoda > Arachnida > Araneae > Araneidae > Argiope > Argiope bruennichi. The sequence continues at coordinate 84,785,895 of NC_079160.1, read as the reverse complement.
GGCATATTTTTAAGAATTTTAGAAACAAAATGAAGCAATTAAAAAGTGAATAGATGATATTATAAAACTGCAAGTATTAGATCCACTTACCAGAAATGTTATAAAATCGAGTACGGAATGATGGGAAGTGGTTAATGATATTTGAATTTCATTCAAAATTTAATACTGCCAAACATCAACTTTTGAAATGCGATTTCTTGCCAAATAAAACCGGCAATACATTCTTTGAATGAAAAGTATTTTTTTATCACGTATTATTACCGAAAATGATTTGCATAGGTTAGTCATGAATAATGGTCCAATTTATGTCTTCCAATTAATAATAGTTTTAACAAAAAAGGTTCTTTGTAAGATTTCTTGATAAGTTTCTTTGTAAGATAAGAAACTGTAATTGCAAACAAAGAAGCTTCTTTGTTTTCAGAGGCTCTTTGCAAGATATACGAGTAGACACTAATGCAGTTTAAAAGAATGAAAAAAAAAAAAAAAACACTAGGTATAGAAACGCACTCGGAGTTTATATAAATTCACAAGGGAATTTTCCCCAAAATTTAGCTAAGATACCATTTATTTTATTTAAACGATATATTTATTACAGACAGTGATATATGCATGTGCCAGTGCCTTCCTCTAAATTCTACTCCACCGCATTCTACTTTTGACACTTGTTCGCCAGTTTCTTTCTTGGATAGCCAGGAAGTCTGCCTCCACTGACTCCATCCACCTCATTTTGAATCTACTCCTTTTCCTACTTGTTAGAGGTTTATGTAAGAGATTTTATTTTTAATATGAAATCATCATACATTCTAAATATATGAACACCCAGTTCATCCGATTTATTTTTATGAACTTTATAATATCTGGTTCTCTATAGATTGTATATAGCTTAAAGTTATATAGCTGGATCATATGGACTGAGTTTCAATTTTTAAAAACATTGCAATATTTTTAGTTTTGAGGGTATTCAGTTAATATCCAAAATATAGCATCGTTTTAAATATAACTTTTGTTAGTTTTTCAGTACTCTCAGTTTTAGAGTTAAATAATTGTAATTTAATCAAAATTAACTAAACACTAAAATAATGATTATAAAAATAACTCTTAAAAATAATGAATAAAAATTAAACCAAATACAGGGGATAAAAGACATTTAAATCCAAATAAATTATTTTAATTTGAAGTAGTTTGAAAAAAAATTAAATTCTCAAAATTTGACCATAAAATGAAAAATGTAGCAAATATAGTCTGGGCAGTTTATTTCAGTAATATAATGTTGAATTTTTTCTTGAAATTCTCGACCTCCAAGAAAAAAAGAATGTCATTGACAGGCGCCCCTTACTTTCCACTCCTCTTGGACTTCGTGACCTTGTCTGGTTTCTTGATGCAGTGGCCAATAGCTGCATACAAATTTCAAGGGGTCAGGTTGTCTGTCTATAACCCCCTTAGTGTCCTTTGAGCCATGGCTTTATGTTTCATTCATTGCAATGAGAAAAGAGCTTGAAACGAAAGTTTTGTTTGGTCATTCAGATTACTTATTTTTCCCCAGTTCTCTCACTACAAAGAGGTTTTTGTACTATGAACAATCAAAGATTTTTTTCTTTCTATTTTTTTTCAATCAAACTAAAAAAAAAAAAAAAAAGAATCAACAGACGTTATACAAAAAAATTAAATAGATAGATAAAATCAAGGGGGGGGGTCTACCCAAAATTTATTCCCATATTTTTTAATAAAGGGAAAACATCTTGCATAGCATTGGCTTAGAAGAGTAACGAAATATTAACCTTTAACGCGAATTTATCATTTTTAGTGAATCTATTGTGTCATCCTTGGCGGACATGCAATTAATAGTACCCGAAAATCATATTTTTGTTTTAGACGCGTTTTTTCTAACCGATTAAAATAAAAATTTGACACAAAACCACGCTTGAAGTGACAAAATCATATTTCGTATTTATATATTTAAGTCAATGCGACCTTGAGTTATCGCATTTACATATTTCTTAAAATACAGACCGACAGACGATCAATCCTTCGTTGGATTTGGCTCAAAATTTGATAGGTGTCTGTTTATCGAATTTTGTCAATCTAACTCTCTTCATTTTGTGGTTATCGGGTTCAATTATATACGAACAGCCGGACAGACAGGCTTGCTCTGAAAAAATCTACAAATTTGAAATACCGTATACCAAATTTCAACCGTCTAGCTGAAAGCGTTTTTGAATTATCATTGTCACAGACAGACGGTCTTTATGTAAGATCATGTTTTTCGAATTCAAAGAGGTCTAAAACCTGAAGGTTCATCAAAATCACGAATTCGAATTTTCTTACGATTGCTATACTTTCTCTATACTACGCGTACGAGAAAGTAAAAACGATGCGAAAAAAGGTTGGATCAATTATTTCTATATATAATAATTGATTATTATATTATAATTATTATAATATATATAATTATAATATGATATTAGTTAATAATTTATGTGTTGAGGCTCTAGAAATATATGAACCATGGGAGAATTCTAAAACGAAACTTTTGTTTTCAGAAACCCTTAAACAATTTTAAGATAATTTGGTTATTCTTCCGGATGGGAGGTTTGAAGTATCATTACCCTTTAAATCCGATATCAACTACAACAATAAAAATTCGACTCTAACAAGGAATATGAACATGTGTATGCGCATCATAAGAGATAATTATGCGCAGGAATGTATTAAAGTGTTTGAAGAATGGGAAAACTTGAGAGTTATTGAAAGGGTTACCCATTGAGGATATTGACAGAATTGGGTATTATTTACCACACCGACCAGTAACCAAGGAAACGAGTGAAACTTCAAGAATTAGACCGGTTTTCGATGCATCTGCTAAAGAAGGCAAAGGATCTTCTTTGAATGATAATTTAATCAGGAGTCCCAATTTGATCGAGATTATTCCTGACATTATTCATAGGTTCAGATTGCCCAAGGTAAACCTTTCAGCTGGTATCGAAAAGGCATTTTTACAGATAAGTATAGCTAGTGAACATAAAGATTTTTTGCGTTTTATTTGTCTTTCCGATACAGAAGATTTTATATTGTTTAGACATTGTAGATTAGCGCTTGTCGTGACATCTAGCCCTCTCCTACTAATGGCCTGTCTGCATCATTTATTTGAAAACCCTTCCAAAGAGTATTCATAAGTGGTTTCAAGCTTTATCACTCCTTTTATGTCTATAACTGCATTACGGGAGTATCTTCTCCAGAAGAAATGGTGCGTTTCATAGAATTCTTGCATTTCTAAATGCACTGGGGATACTTTTTTCGGGGGAATTGTATGGAACTTGGGCAATGACACACTTAGATGTAACGTTGCATTGAAATTGAATACTACACAGATTCATTCAAAGAGAACTGTGTTATCGTTGATGCAAATGATATTCGACCCTCTCTTGGTTTATTATGTCCTGCTACTTTAATTCCCAAGTTAGTGCTGCAGGAAACTTAGAGAACCGGAGTTTCTTGGGATATGCCTTTACCATATAACTTGCAGAAGGAGTTTTCAGATTGGGTGCAGGAGACAGCTGAGTTTGATAAAATATGCATTCCTAGGTATTTAGAGGATAAATGAAAATTCAGAATTGCATTTTTCATGGACGTTTTGGAAAATCGTATGCTGCTTGAGTATTCATGAAAATTGAGAATGATTCTAGTATTAAGATGCGTCTTGAGCGAGCTAAAGCACGAGTTGCTCCTATGAAAGAAATGTCAATTCCAAAGATAGAACTTAAGATAAAAACTTATGATAAGCTCTTTTAGTATAGCTGAAATAGCTCTCTTAGTATAGCTATCATATATATATATATATATATATATATATATATATATATATATATATATATATATATATATATATATATATATATATATATATATATATATATATATATATATATTGTCGTCAAATGAAGGCGGTAATATTTCTTTACAGGAATAATTGCAGCCTGTAAATTAGATATTTTAATCTTAAATAAACTTAATTCATAGTTATAAAATGTATTTATTCCAGTGATTTAAAATGAATTAACATAGTTTGGCTACAGCAAAATAACTTTTCTTAGCATGCATATTGCACAAGAGGTCCAGAGAAAAGAGTGTTTTATTCAATTTAATCTAACCATTAAATAGATTTTAGGCGGAGAATTCTCAAAGTGAAATAAATAAAATAAATTTACCATTTCTTTATTGAGGAAGTAAAAATTAGTTGAAAAAAAACTATTAATTTTATAACTATTATTCATTGAATTCTGAATTAGGGGAAACCGTTCTGTCGCCCTATTCATGTTTACTATAAAAGTATATTCCCCTAATAACTCCACTTGCGTGGTAAACAAAACACTGAATGGAAACAATTTTTTTCCCCTAACCTATGATAACTTGTTATCCGAAAGGCAAAGATTAGTCTGCAAAATTGCGACGTCTTATTCACTTGTCAGCTTATTGATTATTCTGCTAAATATAGCGCAGAGTATAAGCTAAATAAACACCATTTAAATCAGATGACTAAAAATCTGCGTGCTTAATACCGCCGATATCCATCGCATTCATTGAGTTCTTAGTCGACCGATCAAAATTTTTTGGCAAAATGCGATATCTCATTCACATGTCACCTTATCGGTTAAATTGCAAAACAGTACAAATTGAATGAACGATATTTGAGCTAGATGTCTAAAATTCTGCGGTCTTCCATCGCATTCAGTTCATAATCGATTGTCTAGAAATTGTCGGCAAAATGCGATATCTTATTCACCTATTCGGATATACTTTCAAAAGTGATGTAACTTATAAGGTCGATGAACGATATTTCAATAAAAAGTTTAAAAATCTGCGAATTTAACTTCTTTGACATCCATCTCATTGCATTCATTGTCGGCCGATCAAAAATTTTCCACAAAATGCGGCATCTTATTGACCTGCCACCCTATCTATTATTTTGCCAAATATAGTCAAACTGCTTTAACCGTTACTTGGATATTTCGACTGTTTACAACATATTAATTTAAGGTAGTTTTTAAATTATTATATTCGAGAACGTGCAGCTCTTCACAACCGTACTGAAGTGGAGAAGTTTTTTGCCGACGAAACTCTCAATCTTTCGCCGAAGGAGGGGGGGGCAAGCGCTTGCCGACTGGGGGGCAATTGCCCCCCTGCTGACGCCGCCTCTGGTCTCCACTGACTCCATCCACCTCATTTTGGGTCTACACATTTTCCTATTTGTTAGAGGTTAATGTAAAAGATTTTTTTTTTTAATATGGAATCATCATCCGTTCTAAATGTATGATCCGCCCAGTTCATCCGATTTATTTTTACGAACTTTATAATATATGGCTTTCTATGGACTTTACATAGCTCAAAGTTATATCTTCTTCTCCAAATATTGTTGATTTCTATCCCGCCAAGAATGGCTCGCAGAATTTTTCTTTCGAAAATGGCTATTTTATTTTCTCCAGCTTTGGTCAGGATCCAGGTCTCTGAGCCATTGATAAGTATTAGTCTAATTAAGGTTTTATATAGTAAAAATTTTGTATTTCTTGATAGTAGTGAGGATTTAAAAATCGTTTTAGTCCGTAAAAGGCTTTATTTGCATTCGTTAGAAGACCTCGAATCTCCTTGGCAATGCTATTGTCATCAGTAACTATAGAACCAAGATATGTAAAACTTTAAAACCTTAGAAATACTTAACGCTTTTACTTAAAATTCGAAAGTCATTTCTATAAAAGCTCTTTGTATTTTTATGACAAATGCAAGAATTTTAGTTCCCTTTTTCTACAATTCTCGGATATTAGATTGGCAATATACCGTTGTTCCCAGAATTAGTCAATAAAAGCTTTTATTTTGGAACACTGTTTCTACCTTTCTCTTTTCTAATTAGCAATTTTAATTGAAGAATATATTAACCATGCAGAAAGGATAAAACTATTTTGAAAGTGATTTTTAAATTAATTTTATCAATGTAATCATTGAAATTTAATTAAAATGTTGGAGAATGAAATTCGAAATTATATCTTTTTCCGTTTTAGGATATACTACTGTAAATGCCATTTTTGATGCCATTTAAGCAAAATTATTGACTGAAGAATTGCGATAATCAATTTTAAATTCAGAGTATTTATCTTACAGTACATATCAATTAAAACTGTCGTTTGAAAAAAAAATCGCAAACACGCCTGTCACTATTAAGAAATAATATTTTTAATATTACATTATTTTTTTTCATGAGATCTTCGTCTTTTACAAAAGAACAGCACAAGAATTACGTGAGTTTTCTTAAATGAAAATTATTTTTAAATATTAATTTTTATTTTTATGATCCGTTATAATAAAAAAATGTTAGAAAAAGAAAATAGGGAGGGAAATTGAATATTAATCCTTGAAATCTATTCTTAATTATACTTTATTTAAAAAAATTAAAAACATTCTAGTGCTTATGGTGATATTATATATACTTATTTTTTCGCGAAGCCGGATACAGTAAAGGCATTGAATTAAAATGCATAACTGCAATAGAATTAAAATTAATAAGAATATTCTCAATGATTCGAGCTAATTTATAGCATTCTGAGGTTGATAATTTTTATGAGGATTATTTTTTAAATATTAATTTTACTTTTAATGGTCAGTTGTAATAAAAAAAAAAAAATGTTAGAGGATGAAAATAAGAACGGAAACTGAAAAACTGAATATTAGTCTTCAAAATCTCTCCTTAATTATATTTCATTCGAAAACCATTAAAAACTTTCCAGGTACACTGTGAATAAAAAGATAATTAGTTTTTCACGAAATATAGTATACAATAAATGCACTGAATTAAAATGTATAACTTTAATAGAATTAGAATAATAAGACTATTCTCTATGATTCCAGCAAATTTATTCTAGAAATTCGATGCTTCTAATCTTTTTAAAGGTTTTTTAATATTTCTTACAGAACTGAATAGATTGTTCAATTAAATTAGTAATCTATAGTAGAATCTCCTTGGTGTCAATCGCTATAAAAATATTTGGTTAAAAATTCAATATGTCCAATTAAAGCTATTTATAGAATATTAGAAAACAATTTAAGTAAAAGTCATGTTCAAAGGAAATGACTATATGCTATATCCAAGTCATAGACAGACGGAATTTATCGTCTCCTCTTCCCCTTGAATATTTAGAATAAACTAGCAATCCATGCTGTCCACAGAAGCCGGAAGGGAAGGAGCGTCTCATTTCTCACTGGTAGAATATTGAAAGGTCATTTAACAAATTATAGACAGTTATAATTTATGAACCTCCCCCAAATACTTTGGAAGATGAAGGATTTAGAATCGCTAAAAGTGCCCATATCCCATATGCTAGGAAAAAACTACCAATCCATGCCCAGAACCCAGGAGAGAAGGGGTGTCTCCTTTCTCTTTTCTTTTTGGTGGAATGTTGAAAGGGTGGAAAAAATTTATTTTGGGTAGGAGGAGACGAGGGAAAATGGCATTGGTCAACTTGAATTCTTACAAATGATTGGCGATCTGCATAGCCACTCTCTAGTCGATAATTTTGGAACTTTTTTCTTGTTGATCAAAACTTGATAACTAACTTGTTAAAATAGGACTCCCTACTTATGGTCCAGCATTCCTAAATTCCTTCTGAAAGCCTTCGCAAATCTCTCATCTTCAACTACAGTTCTATTAGAAAAATGTTAATTTGAAACATCGACTTTAATTTCATTTCCATTTCTATTGGTCTTAAAATTTTCTAGAAAATATTATTAGAACCCGATTTTAAAAGACTTTTTTTAAGAATATTTTTAAGCATTCATTCCATTTCTTCTAACTTGAAACCGCTTTTAGAAAAATTCAAAAGCATTTTCCTCTGTTTTTAACATTAGTAAATGCGAGTGCATACAATTGTTTAAATAACTGCATACTTCTTACTGCAAAATTTTCAACATTTTTATTCTGCTATTATCTAATTATATCATCAATAGTATACAATACAAAAATGGCAGACGAAATGGCACTCAAAGGAAAATGCTTCAGCATAACATGGAAAATCGAAAATATGACTGGATGTTACCAGAAGTTTGACAATGAAATTTCAAGTCCGACTTTTACAGTAAATACGTTGGATAAAACCGTGTGGTGGCTAGCGGTTACGCCAAGAGGAGAAATCGATTCTATTGATTACATTAGTCTTTACCTTTACAGAGACATAGATAAAACTGATACCACTATAGATGTGAAATTTGAATTTGCTCTTATCGGGAAAGATGGCTCTGTTCTGGTTTCTGACGTGACTGATTATGCTTTTCCAGAAAACGCCGGGTATGGATTTCCCACATTCGCAAGGATAGAAAAAATTTTTAATACAAAACGGTCACTATATGTTCCTCAAGATACTCTGACTGTGCGCTGCAGAATATGGAAGAATGGCGAAGGTATGTCTGAAAATGGTCAATGTCTTGCTCGAACTCGATTTGAAGTTGAGAAAAGATCCTTCCTGTGGAGCTTGAAAAACTTCAGTACTATTGAATTAGATAAAAAATGTAAATATTCTATTAAGTCAAATATGAATAAGAATTCAGTAATGGATATAGAAATGTTTGAGACAGAAGGTGAAAATTCCAACAAAATTATTCGCTGCGTATTGTCTCCTCAAGACGAAAAAATCAAATATTGCACTTTGCGATTGTCCCTTGTCAATGAGTCGGGAAATAAAATAGAATCAAACAGACAAGAATTTTGGTACAGTAAGAAAGATAAAAGCGCGGAATTTACATTCTTTTTCACCAAGAAAATATTGATGGACAATAAACAATTGTTCCTGCCCAGGGATATTCTAACATTACATTGGGAATTTGTATTTTCCAGAGGTATAGCATTGGAAGAAATAGAAGAGATTCAGTATGGATGTATCAGCCCTGAGGCCAAACATTCTGATGACAACAGAATGAATAAAGACAAGATACTTCCTGCAGTTTCTTTTAATGATACTATAAAATCCTTCTACGAAGAGAAATTCCTCTGCGACGTCGAGCTGAAGACGAGCACAAGTGCGTTTCCTGCTCACAAGGTTATTCTCTCTGCCTCTTCTTCAGTATTTGAAGCAAAGCTGTTGAATGAAGATGAAGAAAAAGAGAGTGATTACATCGAAATTGAAGATCTGGAAGACGATGTAGTAAAACAAATGCTTGGTTACATCTATACTTCAAACGTGGAAGATTTAACATGGGAGAGCGCTTCTAAATTGTACGAAGCTGGGAACAAATATGCCATCGTGGATCTGAAGAGTTTGTGTTCTTCCTATGTGAAAGATAATCTCTCTCCATGCAATGCGAGCGAAGCACTACTGTTGGCACATAATTATGGCGATAAGGGAATGAAAGAAGCTGTAATGGACTACATAATAGAACACGGCAAAGAAATGAAAAACACCGAGTGGAGACTTTTGATGAATTCGAACGGGAAGCTAGCTGCAGAAGCCTTGTACCGCCTGTTCTGCGAAGAGTAAAAGGTACATTTTTTTTTTATATGCTTCTATACTGGATAAGATATTTTACAAATATATTAATATTTTATTAGATTTTTGAATACATCTTTTAAAAAATTATATGCCTCTGTATCGAGAGATAATTTACATGTCAAGTATGTAAATGCAAACTGATATAGGCTAGTTTTCTGGTTATACAGTGTTTTCTCCTTGGCCACAATTTTGAGCAAGAACATAGGACCCAGATCAAACAATAAATAGTTAGGAATTATTTTCCATGTTACTTTGTGCTGTATATAAATGATATTTGATATATGCTAATTTTCTGGAGGTAATGTTTTCTTCTTGGTTCCAGTTTTGGACTATATTTACCAATTTACTTGTCAAGCTTATAAATGCAAACTGGTGCATGCTAATTTTCTGGAGGCAGAGTATTTTTCACTGAGTTGCACCAACTTTGAACTAGGACATAGGATCTAGATAAAACAGTAAACATTTAGGAAATATTTTCCAGGTTGTTTTGTCTTTATACTGTATTACTTTGTCTTCGCATTTCTTCAAATTCATATTATTTTAAGTACTTTAAATATTATTTTTTTCAAAAATTTTCGCCTTGTCCAACTTTTTTAGTTTTTAAATGTTCCTTTGTTGTGAAAAAGGGAGCATAATTTTTTAACATTATATTCATAGAAAATCAAATTTAAAAAGGGAAGAATCTTTCCTAGGAATCAAAATCATAGGAAAGAATCAAATTGTATTACCAATGAATTCTAGAAAAGGTGTTTTATCAAAAAAGTCCTGCTGCATTAAAATATATAAAGCGACATATTAATTTAATGAAATCAAGGAAATGAGGGAAAGAAATCTAAAATTAATTTTCGAACTGTTATTTATATCGGAAAATTATATAAAAAAAACTAATTTAAAATATATGGAAAAAATTTAAAAAGTTTATTCACTTTTCTTGTGTATAATTTTTATATGAGAAAATTGTTGAAATAACTATTGAAGCATATGTAATATATTAAATTTATATAATATATGATACAAAATTGCAGTTCAGAGCTAAGTCGATCTAAAATTTTCTTTAAAAGGCGGTGTTAAATATTTCAAAACGTTTCGAAATCTATTGTTATATTATAATTTATTATATACAAGTAGAAGCTTTGATTACATTTGTAGTTTTAGTTATAATTTTTGTATTTGGTAATTTTATCAATTTTTAAATATCTTAATTTTTTTTGCAGGGCCACAGCTGAATCTGCAATGTACTTCAGCTGTTCTGAAATCTCATTAAATCAGAGCACGCTCTTTTAATAAACTGCCGTGTGTCCATTATGTACTGCAGTAGTTGTGTTTCAGAATTCAATTGAATTTTGTATAGTGATTGACTCTCTGTTAGTTCTTAACATTTCATAGTAATTATTTTGTTTATTATTTTTGATCGAATCAAAAATGTGGTCTATAAGCTTCCATGTGCAGTTTTTGTTTTCAACTTACCAATCAAATCATGACTTGAAATAATTTTTGTGTTTCTAGAGTTATGTTACATTTTTTTTTTCTTTTCTTACATCAATCTGTTAAACTAACCTATTATTTGTTACACTTTAATGTTCTGGAGTTGTTTTGTTTGTTTCTATAATCAATTCATGATTTGCGTATCAATTTGTATATGCTATTACAAAGTAAAGTAAACGACACTCTTCCAATTAGTTTATGATTTTTGTTTGGACTTATGTGTTTCTGTAAAATATCGTAGTTTTTTTTCATTAGTATCTCCTTAAGTGTTGTAAATTACACTGTATTAAAGTTATTTTGTCACTTCCTATCAATCAGTCATGACTTGCGATTGATTGATTTACAAAGCACGATGTAAGAAGATATTCTATTCTATTCAGTCAGATCATGAGTTTTGACTTAACGTTTGTAGAATGTTGTTGTTTTTCATAGCATCTCCTTAAGTGTTGTATTGCTGTACTGTATTATTTCTATTTACTAGAGTTGTCATTTCCTTCAATTAGTCATGATGTGCGACTTAATCTGCGTGTACTGTTGCTACATATATTGCAGCTGTTTCAATACTCTGTTGAATCAAATCAACTTGTGAATTAGATTGCGCGTTTCTGCAATGCAATATATTTTTTTGCTGTTGATGTTACTTCTATAAGTCAAATCATGACTTGTAAATTCATTTATGTATTTGTTACCTCTTTTATTATTTTTCTGTCAAGTCATTAATCCATAGCTTTGATAAGCAATCAAATTTCATATCTGACAGTTTTAAAATAAGATAAAATTTTGATCCAAATTGTGTTTTTCTTTCTTATTTTAAATTTCAGGTCATAGGCGATCTTTATAACTGATCCTATTACTCTTATAGTATGCTAAGTTTAATTTATTAAAATAAATCAAGAGAAAAATGGCGTAAATATGTAATCATATAATAAAAAAAATGGTGTGGTTTTTATTATTTGATCTTGTGTTATCTAATGGCAGATATTCAATATATTATACAACATCTTTAGCAGTTTTTTTTTTCCACAGAGATTCAGTATCCATTTACATAAACCAAAATGAATTACTGATTAAAAAATAAAGCAATCTGTAATTAAAATAAATTACTATATTCATAAATTATTTGAGAAAGAATGATTCATGCGCAACTTTTTCAGTATGTCATTCCATTCTTAATAAGAAAGTGAAATTCCTTTAAAATATATTTCTTTATGATTCAGGTTTTACTTTTCCAAGCATATACTGCGAATTATAGTCTTTTTGTCATTTATGTTGAGAACAGAAATGTCAGATGTAATTTATTTTGGTATATCATTGAGCTCACACCTTTACTGTCGTTAATCATTTTTTCTTTCTTAATTGCTGTTTTAAAATTCACAGTTAGAAATTACAGGAAAAATGAAGCACTTAAGCAAATAAATAAAGACCTCTTTACATTTATGCATACGTAAACCAGGGTATTTTCTAAGCGTAGGACGTTTACTATTGTATAATGCTTTATTTTTATTGGATTTTTTAAAATTAATTTTAAATATGTATTTTTTTTTAATATTTATTTCTACAACAATTTTAACACTTATTTCTGCAACACTACACAAGCACAGCTCCTGTTGTTCCCTTGCTTGGTTTTAGCAAAAATTAAAAATATCAATTCCAAAAAATTAAGTCAAATTTTATAATTTTAACGATGAAAGCATTTTTTTTAAACATATGTTAGAATTAACAAATTACAAGTTAGTTTGGATGGATACATCGTTTCCGAAAATGTCGAAAAAAATTTAGAAGCATACCAGGACTAATTTGTATTAGTTTTTTCATATATGGAACAACAAATGATATTCGATATAGCTGGGATGGAAAAGAGCAACTTTCCTCCTCCGCTAACTCACCATATTTAGCAATTTAGAACAATTCGTTTTCAGCCGTATAAGATTAAGAGCTAAAACACCATCATAAAATTGGCAAATCTGTTACAATATTGACAATGGAACAATTGTTATAATGGAGATTTTTCTAGATCAAATTTCTTTTAATAGAAAAAAAAATTAGGAAATAGAAGAAAGATAGTCTAGAAATGGTCAGACAATAATTTTTTTTTTCTTTTCTAAAGTTTAGTAAAAGGCGTTTTTTTTTTTTTTTTTTTTTTTTTTACGTTTCACATCTCAGAAATATACTTAAAGTCTGCCTTTTAACCTACATGCAAAAATAAATAAAATTTTCTTATTTTAGCGTAAAAAAAATACTGTAAAATGTGATTTACAAAGAATGATTCCTAGTTTTTTTTAAATAACGGAAACAAATTCATAAAATTAGAAAGACGGCAGCTTTGCAGTTAGATGTAAAATAAAAATAAAAAAATTGAGGCTTTTTTTTTTTTTTTTTTGTCTTTTTCGAAGCCTTTTCAAAATTTTAACAAGACTGATTAAAGAAACATATTCCAAAGGATTGCTCTACCGTAAAGAAAACATTCCTTTTAATCATGAAGTTAATATGTTGACTTCCGTATAGGATATTATACAGATCATTAAACTTTCAGTCAATGATCATTTCAAAAGTGGTTCTGTTGCTGATAAGAATTTCTTATGGAAAAGATTGCAACATTTTAAAGGTTGTGTGTCACTTGCGCTCTGTCGCATTTGCGCTAACTCATTAAAAAGTGTCATTAGCGCTCAAACTTGAAAAAGGCAATCACATTATAACTTTTATCTTTGCATGTAAGATTTGGCGATTTTACAATGTACGCCATATGCTAATCAATCACTGTCAGAGTAAGAATGATACTCCATGTCTCTGATAACGAAACGAAGCTTCCGTGAGAAAAATGCTGATGATCTTTAACGCGTTCCAGACGAGTGTTGAAAATAATAAATATAAAGTGTGAGAAATTTGCTTTAAAAATGTATTATAAAGAATGTATTATATTTATAATTTTTCCACACAAAAGACATTTATAAAAATTATAATTTTGATGTTCATAATACATAAAATGAAGTATTATTTTTAGTTTAATGAGGATTTAATATTCATATTTCTTGCGGTTTAACTTTATTTAACAAAATGAAGAAAAAAATACATAGAAAGTGCTTTAAATTCTAATTTAAATGGATATCAATAATGTTTAGTTTTTTCAATGTGATTGTATGCTTGTATATATATATATATATTCCACAAGCTGATATTTGAAATGAGTTAATGCATTTTTTTGCGTTAAAAGTATTCAAATAAGTTTTTTTTTTTTTTTTGCAACGTATTAAGCGCTTTGTCTAAAATAAATAAGATAGGAATCCTATTAATAATTTAAAAAATAAATGCTGGTTAATTCTCAGGGAGAAAAAAACATATTTTCAATAAGAAAATGTTGATAATTATTGATATTCCTTCAAATCTGAAATATATTGCCTCATTTTCTAGCTTATTTACTGTCAGATTTAACTATACATAATCCAATGTACCAGCAATCGACATATAAAGGCAATCTCAACACATACTATATTAAAACGCTTATTCTCAGCTATAGCATCATGAGCTAAAGTTTTATTCGCAAGTAATGTAGTAGCAAATTTCTGCCTATTTTCTTAAAAGCACTGCCACTAATTTATTTCTAATTTTCAATTTGTCTTAAATCCATACACGAAAGAAAGCTAAAAATAAAATATATTACTTTATATTTTATTCGTGTTTTTTTCCCCCTTCTTTTTTTCCCTGAATTTTTTGACAAAAGTATAGATTCATATAAATTGGACCTTTATCGTAATTGAAATTACAATAGTAAATATTTAAATATTAGGCCGTAAGATAAGACTAATTTCACAGCTATGTAAGCATGGTTTCTGAAGTCACTTTTTTCTCTCTTCTAAACAGCATTAAATGGTTGCACTTAGGAACAAGTTTTTTTTTTTTTTTTAAATATTACATCTAGACATACTTCCAATTATAAAATTTCATTAAATAAAGTAAGCAATTTAACGAAAATTACAAAAATTAAATTTTTATATATCTATCATAATTCCAAGTGTGAATTAGTATAATTTTCCTCTTATTTTCATCTATGCCTTCAAAATTTCACATTTCTATCTAGAAAATTTGCAGAGATATGCTAAGGTTTAAATTTCGTAGGACTGGTCGCAAATGTGGAAGAAATGTAACTAGTCTTTTGGAATGCAACTCGTACATCATCCAATCATTATCGCATCAAAAAAATTTGTTAATCACGACGTGGAAGATATGTAATCATACTATTTCCCAGCTTCAAAAAAAGTAATTACTATTCAGAGCTAATATAAAATAACATGTTTTATTTATTATAAAACGATTTATTCATTCCTAATAAAACAACACATGCCGTTATGAACAGAAATTCACATCAAACAATCCTTAATCACAGCAGAACACTCAATTGACCGATGCGTTTACAGAATCTTTTCACTTATTTACGCATGTACTGTCGGTGCATATCACTGCAAACTGAATGTAAAACTTTCAGTAAAATATTAAACTGTATGACTAAGAGTAACTTCAATTTTTTGAGATGGATTAAAATATATATCAACATGAAAAGTTAAGAAAAGATGGGATAATTTTTAATCCAACTGACCACAAAGAGTTAAATTATTTATGGGACATTATTCTGGTAGCAGTTCTACTTCATTATCAGTTGCAACTTTTATATTATTTTTTTTATTATAATTCTAACAAAAGGTGAAGCTTTAGAATTTTTTCAGTTGTCCGTCTTATAAAATAGTAGTCAGACTCCGTTTTTATTAATGTGGTGAAAGATTATATGCCAGTTAACAGCTACGCTGCATGAGCAATTGCTTTTATATCGTGGTCATATTGCCGGGCTGCTAACCACAAGGTCTCAGGTTCTATCTTCGCGCATCCCAATACGCCACATTAGAAAAAAAAAAAAAAAATACTAATTACTAATTAATTTCAGCTATACATTTTTTATATGAGATATACTGAAACAAACATTTTAGAAAGTGATATACATTTAAGTGTTTTTCTATTCAAGCTTGTCAAAAATTGCTGCTTAAAACTACAATCAAACTTCACAACACGAGCAAATGAAAATGTAAAAAAGTGCTTCGTTTAATGAACAACGATTTGCAGAACGAAAATTCTTTACTCGTCGGATATTATTAATATTTTTTTTCCTTTGTATTCGCCTTTGTATACTTTCATCTATTGAATTATCACTTCACAATTCATATCATTTTCTTCATCAAAACTGCAGGAAATTTATATCATATGCTGATTATTTAATGTGTTTGAAATCCAGCAAACTTCCTCTGTGGATGTGAAATTAAAATGTTTTAACTATTTATGGATAAGGTAGTTTTATTTTTTTTTTTAAAAAATTGTACTCTCTATAAATATTTTTTTGTAACACTACTAATCTAAGTTGACAAACCGTCACCGATTAATGTTGAATATTTTCCCATTGACTTATTGGATTTTTGATATATATTCACAATTTTGATCTCAAAAACAAACATCCTTTTTTCTTTTTTATCTCATTTACTTTCAGATACTTTGTTTTCATGTAAGCAAAGATAATGATTCATCAAATTTCAAAATCGAGTTCTTTGACGATATTGCTTTACACATGAGAAAATAAAAGGAATATCACTAGATGGCGCCACGTCAAAACAATTCTCTACAAGTTTTTTTTTTTTTTTTTTTTTGTCTTGAAGAGAAATCTTATTTATTTTAATAATTAGCATTATTATCTTTTGAAAAAAAATCCAAATTTCTTCATTTATAAACATATTTGATACTTGGTTTAAAATATGCTTCGTGATATCATAAAAAGGATAAATTATTATTTTAACTACTTAAATCCCACATTCTTTATAAAAGAGTTTTAAAAGAGCCAGAAATTAATACATCATACAGTTATGGTAAAGTACCAAAATTAAAAAAAGTCAGATATCGTATCTAGATAAATAATAATCGAAATACAAATTTAATAAAACATCAGAAAGTTAGATAGTTAGATAAATTCAAATAGCCAATTTGCAAATTAAACAAAAAAAATATTATTAGTTATCCTCTAAATAATTTGAAATGTTAACTAACATGAGAATATGTAGCTGAGAAAACGTAAATTCTAAACATAGGTGAAGAATTAGAATTTGAAAATGATCGCGTATTAGGTGAAAACGCCCATAAAGTTTGATCGAGCACATAGATATCATACAATTTACTTTGAAAAATCACAACGCCATCTATTGAGCTATTACATACCTAAAAAAAGAAGATATAAACAAAAAGAAAAACTTACAAAACCTATTCTCAGTATTGAAAATTCTTTTGAAGTATAGATAAATTGTTACTTTTGTAATCTATCTATATTAGAATTATTGCTAGAAAGTTCGCTAATATATAAAAAAAAAATTTTTTAATTTTTGCTGCCACAATACAAAAAATTGTTATTCCAATTTTTTTTTTATTAATTTCCTGCGATTTTTATTTAAACTGTAAAAGTTAAATTTTGTAAATTTTGAATTAAAATTAAAAAAAAATTACTTAGTTTAATAACTCTGAAATTAAATCCTTTTCTTTTATTAAAATTATCTACGGAAGTATCCCCGTGGATATATCTATTTTAATATGTAATTTGTTTTTCTTACATTGCTTAAATTTAATCTCATTTAGTTTCAATTCTTTTAGATAAAAATTAATTATGAAATTATAATTATCCATATTTAACAAAATTAAGTCATCAACATATATAATAAATCCGTTTGTTAAATGTCATTTAATTATTTTACTCTTAAAGAAACGAAAGAAAGAAAAAACGCTTGAAAAAGCTATTCTGATTGAAACTGTTGATTTTGTGGGTTATTCAAGGACGAAACGAATATTTTACTTAGGCGATACTTGACTAAAAATGCCGACTCCAATGATAAACTTTAAAAATTTATAAAGAAATAAAAATTAAAATGAAATCTACGATCGCAAATTTCAAGTTATCATGTGAGAACATTGTTATTTTTTTAATTCACTATTTGTCTAGTTAATTTAAGTCTTTAACCAGTTTAAACCGGTTTGAAACAATCACGAGACTTCTCTATCGTTCTCTATCCCTCTATATTATATATAATTTTTTTTAAACTTTCATTTTCAAGTTTTCTAGACGACAAACAAGGTTTGGGAGCTCAACCGATTTTGAGATGAAATAACAGCTAAGATGTCATAGTTCTACGTCTACCTTTTATAAATGCATCTGCTGTCAAAGAAACATACATAATAATAATGCAATACTGGTAAAAGCAGAAAAAAAATATATGCGAGATGATGAAAATTGCCATTTATGCTTTATTCCTTACCTACGCGATTTCGAGTTTCAAAACCCCTTAATGAAAACATGTTCTCACATGATAAAAATGTTGATGTTTTAATGAGCAAATATATTCTTTATATCAATTAATAAATTAAATGTGCAACTGAAAATTGGGAGATGAAATTACTTGTAAGATATATTGCTGTGCTATATACGATCAAAAATCTTTAAAAGTAGAGAGAAAAATAAACAATTGAAAGGGGTGAAAATGATCCCAAAAATATTATAAAAAATAAACAGAATATCATAAAATGAACAATAAAAAAACAGTTGGTGAGGGTTTCCCCGAAATTTTCTCGCATGTTTTCCAATTAAGGTATTACCCCTTTCACCTGTATAAAATTATGAATCTTGGGAAAGGCCGCAAATGCCTTACCCGGCATTAGCCAACGATAATTAGGAAATAAATATCTTTGGAGTGAATCTAATTAAATATATCGTGTGAATATGTAGTGAGTGTTTTTGCCCATCGAAATTTGTTATGGAATTACAGTTCCAATATCAAAATCACATATCTAATTTCTTTGATTTCAGACATTCCGTTTATGAATCATTCAGTGTAGAAGCAAGTAAAGTGCAAGTAAAGAAAGTACAGTATACTACTTTTTAACAGATTTGATTCAATATTTCATAAGTATCTATATTTTAAATCAAACCTGTATACCAAATTGCATCTACCTAGCTCTTTATGTTTTGGAGTTATCGAGCTCACTTATATCGAACAGAAAGAGACGGTTACTACAGGAATAAAAAAAAAAAAATTACAATACCGTAATAAATAGTAGATATATGAATCATATGCACAATGACACTTTCAAAAGCCCTGCAATGTCATGGGTTTCCTCTCCATTAATAAGGTTCATGTACGCAATGAATAGAGCATGTGCAAGAATATTAAAATAATAAGAATTTAATGTGGGACAATTTGATGCTTAAAAATGCTTGATAAAAGCGGAGACTTGAAGGTATTCTACGAGATTTAATTTAAATTCAATCAGAGGTTTCGGCTGCTATTTTTATACAATTACGACAGTTTAAATTCTGCGGTAAACCAAACTATAAGCGAAGTAAAGTTTCCCATTGCTAACAAGTGCTTTGTTTCCTTGCACTTGTTCAAATTTTTCTGAATAAAATTCTCAGAGATTCCACCAATTAATGATTCAGTTGAGGAACTATTTCTCTGTGCCGGAAATAGTAGATATTTTTCATGTTCATATTAAGTTTGCATAAAAACAACTCATATTAAATTTTCTCCAATCATAGTGAATGTTTTAATTTTCAGATATTCCATCTCTAAGCACTCGGTGTATACTGATAATAAAAGTTTTGCAAAGCCTTCATTGGATATCATTTCTATTGAGAGGTAAATAGAACTTCTTCCCTAATAAAACACAATTAGAAATAGATTTTGAGGAAATAATATAAAATATTCTGCTATTATTAAGACGTATCTTAAAGACATATATATATTTAAAAAATAATCATGTTTCTAGAAAGCGTAATCACCAGCATGGTTCTTGAATCATGTTCTTATAGAAAATATATGGTGAAGCAATATTTGAGATATCTATTGGAATTGGTGGCAGTTAATGACTTAACTAGGGGCCACGAACTTTTATATAAATAAAAACTGACTGAATTGACGTATTTCAGCTGAATGAATTCTTTTGTTTTTCCTAATTATTTTAAACTAGTAGCTTTTGAGGACCAACTGGTTGTGTCCGGCTGGATTATAGGTAAGTCAACCATCTAACTCTCCGACCCGCCCTAAGGCACACGGATTTAAACCATAAAACTGAATGACCGGACCGCCGCAACAGCAATTGGCGGGAACTGTGGTTGAGTCCTAAGGGCCGTCACCGGCCACGGTACAACTCTCCCCGAAGGAAGTACGTCCCGTCATCGATGGGAGGAGCCAGATCCCCCACCTATTAGTGTACCCTCCAGGGTGGCGAGATCCAACCACCATGCCGGAAGCATCTCATCCTCATTTCGAGGTGCTCCCCCCCCAAGGGTCTGGATTCTAGGTAACTTAAAGTTGCGTATAACAGACTGCCCTGAAACTTTAACTTAATGATCTGCTCAACAAAATATTTATAAACTTCGATTTTCAGTAGCAATGCAGGGTAGTATCGATGTGGTTCTGCGCCCTTGACAAAGCACTAAATGCATAATCTTTAATTTTTCATCCTTTCTATGATCTCTCCACCCTTCCCAGGAAAAAACAACAACAACAACAACAAAAAAAAAACACCTAATATTTTTTTTCTCTACACAGATCTATAAAAATCCTTTTGTGCACATAATATTTTCGAGAATAATCGTAAACAAAAGCGAAAATTTTGTTTAACATTTCATTAATTAAAATTTCAAAAGGATCGCTCTATGCTGCATATTTCCACCAAGTTTAGAAGTTTAAAGTCTAACATACACAGAGAGATCAAGCACACCTGGAGCCAAAATTCTTCGGGGCGCTCTGAAAGAAGCATGCAAATGAACTTCTGAATTTCAACTTAAATATAATGTTTTAAATTAATTTCAAATATTTTTATGTGAAACAACTATTTTTATTAATTTCGTTTTGTAATTTTTTTTGTTATATTGTAATTTGTTTTATTGTAATTACCAAGTTGATAAATTTATTTAGACTTTATTGACAATATATCTATAAATGAATAAATAAATTTATGAAATTTATAGGAATTATGGAAAGTAACGCTGTCAATCATAAAAAAATACTCTAAAATGTTTCTTAAAATTATAGGAAAAATTGCACACTAATTAAAAGATTACATTTTGAATTTTAAAAAGATTTCAAAAATTTCTGTGAAACTATTTTTAAAGATATAGAAAAATTCAAACTCTTAAAATTTCATTTAATTAAAACTTTTGGAAGTTGGTTGCAATATCTCTGGCTTTGTATAGCATATACATGCTAAAATTAAGCAAGATCAGACAAGCACTGCAAATGTGTACATAAATCAAGTAGCATTCATCTTTATATAGATTGTTAAAAAGATTTACGATAAATCTGCTAAAATTAAATAAGTAAGATTATGAATTTAATGTAGCTGTATTTAATTTTATTCAATAAATTATAACACGGAATATCAGTGTTATTTTTATGCTTTGCTTCTAACTAAAACTTCCTAGCTTTATTAAATATTCGCCCTTACTTAAAGAGAATGATGTATAGGTAACTGTTCTGTGTTCAGAACAAAGAACCTTGGAAGAGTGAAAATGTCCAATTTTAAGTAATGACCAAGAATTTGGCTTTAAGGAGAGCAGCGGGAATGCTTTCAAAACTTAACAAATTCCCCCAGACATTTCCCTTCTGTTTTTCTGAAACCTTTCGACTTTTAACAAGGTCATAAAAGCCATAAATTCTCAGATTTTTATTTTCAAAGTCCCAATCATATGTACTTCATAATAAAGGAGTTTAGTTATACTAACTCCCCATTTTAAAACAGCACTAGGGCTATTTTGAGAACGGGCTTCGTACTTTTGGAGCGCTTTCAGATGACGAGGACGACACCTGAACCCCCCCCCCACCCACCCAAACTTTCGCACCATACCAGCGGAAGGACGTTTGGCATTGACGGATTTAATGTGCACCTCATAGTAAGGAAAACATTATACAGTTTGGATACCTTTTTGTCGTCCGACTTAGACCAAAATTTGACATAGAAACAATTTTAATAACAAATAATCAGTAAGAAATCTTAATAAGTCATTGCACTTAAATTATTGCTTTCACATCCATGCGAATGTAGAAAATTCAGATTGATCTACACTTTTCATAATGAAACTACATACCAAATTCTTTCATGTAACGTTTTATGTTTTGCAGCTATCGTATTCACTTTTGCACGTACTGCAAAAGTAGCTTTCTGCATGGATTTCGTACAAAAGTAGATAGAATTCTACAAATTTGTATTCAAAGCCAAATTTAGTATGTTTTTTTTTTTCTCACAACTATAATATTCCGTTTTTGTAAACTTCGTATAAAATAATATTAATTTAATTCATCACATACCGATCTGAAACAAGTCTAATTTGAACGAGAGGAAACTAGCAATTTTATACAATTGCTAACAAAATTTAAAGGAAATATACAAAGTGTAGATTGAAACAATAAAAAGCAAAAAGCAGAAGCATTAAAAAATATGATTGAAATTCGTTGTGAAAGTTTTCACACCTCTCGGTATTTATTATATGATGAACTTTTTTAATCTGTAAGTCTTTAAAATTGCTATTTTAAAATTCCAGCAAACAATGCCACCTAAATGGCAGATGCTTGTAAAAATTATGAAATTGTAAATTTCTCAAAAAATGAGAACATTGATAATTCAAGAGCAAAAAATTTATTTGCAAGTTTAATATACAGAAAATACATTCGCATACAGTATTTATTATATTCCACGACTTCATTCAAAATAAGATTGTTTTATGTATTTTAAAACAAATTTTAGAAGCATTTATTAAAATACTATTAAAAATTTTTACATTAGCTTTTAATAACGAATTATAAAAACTACAGAATTTCGAAAATCTTTTAAATATCACTTTTAATTGTGCCACTAGTATGTAATAAAAATGCAATTAAATTAATTGTTTAAAGTATAATTAAAACAAGGCAATATAAAAGTAGAATATTGTCAGCGAGAACACACACATACATAATATTTAGAAATTTAACGACATAAGAAGAGGGAAGAATTTAAAAATTCCATCTTTGCAAATATGAAGTAAGCCAAATTTAATAAAATAGTTTAAAAAGACGTTTATTAAATGTATCCAAAAGATTAAAAAATATATTTGTAAATGCACAATATAATATCATAAATACACCGAAATCTTTTAAATACAAAGTGGCACTACTGATTCGGAGTAAAATTTGAGAACACAAATAGAATAAATCATTAATAATCCAATTGAATAAATAATAAAACAACAATCATCAGATGAACAAAATTTCTATATTATAATGAAATGTGCGAAGAAAAACCGATCACAAAATTTAATTAAACGCTTTCCATATTTTAAAGATGAAATTATTTCATAAAAGCACACAGGAGTACAGCAATAAAATAATCAGAAAATCTTTATTTAAAGCAAATGTTTTATAAATGTAATAAATATGATGATATTGAAAATTTTCCAAAATAAGACATTCACACAGAATATACAAATACGAAAGAATTGATAAAAATTCTATAAATTGCGATAATATTTAATTTCAAGTAAACTCATTCAAGTAATCATTTTTTTGAGATTAAACTATTTTGTGTAAGATTTTTTTTTAGAACTTCAATAGAAAAAACAAAATTTCTTGAAATTCCGCAAGTTTTAGAAGAGATTGACTATTAATAATTATCAAGATTTAATAGTAATATTAGCAATTTGATAGCAAGAAATAAAAAATCTTGAAATTCATCTGTACCATTGCCATTCCTTACATTCGAAATTTTTCTAAAATTTTCACAATATATTCATTAAAGATGTTTCATTTAGTTTTAGATATTTAATTTATAAGTTCCGCAACATATCATTTTTTAAGAATGTTAATCATCATGTTGATCAGACATGGATTAATTTTTTAAAAGATTATATATATTCAAGGAGACATCCGTTTGGCTGGCCGGCCTGAGCCAATCGGATGTTATACACAAAACGAAAAGAACCCATTTCTTTTCATTTAATAAAATTAATTTTCCTATAAATACAAGAATATTACCAAAAGTTAATTTAAACATTTTTGCAATTTAAAGATTTAAAATATTAAGACTGATTTTAAAAATAAATTTATATAAAAAATATCAAAAATGTTAAGGAATGTAAAAATGGCAATATATTTTAAATTATTTGCACAGATGATAGAAAAAAAAAAGTTTGGAAGCATTTTTAAAAATAGAATTAAAAGAATATTTTTATATGAAGTTAAATGCTGTAAAGCATTACTAGTATCTTAGTTACCAGCAAAAATATTAAATACTTTAAGATTGTATAAGAAATTTCATGAGAAAAAATAACTCAAGAAGTATTTGTTACAAGATTTTTAAATGGTTACAGTAATAATAATAGTACATAATTAATAATTAAATTTAATGCACAATATCCAGCTTAGTTTTATGTAAGCCAGCAGATTTTTCATGACATATATAAGTTACAAATATGAAATTATTCCCAACAAGAACTTTTCAGCAAGATTGCAATCAGAATGTTATCACAAGTATTTGTTCCACCTTCAAAAATATACAACATTGCCATTATGAGTTCAGCTTCGACTAATATAAACATGCTAAGCATTAATTTTTATATTAAAGTCTCGATTCTTAAATATGAACTTGTACTGAAAACTCAGGAGTCAAATATTCGACTAAACAATGAAAAAAAAATCCATTTCACATATATTTGAAATGAATTAAAATCATTTCAATGCAGACAGAGACGAGTATAAAAATACCACCAAATGAGAAAATTCACAATTTCAAACATAGCTGAACCATTTATAAAAAAATTATGAAGATGAAAGAACTCTTGATTACAGGAATTCGCAACATTTCATTGAATATTAACCATTGAAAAGTTTCATATAGAAAAAAATTAAATTGATGAATGCAACCATTTTTTTAAAGCTTTAAACCTCTAAATAACAAAGTTTGGCCAAACTTTCCATAATGATAAATGTGGATTGGTAAAACTTCAGATATATTTTTTTTTCCCCATCAGAAAGATGCATTTTCAAAATTACCATCATTGCCACGCGAGGGTTGTTTTTAGATGGTATTTAATAGAATGCAGACTAAACATAAAACATGGCAAGTAGTGAAGGATTATTAAACACTAAATGAGTCCTTGATTCATACTAGACTTTGATACATTTAAATTTTGGTTCACAAATATAAAATAATTGTTTCTAACATATTCAAATTCTATTTCATGCTTGATATATTGTTCTGTGTTGGATTTGGACTTGAGATGATGATAAACTGTTTGATAAATATAGTTCTTTTAAGTCAATTTATGCAGTACATTTAAAATATAGGATACTTGCACAATCTTGTGATTTTTTTGGAATCTTCAAATAAGTAGGAACCCTAAGCTATGACTTACACAGTTATAAATATTTAACAACTACTTTCAATGTCAAGCTGGGTTTTTTTCCCTTCAAATTTTTCGCCTTTTATGCATTGCAGATATTGGAATTAAAACTTGATGAGGTTCCACGAAAACCCTCAACCATGTTTCGAAAGACGGATCACCATCTAAATATCATGCCATCATACATAAACTGAGATCTGACGATGTATGCGGATATTCACCTCCAAGACTTCCAGACTTAACCCTGAAAAGGAATTTTTAAACTTATAACATCAAAGTGAAAATGGATGACAAAAGAAAGGATGTAACATGTTACTCAAGAACTAAAATATTTTATGGTCAGTATGAATCAACAGAATTGAATTTGAAATTTTTTCGTGCATTTTCTGATAAAGATTTTATCTTCATCACCAGCATAAAAAGTGTGGATTTGGACATGAATACCACGATTTGCTTAGATTTTTATTTTGTATTTCAATAGTATAGCGAAAAATTCCGAATATGTATTTTGAAAACCTGAATTTCGATCGATCAAAACCAATATTCGACATAACGACAATTCTAATAACGATATCGCATATCAAAATTCGTCTGTCTCAACTGTTGTGTTTTTAAATCTTCGTTTTTATATATATACTCGAATATGTAGAACTACATTAGTCAACCAAATGACGGATTTGCACTCGATTTGAATCTACAATTTAAATACTAAAACTGTACCAAATTTTGTTTATTTAGCTTATTTATTTATCTATCAGAGTTCTCTTTTTTTCAGAATGAGAAACTACTGTGAAGGGATTTTATTCAAAATGAGATAGAAATCTACAAAATTTAATGTCAAAACCAAATATCAATTTTCATCCGCCTAACTAGATTCATTTTTTGAATTATATGCACAAATAAAGTGACAGAAAGACAGTTCCAAAACTATGGAACTTGCAGATCTAAATCTAGAAAATATGAAACTAGCAAATTCGTCAAACTTTCGGGTTCGAAATGTGAAGATTACAGCGTTTTGTGTAATTTTTCATATGCTTTATATAAAATACTTCGGTTTTATATTATATAACGAATTTTTACAAGAGTTTCATGTGGACGACCCAGCAGCTACTAATTCCTGAAGACAGCCTCCCAAACTTCTTACATCGCATCTTTAAAATTTTTCCGAAACTTGAAGCAATTCTGATTTTTTTTCAAATTGTGTTCAGCTTTGAATTAGAAATGCGCAACACTTTGCAAAATATAAGCATCACTTGAGAATTCTTAGAAAAGTTTTATCTTTCTTAATAATGCTCAAATTCTTAATATATAATATAAAGTTATTTCATTATGAACTTAAATCTATTCTTAACACTTTCATCGAAAACTTCATTATTCAAAATAAATTACCTGAAACATTTCTCATGGAAATTGTCTCCTCTCTTAG
This sequence comes from Argiope bruennichi, assembly GCF_947563725.1. Classification (NCBI taxonomy): domain Eukaryota; kingdom Metazoa; phylum Arthropoda; class Arachnida; order Araneae; family Araneidae; genus Argiope; species Argiope bruennichi. Next base: position 84,759,011 of record NC_079160.1, on the reverse strand, counting down.
AAATGAAGAATAAGTATCTTTCCTGATCTTGCAGCTTCAAAAATTCTGTATAATCACAACTTTATTCTGAACGGGTAAACAAGTCATCCTGAAAAAGAAAATATGTCCACATAAATCCAATATTTAAAAAAATATTCAGTTTAAATCTAATACTTTAACATATTTCAAAATTGAAGAATCGTATTTTTTGCTGAGTGGCATGGCAGCTAATAAAAAAAATGTCACGTAGAAATAAATAGGAAGATGAATTGATCATAAAAAGTTTTTATTTTAGAAAATTCAATTAAACTAATTCCATCACAAAAAAGGAAATCTAGAAAATAATTAAATAAAATATGCATAAACTTTTAGAATTACTGAGGAATTATGGGATGACAGAAAAATCGTTTGCCATTTAATCAGTTTCTTTTTAACAAGAGTTGGATATTTATTTTATATCCAAAGCAATATTGATACATTATTTACATTCAAGATTTTGTTTCTTGCTGGTATATAAAAGGAAGCATTGCTGCAAAGTTGAGCATAAAGCTAAATTTAATAATAGTGAAGAGAAAATTGCATGAAAATAAAATTTGCATCTAAAAATTATATCTGTGTACCTAAACGCGATCTAAAAAATTTTTTTGTAGAGTAATGCGCTTAGAAGTTAAAAAATATATATAATTTTTAGAAGTTAAAAAAATAGATATCCAAGTTTAAGTAAATTACCTGTAAATGACGATCAGGTTAGGTGCCGATCAACTGGAAAATAATGTTGTCTATCTTCAAAATTTTCTTGAAAGAAGTTTCGGATCTTAAGTTTTGGTTAAGTAGTTTTATTTCACAATAACCCGTCTTCTCTTGGAACTTCTGTTAATATAAGCCCATCGACTAATTCTTTTTACTTTAATTGTTCAATTTCTGGATTTTCTTACCAACTGAAGAAAATTGCCTCGATTGTTGAAGGAAGAATACGAAATAGTTTAGGGTTTTTTTTAGATATAAAAAACCACCCACTAAATAAATTTGATTAATATATGCTTGCTCACTGGTTCCCAATGGACTTCTGTCTTTAGGAATGCTTCTGTTGCTTGATTTTCATTCTTAGATACAATTTATTTAGCATCTAAAGGCCTCTGAAAGAGAAAAATGGATTTGTGTTTATTCGAAACAGATATGAATCTATAATACAGAAAGGAATGCAATTTAATAATGTCCGTTAGTAACTGCGAATTTATCCAAGATAGAATTTACTTGAAATTCCATTGTTAACGTGATTGAACACAATAGAAGTTTTTCTAATTATGAAAGCTTTTGCTCATTGGCATCTGGAATAAAATTCCAGATGTCAATAAGCAAAAATTTAATATAGTGTGGAAATGTGAAAATATAGTGTGAAAATGTGAAATGTGTTTAATATAGTGTGAAAATCATTTAGTATGCCAAGTTTCTAGTAGAAATTTTCGTTGCTTCTGTGCGAATTTGTTAATAACTACATCCCATGGTATTTTTTTCATTTCACAAAACAAAAATAAATAGATTTTTAAATATTAAATGAGCATACAATGATTTTTAAAAGGAATTTCCTTTTATACTATTATCAAAATGTGGAACTTACCAAATCCTTGAATTTTTATAACTTTGAAACCATTCTTGAAAAGCCTTCCTTGAATATTCAGGAGAATTGGAATGGGCTGCAAATTGTCAAAATTTGTTTGCAAATGTCATTTCCCAAAACGATGACAATGAAGAATCCAGCTTCGTTTGTGAATTCTCGTCTTATCAGCAAATTACATATTTAATGATAAGTCAAGTTTCATGCTTGATGATTTCATATTGTCATTACTTTTACCAAATCAGCAAAATTACAGGAAGTGCATAACTTTCGCTTCTTATCTAAAATTCATCACATACAATATTTAAAGAAATTTTTGCTTCCAATCTGGATTAGAATCTATAATTTTATAATAATCTATAGAATTCGATTCTGAAGTTCTTGGGTGAATTTTAAAACGGATTCTTGAAGGAAGTAAAGAAATGGAAAACGAAATAGAAATCAAACCATATATCAAATCGTGAAGAACCTATTTTATACCATTTCCGTCTTAACAAATAATTGATTAAAATCTACAAATAAACATATCCCAAGATTTGAAGATTTCAAAAATTTAAGATTTTCTTCAATCTTTCCTATTTCTTGTGGTTTTAATTTCATTTGAGTTCGGAAGCAAGGCTTTAAATTCTTTCATTTTATTTATAAATTTTGATAGAAATATTCAAAATCTAAAAAACAGTTTCTTTCTATTGCGCAACTTTTTTTTTTTGTCGTTCAATTCAAATTTGATTCTTGATTTTATCCATACTACACGACAGAAATTTCTTCCCTTAGAACATTAGAGTTGCAAGAAAAATTCTGTAATTGTCACAAGTACTTAATACAATCTTGTAAACTTCCTTAAATTAGCCACTAAATTGTTTAAAAATGGAAGTTAAACTTCAAATTCTGTTGTCAATCTTTTTTTCCGCTTATCGAATTTGTTATCGTACACTTTTCTTAAGTTGCCATTTTATTGTGAAGTTCTGATTCCATTTCAATTCCATTTGTAGATAAGGAAGCTTCTTTTTTTACTAGGTTTCCTTTCTCATTAGTTATTTCAACTGATTTCAAGCAATTTTAGGAAATATTCTACAAGGCTCTCGCCTTTGTCACAGTGGACCATATGAATTAACACCACGTAATTTTAGTTCCTATCAAAAAACTATTGTAAAAAAACTCTTGAAAATTAGTTTAAACATGAAAAAAAAAGGAGATAGGTTTGCAAAAAATGGCCGAATCAATATCGAAATCGAATAGAAAAAAAAACTATGAAAGCAAGTAAATTGTTATTGAAAGGATATTCATAATCCGTAACCTATATTTATTGAATTTTCCCTAAATGAATTTTATTAGATTAAGTTTATAATTAACTAGTCTGAACACTTCGTACCAATTTCTTATTATAGTTCCCTGCGGAATTGTTCAGTTTATGAATTTTAATATTTCGCCCCTTTCTAATAAACTTTATTCGTCCAATATTAATAGTTGCTTTTTCCGAAGGATTCACTTCAGGATATTTTTTAAAGGCATATGAAATCTTCCTTTCTGAAAATTTAGAGGTGAAAAATTCATCCTGGCTCTGATCCAGATAACTTCCTTATTCGAGTTTATTCGAATTTAACCGAAATTCAATTAATGCATTTAGCGCACGTAGGAATTTAAGCTATGAAGATGAGGGGAAAATTTTGGTTACAAAATAGATAATTTGTTGTGCTATATAAGACATTTGTTTTAAGGTTGATCCCTACTTAGAGGCGACCAAACTGAAGCTACCATAAAGCTGATATGCTCCGACATACACAGTGGTGTTTTACCAATAGTATGAAAATTGACAATCAGACTTGCCTATTCACTATTTTTTATAGTTTGAAATAGGGATTAAAGTTCCAACACGTTAGAGGATTGGAAATGATTATGTTTGTGACATGCTTCTGAACATTTAAAAAAGGCAGTTTAGATAAAAAAAAATTATGCAATGAAACACTTGAGAAGTTTTCTATTTCGACTTTCGCGTATGCATGCACACAATATGGAGAGATTTTTTCTTTTATTTCGTATTACAATTAAAAGTACGTATGCATTTTGGACCTCATCCTGTTCATCAATCGAGTTGAATATTCGTCACATTTGATTTTGGCGACAAAACCCATACACAATTTAGTTCTACGAACCGTTTAGTGAATTCCATCCGTCTAGTTTGTTGCGCCCTCGAGTCATAGAATGCAAATAAAAATAATTATCAAAACGTTTTTTGAATTTTGGCATGATTAAAAAGTAAATACGTAAAATCTTCAAGTCCAGTTTTAGCACAGTAACATTACGACTTGCATATCTGAGGTAAATAAAATCCATATGGTAAGATTATTGACAATAAACTACCAATAATTTTTTACAGTTTCGGTCGTTTCAAAAGGATAAATAGATAATAACAGATTGATTTGCTATTTCCAATTTTTCAGAATGAATGAAAGATAACATTAAAACAATTTTGGAAAATTCTTAAACCTTTACACTTTTATGCAAAATGTTAAATTTAATCGAATTCATAATTTTGTATACAACTTTGTATATAGCTTTGTAAATAATACTTCAAAACTTTTGAAAAGAATCTCCAGAAATGGATCACGAATGGTATATCAAAATCTGAATTTGCTTCTCTGCGCAAGATCAATGATCAAATAATTAAAAAAATTGGGTCTAGCTATAAAAGATTTGACAAAAAGTATAGTTATTTTTATCCGATTCGTTTAATGTTTTTAAAATTCTATATCTCGAAATGATCTCATTATATGGTAGGTACTAGATTAAGATGTGGGTATGAACTTATATATTCTTAAAGAAGGAGATCAGATTGATCAATCCTTTCCACGGTAAGAAAAACCCTAACATTATGAATTTAAACTCACCGAAATCGTTCTCAATCTGGTGAATTTCAACTGTCCTAACTGGTTAACATTTCCAAATTCATTTACGCAAAGTCAGTAAATGCTACCTGTAAAATACAACAGAATAGTTGACTCGCAACAAAGGAAAGGCAATAATCCTTATAATAAATTAGAATAAAAATGCTTTTTCTAAAAAACGGAAAGCTTCCAGAAACAAGAAACCCTTTGCATACTGTACATCAATAAACATGAACAAATTTCCTTTCGAAATGTGGATATTCCAGCAGCAATAAAATCATTAAATCCATATGTTACCATAACCAATAAGATATTTCTCACAATCAATGAATTACCACGACTTTCAATCCATATCCTACACTACTATAATCCAGCAAAAATCATTTCGAATTCAATACTAGTAACTGAAAGCTACACTCTAAGATCTGCACACTATGCTCCACCGCACACACTGCATGGTACGCACCACTTCCCACACAACTCCACACACTTCACACTGCATAGTACGCACAACTCCACACCATCTAAAACCATTGATAACATTCTACAAATCCACCTACTTCCATTTCAAATGCGAACTGCCACAGCAAAATTCACAGTTTACTCATTACCCGCACCGAAAGAACCCAGAAGCTCAGCACACACTCCATTCATTACCCGCACCGAAACAACCCAGAAGCTCAGCACACACTCCATTCATTACCCGCACCGAAACAACCCAGAAGCTCAGTACACACTCCATTCATTACCCGCACCGAAACCACCCAGAAGCTCAGCACACACTCCATTCATTACCCGCACCGAAACAACCCAGAAGCTCAGCACACACTCCATTCATTACCCGCACCGAAACAACCCAGAAGCTCAGCACACACTCCATTACCCGCATTGAAACAACCCAGAAGCTCAGCACACACTCCATTCATTACCCGCACCGAAACCACCCAGAAGCTCAGCACACACTCCATTCATTACCCGCACCGAAACCACCCAGAAGCTCAGCACACACTCCATTCATTACCCGCACCGAAACCACCCAGAAGCTCAGCACCCACTCCATTCATTACCCGCACCGAAACCACCCAGAAGCTCAGCACACACTCCATTCATTACCCGCACCGAAACCACCCAGAAGCTCAGCACACACTCCATTCATTACCCGCACCGAAACCACCCAGAAGCTCAGCACACACTCCATTCATTACCCGCACCGAAACCACCCAGAAGCTCAGCACACACTCCATTCATTACCCGCACCGAAACCACCCAGAAGCTCAGCACACACTCCATTCATTACCCGCACCGAAACCACCCAGAAGCTCAGCACACACTCCATTCATTACCCGCACCGAAACCACCCAGAAGCTCAGCATTCCATTCATTATACGCTCCGGCAATCCAGAAGCACTCATTCCATTCATCTACTCCAACAATCCAGAAACTGCCCATTCCATTCGTTATTCACTCCAACAACGCAACAGCCCTGAATGTTTCTAACTTTCGAACATAACACACGCAAAGCAAACATCCGAACGCAAAGCTCATGAATTCTTTTCATTCACCTCTATTCTATAAATTTTCTCATTCCACACATTACGAAATCAATCACAATTCAGTTGTACATCACGCACTTCCAGGATTCAGTTGTCAGATTTCCGCACAAATTATCCAAACTCCAAAATTATTTCATATGCCTCCAATTGTTCACTCGAAAATTTCATATACCTCTGCAACTATCCACAATTCTCACATTGCATGCTGTACATTATTCACATACTTCTGACAGTCACCATGTACAATTCTCGGCCTCTAAACAATATCCATCGCATAGCAAGTTCTCACACTTCGTATATTGCATGTGCAATTTTCAATTCACATTTTTTAAACTAATAAAGAGCAAAACATGCATTACATATATATCAATAATTTTGCGTAAAATTCATCGAGATATTCTAGAGAAAAAAAGCGCATAGAGATATCCAAAAAATGTCCTTCATACCGGTAGTATCTATCCACTTTGCATCATTGACGTGAAATAATTCTTGACTACTTTTATAGAAACATTCGCATTTTTCATAAGTGATTATATATAAACGAATTCTATAAAAATCTCATGCCAAATTACCAATAAGATTTTAAGCAAATTGATAAAATATTTTTTCCCCATTTCGAATACCATAACATTTAGAAAAGGACAGTATTTGGAATAGATTACTTTTTCTATATATCCTTCCTACGGCAATTTTTCCTTCGACATACAATATTGTTTTTAGACATCTCAATGTAAAATCTTAAAAATAAATTGTTAATAGACCCGCTTCATCGAAAATCTCAAATATAAAGCAGAAACGAAAATTGCCTTTTTGTGTAGAAAGATTACCGATTAGTTTTAATTTTTAGATTGAAACAATTGCAAAGGAGCATTCTGAATTGTCATATTCATAAGAATTCAAAAGTAACTAACTACACAAGATAAACATTTATTAAATTTCCAAATGAAAATTTGGAATTAAACTACAGTTAGCATTAAGCCAGAAAAAAAAATCATTTAAATTTTTTAGTGATATACATCAAAGCAACTTTAGGACTTGTAAATTCTGTTCAACAAATCGATAACTGCAATGATAATTATGATTGACTATCTTTATGGTAAGTGACAATTAAAGTAAGATCTCAATGTTATCTTAAGATTCGATATTTTTGCCATTTATTAAAAAAAATATTCATCTATCTAAGAGAGGGAAATTCAATTTCAAGATAGAATTTTTAAAAATGGATCACAGAAATTAAGTTTTCTAGAAAATTTCAGATCAAAGTTGGATACAAAACTAAGAACTCGATTTGATTTAACACTTTACATAAAATGCTTATGGTATTTGGAATTTTCTTAATTGTTTTAATGCGATTCTCGATCTTCCGGTAAAACTGGTAATAGTGTGGGGAATAGCTTATAAGCCAGTTAACAACGTTACCCGAGCGATTGCTTTTGTATCGTGGTTATGTTACTGGTCTGCAAACCACAAGGTCCCAGGTTCTATCCTCACTCATATCAATCTTCCACAATAGAGGATTAATCCGTATCCATTTGTATCTTTTAATGATTTCTGAAATTAAAACGGTTTTAAGTTTGTTAAATATTCTTACCATCTGAATAGTTTATTTTCTCGCATACATATGCAAGATGCAATGTTATTGTTACAAAACGGAAAATTAAATATTACATGTTTCGATCCTTCTCTAGTCCTAAAAACAATTTGGGATTTCTATATATGAATTCGATAACGCAGAAGCGAAAAGAAATTGATGGAGGAAATTCATTAAACAATCTTTGCATCAAAATTGCGTATTTGTCAAATTTTGAACAAATTTCGTCTGTTGAAGTCTGTCGGTTCGTCATAGTGTATGTGAGCACATCTAATGAACAATATATTTATTCACATCTTTGAAATTAGGAATATGATTTTGTCACTGAAAGTATGGATTTGTATTGATTTCAAACCCCATCATTGAAGAAGTGTTTGTCTATATTCCTATACATGCAGATGTGAAAGCAATAATTTGAATGCAAAGAACCGAATGAATTTATTTTATTCAAAATACAATGTAGCTCTCAAATTTTGAAATTTTTTTTAAGGATAGCCTTTATGTCCATGTGTATGTAAACAAGATACCAGAAGCACAAGCTACATAAAAATTCGGTATATGCCTTATCGCCAAAATCGGATTTGCCAAATGTTGGACGTGATCGATGAACAGAATGAGGTCCAAAAATCATACGCGCCTTTAAGTATAATACGAAACAAAAGGGAAATCTCCCGTACTGTACACGCGTACGAGAAAGTCGAAATGGGAAATTCACCAGGTAATTTCATTACAGAATTTATCTAAACTGCCTTTTGGAAATGTTCAGAAGCATCTCGCATATATAACCATTTCTATTCCTTTAATGTGTTGGAATTTTAATTCCTATTAGAAATTGTAAAAGATAATTAAAAGGCAAGTCTCATTGTTAACTTCTCATAATATTGGTTAAACTCACCAGTGTCTCATATCAGTCTTATGGTAACTTCGGCTTGGTCACCTTTAAATGAGGAACAGTCTTGAAACAAATGTATTATATATCTAAATAAACAAATGTATTATATATCAAATTATCTTTTTTTCTATCTTGAATTTTCCACTCATCTTCGTAACTTGAAACTTCAAATGTCAAAAAGAACTAAATACATGCATGAAATTTTATCGAGTTTCGTATAAACCAGAGATTTTATAAATTTAACAGAATAAAAATAATAATCACAACCAAGATTAAACGCATCGATATCAAAATGCATCAAACATAATTTTAAGCTCAGCTAAAATTTTCTGAAATTAAAGCTTTCTGAATGTAACAAAACTTTTTGGACAAGACGAACATGACTACTTATCAGAAAGAAGAAATTAGTTGCCATTTGCAGAAATTACCAAAGAGTTCTAGGCCTAATTGAAGATTAGTGTGCACCAACTGTTTGTCGCCAATATTGCAACCCATCGGATCCTTATAGCAACCGTACTGCTGTTTTGTTTACTACTTTTTGCAATGGTTGAGTTGTACATGAACTACAATTACATTATGAAAAATGTTAAATTAAAAATATTAAAAAAATATCGATTAAAGATTTTAATTTTGTTCTTTATTATAATTAAAATTTATTAAATAAAGAAAGTTAAGCTTATAATTAAAAGTTAATTTCTTTCTTTTTTTTAATGTGAATACGAACAGAAAATATTTATTCTTTTGCAATTTTTAATTGTTAATATGCGCTTTAAAAAAATCGTCTGCATTCTCACTTTAAAAGACAGCTGCAGTGGAATTCTTCGCAGTTCTCGTAATTCTTTTGGTGTTATAACGGTTGGTTCCTTTCATAATTTGTTATGTCGGAAGTATTTCGAACCTGTAGAAGGGATGAAGGGTGAGTTAAATATGCATATTATATATATATATATATTTACGAGTTGATGAAGTTAGGAAAGGATGCTTGTTTGAAATTTTGTATTGAGAATGTTCCGATTGCTTATTTTTCCGTCTTTTCTTTCCTTTTGGTTATGTACTGTTTCTGTTATCCACACAGTCTTTATGTTCAATGTGCTAGCGAAGCTACTAGGTTCCCGCTCCCGCTGCTAGCGAAGCCGTAGGATGTTTTTTTTAAGTTAAAAAATTCTGCCCGGTGCCTTCTACAGATGCCGAAGGCATCTGTAGAAGGCACCGGGCAGTATGAAAAAAAAAAATACTTATCAGTAAAAAGTTCTAATTAGATGGCGGGAAATGGTAACCGTAACTGTTCCCGGAAGTATTTGTTTATTTTGTCCGCCATCTTTATTGGCGACTTGGCATTGTTGGCGCAGCTGGGTGCACACTAAAATTCACTTTTACCGATTTCTATAACAAACATGAGAAATTTATCAGCCTGAAATTTTAAATTTTCAAAATTCGTCAAAGTGTTAGGTTACCTATTATGATTTAGATATTGGCGTTTTTTTTCAGCTGCAGTGAAACCGTTTATCATTGCATCATCTTCAGAATTCATTTTTTCTGACAATTAAATGGTACTTCCCAAAAAAATTTATCCGATTTTACCATTTTAAACTATTTCATATCTTTGAAAACGGGTTACTGATAGATGAATATTCCGAAATTGAACATTCTTACTTGATTAAGTCCAGTGTTAGAAAAGAGAGATTTTGTAGAATACTTCCATTGTGAAACATCTATGTTCTATCTATGACACAAGCATCTTGTATTCGGTGCTCTTACGAATTGCCAATTTGCAGGATTACTATGTTTCTTAAAAGACGCCATTCTCAAATCTTGAAAAATTTTATCATTTTTACTCGAATGCTGCACAGAAGAGTTGAGCTATCTGATCCTTCTTCAGATTGTATCATCTTGAGAAATACTGGAAGAGAAAGAAGAAATTGAATTAGTTATTGCGAAGATTTTATATTGTTCTCTGAAATTAATGAACACTACAGTTCAAATTGAATACAGCAATTTATCATAAAAATATAAAACATTTATTCTATGAAAAATATACACATTAATTTATACAAGAATTATGGCCCGTGCGATTCAACTGTAAGCTGTTGCCAGCATTGTAGTTCTAATTACAATTATATTACATCGATATGACTCAAATTTAAAATAGAAAATGTGTTCTATGTACTCTATTTAGACTTATTTAAGAATCTAATTGAAAATTGACGCAATTACCAGGAAAAATAAAATTCTAGAAGAAAAATCCATGTTACAGATCTAAATAATGGATGGAAATAAAAAATTTCAAAACCATTTCAAACTAACGAAATACAAATACTTCTGTAAAAACGCGGTAAACTTAGAAAGTACTAAAAGTGAATATGTTGGGAAATCGCCAAAAACCATTCAGATTGGGTCTGAAAATATCGATTGAGGTACAAAAGGATAACCCACATTTGCGAATTTATTTTTTATAAATTAAATTTTCAACAAAATACACGAATTTCAATAAGAAGTTCCTTATGCAGGTTTGATTATATACGAATTAAAAAAATCTAGTTATATAAATAAGTGAAATTACAATAACTTTCAAGCTTAAAAATCCAGATATTTTACACAAATTTTGCTAACAAAGCTTTTCGTGATGGATTCACAAAAATTAAAAATAGTTAATTTTTATTGTCATATTTTCTCGATTAATATTAATTTATCTTTAGTTTTTTCATTCTAGTTTAGTAAAAATACTGTAGATTTTAAGTTTGTTTCCGAGATGCAACTCGCAGCGCTTCAATAAATATTGTATAATTCTTTAAAAATAAATGGTTTAAGGGAAAAAGCGCAATTTTTAAATATCGTTTGGTGCTCCGATTTTTATAATATACGAGATTTAGAAGTATTTTGGGAGCAAATATTCTTATTTTAAATCAAATTTAATACACGAGATAAGAATTTTTTTTTTATTTTGTATTATAATATTTAAAAGATAAATACATGTTTTTAAGATGAGCATTTATTTGAGTATGTAAGTATGTATGCGTTTCCATTCATTCAGGTGATATTTTTATATATATTTTCATATTTTTTCATAAGATTTATACCAAGTATCCAATTAGCAACAACTGTTCTCATGTGGTAAATGTAAATCCGAAACTATCGGTTATTTCGTCAAAAGCTAATAACATCCGGGCTAGGTCTGCTAATATATTACTAATATTTCATCTAATATTTTTAATGAAAAAAAAATTAGAAATAATGCGAGCTCGAATTTTTAGCGTAACTTGCGACCTATATTTGAATGCAAAAAATATTCAAAATTTTATTTTCACTCTAGAACTTAAAAACGTCTTAAAAATGACCATTGTAGTAAAGTAAAAAATAAATCTTAGCAAAATTTCAATGATTTTTTAAAAAACTATTTTGCTATAAAACATTGAATGTATGAGAAATGTTTTACGAGATTTCGTTACTTCCATTATTTGCCTACATTTGACTATTATTATAATTAAATTTAAAAAATAGTAATTTCACAAAAATCGGCTCTTGGGCGTAGTCATCTACCTTAATAATCCTCTGATTTATATCTTAACAAAGACAATTAAAAGATCGGTATGTCTTTTTCTATTTAATGGCTTTGATTTGGCAAGTTTCCAATTTTATCTGTAAAAAAATTAAAGAAAATTCGAACGTGTAGTCCTAATCACAGTATATTAATGTGAATGATTTGCCTCGTCTTCATCTGGCTTGATTGTATCAACTTTTGCATTCTACTAGTAACGATTTTTACACTATGCAATTTACAAAAAGAATAGCACCCAAAGAACATTAAGAACACGTTTAGGTTCATATTAAAATGTTAATTATTTTCTCTGGTAAACTTATTTCAGATTTTCAAATGTTTCCTTTGAATTTTGTTTTCAAAATTTTTACTCGTAATTATATCAAATATAATGTGTAATTAAAAAATAATTACACTTTAACTTCGCAATTTAAGTGAAAATAAAAGTGGATTGCTTGGTTCAAATTCCTTATTTTAATATTCAAGATTTACATCGTCTTGAAAAAACGTATTATATATGTATATATTCTGCTGTTTGAAAAACTCATTTAACAGGTGGTTTTCTGGAAGTATGTAAAGAAATTTAAAGTTTTGTTGTTTATATACCCTTATACAAGTCCCAAAATTTTGTGCAAGGACTGAGATATCTTTACTAAAAAATAAGTTGTGGGTTGATTTGAATTAAAATAGCATCCATGTACATGCATAACACGAATCATAAGATAATTGCATAATTAATACTCAAGACATTCAATAAAAATTATTCAGTTTTATGATAAAGTTTAATAATTATTTTCAGTTCTATGCACTATATATCAGCACTATCTTAAACAATTTTATAATATTTGTAACTAAATTTGCATTCATAGCATTAAAACTCATGAAAGTTGTTAATTGAAATTTCGATTACATGTCTTTCTTTTATACGTGTTTATATGCCAGTCTCTTGAAACACATAAACGATGCTTTTCTGCATACTAAATAATCCTGATTTAAACTTAAATAAATCCGCTGCAAGAAAAATTCAATGTCTGTAAGAAGAATTTAACAGGAAAAGTATTATCTAATAAACCAAATAGATATTATGGAAATAGACCGACGGTTTTATAACGAATTTAACACAACAAGCTGGATAATGCATAAGGATATTTTATCCTACAATAAATATGAAACACAGGCAACAAAAATACAGCTGAGATATAAATGAAGAGTATAATACTAACAACACAGGCTAGAAATTAATATACAAGCCGACATCAAATTGACATTTAAATAATAATAGCGCAATAGTGCTTGTTCATCGTACCAGTAGGTAATGTGATAGCACAAAAAGAATTTTCGTATGAGCATTTCGGGTTTTTTTTAGGTCCCCGATAACTATGGAATTTCCCAAAAGGATCTTGGGAATCTCGGGTGTTAATAATAGGACAATTAAGAGCCCAAATTCTTACATTTCCCAGACCGTTCGTCCCCGTTTCTTTTTCCAGAAATGTCACTGACGTCCAAAACAATGTCACAAAGAAACAGTATCGTAATAACATTATAACTAAACGAAACAGTTTAACTAGCTATTAAATAATGAATTAATTTTGCTGAACCTTCAATTTCAGCATTCCATAAGATATTTCTGACGATAAAGTATATACAAACACTTAGTACAAACTTCAATACAAATATTCAATTAGACACTAAAAATTATTTAATAACCTTTATGTTTTCTTCATACAGAACAAATGAATGATTTTTCGAAAATTTTGTTTAATAATGACTCGTTGAAATGTAGTAATATCTTAAATATATCAAAAATTTCACTCGCAAAATCATATCTATTTTAAAATGATGAAAACCAATTAACTCATTAAAAAATTATTGTTGCACTTATGAAGAAACAAAATAACTTACCTTTTAACTATCCGAATTCTAATGTCCATGTTCCAACATGGTACCAAAAATAGGAAGAGAACAACTAACTGGATTATCGGTACTCCACATTAGGAACCAACAAGGAGTGAATGAAATTCAATTAAATCATACTGAAATTTAAATTGTTATTAAAGTTGTACGAGATATCACGCAATAAACTTCCAAGAGAAAACTAATTATTGCTATTGCTCTATCAGGATAACGATAACTAATTCATCATCCTCTTCTTCCAGAAATTTCTACATGGTTGTTGCCTAGATGTCATAGAGATTCTTAAAAAGATTGAATATTTGGATTCGAACTCTAAAGAAATATGTGTTCATATACTAAAAGGTCTTTGTTTAATTTTATCATATTATCAACCTATGTCGAAACAACATGAGGCCGTTTTGATTACTCGTATACCAGAAAATATTGTTTTCGAACCCGAGATTTCGATGAATCTGCATATTTCAGATCTCTCTTAATTCAAAAAGAAAATTTTAGGAATGATTCTTTTCTGTCGCTCTGGCTATGAGTATGTATAATTCAAAAATGTTTTGAGCTAAACTGATTGAATTTGGTACTTGATTTTTGCCACTAAATTTATAGATTTCAATCAAATTTTGAACAAAATAAATCCCCAGAAAGTTTGTCAGTCTGTTCGATTGCAAAGGAAAACTTAACTACAACATTTGAAAAGTTAGACAGATAAATTTAGTACATAGTTTCAACATTTGAAGAGTAGAGCTACATCAAATTTTGGACCAAATTCAAAAATGGGCTGATCGTCTTTCAATATGAACCTTAACTTGCTTATTAACGTCAAAAATCAAAACCATATTGATTTACATGATCGAAGTAGTTTGGAATACGTTTTCGTTATTAAAATTGTAGCATTGTGCCAAGTTTTGGTTTTAATTGGACCAAAAAAAGGCATCTGAAATGCATACTTGATTTCCCTCACTGTATTACGAAGTACGAAACACTCATATGCAGTATTCTGGAAATAAAAATGTGAGCACTCATGGCGCTCTCTTATTACTCAATCCTCACAATTTTCATAAGGAGGAAAGAGATAACATCTCTATTAGAGAATATGCAAGGAAATTTCAGGAGGACCACTCCCGATGGTTTGCAGTCATTATTTTAAATTGCGTTCAGATTTCGAGATTAATACCAGAATCACCATTCCATCTCGAAACTTCCGCACCATACCATCAGTAGAAAATTTGATCTCGAAATCTGATTCAGTGCGTTCAATATGACACGGTGCATCGTTGATGAGTTCGGATTTCGAACCTGAAATATTCCGGTGGGAAATTGAGGTCCAACCAAAAAACCAATGCGATTCTAGTGAAGTATCGACATTCGAATCGAATGACCATGGGTTTGAAATCAAATTCAGCTGGAGGTTCGCTGTGTTTTGGGGTTTTCGTCCATTAAATACATCATCATGAATTAACATCCTCAAGTTCGTATGGTCCAAAAGTTAAAAAAGAATTAAATGACGACAAAAATGTTTCCTAGATCTTCTGACCAGGTCCCTAATAAGGTGGCCCTGATTAGAAAAAACTGCAAAAGTTGCACCTCCTCTCACTATTTGAATACTTTTGGGGAATTTTCATCTCCTCTGTGACCTTTCCCCATTTCTGGCGTTCTAGCTATTGTTCACTATGCAGATTTAAAAGATTTTTTCTTTTTTGTTTATAACTTTTACTTTTAACTTTATTAATTTTAACTTTATTTGTAACTTTATTTACTTTCAAAACACTGTAGATCTAATTGAACTGAGAACGTTGAATTCAATTAAAATGATAGTAAGTATAAATATTTTAAAATTGAAAAATATAAGTAGCAATAGATAACCAGATATATATATTTGTGAATATTATTTATTATAAATATAATGAATAAACATTTATAAGTTAATATAATCAATTCCTGATTTAAAATTCTGTAGTGTATATTACGAATTACAGTTTGAATGTGTAATATTATTGGTAGAGTAAGATATAAATGCAAACTTAGTATTCGTTAACATTTTGCTTGGTGTATAACCAGCGTATGGCCATATTGCAATTATATTACAATTTATTTTTGTGTGATAATTTTTGAACTATTAAAAATAAATTCCTCACAAAAGTTGATAGATTCGGACAAAACTGAAAGAAAAAACGGAACTCGAACTATAAATCGTTTTGCTGTCTCAATTTACAAAAATTAAAGTGGGGGCATAATACTATATAAAAGTATGTTAATACCCATGACACATTAACTAGCTTACTTTATGAAGCATTATAAAGTGTACCTTAATTTAATCGCGGTCAGTGTTGCCGTTCCCATTATGTTACCAAAATCCTCTACTCTCACATCGACATACTCAAAAATATTCGTTTAGTGCGATTACTATGTCGTTAAATATTATCTGTTTTAAAAAAAGAGAAATCGAACGATCTTTCACTTTAAACCAAAATTAACAATTGATGTTAGTAGAATCTGATGAGAAGCTACATTTTAGATTCTAAATTCGTGCACCAAATTTCATACATCTAGCTCTTTGTTTTGTAATTATCGGGATCATTTGTGCTCAGGACAGCTGGAATGACAGATTTCCTTTGATTGGGTTACGTTAAAAAATTTATAAAAATCTACAAATGTAATGTCAAGTTCGCATATTAAATTCCATTCGTCTTTCTCAAAATTATTTTTTGTGATGTTCTGAGACCTATTAACAAAACTACAGGCAGATTTAATTCCAAAAATGTATTTTTGGTGAAGAATCATCGAAATCTCGAATTTAAAATTTTTGACGATTACAATATTTTCCCTTTGCATAACTTCGTATACAAGAAAGAAAAAAATGCTATTAAAGTACTATTATTTTATTCAATCTATGTTCTGGTGAATTAAGAGTTTTATATTTTCATACAGTTACTTGGTCTTCTGAGTTCTAATTAGTAAAATAACTTTAAGGCTCTATCATTTTAGATAAAAAGAAAGGTACATTCTATTGCGACTAAAATTGATCGAGTTATAAAAATTTGAATATTACTAACTTCTAAAATTGCGAGATCTTAGACTAATCCAATGAGAAAATGAAAAAAGGTACACTAAAGAAAGGTGAAGATGTTAAGAACAAATAATTAAATGCCAATTTATAAAACTGGTTATCTTAGCGAGGAAAAAAATATCAACTGCAAACAAAATCAACTGAAATTTTTTTGAACTTATCACTTATAATTCTTATTAAACATATGTCATTTTTACTGTCTTTAAGCAATAACTTTTCTATTTCTATATGTACAAATTCATACGTCAAAATTAGGAAACAAGATGAAATTACATTATTAAATTTCAGTTCAGTAATAAATTACTACAGCTTGTTGGTTCTTAATATTGACTATCTGGCAGCTAATAAATTTATAAGAAAAGCATTTTGCTTTTTGTGTTTGATAAAACTGAAAGATATAAATTAAATAACTAGTGAAATTACGCCAAATTGACTTATCTTTTTTTTTTTCGTTGCGAAATAAAGCATTCAATTATTTAAATCTAAATAGCTGTGTTTGACCAAATTGTGCAGCAAAATATAACAAATGAAAAAGTTGCAAGCTATCATTGTAAGTATTGGATAAAAGTATGTTTTGTTGCTTCGGAAAATTAACTGAAGTATTCTGAAATAGAAACTAAATTTCAAAACCCTTAATAAGCAAAATGTTAAAACGTATCATTGAAAAGAGCCAACTTCATTGTATTTCATAATAAATTTGAGAAAAAATAATAAATTCTTGTCTTTTTTTTTTTTCTTATATAAGATTTCTAAATGAAAAAAAAAAAAAAAATCCAAAATATTAATTGAAATGAAACCGAAAATATGCAATCAAAAAGCGACACGGAAAAATAAACGTCTGTTTTCTTCATTTGAAAAAGGAATTTTTTTTCTTTCGTGACCATGAATAATATTCCTCCTCCAAAAGTTTTTCACAATTGTATGTATTGTTTTTTATAAATGTATTATTTATGTATATCCTATAAACAACATTTTAATTCATTGTTTTACTAAGACTCCTTTATCCGAAGTCTATTAAAAGTTTCGAAGTATATAATATAATTTTTTTTTATGAAGAATATTTGGCAAAAGAAAAGCATTTCATTTACCGATTTTATAATTATCTTATGGAATGAAGAATCCGAAAAATTTAGTTACTGATTTATTAAAAAAGTTTAAAGTATAATTAGATAAGCTCCCTATTAGCACAAGAAATTTCCATGATGTTGTTAGATACTCTAAATATCGGGAAATTATCATGAGATATCGGAACAATATTGTTCGCACTTTGTGTTAAAAGGGCTCTTTATGTGTAGCTAAAAAATTACCATATCGCATGCACTTTTTTCGCTGAGCTGCAGTCTATAATATTTCATTTGTGAAATAATTGTAGTTTAATGAATTAAATAGTAAAATCAGATATTTTGAAGTTGAATAAACCTAGCTGTAATAAAACAGTTTATTTATTCCATTGATATGATGATATGTAATGAATTCACATAATTTGGCTAATACAAATAAACTCTTCTTAGCATGCCTGTTGTAAAAGACTTTCGATAACAGGTTACAATATTTTTTTTAATTTACTTTAATCAGAATTTGCCAGCAAATTATATCAATTTTCAGATATGAAAACATTTTCTCACCTTTTTATATCCTTTTCCTTACAGTGGATTTTTTTCTATTAAAAATGAATTTGTTTGAATATGTTTGTTTATAAGCATTAAAAACAGAACAATAAAAATTGAAAACATTTCTTTGATTAGTAATTGATAATTAGTTACTCAAAGAAGTGATTATTCAAATGTATTCTAATATTTGTTTTAATAAAATACTTTATTGAAACAAATTTATATATTCATATCATTTGTTGATCTCGCATATTCTGAAAATTATTTGCTAAAAATGCAATCTGACATGAGATTAAATATACTTGTTGTTTTATATCCGTTTTATATAATAAATAGATAATCTAAGTTGTTCATCAAAAGAAGCAGAGCTGCAGATGTTGCCAACACTAGTTTCTTTTGATAATTATAGTTTATTCACCCATGGGGAATAAGAAAAGAACAAGCCTTTCGAACTGAAATGACCATTAAAATTTTTGTTTTGTTTGGAAGGCCGCTGTAAACATGGCTGATTCCATTGAAATGGATGGCGATTGGGAGATCGGAGATATTGCTGCAAAAGCTCCGAAAGGGAATAAAAAGCTTTCGGTTGAAAGAATTTATCAGAAGAAAACTCAACTGGAGCACATTTTGCTCCGACCTGATACATATATTGGATCCGTCGAACCTGTCACTCAAACTATGTGGGTATACGATGACGGTATTGGATTGGTAAATAGAGAAGTTACTTATGTTCCTGGTTTGTATAAAATATTTGATGAAATTCTTGTGAATGCAGCTGATAATAAGCAACGAGATAAAAGTATGGATATGATAAAAATTGAGATTAATCCAGAAAAAAATAAAATTTGTATTTGGAATAATGGACGAGGCATTCCAGTTGTTGAACACAAAGATGAAAAAATGTTTGTGCCATCCTTGATTTTTGGCCATTTGCTAACATCATCGAATTATAATGATGAAGAACGTAAAGTCACTGGGGGTAGGAATGGTTATGGTGCAAAATTGTGTAACATTTTTAGTACTAAGTTTACAGTCGAAACAGCATCCAAAGAATACCACAAACAATTTAAGCAGACTTGGAAGGATAATATGACCAAAGCAGAAGAACCGAAGATTCAGAGTTTTAATGGTTCTGATTTCACTTGTATTACATTTTATCCAGACCTAGCAAAATTTAAAATGACAGTTCTTGACAAAGATATTGTTGCTATAATGACAAGGCGTGCTTATGATATTGCTGGTTGTGCACGTGGTGTGAAAGTTATCTTGAATGACAAAAGGCTGCCTATAAAGACTTTCAAAGATTACATTAGCCTTTATTTAACTGAGAAAACTGATGAAAATGGAGATCCATTAAAAATAGTTCATGAAGCCGCAAATGAACGATGGGAAATAGCCGTCACTCTGAGTAGCAGTGGTTATCAGCATGTAAGTTTTGTTAACAGTATTGCCACCACTAAAGGTGGACGCCATGTTGATTATATAACTGATCAGTTGACATCTAAAATTGCAGAAGTGATAAAAAAGAAAAACAAGGGTGGTAAAGATGTTAAACCTTTTCAAATTAAAAGTCATTTATGGGTGTTTGTAAACTGTCTTATAGAAAATCCAACATTTGATTCTCAAACTAAAGAAAATATGACATTGCAAATAAAAAATTTTGGTTCTAAATGTCAGTTATCTGAAAAGTTCGTCAATCAAGCTATGAAATGTGGTGTTGTTGAATCTATCATGTCTTGGATAAGATTTAAAGCACAGACTGAACTTGAGAAAAAGTGTAGTGGGAAAAAACATACCAAACTAAGAGGTATTCCGAAACTGGAAGATGCCAATGATGCTGGTACAAGGAATTCTATTGACTGTACTTTGATTTTAACTGAGGGAGATTCAGCTAAATCTTTGGCTGTATCTGGACTGGGAGTTGTAGGCAGAGACAAATATGGAGTGTTTCCTTTAAAAGGTAAGATTTTAAATGTTCGAGAAGCTTCTCACAAACAAATTTTGGAGAATGCAGAAATAAATAATATAATCAAAATCATGGGATTGCAGTATAAGAAGAAATATGAATCTGTAGATGATTTGAAGACATTAAGATATGGCCGACTGATGATTATGACAGATCAGGATCAAGATGGTTCTCATATAAAAGGTCTGTTAATTAATTTCATCCACCACAACTGGCCAAGTTTATTGCGATTACCATTTCTTGAAGAATTTATAACTCCTATTGTCAAAGCCACAAAAGGAAAAGAAGAAAAATGCTTCTACAGTCTTCCTGAGTTTGAAGAATGGAAGACTGAAACTCCAAACTGGAATAAGTACAAGGTAAAGTATTACAAAGGTTTGGGTACAAGCACAGCGAAGGAAGCTAAAGAATACTTTTCAGACATGAAACGACATCGCATTCGATTCCACTATACTGGTACTGAAGATGATAATGCCATTCAATTGGCATTTAGCAAAAAGATGGTAGATATGCGTAAAGAATGGCTGACAAATGGCATGGAAGAAAGGAAACGCAGGAGAGAATTAGGTTTGCCTGAACTGTATTTGTATGGCAAAGATACAACTGCAGTAACTTACAATGATTTTGTTAACAAAGAATTGATTCTGTTTAGTAACATGGATAATGAAAGATCTATTCCATCAGCTGTTGATGGCTTCAAACCTGGCCAGCGTAAAGTTCTTTTTACTTGCTTGAAGAGGAATGATAAGCGAGAAGTCAAAGTTGCCCAATTAGTAGGGTCAGTTGCTGAACAGTCTGCCTACCATCATGGCGAACAAGCATTGGCTGGAACAATTATTGGTTTAGCTCAAGATTTTGTTGGTAGCAATAATATCAATGTGTTGTTGCCTGTAGGACAATTTGGTACTCGTCTACAAGGAGGCAAAGATGCTGCAAGTCCGAGATACATTTTCACTATGTTAAGTCCAGTTACAAAGCATCTTTTCTCAAGTTTTGATTCACCTCTTCTGAATCATTTGTATGATGACAATTTAAAGATTGAACCAGAATATTACGTCCCTATTATTCCCATGGTTCTTGTAAATGGAGCTGAAGGTATTGGTACTGGTTGGAGTACCAAGGTACCAAACTACAATCCTAGAGATCTTGTGAAAAATATTTATCGCCTACTTGATGGTGAAGAGCCTTTACCAATGAATCCTTGGTATAAGAATTTTAGAGGTCAGATTGATCGCTTAGATGATCAACATTTTTTGGTAAGTGGAGAAATTGCCATACTGGAAGATAATAAAATTGAAATCACTGAACTACCTATACGTACTTGGACACAGACATATAAAGAAAATGTTTTGGAGCCAATGGTTCATGGAACAGACAAGACACCTGCTTTTATTACAGACTACAAAGAGTACCATACTGATACCACTGTTAGATTTGTCATTAAAATGACACCAGATAAATTTCAACAAGCTCGAAATCAAGGATTACATAAAGCATTCAAGTTGCAAACTTCTATATCTTTGTCTAGTATGGTGTTATTTGATCATTTAGGCTGCTTGCGCAAGTATGATTCTCCAGAACAGATTTTAAAGGAATTTTATGAAGTTCGTTTTGCTTTATATGAAAAAAGGAAGGATTATATGGTGGGTGCATTGGAAGCTGAATCTTTAAAGCTTAAGAACCAGGCAAGATTTATCATAGAAAAGTGTGATAATAAAATATCTGTTGAGAATCGTAGAAAGGCTGAAATGATTAAGCTTTTACAGGATCGTGGATATGATTCTGACCCTTTGAAAGCATGGAAAGAGTCTCAGAAGAATATTGATGAAGAAAAGGTTGATGAGGAGTCTGATACAGAGAAAGAAGACTCATCATCTGGGCCAGATTATGATTATTTATTAGGTATGACTTTATGGAGTTTGACTCGAGAGAAAAAAGATGAATTGCTAAAGAAACGAGATGAGAAAATAAAGGAGTTAAATGATTTGAAATCTAAATCTGCTTCTGACCTGTGGCGAAATGATTTAAAAGAATTTTTAGAGGAGCTGGATAAATTTGAAAAGGAGCAACAAGAGGATGAATCTGGTCACTCGAAGTTAAAGAAAAAGACTGTAGGAAAAAAGAAATATACTGATGAAGATAAACCATCACCTTTTGGAGAGAGAGTGAATCCACCTGTTGATGAGGAGTTCAAAAAGAAGTGGGAGAAGAAGCCTAGTGTTCCTGGTGAAGGCAGAAAAGGTCGTAAAAAGAAACTTCCCGACATCAAAGAAGAAGATGGAGATGATAATAAAGAAGTCTCTCTTTCAGAAAGAGTAGTAAGTACCACACCAGAGAAAAAACAGAAAGGGAAAGGTACTAAAAATGGTACAAAACAAGCAGCTTTATCTTTCAAAACAATTGGAGAGAAGAAAGGAGCTACTAAAAGCCCCAAAAAGTCTAAAAGAAATCCATGGTCAGATTCTGAATCAAATGATGACATTTCTGATTTGTCTGACATGGATGATAAGCCAGAAGATTATATTCCTGCTGAAAAGAGAGAAATGGCTCCTAGAAGAGCAGCTGCGAAAACCAAATATAATTTTGATAGTGATGACAATGATATGAATAGTAATAGTGACAATGAAAGTAGAGAACCATCACCTGTACCTGCATCTATTAATCATAGAAATCAGGATGTTGAAGAGAAACTGAATGGTAATGTTTCTTCTGATCTTTCTGATGTCGAGAGCAATCCACTTCCACCTTTGAATTCTAAGGGACAATCTAATAATGATTTATTTGACTCATTGCTAGGAAATAAAGCTTCAGAAGAAAGTCCAGAAAAATCAACCGAAATTCGCAAAAATGTCGATTCCGACAGTGATTCTAGTTCTGGATTTAAAATTGAAGTGGAAAAACCAGCACCGAAAGCTGCTCCCAAAAAACGAGCACGAAAAGCTAGTGATGAAAGTTCAGATGATGACTTCAAACCAAAACCCAAGAAAGAGGCAAAAGCAAAGAAACCTGCAGCTCCTAGAAAGAAATCTGCTCCGAAGGAAGGTGGTGGTGTTGCTAAGAAGCCTAGCAAACCAAAGGCCAAGCCAAAGAAAAAATCTGGCTCAGATGATGACTTTGGAGCATCAGATAATGATGATGCTCCTGAATCGCAACCTGCACGTCAGCCTCGTGCTGGACGAACAAAAGCACCAACTAAATTCACCTTTGATTCAGATTCTGATGATGATTTTTAATTTCATCTCATTATAGAAAACATCAATTAAGGGAAGAAAAAAATAGATTTTCAACTACTGAAAAAAAATTGCACAATTGATTTAATTATGCAAGAAATTTCACATTTTAATCGAACAGATTTTGGTTTTTATGTACAACGTCATTATGTGTAAATTTATATTTAATTCATATTATTTTATTAACACTCTTCTCACTGCTGTTATATTTTACTAGACATTTTAAGTAATGAAAATCATTATTTTGTATTTATAATCTTGGAAGATTCTGCTTTGTGTGGTTGGGAAGAGCTGGACTTTTACCTTATTGTAAGTACCCGAACGTTATTTATTCTTAACATGTTTTGTTATATGTTTTATTGTTCAAGGACAAAGATTTGATGAAGTATACAAGTGCTTACTTTTTTTTAAACTGCCTTGTTGTTATGCATTTTATTTTATTTGAATTCTCATGAAATCTTACCAATCATTGGATGCTGACGAGGTCAGTCTAAGTTTATATGTGTCGTGAAGAAATGTGAATCATTCAGTAAAGATATCATCTTAGAGAATTATCATATAAGATTTTTTTAAACTGAAATTTTAGAATTTTTCTTTTGAAGTATCATTTTTAATTCAATTCACAAATGCTGCATTTTCAATGTGGTAATAATCGTGCCATTTAAAAATGGCTTTGTTTGTAAAAATGGCCTTACATGTTATTTAAAATAAGCAATAATATAAGAAAATGTTATAATGACAATGAACAATTTAATTTTGAATGCATGATGGAATATATCTATTTATATGTGGCTTATTAATACAAGTATATTATTATATTTCACATATTGTTATTAGAATTATATTTGTTTCCAGCAGAGAATCGAATTTATTTGCTGTGGCTAAATGTGATTTATCTGTGTTTAATTTGTTAATTAATTGAATGTGGTTTAATTGCCAAACTCTAATTATTTAACGGCAATAAATTGCCAAAATACGGCAGCCTAACTATATATATATATATATATATATATATATAACTAATAACTATATATTTGGTGAATCTTCTTTTTAGCAGAGTTCATTCTGTACCATACTCTTTAATTTATCCTGATAAATTTTAAACATGTCAGAATTTAATTTCTGAAATTATGGAAAATATCTTTTTGATGGTACTTGTTTAGTAATACTTCACTACTCATTAGTACAAGAAATACTAACATCTGTTTCTTATAAACTTAGTTGCCTTGTAATTGAAATTTGTAGACTTAAATGCATTAAAATAATAAAGATATTCACAAAAATTTTTATGAGAGAAAAAGCTTTGAATATTTATAAATAGATTTTTCTAATCTCTATTTTTTTTAAATTTAAATTTTTATTTTATGAATTTAGATTTTATAGCTGTGACTAGATCTGTTGAATATTAAGATAATATTAAGTTCCCTTTAATGCAATTTATTGGTATCCTATAAATTCTTAATAACAGCAGTTTATTTTACACAAGGATTGCATAACATTTGGTGAATTTTTATTATAAAAATCTGATTTTATGTTATTTGAGAAAGTTTTTGATCTTTTTTTTATTCATGTGTTGATTTTATATTAATATTAAAATATCTGAAAATTATTTATTGACTTATGATCATTTGTTCTATTTATTATTATTTTTATTTTTATTATTATTATTTGTTACAATTTCATACATGCTGAAAAATTTTATCAACTGAAGTAATTTAATTGTTAATTGATATTTTTTATGTCCATTTAAAGGTATTTTCTTCTTTTTATTTATTACAATTTCATGGGTATTAAATTGTATGCAATTTACTTTTCTGTAATACTTATCCTGTATTGCGATTCATATATACACATCAATTGTATTTCACTGCTATAACTCAAAATTTAAAATATCCTAAGAAAAGCATTCTTTTCTGTTTCAAAAAGAAGTCTTATTTTGGATAACTGAAATCGAAAATATTGCTAATGTAACAATATTGGATAACTTTTTAATTATAAATGTTAGCTCTAGCATTCAGTGCTTGAAGACATGAAAATTATTAGTAAGATATTGTAGTTAAGGCTAAATTTAGCAGGTTTCAGCCTGGAGTTTTACTAACAAGAAAGTACTAATATTGCATTTTAATATCTTGCATTTTGTTACTAAATTAGAAAAAAGTTTGATTTTATTTTGAAATACCTTTCATAAGAAATATAGGAATTGTCATTAACTTACAAGATTTGTTTTTCAAATAATTAAATATATTATATTTACATGATTTTGATATTTATGTTGGTTTTTTATTTATTATTTCTTGAGTTATTATTGAATTAATATATATTATTCAAATTATTTTTATTAATGTATTTAAAAGCAATAAACTGTGATTTGCTTACATTTTTCTCTGAAATAAATAAAGCCTGACTTTGACACGTTAGTTGGTATGACATAAAAATTTACAATATCAAATAAATTCATTTTGCTATTAGGACATTGAATTGAGTCAAAGTTTCCTAAAAGTGGCTCTGTTTGCTCCTTACTAAACAAAATTTGACTAAATTGAAGTTTATCAATAATGAAAAGAAGGGAGGAAAATATTTTGAGATCAATGTGTTTTTATTATAACTCTATTATTACAATATAATCCATTTTTTATTTCATGCAATTTTATCTCTCAGCAAATGTTCATGTCGGCCTTCAAATTGTCATAGTCATGTTGTGTATTCAATCAATGAGTAGATTTCAATACCTACTCACTTTTGAAATACTTCCCCTTTGAAGTGTATTTTTTATTTAAATATTTATTTCAAAGTATCTTTCAGTTTTAAAGTTATATTGAAATCTGATAGTCTTTCTCATTCATGAATTTTGTCAGTTGTTAATAAAATTAATACTTTATTTTTTTAAAGTATTCAGCTGTTTTAGTTAAATAAAACCTAATATATGCCTGATGATAGTAATTTTGAATTATTCAAGCATTAATTAAAAATTATGCACATAATTAAGTTTTGTGTCTGGAGTCTTAAAAAAATTTTTTTTGTTGCATGCCTGCTTACTATTATTGTACTCTAGTTAAGATGCTGTTTTTTAAGTATTTAATTATCAGTTTCTTTTGAAAGATTTGATACGAAATAAGATTTTATTTAAAAATCTTGAATAATTAAAAAGCACACTTCAAAGGTTCAATTTATTGCTCATATATATAAAATCTGCAGAGCCAAGTGCAAAACATATAATTTTTAAATGTTTCCTAAATATATAAATAATATTGCAAATATAATTTTGTCAATGCATACCTGAAAAGAAGGAACTGTTGGAGTAAAATTCAATATAATTTACACAAGAAAGATTGTTGATACGACACATCACTTTAGTTTACGACAAAAGAGCAAAATGACCAAAAAAAAATTTCCCTTCAGGGATTTTACCAAGAGATAGATTTCTTTGACATGTGCTGACTTAGGAAAAGAAATCTTAGGGATCTTTGAAATGAATATGTAGTGTTAGGAATTTTTATGCCTTAGCTTGTGGTGTTGGAAACAAAAGAGTCGGCAATTTTTTAGAGTGTGTATTAGAAATAATTAAAAATGAAAGTGGGATTTGAATAAGAGAATTTTATAATGAAATAGCATGGGCTAATTTAAGATAAAAATTAGGAACTTATCTCTTAATTTAGTTTAAATTCAAATAATCATTGCACATATGTGTATTTTTCGAAAAAGAAAAGATTATGCAATACCTTTAAAAATTAAACAGATTTTTTTTTTCAAAATTTTTTGAATTATTGATAGAATCTGTTGAGTTTATGAAAAATTGTATTAAATTATTAAAAAAATTATCAGAAAGACTGGTTTGCAAATACTAATTAAAAACTATTATAAATCAATAACTTTTCAGAATTTCCAAGTACTATGAACTCCTATGTAATATGAATTCATATAATAAAGCAAATATATATATATATAATATGATTAGTTCTCATACAGTACAAAAGGCAATCAAATATTATGCATAAGAAATTTAATTATTTTCCTGATTATTTATTTATATATTTAGAAAAGCAGATGTATGTACTTAACTGTTCTTTATAGATGAATAGTGAAACTGACTATTTTTTAAAAGAAGTAATATCTCACTAGGAATATATGCATTTACCAATTAAAGATGTTTAAATTTGCATAATTTATTTCAGTAATACATGTCTTGTTTAATATGATTTCCATTATGTGGTATATACCTTCTACATTGTATGAGAATCCAATGTATGAAAGTTTTGTATGAATAGTTCAGGATTACCATATTTGCATATACTATATATATATACGAGTAAAACGTTATTTACAGGAATTGTATGTATGCTTTTATTAAATACTTCTTCACTATAACTAGCCTTGAGATTTTTGAAATTACCCCCCCCCCCCCCCCGCCTGCTTTAATTCAATTTTTTTACCGTAAATGTACATTTAAAAAAAAAAATGAATTACAATTTTTAAGCAATAGAACATCTGGAGAATATTTAAAATGACAGAAGTAATGGCACAGTTAATCAACATTATCTACATTTTTTATGCTTCAAGATGAAGTGAGAACCTGTTTACTTACACGGCAAATTTTTATCCTCGTATCCAGGCATGGAGGGATGAAGATATTAGTAATTATACATGTCTTCATGAGACTAATGACCTCCACTGTCAGATGATGTGGGGAAAATCTAATTAAATATCATTACATTTCTTAATCTCAAGCTCAAAATTGAGGTTGAATCTGAATTTTGATTATATATTTTATTCTACAGATGCAGTTGTGAATTATAGATTTCCCCTTCTGATTACAGTAACTGCAAATGACGTTTTATTCATTAATATTGTGTTTGCAAAACTTCTAATAAATAATATCCTTTAACATGCATATGTAAAAAAAAGAAACATTCTTGTTTTCTTCAGTGAAAATATTTATCTGATTCTTATTGGTTTTATTTAGTTGTTAAAAAATAGTTATATTTTCTTTATACAATTATATTTATGACTCCAGTTTATATATCATAATTTGTACATATGTCATTTGACCTTAAAAGACGTTTTTCATGTATTGTCATAGAATTCATTCCATGCTATTAAAAAAAAATTTCAGTTTGCTTTACTTATTTGCAACAATGTTTTAAACGTTTCAAGCTAAGAATGCATACTTGTTTTGAACTTTAACATGCATAATCTGTAGTTTTTAAAAAAAGCCATTTTAACAATGAAGTGTACAGCCATACATGACTAATATTATAAGTTTTGTGATTGTGACTGTACTATTGTGAATGTATGTTTTAGATGTTCTGAGATAACAATTAGATGTCAGCAATATTACAACTTTTTATATGATAAATGCTACTTGAAACAATGAAAGTGTTTTCTGTCATTATCATTCATATCATAAACTATTTAACATTTTAAATGCGTCATTCCGAGATATTATATGCATTTGAATGGTGACTGTAAGTTATTTGAAATTAAAAACTGGTGAAAAAGGACTGAACTTGTTCATTTTTTTCTTATTTTAAGAGTTCAGATAATTGTTATGCATAACGTTTTTAAAAAAGTTTAATTTTTAATGCTTTTAAGATCAAAATATTTATCTACCATTTATAGTGCCCTTATATTGGATATTTATAAGGGCACTATTAATTATTATTATAATTTTGATATCAAACCGCTTTTTAAATTTATACAGATCATTATACAGATTTGCAATCGAGATAAGACACCCCACCAATATTTTTTCCAAGTTTGTATTTGGGTCTGGCATCAAAATTTGAAGTGATAAGTAAACAGAATGTATTTTTATTATCATGTGAGAACATGATGCTGTTTTGGTTTGGTGTTTTTGAAATCTCAAAATGAATAGGTAGAAAACAAAGGACATGGGTCGTAAAATTTATCGCCCGAAGCACAAAGAAAATAACGAGGAATCAACGCGAAACAGCGAAGGAAAGCATCGAAAGTTGTGTGTTTGTGTATAATATATATATGTACGATTTTGAGACGGGGGGAGGGGGGAATAACTTTTTTAAAAATTGACGATTGCGGAATAGAATAGTCACGTCATCATTCCAAACCAGTTTAAACCGGATTTTTGCAAGGAGGGGGAGAACAAAACTTTTTTCTCGAAGCAAAAAAAAAAAAAAAAAAGTTTTTGAGCTCGAACTGTTTTGAGAGGAAAAAAATCTATCGTTTTTCTAAATATCGATGCTTGCGCAATCTGGTAGTCACGTGATTGTTTCAACCAGTTTAAACTGGTTAAAAAAATAATGTTCTCATGTGATAACTTAAAATTTGCGATAGCAGATTTCTATTTTATATATGTTTTATTTATTTTGCAGTCTGAAATCGTTTTATTTTTTAAAAAACATGATCACATTGTTAAGAAAAAAAAGCACGAAGTTTTATTTCTTAAGTTGGTATTTTTGTGAATATTTACTAACATCTAGTTCTTATTTGTCGAGTGGTAAAGAAAACAACTTGTTTATTTTGCAAAATCGACGAAATTATGTTTACTGCTCTATAAGTCAATTCTGCTTCATATGAACAAAACACACGGAAATATTCATCATTCATAGACATGTAGTTTTTTTCATAGATTCAGTACATATTGAATAATAACAATCAATAAATAATAACAGATTCAATGTATTATTTCAAATTCACGAATGTGATTAATCGGAAAATAATAGACGAACAATTAAATGGAAATCAGTTGCATGAAAATTCGCGGACTCCACGAAAAAACATAAGTCAACTGAAAAAATTCGTGGGAAATTTTATATATATATAAAATATGCATAATTTTCAGTGAACTAACGCAATTTTTTGGCAAATGTGTATTGAATTTGATGTACCAAAATAAGAGAAACCAGCCGAATTTTCAGTTATTAAACTTTCTATTATTTTCAAACTGAAAATAACAGAAAACATCCAAGTATGTTGTTCCGTGTGAAAAATGTTCATTTTGGGAAAAAAATAAATAAAACAGAAGAAAGTTGCATAGCACGCATATGCATTATTACTAGTAATTAGGGATTGCAATACCGGACCAAAATTTCAATACCGGTATTCGGTATTTTATAGATCTTAATACCGGGATACCGGTTTTAATACCGGTATTAGAAATTTTAGAAAAAGAAAACAAGGTGTTTCTTTGTTTTATTTGCCAGTTTTATAAAAGAGTGTAATATCACAAAAAATAATATGGAACTTATAAATTATAACAGTATATAAAGAAAAAAGTAAGAAACAACTTATTTATTTAAATCACAAAAAAAAAAATTGTAAATATCACTATTCAGTCTGTGGTACTAATACAAATTTTTGAAATATGATCTTAAAAAACATAATGCATCAGTTGTACTGTCATTAAAGCTGAAAAGTAATTTTGTGTA
This sequence comes from Argiope bruennichi, assembly GCF_947563725.1. Taxonomy (NCBI): domain Eukaryota; kingdom Metazoa; phylum Arthropoda; class Arachnida; order Araneae; family Araneidae; genus Argiope; species Argiope bruennichi. The sequence goes on along the minus strand of NC_079160.1, from coordinate 84,727,777 downwards.
AAAATTACCAGCTGTCGTAAACGCTCTTTCGGCATCTACGTCTACGTTCTTCAGATAGTGATTTGTGCTGTTCTTTCATGATTGCAACATGAAATTTATTGTTGCATTAGCTGTTAATAAATTAAAATCTCTCCGACATAATGCCTCTATAGTCAGTTTTATTGGAAGTAGAACTGGTATAGTTCTGGATATTAAGACGAATTCACTGTCTGAAAAAATTAATTTGCAGGTTTAAGTTGATTATTGCTTTTTGGATTGGATTTCTAAATTTCAAAAACCGTTCCATCATTAGGAGTAAACTGTTCCAACGTGTCTTAGAATATATTATTGACATATATTTTGTTTTATTTTCGGTTAGTATATATATTTTTAATATGAAATTTTTTGTAGGGGAAAGTTTAAATATCTTAACAATTTTTCGAACTTTATAAATTATAGGAAGCAATTCTTGATGGGTTAATATTTCATCCTCATTAGCAATATCTTCTTCCACAATTACATTGTCATTATCTTCATTGTCAATATCACTCTCACTCTTACTCTCTTCAATGTCGGAATCCGAAGTTTCTATATCCACAATATTTGGATTCTTCTATTCTTTATTTTTTTGGTATATTTGGTATTTACTCCTAATTGAAATCCATGACCAAAGCACAATTGCTGATTTGCACCAATCAACTTTCCAAATTTTTTCATAACTGTTGCTCCATGAGTCGTTAAGGATACAATATCTTCTTTCAGGGATAATCCATGTTTCGCTAATTTAGATTTAAGCAATTAATTAAGCCATTCATTAGCTAATTAATTTCGCCAGTTGGGGAGACATAAAAACAAAAACGTATACTATTTTGCTATGTTGGCGACCCCTGTAGAGACAATTTAAAATATTTCTAGTAAATACCGAAAAACCGGTATTTAAACTTGTGAATACTGGTATTACGAAATTGTAAAATGGCTCAAAATGCCGGTATTCGGTATACCGGTATTGCAATCCCTACTAGTAATGTAAGTTATTAATTCCCTAAGTTTCTTAATGTAAGCTATTAATTTAACCCTTTCTAGGGCCATGGGAAGTACTAGTATGCTTCCCACCAAATTCATCATTCTTTGTATGAAGTTATGTAGGTTTTCAGAAGTTCTGACAAATTTTTCAATAAGACAGAAACTTAGATGCTTCATTTTCCCAAAATGGTGCGTCTTGATTTGGTACTTAATTCTTAATTAACCAAATTAATTAATAAATCAAATTAAATTTATCTAAAACTAAATGAATCATTTTTCTTGAGCCCGTCTCTACCCTAAAAATATTTTAATATACCATGATTAAAAAAAAAAAGTAGCCTTTTAGAGGATTATGATAATGAAAGTTATTAATTCCTTGGGCATCAGCCTTGAAAGATTCTGATTGGAGAACATTTTTAAAAATTTTAATGTTGGAAAAAAAATATCATCTATACAATGTTCTTTGAAATTCAAAGGCTGCTTCTATTTACTACAATACTATACTACTAACTGGAAGATTTTTTTTAACTCAAATTCGTTGATTTTATATCTGATCTTTTGAATTTCTTATTTAAATAATGTTATAATAATTCGAATGTATTTTGTCAGATTTTACATCAAAATTAAAAATTATATTCATCTCTTAATTGTTTTCATCATTTTAATGCTTCCATAACATGCATCTTCTGAGGTAGTGTAAGATTTTTGAAAGTTCTTACTTCTGTCGATAGACTCTAATAAGTTTTGTGAAAGGACTAATAAATAAATGAAAATATTGTTTCACAACGGATTCTAAAACCCTCCGCGCTTTTGCGCATGCATTAGGATGAGTTGAATTCATCAAAATAGGGTTGAGAGGAAAGATGAAAGGAGGGGATGTTTACATCTATCTATACTTATATAAAGCTCAGTGTGCGTGTGTTGGCGCTCTACAGGCCAGATCGTTCAACCTATAGCTACCAAATTTGGCACATGCATACCTTGGAGGTCGGAATGTGCACCTGGGGTCCCTTTTTTAAAATTTTTAATTAGAATTTTAATTATTAATTAAAAACTATTTTTCCCGCCAAAAAATCTTTTCATTTCCCCACCGCCAAATGAGTAAGGCTTCAGTTTTTTTCCCCACGCTAACAAGGATAGGCTTAACTTGTTTTCGGCCAATTATTTCAAACGATTCTGTTTATTTTCTTAGCGTTTGATGCATTTAAAATGAAACATTGTTAATTAATTGATCCTTCAGATTCATTCTGAAGTGCTTCTGAATTAAAATAAAACAGAATAAAGGAAATTAAAAATTTCTAATCTGCGTAGCGTTAACCCAACTGGCTTTGAAAATTCACGCATGCGCATTGTGTTCTGTTGACAATTATTTTCAACGGATGCGGACTTGATTTAAATTATTTTTAGGTTAGTTGCATGCTTTTGTAATTAAATTGTATTTATGTTAGTCATATATTTTTTGTATATGCTTACAATTTTAAGTACATCGTTTTTTAAGTGGTTTTTGTTCAACCTGTTTTCGACTGATTACTTTAAACGATTCTGTTTATTTCCTTAGTGTTTGATGCATTTAAATCAAACATTGTTAACTCATCAATCTGCTCATGATGATTCTGAGAAAATTTTGTTGACAAATTCTTTAGATATTACATAAAGAATTATATTATTTAGTGCCCCATGAGGTTTAAATGCTCAGTGACTCTGTCAGTAATCATATTATATAAAAAAAATGTTTTGTTTCAGTAAAAAAATATTATTATATTAATTGCAGATTAATCATTTTCATTTTAATATAAAGCATAAATTCTAAGGGAGCTAACAGAAAATTAGAGAGATACATATTACCTTATGGCTGAAGGCCTTTATAAAATTATGAGTGAATTATATCACTTTCAAAATTTGAAGTTTTATAATATTTTAATGAAGTTATTAAAGTAGGAATTACAAAAAATATTTAATTATTAAAATTTCAACGAGCATTAAGATTGGCGAACCGAATGGTCGCCAAAGGCGGCTAGTTTAATAATAAAGTAAACTCGAATTGCTCGCGGGCTGAATTAAAATAATACAGTCAGAAACGACACGATATTCACATTCACGTGAAAAAAAATTGAACAAAAAAGTTTCTAATATTGCGAACATCAAGGTCAAAGAATGACGAAGAATTCCGGAAATGCGCTTATCCTTTCGTGTCCCTCCCCTTAATGAGATAGAATCGTCCAAAACTGTTCATTTCAGAACATTGAATGAACAGTATTAATCTCTATTTTTGCATGTTGCATATAAATGCATTGCAAAAACGCTCGAATTTTATAGGTATGTCGAAAGTAGCATTTAAATTACTAAATAATTCTACTTCAATTTTCAGAAGCTGGCTTCACCTTTATCTTTGGAATCTTGTGGAAAATAATTTAGTGCATTAAAATTGTATTTCGCCAATATTCTAACGAAATGACAGTTCAGATTAAATACAGCTGCTCTTCTCTTTATAAAAGCATAATGATAGATTTAAATAATGCTGTAAACAAATGGCTCCATAATGCAAAGGTGTAGATTAAAATTTGTTTTTAAAAAAATCTACAGTACTTATTATTATTTATAAATAAACATAAGGTTCTCTATTAGCACAAAATGCCCAACAACATTTTACAATATCTTCACAGTATTGGCTGGCATTCAGAATATCGAACAACGTTTAAGAGTGCTTATCGTAATAGAATTTTTTGTATTTCATTCATGAAGTTTGTTTTATTTTTACATTATTATTTTTTTTTTTAAATAGTTGAAGGATTTTTTTTTACTGTTCTCTCATTGCTTTGTGGTGATGGTGTATGGTGCAACGATAAATCTTGCATGGAATATAAATTTTAAATTAAATATAAAGTTAACCAAAAATCACATTTCACAATCCGAGCACGTTTATATATTGGGTCTTCATAAAAATATTTGTTTTAAGTCGTCAAAGTTTAACATTAGAGTTGGCGTGTTTATTCTCGTCCCCTCCCCCTTCTCCACTCAAAAATAAGATGCGGGTCATTGCATAGTGCTATGGATATAAGATGTGTTCCATGTGACTCCCATCTATGACAATTGTTGTGGTCAAATTTGGCGAACACGGGACAATGTTTCTCCTTTTATTGGCAGGTTAGTGGTAAAGCTACTGCACAATCAATTTTAGGTGGTGCCAAAGATAGAAAAGGTCTGGTGATCTGGATAGCCACTTTAGCAGATCAGATTGACTGATCCATTGCCGAGATAACTGTTACTCCGAACTTTGGTGTACTTCAATGCCGTTATGCGGTACACTCCGTCGTCGTGGAAAAATTTTCAAGCTAAGTTTTACCACTATGTCAAAAGTTATATTCCTTTTGTGCGTTGCATTGAAAATTTAAAAGTACTGAATGATGGGTAGTATCACTCTCAGTCAACAGAGTAATGTTAATTTTGTTATATTTTGACCTGCATTATTTTTATTTGAATTACAGCACATGCATATTATTAAACTAAGTATAAAGTATTTAATTAAATGAGTTAAATGAAACTTTAAATGAATGTATTGAATGAAAATGATAATGAAAGGAATGTATGAATGAAACAAGTGAGAAATGAATGAAACGAAACCACTTATTCGAACGAAACATATTTTCTAAAGAAGATTGTCTGACAGTAAATCAAAAGATAAGTTTTAAGATTTTATCTAATAAATGAATTTGAGAAAACTAACGGAAGATGGTGTTTAATTAGGTTTGATTCAGCTTTAAAAAAAAGTGTCATTCGTGAAAATGAACAACATTTTCATTTCTAAAGGAAAGCAATTTAAGAACTGTATTTCAGAATTATATATTTGAAAGCATTTGTGAAAATTAGACAACGAATATCTAATAAGTAACTAAATTGTTAAAGAGATAATCTGCTTCTAAATTGGTATAAAAAAATTCTAGATAATAATTCCGTGATTTTTTTTTTTTTTTTGACAGTGGAGAAACCATGAAATTTAGAAGAAACAATTGTGTCGTTTTGAATTTCATAACATCAATAAAAAATATTGTTGCAAATTACTTTTAAAGATATTTATGTTGAAATTAAAGGGGGAAAAATTATTGTATTATAATTAATACCATTGAGAAGATAATTTTGAGCATTTTTAAAATTAGTTTTTGTGCGATCATTTTTCAGAAATTATCACGGGAAAATTCCCAAAATTTTATTTAATTTTCAGTTAATTAAAATTTGAATTGAATTTTCAAAAAAAATGGACCGAGATGACATTGTTATTCTTAAAAAAATAATTTTGCCTAATTTGGTACCTTGAGGTCAAATGGTCTATTCTGAAAAGCACCAACAAATACACACATTCTTTTATATTAACAGAGTACAGTATGTATAATCAATATTTTTCTAGTCTGTCTCTTTTAACTGAGGAATATTCTGCATTAACCATTTCTAGGACCGTGGGAATACTTCCCACCAAATTTATCAGTCTTTGTATGAATTTATGAAGGTTGACATAAGTTCTGGCAAATTGTTTTAGAAAAATAGAAACTTAGATGATTCAGTTCTTTATCTTACGCAAAATTATGTGTCTGGATTCGTTACTTAATTATTAATTAACCAAATTAATTAATTAATCAAATTAAATTTATCTAATAAGTTAAATGAATCCCTTTACTTATTCTAATTTCAAGCCTAAAAATATTTTAACATAATACGACTAGAAAAAAAATGGCCCTTTAAAGGGTTAAAATGAAAAGGAATGGAAAACAATTTGATTTTTTGAAAAACACCCATTGGAATACATTTTTAAGTTTCCAAACATTTTTATTGATTTCAACGAGGCGTCGAGTTTTTTAAACAACCAACCTTTCACAATGTTGTTAAAAATTGTCAAATCAAGGGTTAGAAATAAAAACAAACAAATAAATCAATCAATGTCAGCTACCCTAGCATTAAAACGAATCCAAAGATTGATGCGTATGAAATTGCGTATATTATTACTTCCGGAGTGCAAAGTATTAAAAGCTGTGTTTCGAATTCTTCTTCGGTTATTTGAGTAAGATTCAAACTTTTATATTAAGTCGATATATTTAGATTTAGAATAAGCAAAGGGAAAAAAGAAAGAAAAAAAATGTAAGGATTTGAATATCTAATCTGAAGCATCGCGCTACGATAATGTTTTATGTTTGATTCGTCTATCGATACTTTACCTTTACAATTTACTCTTAAATTATACAACAGGCATAGAAAAACATATCACAGCAACATCAGTGAATATAGATGCAAGGAAACAATGAAAAGTATTCTTGCAAAGTATATTTAAAATTACCTTTAAATATTGAATCAAAATGAAAAAAAACTATACTGAAATAAAATTGGTATTACTAAAAGGTTTTTGTTTTAATTTTAAAATTGTTGTAACAATGATTTTTGAGCACTAATGTGATCTGAAGTCATTGATCACCTTGATTGCCATGGGATTTACCGGTGACCGGCGGGCCCATATAAATTATATTGTAAGAAATTCATCGTGGCAGTCAATATGTTAAAGTATCCACTTACGTAAAAACTCATTTTTGACCAAAAATCACAATTTTTTTAACCTTTTATCTAAAAACTTCAACCTTCTCAAAGCCGTTTTACGATTCTGATAATTAAAAATGAAATTAAAGATATTTTAAGAGAACAATAACTAAAAATGGAACTCTAAAACTCTTACCATACATCAGCGTTTTTCATTCTTTTTATTTAGAATATTTAAGAATTGTTTGAATATTCTTTCTCTGCTTCATTACTTTTACCGCATATTGTTTGACAAAGAATTCTAAAATCCTCCGCACTTTTGCGCATGCGTTAGAATGGGTTTAATTCGTCAAAATAGGGGTGAGAGGAAAGATGAAAGGAGGGGATGTTTACATTTAACTATAAAGTAAACTCGAATTGCTCGAGGACTGAATTAATATAATACGATCAGAAACGACGCGATACTCAAATGCCCGTGAAAAAAAATGAACAAAAAAAGTATCTAATAGGCTGAAAATCGTCAAAGAATGGCGAAGAATTCCGGAAATGCGTTTATCCTTTAGCGTCTGTCCCCTTAATGAGATAGAATCGTCGAAAAGTGTTCGCTCAGAATACTGAAACGAACAGTTTAAGATATTATTTTGTAGAATTTTCTGCTTGCTTACCTTTGTTTCTGATAGCATTGTTGAAAATTTGGATAATTCTGAATCACAAATCTTGATTTTTTCCATTGATGTGTAATTTCTAGAAATAAACTCTTGAAAAAAACATTTAAATGGTACTTATCACAAATATTAATTGATAAAAATATTTCCAAGTTAGTTAAGAAATATTTTCGAATTAAAAGATTGGAGAGATATTGTAATTTGTCGATACCACTTGCACGGAAAATCGCAATAAATACACAATAAAGAAAAAGATGGAATAACGTATCAATTTAAGAAATAAAAAAAAGGTGTGTTTTTTTCCTTTATCATATAGAAAATTAATTACGAAATCTTTAAACTTGTTTTTCACAAAATGGGGTTTTTCCAGAAAATTTTCATTTTTTAAGCACGATTAATATTAAGAAACGGGAAATTATAAAACATATGTCTAAAATTTATCATACATTTTATTCATAATAATGTTTAGAGAAATGAACCAAAATATAAATAGGTAAAATTAAAACTAATTAAGTTATTAGGTAAAAAAAAATTACTCATCTACAGGGCCAGAATGATTTGGATTGGCGTATATATAGGTTGAATGTGTACTTAAGTGGTTAAAGGCATTGTTTTTTCAAAAAGAGAAAAAAACAATGTGGTGGTGTTTTTTTTTTTCTTTCTTTCTTTCTTTCCTTTTTTTTCCTTTTTTTTTTTCGTTGCATTCTAATATGTTGATACTGACATTAAAGCAAACTCGTTGGTCTATTAATGTAAAAAAAGAAGGAAAAAAAAAATCGAACAATTAAAGCCATTACAAAAATGAACAGTACTATAAGTAAGATGGAGTAGGCAGAGTATTTATCTTGGGCGGCATATATAAGAAGACGCAAAATAAGGAATTGATTGTTTTTAAAGAAAAAATTGCGTTTTATTTTAAGCTCTTATTCCCAAAATTTTTAAAAATTAAAATGATTTTAAAAGTTTTGAACAGATGTAAAGAATGCATTCTTTTTACTTTCTCGTTTGCGTAGTAGAGAGAAAGTTTAGTAATCGTCAAAAAATTCGACGGACATTTTTACGAATCTCCGCATTTCTCCCTCAGTTCGAAGAACACATTTTTGGTAAATGTCCGTCAGTTTGTCTGTCTGTGACAAAGATAACTCAAAAATGCTTTGAGCAAGACTGACGAAATTTGGTATATAGTCTTTATATCAAATTTGTCTCTGAAATTTTGAGGAAATCCATTCAGATGAAGTGTCTTATTGGCCGTTCGTATATAAGTTAACACGATAAATACGAAACAAAAAGAAGGAAATGAGTGAAATTCGGTACATTCGAAATTCGGTATTGACATCTATAGTCTAGACACTTATCAAAGTTTGAACCAAATCCAAAAAGGAGTCTAGTAGTTCAGTTAAAGCAAGTTCTATTCACTGAATATAAGCACTGAATATCTACGCAAATTAGTATAATTTATAAACTAAAAATAACATTGTTTTATTTTTAATTTTATTTTGCCAAAATTAAATGCACTATCTCTGCCAATACAGAATAAAAAAATATATAAAGAAAAAGAGGAAAAAATATTGTAAATGCAATGAGTTATCTTTGCAAATGCATGCAAGTAAAATTAATTAATCCATATTGACAATGAAATTAAAACAAATGAAAACGATTTCGCAAATTATTAATGAGACAAATGTTGAATAGATATTCAATTTCTGCCGAAATTTGATTATATTATATTTTTTTTCTACACAGAATTAGTTGGTTCTTATATTTAATGAATGTTAGTAAACAACTGCCTTTCCTGTCAAACGATTAGACGACATGAATTTAAAAATAATTTTTTTTTTTGCATATTTCTTATGTTTAATAATTTTTGTATTAAAATGCTGTGTTTATTTTGGAATGCCATATCTTGTAAAAAATTGCAAATGACTTTTTTGTTCAAATCAGTTTTATTTTTATAGAATTTATGTATTGTAAACATAACTGATACAAGGAAGAATGTATTTTAATTAATTTTCTTTAAAGTAGCAGCATTTTTCTATAAAAATATACATTTAAAATGAGAAATAATAAGAGATTAAATTCTAAAATCCAAAGCAGATCTCAAATCCTCTTCTAAGCTTACAGCAATTTTTTTTCCGTTTAATTGCAAAAATACATAGTGTCATTTTTTTTGTTTGTAATATTGCTTGATTTTCAATAATACATATATTATTTCCTACTTTTTACTACACTGACACCAAGGATACTTAAACTTTTCTTATATTCATTTTAATCTTTAATTCATTTCATAATCCATTATTTCTAATATTAAGAAATCTAAAAATTAATGTTTGTCTAGTTAATCTTCTCATTCTTAAAATAATTTGACTTCACATATTTAAAAGTTTTGGAAGATCCGAGTTTCTTTTTCAAATACAAGAAAATTCCCTTCCCTCTCCCCTCAAAAACTACAATGAGAGCCTATCTTCTTAAGGGGTTGATATGCAAAAAAAAAAAAAAAAAAAAAAGACTCCGATTGGCTTAGGGGTTTTTCAAGAAATTCCCTGCTCCTCTCAAAATCAATTCTACGAGCACCTCTAACGAACAAAGTACGGGCAATGGACATTCAGTCAATCGCACTTAACGAAAGGAGGAGGAAATTTCGCAGAGATATATTGGCGTTTCAGACGCTTGTCGTAGTTATACTGAATGGGTATTCGGAGCTTTTCAATATTGGCCCAATTAATATTCAAATGGTACCTCCTTTGTGCAAATATTTTTAACTAAATCAATGTATTATATAGTAATTAGGAATTCTAAAAATATTAAAGCATTTTATTCTCCAAAGAAACATCCAATAACTGCACAAAATTTCAGAACATTAACGCTTGAGGTAATAACTGAAAAATCGATTACAATTTTCCGCCCTGACGAACATGAAGAATGAAAGCTTTTAAAAAGATGTGGATCATATTTTAAAAGAAAAAAAAAAGGCGAGGGGCAAAAATTTTGACAACGGCCCAGGACTTCATTTTCTTAAATGCGCCTTTGGCTGTAAGAAATAAAGGAAATTTAAAGCGTAGTTTTACTAATCAAGTGCAGCTTTTAAAATTAATAAATCTAAAACAAAAGCAGTCATTTAATGAAAATGTATTTTTGCTCTTATAAATTGATTAATTACGGTACTCAAGCTGTCACTATATGCTGAATGAAATTTGTTGCTATTCCAGATGTGACTTTATCCAGACACAATTCCAATTCTAGATTTTAACTTTCAAATCCAGAATTAAGAGATTTGCGAAATGGTGTTGTATGGATGATATTATGACAGAACGTAGAATATCTATAAACTTGCCTAGGCGTTGTGAAAACCTTAAAATATTATATATTAGTCGCTTTTGATGACCAGTTTATTCACAGGAATTAATAGCTGCTAAAAATAACAACTGAATATTTAAGTAGCTTGGGCTTAATGGCTTTCTCAACAGAACATTTTTAAATTTTATAAACATATAAACTCACACTATTTTTTAAGCCTTACGTCATTTTCTTTGTATATTTTTATATTTATTTGCCAACAAAAAAAAAAAGAGAGAGAGAGAGAGAGTGGTGCTTTAAAAAGAACCACTTAAAATTTTTTTTCTACTTTGCCATCATTTCTTCATTATGAAGCTGAATCTTAATAATAAAAACAAAGAAAGAAATTAAAAATTTTATTAAAATCATGCATCACAATGAAATCTCAGCATGAAAAAATAAGCCGAATTTATATATTTTGATCATCAACAGTGGCAAAAAAAAAAAAAAAAAAAAAGATAAAATAAAATATTAGTAACAACAATGAAAACGATTTGATTTTCACTTCAACATTTAAATATCTTATTGTAAAAATATGTTTGAAATATTTTTTTTTTAATTTAATGAAAATCGAAAAATTAAATTCATGATAAAATATTGGCATCATTGAAAATAAAAATTTTGAATTTTAAGATAACATAAGGATAATATTTCTTCTGTAATATTTTTGGAATATCTTTTGCAAAAAGACATCAAAATATCATTAGATTTTTAATTAATTTATGTTTTTTAAAAATAAGTCCTAGGTGCACATTCCTACCTTTCAAAGTAAATTTGTGCCAAATTTCGTAGCTGTAGATTAAACGATTTGACCTGTAGTGAGCCAATACACACACGGAGAAAGGGACACATTAATTTTTACCGTCTCGTATACGAAATATACAAGGAGAAATTACTATATTCGTCCAAAAATTCAAACTCAAGATTCTGACGAATTTCCATGTTTGGGCTGCCACGAGTTCAAAAAACATATTTTTGGAATTATGTCTGTCAGGCTGTATATGAACACAATAACTCAAAAAGCCTTTTAACTAAGTGTATAAAATCTGGTATTTGTTTACATTCGATTTACAGATTTTAGTCAAATTTTGAACAAAATCTATTCACAGAAAGTCTTTCTGTCCACCTGCCGAATATAATCATATCCCCAAAACGAAAAGAGCAAGAGGGATCAAATTTGAAATATAGATTTTGCATCTAAAGTGTAGATAAATATCGATTTTGAATTAAATCCTCCAAATAGATAAATGCCTTTTAGTCTTTACATGCATCTAACTGTGCTAACTCAAAAACGCCATGGTTTAAATAAATGAAATTTTGTTTGTGATTTTGCCGCTGCATTTGAAGTTCTATACCAAATTGAGGTTTTAGCCAGTTTTAAAAAAGTCCCCCAGAATACATATTTGGTGTTCTGGTGTTTGTGTATTAACCGCATCTTAGCGATTAATAGCCAAAAGAAATTTAGAAGATCGTTCCCTAATAGGCTCTTTTGTAGTTATTCTTCACCAGTGCCACGTGGTTGATAATACCCAAGTATTTTATTAAATAGTATGTTAGAAATTGAGACCACTCTCACTGTTTATTAGTAGTAGAGATTCTCATTGAAAATGCATGTAAAGTATTTTGTCTTAAATTACCGGAAATTGTCTCCCCAAAAACTTTCTCGTATACTCTCTAATAAATTTGTCGTGTCAGAGAACGCCTTACATGGCATTGGCGTAAAATAGTTACGAAACATAAATTTTATGTTTCGTAATTTTGAATTAGCACTTTTACTGAATATATCATGTCATCCTTGGCGAGATTTTTTTGGCGATTAATCCCTGGAATGCCTTTGATAGTATCCAAAAATCGAATGTGTGCTTTGGAAACATTTTTTTCAACTGATTGGAACAAAGATATGACACAAAATTGAACTTGTAGTCACAAAATCCTATATCAAATTTGATATATTTAAGACATTGCGTTTTTGAATTATCCCGTTTACATGTTTCTGAAAGTACAAAGAGACGGACAATAAACCCGTTGTTGGATTTGGCTCACAACTTGACAGGTGTTTACATTGTAGATGCTAAATCTGTGAACCAAATCTTATCTATCTAGTTCTATTCGTTTTGTAGTTATCGTGTTAAATTATATTTGAACAGCCGGATAGACAGACTTCCTCTGAATAGATTTTACTCAAAATTTAATAGAAATCTGCTAATATGGTGTAAATATCGTATACTAAAACCCAATCATCTAGCTCACAGCGTTTTTGAGTTATCTTTGTCACAGGCAGACAGACATTTCCCAAAAATATATTTTTCGAACTCAAGGGATGTCTAAAGCAAGAAGATTCGTCAAAATCTCGAGTTCGAATTTTGGAAGATTACTATACTTACTCCATACTCCGTATACGAGAAAGTAAAAAGTACCCTACTAGCATGAATAATAGGATAACTTTTGAAATAGTTGGGCAACAGCTTGTCATGAACAGCTTAGGTGTTTTTGGATGATCGCCTAGGGGGGTACCACAATGGTGGGATGCTTGTCCGTTGAAAGGAAACTGTCGTTTGCTTTTCGGAGATTCGCCCTTCAGGTATAAAATAAATTAAAAATTCGGAATTCGATTATTTCTTTGGTGGATTTTCTATCTTTTTAAAATTCTGAATCGAATGCACTTGTCATTCGTTGGATATCTGGTCAGTGGCATATCAAGAGCAGAACATGCAGACCAGATGCCCTGGGCACTACTACCAGGGAGCACAAAATTCAGATTCAATCAGCTGTATTTAGGAGGAAGTTTTTTAAATTATTATTTAATCTTAAAATTTCAATAGGTCTATTTAAGGAGAATATAAAGAACGCATTATTTCTATTTTCAAAGCGAATAGAAAATTGCGAAATATGTACAGTTTGAATACGTATTTGCAAGATATTATTAAGCTCTATAGGGACTCTTCAGAGAATGTAAATTCTGAGAATTATTGGAAAGTAAAAGAGAGTCCCTACCCTCTTTTACTTTCCATTATAAAATATTTTTACTGTTTTTAATTTACTTTCCATACAAGCAATTTTTAAGAAACAAATGATGAGGTGGAATATCGTGTGAAAGGGGGTACAGTAGCTTCTGAGGGTAAAGACCCTTGAACACCCAACGGCAGAAGTCTGACTTCTAGCTCATATGGAGATGACACTCACACAATCGCTTGCACAACGTCTTTTTACAGGGGGTGGGCCTTTCACACACCTCATAGATAGAATACAGGGGAAGGAACAACCATGCCCGAATCGGCACTCGAACCTAGGACGCCCAGATCACAGGAAAGACGCGCTACCCCTAAGCCAGGATGCCAGCTAAAAAAACAAATATTATGGCAAAATGAACAAAAAAAAAGTACTTTTAATTATTTGTTACCTGTATAGATAAGTCAAAATAGTGGTGTCAGTATTTCTTCTATAAAAGAATTCGAACTTAAGTACATTTAAAAAGATGATAAAAAATATTATAAAGTATTTTTAATGCATACTCAAATACAAAGTTTGCTATGGCAGCTGACTTATTGTTCTGTCAGTCAAATGGAAGAATTTGGACCATACCCATCTGCATTCAGATTTTGAAAATATGTAGAAAAAAATTATTTAAGAATAATGTGAATGAAATTCAGTTTCAATTTGAATACATTCGAGTGCATAGTCTTATTGAAATAAAATGAACTGAAATTTTTATTCCAGAATTAGATTTATAAAGTAATGTTTATTAAATATACATGAATTCTCAGGAGATTTTCACAACTTCTAAAACTATAAATATGTTTTACTGTGCTTCCTAAAAAATGCAATTTCTTTAGCATTAAAAGTTTAAGTATCTGTAGCTATTAAATTATATTATTAGTTTATATGATATAACTAAACTAAATATGATTCATTTATTTTATTTCTTTTTAAATATTGGTGTTTATTTTTCTATGCTGTCGACCATATGATAATTATATTTCAGAAATATTTTTGGCATGCAAAGCATTTAATATATATGCTACCGTTAAAGTATATAATGCAGTTATTTCATAGAATACCTAGTTATTCCATGAAATAACTGATCGTGTCCGTTAAAGTGTGTAATATGTTATTAATTTGACACTTTAACTAGTTATTCTATGAAATAACTAGGTATTCTATAAATTACATATGGGATAAAGTGTAAAATAAACAATTTATCTAAAATGAAATTAAACTAATGATGGACAATTAAAATGAAAAAGAAGCAATTTATCTAATTTATGCAGCGTATAAATGGTATTTATGGAAACGTACCATAAAATCATTTGTTACAACAAGGATTACTAAAATGACACTTGGAATTACAAAGAACATTATTTCTAAAACAAACAAACAAAAACATAAGTGCAATAGGGGTGGAAGGTAAATGTATTTGTCGTGCGAGATATATGATATAGATTATTTTACACTTTAACTGGCTGCAGATCGTTATTCTATGAAATTACTAGTTAAACCATGAAATACAAGAGTTTTACACTTTAACGGACACGATCAGTTATTTCATGGAATAAATAGGTATTCTATGAAATAACGGATTTCATACTTTAACGGTAACATATAGATGAATCATCTAGATGATTACTACTGCTACTTCTTCTTATTTTCTAGGCATATTTCATTGTACATTTTATATAATAGTAATTTCGCTTAGTTTCAGGGAAAAAGTGTTGATATCGATTAATTTGTTATTTAATTTTATATTATGATTTGCTTAAATATATGCAGTGGCCACCTCTTGTAGTATCCCATATGTAATTGGGGTACTATAATTGGTTGAACTGATTACAATAGCGTGCAAAGAATCTCCCGTATCTAAATACATACAAAATCCGTTGGTTCTAATGATCAATAATTCACTTGTAATGATCCATTTCGATTGTCGAATGGGAAAATCAAAGGCCTGAGATTAAGTCAAAGACAAAGTTTTTTCTGTAATTTCGAATGAATTGCTTGGTTGTTTGTAGCAATTAATGCTTTCAATGGATCAAAATTAAAAATATTCCAATAATTAAATTAAGGTTTGGTGACATTATGAAATTAATATAAGTAATTTGATGGAAAAAATGCCGATCGTCGAAGCTTTATAATTTATGACAATATGTAATATCAGTTTACATACTACCATTTTAAAATTCAAAATTTTTTTATCATAAAAAAAATCTTCACACGATTTGTACCCTAATTAAAAAATTTTTTTAACTTTTCTCGAATGTTTTGTTTTAGAATTCTAACATTTTTTATTGTTTTAAGAATTGTGTTCATGCAGAAGCGCAGTATAAAATATATTTTTACACACACGCTATTGATATTATAATTAAGAACAATTTTTCCAAAACAAAAATAAATATCGAAAAATCATGCCTAAAACATTATCATATTCAGATGTTTTGATCTAGAAGGTGAAATCTCCCCCCCCCTCCCCTTCTTAAACATATCGTTATTGTCAGAAATGTGTTTAGATTTCTTTTGTCTGAAATTTCGCACTGGTTATCACTATTGCGAAGACAAATAAGGGCACAAAATCTTTATTTCTGATAATGACAAAAGAGAATGAGTCTGTGTTTTTGTTCTCATACAGGATAGATTATTTTACCAAGAACTACCAAACTTGGCACAAATATACGTTGAAGAGTGCGAAGTATTCGAGGTGATTCTTTTGAAATTTTGATTCATTAGAAATTAAGCGAGTGGGTTTTTTCATATTTACTCCGTAAATTTTATTCCTCAAAATTAAATTTTACACCGTTTTAAAATTTAAAAATTGTATTATTAATATTATCAAATTAATTGTCATACATCTTTTTTTGAATTTTTAACAATTTAAAAATATTTTTTTTTTATATAATTTTCAGAAATCGTTTTTATTGTTGCAATGAAACTCATGCCATTTTCGTTATATCATTAATTATTTGTTATTTTATTACTTCGCCGTTATCCTTTTTTAAAAATACTAAAGTAGAAAGATTCCGCTGATCATCTGTGTAGCTTACATAATTAAGCAGAAAGTGACATTGCATCGAAGTATGAAGACCATATCTAAATCTCATCTAACTCAAAGCACTTTTAAATTATTGTGTTTACAGAAGACAGATTGAATGACAAGTAAACATAACAGACATAATTCCAGATGTGTGTTTTTCGGATCCACATCTAAAACGTGGAAATTCGTCAAAATTTCGAGTTCCAGTTTTTTGACAATTATAATGCTTTCTCTTTGTGCAGTTTATATACAAGAAAGTAAAAACACGACGAACTAGACTGATGAAATGTCGTGTGACGCTCCAGGATCAAGATTTCACATTTTTATTAAATTTGAGATAGAATTTGTTTATGTGAATTTCGCCTGTTGATCCGTTCGTGTGCATATAAGGGCAATAACTCAAAAAGCAACAAACTGGAGAGATATTATTTGAGATAAATCTTTAATAGTAAAATAGTAGATCTGCATTTAATTTGGACCAATTTCTCCAAAGGATATACTATCTATTTGCTTATCCTTATATTATATGAACATAATAAATTCAAAAACACAAGCTAGATAAATGGAATTTGGTTTAAAATCATAATACTCAAATTATAGATTTATTAATTTGGAGTTAATCATTTAAAAAAACAGAGCTCAATAACGCATACTCGATTCTCTCCACTATACTACGAAGCTAAACATAAAACTTGCCATATTGCTTAAATATGCAAGAAAACCGAATCGATAACGATTCTGCCTGTTTTAGATATTAGTATCAATTGTATTTTTCAATCAAACTAAAACACAGAATGAAACATTTTTATTTTGCCTCATTATAATCATACCTCAATTACCTTTTCATAGAATTTTTTTTTCCTTAGAATTTTATGTAAAAGTTTCAGAGTTAATATTCTGAAATGATAGTTAGGTCTAAGAATGGTAGACGATATTTTGAACCTTGATCAGATGAATTGGATGACACCTGAAACGACATCCCTTCTTCAGAATTTCGCATCAAGCCACTGAGAGAAATTCTCACACACCAGACCTCGTGCATTTTCCTGGGTACAGTCGCCGTTTAAGTTATGTTATTTTTCTACAATGAACTATCAGCAAATCAACATGATTCCAGGTTGTTTTTTTTGGAGGGATTTATTTATTTCTGAAATATGTAATTAAATTTCTATTTCAAAAAGCAATTTAAAATTTTAGAATAATTTTCTTTTGATCTAACATTGAAAAAAAAAAAAAATACATTAGAGAAAAGTTTTGAGCATACCTTTTAATTCAACAATGTATGTGAGACTCGCGATTTTTTAAAAATAAAAATATTAACTTTTTGACTGAAAAGCAGTATTTACTGAATGTGGTAAATTTTGATCCTTTCGAAATATAATGTTACAAAAATAAGCATTTCCTCTTGATAAAAATAAAATCTGAAAAGTCGCATTACTCGTATTTCAATATTTGACTTAAATTAAAAGACTTTTCTTTTTTCAATCTACTATCTGGTTATTTTGTGGAATAAATATTTAAGCTCACAGAGAAAATGTTTAGTAATTACACCTCAATCTGTAATATTTAATTAATTTTTTTATGAATTTTAATATTATGAGATACTAAGAAAAGTAATTTCATTTTGCTTCCAATGTATTTCTATTACTTTTCTTTTTTCATTATACTATGTACTTAATTATTTTATGAAATAAAAATTAATGACCAAGAGAAAAATGTTCAATAATTACACCTAAGGGACAATCTGTAATATTTAATTAATTTTGCAGGGATCTTATGAATTTTAATATTGTGAAATACTAAGAAAAGTTACGTCATTTTATTACCAATGTATTTCTGCTACTTCTCTTTCTTCATTCAATTACCTGATTATTTTGTAAAATAAATAATTAATGACTAAGAAAAAAACGAATTACGCTCAGAGGCAATCTGTAATATTTAATTAATTTTGAAGGGGATTTATGAATTATAATTTTATAAAATACTAAAAAAATAACTTTGTTTCATTACGAATATGTAATAAAGAAGGATTACCAATTATACCGGAAGAGCAAGAAACAGAATATATGTATAAAAGAAATCTTCATTTCTTTCTTTGTTTCAGTTTGGTACTTATTAAATAAACCACTGTTCTTAACAACGAAAGGATGAAGTGCAATCGATACAAATCTTCATTCAAGCAGGGAGCTATTTCCTGTATAAATTGGATTGCTCTCTCCCTTAAAATTTTATAGTGGGAGTAACCCTTGCGTGTAATGCGCAAGCGCAGAGCCATCGGCAACTCAGTTCCACGAATTTTGTTTCATTCTTAAATTCTATAAACACCATTTCCCCTGAATTACATTGGATATGACTCACTTCTTGTAATTCAAAAGATTTTCCGATTAACTCCCACTCCAGGCAAAATAAATATATAAATCCCTTTTACAAAATTTTCGGCGTATTTCGGGGAACTAAAACTACTGCATCCTCATTCATCTGTTGTTATTCAGCGGATTGATTGATAAAGGAGAAAAGTAATTATAATAAAAAAAATAATGTGTTTTTTAGCTATATAATTTAGCATTCTCTATTGATTTGAATTCTTAGAGTTAAGTATTTATAGTCAACTGCTTGAAGACATTTGTAACCCACGCACTAGTAACAAAATCGAGCTGTACTGGTTAACCTTCATCATTATTGATTCGCATCAAGGCCACCGCTGTGCGATGGTATCGTCCTCACCGTAGCCAGCCGCGGAAAGCAGTGTCCAGTGTGATTTCATTTTCAAGGCTCGAGTGGTTTTCGCTGCAAGCCAGTCCGGGAAAGTTGTAAAACCACTCTATTGCGTAACGTCAATAGTCTCGTCTGCAAATAACGTAAAAAAACTAGTGTATTGTTTGGTATGTATCGACGCAACGTTGACGTCACTTTACTCTCGATTTTTTTGTTTTCATTCATTCTAAACACGAGGAAAATATGGTTGAGATACTTTTCATCATTCCCCTTTCAAAATACTACATTAGTCTGAAATGAATGTACCTGATATATAAAAATTTACTCTCTCAGCGATGTTTATTTAGTATTTGACTGATTACAAGTTGAATTCAGTAAATTTTATTCTTTATTTATCATTATTATTAATATTGAGCTCAGTTTTTTTCAAGCTTTGTTTTTATAAATCCCTTTGAAGATAAAAGTTAATCTTTTTATAGGTAATTTGTATGAAATATATTTAGCAAAATGCCAATTGATGATTCTACTTCTTCTTCTGGAACAAATGAGACTCCACATGAAACAAGTTCCTCAGAGATTCAAGTAAGAATTTATCTTATTTCTGTATAATTCTTATTGGTTGCTGAAATTGTTAAAATATATGAAATTGTTCAAAAATATTATATTTTGCTAACATTTCATTTGACTTTATAAAAACTTCTTATAATTTTAAAGAAAATGTTTAATTTTACCCAACTAAAAAAATATTTCCTTTTTAGTTTCTGTTTTAAATATTCTTATCAGAATCACTGAAGAAGAACGAATTATTTAATTTTTGTATTATATATTTTAAATATTTTGTTATTCGGTGTCAATTATACTTCCTAATTATGCACTCAAATTGATACTTCCTGATGCACTAACTTTTATTGGTATTCTTGAAACCTATAATTCATTACAAAAAGCAATCTATTTTAAAATTGATATAATTCACTAAATGTGCAACATGATTCTAAATGTTTTTTAATTTTTTTTGTTGTTATTTTGAAAAATTATTCAGTTATGCATTAACTATTCAGTGTTATAATTTGATTTTCGGTTTAAATTTACTGTGGAATTCAATACATTTTTAATTACATTTTTTTCTGCTTATATTATATATGCTTGTCTTCTTTTAAACAGACAAGTTTAGCTTCTTTGAGTATTAGAATCATTATATTAAATGATTAGAGTCATATTTTAATAAAAAGCTCTTCAGTAACTTAAATTTTCCCATTTCTATTAAAATTAGAAATCTTTAGAATAAACACAATATTAATTATGTCAATTTTAAATTCAATCAAAAGCAGTATTATGCATCTAATATCTTATAATGTAATTTGTCTTTTGTAAAATATTTAATTTTTATATTATTAATTGAAATTATATTATTAATATAAATTATCATTCAAATATTATTAATTAATGCCTAATCTATTATGATCCTTTAAAAACATTTTTATATGATAAATATCAGAAATTATATTAAATAATTGCTTTCCGCCCTTTTTTTACAAGTTGGCTATTTAGTAATATATCATTTCAATTTTATTCTATTCTTTTTTTGTAGAGTATAGATTTATAAATTCTGGATTCAAATTAGGCTCTTGTCATCCTAAGCAAAATCAATTATTATATTAAATAATTTTTCTTTGTTTTATTATCTATGTGGCTTAAATATTATCTTCCATGGGTCCATCCAAAGAATTTATCTGTGTCAAATAATCAGTAGGGAATTTTAAAATTATTAGATGTAAACTTACTTCCATTTAACATTTACGTCGCTTCTGTAAATGTAAAATATCATGTTATGAATTGTGAAATATTTCCATTTAAAAATCAAGTGTTTAGCACATTTTAAAGTGCTGACAATGGAAGGCTACACTCGTACGCAAATATTATTGTAGTGTAGACTTTATTTTCTCAAAACTGCAACTTCCAGATTTCAGAAATGTAGTCTTGTCTTTTTTTAAAATTTTGTTTTTCACAAGTTTTGTTTTAGAACAAATATTTAGAAATTTGATAAATTTTTTTGTGTGTATTCTATGTAAATGAGAAATCGAATTTCTGATATTTTTCAAAAATCATAATACTTTATCTAAGATTGAAACATTGAAGAACGTTTTTAAAATGAAAATTCACAGTTTTCAGATTTTTTTTTCTAAAAGTTTAATTGTTATTAGGACTGAAATTAATAGGAATTTTTTTGGGGGGAGAGGATGTGCAATAAAAAAAATTGTATTAAATTGAAAAAAATTGGTGATAATTTGAAGGCAAACAAATTTATCACTAAAATGATTTATTCATGAACTTTATTTTCATGAATCAATCATTACTTGCTGTGTAATGAAACATTTGCTACTTAAAATTACTTGTTTATATCTCTTCAAAAGATAAATTGATTTTTAATTTTTAGTTTCAATTGTCAGGTAGGACTGGTTGTAAGCTAACAACCTTGTTCAGAAATAGAAAAAAAAAATTAATTGTATATTTTTGTACTAAAGTGTTTAGTATAAAAGAAGTTAGAAAATAGAAATACTCAATATTATCAAAATCACTTAACATATTCTTAGATGTGGATATTCTAGCATTCATTTTTTTGTTGCGATACAAAATGACACGCATGCTTTAACTATGAGCTAAATTATTCTTCTTTCATTTCTATATAGCCTTAATTTTTAAAAATTATTATTCACTTTGAAATAATGGCTAGTTAATTCATCGAATGTCCTTTTCTTGTTTTCTCTCCCCCCCCCCAGTGAATTTGTTCATTTGCTTTTCAACAGTTCGCTGTTAAATGTAATGACAAAGCATTATAACATTCATCAGTAATTTTAGCTTGGTTGCTTGGTAAACTGTTCAGTATTATTTATTGTCATTAAATAAAAAAAAGGTATCTAATGCTTGTTGATTAAACTCTCACAACATTGTATTGGTGAAGATTTTGTGGATAATTAATTGATGTCTGCACAATTTATTGAAAAGTTTGAAATTCCATGAATCATTATACTTTCCCTCATCTACAGCTCATGTTTATATCTTTTCTTTATTTTTTTTTTTAATCTTAAGGGGTTTAATGAAAAACCACTGTCTGTATTATGTCTTTTCGAAGTTACTGTTTTTCTGTCATTGTGAAAAGAAAGTAATTTCCCATTTATCTTTGGTTTTAAATTTTTTTTTTTTTTAACTTTGGAAAGAAAAAAGTATTTAAAACCTCTGTTGCTTGCTTCATTTATTGATTTGTTTGGAAATATGTGTGTGTTTTGTTAATATTTTTACTTATTTGAAATAAAATTGAATTTTTACTTTGTGGTTTTTCTGGATTTTTGAAATACCATCATTATCATCTGCCATTATTATTGGTAATCAAAATATTGTAGGGAAGGGGCCAACTAAATAAAATTAATATACATTTTTTAAAATTTTTACAGTGTGTTTTCGTCTACCTTTCTGCACTTGATATTTATTCATATTAGCAATCTTACAATATTTCATATAAATGTTCTAAATATTTTAAATTTGTTTCTATCTTCTTTCAGCCATCTTTGATTGCTGGCCATAATATTTGGGAATGGCTATTTCTAGTGATAGCAACTTGGAATGTGGCCCTTCTTTTTGCAGCATCGGGAGTTGCTCTTGCACAATGTGAACTACAACACAGCCTTCTTAACCCAGAATTCTCTACTGAACTAATTGTCATTCTGGTGGCTGGTAAGCCTTTTTTTTTTGTTTAAGTTTAATTATATATATATATATATAATTGATTTTAATATGCTTTACATCTTTTTACTTTGATTTATCTAATTCTATTATCATTTACTTTCTAAACATTTTTGAATTATTTTCAATGTTTTTTCCCCCTTTTTGCTTTTGGGATTATAATTGCCATCTTGATATTATTTTGAGATAAACAGAAAATCATTTTTATTGGGATATTAATGTGTATATTGCCGTTTTTACTTTCTTATGTTACAAACTATAGAAAAAAAAAATATTGTTATCATTAAAAAAATTCTTGAGATTTTGATAAATCTTCACATTTCAGACGTCTTTCAGTCTGAAAAATGTATTCTTTGGAATCCTTACTTGCCAGTTTATAAATATGACAGTTATAATATTCATTCAAAGTGCAATGAATTACAAGTATGAAATTGGGTTTACAGACTTAATATCATATTTGCATATGTTTATCAAATTTCAGATAAAAACTATCTTGCAGAAATCTGTTGATTTATCTATGGCCAATGGAACACAATAACTGAAAAGCACAAATAGTTAAGTGGATGAAAATAAGCTTGTAGATGCATTATTGGAAATTTAAATGTGCTAAATTTTAGAGTCAATTCAGTGGCAGTTTGACTATTTGTTTTTCTTTATATTTGAGACTTTGTATACATAATAACTCAAAAATGCTTACCAAATAACTTAAAACGGATGAAATTTAATACCTAATTTTATCATCAACATTGTAAATATGTATCAAATTTTGAATTCAGTCAATAGGAAAGCAGATATCTTAATGCTCACTGAATATTTTGAATCGCATAATGTACTAATATATGAGAAAATCAAGAGCACCCCCACTCACCTGTATAAGACTTTTATTTCATTATTTTTATTGTATCTATATTTTATAATCACAAGATGATTTTTTTTTTCATTTAAAATAGAACATTATTTTCTTTAACTAATAGTTTCAATTCAATAAAATTCAATTTCTTCTTATTTATACTTGTAAATGAAATTCTGTACTCATGAATAAATTACTATTTTATTCGAAATCAACCCATCTATAAGCCAAATTTTTTTCTCAAATATATAAAAAAAAAGTCAAGCAATGGGAAAATTAACAATTATAAACTTGTATATACAGACTGACAAAAAAATGTTGAAGTAAAATGTACTAGTTTTATTACATGGGCTCAGAATGAGTTAAAGGCTTTCTACATTAAAATATTCTTCACAATTTGAAACTTTAAATTTTTACCAAAAGTAAATATTTATTTTTGAATGTAAACTTGTGTGAAGACCTTTTGATATATAAAATGAATAGGCTTAAAACAAATTATTGTTTATTATACTCTAGGCATTGCTCTTGCATTTGCCATATATGGGATCCATGAAGAACATCAGTATGACATTTATCTTCATGTTATTTTCATTTCCCTTGCTGATTTCTTCAGTTACCTTGCTTCTGAGAAGAATTGTCATTCCTGCTTTAAACTAGTGAGTAAACTTTCTGTTTGGTTCCATTTGGATGCTTTTTAGAGTTTTCTTGCTGTTTTTGATTTTTTCCCCCCCAAAAAATTAATATTGATTTTTTTTTTTTCAGATTTGTTTTTATGTCTCTGTTGGATTGACAGTTGTTAATTGCATCACAGCATACAAGGCTACAACTGCTGCTGATTGGACTGAATTTCGAATTATTGGTGCATCACAATCTCTTGCTGGTAGAATTTTATCTAGAATAAATCCCTATTTATGTAATTTTATAATTTTTTGCTGAAAAAATGTTGAGTATTAATTACAAATTTGAGCAAAACTTTTCTTTTAAAATAGTTTAATGCTTTTATTATTCTAATTGTTCTGTAAAACAACTGGTATTGTATAACAAAACAGCTTATATTGATCTGGTTTCTTATTTATTATTTTCTGTGTCTACAATTGCATTTATACTTCTTTTGAGGTGGAAGTAAAATCAGTAAAATGTATAAACTAGTGTTTTATTCTTTATCTTTAAATAGGCTGCAATTTTTTTACTATCAATTTAAATTAATTTTAAATAATTGTTAATCAAAATATTTTGTCTGAGAAAGTTAATTTTTCTCCAGGAAGACTTTGTTTTGGCATGAATTTATTTTAGTTTCAGTTTGTTACAATGCATATTTTTAGTTGTCTTCTTTATTTATATAGTTTATAAAATTGTATTCTCCTTTGTTGTTGCTCTTCTTCTTAAGTTGTTTCCTTTTAAATGAAGAAGTTATAGCTGCTAAATCATAGTTTTTAGTACCATTTAGTGTAAAAATATTTAATATAAAATAAAAATATTATGTTATAAAAGGAATATATAAACTTAATCAGGGGTGTTTGTGCTCCGGGGAAACCCCGGAATTCCGGGGATTTTGAACTTCGATAACCGGAAATTCCGGGGATCGTCTTTCAAAAGGAAGTAGGAATAATAATGAATTATTTATTTTGATCTGGGTAATTTTGTTTGCTTTGAAAGCAGAAAACGCAAGGTCAGTGTGTGTGGTGAAAACTTTTCCTTTCTTTCTCCAAAGGCAGTATAATGCGTGAAAAGGGGGAAAAAACTTCTTTTTTGTTCTTTCCTTATTGCGAGTTATGACTCATTCCCCCGGTTCTCGGACATTCTCTTCTGGATTCTTTTCGGCAAGTAGGCGCGGCAGAAAAAAAGAGACTTCGTTCGACCAGATGTGCGATCACGTGACCTGGGTTCAAGGGTCTTAATTTTGCAAAAAAAGTAATTCATTGAACTTTTATAATTAGGTCATTCAATACTTCATAATTGTAATTTTTCATTTCTCCCCCCCCCCCCCTTCTCGAAACTCCAAAATGTCGGTAGTAAGTCCGTAAAAGTTTCAGGGGATTTTTTGGGGTCCCACAAACACCCCTGCTTAATAAAGGCAAAAATTAAAAGGTAATGAATTTGGATTGTTTAACTATTATTAAAACTTAAATAAATTTAATGTAAAGAATATTCTCAAATTGAAATGATCTGCACCAAATGATTATTATAAAAATAGGTTAATATTTTTACAATTTGTTATGTATTATTTATGATGACTAGGAGTTAATGAACATTATTAACCAAGTTAAGTATAAATCTGTCATCTGATAAATATTTCAAAAATGTACTATCTTAAGTATTTTAAATCGTAAAATATAGTTCATGGTTTGGTTTTGTACACAAACGCAAATTAGTTAAAAGAACTAAAGTATGTTAACATTTTAATGAAATTCTTTCTTGCTCCTAATTTATAAATTCTTAGATATTTATAGATTTCCTTGCAGTCCATTTTAAGTTCAGTTGTGTTGATAATAATAGGAACTAGCTAAATATATTTAATTAAAGGTTTATTGAAATTTAGATACAAATTTAAGGTTTTTTTTTTTTTTTTTCTTTTTTTCTTTTCCAGTTATGTATAAAAAACAGTGTGCGTTCTTAGCTTTGCTGAAGTTTGATTCTCTCTTTGTGGTATGTATTCTTGTTTATTATGCTATTTGTTAAAAATTATAATTTTTTAAAAATTGTTTACAAAACTCATATCAGTTTTAAAAAAAATATTAACTCATTTTTACATTGTTAAATTAATTTGTATTTCTGTAAGAAATTAATTTTTGGTTTATGTGTTTACTTAACTAATGTAAATGTATTTTTAGGTTATTTGTGCTCTCTACAGTTTTCCAATTACTTTGGAATTTCCAAATGTGAAAAATCTATATTTGCTCATCAGTTTAATTATAATGTACTCATTCATGAGTTGGTGCTGTGGAAAAGTTACTGTAAGTATTCTCTTATTAAGTTAATCATGTTTAGTTAGCTTATAAAAGAAAAATGAATGCTTTTGCTATCTTTTCATTATATATAGTTTTGTTTTGTGACCCTACAAAAATCTTCGAATTCCTTTAATGAATCATAACACAATCAGTTTTACATGTTCATAAAAGTATAAATATCAAAAGTAATTTTAATATCTTCATTAATTTTATTCAAAAATTTTTTTCATTAACCTATTAATGCTCAATTTTTTTTAATATTTATATGATAGTTACATTTAATTTGTTATTAAACTGAGTATAATTCTTTCCCCCCTTTTTTGCAATTTTTAATGAATTAATGTGTGTTAAAAACTATTAAATAATTTTCATCTGGCATATTTTGGCTATTGGCTTGATTTTGAAATAAAAATTTTGGCAGTGGATTTTTTTATTTGATTTATTTTTAACCTGTTAACCAGGTAATTAACTTATATTCAATTCGTTTTGCATTGAAATATTTCGTCATACCCAATTAACAGGTTAAAGTAATGAAGGAATTTGAAAATATTCTGCAATTTTTGATATTTTACTTATTATTTATAAAAATATAATTATAAAAAAATCTTTATATTTATAAAAAAAAGTCTTTAAAATGACTTTTTATTGATATTTCAACAATTTTTCTAAAAGCAAAATACTGGGTTTTATTTTATTTTACAGCTATCTTAATGTTTTTAAAAAAATATTGAAATATATGTGTTAAGTTGTATATTGTAAGTGTGTTTATTTATGCTAGTTTTTAGTGATTGATTTTTTTTAAAAAATTGTTAAGAAATACTTTGTTAAAAAAATATTTTAATTTGAATATTTTATTTTGTAGGTCTGTAAGGAAGACAAGTACTTAGCATCAGGATTTGTTGTCCTCTGCATAACTTATCCTTGTTTAATAACCTATCAGGTAAAACTAAAAACAGAATTTATTAAATATTTATTTCAATCAAAATATTATATAATGCAGCAGTTTAAGTAGTTTCTTTACTACTGGTTTAAATTTCATTGAATTTTGTGATATTTATTTATGCTGATGAACTGTTACCTAAATAAATTATGTCAAAGCTGGCATCTATTAGCTTTTTATTTCCAAGTTATTTTTTCCAGGTTCGAATTGGTTCATTGAGCTACTTTTTCTAGATTAATTCATTCTTAGTTATTCTCTTCACTTAATTATTTCATATTAATGATACAGATGAATTTTTAGTATTTAAATAATCAATTTTAATTAGTTATTATTGTGTTATTAATTTGCAGTCTATGCATTTTATGAAATACAAAAATGTATTATTAATTTTAAAAAATATTTTAATTTATAATTTTTTATGAAAAAAATATAATACTTTTATAACATGAGAATTTTTAGTTAAAAATTGAAGAATTAACTTACTAATTTTTATAGCAATTTTAATTAATATTCCTGTTATCAATTATTCCCTGAAATTTTAGGAAGGCAATTGATCTTTAAAAAGTTAATTCACATTTCAAGTCATGTGAGAGTAATAAATCAAAGGAAAATATTTGTTTTTTATAAAAATGTATGCAGCAATCTTTTTAGTAATCAGAGTAGAGGCTAGTGAATTTTCATCAAATAAATGAAGACTGCTTAGAAATCAAATGTGACATTAAGAATTGCTCTCCCACTTATTTTTCCTAATACATTTTATTAATTTTTTCTTTATGGCAATATTTGTAATTGATTATTTTTATTCCATAAATTTAATTATCGATCATAATTAAAATTAGTTTAACATATATTACATGATATTTTGATTTTTCTTTTCTATGATGTGAAGTTAACTCTGAAACTTTTAAATTAATTCCTTAAATTAAATTAATTTATAGTTTTAATTTTATTTCTTTGTACATTTTCCAGCATTAATTCATAGTTAAGAATGCAAACACAATGTATATTTGAAAAAATGAACGTTCTGATATTCTTTGTATAACATGGCTTTTATAACACTTCAAATCAAATGTGATTGTGTATCTGAAAGCAATCAATGTACTTCAATCCTATATCTAAAATCGATGTTTCTTTGGAAATTTTGTATTGTAAAATGAATGGAATTACTAAAATTATAACAGTTATGATCTGAATTCTAACTGAACAGTTTTTAAGGTTTGTTTATTAATTAAATTTATCAGTTGGAGAAGATATTAAGGACTCAAATTTTGAATAGATATTTATATATGCATTCTGATTCTCTTATAAAATAATATATTAAATGAAGTTGATTTTTCTGCAATTAATAGATTACAAAATAATGTTAATTTTTTATATCATGGGATTGTCTTGTTGAAAGCATTGTATCAAAATGTCTTATCTCAAAAGTCATATACACAAAGAAACAATGGAAATTTTTATACAGTGGCTTGAACTAATATAAGGGGTTTTTTGTCTATATACAACAATCTAACTTTTATAAATTTTTTAGAAAATATGACATATATTTAGCTATGGAGTAATGATATTCAAAAATTTCTGCTGCTTTACCTTTCTGTTTTCTTCTATAAGTGTTAAATGTAATAATTTCTTATTTAGAGTTTTCTTTATTCATAGATATACATGTCAAAAATTCACAAGACCTCGTTTGAAAATCATATGTTCTATCAGTCTGCTCAATACATTGGTAAGCATATATGCTTTTGACAAATGTTCATGAGTCATATGTTTAGCAAAAACACAAATCTGAAGAGAAAATTTTAATATTTTAAAGAACACTTATTTCCAAATTGATTTATAGCATAAAGTTCAATAAGATTATTTTAAATTACATTAAAAAGACAAATATTAAGATATTGGAAATTTCATCACGCCACAAAAAAAGAGAGTTTTAGAAATATAATTGAGAAATCAATAGAAAATCAATGTAAAATACATTTTTAGAGATGTGCATTAAAATGTTTTCATATTATAATGTTATAAACTTTTTCATCTTGATTTTTTAACATTTTATTTCATGAATTTTTTTTAATAGTTAAATTGTTTTAAGAATTTCTTGTTAGAAGAACCAAACTTCATATTTAGTATATTTAAAATAAAGAATTCAACAGAATTTTAATATAACCTTTTATTTTCTCTTAAATTTTAATTTACTGAAGTGTGTATATTACTAAGTTATTTTGAGCATTAATATATTGAGAATAAATTATTCTTCAATTACTATTTCTGTATATCTTGGTACTTTTATATATAGATGTAATTTTTATGTGTTTAGTTGATTTATTTTCTTAAATTATAGAATATGGCGCATACATATATGGCAATATGCATAACCACTCAGATATTTGGTATTGCTATGGTTGTAGTCTTTCTGTAAATTTCAAACTAGTTGCTTTTTATTTGTCTGTTTCTGCTCGCCTGTCATTTATAGAATGAAATGATTGAATTCTTTTTATGAAAATATTTTTTAAATTGTAAGATATTTAGAGGGGCATAGCTTTTTAATAAAAAAGCATTATGAAAATCATTTCTGAATTTATAGCAGTCTTATAGAGGTTTTAGGTTTAGTGGAAAACTTGTAATCAGATGATAGATATTCTATGAAACGATGCAAATGAAAAAAAGTATGGAAAATTTCTGATTCATGATTTTGCTCTTCTCAGTGACTTGTTGATAAAGAGTCTCAGGTTTAGGCTCAGTGTGTTATAGGTTTCAGATCTGATTCTTTCTAAGATTTGAAAATTGTATGAACCTAGTGCAATTGAATTGGCTTGATCAAGTTGATGAGAATTTCCCATTGTGTCATATGTAAGTTTGGGGAGGGAATATCAGTGCAGTTGTCATCCTCATTATTTGATTATGGTTCAATTCTGTATTCTCTTATATAAAATAGTCCTCATGTACTCTTATATAAAATAGTCCACAATATCTTAATGATATTGGTATGATTAAACTAAGTTATGAGCATAGTATTACAGAAATAAAAAGTGTACTAAAAATATCTGAATATGACTGTGCCATATAGAATTCTGTACTGAATATTTTTCCAAAAATTATTCGAACTTTTTTTTTTTTTTTTGAGTCATAAGTATTTTCTCATTTCTTATACGCGGAGAAAAAAAATTTGAAATTATTAACTTTGAATAAAAAAAAAAAAAAAAAAGACCAACTATTTTATATAGTTTGTTATATTTATTATACACATAGTTTTACCATCATATCTTTATTTTTTTTCCATAGGTGTAATTATTGTTGTTTGCAAATTCCTTCTATCATGCTTGATGGTTCAGATTTGCCAAACATTTGGATATGGATTGAACTCTAGATGTAAGATTTGACTCCTTTAAAAAAAATTAATTAGCTTCTTTTATAACCTTTTTTATTATTATTATTTTCCATTTTTTATTTCATTTTCTTATTCTTTTTATTTCTATCATAACTAGTTTTTCATTCTGATACATTTATTTTATTTGCAGCATTCCGTGACTTAGTTTCTAGAGATTCCAATAGCTTGTTTGCATATACTA
The DNA here is from genome assembly GCF_947563725.1 of Argiope bruennichi. NCBI lineage: Eukaryota > Metazoa > Arthropoda > Arachnida > Araneae > Araneidae > Argiope > Argiope bruennichi. The sequence goes on along the minus strand of NC_079160.1, from coordinate 84,696,481 downwards.
GATCCTCCATCGTCCACTGAAAATTATTCAATGCATGAAAATTTTGCATGATAAATTAAAGGTTGCATGAATGTTATTTATTTTGTATTTAAAAATATTTCATTAGCATTACAAAAAATGGAAATTGTATTATTTCTAGCTTTAGATATATTCAAGAAATGGCTTGATCGTCCATCAAAGAACAAGGCAGCCAGTGAAAAGCATATGTGGTTTAAATTCTTAAAGGATTGCTGCCGTGTGAAATGTTCCAACAAGACCAAGGAAACAGAATATACTTATAAAGATATTTACCGATTTTAATAATAAGATCTTGAGTGTGCAGTATCTTTTACCATAATAACTGAAATGTTATTGTAGGATGTTCACTGTAATGTTACTCTATGCAATTCCATTGAATGATCTCTGCTGCATTTGGGCCATTGATAAGAGATAGTCAGTTACCTTAGAGGTCTAAGGTATAACTAAAAACAATATACGAGATTAAAATATTTGTTTTCCTTTTTTTTATTGCAGAAATCCTGTCCAAAATATGAAATTTTTTATTATTATGCCTACAAAGCTTTTATTTTTTTCAATCATGCCCATTCGTTTTGTTAACAAGGCATCAAAAATTAGCTTTTGTATGCTGATGTGAAAAATATTTTCTTATATATGACTTTCCAAGATATTTTCAATTTCAATTGGTTGTTGAAGCACATCACCTGAATTTTATTTATCATATTGACGTATATGTATTTCTTTTATATTTTTAGACTTCAAATTGGCTTAGTAGGCAAACTCATATGAAGTCAAAAATATGAAATTATAATTGCAATATATAAATTATATTCCATTCCAATTTTTAAATTTTTATTTTAGAATTAAACTTAAGTGATGTGATTTTTTTTTTTTTTTTTGCAAGGTTTATTTAAAAATCATAAGTAGATTGTGTGTATAATTTATCATTTCAGTTTAAAGCACACAGATACTCAATTTTATTTGAAATCTTTAATATTCTATATAGTTTTTTTTTTTTTCTGTGAAAAGTTGCTTTCATGCTTTTTTAACTGTTTTTTGTAAATATATTTATTGCCAGTCATGTATATATTATTGGAGCAGTTTTGTATTTGTTTTTGTCTGCAAATTAATGTGTATATGATGCGTGATTTTTTATCAGTTTGAAGTGTGATTCTTTTCACAAATTTCTGAAATCCTTCAATACGTGATACTTAATAAAGTAATTAAACTATTTGCTTTATATTTTTAATAGCTATGCAATTTTATCATTATTTCTAATTCAATTTATTTCATGCATTACATTAATTGCTAAAATTTAATTTTTAGTAAGAATTAATAAAAATATAATATTAAAGATTTTATGAAAATATATATTATTACTTGATTTTGATTTCTTTGAGATATTACTTTTTTTAAGAATTAGTTTTATTTTCTGTTGCTTGTTTATCTGTTATTTTGTTTATGGAATTGAATTTTATGATTTAATTGCTTTCTTTTGTTGAGTTGTTTCAATGATTTTTATATTTTTGTAAATATATATATATATATATATATATTGAAAAATGTAATATTTTATCTGTTGTATTTTGTATATGATATGAAGTTCTGAATATTGGAATTCTAGATGCATTATTCTTGTTCACTGTGTTATAAAATTTTATTTTTGTTCTCTTTCATTTTTTTATTATTATTTTTGTCTGTTATTAGTTTTAAAATAATTCATCATAAAAACCATCACTCTCATTATTAATGAAGGTTTCTTTGGGTTTGGACCCAGAAAGAAAGGTTGTTATTATTGTTTGATGTCTATGATAATTCAACTAAATAAGATTAAAGCTTAGTAGCTCTCAAGCTACTATTACAAGCCTGAAACTTGCTCATTGCAGTTACTAGCTTTTGCCTTAATTGTGATTTTTTTTTTTTAAAGCTTCAATATTTTTGTCATAATTCTTTTTGAAAATGTTGCTTTTTCTTCTTTTCTCAAAAAAAAATATGAAAACTTGTAAATACTTCATGTTAATTCTTGTTTAAACTTCATAGTTAAAGCTTGTAATGTCACAGTTTTCAGTTTGGAAAGTTTTGCATTATTTGTTTAATTTCTTGTATTATTTTTAGTTTTAAAAATCGTTAAATTGTTAATTTTTTCATCCAATTAAATTAGAGATGTATTACTTAAAGAATTAAGCAACATATTTGTAGTTGTTTTTAATGTCATTTTTAAGAATAGGTAAATTAATTAGGAATAAATGGCTCTCAAAAATTTGTGTATTGATTGCCATCCAAAAAAAAAATCACTTAAAAACTTTCTTTTTTCATTTATTGAAAGAAAAACATTCCTTAATTAGCAATTACAAATTGCTTATTGGATAATTTTTTTAAAAATAATAACAAGTGCTAGGGCAGTTGTAGCTTTTATTTAAAGTTGCTCTTCTTAGTAACATTGATTACCTACATGTAAAAAAAAAGGTTTCTTCTAATGTAGCTATAATTAGAAGTTATAAGTATTTGATTTTTCACTTGATCTGTGACCTTGTCTCTCAGCTATGCCATATTTCCTTTCCTCAATATCTTTTTAAACTTTTTGTATCATTTTTGCTAGCATTTATTAGGTAAGAAATGCATTTGTGTTTTTAGACTTCATTGCAAATGAAATAGAATGGATAGCATATTTTACAATTAATCAATTAGAAGACCATTTAAAATTACACATAGTTAAATTTTGTATAAAATTTTCAATTCTGTGCTGCATGGATTTTGATGCAAACTAGTATCTGTGTCTTCCATAATTTGTTATTGGAATTGTTGGAAATTTACATGTGTATTTACATGAGTTGTCTGCCAAGTATTAAAAAAAATGGATATTTTCTTATTGAAAAATTGTATCTACTTATGCATACTTAAATTTTGTAATATAAAAAATAATTTATTGAAATATGATATTGGCATCATTATTATATATTGAATAATATGTATTTTTTTTAATGTTTTATTAAGAAATTAATGAAAAGCCATCAATATAAAGATCATGGTGAAAATTAAATATTATTGTTGGAATATTAATATATATTATTACTAATATTATTGTTAAGAGCATACTTGTTGGGTTTTTTTTCTATTGTATTCTAAATTTTATTTATTAAAATTCAAAAGAAATTAACATTAGCAAATATAATTAATTCTTTCTCCATAAAGATTTTTTAGCTACTTATTTTTCTATTACTTAATACTTCATTAATTCATTTTTAGTTTTAATCTTGATTTATTAGTATTGATTTTGTTATATTTTATAATTGATATTATCATTATTATGTTATCTTTGCTTTTTTAACTATAATATTGTAAAACCACATAATTTTGAATGATATTTTTAAATTAAAAAAATGATCTTTAACATGATATTTTTTAATGTGAAAATACTATTCATTTAGGTTCTTTGATAGTTGTGAGCACATAATTCAAAATGTAAACTTACAGTAAACAAGAAGGACAACAGTAATGGTCAGAGGCTATTAAGTTTTCTCTTCATAAATAATTATACAATTTTATTGGAGTTTCTACATCATAAGAATTCATATACTAGATTTTGATTTCTCTTAACTATTATCCTTCTACTTATTTATATACTGAATCTTCAATTCTTTTTTCAAATTAATTTCCACTATAAAATTTTCCAAGATATTATTATTTTTTATTTTATTTAGTTTTTATGACTAATTTTTTTTCATGTATTTATTTTATATTTTAAATTTTCTTTGTTTTGTTAACTCATTTAAAATCTGTTCCAGACGTAAAATTATGTTTTTGTATGATCATGGAAAAGTATTCAAGAAGCATTTAAAAAAATAACATTATTCGATTTTTAAAATTGTTACAAGGGGAAGAACTTCATTAAAGTTTTTCCCAAATTGTTAAGTGAAAAAGAAACTAAAATTTATATTATAATGTAATTTCCTTTTAGCATAATTTTTACATATATATGGAAGATTTTACGTTTAAGAAGTATATTGTACAGTATTTCTTCATTATGCATTTCTTCTTGGGAAAAAAATAAAGCCAAATATACAATTTTGGAATATGATTATTTTTATAAATTGATTAATAGAGAATTTAAATATGGATTTTATTATACATTACTTCTGTCAGAATAAATGAATTTATTATGATTCTACAAATAATAAAGTAATGCTTTTTTTTTTATCGTAGCTAAAATCGGATTTCAAATATGTTTTGTTTTTAAGGTATCTTTTTAGTAGAATTCTGTATTGGACTTTTAAATTTCACATTTTTTAAAAGTTTGTATTATTGTTTCTTTTTGTATCAGTTTTGCAAACTTTTTTTTAATAACTATTAAATTAAAAAGACAAATGTATAATAGAAACTTCTTGCTTGGCAGCTAATTGGAATATTAAAAAGAATGTTTTCGATTTTTTTTTTTAAATTTAATATATATATATATGCATATTCCCTTTGCAATTTTTAGATTTTCGTATTTGAAGTATTTGTAGAAAACATGCACAATCATTCTTAAAAAGTATCGTCAAAACTCATTCTTGCATATTTATAAATTTTGCTGAAATTTGTGCCAAATTTACACATTCTAAAAACTTTGACATACATTAATTTACGAGTCAGAATTTTAGATAGTGCAGTACATTACCTCGTATAGTTCTTAATAAATTTTCTCCTCACGAAGTAATTTGTATTGGTCATCTTTCACCTCTGGAAACACTTTCACTCTAAAATCTGTTTCGTACATAAAAAAAAAAAAATTTCATGTTAGTCATAATATATGTGAGTAGCAGTGTGTGTATTGTGAAAAATCAAATATGATGTGTTTAATTTTTGTGTTGTTTATTAATAATGTATATTTTGTTAATTTTATTAAATATATTGTCTTTGCTGTATATCTGTGCGATTTTTGTTCTTTGTTGTTGTTTTTTTAATCATATATATGCTATTTTGAATTTTGGCTTTCTTTTATATATGAATCATTCATTCATTTGATCTGTTTAATGAAATAGTCAATGGCTATGACTATTTCATATGATTTTGTCATTATTAGATTTTTTTCTGATATTATTTTAGTTAGTTGCTGTCTCAACTGCGTTTTTTTCCCTTCTGAAATGGACGTTACTGTCTTTAGGTCTGATCTTAGCAACTTGTCCATTTCATTCCTTGTTTGAAGCTTTTTTGATCAATAAATGTGATTTTCTAAAAAATATATATAAGTGTGTGCTTTATTTTTATTTATTTATTTTTCAAAATACGGTTCATAATTGATTTAAAAAATATTCTAATTATGAAAATTTTATTTGTGTGTAACTGAACTATTTCATTTAAAACCACATTTTTTAATGAATTATAACAAAAATAATATACACTCCTTTATACATATGTTTAAAATAGCAAAATAATAATTAACAAAAAAAAACAGGCTCCCTAGACGCACTTACTGTCCCAATTTTACCAATTCTGTTTTATATGAAAGCTCATAACTCTAGACATGTTACCAATGATCCCCCCCCCCCATTTTCTGAAGATATTGCAAAATAAAATTTTGGTCTAGCCCCCAACGGATTTCTCCACTTCGCTAGCATAGCTAACCAATCAGATGGTTCGGTTATTACTGTGCAAGTATAATTTGAATAATACTTTTCTTTATTGGGATAAGATGTACTTTAAAAAAGTTGATTCGTGTGACTAAATTTAATTTATATTAGCTTCTTTTGGCAATCAACTATTCGTCCATAATATTTATATTACTGAGATATTCTGTCTTATCTAAAGCACTTGCTCGACGAGTTAAAAAACAAGCTCTTAATTAAGAATGGAAAGAAAATAATGATGAAGGATAAATCATGCAAAAAGGTTGTTTTTATTATTAGCGCTTTTATTGCTTGTTTAAGAAATTTAATGTAGCACTTTAAATACCCCGTCCCCTATAATTGATAAAGTTGTTCAGGTTTATGCTAATATTCATAGATGGATTACACGCCAACCCATTTTTGTAATCGTTTTGATTACGATAGACTTGTAGACATGCAAGGTGCGTCAAAAATTCGTGCAAATTTCAAAAACTCATAATAAAAGAAATAATGCTTGGAAAAAATTCGATTTGGGCGCATATAATCAAATGATGCCAAAAGAGAGCGCTCACTTTAGGTGATAATCTTGCGAATAAGAGACAGTGAAAAAGATGGCAATAGCATAACACTGTACATTTATTTTAAAGTGAAAGATATTCAATATAAACACCAACTGTATCTTGTATGGATACAGATCGATATTCCGTGCAAAATACGTCGAATATACCATCCCGGAATTCCAGTCCTTTTTCTAGCTCCACTAACATACGAACATTGCTACTCATTGTTAATGTCTCGATTATCAATTTTCTATTACACTTCAGTATAGAGAAAGTAAAGTAATCGTCAAAAAAATTCGAATTCGGGAATTTTGACACATTGTAGGCAACTCGAAAATGTTCTGAGCTAGACGGATGTAATTTGGTATACGGTACTTGCACTTAGTTTATAAATTTCTATCAAATTTTGTGTGGAAATCTGTTTGTCCCCGAGTCGAAATATAAGTTAACACGACAATTACAAAATGAAGAGAGCTAGATGGATAAAATTCGGTACAATGAATTAACATCTATAATCTAGACACCAGTCAAATTTTGATCGAAATCCAACTACAGATTCTCCGACTGTCAATCTGTACTTCTAGAAACTTACGGTAAACTTCTTACTGCGCGGTAACTCAGAAGTCGCGATGAGTTAAATATATTAAATTTGTTACGTGATTTTGTGACTACAATTCTGGTTTTGTGTCAAATTTCACTTTTGACGTCAATTTTTTAAAAACTATTTTTATAATTATTATTATTTTGTACATGAAAAATATATCCACTGTCCCTCTAATCATATTCCCGTAAACTAAAATTTTTATGTGCATTACTTCTTTTGTTACGAATTTTTGAAATTTGCATGAATTTATAAAACGCTTTGCATAATTCTAAAAATTTTATTTTAAAAAGAAAAAAGATTATTCGAAATCTTTTATCTAATTTTTTGGCTATTGCAAATCTTTTCATTTATAAATTTCTTAATAAAAAAAGTACAAACGTAATTTTTGTAACTTTTTAACTTAAAAAGTTAATACATGGTAAAGCTTTTAATATAAGAAATTGTTACATACAATGTATGACGCCCAATTTTTCGCATTTTGTCAAAATTAAATAAACAGCAAGCCTTTCATGTTATGGAAACGAATTGAAAAATTTATTATGATTTAAATTAAATTCATAGTTGATCAAGACAATAAATTACTGTAATTAAATCTTCTGTCTTAATGCTCCTATCACCTGTCCTAATTAAATTGTAATGAGGACCTAAGTCACTAACTTCATTACCTATAAAATATTCAACACATTTTTATTTTATTTATGCACATTACAATTAAATTTATATATGTATATGTAATGATATTTTTAAATCTGAATTAATTTCCAAATTTTTATCCTAATTCAGCTCATATTAACTTCATTCTAAAATGGTCTTTTATTTCCTGATTCAATTCCACTTTTTATTTGATTACTTTTAGCGCTCTATAAAACTGCTGGTCTAGCATTTTCTTACGTTCCGAATGAAGAGATAAAAATCCTTAATGCTTATAATATTCATTTAAACATACTTAAATCTCCCTTTCCTAAGTCTACATGTGTGAAAGAAATCCCTATCAAAATCTCATGGAAAAACCATTGAAGGGAAAATTTTTGGTCTCTTCTGTATTTGTATCGCGATGTAAACAAACGTCATATAAAATGTTTAAATTAAATTTTGATGAATAAATAAAGTAAAAATATGTTGAATATTTTGTAGCTAATGAAGTTAGTCATCCTCATTACAATTTAATTAGGACAAGAGATAAGAGCATTAAGACAGACGATTTAATTACAGTAATATATATACATTGGTAAGGGTTATTGTGCTTTAAAAACTACAAAATGCGAGATTTAAGATAAAATTATTATTTTTTTAATAATAAAATAAATTTATATTAGTAAATTCGTAAAAAATTAGTTGCAACTTTAAAAATCTAATTCTGAAATGCGAAAATACGCACAGGGTATCGGAAATCCACCTATTTGTTTTTCTAATATAAGAAAACGGGGGAAATTCCCAAAATGCTTGCGGTCAGCTTTTAAGCGATCTTGAATTAACTATAATGAAACTGCAATCTTTGTTCTGAAAAACATTTTTTTTTTTTTTTGTCATTGATTTTTAAGAAAGTCTTCTAAAATTAATTTTAAAGTGGTGTAAAAATGACGTTTGTGCGAAAATATGCTCCGAATTTATTGTGAAAAGTGTTAGAATATAGATTTACTTTTAATTAAAAATCTAATCGAAGTTTTTTTTTAAAAAAAACTCTTTCTCAGTTAGCACTTATTAATCAAGAAGTAACTGCCTTCAACTTTCATTTTGTTCTATAAAGCGCTATACATCATTTCTAATCATGTGAGAGTTACAGCCATCCTGTAAAAATTGCCATATTAAAGTTACGTTTCAGCGAATGTATTGACGAAATTATATCATTACTTGATATTGGGCATCTTAAATATTTACTTCCCCTGTTAAGAACCTAAAGAATTAATTTGCATAGATAACTGAGTTCTAAAAAAAGAAATAAAAACATTCATTTATGCATGTTTGATTTGAGGGATTTAAGTTTAAATCTTGCATAAAAAATGAGGCAATGAATATAGCCAAAATAATCAGATTTTTTAAAGTTTCGTACTCATTTCCATGTGACTATTATCTAGGACATGCATCATATACAACTGGATTTTACGTTTTTATTTCGCTGAGTTGGAGTTAAAGTATACAAAAAACTGGAGTTCTGGATTTTTCCCAGATTAGAGCGAAATAGTTTGATTCAAAGAACTCGCATATTTCAAGTGCCATTGTAAGAACAAAGATTTTTGTGTTGTTGAATGGTAAAACAAAAGGTTTGTTCGCAGAACGTGGCCGGATGTTTCTGAGGAACCTCGCGACATTTTATTCAAGGTCATGTCATTATCCTTAAAGGTGAGTTGGGCAAATTGCATTCATTGTAAAGACCAAGCTGCTTTGTTTAAACATTTTTCGAAAGTTAATTCGACTGTTTTGTAATCATTTTGGAATAAATGCTAATAGTCTATCGACAAATGCTGAAAAAAATGCTTTGAAATAAAATTATTTTTGATTGACCTTCTGATTACTACAGTTCCCGTTGTGTAGTAGAGTAGTCTGGAGAGTATAATAGCAACTAAGTGAAGTTTTTGTCATTTCGCTAACTTCAAAAGGATTTTGATTTGACTGAACTGATTGTGGTTGTCTTCCATTATATCAGCATGTAGTTAGTCACATCTTTTTTTTTTTTTTTTTTTCTTCTTTTTCTTCTTTTGAGAGAGAGAGAATGATAGAGAAAAAAGATAAGAATTGATTTAAAAAAAAATTCCATGGATAATTACATAAAATCTTTTCTATTACGTAGCAAAAAAGAATTCTTCAGTTAAAATTTGTAATTAAATGTAATCTTCATTGAACCAAATTCTAGAATTCGATTGTAACAAATGATTTAGCCTTCATTTTCTACCGTACGGATAAGTTTTTTTAAGCGATAACTCGCCAAATGTGTTAAGTCACAAAGTTTCAATCATAGCCTTACAAAAAATAAATGTTTAAAATTTCTCACAAAAAAAAAAAAAAAAACCGTTTTATATAAGTATTTAAGATAATGATTTTCTCACTTTTTTTTTAAAAAAAATTTCTAATTTTAACAGTATTTCGGCGACTATATGTAACAAACCAAACCAATGATTACGTCTAATAGAGAACTAAACAAATTCTTGCAATCGTTATTAAACAAAAACAATCGCAATATGTCAAAAATCATTAATAAAAATATTGAAGGATATGTAGTAGTCACTGTTCAAAAACGATTTTTTTTTTTTTTTTTTGCATTAATGTCAAAGAGGTTTAGATTCATAGTGTAATTTGAGTTGTATGCAAGTAATATTTGAATTTAAATATTACTTTTTTGTATATAAAATGTAAAAATATTTGCTATTTTTGCTATTTTTTAAATTAATTTTTAGTATTTTAACATATAATTTAGGTTAAGAAATATATATATAATACTTTTGGCATTGATATTTGTATATATTGCAACACAGTGTTTCAGTTAATTGATCAAACTCTAAAGAACATTGCATGTTAATTATGTAAAGGCCGCCATGTTTGTTTGAATAGAAAAGAGAAAGGAGAGTTGACCTCAGGTGAAGGTAAAAATGATTCATGCGATTTAATTGAAAGAACTATCGTTGAAGCATCCGCAGGTGAAGATCATTTCCACAAAAGCGAAAGAGAAGAGCGGATTTCGGAAAGGGAAATGACAAATTTTATCTTTTTTCCGCTTTACTCTGCTTTCCCCGGTATTTCCTTCCAAAAAGAAGAATTTCGCAATTGACGAATTCTCTATTGGCACAGTTAAAAATCAAGTGCTTTTAATTCGGATCTGAAAGTTTTTCATCGCTTAGAGGAACATGCTATTCTAATCTTTTGCCAGCTGTCTTTGTTGTTTCTGTGAACATCCCTCCCCCCTTATTCTCTGCGGTAAAGGACGATAATATCGTTTGCGCAATATGTATCAAAATTAAATACGTATATAACTTTTCTTTTCCTAAAAATGTAATATTTGTTTTTATTAATTTATGTAATTGGTTTCAAATCAAATAATATATGAAGTTTCCGTGATAAGAAAACAAACAAAAAAACATATATAAACGTAAAAAAACAGAATACGAAAGAATTGTTGGAATTTTGACTATTAAGAAATTCAAACGCAGAAATTGTCGTTTGCTATTCCTTTTTGAATTATTATTTTTGAACGTCTGTAATGTATATAAATGGGTTGCATAGAATTTCCGCTGCTTTAGAGTAAGAAAATATAGTAAAATTTTTGCGAACAACAAACAGAAACCCATGAGTAAAAAAAAAAAAAAAAAAAAAAAAGAATGAAAGACCTATTTTCTAACGATTTATGAAAATATTTTTAAAATTGTTTCAGAAATTCAGATTACTATAATAAAAAAATTTGACACTTTTTAAAATACAAAATTTAAAAACTAAGCAAAATCTTAATTTTATCTCTTATAAATATGATAGAACATTTAAATGCATTAAATAAAAAATATTTTTATCCAATTTTTGGAAATTTTAAATTTTTCTTCAAGGCTGATTAAAAAATAATACTTAAAACAATTTGCGAATAATATTGGCAGGTTAAAATACCAATTAAAACGAAGTTTTACGCTTTAATTGTAAATTTCTATGCATATTATTAAAGTAAATTTTATGTATTTTTTTTACTAGATATTTCTAGAAAATGAAGTGAAAATGAAGAAAGAATTTGAAAACGAATATTAAATGCTGTTTTTGTAATAAAATTATATCATAAAATTCGGAAGAAGAGATAAAAAAACAAAAACAAATTGCTTTCGGGCAGAAATGTCACAGTAAATGTGTGCTATAAGCCCGCACACACAAGAAAAAAAAAAAAAAAAAACTAAAGAAAGTAGCTTGATGTAGTAACTTGATGTAACTTTTCACTCGAATTGAAGCACAAAATGTTATTTATTTTGCTTTTCTTTTTTATACTTATAAAATATTTCTGTTATTTTTTTAAAAAATAAATAGGTGCTGAAAATATATTGTATTCTTGATTGTACAGGGTGAGCTATGTGTTATGCAATTTTGAAATTCATTATATAAGGAAATATTATAATATAAATAATATTAATATAGGCTTATTTATAATTTTTTTTTGTTCAATGTGTAATTCAAGAAAAAAAAATGAGAAAACTTTAAAAAAAATCTAAAAGATTTTTTGCTTCAGATTTTTTGTTTCATTTCAAACATCTGAGAAAATATATGCACAGAGCTTATAATCACAAAGAATTGTGAAATTTATTACATTCAGTTGAAAAAATCTTTTTTTTTCGGAAAAAAGAGGTAAAACTAATCAGAATAAAAAAAAAATGGAACATTATTCAGTCCACATTGGCTTCTTCAAATGGAACATCCTGTTTACAAAATTATAAGAATAAACAAAAATAATCGAATGAAGGAAGCCGATAAAGTTAGTTTACTTAATAAAAAAAGAAAATCGTTTACTTTAAGGACTATCAACAGGAAATTCTATTAACTATTTTCGTCACTATATTTAGAAAACTTTTAGAATGTTTCAGTTCTCTAGTTAATGAGAAATGTATAGTTATAATGATATTGAATATATATAATTATTTCTTTTAGTAATTTTTGTTATTGATAACTACGACTGTGTCATTTTATGTCATTTACGATTTATAAATACGATTCATAATATGTGGATAGCCAAAACTTAAATGAATTAATTATATGAACAAATTCATATTTAAATTAATATTTTGTTATTTTTGTAAGTTTAATTTTAATGTTATGAGATGCAATATAAAATAATCTCCAACGAAAGTCTATTTTTATATGCAAAAAGAATATTCTTGGACAACTGACATATTACGAGTAAATAAACGGTAAAGCAGAATTATTATTTTAGTATTTTGTTTTTGTCTTTTTCATAATAATTCTTTTGCCATAGAACTCGCTTTATAAAGGGAAAAGCTAGTGGAAAATAGCGCACAAACTAGTTTTAGAATAATTATTGTGCAATGTGGTAAATTTATTATAAATTTACTATCTCGTGTTATTCGTTAAATGCGCAGTGATATTAAATTTTGTAATCCGTTGCTCATATCGCACAATGAAAAGAATATGACGTCATAAGTAGCTTAAGACGACGTGCAATGAATGTTAAAGAAAGTTTATTTCCATTTGTCATATGACTGTGACTTTTTTCGAATTGCTTCGAAATATATTATTCTGATAATATATTATTCAGGAAAGTCATATTGGCAATACTTGTGATATTTGTGTTCTTAGATAATCTGTCCCTAAACTATTTTAATTTGATTATTAAAAAAATTGGTGGAAATAGATTATTCTAACTTAAATAAAGCTTTTACTGTATCTTTAACCAGCATAATTTATTATTTGAAAAGAAAAAATCTTTTATAAATAATGAAAATTTGAAAAAAATAAAAAAAGAATTTCTTTATTATAATATTTATTATAGAGATGTCACTAGTCATAACACTTATTGCGAATCTTATGCAAGAAACATATATAAGAAAATTGTTTTAAAGATCAAATACAAATACTCTTTTATCTTAGAAGAAATAATTGATTTAAATTTCAATAACACAGAAAATATAACTATACATTTTTTTCATTCATCTTTTCTTTTGTTTTGTTATTGAAAAATTGCATTCTTTTATTGTGTGCAATGGATTCCACAATGAAATCGGCAAGGAGTATATGAAATATACTAGGTGAGTATGAATAAGTGACATAGTAATTATAAAGTGTTATATAGTAGTGTTATACAAATATAAGTAATGAAAAACAAAATTCAATTGAAAAATATTGAAAATACTGTTTTATTTTATTTTTTTCCAAAAAAAAATCTTCCTGGGTATAAATTTGTTTACTTCGAACTTTTTAGATAATCGAGAAATCAAATTTGGTCTCGATTCAAAAGTATCTGCTCTTCGGTCACCCCACTGCTAAAACATGTTATAGCGCGCGTGTATATATATATATATATATATATATATATATATATATATATATATATATATATATATATATATATATATATATATATATATCCCAGGTCCCAGAGCTTGGCGACAAACTTGGCGATCATTTGGCGACTTTGGAGCCAAAATAGATTATACCCGAAACATCGAGAATTTTCCCGATCCGTCCAGTAGGAACAGAGATACGCCTCGAACGTTCCTGATTGGTTGAGAGGCTTTTAGCCCCGCCTCCTGAGACCTATAAAAGGAAGCACCCGCAGCTGCCGGGCAGTGGTGAATTGAGTAGTCGGAAGCGACAGAGAAGAGTGGTTGTGGACCAGTGGAGTCGTCGTTGTTGTGAACCGACGGTGAATTGAGTCGTGGACCAGTGGAGTCGAAGAGTAGTCGGAAGCGACGGTGAAGAACTCGTCTTCCAGGGACTAGCGGAGCAGCGAAGGAGTAGAGCTGCTGTGTATACTGTTGTATGCTGCACGTCTCGGCTGAAGATAATCGTCTTCTGTGCTATATATAGTTGTCGTCTTTGTGCTGTCCTGTGTTTCTTCGTGTAAATAAACGTCGTTGTTTCATTTTCTACTGCCGCTAGCTGATTGAGTGTTCTCCACACCATATAACTCCCACTATCCAAACGAACCCCCGGAAATTTCGTAACAATATATATCTTTGTATTTCAAACTGTATTCTCTCAACACGCTTGATAAATTTTCTCTTTAACAACCAAATTGCTATTTTCTGATATTGAATACTAATGACAGGAAGCGAGAAAAAACTCGGTATGTTAAACTACAGAATACTTACGTAACAAACTGTCAGTTTACTATTGTAAAATATCATTAACGCTTGACGAAAAGGCGGAAGACATTTCTACCTGTTGACCAGTGTCCTCTCTGTGCTAATGAGAGAAGGAAGATTAAATATCCGAAAGCGGGAAGTGTTGCGTCCCAGTTTTCATAAAAGCAAATAACAACTAGTTTATTTTGAGGGAATTAGAATAACAGTTGAAAGTGATTGCGACATCTTCGAACGTCTTAGTAACCCCTGTGACGTTTGTTAAATAAAACTGGATGTCAATGATAGGGTCAGTGGGAAGGGGTAAGGACGATGAAACTACAGAACATTTCACGTCGGATGATTTTCAACTTAATTTTTTTAAAAATCTGAATATACATAGATTTGACAATTTAAAGCAGAATTGTTTGCTTCTCGTCTAATTAAGCTTGTTGATCATTTGAGCCTATTTCATGGGTATTGTCATAAAGGAGAGCGAAATTATTTCATATAAGAAACGATTCGAATCTCATCACGAATATGAAATCTCTGTTTTGTTTTCAAATTTTATTTTATACGAAGAATATAAAGAGAAAGTACTGTAATTTTTAAAAATTTGAATTCGAAATTTTGACGAATCTTGAAGGTCGGAAGGTCACAAAGGCATTTTGATGACTCTGGAAGGTCAGAAAGCTTCACATTTCAGATCTTCTAGAGTACCCAAACACACATTTTTGAAATTATATCTATCTATTTGTGAACTCAATAATTCCAAAATTCTTTGAGTTACAAGAACGAACTTTGGTAGAGAGTCTTTATACTAAATCTGTCGATTTCTATCAAATTTTAAGCGAAATCCATTCAATGGAAATCTGTCTATCCGGCTGCCCATATATAAATAAACGTGAGAATTAAATTTTTAAAATTTGGAACACAAATTTATCACCATCTAAAATGTAGATATGTATCGCATTTGGAATGAAATCCATTAAGGGATTGACCGTATGTCGGTCTGTACTTTCACAAGCATGTAAGCGCAATAACTCAAAAATTCAAGGACTTAAATTGAATATGTGAAATTTATTACAGGATTTCGGGACTATAATTACTGAGAAATTTTAAACTTCATTGACGCTGGATCAAAGCGTTTTTAAGCTATCGCTGTTCATGTATATGAGAATACACAGACCAACAAATAGTTCCTCTTTTGACAGATTATATAAAAGAATGAATGCATATTTACATTTCTGATGATAAATCTCTACAACAAATTTCATCCATAGAGCTGTGGGTAATCATATTACGTATGGAAATGCGGAGACAGACTTCTCTTCCACGGAATTCGTCGAAAAGCTGGCAGAAATCTACAAAAATAGTGTTAAGAAGACATATCAAATTTCATTGTCCTAATTCTATGGATATTTCTTTATCGTATTCACAGATAGACAGACAGTCATAATTCTAGAAATTCAATCATGGCCAGGAATTTCTATTATCTATCTGATTTCTGATAAATTCTTAAAAGAGATAATTTTTTTTTCTTTTTCTTTTTTCTGTGCTTTTAAGAGATTGAACCTAGAAAGCAGAACATATCCTCACCAAAATTTTTTGAAAGGGATTCAAAAAATTTGTTAGAAACAATATTGGAATTTAAGATCGAATCTTGAAAGCAGGTGATATCTTCGCAAAATTGCGTTGAAATTAATTCACAAAATTTGCTAGAAACAATATTTGAATTTAAGATCGAATCTTGAAAGCAGATGATATCTCCGCAAAATTGCGTTGAAATTAATTCACAAAATTTGTTAGAAAAAATATTTGAATTTAAGATCGAATCTAGAAAGCAGAACGTATCTTCGCAGAATTTCGTTGTTGGAAACAATATTTGGATTTGAGATCTAACCTAGAAAAAAGAGCTTATCTTCTTAAAACTGCGTTGAAATTAATTCGCACAATTAGCTGGAAACAATATACAAATTAAGAAGTACCATGCTGAAAATTGCAACCGACCTTGGCAATAATGATTAAATATTACTCCTTTTCACCTTTATGAGTTTAAATTACACAATTACTTTTGACAAGTGCTGTTCTACATTTTAATAAGTTGAAAATCCCAAAGTAGACTCACCTCAACAGTCTGTGAAAGTCGTCTTTTGTTTTGCTTCCTCTCGAATTCCTCTCGGTTAGTGTGACATCCCCAGGGCGAATTGAGAAAGACAGAGCCGTAGGACGAGTTTTGAACGTTCAAGGTTGGGAAAAACCGCAATTGCTTTGACAATCGTAAAAAAAAAAAATAAGTGTCCCGTTCGAACACGGGTCAAGATCTTCCCTCCTAATTTACAGAAAAGGAACTTTTTAGTTTCTACTTGAGTCTCGTGAAATATGATTTTTCAAAATTAAACTTAAGAATTACTTAAGTATTTTTTCAAATAGAAGGCAAATGTTATTTACTATATCTATAACATTAATTGCAATTGTTAAGTAGCTGATTCCCAGTGACGTAGCGAGGATCAGGCTATATATATATATATATATATATATATATATATATATATATATACAAAGGAATTTAATTTATAAGGGCTGTGCATCAGAATTTATTAAAATGAAATCAAGTATTGATTAAATTTTGGAATATTTTTCTAACAGCATTCCTAATTAATTATCGTATGTAAGCTTTATATTCTGTTATTTGATAATTCTAGCAAGATATGTTATTACATAATTTAAAAGCTGTCCGATCGATGATTAAATAAGATTATATTAAAACTTTATCATTTTTTTTAAAAAAATTACTTTAAAAATTTAATTTAAGTTTTATAGTTAAGTACCGAAACTAACTTTCTTGAAAATAATCCGATATTAAATATTTTGTTTTTCCGTTTGTCAAAATCCAGTATTCAAAATTTTTTGTACAGAGAATGAAACCAATCGTAATAATAATAAAATAAATAAAAATCTGGTTTCAGAAGTAGGGGAGGGAAGTGCCGAACAGTTCTTAAGACTTAATCCAACCGTGGCGAAAATAAATGACTTAGACGCATGATATCATTTTTTGACCCCCTGTCTTTGTATTTCCTTCTAAATTGTTACATTAAAGTTTTTTGTTTTGTCTCTTTGATGCCTCTCTGAGGAAAGGGAAAAGGGGGTTCGGAGTATACCTTAAGTTTTTTATTTCCGCCCTTAGTCGCTAAGCCACTATTATAGCAAAATATTAATATATATTAAACAGAAATCGGACCAGTTTTGGAAATGGAAAAATTCGGAGAACTGGATAAAACTCAGAACTAATTGAAAAGACATCAGGCTTGATACAATAATAAAATACAGCCGTAAGAACTGTTTTTATCACTTCGATTTCTCACTAAATAATGACTGATTAGTACATTGCAGAACGCTTTATACAATCTCTATATTAATAAACTGACCAATTTAAGTTCACCTTTCAAGATGCTTTTAACTTAATCATGATAATCTTTTGTTTAGTTATTTTTTTTATTTTTATTTTTATTTTAGTAGTTTTTTCAATGAAGATGCTTGTATTTTAATTAATTTATTATGACTGCTTAACATTCACATTTGGACATAATTATCTTTATACAGACTTTTCGTATATATTTAATATGGTAAAAAAAATCAGTCTTGTTTTAATGACTTTCGTCGTTATACAAAGGAAATACAAAAAAGTATGTGTAATACAAATTAAAAAAATAATAATGAAATAAGAAAAAAAGAAAAAAAAATTGCATCGGTATAAAATTTTTATCTGGGAAACTAATTCTTTTCGATATTTTGGCTTCAAGTCCAAAATATTAAATAATATCTATTTATTTGTCTGTCATTATTTTATTTTTAAATTTTACTCTGAAATTATATATTTAGCGAATACATGTTTGTTAAATATAAATATTATATTTAATATTGTCATTAGGCACCTGTGTGTAAATGCAATAACTAAAGCATTGAAAAATAGTGTTGATATATGTGTCTAAAATTATTTTTAAAAATACATTAAAATTAAAGAAAATCGTAGGGAAATAAATTGATTTTATTGAAAAATTTGTTCTTCGAATTTTAAAGTGGTACAAGAATTGTTTTTTGAGCAATAATTTGTTCCGAAGTTATTGAAGAAAAATATTAAAATTTTAAAACCATCATAACTAAAAATCTCATTAAAATTTTGAAAAAAATCTTTAGTGGATATTTTTAACCCACCTTGCAAGTTTGGTAGCTGTGGCTTCAGCTATTAGCTCTGGAATACTTTGAATGATTTTTAGATAATTTATATCTCTCGTAATTTACAGGAAATATATTAATTTATAAACATCATCATGTTAAAAAAAAACTTAAATTTTATTCAAAAAATTTATTTTAGCAAACATAAAGTATAGAAAATTGTAAATATTATAACCTTTATTTCAAAAAAGGAACCACAGATTCAATTATCTGTAAAAATTCATTAGATACAGGATTACATGTTTTGCAGTTTCTCTTTCCAAAATTGATATTATCACTGTAGTTCTATTGTACTTCAAAAAGTATACCAAGCTAAGATAATTGCTCCACTGTATTTCAGGTAGTACACCAGGATAAGATAATTAATTTCTATAATTATTCAAATAGAAAATGGTTTTTGCACTATCTTAAAATAAAAAAAATAAATAAAAAACCCTTTCTAATTTTCCTAATTTTTTTCAGGGCATTTTTTTATAAATTTTTAATAATTTTTTAAAATTTTATTTCATACTATACTCCATCTGCACTCTTAATGTTATGATGGAATTTAAACTCATCAACACATTCGCTCACATGCTTTTGCCAGTGTTAAAGTTATGATTAAAACTTTGCTTTCTCTGGTCATTAACTCCAAATACGATTTTCACTTTCGCTTTTATTTCACTGTAAATCGCATTTTTTTTAAAATTTTTTTACCCATAGTAATTTGTAGCAGATTAATAAAATTCACGTTTTTCAGTCTTATCATGTAATAGGTCGAAATTTTTTTTAAAAAAATTGCATTCCATATGTATCGTTTGACTACCTAAAAAGTCAATAATCTAGGTGAAAAAGCTAGTTGCCAAAGGCAAATAGTTATAGATTGTGCGCACAAACATTCACAAAGTAATGCATTTTGTGCTTATTTATACGCATGTTTTTACAGTTTTCAAACTCCCAACAATCATTATTATGTGCATTAACACTTCCTTCCTTTGTCAATTGATATTCTTTATCTACAATATTTTATTTACGGAAGGTGTTAGCTAAAGTCAAAACGCCATCCTTTTTCTCTTGGTAAGAGCTCTTGTTCCAATATTATGCTATATGGATATTGCTTAGTCGTGTAATGGATTTAAATATCATAATAATATACTTTATCATTTGTTATATTCATGAATTCTCTTTAGTATTATTTACTTTTTAAATAACTACAAATGAAGTGATATAATGGACTTAGATCTGATGAAAACTTTCATTAGAAAAATGTTACGCATAGCAATTCGGTGTCTCTCATTTATTTTGATTCCACTGTTCTTAACTCAATACAATTTCTCTGTATTGATTGATTTTTAAATATTTTATAACTGTCAGCTGGCAATCGAATGCATTTCAGACAATTTATTTCTAAATTAATTTTTGGTCAGGTATACAGCCATTCATGAAAAGCGAAAATGACAATAACAAAAGTGTAAATAAGCAGATGATTTTTAAATTCATAAACGATCACTCAAATGAAAAATAAGATCTCTGTTTAATGAAAATATAAGAAAATTGAGAATAAAGTATTGTTACAAGCAGCTGAAATGTTGCTAATAGAAGAAGGATTAGACATCTATAAGCCATAATTATCGTTTGCATTTAGCAGTATAAATATTTTCTTTTCCCCCTTTTACGGATCATTAATTTCAGTTGTTGAATTTCTCTAATTTCCTTATTTATATTAAATGTTTTACAATTTCAATTTTTATCATTTGAGAACATGATGAGAACATAGGCAATGAATAAAGCATAAATGGCAATTTTCATCATCATCTTTTAATCGCATATATTTTTTTTACCTGCTTTTACTAGTATTGCATTATTATTAAGTATGCTTCTTTGACAGTAGATGCATTTTTAAAAGGTTGACGTAGAACTATGACATCATAGCTGCTATTTCATCTCAACTCTGAAACTTTGTTTGCCAGCGAGAAAAATTGAAAAGGAAAGTTTAATTGATCGTAGATTTCATTTTAATTTTTCTCCAGGTTTTTTTTTAAATTATTAAATTGAGCTCAGACAGCATTCACAATCCTATGAAATGGAAATTTGCCAAATTAGAAGCTGTTCTTTAAATAAAGTGACATAAAATATATAGAAATAAGAAAATAAAATAGAAGAAAAGATTAATTAAGAGAAAAAAATTATGTATTTTAAATTTTTTTTAAGCAGTAATATTACCACCTCATACAAAATAAGAATAAAAATATAAATTTAATCACACATCAATGCATATTTGTAATCCACAAACAATAATTTAAGATACTATCTCTCGAAGATGCAAATTTAGCTGCAAAGTTAATTTTGATTCAATTTCTTTCAGGTTTGTTTTAATCAAATTTTAGTCGAATTTTCATTTGCTTCTCGATATATTAGGATTACATTCTTCTTGATTACAGTTTTGAAGCAAATTGGCAAAATCAATCCAGTTGTTCAGGCTGGCGGCTTAGGCAAACTTTTATTTTGAGATCTCTTAAAAATGGAAAAGTTTTTCTAAATTGACATTTGAAAAAATAAATATCAGCAGATTTTGGTTGAAGAATTCTGTCGAAGTTTCCCCATTTAAATAATAATGTATAGGGAAGAAGAACTGAGATTTTTTTTCCCAAAATCGACGGTTATTGAAAGCTGGTGGCCATTAATCATATACTTAAAGGTATGAATAAAAATTAGCGAAATTGTATCAGGAGTTTTGATTGGAGGGCAGTTTCTTTGGTTTTAATGATTATTTTAAATGCATAAATAATAATCTTGAAACAGTCCATTTTGTGTTCATTAATCGTTTAATATTGAGATGGGAAAGTAATCTTTGTATTTGTTTATCTAAATATGTCATAAAAGTTATTAAACAAATTGGAAAATTTACTACATTATTTAATTGTTTTTTTGAAACTAAAATTGTGTTTACTATCTCAAATATGAAATTCGGTTTTTTCATCTCACCGATTATTTTAAATACATAAATAATAACCTTGGAATAACCTTTGTTGAGATCATTATTCATTTAATATTAAAGTGGAAGCATAATGCTTGTATTTGTTTATCTAAATATATAATAAAATGTATTAAACTAATTGAACATTTACGAAAATTTAACGAATATTTAAGTCACTTTTTTTAGACGAAAGTTATATTAACTGCGTCGTATGTGAAATTTCAATGTAATTAGAGGTTTTGAATGAATTATCAGTTCTTTGGATTTGCCAATTAGTTTAAATAAATAGATAATAATCTTGAAAAAGCTGTTATTGTGTTCGGTAGTCATTTAATATTGAGATGGAACTTTTGTTAGAGATTTTGTTGTTTCTGGTTATCTAAATGTATCATCAATACATAAATGTATCATTAATAATTTTTCATATCATATAATTTTTCATTCATATCATATTTTCATATCAGTTTCATGTCAAACAAATTGGAAAATTTATTGCAATATTTAAAAGCTTTTTTTTTTTTTTTTTTACCTAGATTATATTAAAAGTGTCGTATATGAAACTATCTAGATTGTTTGTTGGTTTTATATGTTGGTGTTTATATGGTGTGTATAATATGGTGTGTTTTATGTGTAGTTTCGACGTAAACTGAAGTGTGCATTTAGACATTTATTTATTGATCAACTGCATTTCAAGGCTAATAATTTTGATTTCAAAGCCACATAATTATTTCATTTATTTAACTTGTTGCTTTTTTTCAATGATAATATTTGTATGCATGATTATAGGTCAACCGATAGATTTTCTACCGACAGATTTCGTCCTAAACTGGATAATGAACTAATATTTCAACATAAAAACGATATACTGAATTTATTTTGTCTTGCTCGTTCCACTTTTCATTTATAATATTCACAGACAGACAGCCTTCTAAAAACAATTTTTCTGGCTCAGGAATGTCTGCAACGTGAAAATGCACCGAAATCATATGCGTCCATATTTTCTACTGCTGTGTCTGCATAACATTAGTTTTTCTGATACGTAAACTGCCCACTATCCATATTAATTTTGATTACAAATCTTCCAACAGTTTTTTAATTTTTCATTTTATGGAAATTCAAGGTTATCCAACAAAAAATCTATGCAATTCATGTGAAAAACAAGTTATGTCATAACATCATGCAATGAGGCAATTTAGTGAAATGTAGCACATTTCTTTTATCCCTAATGAAAATTTGTTTATTAGTTCTGCAGATGTAATTTAAATAGTCGATTTAAGGCTCCTTGATAACCAACTGGATATTTACAATTTTATTTAGAAATAGGGTAGAATCGCTGCTATTGTTTACTTTATAAAATAGCAATAATATATTCAACATGATAATGTTTATATTATGAAGTGCGATTTTCTTTATCCAATAATTGTTTAGTAAGTTCTATACAAAAAGTTTGTTTCTAGTTACCAAATTTTATTGGTATTTGATTCATGGTATACACATTCAAAAAAAAATTCCAAAATTCTATTATATTTTTAGTTGGAAAATCAACTGAAATTGTAGTATTTTTCTTAATAACTTGCAGGCGAAAAATTGCAAAAAAAAATTTGTTTACATCATTTTACAAGTTAAAAATAATTTTCAAGTAATATAAATTTTATTTTACTTGAAATAAAATTCATTTCTTTTAAGTTAATATTAAATTTTTTGCTTTAATTTTAATACATTTAAAAATACCATTAAATGAGTTTTCAACAATATTTTAGATAATGGCTACATTTACACAGCCGGGCTATATCACACAACCAATATTATATATATACAGTGTCTCACAAAAGTGATGGGACACTTGTGCTTTACAAAAGGAAATTGTAATAAAATAAATAAATAAACATGTACAAAAATTTTTTGGGTGTGTTTCATATTTAAAGTTAGTAACAACTATTACATAACGTACATTTTGTCAAAATATTAAAATATTAATTTAATAAAAATACAATTGTTTAGAACGGAGCAAAAAATGGCTCACATAAGTGATGGGACACTTACTTTTCCATCAAATATTTATCCAAAAATTTTACTTTTTAAAAGGTTTTAATATTTTGTTGGATTTCCTTTTACTTTTAAAACATGATTTAATCTTCTTGGGATGGATTCGACTCATTTTTTTGTGATTTCTGGAGTGATTTTACCCCATTCTTCTTGAAGCACCGATTTTAATTGTTATTTTGAAGAAATAGTATGTTTGCGAATTCTTGATTCCAATTCTTGCCAAATATTCTCTATGGGATTTAAGTCTGGAGATTGTGGTGGTTTTTTTTATTATTTCAGGACAGTTATACAGTAGCCAGAGTCTAACGTTCAAAGCAGTGTGCTTGGGGTCATTGTCCTGGTAGAATTTAAAATCGTTATGAAGGTTCAATTTTCGTGCTGAAGATTTCAAATTTTGCTTTAAAATATCAATATACTTGTACTGATCCATTATAATGTCAATAAAAACAAGATTACCAACTCCAGCGGACGACATACACCCCCATACCATAACTCCTCCTCCACCATGTTTTACTGTTGGCACCAAGTTCTGTTTGCGAAATTCTTCCCCGGGTTTTCTCCACACCAAGATTCTACCGTCAGAACCAAATATATTAAATTTATTCTCATCAGCAAATATAACTTTATTCCAGTAATCAGAATTCTTATTTATGTTGGATTTTGCGAAAGCTAGTCTGAGTTTTCTATTCTTTTCACTTACGAAGAATTTTTTCCTGGCTACTCTACCGTGATATCCAGCAGATCGAATTAAACTTCTAATAGTCTCAGGATTAACAATTATTCCATATAATGCTTGTAAATCAGCAGCAACTTTAGGAACACTCTTTCTTGGATTTTTTTTAATATTTCGAACGACAATTCGCTTTATTCCATTGGATAGCTTTGATGGTCGGCCAGGTCTTCTTTTATCCTGAATAATATGATTCTTTTTATATTGTTTAATGATATTGAAAACTGTTGAATGACTCCAGTTAACTGTTTCAGCAGTTTTTCTAATAGATTTTCCACGTTCAATATGTAAATTAATAACTAATTTTCGAATTTCAGGCGAAGTTTCTTTTCGTTTAGCATTTATGGCTGCACAGAGCTAAAAAACACAAAAATTCCAAAACAAACTGTGGAGAAATACTGCAGACGATTTTATAAATTATTGCCAATTGCTTTTGAGTAAAAATAATACCGCCAAAAATATTTTTATTGCTTATTTCAGACGATTTTTGTTGCATATCTAATGGTGTCCCATCAGTTTTGTTAGACATTGTATATATATATATATATATATATATATATATATATATATATATATATATATATATATATATATATATATATATATATATATATATATATATATATATATATATATATATTGTGTGTGTGATGTTACCACTGATATATAATTAATAGTTCATTTTAAAAATAAAATTAAGACAAGTGATTTAATCATAAAACATCATGTTATGATACTTTAAGTGAGAACTTATAATTTTCTTTTTTTCCCCCAGAAAAGAGTTTAGTTGTCAAAATTTTAGCTTTATTTTTGCAATATAATTTTTGAAATATGCTTCTTCTTTTTCTTCTTTTTTTGGCTGTAAATGTTTTTGTAAAAGTTTTCTTAAATTTAATTTGTTATTTACAGTTTTTTTTTATCATTTATTTGCTTTCAATTTTTTGTTTTAAATATGCATTATTTTCATTCATTGATTTTGTAAATATCTTGCAGTTTGTGGCAATATTTTTCTTTTTGTAGGCAGAAGGAAAATTGTTTTGAATAAAATCATAAACGATTCCTGAAGCTGATGAGGGTTAACGCTTTGTTGGAAGAGCAATCCTAACTTGGAAAAATTTAGTAATTCTTCGATTAATTTCTGACAAAAGAAATAAATGGAAATATGTGCTTCATTCTCTAGCATAAAGCATTAATAATATTACAACTTTAAAAAAAGAACAGAAGAAAATATTGGAAGGATTTCAATTCTGGACCGAAGTACGAAATAGAGATGAAATAATTTTTAATCTTTAAAAGACAGATGATAAGTTATTGGGAAAATGTAAAATTTTGTAATACACAAATTACTTTTATCGTTAGTTCTTGACAATTTTTGATAGTCTTTTAGTAAAGTTACTTTCGAAGCAATACTTTTCAGATTGATTTGATGTGATAAAAATCGTTTGATATCATTTAAAAATGTGTTCTTAAAATCACTATAGAAGAGATATTTGGGAGTCCTTTCTGAAGTGAGTGAGTTTAGTTTAGTTATATTAACGTCCCGTTTTAAAGCAGCATTAGAGCTATTTTGGGACGGACCTCGTAATTTTGAACCACAGTCGGAAGACGAGGGCGGCACCAGAGCTGCCCCCCTCTTCACTATGCGTCACACCAGCGGGGGACATATGGCCAGGGCGTTTAACATGCACCAGACCCGCTTACACGACGGTTCTTCGGTGGAATTGGGTCTCGAGCCTGAGGCCCTCCAGTTCCGAAGCTGGGACCTTACAATCAGGCCACCGCGGCCTGAGTGAGAAAAGTGAAATATGAGTTCAAATAATTTAGAGTTGTCAAGTAATGGAAATTATTAATGGCGCAAATGGACGCTGTATGCAAATTGTTACAAACTGTTTTTACCAGAAAATTATCAGTTACTGTAAAATCTAAAATAATTATGAAATCCATTTTTTAAATATAAAATTTGCAATGATTTTTTTACTTTGTTTAATTAATTAATGATTTTGTCAAAAATCAGAAATGGAATAAAAATGTGGAAATAACGAAAAACAACAGAAAATTAAGAATTTTTGACACCAAGAAATTTGGTAAAATTATGCGATAATATATATATATATATATATAATATTTTAAAATAAAAAAAAATGCTGAGAATTGTACTTATTGAGTGTATTTTAACAGAAAGAGTGAACATACAAAAAAAGATTTTAAAAAAATAGCAAATTTCAATTTTGCTTTTGTTACTAAATGAATTTCAGTTCTAATATATTTTTCATTAAACAGCATTTTATTTCGTCAATCTAATTGCTGAAAGAATGGGATTCTTTTAAAGTTAAAACTTTAAGAAAAAAGTAATAATAAATCTTTTCTTAAAAATTCAGTTAATATTAATGACTATGTGTACAAGAAGAGAACAAATTAAACACATGATAGCACAAATCGTTTGGCGAAATTGTTTTATTTGACAATTCCCTAAACTTTTCTTAATTTGGAAAGCAATATTATATTCATTTATATTCAATTATTTCAAATATTATATTCATTTTCCATAAAGAGAGTTTATTTCATTTCCAGAACATTGTATCAAAAAGAAACAATTCTAATCCTTAACCTTTCAAGGTAAATTCGCCAAACGATAAAACCTGAATGAAAAAAAATCAATTAAAGTGAAGAAGACAAAAGAGCTAAAAACAAAGAGAAAAACTGTTTTCGTTCCTGCCAATGAGGAAATATAATGGAAATGACGTAATTTGGAATCGAGGGACTCTATTGGTCGAAAGGGAAAGTTTTCAGAAGAGACACCGACTGTTCGGAAGAAAGGTAAGGCGAACTCTTGTTGGAGATCAACGTTGCGTGACAGAAACATCTTTGGAGGCAGTTAAGTTGTCTCATATTATCTTGGGTCTCAGATGATCTGTGAACGGAAGTTTTAATTGCTTTTCTCTGACCTTTTCCACCACCAAGATCATGTTGCTCTATTTGAGGTAAGTCTTTTTTTATAACTGCATATATTAATTTCATTTTTTTGGTCGTTTTTTTTATGCGCCATTTGAGATTGGGTGAAATTTGAGTTCTAAAAAAAGATAATTAAATCGCAAATGAAGTGTTTTTGCTGTGAAGTGTTTGCTAGCATATTTTTTTTTTAAAGCTTTTGTTGAAAAATCTTTTGCTAAGAATTCTTACAATAATATTAAGTTACGGTTACGTTTTTTTTAAAGAAATAATCTGAAATGACTAAATTTACATGTAAATTAAATTAACTGTTAATCAAAAAATTAATTTTTGATTATTTAAATGAAGATTTTATTTACATTTAAATAATCTCAAATGCTATAAGATAATATTATAGGCTTGATTCCTTCTGCTTTGTTTTTATTTGGCATGAATGCATTATCTTTGCATTCTGTGCGATTTTTATATCAAATGATAGAAAAAATATTCCGCAAACGATATTGAAAGAAGAACTTCGGCAAAAAGAGACTGAATGAAAATAATAATGAAGGAATGAATAAATGAATGAAATATAATGAAATGAATAATAATTTACATCAATAATTTTACATGCGTTGTTATTCAAATTTATTTTTATTAATATCCACATAGAAAACATGATTCACTGAAATAGATATTCGAAACTTAAGATTTTTCTTTTCTTTTTTTACATTTATTGTAATATTTAATTTGTTTAACAATTGTAATTTAATAAATTTTGAGTATGTTTTCAAAAACAAGGTAACTATACTAATGCCTTGTTTTAAAGCGAAATGAAAATTATTCGAGGACAGTCATCGTAATTATAAACCATCGTCAGAAGATAACACTTGGCAACCCACTATCTCACCACACTTGCGCGTCACACTATAATAGCAGGATGCTTGTCTTCGGTATCAGATACGCAACATATCTTCAGTGTTTCAAGTATCGAACCTAAAGCTCGATACCTTACCGCAAGACTATTGAGACATCGTGATTTTGTAAAATGCATATAAGATTAGTTTAAACTAAGACAAATCACTTACGGGGTTTCATACGATACAATATCTCATTTAAAACTTGGTAAAAAAAACTACTGATCTTTAGCAATTTCCATGATAAAAGTTTTGGTAAAATTTCCACTGCGAAAGTTCAAAGAAACATTAGTGGTTGATTGACACATTCTTTGGTCCTAAGCAATCAAATTTTGAGGTTAAAATTATGATTAAAACTATGCCTCTTAAACTGGTCCATTTCATTTCACATTTTATCATATTTTTAACTTATCAACATGCTAAAGATTTATTTGAGGTTAATTTTTACTTTCTAGAATACGTAGTAGAGAGAAAATATAGTAATGGACAAAAAATTCGAACTCAAGATTTTGACAAATGTCCACATTTTAGACTTTCCTAAGTTCGAAAAACAAGTTTTGGAAAATGTCCGTTTGTCTGTCTGTTTGTGACAAGGATGACTCAAAAACCTTTAAGAGTTAGACAAATGAAATTTGGTATTACAGAAAAATTGCAGAAAAGGTAAAGGTATTTACAGAAAAATTGCAGATTTCTATCAAATTTTGAGTGAAATGTGTTCAAAGGAAGTCTGTCTGTCCGGCTGTTCGAATATAAGTTAACATTATAACTACAAAACGAAAAGCGCTAGATACATAAAATTTAGTACATAAATTTAATATCTATAATTTAAAGACACCAATTAAATTTTGAAAAGAATTTGAAAAATCTAAGAAGAATTTGATTGTCTGTTGGTCATTAGTTTCAGAAAATGTGAATACGACGCTCAAAGAAGCACAGCTTAAATAATATCAAATTCTGTATGTGATTTTGCGATTACAAAGTAGATTTATGCTAAATTTTTGTTTCGATCGGTTGAGGAAAACGTATCTAAAACTCAAATTCGATTTTTGGCCATTATTAACCCATGCCAGGGATTAATCGCCAAATTACTCGCCAATAATGAGACAACAGATCAAACAAAAATGAAAATGCTAAAGTTTATTAAAGAGTATGCGAGACATTATTTTGGGGGGGGGGACCACTTTTGCTGATGTATTTTGTCATATCTCTGAAAAATGCAAATGTTTTTATTCATTTTATTAATGGATGCCTCGCAATGATTTACTTATTACGACGCGTTCTTGCAATACAATATTATTTAAGCAGATGCTCAGTGTGTTATAAATATTGTGATAAAGTAACCGGATGTTAATATAAGAATTTGACCAATTTGACTTACAAAAATGCTAGTGTTATCTTCATATTTTATAAATAACAGAATTTGTGCTTTATTTATTGATTAACTAAGTTAATAATTTTATTAAAAAAATCTACCTGCCTGTAGTTTCATTTATCTCAGTAAGTTTGGGAGATTGTTTAGATCCTTTATTGCATTACATTTATACATTTACATTTATAATTTTAAAAATTAAACATGTTAATATTTAAAATAATAAATTTGAAAAAAAATTAGTTAAACGTGAATAGTGTTGGGACTCTCACCCGCAAGGTTGTGTTTTAAGAATTATTCTTATGAAAGCCATAATTTTGGGACCATATAAGAACAACACCCTCTAACCTTGATCAATTATATACACCTAATATTGTACAAATGATTCCAAATGATAAATTATGTGTTACAAATGCTGTGCTAACAAGATAACGAAATTGAAACATTTAAGAATTTGACGAATTTTACTTATGAAATTGTTAGTGTTGCCCTAATATTTTATAAATCACAGAATTTGCACTTTATTTATTGACTAGCCGCCTTTGGCGACCAGCCGGTTCGCCAATCTTAATGTTCATTTAAATTTTAATAATTAAATAGGTTGAACCGGAGTTTAACCCCCTTCTTCGCCCAGTTGCGATAACGCGCCAAAGCTGACAATCTTTATTATGCACAATAATTGAATATCTGCTCCTTTGCTTTTGAACATTTCGCTAGACCGTTGTTGGCGATTTTTAAAAACTGCGCCACGCAGGGGGTTAAACTCCGGTCGTACCATTAAATATTTTACGCAATTCCAACTTTAATAGATTCTTCTTCAAAATATTTTAAAACTACAAATTTTGATAGTCATATAATTCACTCATAATATTATAAAGGCCTTCAGTCATAACGTAATATGTATCTCTCTAATTTTCTGTTACCTCTCGTAGAATTTATGTTTTAAATTAAAGTGTAAATGATTAATCTGCAATTAATATAATAATATTTTTTACTGAAACAAAGCAGTTTTTTTAATAATATGATTACTGATAACAGAATCACTGAGCATTTAAACTTTATGGGCACTAAAGAATATCTTTCTTAATTTATGTAATATCTCAAGAATTTGTCAACAAAATTATCTCAGATTCATCATGAACAGATCGATTCATTAACAATGTTTCATTTTAAATGCATCAAACACTAAGAAAATAAAATGAATCGTTTAAAATAATCGATCGCAAACAGGTTTAAAAAAACTTCTTAAAAATGAAAGCAGAATATACAAAAGATGTTTGTCCGTAAGTCCGGTGTTGACCAATACGTAGTCTGGTTAATTTGACATCTGCCCCTCTAACCGAGACACCAGGCAACTAGTTAACAGTCGGTTTAATAAAATGCAATTTATTTTGCATTTCTCCATCCCAGGATTCTTGCCAAACACAAAGTATGTACTTGTCATATGTGGAAAACAGATCAGAATGAGTGCATGATCGTGACAAAGTGTTGGGAGACTCACTATATTCACGAGTATTCGGTGTCTCGCACTTCGAGACATTGTTTGTATAATATAATTTTGGAAATTAGACACGCTAACAATTAAAATAATGAACTTGAAAAAAATTAATTTACTTAAATAGTACTGGGACACTCACCTGCGATTTTAAATGTTAAGAATTACTTTTATAAAGGCCATAATTTTGTGACGCACAACACCCTCTAACCTTGACCAATTATACACCTAAATATTGTACAAATGCTTCCAATTGCCATTTACATTATTGCTCAATGAATTGCAATCGTCATACACTGTACATTAATACGCCTGCGGGTAAGGTCTCACAGCACGTCCGCTTGCATGTTATGGTAAACAGCCTTTGCAATGTTTGACATGACTGCTGATGAGCGGTGAATTCGTGACCACCTTTTTTCTACGCCCCGCATGGCTTTCCACTTTTGTTTTTCATTCTTTCCCCCGAAAGAGGGTCGTGATTGACACTAATTGTCTCGTAAAAAAATGCTCGGAAAGCTTCTTGACCTTGACTCTAGATAAGTGAAAGAGATGAGATAAAAACTTGCTTTGATTGATGGAAAATACTACGAATCCCGGTATGTAACATAGGGAGTCGACGTCTAGGTGAATTCGTTTGACCTGTTTATTTATTGGAAGGAACCTCCCTTCGGGCAGCCAGCAAGATAAGTTGGTTGAAATGTCTTTTATCTCAAAATTTTTTTTGGGGCCTTGTGTCTATGATATCATATATTCATTTATTCCTGGATTCTTTTGTGATGGATTGTTGAGGGAAAATAAAATTCCTTGAAATAAGATAAAGCCACATTAAAATCAGTATGTTAAAGCACTTCCCAAGAAAAACATTTTAAATCATAACAGTATAACGAATTGGCGTAGCGTAAGTATTCGCTGCCAAAAGTATAATAGGATTTTTTTTCCATTTCCACCTACAATAGTACTTTAACAAGTACTGGTTTCTGGAGAATGACATTTTTGGCCTTTTCATATAATTTAATAAAAATATAACAATAAGATGGATTAGTCTCCACAAAACTTTCTCGAACACTCTGTAAAAAACTTGTCATTAAAGGAAACTTCTTACTTGGTTTTGGGGTGCAGTTATTACGAAATACTACTCTTTGATGCAAATTTAGCATTTTTACTGAAACTGTCGAGGTCAACCTTGGCTAGTATTTTTGGCGATTTCTCCCTGGCATGAGGTTAATTTGTGTTTTAGATGAATGTTTCCCAAACCGATTGAAGCAAAAATTTGTTCTAACATTAGACTTGTAGTCACAAAATCCCAAACCAAATTTGATATATTTAAGTCATTGAGTTTTTGAATTACCGTGTATACTTATTTCTGAAAATACAGACCGTCATACAATCAATTCTTTTTTTGGATTTGGCTCAAAATTTGGCAGTTGCCTACATTATAGATTTTAAATATGTGTACCGAATCTTTTCTTTCTAGGTCCCTCTCTTATGAATAAAATTGAAATGTCTAAAAATTATATTTTGGTATTTTGCATGAATAAGCATTTCACAGTAGGCAACCAAGCTATTTTAATTATAAAATTATCTGTCGTAATATGCAGCGTTATAATCAACGTTTATAACACTGCATATATTTTAATAATTAATATAATTTTCCGAATAATCAGAAAACAAACTCACTGTTGAATGAAAGAATAGAATCCTTAGTTGCCGTATATTAAATAATGATAGTAGGTGTTGAATTAACGATTAACAGATAAGCAGTTGTTAGACATAGAGTTAGAACGTAAATTCTTTACCGAAACGCAATACAACCTGTTAATAAGGAAAATAATTTTCTTTGCGGTAAAATTTATGCTGTATTATCAAGTGTTTAATCAGTCCTTGAAAAAACTCGCTTTCTTTCTTCAACTGCCAACCTTGGTATAAAGTACAAATTTTTCAACTGAATCTAATGTCGCAACGGCCATCTTCTTCAGATGTTTAGTTAATAAAAAAAATATAAAATTCTTTATTTGCAATTCTTAATAAAGGGGCATAAGTAAGGCTATTTCAACATAGTAAAAATTACCGCAATTCAACAAAAAATCATAATAAAAGAATTTATATGTATCTAAAACTCTAGAAATTTCAAAATAATTTAATAATTAATTAATAATTCACTTTTCAAAATAAAGTAAAGGGGAATTGTATTAAATTTTTTTAATCACATTTAATAGAAGGAACCATGAGAAAATGATATCTAATGGCATATATGAAATAAAGGCAATTTAAGTAAGGTACCAATTGGTTTTTAGGGTTTGAGATTCTTCTAAATTTTTTATTGATTTTTAAAAACAGCCTTTCTTATTTGATTCATATTTTTTACCCTCTCAACATTTATCTTCTTGAAATGGACAACAATCAATAAATATCACTTACCATCATCATATGTCATAATAATTAATTAAAATTAGTCAATACATTTAACTTGCTATTGTTTTCGGAGTAAATGGTTCCAAAGCCACATATATATAAATAAATTGACAAAATCATTTTTATCCGGTCTTTCAAAGACTAATTACTATAATATTTTCAACTTCATCTTCTGTTCCAGCCGAGTTGCGTGAGCTTCTTTAAAATATCGAATGAGCTTTTTGTAACATGTGTAGACATCTCTAAGTTAGAAAAACACAATTTTTGAAACATGTGCGTCTGTCTGCTTGTGACAAAGACCTCATAAAAGCTTTGAGCTAGATGGTTGACACCAAATTTGCATATTTCTATGAAATTTTGGGTAAAATCCATTTTAGAGGAAGTCCGTCTGACCGGCTGTTCGATAACTACAAAATGAGGAGAACTAGATGGATACACAGATAGATTCAGCACACAGTTTTAACATCCATAATGTAAACACCTGTCAAAGCTTGAGATAAAACCAATCAACGGGTTGACTATCTGTCGGTCTAAATATGGGATTTTATGACTAAAAGTGCAGTTTTGTGTCAAATCTTTGTTTCAATCGATTGTATAAAACGTCTCTAAAACACAAATTTAATTTTCTGATACTATTAAACCCATGCCAGGCATTAATCGCCAAATAATTCGCCAAGGATGACACGATTGATTCAGTAGAAATGCTTAATTCAGGCCAAAAAATATTTCTAAACAATTGTACGCCAGTGTCATGCAAGGCGTTTTCTGGCACGACAAGTTTATTATATAGTATGCGAGAGATATTTGGGTAGATCACTTCCGCTGTTTGAATTATCGTTTTCACTGTCATACAAACAGGCATAATTAATTTTTTTTATATAAGGTGGTCTAGTAAATGGAGATTCGTCAGGCGTTGAATCTTTTGACTCTTACAAAACTTTCTTTTGTATATATTGTACACGAGAAAGTATAAAAGGTTTATGGTATCGAAAAAATAACCTTTTTCTTAGATGTTTTATAATTGCAAAAGTGCTTCTCGTAAGTATTTATTCATTCAAATATTCCAATAACTTAGCTTCACTGAGAACGAAAATATTCTTTCTTTTGATTTAAACTTCATCTATTCTTAACTCACTTTAATTAAATCAATTATAAATTCAAAATTAAATGCATGTGTACAGTAATATTTCTAAGTACAGTGTATTCTGGAACATAACTCTGTAATGGAGTCCTTTTTGTTGCAATAACTAGATGTCTCTTGAAAGAAACTGAACAGATATATGGATTAATTATTATTATTTGCTTATGCTCTTATTTTGAGTTTGTAATAAGTCACGAATTATTCCATCACCATATTTTCAAAGGAAATTATACCATTTTTTTCAAATGTATTTTTTTATATGCAAGAAATTCTTCTGAAATGACTCATTGTATTTACATTTCAACTGATATGAGACCAAATTTAACCAAAGTTTACTATTCCTCTTCGATTATTCGTTTGTGATGAATTTTTTAAAATACTATTATTTTATAAATTTAAATTTTTAAATACTTTTTTTAAATAATCCATTTTGCACAAGCAACGCATAACAAATATAGTTATTGTATGTCCTTATTGCAAAAATTTAGATCAATATAGCAATTTAAATGCACACAAATCTGAACAAAATATCGTTTTGAAAAAAATTGCTGTTTAAAATATATTTTTAAAGTTACTATTAAGTTCTTCCTTCCAAAATGTTCCTTCTATTCAAGAATACACGATGAATGGCATTTTTTTTACATGAATTATATATTTTGATGCGATTACCATCCAAACTATTATTAAAAATTATCAGATATTATTAAAATAGTTCTAATCAAAACGTTTATTGCAAATCTGTGTTTAATGTAATGATAAAAAAATGTAAAAATGTGGGTTATCCTCAAAGATTAACAAAAAGGTAAAAGAGTTGGGGGAGGGGGAAAGCTGCTTCAATGAAAATAATGAGGAAATAACAACAAGGTTTCCACATTTTTTTTACAAGTTCCTGTATTTTCCACCTTTTGCGTGCATTTTTTTTTAATTCGGATTCGTTCTTTTTTTTCTCTCTCTCTTTTCATTGACTGTCAGTTTCAATTTACTGGAAAATCCTCAATGGTAAATCCTTTTCAATTGACACGGGCTGAAATGATTGTTAACTTCAATCAATTTTACGCCTCAGTCATTGAATTGCTTTTATATTAAACATAAACTTGTGGTATCTCCAGATTTCAGTATTATTTGGCTATTGCTGCCCCTGTATTTCCCATCTCAAATCACAGCAGATCTCTAAATATTCCTCATATAAATAAAAGGTTTAAAAACTGTTTACACAAATTTCGCATGAAAAGACTGAAATAACTTTTCGTGATCTGAATTTTATTCCTCGCCTGTTTTCATAGTTAATGGACAAAAACTTACGCGGAGGATAGATTTTAGCATTTCATCTCAACCATCTAACTATTGGATTATGATGTAAGTTTTATCTGGTGCACTTTTATTTATGAATTTTGTAAAAATGTAAATTATATTTTCCTAGCATTTTATCATTTATTTTATTTTTATCATTTAAAAAAGTAAATTACATATATATATATATATATATATAAAGATTTTCATGTCTCCAAAAATAAGAGAGATTAAAAAATTAATTATTTGTTAATGAAAAAAGGTTGGATTAAACGAAATATACTAAATAAAGTATTGTAATTCTTAAAAAAAATCGATTGCGAAATTTTAATAATTTTGATACAATTTGGGTTCGCAATTTTTTTTTTTTTTTTTTTTGGATTTGTCTTTTTGTCTGCGATTTAAAACCGGATTTTTTTTAATTTGTTTTTGTCTGGTTTACTGACATAAGAGTCAACCGGGTCGAACTAGACGGACAAAATGTAATATGTGATCTTTAAATCAAAATTGTAGATAAATATCGCTTTTATGTCTCATCCATGCATAAAATGACTGTCTCTTCTTTTTTCTTTTCCCGTATGAGTGAAGGATTTGTTTAGTAAATGCAATAAACTGGATCGATGAAATCTGGCATATGCTTTTATCATCAGCGCCGTATTAGTTTTTGAATTCATTCAATTAAAGAAATAACTGCCTTTTGACTTTTTAACGACAACAAAAAATTGGCACAGAAACTCTACTTATAGTCCAAAAATCACATACCAAATTTGACATATTTAAGTCATCGCGTCTTTGAGTTATCACGTTTATATGCTTCTAAAAGTACAGACCGACAGATGATCAATCTCTCTTCCCCGTCAAATGTAATTCGTCGAGCTCAAAGCGTTTTGAGTTATCGT
Source organism: Argiope bruennichi (assembly GCF_947563725.1). Taxonomy (NCBI): domain Eukaryota; kingdom Metazoa; phylum Arthropoda; class Arachnida; order Araneae; family Araneidae; genus Argiope; species Argiope bruennichi. The sequence goes on along the minus strand of NC_079160.1, from coordinate 84,659,559 downwards.
TGTCACAGACGGGCATTGTGACATAACATAACGTCATCCTGTGCCCCGGTGCTTATAACACTAAGTTATCTAACCAGTTGGATGAGCACAAGATGGAAGAAAGAAAGAAAAACGTTAAAAGAAAGAAAGAGACGACAAACCATCCAGGGATCTCCAGAGAGAAACCCATCGGTGTCAAATCCTACACGACTGTATTTAATTTTTGCTGAATTAATAACTAAATGGAGAGGACAAAAATACTTAAACAAATGGTGACCATGGGTTGAACTTACAGGGAAATGAGATTACTAACTGATAAGGAAAAAATTGATAAATTACATTGTAAACATCTGTATGACACGTATAAGCATAAACAAACATTGTAGAGTCAGAAATCTGTAGCATCCGTCTTTGTCCTGTGTTTTTATTTCCTCAACGATACATAAAAACATCGTGACATAAAAATGTGTTTTCCGAACTAATGGAGGTCTAAAACGTGGAGATCCGTCAAAATCTCAAGTTCGAATTTTTTGAAAATTGCTATATGTCCTCTACACTACATATACTAGAAAGTAAAAAGGTAACTGTCTCTGAACTTATTTTTTATTGTATGCTTGCAAGCACGAAATTCAAAAGCTCAATAGGCTATAAAAATGAACACTGCGTATTTATTATGCTTAAATTTAAATTATATACATGGGTCTAATTTGGAGTTAAATCCACTCTTTGTTCGTGTTTATATGAACACAGTAACTCAAAAATGGGAAATGCTAGATTAATGAAATTTCGTACATAGATTTGGCATAAAAATATTAGATTCGTTCTAAATTTTAGATTCAATCCTTCGACAGGAAAAAGATGAAATGGCCTATTCGTTTTAATTTCTATATTATATAACTAATACAAAAGTCACCATATTTTCAACTTTTATTCTTACATTTCAATAGAAATGTATATATTTTTATTCTTACATTTCAATAGAAATGTAAGAAAAACATTCCCAATGATTTAATAATAAACCCAACTTTAGATCCTGACTTCCTGTTTTAGAAACTCAAAGCATTTCTGCGCAATAGAAAATTTTAATTGTTCACTTTCGTCTTATTGAAAAAATTTGTTTTAGATTTTTAAATCCTATTAAATTTTTATCTGCAAGTTTCGACATTTACCTTTTTTTATATATATATTCGATAAAACTACTTTTGTTATCCCTCCTTTCTCTTTTCTCTCAACAGAATATATTTATTAGTGTAAATCTTCATCACTAAATTGTAAAGCATTGAATGAAGCAAAGTTTTGTTGTTTATTAGCGTAGAATTTTTTTTATCAATTCAGACAAGTTTTTCTTTGTTCTTCAGCATTTTTTTTTTTTTTGCAAGTATTACAATATTTTGTTTTGTATAGGTTTTACAATTTTGAGAATTCCCTGACAATCGCTAATGATCAGATGTCACGCAGTTTTTCACGCCTATTCCCCCATCCGGGTTGTGTTGACCTCTTTTCATTTTTTGACTGATGAGCAAAAAGTCATTGAAATATGCATATACTTTAAAATCAACAGACATTAATATGTAGTTTCTTATGTTACTGTTTAATAAATTTAGCTGACAAAGGTATAAATTTATTAGAATGTCATCGAAAAAGTTGTATTTTTTGGAAATTATTTAACAAAGTTTGATTAACCCTTATTTGCGTGACGATGGAAATTTCCATCATAACATTTAGTGAACAAAAAACTGAACTCAAAACAGGTGTACTGTAAATGGGTTGTTGCTGGAACTTTTTTCACGACTATTGCGTAATAAGGAACGGGGCTGTTGAAAAAAAAAAAAAAAAAAAAAAAAAAAATGAAATGTCACAATCATTATAGCGGGTTTGAACTTGTCATTCCGCTGTTTGTTGTGATTGGAAGAAACGGACGATTTCTTGAATATTTTTGAGATTTGTTTACTAATAAAAGCGATAATGACTGGAGAAATTTAGAAGAGATTTTGTATGATTTTGTACTGAAGATTTTGTATTGACAGCCTAACATGTAAATTTGCATGATGATGAATATTTCCCACATACCGTTTTTTAAAAATTATTTTATTATATATTTATACTAGGGTTTTTTTAAAAAAAATATTTTTTCTTTAATCTAGAGCATGAATTATACCATCCTGATTTATTTCACAAAAAATGCAAAAATCATGTAAAGAAGGGTTAAGTGCTGTTCATATTAAAGAGTACATATAAAGTTTAGGACCTGTTTAAAGATCCATCAGACTTATTTAGAAAAGACAAACAAAATGTAGAATTTATTAAGAAACTGGTTTAAAAAGTATAGATTTTTTTTAATTAATAAATAAAAAATATAAATAAAACTTTTGAATACTTAAAACTTTTGAAACTTTTTAACACTTTGAATAACAAATGAAAAAAGAGTAAAAGAATGAATAAAAAAAAATAGAAACTATAAAAAAATAAAGAAAGAATTTTAAAAGAATGAAGACAAAGAATTTTTTTAGTAATATATATTTTACTAGTGTTCTAAAAAAAGTTTTCCTTCTTTTTGTGGTGGTGAAAATAATGATGCTGGCTTGAGCTTAAACATTTTTAATAGAATAGAAGTAGAGACCTTTTGAATCAAGATTCTAATAGACAGAAATTAAACTTAATTCAGAAGGAGTTTCCCGAAGCATATTTATATGGAACTACTCACATTTGTGTAATTCATGCGAAAAACCTTTGAATATTTAATCTAAATACATTGGAAGAAATCTGCTGGAGCACAAACTCACTTTCGAACTCGTAACTTTGACAGCAACGGAGAGTAACTTTATTTTTAATACCAATGTTTCCCAATAAATGGATTCTTAAGCTTTCACCATTTGTTAACTCAACTTTTTTATTTTCCTTTTGACTGTTAAAAATAATCCCGACACTAATCTAGCCTTAAAAATTTTTATTTCCAATTTTCACTTTGACTCAAAAATTTATTTCTTGGCACAAAATTTATTTTTTGATTCCCACCTTGACATAATGTTTATTTTTAAACTCCTACTTAGACACAAAGTTTATTTTCGCCATCCCAATTATGCATAAAATAAGAAGAATTAACGAATTATACGTGTACAGAAATTTAGTTAAATATACTTATTTGGAAAATTGTGACGAAATTATTCAAATCAAGCATGGTTTTCTTAATCACTTTTGTTTCATAATTTTGAAGAAATTGATATATACAATTAGTTAATGCCTGGGTTTTCAAAATTGATATGCCTGGCTCCATTTTGGTTGCTAGCCAATGAGGACTGAGTCCACGATTTCAGAAATCGTCTAGTACAACTTTTACATGGGATTTTTTTTAATTGTTTTTCATTCTAAAAAAAACACTGTAGCTGATTTTATAACGTGTGATAAATCAACATTTGCATACTGTGTAATATCAATATATTAAAAATTACTAACTAAAGAAACTATTCATTTAACTGTAATTTTTCCTATAATTTACAACCGGTAAAGCGATATTTAGCGTATATATCGTATATTTAGCGTATATAGAACCTTGAAATGTCAAAATCACCAGAAGAAATATTGAAGGTCAATTTTTACTTTTTCAAGAGTAATTTTCTCATCACTGAATGATCAATGAACCGTGTGAACAGAAGATTTGCAAGTTTGAAACGCTTTTCTCAAGGCTGAATCATGCATGGTACTAATAGTTTATTCTATTTATAGGAAAGATGTGATTTGATTGTTATGTAACATTGGAATGACAGACGATAGCACAGTTATTTAAAGTATACTATAATTTAATTTACGGTATGTATTAATTCTTCAGGACGGATAATTTTAAAAAAATAAAAAAATGAGACTACATTTTTAATGCTTCTAAAGATGAATTTATGCACTATGGTAGAACAGATGCATATATTTTTATGTGCATAAAGTTTTGGACGGGGACAAAAGTCTTAATTGGTCTATGTATGCCCTATTAACGTATAATCAAGGAAGTGAGGAAAGAAGGACTAGCAAGAAGGACCTAAATGCTCAAGGCATCAATTTTAAGAATTGTTCCGTAGAATAAAAAAAAATTAATCCATGTTACATATAGAAGTCAAATTAACCGACTTCGTCAATCGGTTGTTTGCCTAAAACATTATTAACATTCATTTTGACTTGTCAATCAACTTTGAAATAATACATTGTGTCACATCAAAATAAAATTTTACTTTAAATAATATTTTGTACAATAAACTTAAAGCATTCCGCCTGGTTTGTTGCGTTTTCAAAGTGGCGAAATTAATTGACGGATAAAATTGTTGATTTTTATCCGTCTAATCGTTGTCTGACAGTGTTTTTTTTTCGATATGTCTCTATACTAAAGAGAAGAGGATAGGCGACTGTTGATGACATATTTAGGGTTCATGCGAAATAAAAATGGGCGAAATAGGCTCAGTGGCATTGACCGAGGTATTTTCTAGTAGTTTTTCTCCGTAGAGAATATATAAAGAGGTAATATTTAATAAATTGTAATAACAGGAACAATTGATGATTTATCTAGAGATCATAAGCCTTCCAATGAAATAAAAATTGACAAAATTGGACCTTGGAAGAAATAGGGGACAGGTATTCGGTTTTTCTGGTTATTTTAAGTATATATATATATATATGGAACAGAGAAAAATAATGCCATACTCTGATTGCTATATACACCTACTAAGTTGCTGGTGACAACTGAAGGGGAAAAAAAATCACATTGCATTCCAAACACGTTATTTCTCTACATGCCATTATTTTATCCTCATTACTCCCCTTCTTACAATTTCATCATCATCATCATCAATGAGTTCAGTTTCTGGGCTGTCTATGTCGGTATCGCTATAATTTATACTATGCAATAAATTTTCACCAATACCAACAGAGATAGTTCGCCTTCGAAAGATGAAATTATATCATTAATGCAATTTGAAACTTCTCTTACATTTTGCGAGATGTTCTAAAGAAAATGTGTTTAAAATAATACGGAAAAACCCAAACATCATTTGCCTTGCTGATATATTGCACCAATTTTGCCAGTTTTTATTTCATATGAAAGCTTATTCTAGATACATCAAAGGTGATCAATTGTCTCCCACCACTTCTCATTTATCAGAGCAAAAATACTATTTCTCTAAAGTAGGAAAACCTTGATAGAGTTGTCCAGACCAAACCAAGCACCGGTTTCCTTTATTTCTATTTCAGATGAAAGCTTATGACTCATAGATACATTAACAGAAGTTACATACTTTATTTATCTCTTTATTGTAAATATATATCGCAAAATGAAGCTTTAATAGAGCCTTTTATGTCATACACTAAATCATTTTCACCTATTTGATTTACTAAACAATTTCAAACCTTAGCGATAAATGATCCTTAAAAGGTATAGAACTATTACGATGTATTTGCAATTGGATCATATACAGTGGTGACCAAAAGTGTAGACAGTTTTGAAAGTTTCATGTTTTTCAACTTTGCTTGCTTGTAGAATATATTACTTTTCACTTAAATACAAATGTTTATATATCAAATTAAAGGTAATTTAATGTAGAATTTAATAACAAAAATAGTATTACAATATCTGCATTACAAAAAAAGTTACGCTCATTTTAGTAAGATCTATCTTAAATTTGCATTTTTTAAAGTGATACTTACACAATCAATACTTAGAAGGATAACCCTTATTTTTTAAGACAGCTTCACAGCGCCTTTTCATCGAGTGAACGAGTGTTTGGAGTTCATCTTTCGTAATCACATGGTGCCAAAAATCAATTATAGATTCAATAAGTTGTCTTTTATTGGATGGATGTTTTTTTCGTACAAGAATTTTCAAACATCGCCGCAAATTTTCAATTGGTTTGAGATCAAGGCTGTTTCCTGGCCATGGTAATACATCTATGCCTTTATTTTAAAACTATGCTTTGCATACTTTTTTGTGTGGCATGGAGCTGAATCCTGCTGAAAAATAAATAGTGCTTTGTTGGGGAAGAAATCCCTGATGGAAGGTATCAATTTTGGTTCCAGGACAGTTTCGATGTATTTTTTGGCACTCAGGATGCCATCAATCACTTGAATTCGGCCCACACCATCTGCAGACATACATGCCAAAATCATGGCATTTGTTGTTTTCATAGTTGCTTCAATGCAATCAGGATGAAGCGCTTCACCTACTCTAGGTCTCACGTATTTTCTACCATCACTACCAAAGAGCGATATTTTAGTCTCATCGCTCCAGATTACTTGCTTCCATTCATTTTCTTACCATTTAATGTGTTCTTTTGCCCACTTAACTCGTTTTTCGCGTTGCTTTTGATTTAAATATGGTTTTTTCCTTGGAATTCTAGCTTGTAGTCCAAATCCTGACAACTTTCTTCTTATTGTTCTTTAACTTACTGCAATACCCGCTGCATTCATTTCACATCTAATGGCATCTGATGAAATTTTTCTATCTTGAAGGCATAGCCGTTTAATTTTTCTATTGGCAGTAGCACTTGTGCATTTTCTTCGGCCTGATTTGGCCTTATTTTCCACTGGTTTCGTTTTTTCATAACGTAAACAGAATTTTCGTACACCAGAACAAATCACTGAACCACCAACTTGTTTTGCAATTTCAGCATAAGAGAGGCCATTTTCTCTCAATATGACAATTCGGCTTCTTTTTGTAGATGTCACCAACAAGAAGAACTGATTGGACATTGTTTAAAATTAGTTTAATTAAAAAAAGGACTTAAAATATTCAAAAACAGCAATACTCTTTTTAATTGTACTAGTATGCATCATTCCGCAAAATATTTCCACAACAATAACTCTTTTATCATTCAAATAACCTAAACTATAGTTACAGACATTTGATGGGTCCTCAGAACAGTGTTTGTGATTGGCTAGTACGCTTTTATTACAAAACACGTCATTATTCAAAACGATTTGTGTTTGTTTGTTCTACTAAAATGAGCGTAACTTTTTTTGTAATACAAATATTGTAATACTGTTTTTGTTATTAAATTCTACATTAAATTACCTTCAATTTGATATATAAACATTTGTATTTAAGTGAAAATTAATATATTCTACAAGCCAGCAAATTTGAAAAACATGAAACTTTCAAAAAATGTCTACACTTTTGGCCACCACTGTATGTCTGAACTCTTTTTATAAGCACGGGACTAAGTAGTTTGAATTGCTAAACAGAACTATTCAAAAGAAAACCAATGAAATATGAGCTCAACAACAAGCCTACTTATTTTGGCATAAGCCCTAGCAACTTAAAAAAAAAATTCTACAAATGAGTCATGTCATGTAAATATTTGACACTTTACCTACTTTGGACGGCAAAAAATTCAAGGACATGTTTAATTTAATTCAATTTATTTTGTTTACATAGTCAAATACAGAAATGAAAAAAATGAACTCAAAAAATGAAATTTTTTTCGTATGCAGACAATAAATATCTATGTATTTAAATTAATTGACAAAAACCAAAGAATCATTTTCCAGCCTTAACCACTGCTCGATTTCGACAACTTTTATTTTATATGAATGCTCATAACTTTATAACGGCTATGGAATTCTATCATCAGTGTTAATATTGCCATCAAACATTGCCTCCCCCTCTACCCTTCCAATCACTCATCTATTTTCAAGAAAATTTTAAAAACACTTCTTCATTTTATATTTTCTGTGAGCAAAAGCAGAGCTCAGCGACTATATCGATTTCACCAATTTTTATTTCAATTGAAATTTCATCATCTCAAGGAGCATCATAAATGATCGCCTGTCTCCTTTCCTTTTCGCAAGATATTGTAAAACAAAAATATGTAAAAGCCCTCTTCTCAATTTAACAATTGGGCCAATTTCGTCAATTTTCGTCACGAATTATCTTGCTATTTTGCAAATGTAACTAACTATCCGTATGTTCTATGATTATTTTGCTAGTATAATTTAAAATAGTACTTTCTTTTGTTTTAATAAGATATATTTATTAAAAACTGGTCAATCTGAATACTAATACAATAGTTGATTAAAATGGCTGATCTCAAAAAAAAAAATAACTTGCTAATGTTTACACATGATAGTGACATTATGTCCTATTAATCTCTCTGTAAAATAAAAAAAAATATATAATTAAATTGCTGCTTAAAATCATGTAATGCAATTTGTTTAGGTTAGAATTGATTTAAGCATTTAATCTATTCGAGTTAGAGTTAAATCTTCTTTTAATTGCAACTACTTTTAAGGATGTGCATGAGTTTTGCTGCCTTTTAAAAATTTTCATTGATGAAAAATTTATTCATTTAAATTTTGAAGATTCTTTTGAGTATAATTGATTTTTTGTGCTTTTTTCTTTCTGTAAAATATTTTAATAAAAATTAAAACATCTTTCTTTTTTTAAAATTCGGTTTTAATATTTTGGAATGAAATAAAAAAAAAATTAACCAAGCAGATGGCGCGGATATAATTATAAGGTAAATTTTCTAATGAATGCATTAATGCTTTATAATAATCGCATTTCAGAGTTTTTTTATTTTCAGTATTGCAAATTATCTTCCAAATAGTGGTTTATGAATTCAATCAAATAATTGAATGTGAGAGGGAATGATTTGATCATGCTGCCATCTGTTGGTATGATATGTAGTTTTTATCTCAAATTTTTACAGTGGTTTCAATTTCTATTGTTTCTTTGTAAAGGCGGAGGAAGAAAGATAAGGGAGGAGGGGGGGGATCAAGTGTGTTCATTTTTTTTTTCTTTGTGAAATGTAGACTATTTTTATCATGTTATTCAGTGTTAATATTCGTTATGTTATAATTCGTTTTATATTATCAAAATCCTTTAATTCCGTTCCAACATATTCAAATGTAAGCAGAAATATTCGTTTAGAGTAATCATGTCACTGATTGGAGGATCAGATTCGTTTAGAGTTTAATGCTACGAGTTTTGGTGTAAATAATTTCCCAATACTTCATTTCAATCAGCTTTAACGATACACGTTCAAAGAATTTCTCGCTCCGTTTGCAAAGAAAAATCTGGGAATCATTTTCCCACCGGGACAGGAGTTCATATGTCGATACTACTTCCCTCAATGGTGACAGGGTTGGTCGGCTGTACACAAGAAGAGACAGGGCTTCAAGTTCTTCCATCTGAACGAAAGCGTTGTGGATTATTTAGTTTAACAGGTCGAACGTGAAATCTTTTGAATAACCACTATTGTTTGTTATTGAATTATGAAAAAAAAATGGATAAAAAAATAATTGAGTTGAATATTAAAGACGTAACAAATTTTTAACAGACATAAAAGTTTGTCTAAAGTTAATGAACGCAACTCTGCTGCGCAGTTGAAAATTTCACTACCTCTTCTTTGAAACTTTGAAAAATTGTGAGCCTTTTGTTATCGAGATTAAACAATAAACACTCGGGATTTCGACGGAGATGAAAATGCTAAAGAAAGTATTCAATTAATACCCAAATGAGTCAAACTCTTGATATTTTGACGCCCGGCGCACAGCATCGTTTAACAACTTTTAAAAATCCATAATGGATTCAGTGATTGTATGGAATGTCGGGTGAGACAGAACCCATCTCGTTCTCTTAATACCTATAACTTCAAGAGTTATCCTAACATTTTATTCGACAGCATGTCAAGGAAAGTAACAGAATTTATGTCATAATTGCTAAACAAAGAGAGAGAGAGAGATTACAGTTTCTTCTGAAAATTCTGCAAAGGAATCAGCGTTTTGTTCTAATTCTTAATCTAAATTAATCTTTAACCAGTGTTTTTTTATTCAAATATTTCAAAGCATCAAATATTTGTGAATCATTATGTTATCAAATATAAATTTTTTTATAAATATGTCTGTTTACAGCTTTGTGGTGGTTCATATGTGCTATTTATTGGTGACAATTCATGGCCAATTCAATCCCCTTCCATTGAATCAGCGTGGGAGGGAACCACCTGCCGTGGTAATGCCCAGAAGCTTCACGCCAAGGTCAGTGCAGGAGGCCTTTACTAGAGCTGGGACCATCATCAGTGAGAGGCGGAGCACCATAACTGCTAGAAGTAAGCACTAAGCTCTTTATATTCTTACACAAAATAGAAAATAAATAGACTCCTATCGTAGTCTATTGTCAAGAATTCTTCTAATCTTCTATTGAGGATCAGGCATTCCAAATTCCTTCATAAACATTTACTTTCATGATTTATTCATAAACATTTACTTTCAGGATTCATTCATAAACATTTACTTTCAGGATTCATTCATAAACATTTACTTCCTATAATAAGATAGTTTGTCAGTTGCCTATATTGATGCAGTCCTGTTCATGTTGATCCTGTTCAGTCAGTCATCAAAGTGCTCAATATTTGAAGACTTCTTCCATTTTTCTTATTGGCCATCTTTCTCAAACTTATTCTCTTTATGTTTCACTTTTTTTTTTTAAATATATCAATTCTTACTGTTTAATTTCAATGTTTCTCCATTCATTATTACTGAAATTTAAACTACCGGCATAGCTTGCCTAATTCCAGAATTGTTAGTGGTTTTTTTTCTCCCCATAAGTTTAATACATCAAAGCCAAAGGTGGTTTTAGAGTTATTAAACAGCATTTACCATTCCCCAATTTACATATTTTTGTTTGACATAGTTTGGCAGACTGATTTACAGAAGTTTTTACTAAGCTATTATAACTTAATTTATCACATAACTGATCTATAATGGCGTAACCTTGTGAAATTTGATTTTTATTCCTCAATACCAGATAACTCATTCTTAATCCATAAACTGTTTATTTCTCAGTAATAAGTCGTGTTTTAATTGAACTAGCTGTAATCAAATGAATAAAGTGAGTGTACATTCTGATTTCGAAAATTTAGTAAATCTCGCTTGGTGGTTTATTTTATTTCAGAAAAAAATATTGAAAAAATAAGTAAGGGCTATGCAGAAAATTTTGAGTACCTATGCGCAGTGATACTTTTTAGGTGATGGTGACGTTACCGGAATTGACACTGCTGTTAACAAAAACTACGCATAATCCCTTTGCCTTTTATTAATATTTCCTGTACGTGTCTTTCACAGCAATAGCTGCATCATTATCGACTCTAGTTACGAATGATTTCACTTTTAACTTTCCGGTATTGAGATAATAATACACTGTTACATAAATTTTCCGAAATCCGTGCAAGGGTTGTATGATCTAATCGACTCAATAACAAATGACAAGCTTTATTCTACACAAAAACATGAATGTCAGTTGTAACGTACACAAAAACAACACTTGCAGTTAATAGAAGCTAATCAGTAACAAATAACCACAATAGCATAAAGAACTCAGAGAAAGAGTGTTTTATGCTGTTGTGGACTACTTTCACTGACTCAATATTTGACTGACGTCAGCTGTGTCAAGACAAGGGAGTTTCTGTAAAGATCATAGAATTTCATGTTCGATTAAATATATAGACGAGATTCTAGTAATTTCTGGAATTTTCAACTTCTTCGCCAAATTCTCCGAAAGGTCATTGACTTTTTTTGATGATAATGCCATGTCCACTTTATCACGGAAAGAGGGCGCAGTAGTTTCTGAGGGTAAAGACCTCGAAACACCCGAGAGCAGAAGTCTGACATCTAGCTCATACGTAGAAGACACTCACGTATTCGATTCCACATCCCCATTTTCAAAGGGGGCTTTAAACACGTCTCATAGATAGAGCACAGGCCGCAGAACAACCATGCCCGAACTAGGACTCGAACCCGGGGAAGATTCCTAGGCCAGGACGTTGTCATTCAACATCTATCTGTAAGACTATATTCCTTATTATGGAATTAACTTGGCTGCGAAGTAATATTACAAATTCATAACAATATCATTTATGTCGAAGGATAACCTATCTCTTCCTTTAAAAGGACGAGAATAATATTCTTAATTCTTTTCGCTTTTTAACTGATACACTAATAGTTTCAAAAGCTTTTCCCCCTCTGTAGAGCTAATTTTGTCAATTGTTCATCAGGAGCTGTTCCACGGGATAAATTTTCTCTGCAGATTATTTCCTTGTCCACCGCCATTCTATATGGTTAAATTATTGCATGACTAAGGAATATGAATGAGATGCTTGTTGATGAGAATGCTATAAAGTCCTATCTTTGATTTCGCTGTTAACCAGGATTATTTAAAATTTAGTTTATCTATGTGCATTTTAGCAACAAACTGCTTATTTCTACGGATACATGACTGGAAGTTTCTCTAGATTTGTTCTAAACAAAATGCAAATGTGAGTCAGTTTACTTTGGGAAACTTCCAGGAAGTAAGCTTTAATCACGCCCCTATTAATAATGAAAATGTGCTAGTTGTATGTTGGCACTTAACAGGTTAGGTTACTTGGCACAATCTATATGTCCCCCTTGGAATCATTTTTTAAAATTTTAATCAACATTTAATATTAAGTGTTGCGTTTATCTGAATAATTTCCGAAAATATTATTGCAAAAAAAAAAAAAATACTTCGTTTCAAATTTTTTTAAAAAGTGTCTTTTTAATGATACTGATATAATAATCATGTAAATTTTTTAAAAAGTTAGGTAATTTAAGAAAAAAAAACATTTTTTACATAATTTTCAACGATAGTTTACTTTGTTGCTTTAAATTCAAACCATTTTTATTGTTTCATCAAATATTGAATCGCGTGCTTTTTCTCACTGTTAGAAGCTAAACAAGGACTCTGTTTACTATCTGTGTAGCTTACAATACGAATAGAAAATGAAGTTACAATACCACAAAATTTAGAAGATAACTGAACAGCAAATTTACATTTCTAACCGTGCCATGATGTCATGACACTAGTCCCCATTAGAAAAGTTCACATATACAACAAACAGAGCAGATATAAGGCAATTAAAATCACTCGTTTTTAATATCTGACAATTTGAAGGACTCATGGGCATGAAGTTATATTTAAACAATTTAATTAAAATTAAATGTGACTAATATCCCTAGCGAATCAGTTGATCGCCAAAAACATCTAGTGTTGTAATAATTATGACTTTTTTCGTAGATTCTATCCATTTCCGAACGTGGCTTTGAAATATAATAAATGCTTCACTACCTCTTTATCCTTATGCTTAACTAACGGACTTTGCTAGATCTAATAGAGTTAGCATCTCAACCATCTCTTTCTTATTGCATCGCCATATCCGTCATTATGAGAAAAGCCAGTAATATATAACACAAAATAATTATAGGTATAATTAATGAATTTCAGTGAATTATAAAGTAGAAAAAAGATATTCCTGTTTTTTTCTAAAAAGGAGAAACCACATTACAGCTTCCTTTGTGTGTGTGTTTTAATTACACCCTAGTCAATAATAAATGAAAGATGCTTTTACAAGGTTTTTAGAATCTAAAAGGTTAATAAACCAAACAGTTGGGAAATTTGATGACGTAATATCTGATTCAAATATGTAGAGTAATCGAAATTGTTGCTTCCTTTTCGTCTTTAGGATTATGGTTTAAGTTTTTTTTTTTTTGTCGTGTGACTATTTTAAGCCAAATTTCCGCGCAGTATCTTCTGAGGATAAAGACCCCTGAGCACCCGAGGGCAGAAGTCTGACTTCTAGCTCAAATGAAGATAGCACACACGCATTCGCTTGCACAACCCCTTTCTACAGGGGGGGGGGGCTCATTCACGCACCTCACAGAGAGAACGCAAGGAAGAAAAGAACCATGCCCGAGCTCGGAACTCGAACCCGGAACGCCTAGAACATGGGCAAGAGGCGCTACCCCTAGGCCAGGACGCCGGCGTCGTTTAGGGCAATTATTCAGAATCTCATGAATTGCTTGTTAAAAGCATTATCTTGATTCCTGAATCTATGAATCAGAAATACTGATTGTAGAAATATTATAGGTACAAAAAGTTAAAAATAGAAATTATTTCCCAATGTTTGACCTATTGCCTTGATCTTTTTTTAAAGTTAAATTTATCATTCCTCTGCAGACATCCTCCAGATGACTGCTGATAGTTAAAAATTAAAATTTAAAAAATACATTTTGGGTTGATTTTCTTACATTTTCAGCACCCATTGTATCCTTATAAGAATCTAATAATCGGAATTATCTTCATTTTTAACTAGCCTCTTTCATTCGTAAACTATACCAATGCAAACAGAATCCATCTTCCTTAGCTTTTAACAATGGAATTAAATCACACGATTTTATATTTGATGAAACAGTGGAAACAGCTTGAGTCTTCAGTTTAAAATGAATTCTATTGTTGGAAATTAAGTAAAAAATTATTCTATAATTGCCAAAATTCAGAAAAAATCTGCATGATTATTAAATTGGTATAATTAAAAAGATTTTTTTTTTTAAATTTCAAAACAGTGTAAAATTTATTTTTGAAATAATATTTTCGGAAATTATAGTGGAAAATATCAAAAGTTCAGCTTAATTTTTAATTAATTAAAATTTCAAAAACTTACACCGAAATGTACATTTCTATTCTCCAAGACTGACGTATGCCAAATTTGGTGATGTAGATACACTGGTTTGATCTGTAGAGGCCAAACGCAAGTGCACACACACACCCACACGCAAGCGCGCGCACACACACACACACACGCACGCGCGCGCACGCACACACCCACACCCACACACCCACACCCCCCCCACACACACACCCACACACACACACATCTTTATTATTAATAGAGATTAGAAAACATATAGTCATTATGGCATGCATATTTTTTACAGTTCTTCCATTAATTCTTAAATTAATTTTTAAGAAGGTAATCTACTTTTATCTGCATGATGTATTTCTGTTTTCTTCAGGAAGGCCACAAGATCCAATGAGCAATATACCGTCGGCGCGACATCAGCGATTCTTAGCCAGTAGACCGAGATCCAGAAGAATGGAAACCGTACAAGAACGGTTTGAAGAAGCCACCAGAGTTCTCCTCAATGAGTAAAATTGCATTTCTTTAACCATATATTTTTAACACCAACTGTTTGAATGGTGCCACATAATCCAAATCTACTTGATAAGAAACAAATTACCAACAAAATTTTCTATTCTTGAAAGGAAATATAAATTCTGAATTCTGAAAATTGAATTCATTTTAGTTTCTTAGCAAGGCTTTTGGCGAAAAAATTGGTCACAGGTTTGGTAGTTAGTTTTTATTGCTCTTGTATTGGAAATGTCACTGTCTTTTGCCAAATTACTGGAAATGTTGCCGAAGATGACGCCAAAAATCTTTCCAAGAAGCTAAAATAAGTCAAATTAACTGAATTCTCAACAACATTTTCCATTCTTAGAATTTCAAACTGTTAAACTTGTAGTGAGAAGATAGTTACTACTGAAGTAGAAATTTTAATAAAAGATTCTTTTTTATTAACAAATGATGAAATCAAATTGTTGATTGTTTTCTCACTGATGCTGCAGATTCTTTCTAATATTAAGAAATATTAACTGATAATGTGTATGCTAAATTAAATCAAATTCTCTGAAAACCATTAGAAATTTTAATAAATGTTTATAAGAATTTACTATATGTTGATCAAAATTACATGGCATTTGTTATTACTTAACAGCTATTATTTCAAGATAATGAATACAAATATTACAATTCTTCAGAATAAACGAACTTCAGAAGACGATACAAATATTATTTCAAAAGATTAAATCAGTTTAAACATAAAAGTGATAACGATAACATTAAAGAAGTTAAAAACGCTAGTATAAATTTTCTTTCTATGAATAAATGGTTGACTTTGCTATGAAAAAAAAATCAATAATAATTTTTTATTAGAATTTTAAACCTACATTATAACGAAAATTCCTTTTTGGAAAATGTAAGATAAAAAATACCAAAGTGTTGAATAAGCAGGAGGGATTTTTTTCCAATATACTATGGTAAAATTGCAAATTAGTTAGATAAAAAAGAAGGAATTAATATAAAATGTCTGATGATATCGTTTAGATGCATAATCTTCCTACAAGTTGTAAAGATGGCCGAAAATAAAATATTCATAAAATATTGCAGATTGCTTCTGCCATCAGATTATTCTCTGTAACGTGAAATTGAACCTTTAAAAAGATTTCGATTAAGATCATTTCTTATATTTATTTTTTACAACAATTAATAAATTGCTGTGATTTTGTTGCAGATTTAACCTGACTCCTCAGCAAATCCTTTTCGGGCTTTCCCAAGCGAATCTGTCGACGATGCTGGAGGGAAATGAAGTCCAGACCTGTCAGAACCAGTTTAATTTCACGTGCAACCGTAACGATAGGTACCGTACATTCGATGGGACGTGTAACAATCTTCGCCATCCTTCTTGGGGAATGGCCGCTTCTTGCTTCGAAAGATTGGTTGAGCCAGCCTATGCTGATGGTAAGCCCTGTTTCTTCATCTTAACACTTTTCTCTTATTTAATACCATAAAAAATTACACAATCAAACTTTATTAATGAGAAAGCATTAAAAAAATACCTAATAGCACAAAATTTCTTCAAATCAATTGCAGAAAATGACAACCGAATATAAGCAATCTTTTCAAAGATGTTGCAATCTGATTGGCTACATGCGAAGCGTTAATAGAATGGTACTCGAGAGTTTCTTTCGCCAAAGATTTGTCTTACATATCGGATTGAACTTGAGAACTTGTGATTCGAATCTTGTCTCAAATGTGTGAGTCATATGATTCGTCAGTTGCATAAACAAATGTTTTCTGCTAACAGTTGGGGTGAATATTGGATCCAATTAAACCTGATCCAATGGTTGACGTTGTAAGTGGGTCAAATGATTGTAGAAGAAATTATAGTTGCTGTCGCCGCAGGGATGGTATAGTCTTGTTCCAATTTGATTATTAAAAAAATACCAGTAACGGGATTAATAGTGAGAAAAGGGCTCAATACCTGCATAAAAGAAGAGTTTGCTACTGATGTTCGGGATTTCCTTTGATTCGGTTATGAAACACTGTACCCACCGGAGTATCTTCCTAAGTGAATATTCGACGCTTGACATTGGAAGCTCATAGATCGAAATCCCGCCACGCAGTGCTATAAGATATCTAACATTCAATGTTGGGAGGTGTTCATACAATGTATAGCGCGGGCTGTAATTAAACCTTTTAATAAGATTATTGAATGCCAGGCATCTAAATTGTCATCAGACATCCACTAAAATCTAAATGTCTGATTGTAGATCATAGGTCCTATAACCGAATTGATAGACGGTTGTATATGCGAGATTCGTTTACTTCGTCAAATACTTAAAAGTTATAAAAGCCCTCACGTTGATATGATGTAGACGATGAAGTTCCGGGCCGCTTCTTTGTACACTAGGGATTCTCAACATTATAAGATCTCCAATAAACTATATTGCTTCGAAACAGTATATTATCATATCAAACAACTGATAAATTCTTAATATCAAGAAATCATATTTATACTAGTTAGAAAAGTTTTTTCTGAGCTTCTACTGTTTCATTTCAAAATATCAATATGTACTTGACCTGCAACGTAAAATAATCAGGCTCGCTTGTTAATTAAAAACCCAAGAAAAATATTTCTAGTTTTCTAACTTTTCTAAAATTGTTTACAGGTACATCTCAGAAGAGGGTGGCAGTGTCTGGAAACCCTCTCCCACCGCCTCGACGTGTTTCATTAGAAATACACTCTCACATGGACAATCCGACAGATTACGTCACCCATATGTTCATGGCTTTCGGTCAGTTCTTGGATCACGATATCTCAATGAGCCCTCTCAGTCGAGGTAAGTGGATACGAAATCATTGATAAGCTGATTTAACCTTATTTATATTAGTAATGGAAGCGTGATGTATATATGGTGATGGTAGTAGTAACTGCTGTTCAACATCATCTTCCACATACTATCTAATCACTAGAACTCCATTTAGAGGGTAATTTGTATGGTGACCGTTATGGGAATAAAAATACTGGTTTAGAACATAATATTTGATAAAAGAACAATTAGATTAAATAATAGAAATTATATTAAACATGGCATATAACTATGCGTACAAATATGATGCATAACGAAAGTGTGAACATACAGGTGAAACACCGCCTTTAAATATTGCAGTGCTTCTTCGCTATTGGCCCATAAATAATATCGCCTTTAAGTATTACAGTCCTTCGCCTTTGTCCAAAAGATAACATCGCTTTTAAATATTGCAGTGTTTCTTCGCCACTGGCCAATAGATGATATCGCCTTTAAGTACTGCAGTACTTCTTCGCCATTGTCCAATAAATAACATCGCCTTTAAATATTGCAGTGCTTCTTCAATACTACCAATAGATGATATCCCTATAAGTATTAACAATACTTCTTCGCCACTGTGCAATAGTTAACCTCGCCTTTAAGCATTACAGTGCTTTTTCGTCATTGTATAATAGAAGTAATAAAAAAAAAGAGCGGAATAAGTATGAAAGTGAATACAATAAACCAAACACAGTTATCGATGAGGCAACAGACAAACACGCTCTTTATTTTTATTATTATTACTCTTTAAGCAAAAGAAGAAAACACAAATCAAAAGAACTTCGAGATATTGGGAATTGTGTAATTAGTTTGAGGCACTCAGAATATCAGATAATTGAACATAGCTTTATAAGACATAGCTAGTACGGAATAGATATTTGCTTTTAAAATCAAGTATAAATTGTTTTTGTAAATAGTATGTAAATTATTTCTTTGTTACAACTTAAATATTCATAAAAATGTAGGATCAATGTGATGTTTCTTTTCTCGTCAACTTCATACTGTATTCTATTTTGGCAAACAGAAAACTTTACACGAAATGTACTATGTAGTAGTTGTAGAGTTTTCATTTGTAAATTTACATATAACATTATCGTTCTTCCTCACTTGCTTTCATAATCATTGATATTAAATAACTACAAATAATTTTTTATTCCATTTTTTTCCCTGATATACAGTAGATTTCCTGTAGATGCATCTATAATCTACCGTAAGGCCGGGGTAGCCTGGTTGGTAGAGCGTCGGATTCGCGTCCCTTAGGTTGCGAGTTCGAACCCCACAGGCCGAAGATTCCCCGCGTGCTTGGTGATTGACGCGCGTTCAATCTGTCGTGGTCACAAAGTACTCCATGTCAAGAGTAATACCACTGGGGGTACTGGATCAGGGGTGATCGTTCTCTGATTCAGGTCTAAATTACGATCTGTGGTTGAGTGAATGAAATGCGAGAATGAAGTCCGCCCCGTAAAAAGGGTTGTGACATGTGTGTAGCTAAGTCGTTCTCTTGGCTCTAGATGACGCTACTATAAAAACAAGAGACGCTCCCCCCTCAGGCTTTAATCGGCTGTCTTCGAACAGCCGGCTTGTTCATGGCAAGTGCCATAAGAAACAACAACATAATATACCGTAATTTACGGCGGCAGGTCCTTCTAACTAGAAGAAAAGTATACTAAGTGTTTTATTGCTTAAAAATCGATTTTTTAGTAATATTTTTTATTGTTACTAAACAGACTTCCAGAATTGCATTGCTCTAATTCTTCTCGCAAATCTGGGAAAAAACATTTTTTTTTATTTTTTTCATTTTTATATATTTTTGTTTTTCACCACTATTTATGTAACTTTCATATTCCGTGTAGTAGTCTGCTACATCTCTTTATAAGTGCGAATGTTAAAAATCTGCTGTAAAGAAGTATTTATAACTAGTACAATATGGAAACAATTTGATTTCTGTTTCTTGTATTTCATTCACTTCTTATATTTCTACCTAAATGCATCCCTTGCATTTCCATTTAAAAAATGCCTATTGGCACCTCTATTTTCTTTTAAAATTTGTTTCACTAGTTCTAAATCATGCGTTTCATGTAGTTAGGGGAATAGTCGCATATTTTCTTTCTTAGTCTACAATAAAGTGTTTTATGACTCAAACAAAAGATTTTTTTAAAAAACTTTTAATAATTCTCCATTCGCTAATCGCATACGAAATATTTTTAACCGGAAATACTTTTGAATTTTGTATTTATTTGTGAATGGAAGAGTATGCTACCATAATTCAACAATTCTAAAGAACTTTGCTACTAATTAACATTGAAACTTGTATTACGGAAGGATCTTAAACTTACTATTGTTTTTCTGTTTTCTAGTGAATAATGAACTGATAGAATGTTGCCCAACGAACCCCGACGATCCACCTCAGTGCGATCCTATCCTTCTGGAAAGGGACGATCCTTTCTTCAGTGCATTCGGAATCGATTGTCTCAGCAATGTTCGGACAACCATTTGCTCAACTTGTTCATTGGGTAAGTTCAAAATATTTATATATATATAAAGTTTAACCCCATACATAGAATTTTCATTTGTCGAAAATCTTTATGAATCATCTTTCTTTCAAAACTCAGAATTCTCTTTCTGTTATATACCCCAAATCGTAATCGTTTATAAACCCAAAGAAATTTTCATATATAGGATAAAAATCTTTGCATGTGAAATTATGTAAAATTATGACACTTAAAAAATCATTTAGGAATTTCGTCCATAAGAGGAAATATGAATTAAATAAAACTATCTCGTCCATTCTTTCTGCAGTAGAAATTCGTGGAAAAGTGAAAGTTTATTCAAGAAAAGGTCATTTATATTTGCAGG
Organism: Argiope bruennichi; assembly: GCF_947563725.1. Lineage (NCBI taxonomy): Eukaryota > Metazoa > Arthropoda > Arachnida > Araneae > Araneidae > Argiope > Argiope bruennichi. The sequence continues at coordinate 84,638,933 of NC_079160.1, read as the reverse complement.
TGAATTATACATTTTTGAAATGTTATTTCATACCAAACACTTTCTTAATTTAGAACGAAACTTTTACTTTAAATTAGATTTAGTTTTACATTTCTTATAATAGGCATGGTACCTAACTAAAATCTTGAAATGTTAGTGAAAAATTCAATTTTTTATCTGTTTATGAACTCGAAGAAATTTTAAAACATGGGAAGTTAGAAACATAAAATTATGTGAATGGACTTTCTATCAAAATTATAGGTTTCTCTCAAATTTTGGAGGAAATCCGGCATAAAATCCGTCCGTCATATCCATACAAAAATTATAACTCAAAAATAAATGCGTAAAATTAATTAGAGCTGTATGGATGAATTTCAATGTATCTCTACTAATAATAAAGATGAATGTGTATGTTGTATGTATCTTTGTATGTTGGCGCATTACAGATGAGACCGTTTGACCTAGAGTTGCCAAACTTAGAACAAGGGAACAATGTGCACTTTGTTGCTATTTTTCAGATTTTGCTTTTTTTCTTACTTTCAATTACTTTTTTTAATTTTAAATGTATTTTAAAACATTATATTTCATTGTTAAAGTGAAATTTTAGCAATGAAATTCTTTTCTTTGGAGTATCAGGAACATTCAGCTATCCATAAGATATTTAATTGAAAGTAAACCCGATATTCCTGGTAAAGAGGGCTAGTTTTAAATAAAAAAAAGTCGAATGATAGTTTTTAGAATGAGAATGAGACTCCTTAATATAAATAGAGTTTGAAGTCTTCTGGGCTTAAAATATCAAGTTTCGAAAATTTATCCCGTGCTCCTCCGAGTATTATAATTGCACTAACTTTGAAAATTTTAAACAAGCATTTTCTCTATCGCCTCCCCCTTTATAAGAAGAAATCATTCCAACATCTTATCTTTCATAAGAGTTAATCATATTAAATATAAAAGTATTGTTGTCTCTCAATCTGCTGTCAGTCTCATAGAAGACATCAGCATTCTCGTTGGAAATCTAAGCTCTAAAACAAACGGTGTGGTCTGTAGAATGAAAGCGCATATATATATATATAACTTGACGCATCATAACTTTTATGCAAAATATATTGAGTCATTTTCTTGCATTTCAGGTCCCAGACAGCAAACTAATCAATTGAGTTCTTATATTGATGCCTCCCACATCTATGGGTTGAGCAGGAATGATTCTAATGACCTCAGAAACAATGACGGAACTGGTATGTAATCCCTTAGTTTCTCTTATTCATTTTAAAATATGAAGAAGTATCCTTAAAAATTGTATTAAATAAAAATATTGCTCAATGTTTAATTTTTAAGAACATTAAAAAAATTTAGATCTCTTACATGACTGAGTGTCAACCTCAGATCATTCAAAAATCTATCTATGATGGTTAGATTGATCAAGATTCTCTTTCAGACTGAGATCGATAGTTGGTTTATAATTTAAATGGTATTCCAAATCTTTGCAGTAGGAAAATAATTTAAAATTAAAGACAGACAGTAATATGAAACAACCAGAAACAGTATAAAGGACAAACAATTATTTTTAAAACTTCATTAAGATATGCTCATATATTAACGTGAAACTAAATATTGATTTACTTATTTCGTACAACTACAGAATTTTGTTGCTTTTAGAAGAAGCTTCTATAACTGATTATACAGTTCAGAGACGTATTTTATATATGGTAGACGACAACTGCCTAAGGCCGCTTGGCTGATCAGGAGCCACAGGCAGATCGATTAAAAAAGAATGTTATGAGTCAAATTGCTAATTATATTTGTAAAAAAATATTTATTCTGTGAATTACGAAATATAAAGATACTACTATATAAAGATACTAAATTTTTTCAGATTTAATATCTCTGGTTCCTATCTAATTTATTATAGTATTTATAAAGACCAATTTAATGGTTATGCAACATAATCTGTCTAAATAAAGGACAGTGGTAGTTTAACGATTAAGTCTCGACTTCGGGTCCAAATGATTATAAATTTGAAGTGATTCGTTGAAGATCCATCATATCGTTAAGGGTCTGTCCTATGTTAAATTTGATAATGTCTACCAAATATCTCGTGTCATGTTTGCCAAATAAATATTTTGGGGAAGAGTGTTGCCGATTCCGGTGTCGTCTTCGTCATCTGACTACGGTTCAAAATTACCAAATCTATCTCAAAATATCTCTCGTGTTGTTTTAATATAACTAAATTGTTTAAATAAATTCTACATCTGGTTAAATAATATTGAGTAATACCGTGGGAATCACTTAGTCCTGTGTCACTTTAATTTGAATAAGAACATTTGTATTTTTACGAAGTTACTGAAATAAAAACAATTTTCTACAATGAACGATAAACATGTTGATTAAACTAAAATTTTGAAACTAAATTGATAAAAAAAGAGGGACTTTATATTATGCATTGCTTAGGCCTACAAATGATAAATCCACCGTTGTGTACACTGTTTAAAGAAATTGATCTGCAATCTCCTCACCTTTTAACGTATTAACTGCTGTATACTCGATTCTCGTTGTTTTCGAAAGCAAAACCTCGACAATAGTATATGGATCTAACAATTTTTTTATTACTTTTTTGAAGACAAAATATGGTGTCCCCATGAAAATAGTTCTTTCTTTATGGTAATGAATGGGTTGAAATAATAATGGATAACACGCATATTTATTTTCATCTTGTTTTCAGGTACATTACGCTTCGTTAACCGCCCAGAAGCTGGTGGAGAGCTTCCTCCAGGTAGCGCACGACCCGCCGAAGATCAGTGCAGTTTTCAAGATCCCAACTTTGATTGCTTTGAAACAGGTAAAATGAACACGAAGTACAGCAACTGATGCTGTGCATTTTTCAATTCCTACTATAAGTTCACACTCTCCCTATATATGTATCATGTTCAAATTTTCAATCGTTAATAAAATGCTTTTTATTCATCCACTCAAGTTCAAATATATTTTTTTAAACTTGTAGTGGATGACACTTGATGTTAATACAGTTTTTTCAAATATTAATTAATTAATTAAATTTGTCCAGTAATTTCTATTTGGTCTCCAAAGTCGCCAAGTCCATCGCCATGTCACCAAGCTCTGAGATTACTGACGCGACACCCAATCATAAATAATAAGTAGTAATTCAATTAAAAAAATTTTGCCACTTAATATTGTAATTCTGTCATACGTATATACATATTTATATTAATTGTAATTATTTAATAAAAAGTATCTAAAATAAAAAAAAATTGTTGATCTAAGTAGGAATTGACTTAATTTTATATATATATATATATATATATATTACTAGTTTATTAAACTCTTAACATTCCAAAAGCAATTATTTTTTATTTTGATTTTTAGGATATGAATGCCCTTAAATAGTTGTATAATTCGATTCTATTCAACAATTTTATCTAAAATAAAATATTTCTTTATAATAGCTAAGAAATTTTTGATTTCACATACTTTACTCGCCTGCATTGCAGGTTGAATGTAATTAATTAATTAATCGGGTAAAAATTTTAAGAACTGTTATTTTACTCTTGACAATTTATAAGCCGGAAATTTCGGTTAAAATATCGTTATATGACTGTGGTTACCACAGTGAATGTCATGGAGTTTGAAATATCTACTACCTCACAGAAGTGCTGCAAAATATTATATAATTTTTAAAAATTTAATTACGGTTTAAATTTAATTTTATATGTAGCGATATTTTTAAACCACAATTATTATTAATGCTTATGTTTAATTCGTTTCTTAATTTAAATCTGTTGGTGTCCACAGCAGTATACCACCCAAGATATGCCATGGGAAAGTGCTTTACCTAGAATTTTGTTGTAATATTATAGAACAGAAAAAGAGTATTAAAAACTTTTCCGTATTCTAAATTAAATTCCCGCCAGACATCAAAATTAATGTTTTAAAATTAAATATAAAAGATTTACAAAAAAGCATACAGCGTATTTTCATGAGATTAAATCTCTTTTGCATTCTTGAATAAAGATTCGACACACCAAAACTAATTTAACCAAATTAAATTCGTAAATAATAAAATTTCTGTTGTGTTCAAATCCAAAGCCATTAATAAGCAGATCTGTTTATAGTTATATGTGTAGTATTGCTTCACACACTTTAACGTATTTTTCTGAGGCGGGGATGAACTCTTTGGATGAACAGCGATGGAAAAGAAAAATCTTGACCTTGATTCCAGCTCTAAAATTATTTTTCCATTTTAGCTCTTTCATACTATTAAGGTTTTATTGTTTGAATGTTAAGTCGAATAAGACTTACTTTAAATATTTGTATTTTAATAATAATTTTTATAGTCAAGATATATGCTATTGTCATGAATGAATTAGTTATCATCATTCAAGACTGAAAAGCTGCAATATTCAAGTATAAAAGTTTGTGTTTTCCATTCTTTGATGAATTTTAATTGCAGACAGAGCCAATTCATATCAACAAATGAACGAAATTCCAATTATAATTCTGTGAGAAACAGCTAGATGTTTAAAATTTTCAGATTAGATACTCTCTTTATAAACTTTTGTTATTAAATATTAATTATCTAACTTATAGGCAACAAACGAAAAATAATTGCTATTCATCCATGCAAATAACGAAATAATAATATCAAAGCCTACCTGCAAAAAAATACTTTCATTAAAAAAAAACAAGGGAATTAGGAAATATTTTAAAGATTTTCTTGCCCAAGATTTATTATTTATATTTACTATTGTTGTCTGGAAAATAGGAAGTTCCCTTTGCCATCTCAGGAATAAAATATGATACATGCGTAACTGAAGAACATTATCCATTAAAATTATAAACATTTTCTGCCTCGAAATTAACCAACTGGCAAGAAACTAGTTTACTCAAGAATTTTAACTTAATGCTCATCTTTTATAGTATGAATTTCATTTATATATTTCTACACTGACAAACATTTTTAACGAGAAACTAAATCCCTTTTTAGGAGATCAAAGAGCCAATCAGCACCCAGCCTTGACATCTTTGCATGTCTTATTTTTGCGGGAGCACAACAGGATAGCCCGAAGACTCAGAGAGGTCAACAGGAACTGGGATGATGAAAGACTGTATCAGGAATCCAGGTGACTATAATTTTGATTGTTAATGGATTATTCGACCTTTCATATACACAAATCTTTCTTATTCAAACCTCTATATAATATCCATATTTTCACAGTAATTTCTGACAAATTGTTGCCAGTTAATTTGTTTATGCTATAAGAGAATAACAAAAAGTTTCTATTAGTACTGCTGTAATAAACTATTTTATTTACATGGGCGCACTGTCTCTTTTAATGTAGTCTTCCTGCACCAACCACAATATAACATTTCCAGCTTTCATATCTCTTCTGGAATGTGTCCTAGAAGATCATTACTCAAAGCCTGTAAAGAATTGACGGATTTCTCGTGGTCATCCAATATTTTTGAGTAGTCATAACATGTTTTCATATTCATTGCATCCTCTTTCTTAAAGAGTGCATGCTATTTAAACTTCTTTCACGATTCATAACAATATCGCTATTAAATTAATCATTCTCAAATTTGCCGAGTTTTATACAAAACTTCACATTTACTCTTTTTAACGTCTTGAAAGCGTAACCAGAAAACGTAATCAGTAACATAATCAGAAAAATTCGAATTTGCACACATTGCTAGATTCACACTGTCCAATTTCACTAAACACACTGACAAATGAATGCTGATGATGCCGGTCTGGTGATGTCACCCCCCTCCCCACACACACACTGACTGTGATTGCGGTTATTCTTGGTATCTGCTAACATATTAGAAAAGAATTATTTTGATATTAACTCAATATACCTTTTGATAGTATTTATGTTCAAAGAAACTCTATTCCTTTATTAATACAAAGTAACTATCTTACTTTTGTGCTGTTTATTTTCTTATCTAATAGTTTTATTAAAAGAACAATATTGAATAAAGTATTTACCAAAGAAATTAAAATAATTTTGAATTTTTTCAGGCGAATTGTCGGGGCGTTGATGCAAATGATCACCTACAACGAATTCCTACCCCTGGTCATCGGTCCAGAGAGAATGGAATGGTTCGATCTGTCCCTCCGTCGCAATGGATTCACGCAATATGACGAGACGGTGCCTGGCACGCTGGTAAACGAGTTCTCGACGGCCGCCTTCCGCTTCGGTCACTCCCTCATCAACAGTTTCTTCCCAGAGATCAGCAGAGGATCCAATTCAGGCGGAAGACTCAGGGACATGTTTCAGTACCCCTTTGGTATATACAGAGGTCAGGTAGATGGATTGGTAACTGGACTTACTCAGTCACCGGCGCAGAAGTATGACAGGTAACAACGAATATTATTTATATATGATTCTTATGCATAGAATTTGTGTATATTTCTGATTAATATGATTTTTTGTATTTATTTCAGGTACATGGTGAGAGATGTCACCAACCATTTGTATCAACCTCGTGGAAATGAGAGCGGTCTCGATTTAGCATCGCTAAACATCAATCGCGGCAGAGACCACGGCATTCCAGGTTACACCACTTTGGTGGAATTCTGTGGAGGACCGCAGATCAACACCTGGGGTCAAGTGGACAGACTTTTCCAGAGGGGACTCAGACAAGTCTTCCAAAGAGTCTATGAGTATGTTAATAAATTTCATGCTGTTAATAATTTTTTTTTTTTGGATAGCAACTTATTATTATTATTTCTTGCACTTTTGCTGTCATACACAATAGTAATGGTGTGCATACTTTCGTTTCTTAAATTAAACAAGTAATGTATAAAAAAAATATTTAAGTCAATTCCTAGATAGGTCAACAAATTTTTTTAGTTACTTTTTATTAAATAATTACAATTAATATAAATATGTATATATATATGACAGCATTACAATATTAAGTGGCAAAATAGAGGTTGGCGACAAAATTGGTGACCATTTGGCAACATGGCGAAGGATTTGGCGACTTTGGCGACCAAATAGAAATTGCTGGACAACTTTAATTAATTAATTAATATTTGAAAAAAAACTGTATTAATATCAAGTGTCATCCACTACAAGTTTTAAAAAATGTATTTGAACTTGAGTGGATGAATAAAAAGTATTTTATTAACGATTGAAAATTTGAACAAGATATATAAATATATATAGGGAGAGTGTGAACTAATAGCAGAAATTGAAAAAAGAGTCTTTTAATCATTTTTAGTATTTCTATAGAAGCCAAACAAAGCCAGATACAGACTTTTTAGACATCTAATATCTAATATTCTTACTTTTTCTAACAATACAATTTTACTGCAAATTATATATATTAATAGTCTTTCCAGCGAGGCTTTGCTTACTAACATTCCATTAAATTCATTCTTTATTTAAAAACAGAATACTTCTAGGCACCATTATGAGAAAATCTTTAATTTCTTCTAATTAAGAATATGTATATATTGAAACAATTGTTTAAGTAATGTATTTCTTAAATATGATTGAATCGCAATTTTTATGATGAATATTTTGTTACACTTCTTTGAGGCTTTCATCCATTTATTTTGTTTTTCTAAAATAGGGATGTCCGAGACATCGATTTATTCTCCGGCGGTTTAGCCGAGAGGCCCAACCAGGGTGCTGTGGTCGGCCCCACCTTCACATGCATCATCGGCATTCAGTTCTACCATCTTAAGTATGGAGATAGATTCTTTTTCGAGCACGGAGGACAAACTGGATCGTTCACAGCCGGTGAGTATGCAATATGAGCGGTACAAGAATTTGCGACTCGGATTTTTTCTTCTACTATCTCTAACTGATACTGACAAAAGAAAAAGTATTCAATTTTTATGCATTTTTATTTAAGTATACTTGTTTCAAGTTCTAAAAAAATGAAATTTTGAAATGGTTTTTCACTCTTTCTATGATGTGTTAGAATTCTGAAATTCTCTATATTTACGTTTTCTCCATTTTCATGTGCTTTCTGTTCATTATGTTGTATTAATATTTTTCAGAAATTATCTCTCTGTTAATCGATCATAAATTTAATTAAAATTTTGATTTGATTCATGTTTAAAATTTTCCGAAATTTTGATTCTGTGCCAGTAGCACAATCTAATAGTAAATTTAGACAGAAAAAAAAAATCTATTTCTAGTTTTTATAACATTTTTATAGTAGATTATCAATTAAAGATTTTAAAACTTAATCTAATTAAAATAAAAAATACTCCGCATATTAATATTCTTATAAAAGTGTTTTTAAAAAATAGTTTTCATTAAATTTTTCTTGAACTGAGTGTATTAATAACAAGCAATATATATTTATAAGGCATATTTGGGTATGAATATATCTAAATACACACAAATATAGATACTCAAACAAGAAAGAGAAGGATTAAGTGATTGTTTTAATTTTAAACGTACATTTGCGATAATAATTTTAATTATAAAATGTAAAAGCAATTTTTGTAATTTCATAATGATGACTTCCATTATCCATCCATGTTGAAAATTTATAACTTCACGAAATAACTTTAGTCTCACACAAATTTTATCTTATTTTAAAGACTTTTTTTTTAGCTATAAATAAGTTTTATGTTTTTAATATGATAATTTTAATTTTAGATCTTTGTAGAGAAATTTACAGATCTAAAAATAAAAGATAAAATGTGTGTTTAAAAAAAAAAATACTTTTTTTACTGCTTTTGAAAATAGGATGTAATATTTATCTATAAAAATATACGAAGGAAAGAGAAGTCAAAACAAAAGTATGATACCATGGACCGAAAATATAGAAAAACTTTTAAGTAAATTGGAATTTTAATCACATTCATCAACAATTTAATTTTTTTAATGAAAATTTAAAAAATTTCTCTCTTATATATCCATTGTGGTTTAATTTCTCTAATCTACTATTTTCACTTGTTTATGCTTTTGTTCTGATTCTCAGATTTTTGATAACATTTTGATTAACGAAAACAATCTAAAATTTTTTTATCTTTGGCTATCTTCTATTTTTTTATTTGTTAATATATTACGTAATACATTTGTCGGAATTTATAAATATTTTTTTTTTCTCTATCAGTAATGGCTCCTTTTTGAGCACAATCAAAATTTAATTAAAATTAATCGATTATTTGAAAATTAAGTTCCAGAAAACTAAAATATTATATAGTTATTAGGACCGGAAACGTATATTTTTTCAGAATTAGAAATCACCAAGAATGAAGGAAAAATTGATTGCAACATTCCATTTTTACAAACAGGAATAAATTAAATAGCATACAGCAAACAAATATATAGCAAGATTTATGGATAATTTTTTATGATTTTAATTTAATGATATTCATTTTCGAACTTTCAAAGAAAATGTTAACTTTCGAAAAACAGTTTAACTTATAAAATGCCTTGACAAATTTCATTATTTTAATATGATGATTTTCGTTCTTTTTCTTTGAAACGAAAGTAGGTGCCTTTTTGGCAATTAATTTTAAATATCTTTTTAATTAATAACATCTCACGAAAATAACAAAGAACATTGCACAAATCTTTAAAATTGTAGTTATTGTTAATTTGATACAAGTGTACTTTTAATATTAGATATTTGTACTTATCAATATTTTTTTTCTCTTGTCATTCCTAACAGCTCAATTGCGTGAAATCAAGAAAATGACTCTTGGAAAGTTGATTTGTCGGAATTCAGGTATAAATGAAATACAACCCAATGTAATGCTATATCCGAGTAGCAGGTAAGAATTCTATTTGGCAAACCTTTTATTTATTTATTTATTTTTACTTTTAAATACGACATTCAATAATGTTTCTAACTTAAATTATGTATTATATTCTTATATTTTGAAACTAATTGAAAATTAAATGCACAGAATCTTTTTCATTTATTTTCTATTATCTTCAAAATAATGTACTGTATTTTAAAGAAACACATTTTAAAGTAGTAAAAAAAAAGACATAAAGAAATTTTGTGATTGGTTCAACTAAAGAAATAACTTTCTAAAATTGAACTATTAATTTTTTAAAAAAGGTAATTAAATCAAAAATATGTTTTTAAGTTTGAAATTTACAACTCTAAACGCTGCACTGTGACATTTTATGCATTCTATAGTTTCTTCCTTCTTGTTTCCTCTTATAGGATTAAAAAAAAGATGCCTTAGTTTTCGTTCTTTTTTTAATCAACTTTTGATATCTTTTATATTCCTTTATTACAATTATTATTATTTTGGTTGTACTGGATCAAATTTTAATTCACGAGAACTTCTAATTATTATGAATATTTTGTAGACCTAATTCGACCAATCCAATTTAGGTAAAGGTTTTTAGTTCAATCTGAGCAACTTCTGTAACTGTACAAAATCAATCTTTGCCTTTACCATAAAACCCTTTTAATAAAACTATTTTAGTAAATTATTTTCAAACAAGCTTTGAGCTATAATAAAATATTGTGTCACGTACTTAAAAACGATATAATGAATGTTTATCTTTTATTCAAGTAAGAATATTTAAGTCTAAACATCTGTTCACTATCTACAATCAAGTAAAACTTTCTATAAAAAAATGATTTCACAAACAATATTTACATAGTGGAACATAGACTGTCTATTTTACAGCCTAAAATATTTAATCGAATTGATATTACAATAAAGATCCAATCTAGCTGATGATCCAAATACAGACAACTCTATGCTACATTAAATTATTACCAAAATGAGAAATTAGTCAGGAACACGATTTTATTTTAATAATTCAATTCAACAATTTCTGTAAAAATGCAAACGATAATTTTAAAAAAGAGGTAGGAATTCTTCTTGTAAATATTAGTTTAATTAAAAATTCAAATAATGATTTCTGTAAAAACGCAAACGATAATTAAAAAAACATATACGAATTCTTCTTGTTTAGTTTAATTAAAAATTCTTTTCTAGCATTATTAAACAAATTTTGAACATTATTTTGTCATAAAATCAAATTTCTCTTGTTCCATATCAAATTTTTATGATTTAAAACAATCTGATGTTACAGAATTTTGGTAATTTTAAATGATTTATTTATTTATTAAATGCCAAAACAAAACAAAATAAATAAATATTTAACTCTTTTGTTCTTACATCTTGATTTCTGTTCTTATAATGAAATAAAATATGTAAACATTTTGTGTACGTTTGAACATAAGCATACGACTTTGCAATGATTGTGCGCATGTATTTCCCACAATTATTTTCCTTATGGTTAACAAGTCTCTTTTCACTGGTAAATAATATTTCTGAGATAAATATCAATGGCGCCAAAATATGCTCATGTGATATACGTACTATGCAAAACTCGCCAGTTTAATTTTGAAATAAACCTACAGAGAAAAAAATTAGTATCACAATAAACACAAATATTTATATTTTATATGTTCAGGGGCATGCACAAATCCATCTGTCATTTAATTTTGCTGTTAGATGAATGAATTCTATCGAATTACATAAAAAGTCTTTTTCACATCAGGAAATTATATAAAAAAAATTATTTACTTTTTTCCTCAAGAGAATTTGTTAGAAAGGGAAAATGCATTTATTATCCTTTATACAAATCCATTATTTTAAATTAAAATTTTTATGATGCATTATAGTAAATGGTTAAGAAAGAGATTTTTTAAAGCATGCTGACTCATTAATGTGGGATTATTTTTTTATAGAAATCCAATGACAAGGTGTGATGAATTACCTGAAATGGATTTCAATGCATGGAGGCAATCATGTAAGTGCAATTATATTAGTACCATTCTCTTATATGTGACATTTTGTGAAATCATCTTAACAAGCATACGTACAAATATTGCCGAATTTAAATGATATCACAAAATTGAAGACCACATACTTTTTTATGTATAAAAAAGCTGAACCTAAGCGATATTAGAGAAGCTGAACCTGTATAGTTAAAGTTATAATTATAATAAGACTTTCATATAGCATTTAAATAAAAATGAATTTTTTATTCGATTTCAAGTTTATTCACCATAATACTTTATATAATATATTCAGGCATCTTTTGACAAAATTTTTAATCATAATTTTTAATAATATAGTTAATAATGTATATATATAATATATTTTTGTATTAAGCCCAAGATATTTCACTAGTTATTCTAATTACAACTGTATCGCAAACTAATGAAAACTTATTTTTTTAACTAGTTTTGAACAAAACAAACTACAAAATTTAAATTAGTTGAAATCTGAATTTTTTTCACAATTTACCAAAATGTCTCTTCACTATATTGATAGAAATTGATTTTGCCAATCATATCGGCTGCATCCACATACTTTATCTATATTTAACCAGGAGTGTCTCCCTAAAATTTTCTCTCATATTTTATAATAAAGGCGTTACCTCCTTCACCCGCATGAAATTATGGACTTTGAAAAAGCCGAGAAGGCCAGAGAGCTCAAATTTTAATCACTCATGAGAATTATGTGCTTTGTAGTACAATAAAGAAAACCAGTATTTGGGCATTAATTTCTTGACATTGGCGAAAAATAGTTACGACATTTTAATCTTTGGCGATCTTTTTTTTGGCCGGTTAATTGCTGGGGTTAATGCATAAACACACCCGAAAAAAATGAATATGTATTTTGGAAAACTTTTTTCTCTTACAGACTGGAATTAAAATTTGGCTTAGAACCAATATTGTTGGCACGAAATCACATTTTATAAATTTCATTTACTTCATTGTCTAAACCATCGTTAGTTTTTATAGTTATCGCATTTACATGCATATGATAGTGTAGACTGACAGACGTCCTATGACAAAAAAAAAAAAAAAAAAAAAATAGGTCAACCAATGACAAATTTGGTCCGAAATTTGATAAGAATCTGTTGTTGTTTTTTATGGCACTTACCATGGACAAGCCCGCTGTTACGAAGACAGCGATTTAAGCCGGTGGGGGAGCGTCTCTTGTTTTTATAGTAACGCCAACTAGGGACGAGAGTACGACTTTGCTACTCATGCAGCACTCACTTGCTTGCACAACCCCTTTTTACAGGAGGGCACATTCACACATCTCACAGATAGAACAATGGAAGAATAACCATGCCCAAACTGGGACTCGAACCCAGGGCGCCCAGATCGCGGAGAAAACGCGCTACCCCTATGCCAGGACGCCGGCTGATAAGAATCTATAATTAATGAGCTATAATTGTAAACCAAATTTCATTCGCCAATGTTCTTGCGTTTTTAAACTATTACGTTTATATTCACTCAAAAGTACAATCCAACAGACGATTAATCCTTTGACAGATTTGTTTCCAAATTCCAATTGGAATCTACATTTTAGACGTTTAACCCATGCACCAACATTTATATATCTTGCTCTTTACGTCATTAGTGTTAAATTCATATACTAAATTTCATCTGTTTAGCTCCAAATCGTTTTTGAATTATCGCAGACAGGCATAGTCCCAAAAATGTGTTTTTCGAACTTAAAAAGGTCTGAAACGTGGAGATGCGTCAAAATCTCTGGTCCGAATTTTTTGATGGTTACAATACGTTCTCTTTTGCGTATATGAGAAAGTAGAAAAGATGTGTTTATGTGTGCGATGTCTAGACAAACATATTGCAGTTATAAACATGAAATTTGGAATGCCGGTAGGCTTAATGGTTTTTTAAAACACGGCAGCTATAATTTTAAAATTTATTATACAAATTTTTAATTCAAACTTTTGTATTGTTTCAGATGATTTTTCTCATATTTTTGCCTGTAGAATCATTTTTAAAGATTGCAGAAAAAAAATCAAAGCAACGGCATAGAGAATAAACAATTATTGTTCTAAATTTCTTCCACACTTTTGATGCAATTTAGTGAATTTTCAAATAATCACTTTTGTTTTAAGAGTTTTATTGTAAGAGCTTAAACATTTAGAACTCATTTTAAGAATTTAAACATTTTAAGAGTTTTTATCTAAAATCCCTACATTGGACTTCTAATTTCGTTATTGTTTTCAATTTTTTTTACATTGCTATTCGAATATTTCCCTCTAACTTAAAAAAAAAGATGTTTCATGCATTTTTCATTGATTTTTAATCAATTGTTTTCCTGATGAATCCAACGATTTTTTTATCGCTGTTCAGCGGCAGGAAATGTAGAGCTACAACCGCTGATGAGCGACAAGCTTTACGTCTTCAAGAAAAACTACTTTTTTTACCAATTTAGCAAAAAGCCAAAGTGGGAAATCAAAAATCATGAAAAATATTAAATTCTAAAGCCATCGTTTTCAGAGAATTTTTTTTGTCTCTCATGTACTCTTTTTAGCGCAACTTATTTTCGGCGATTTTTTTATATTTTTGTCCTCTATTGCTCAGTAGATGATATTACTGTTATAATTATTCTTAATCTAAAATATTATACATGAAAAGATTTTAATACAGAGAAACTCCGGATGTATCACTAGCAAATGTATAACATTTTTTAAAAAATTGCTTTTGTCAGTATAATAAAAAAAAAAAAAAAATTCATCGAAAATCTGGAAATAAAAAAACATAGGTACAAAAAAATGTTATAAGATACATATACATATAATAAGAAACAAAAAAAGAATCCTAATAATTCATTATAATAAAACTGAAATACGTTAAAAATGCAATTTCAATTCTAATTAATTTAAAACTTTTTTATGTATGCCTTAAGCTTTTACAGTTTTTTTTTTTTTGACCACCAGATTTTTATTACAAAAATTACCTTCTTTTTTTATTAAATTGATAAAATCTTTAACGTTTTTTTAAAAAGATTAATATATTCAATGTATATTGTCATACAATAATGTATATTAATTCCAAAAATGAATGCTAAAAGATATACATACAAGTATATTCTGCGTAGAATCTGCTAACTACTAATCTAATTTCATTACTTAAATGAAAGATGGATTGTGGACTAATTTCTGACGAATTTGATTAGTCATGTTTTACAGAATAAATACCTCTTAGTTTATAGTATTAAATATTTGATTGCAATTATACGCATATGAAATAATAAAAATATATTTATATGTTAATATCTTTTTTTTTCTTCTTTTAGAATTGTAACCAGCTGTATTTACTGAAAATGATGCTCAAAAAATGAAGACTTCAGACAAAGCGGATATCTTCTTTTATTTTTCAACATGTGAAATTTTCCTGCAACATCTGAAGTCACTGCAGATAATTTCATTATATGATTACTGTTCATTCATATAATTCATGTATCGAACGTAATTGTTGTGGATAATGCACTGCTTTTTTTTTCTGAAAATGTCATATATCATGAAGATTTACAGAACTGTTTATCTGCTTCATCAGCGTGTATTTGTGATTGTGGAAAGATTTTTATGCATGCCAATCCTGCATGTTCATTAAAGATTTAAAAATTATTTTGTGCTTTGATTGAATTTGCAACAAAAATAATTAAATAAAATTAAAATTAAATCTACAATCGCAGATTTCAAGTTATTATGTGAGAACATTATTATTTTTAAGTCATTATTTGTCTTAATTAATTTAAGTCATTAACCAGTTTAAACCGGTTTGAAACAATTACGAGACGTCTCTATCGGTCTCTCTCTATATATATGTATATATAATGATAATTTTTTAAAACTTTCATTTTTAATTTTTCTGACTGACAAACATTTTGGAGTTTGACCGATTTTGAGATGAAATAACAGCTATGATATCATAGTTCTACGTCAACTTTTTAAAAACGCTTCTGCATTCAAAGAAGCATACGTAATAATAAAGCAATACTGGTAAAAGCAGATCAACCTTTTAAAAAAGCATCTGCTTTCAAAGAAGCACGCATAATAATAATGCAATGCCCTTAAAAGAAGTGATTTCGAGCTTTAAAACCCCCTAACCAAAACAACATCATGTTCTCACATGATAATAAAATAAGTCAGAAAAAGTTCTAAAAATGAAAAAAAGAAATTCATTTCATTTTCTCCCATTCATATTTTAAAATAAGAAAATCAGAATTGTATCCCTGCAACATTTTCATTATGCCTTCCCTGTTTTATGCCTAAATATTCGGTATTTATAATGCTTTAAAAATATTTAGGAAATTTGTATTCCAATAATCTTTTTAGAAATTTTAAATTATTTTTATTTATAATGCAGACAGCATTTAACATTTAAATATAACACTATTGAATGAGAAATTATTCAAAAATGCATATTTTGTTAGCTATTAAAGATCCGCACAAAAAAAAAACAATTTTTAGCAGCAATTTTTATATAAACTTGAATAAGAATTTAATGAAAATAAATCATCTACAGTTTTTTTGAATCTAAAAACTGTTTAAAAGAACCAAGGGCAACGCAAAAACAAACAATGTTACTAAAAAGTTGGAAAAAACACGAATTTGAGATTTATTTCTAGATATTTTCATAAATGTGGATTTGCTTTTTGCTTACTTTTCTTAGAAACCAGAAGGTATTAATTAATATCATATATAATTTGTAAATGTTTTAAATAATTTTCGACTTCCTCCTTCTTTAAATCAGTGATATAGTTTGTGATTGACGGTCTGGTCTTTTTTTTAAAGATATGGATGCTTTAAGGAAAATCCCTTTTAAATATAACAGAAAAAATTCCATACATCTATAAAATTTACAAAATATTCTTTACGAAAGCACTTTTTTTGTACTGAATAATACCATGCACCAATTTTCATGCTGCGTGGAAATACGTCACTCAGAATTTGTTCACTTAACAAATCTTATTTTGGTTTAAAATAGATAAATCGGCAAAAAATAGCCTATTCTATTAGAAAATGCCAAATCTGGCATCATTTGCAGACAAGTTTTTATTGCTTTGAAATAGAATTTTACCTTAAAACCTGGAGGCCTGAAAATTCGATTTCTTTTAATATCCAATAATTCTCTTATAACCAGAGGCGGTGGTCCCTAAGAAACTTTCTCGCACGTTCTCTAATAAAATTCTCATCCCCCTTCCATCGGATGAGATTGTGGACCTTAGGTAAAGATTCGAAATGACTTGCATGATATTGGGGAATGATATTTACAAAATATAGATCTTTAGAGTAAATATAATATTTTTGCTGAATCTATAGTTATTATATGTATTTTTGACATCTTTTTTCCGGCCTATTGAAACCAACATTTAACACAAAACTACAATTATAGTCATACCATATACAGCATACGGAATTTCATTAATTTAAGTCATAACATTTATGAGTTATTGCATTGCAAATCAACAGACGGTCACCCGTTTTACGGATATGACTCAAAAATTTTAATAAGTATCTCTATCTTAGAATGTTTAATTTGTGTAGCAAATTTTATCTGCCTAGCTATTTGTGTTTTGTAATTATTGATTTCCTTTGTACCCGAACACCAGGCAGAAAGAATTTCCGCAAATGGATTTCGATCAAAATCTTAAAAAAAAAAAAAAAAAAAAAAAAATCTACAAATTTGGCTTTAATTCTATATACTAAATTTCAGTTGTCTAGCTTAAAGCATGTTTGAATTATCATGTTCACAGACAGGCAGGTGTAATTCCAAAAATGTGTTTTTTACGTGCGCTGGAAGGTATGAAAAGGGCAGATTCATATCATGTGCTGTTTCATGCTCCGTCAATCCTACAGGACAGAATACAGGACACTTTACGCTATATAATAGAAAACACAGAATGGAATAATGGAGGGTTCATTCAGAATGCTTAGTGCTGTTTTTCTTTGTTTCTTCGCTGCCGAGCTGCATGTATTTTTATTGACGCAAATTGCATCACATGAAAATTATTGTCTTTTCTCTACAGGGTGCGGCACAAAAACTCGAACAAAGTTTTTACATCGTAGAATAGGAGTTAATTCATTTCTTTTTAATTTTCGTTCATTTCTTTTTGTCTACCACTTCAATTATGACATATTTTATAATGCGTCTTTTAGAATATGTACTGAATTTTGACCTTTTTACATGCCAAGCAAAAGGTATGCTATTTTAAAGTTGGAAAACGAACAGTATGAAGTCGTTCGTTTGCTTAATGTGTCTCGGAAAACAATGTCTGATGAAATATATCGTTCCAAACAGCTTGGCAATGATGGTCAAAGTCCAGGAAGTGAACTAAAACGCATGATGAACTCTTTCAGTATCCGTAAGGTTATCAAAAAGCGAGTTCAATGAAATTCAAAGGTTTCCATGAGAAAGATGACTGGTGAACTGGAAATAAAAGACCGATCAGTGCAACGAATGGTAAAATCAGAGTTTGGACCGAAGCCTTACAAGATCCAGAAATTTCAGCTTCTCACTGAAAAAAAAACAAACTCGTGCGGCTCCAAAGACACCGAAAACTTTTGAAAGGGCCACATGTCGACACTGAGAGAGATTCCTTTTCATTAATGACAATCTCTTTATCGTCCAAAAGCTTGTAACTCCTAGAACTATAGGTTATGGTCTGTAGACGCACTAAATACTTCAGCAAATGTTGAATATCGCAAAAATCGAAAGTCGGTCAGGGTCTGGGGTGGAAAGCTGCACAACCTCTCTGGTTTTTGTGGATGAGGAAGCTAAAATAATTCAAAACGTGTACTAGTGAGACATTCTAGAAATTTTTAAATTTCCGTGGGCCGAAACGCATTTCGGCAATGTAAAGTGGGATTTTCAACAAGACTCTGAATCAGTTCACAAGGCTAAAAAGACGGAAGAGTGGTAGAAGGAACATTTTCTGGACGTGATATCATTTGGAGAATGGGCACAAAACTCGCCGAATCTCAATTCCATGATTAAAGTGTATGGTCCATTTTGGAATCTTGCTCTTAACGACATAACGGTTTGGATTCTCTAAAGCAATAGCTTATGCGGGAATGGGATAGATTAAAGAAAGAAGACTTGGGGCCAATGCTGAAAATTTCAATAAGCGTTTGTGCCTCTGCATTGCTGCAAAAGCCAGATAAAGAAAAATAAAAGAGGTACTTCGATTGACACTCAGACTTAGACCTCAAAGACACGAACCAGATTAATTTCGACCGACATTCATTTTTAAAATAAAAGATTTAACTAATGATAACAAACTTTTGAAAACATTAAGTTAGGCCAGCTGGATATATTAATCTGCTTGGCATGGAAATTACTGCATTTCCAACACTGCCTTAAGAAAAAGGTGCGATTTCGTTCTAGATTTAGTTTTCATACATGGGCAAGTGATCAATCTCAGAATCTATACTTGAATTCCATCACCGGAAAGCGGTTATTTTGCAGACAAGAATTCTATATTTATCAGTTTGCACCTGTTTTTCAAGGTGACCTAGTCAATTTTAAGTGCAAAATGCATTTTTTCAGATTCTTTTTTCTGATGAATCATTTATAGAAATTATCGTGAATATATAAATGTCTCTATTTTTCACTTTAAAGTAAAAAAAATAATAAGCAATAAAAAGAAAAGCAGTGTTTATTTTAAAAAAAATAATTGCCGAAGAAATTTCCTTTTGTCATCAAAATTCAGGTTAATTTCTTTTCTTGTGTTTTTGAAATGTCCCATTTATGTGCGTATAATGTAAATTTACACATTTATTGCATAATTATGTCTGCATAAATTGACAGACAATTAGCTTGTTATAGGATTTGGTCCACATTGAAATAGATATACAAAGTATCCCCCAAAATGGCAAAAGCTTTTATTTTACTAAATATTTCACTTAGGCAAATGCTTCTAATTACAAAGCTTCATTAAATAAGGTGGAAAATTGTATGAAAATTCTTTTTTGATTCTGTGGAGATTGATAGAAATATATTTAAAAAATTAATTTTTTTGTAAACCTTTCTCAGTGTAAAATTATCTTCTGTAAAAATAAAATGTTTCTTTTACATTCATCTATTGACAAAAAAGTGTTACGTTTCTATTCACAAAATTTGCAGAAATATACTTATTTTTAAATTTAGAGGAACTTATTATAAATTTAAATGAAACATTTATTTTGGAAACGTTATTCAATAAAGAGTGCCATATGTGAATATTTACTTATTAGTACATCATCTAATCACCATAATGTTGTTCGCTTTGATTGGTCGACATTTGGAAATTCGATTACAGGTAGAGAAAAGAAATTTGAGGAATTAAACATTTAAGATGTTTCAGTACTGGATTACCGAACAAAGAAATAAAATTCTTTGCTCTGATTTGTACGTTTCAGTAACAAGGAAAGTTTTGAAATGCTAATGCAAGTAATCGTAATGCTAACCTACTTATAAAAGAATATTACCGTCGTTTGCTGAATAACCGTCATTCTTTTAGGAAATGTGTTTGCGGAACGATTTAACGATGACAAACTATGGGATTCTAACTTAGATGAGGGAGAACTGAAAATACAAATGACACAAAAACTGATATTTTTATTTATTTTTCAAGCACACTTTTTTTAGTGTACGAACCATTCGATCAGAATTCACAATTCCGAAACTAATACTAGAGATAACAGTTCAGCGTAATAACTGCCATTCATACCGTATTTTCTATTCTAGAATTTTTCCAATTAACAAAATCACCTCAAATGAAATCAAATCCTTTTTTCTGAGATAAACGAATTTTAAATTTTTTTGGGGGGGATGGAGGTAAACGAATATCTCTTTGATCGAGAAAGAAGCAATGATATTGAAAGCTACCTTTCTGAAATTGTAAAAATCTTTCTTTTCTGAAAAACGTAATTTGGACAAACGAATATCCCTTTAATCGTGAAAGAAACAATGATCTTCAAAGCGAACTTTCTGAAATGGTAAAGATCCATTCTTTGTGCAAAAGTTTCATCATTAATGGCATTTTTTTTAAAAAAATATGTGGCATAGTATTGTTAGAAATTCGTTAATTCCCTTTTCTATTTCAGTATGCAAAATGTTATCAATACATTCATTTAGTTAACTATCGAATCTTTATTACTATAACTATTGTTATCGAACTGCTGGTCACCGAAGGTGCTTAGTTATTTAATTGCCTAGATAAATCTAAATAGTGCAAATAAATTTTTTATTTAAAATTTTTCAGTAAAAACTTGTATCTTTCAAGTTGAAAAAAGTAGTTTATATAGCTTAGCTTGTGTAATGAGTAGTCCGGACAGTTGCAGAACCGTTCGATATCAGATATTAAGAACTAGCCGCCTATGGCAATGAGCTGGTTCGTCAGGATTAATGTTCTGTGAAATTTCCAATGAAATATTTTATATCTCCAAATAACTTCTCCAGAAGAATATTTTTAATCTTCAAATTTGCTCATAT
This sequence comes from Argiope bruennichi, assembly GCF_947563725.1. Taxonomy (NCBI): domain Eukaryota; kingdom Metazoa; phylum Arthropoda; class Arachnida; order Araneae; family Araneidae; genus Argiope; species Argiope bruennichi. Next base: position 84,617,678 of record NC_079160.1, on the reverse strand, counting down.
TGTAAAGACTTGATCCTGTCCGATCAAATAAAGGGTAGCGTTTATATGCAATTTTCTTTATTTATAGCCTTATTTACATAAAAACATCTCTTTCTCATCTAGGTTAAATGAATGATGCTATTTACAACACAAAAATTAAACAAGAATAGTTCATTGAACAATTTCGGAGAAAACAACTTCACAAGAACTACTACAGGAGTAGCTCTCGGAATCTACCGAATTTCCTTCGGCTGGAATTTTACTCAGAAGTCCGATTCACACGAAGCCGCTCTGACCTTTTTCCCTCTCTTCTCTTTTTCTACCGAAAAATCTCTCATTTTATTTTTCTCTCAGACTCCACCTCTCATGTCCACATTGGTACACTTGAGCACCCTGATACCCAATCACCGTTCAGAACAAACCTGAATGGTCTCCGGTCGACCGTGGGAATGTCTGTTGATGATCCACCAACCACAATGGGAAAAATGAAGATTGACATCTGGAGGGTTTGACACTCTCCCCTTTCGAAGACACGATTTATTTCCCTGGGAAACACACGTGTGATTCCTTATCTGGACTCACAGTAATTGGCCAGATGACCGTACTTAAAAGGAGGTCCCCCATCTGGTAATCTGGAGACATTTAACACTGTGGGTGATGATACAGCTGGCCAGAAATGCTAATTATCGAGTGTGGGAAAAAAGGACGTCACGGTGGTCACCAGGATTTCAGGGCGATTGATCTGGGTCTTTACAATACTATTATGGAAGCCTCACAATATTCTGTTCATTGTACCATGTATCCTCTCTAATTTTCTTTCAGTCCCCGTAAAACTTGAATTTTAAATTGAAGAGGAAGTTATAATACTTCATTAAATAGTTTTTTTCCCCTGAAGCCATGTAAGGAGTTTCCATGTCTTACCCAAGGTCCGCAATTTTTTGCGGAGAGGAGTGGAGAATAACACCTTTATTAGAGAGTTTAAGAAAAAGTTTTGGAGAAATCACTCCCGCTGGTTTATCTATACTTATAAATAAAGCTCAATGTGTGTATGTGTGTGTGCGCGTGTTGGCGCTCTACAGGCCAAGTCATTTGACCTACAACTAAAAATTTGGTACATGTATATCTTAGAGGTCGGGAATGTGCACCTGGGGTCCCTTTTTTGAATTTTTAATTAGGATTTTAATTATTAATTAAAAACTAACTTTCCCTCCAAAAAAATCTTCCATTTTCCCCACCGCATTTGCGTTACCGAAAAACTCACGCATTTGCGTTACCGTAACTCGCGTTGAATATTCACGCATGCGCATTGTGTTCTGATTGTTGACATGACAACCATTGTGAACGGATGATTTAAATTATTTTTAGGTTAGTTGCATGCTTTTGTAATTAAATTGTATTTATGTTAGTTATATATTTTTTGTATATGCTTATAGTTTTAAGTACATCGTTTTTTAAGTAGTTTTATTTAAACCTGTTTTCGACCGATTATTTTAAACGATTCATTTTATTTTCTTAGTGTTTGATGCATTTAAAATTAAACATTGTTAATGAATCGATCTGTTCATGATGAATCTGAGAAAATTTTGTTGACAAACCCTTGAGATATTACATAAATTAAGATATATATTCTTTAGTGCCCATAAAGTTTAAAGGCTCAGTGACTCTGTTTTCAGTAATCATATTATAAAAATAATGCTTTGTTTCAGTAAAAAATATTATATTAATTGTAGATTAACTCTTTCCACTTTAATTTAAAGCATAAATTCTACGAGGGGTAACAGAAAATTAGAAAGATACATATTACGTTATGACTGAAGGCCTTTATAATATTATGAGTGAATTATATGACTATCAAAATTTGAAGTTTTAAGATATTTTGATGAAGAATCTATTAAAGTTGGAATTGCGTAAAATATTGAATTATTAAAATTTAAACGAACATTAAGATTGGCGAACCGGCTGGTCACCAAAGGCGGCTAGTATCAATTAAATTTCCATGCGTGGTTTTGTTTCGGTTTATTTGTTATGAGAAATTCAAATTAATTTTATTGGTCTATCAAAGCATTCAAACCTCGTGTTTTTTTCTAATGTTTATATTAATATATATGACTAAATTCATTCGGGATGAATTTTTTTGTAAAACTTTTTTAAATAGTTATATTTTTAAATATTTACTAAAAAAAGACTGAAAAAAACATCTATGAAACCAAAATATACCAGTTAAAAAGCAAAAGTTTTATATAAACTAAGAAAAAGAGCCTTTTTTAGGCTAAAAAGATATATAAAGTAAAAATCTTCTAGTTTAGAAGTTTATCAAATGATTTGCTTAAAATATGGCAGATAGCTTAAGAAATGTATTATCTAGTTCCAGAAATAAAAAAAGCTGTAATTCTATCCATTCTTCAAATATTGGGGTTGAGCTGATAAGTAACACAAACATTTCAAGGTTTTTTTCAGGAAGAACTAAAACAACTATTAAAGATTTCTAAATAATTAGATTACATATTTTCTAGTTCAATAATGTGAGAATATGTAATCTATTTAATTGAGAAATTATTACACCAAATTTGAAAAAATAAATATGCATTAGATTTTAATTTATGAGGTTTTTTTGTAAGAAAATTCTAATAAAGATTGGAATTTGAGAAAATAGATTTTAAAGATATAAAATAGCATTAGAAAGTATGTAAATTCAAATATAAAAATCTGTATAACTTCTCAAAACGAATTCTAACAGTTTTATAAAGAAATCTGTTCAAACCTTAAGAGTATTAAATAAAAAATATTCAGAATTTCGCAATAAATCGACTTTTCAATATAGTTGCCTACCTAAAATACTTTCTTTGGAATTACTTTATAACTTAATGTTTCTTACTTTCACCCAAATAGGATTACCTAATTTCGTAATACACATAACGCTTAGTTCACAGGTGCAGTAATTTCGCATTCATATTTTCAATCTTACCACATAACAGAAAGAAATTTGAAATAAACAATTTCATAATAATAGTTAAACAGCCAGGAAAGTCAATATTCCGGCTTAAATTATGGTTTTTAAAGGTGGCAAGTATGAAGGTAAACATTCTGCGTCCTTGGAAATGATGAAACTGAAGTAATTTCAATAAAGCAAGCAGCTGCAATAATCCTTCCACTAAAATGTGTTAATCGGGTCGTTATATCCGACTTAAATTCTTGGGCATCTATGAATATCTGTTGAATTAATATTGGGAAAGAATTTCAAGATGTTCAAATACAAAACATTTAAATGCCCAATCTTCCAAAAGAATAAAAATAGAGTTCTTGTTGTACCTCATTTCTTTTCTCGATTGACTGAGAAGTAGTACTTCCTTTCAACATTATTTCATTTCTTCGTTGGTTTGATGACATGGCATCAATATGGTAAGTTTCAAATTTTCTATATTTTAATGCAATTATCAGTTTTCAATGACAGAATAAATTATCTTTTTTACTTTCTTATATAGGTCGTATTGAGAAAATATTGTAATCGTCAAAAAATTCGAACTCGAAATTTTGACGAATTTCAAACTTTTCTGAGTTCGAAAAGCATATTTTTGGAAAATGTCCGTCTGTCTGTCTGGGACAAAGATAACTCAAAAACGCTCTGAACTAAACAGTTAAGATTTGGTTTTACCAAATTTGCAGATTTCTATCAGATTTTGTGTAAAATCTATTCAGAGAAAGTACATCTGTCCGGCTGTTCGAATATATTAACATGATAATGATAAAGCGAAGAAAATACGGTAGATAAATTCGGTTCGCAGATTTAGCATCTATTTAGGATGACATGACAGATTCAGTAAAAATTCACTCAAAAGTTATTAGTTCATAATTAATGATACCAATGCCATGTTAGGTGCTCTCTGTCTTGACAAGTTTATCAGAGAATATGCGAGGACTTTTTGGCAAGATCACTTCCACTAGTTGCAATATGAAATTGTTATTATTTTATCTATCTGTATTTTTCACATAAGATATTGTGTGCGTTTTTTAAGAAAATGCATTTATTTGCGTGTGCTTTGATATGCAATCTATTGTTATTATATCATATATATATTTTCCAATAACAATGGATCTAATATGATAATAGTAGCTTTTATTGGGTTACAAATTCTTAAAATTATTCTTACTAATACGGGTTCAGTTCAGTTATATTAACGTCCCGTTTAAAGCAACACTAGGGCTATTTTGGGACGGACCTCGTAATTTTGAACCTCGGTCAGATGATGAGGACGACACCTGAGCTGGCAACCCCCTCTCCACACCAGCGGGAGGACGTTTGGTCGTGACGAATTTAACGTGCAACAGACCCTCTTACACGACGGTTCTTCGGTGGAATCGGGACACGAACTTGAAACCCTCCGGTTCCGAAGCCGAGACCTTACCACCAGGCCACTGCGGCTCTTACTAATACGGGATTATTTCGAATATGAGTTAACACGATAATTGTAAAACGAAGAGAGCTAGCTAGATGAAATTCAGTACATGGATTTTAACATCTATAGTGTAGATACCTGTCAAATTTTGAGCCAAATCCAGCCACGGGTTGACAGTCTGTTGGTCTGTACTTCCAGAAACGTATTCATTCAAAAACGCAATGACTTAAATATGTTAAATTTGATATGGGATTTTGTGACTACGACTGCAGTTCTGTGTCAAATTTTGGTATCAATCGCTTCAGAAAAACGTGTCTCAAACACTAATTCGATTTTTGGATACTATTAACGCATACCAGTGATTAATTGCTAAAAAAATGGCCAAGGATAACATAATAGATTCAGTAAAAGAAAAATGCTAAATTCACGTCAAAATTTAATATTTAGTAACTATTACATGCTAATACTATGTAAAATATCCTCTGTCACGAAACGTTTATTAGAGAGTATGCGCGAAAGTTTTGGGAAGACCACTTCCACTGATTTCCTACTCAAGTATAGAAAGAGAAAATATTCTGATTGTTAAAAAAAATTGAGATTTTAAAGAATCTTTAAGGATTAGACCTCCTTTTAACCGAAAATTTGGCATTGTGTCCATTTCTTTGTTTGTGAGCCCGATTTCTCAAAAACACATTGAGGACATTTGTTTAGTAACCTTTATATGAAATTAGATTTCTATCAAATTTTGAACGAAATTAGTTCTCAGGAAGTCTTTATATAGCTGACTATTCGAGTACCATTGAACACAATTACTGTAAAATAGAAAGAACTAGGAAAATAAGATTTGACGGACAGATTTAAAGAGTAGTATCTTATCAGATTTGCAATCAAATCTATAAAAGGGTTTACAGTATGTCGGGGCGTACGTTCACATGCATGTAATCGTGATAACTGAAAACAACGCAAGCACTTTTTTTAGAATGAATATCTAATTCAAGTTTTGGGGGCGCAATGGCCTGGTGGTAAAGTCTCGGCTTATGAGCCGTAGGGTTTCAGGTTCGAGACCCGCTTCCACCGAAGAACCGTCATGTAAGGGAGTCTGTTACACTTTAAATCCCTCAGGGCCAAACGCCCTATAGCTGGTGTTGCGCGATGTGAAAAGAGGGATGCTAGATCAAGTGTCGTCCTCGTCATGTGACTGAGGTTCAAAATTACGAGATCCGTCCCAAAGTAGCCCAAGTGCTGCTTCACAACGGGGCGTTAATATAAAAAAAAATAATTAAAGTTTTAAACTAAATCTGTGAAAGGATTCACTGTCCGTCGGTCTATTCATTCACATGTGTGTAAATGCAATGATTTGAAAACTTAACTATTCAAATAAATTAGATTTAGCACCCGAGGCCGGGATAGCCTGGTTGGTAGAGCGTTGGATTCGCGTCCCTTAGGTTGTGAGTTCGAACCCTGCCGGCCGAAGATTCCCCGCGTGCTTGGTGGCTGATGCGCGCATAAATCTGTCGTGGTCACAAAGTCCTCCTTGTCGAGAGTAATACCACTGGGATCAGGCGTGATCGTACTCTGATTCAGGTCTAAATTACGATCTGTGGATGAAATGCGTGAATGAAGTCCGCCCCGTAAAAAGGATTGTGATGTGTGTGTAGCTAAGTCGTTCTCTAGCCCTAGATGGCGCTACTATAAAAACAAGAGAAGTTCCCCCAACGGCTTAAAATCGCTGTCTTCGTAACAGCGGGTTTGTCCAGGGTAAGTGCCATAAGAAACAACAACAGAATTGACACGTGATTTTATTAACAAAATTGTAGTTTTATGACAAAGTTTGGATTTTAATTGGTAGAAAAAAAAATGCATCCAAAATGCACATTTGATCTTCTTTATTTTAATTCAAAACACTCATGCGAGGGATTCTGAAAATTTATAGCGTCCACACCCTTTTTTAAGATACACAATTTTTATATGCAGGAGATGGAATAGCATCCTTTTTTTTAACAGTGTGCTATAAAGCTCTGGGCAACCATTTCCATTGATCTTTGTTATGCAAATACGAATTTTCGAAGGGAAAAAAAAATCGAAACAAATCATTGAATTGTTTCTTTGCTATTGAAGAAGAATGTTGATTGATCATCATTCAATATTTACATAGTAGCATGCAAAGAGGAAAATGTTCCAATCGTAAAAGATTTTGACCTGACGTCTCCTTGCTCAAGATCTCCTTTAGAAAAAAAAATTGAGATGCATTGTTCTACCTATATGCAAATGCGAAAGCTCAAAATATAAACTGAGCTACCCAAATAAATTTTGATATGTGGGCGTTGTACCTGGAGAATATATATATATATATATATATATATATATATATATATATATATATATATATATTTCAATTTTTAATGAAACACCTCTTTTCTGTCCTTCCTTGGGATTTGAATCGCTGTGATTTGCAGAAATATTTATACATGTCTATAATTCCAGTATAAAAAACACATGAACATTTCATTCGTATATTTGTTCCATTTTTACTTTCTCGAATACGAAATATAGAAAAAATTTTCTAATCATTAAAAATTTCGAAGTCGATACTTTGTGGAATCGCCACATTTCAGACCTATCTGAGTCAAAAAAAAAAAAAAAAAAAAAAACACACATTTTTGGCATTATGCCTATCTGTCTGTGAGACGATAACTTAAAAATACTTTCAGCTAATCGGATGAATTTTGAGAGATGAATTTAAGAACAGATGTAAAAATTTCTAACAAATTTTGAACGGAATCTATTTACAAAAAATCTGCCAGGCTGGCTGTTCAAGTAAAGTGAGTTCGATAAGTGCATATAAAAAGGTTGACAAAAATTTATGTACAGGTATAGCGTTTAAAATATAGATTTTTATCAAGTTTTGCATAAAAACTGTCAAAGGATTGACTGTCTGTCGGTTGGTACTTTCGAATACATGTATATACGCAATAACGCAAATGACTTAAAGGAAGTTTGGTATGTACTTTTGGGATTACAATAGCAGTGAGGAAACAGCATGTAAACGCAAATGACTTAACTGAACTTCTGTATGTGCTTTTGCGATTACAACAGTTGTTAAGTTAAGTAACGTGCAAACGCAATAACTCATAAACGCAAATCATTTAAATAAATAAATTCGGCCTGTGCTTTTCTGATTACAATAGTTGTTAAGTTAAGTAACGTTCAAACGCAATAACACATAAACGCAAATCATTGAAATAACTAAAATTCGGCCTGTGCTTTTCTGATTACAATAGTTGTTAAGTTAAGTACCGTGCAAACGCAATAACTCATAAACGCAAATTATATAAATAACGAAAATTCGGAATGTGCTTTTGCGGTTATATCAGTAGTTAGGTGCCAAATTTTGATTTCAATCGTTTAGAAACAAGGCACCCAACATAATATTCTTCTTCATCAGATTCAGAAAAAAAAATTCTAGATTTCCGAAGAAACTATATTTCGTAACTATATTTCGCCAAACTTATACCAGGTATTCGATGTCTTACCGAAATCCAAAATTGTACGTGGGGAGAAAAAGATAAGAGTTTTATTGTAGAGTATTCGAGAAAGTTTCGAATAGACCACTCTCTCTTGTTAAGTTATAGAATTCGCATACATGCGGAGAAAGTGACATTGAAATACGCTGACACAGTTTCAACCAGAAATTTAAACTGAACAAGAACATTAAATCACGTATATGGCGGGATTTTTTTATGGAACCGCCAAAGTTTGGAAGAATAAATACATGTAAGAAAAAAAAATGAATTTTTTTATTGATAGTATTCAATTACACTCAGTTTTTATGCGTATGTATAGAGATAAAATATGTGTAGCTATGACATTACATACAGCACATTAATATCGTTTAATGTATTATATTGTACTGTACTGTGCAGTTAATGTAGCTATGACATAACATACAGCACATTAATATCTTTTAATGTCTTGTATTGTACTGTACTGTGCAGTTAATGTAGCTATGGCATTACATACAGCGCATTAATATCTTTTAATGTCTTGTATTGTACTGTACTGTGCAGTTAATGTAGCTATGACATAACATACAGCACATTAATATCTTTTAATGTATTGTATTGTACTGTACTGTGCAGTTAATGTAGCTATGGCATTACATATAGTTGTATTAATATCAAACAGTTCCTAACATTATCTATATATATTTATACTAAAGAACATTTGCCGGTATTTAAATTATTTCATTACATGATTTTTTTTTCATCATTTATTTGCAGGATTTATATATATACGATTCATTTACAGATATTTTTTAAATACTTTAAATTAACTTTATTTTTTGTCTTGTTTCTTATTTTGTATTTAGCTTTATATTCACTTTCTGATTTGATAGAATTTTGAGATATTTTAAACTTTTGAATTCTGGATGATAGAACAGTGTTATAATATTTCATAACTTAATTAATCGGTTAATTGGTCAATTTTAATTTTGCATCAGAGGCTCCATCTAATGGAGAATTTGTGAGAAATTAATTTCAAGATTTCAAAATATTCTAGAGGAGAAAAATTTCAAAATATACTGTGGTTTATTTTAAAAGTTGAAGTAAAGATAGTACAAGATACGCCCACAGTTTTATTTTAAAGATTATAATGAAAATATAATCATGGAAACTAAATTTTGTAATTTTCAAAAGCTGATTATTTTGCATAATATTGCCAAAAATCTTTCTACTTTTTTATTTTTATTTAAGTATTTTTCCTTAAGCTATTAAACTTTTATACAGCTAGCATCTAAATAATTTCAAAGCGTGGAAAGAACATAATCATAAAGATTTAATTTTTTTAGATATGACATTAAATTAATTTATAATTATTATTTAAATTTTTAATTTATAATTAATTATTGATTAAAAATATTATATACAAAACTAATTAAAATAATAAAAAATTTAGAATACACTAAGAAAAGTGTGGTTTTAAAAACTATTTTTGTGATTTTTTTCAGGTTCTGCATTTTTATTATCTTGATTAAACTGGAGTTTCTTAAAGGGCTTTCTGTAAAGGGTTTTAATCCTGGTAGTGGCGTGAACTTTTATGGAAAAGCCCAGAAAAATAGTGAGTATGAAAACTATATTTAAATTTTACTCAACCGTAGCATGGCAACTCAAAACGCATAGCAGCATTTTATTTCTTGTAAACAATGTATACAAAGAGAAAATATTGTAATCGTCAAAAAATTCGAACTCAAGATTTTGACGAATATTCAGGTTGCAGATTTTCTGAAAAATTCATTTTTGGAACCTATCTCTGTTCTTAAACATGGTGGCAAAAAATGTTTTGAGGAAGATGGATGAAATTTGGTATGTGGACATAACACAAAATTTGTATTCTTCTGTCAAATTGTGATGTTCTATATGATAGACTTTTTGGATCTAGAGCAACCAAATTTGGCACAGATATACTTTAGAGAATAAGAGTGTGAATCTTTTTGGAAAGTTTATTTTGGCATTTTTCGTCGATAATTCATGAAATTTTTACTTCAAATGACATATTTCTAAATTATTTTAAAATTTTAAAAATAATTTTTAATAATGCCAATTTAATTAACACAAAATTTATATACTTCTGTCAAATTGTGATGTTCTATATGATAGACTTTTTGGATCTAGAGCAACCAAATTTGGCACAGATATACTTTAGAGAATAAAAATGTGAATCTTTTTGGAAAGTTTATTTTTGCATTTTTCATCGATAATTCATGAAATTTTTACTTCAAAAGACATATTTCTAAATCATTTTAAAATTTTAAAAATAGTTTTTTTTTAATAATGCCAATTTAATTACAGTGCAATGCTTTCCTGAGTTATTACAATTTTTAAAGTCACTTTTTTGCATGATTTTCAACAATATATTTCAATGTTCCAATGAAATTCAAACCGTTTTCGTTGGCTTATCAAATATTAAAATGCTTGATTTCGTTCCGTTGTTGAAATCTAGAGAATAGAGTTTGCTAACCATACACGAAGAATACTTGAAGAATCAGATGGTCAAATTACAATACTGTAAAAGACAAGAAGAATTTGAAATAGATTACTAAGGCCTGGGAGTTTCTTTAGGGGACTATGATGTCATGGGATTCGAATCCAGTAAGAAAGCATATATATGCAATAAACGAAATTGTTGTGCAATTATTAAAATAAAGCGGCTCTAATGACTACCCCAATTTGATGCTTAAAAATAATTTGTTGAGGGAATCATTGACATCAAGTCATTTTTCTGAAATTAAATCCAACCAACATTCCCGGCGAACCGGTTGACCAAAGTCAGTTATTAAATGCCATTTTCGTCCGTTTTGTATAAAGGCTTTTTTTTTTTTAATATTTGTTTTCTCATTGTTTATTTCTAAAGTCTTTTCCTGTCTCTCGGATCATCTGCTACTTTTCCTTATTAATGATAAGTAATGCAATCATTTGGCCTAATTTACACTAACATAACAAATGTAACTACGCATGTCATGGTATGTCTAATTTTAAACTTTCTGTGTAACATGATCGTCATGTTATCATGGCACCATGTCTGTTTTCTTACATTATGCATAGTGAAATTCTTCATTTGTCTATTCACAGTCTTTTTCCACCTGAGATTAAGCCTACTGAAACCTTCAAAAAGGTTTCAAAAATAAAAAGGAAGAAGAAGCGTCAAAATATTATTTCCAAAATTGACTAATTTTTGCTCATAAAGAAATCATCTTTCCCAAACAAATTTGTGAATGCCTTTTGAAACCAATTATTTTTATTTCTGGAACCAATTATTTACTAACTTTGGCTCATAAGGATATCATCTTTTCAAGACAAATTTTTGAATGCCTTCTGAAACCAATTATACCATGCATTGAATGCTTCTGCGATTAAACTAGTAGCTGTTTACCATTTACTATTCCAACAACTTTTATTTTTATTTAAATAAAAGCAGACCAAGGAAATAACGGTTGATAATTTGAAATTATTTTAGCATTTATTAATATCAGCCACAACAAATCCTGTCGATATTGCTACGTTCAGTGGTGGTGGAGTGGCCGGTTGAGCACTAGAAGAAGAAATATTCATGAATATTTTAGTATGGTACCAGTTTCATCATGGAAAGCTCTTTTAAATGGGACTTAAATGATTTTTCTTTTATGTACAGGTCTTTTGACTCCTGCGAAGGATTTTATTATCAGCCTAGAGCCACGGGATTGCTCAAAGTTAGTATAAATTTCTTTTCCTTTTTAATTTTCTGAAAATTATAAGATTTAAGATTTTATAAAGTTTTATAATATATACAGGGTGAATAACAGGACGTGTTCGAAGTCCTGTAGCGTGTTATGTACTGGACGAACTGTAACAAAATTTGGCCACCATATACATTAAAGTATGTGGTTTCGATTTATAAAGAAAAAAAATTAGTACCAAAAAATGCCGATAGGGAAAATTCTGGCGCTGCAAGCGCATAGTATGTGAAAGAAAAAATACATAACTACCAATGGAAAAATAGCAAAACACCAAATACCAATGAAAAACGTTTATTATAGCAACTTACAAATTTTGTTCAAGGTAACCACCAACAAGATGTTCCAATAATTGCATGCGGTACACGAGGTTTTCGACGGTGGCTGGCAACGTATCGGCATTTATTCGTCTGACATGTAAAGTTATTTGATCTTTTAAAGTAGGAATGTCATGAACATGTCCTTGATACACAACGCCTTTCAAGTGAACCAGAAGCGCCCCAAAACCGGAAGTTACCAGGATTCAGATCAGTGTCATCAGTTAATGGGTGTTATCTTATATGGATAAAGTTGTAGGATCTTACGCAATATCTTCTGCATCGTCGAGAACGGGGTATCTGTTTGTCGTGATATTGAACGTGCACTGCTGATAACCTGCTTATTACCTATCGCCTGATCCATAATGGCAGTTGCAATTTCTTCAACTTGTTCCTGTTTGATACCTTTACGTTCTTTGATACCTTTGCATTTTCATCACGCTCTTCATTCTTGACAGATTCTCTTATAACTTTAAGATATATATATTATAATTGAGGTAATAATATAATAAGGAAAAATCATTAACATAATTAATAAGTATATAATTAAGATTATATAATTATATAATTAAGATTAATAATTAAACTTTTGAAATTTTAATTCCGATATATTTTATCCCAGGAGGTATAATTTGCGCATGGTAGATGCGACGATAACAGGACATCGGTTCACATTGAGATATAAGAACAAATAGCCAGAATTTTTCCCTTTAATGGTTTTACAACGAGATTCCGATAGGGATTTTGTTGATACGTGTCAACTTAGGAAAGGGGGATTTAGGTATATTTGAAAAACCTGCATAGGCGCCAGAGATTTTTATCTCTTCTCTCGTGGCGTGGGGAAAAAAAAAAAAAGGAATCTTCAGAGCTCGTGTTGGCAATAATTAAACAAAAAAGTGGGATTTGGATCAGGAAAGAAAAATTTTAGAATAAAGTAACATGGACTAATTTAAGATAAAAAAGTTAAGAAATTAATTAAGAATGATATATCTTTAATTTAATTTAATTCTGTGGAATTTAACCAGTTGTGATACTTAATATTGTCCTTCAAATCATAAATCTTTTGACACGGTTCTTCAAAACTAACCCAAGGCCAAAAATCGTAGGTTTTAGATCACCAATTATAATGAACAAGTTTTTCACAAAATGGAGTTGTAAAACAATTTGAACTGAGCTAATAGTGTGAAGCAATGCTAAGTCTTGCATTAAAAAAAATTAAAAAAAATAATTTGATGGAAAAAAGACTTTACGTTTAGAACTGAGTTTCGGCAGATTTTAGTAGCTTAAAATAAAAGGAATCCTCAAATAAATTTATTTAATTTTACATCAGTAATAAAAACAAGTGTGTGTAAAGTGTATTTGACATTAGCGCAAATATTAGCAAAAATTATATATTTTTTAAATTTATTTTTATCATGTGAGAACATGATGTTGTTTGCGTTAAGGGGTTTTGAATAATTGATGGCAACGAATAATTGAAGCTCGAAATCACGTAGGCAATGTATAAAGCATAAATGGCAATTTTCATCATCATCTTTTAATCGCATATATTTTTTTACCTGCTTTTACCAGTATTGCATTATTATTACGTATGCTTCTTTGACAGCAGATGCGTTTTTAAAAGGTTGACCTACTTTTACCATTATTGCTTTATTATTACGTATGCTTCTTTGACAGCAGAAGTGTTTTTAAAAGGTTGACGTAGAACTATGATGTCATAGTTCTACGTCAACCTTTTAAAAACACTTCTGCTGTGTGTGTTAGCTGTTATTTTATCTCAAAATCGGTAGAGATCCAAAATTTTGTTTGCCAACTAGAAAAATCGAAAAGGAAAGTTTTAAAAAATTATATATATATATATATATATATATATATATATATATATATATATATATACAGTGGCTCAAAAAATTGAGAGTACACTATTTTACTTGATAAATCCGACTTTCAATATAAATAACACATTACGGGAAGTGCAAATATGTTTTTATTTTTACACATAACAAATGGTTTAATTTAGAGTAAAAATAAAGAAAAATCAACGAAAAACTTCTAAATTGAAAAGTTTTAGAAGCATTTTAAATAAACATACGTAGAATTTTGCCTCAAATATACCAATGAGAATCTTGTAATATCTCACATAGACAGAACGTGTCAGTATTTAGTTGCATGTCTTTTGGCTTTTATAATGGCCTCTAAACGTCGTGGCACCGATTCAACCCATTTTTGGTGGTATCTGAAGATATTTTACCCCATTCTTCTTGCACAATTTGTTTTAAATGGGTTTTCTTTCTAATTTTGTGTTTTTGGACCACTGCTTCGAGTGTGGACCACATATATTCAATGGTATTGATGTTAAGGTAATGTGGTGGTGTGTGTAACTGCTGTTTACAATGAAAAAGACACCATATTTTGACGTTACATGCATTCTGTTTGGGGTCGTTGTCCAACTGGAAAATGAAATTTCCATCTAAACTCAGATTTTAGCCCTTTCCTTTAGATTGCTGCGAAGTATATCCAACTAAACCATATCGTTTATAATGCCATCTATAAAAATTAAATTTTCTACCCCGGATGAAGCTATGCAACCTCAAATCATGACGGAGTCACCATCATGTTTAATTGTAGGAGGTAAATTTTTTAGATCCAAAGCTGTATTAGGCTTTCTCCATACAGTATGATGATTGTCACGGCCAAAAATGTTGAGTTTTCTTTCATTACTAAATATAGCTTTCTTCCAAACGTTATCGGTCTTCAATAGATGAGTTTTTGCAAACTTCAGATATTTCTTCTGAATTTGCAAGCTGATGAAAAGTTTTTCTCTAACAATGCTACTTTTATATCCAGCTTGTCTAATGGCATTTCGCACAGTTTCAGCCCTTACACTTCTGTCTATGATTTGAAAAGTTTCTGCAACAAGTTGGATGAACCATATGGTCACAGCAATCTAAAGGAAAGTGTAAAAATTTGGCTTTAGATGGAAATTCCCTTTTCCAGCAGGACAACGATCCCAAACTGAATGCACGTAACGTCAAAATATGGTGCCTTTTTTCATTGTAAACAGGAGTTACACACACCGCCACAGTACCCCGACATCATAGCCATTGAATATCTGTGGGCCACACTCGAAAAAGTGGTTGAAAAACACAAAATTAGAAACAAAATCCATTTAAAACAAGTGGTGCAAGAAGAATGGGGTAAAATATCATCAGATACCATTAAATGGTTGAATCGGTACCATGACGTTTAGAGGCTATTTTAAGAGCCAAAAGACATGCAACTTAATAGTGACACTTAGTTTCTATGCGTGATATTGCAAAAATTTCATTGGTGTATTCTCAATTTTTTGAGGCAAAATTCTGCGTATGTTTATTTAAAATGATTCTGAAACTTTTCAATTTAGAAATTTTTCGTTGATTTTTCTTTATTTTTACTCTAAATTAAACCATTTGTTATGTGTAAAATTAAAAACATGTTTGCACTTCCCGGTAATGTGTTATTTATATTGAAAGTCGGATTTATCAAGTGAAAGTAAAGTGTACTCTCAATTTTTTGAGCCACTGTATATAGGGATAGAGACTGACAGAGAAGTCTCAAACCGGTTTAAAATAGTTAATGACTTAAATTAATTAAGACAAATAATGATTTAAAAATAATGATGTTCTCACATGATAACTTGAAATTGGCGATCGTAGATTTCATTGTAATTTTTCTCTAGTTTTGTATATTTTTTATTATTTGTTTATTTTTTTGTACTGTTATTATTTTTATTATTTTATTTTATTTATTTATTTATTTTTGCTTATTACAAAATATACTCTTACTATATAGTAACGAAATTTTGATTCGTTTAGAGCCATACAACCGGGTTCATAGTTTTCTAAATAAGCAAATTTTAATTAAAACGTTTCTGTATATATATATAAATTAAAATGAATGGATAGTTTGTTAATTATAGTTATCCAATTTATCAGATTTTTTTACAAATTAGTTCAGAAATACTGCGAAGGATAAGGAAGGCTTTATTGAAGACTTTGTATCAGTTAATGAAATATTAATTTCTTTATTAAATAAAAACTTTTTTTCATAAATAGGAAATATTTTTTAATCATCAGTATAGCCATTTCTAATGCATTACAATATTACAAATATTCTAAATCATTTCATTTATTTTTAATTAAATTATGTTCTGTAACATTCTTTAAAAACTCCAGGAATTTAGACAAAATGCACTTTATTTTTTATTTAAATATTAATATAAAATACAATCGTATTTTAAAAATTCACTTTTAAATGTCAGCGAATCAAAATATCTCCCAAAATTAATTAGTCATCTTTAGAAAACCGATAAATTCTCGACTATTTAAAATATTTCAAACTACTTCGTTTTTAATAAGGTTAATTGCACATTTTACTTATTTCTGAATCAATTTCATCTTAACATTTGAATTAATTCCTGCATTTTCAGATTAAATGCATAGTAGCCAAAAGTACTAATAAACGTCGTACTAACTTAGAAAAAGATAAAGAAGGTGATCAAATTTGGAGACTTATCGCCAACAAAGAGTTACAACTTGGTTCGAATCCTCGTAATTTACCCAATTCTCCTGTCTGGCCAATAAAGCTCAGGGTCGTAATATATATATATATATATATATATAATGATTTTGAGATGCAAAAAACAAAAAATACATCGCTTTCTAAATATCTACGCATGCGTAATCTGATAGTCACATGATTGTTTCAAACCGGTTTAAACTGGTTAATGACTTAAATTAATTAAGAGAAACAATGTCTTAAAAATTGTAATGTTCTCCATGATAACATGAAATTTGCGATAGCAAATTTCATTATTATTATTTTTTTGCATTAGTTTTTTTAAGGTCTAATTTCAAAGTATTTGATTTTGCAGACACATTAATTAAAGAATAAAGTGACATTAAATCTAATTTCTCTTCAACAGAGCCCCTAAGAACTCCTCGTGTATCGAAGATTTTTTAGCCAATGATCCAAATTTACTGTGCCAAGCTCTGGAGCCTGTCCTTTGTGACCCTTTTTACCCTTATAGACATTTCGACGGGAAGTGCAACCACCTGAGCGCCGGGAAATTTGGCATGTCAAGAAATTGCTACCTGAGATTCATAGCACCTGAATTCGATGGTAATGTATAGTTATTAACCCAACTGTTGTGTATATCTTTCTGCAATTTTTATATATATATATATATATATATATATATATATATATATATATATATATATATATATATATATATATATATATATATATATATATATATATATATATATATATATATATATATATATATATATATATATATATATAACCAATCTAAAGTAAGAAAAAGTTTGAAAACGAAACTAAAATGAAAACGAAACAAAAGTTTCGAAATCGCAACTAAAATTTATTACCTATTTAAACTAAAACCAAAAAGGAACTTCATAGTATTTAGAGAGCGCAATTGCAGCTACTTCTAAAACACAGATGAATTGATACAAAAGTATTAGAATCAAGTTAATAGGAAAAACAAAAATCAAAGAAAAATTAAACCAAAAAAATTATTAAAAAATATTAAAAAAGAATCCGGCCTGAAGACTTTTTCAAGGGTCACCCTCAGGCAGGGATTCAAATAAAGGGATTTTTTCTGTGAGGACATACAGACATTAAGTCTAATAATGATTCCTCGTGACCCGAAAATCCCCCGAAATTATGCTCAAGAGATATACCATTTTAACAGAAAGGAAATACCAAATAACAAATTAGAAAAAAAACCACAAAGTAAAAATACAATAAAAACAATAACAATAAAAACAAAAACAGCATTAAAATTAAAATTAAAATTAAAAACGAAAAGCCAGAACATACCATCCAACAGTGAAGTAAACTTTAAACAATCGATTGTGATTTCCTGTTTTTGAAAGTTAACGGTAAATTATGTAAACAGAGGTAGGCACCCAGCGCCATCTATTGAGTGATCCAATATGCAAGTAAATTTCTATTTTTATTTAAGCCAAAAGATTAATCCCAAACCATACCTTGTTTAATTAAAAAATTGACATTACAGTAATTTCTAGGAAAATCATTTTTAATTAAATTTTTAAGGAGGTTATTTGATGCTTCAATATAAGAATTTTTATTATTGCAAACCCTTTTGATCCTGTTAACTTGTGAGAAAATTAGATTTTTGAAAATTTTAGAGTTTAGATTGGAATGGTAGTTACATAGTTTTGTTATTTTAAAGTTGAAATCATCCCTTTTATCGTATATACCAACTATTGTTTTATCATTAGCAATTTCGATTTTTAAATCCAGAAAGGTAGCCTCAAGTTGATTTATATTTGTATCTTTTAGAATTAAATCTTTTGGATAGCAATTAGTAATAATATTAGTATTGTCGAAGTTAATCAAAAGTAGGTCATCAATATATCTCCACCCGTTTATTAAATTATATTTAATTATTTTTTTCTCATAGTAATGCAGGAAAATATTAGCTAAAGCACTTGAGAAAGCTGTCCCCATTGGAATGCCCTTGACTTGTTTATAAAAATTAATACCATTAAACACGTAATTTTCAGTAATATTAAAATTACATAACTCAAGCCAGTTATTTTTAGGAATGATATTTTCATTTAAATATTCGTCATATATAAAAGTGCAGACCTTTATTAATTTTTCATGAGGTAGATTAGTGTACAAATTTTCGAAATCAAAAGTATTAAGTTTATTAATGTTGTTATCTTTAAGAAAATCCAATACTTCTTTGTTACTAGAAATAATAAAGTTGTCTTCATTTTTTATTTTGTCCAGGATAATTTTTAAGTATTTAAAGAAATGTTTACCCGTATAGTAATTATAACTACCAGTGCTACAGTTTACGAATCTGAAGTTTAATGGATTTTTATGAAATTTAACTGTTGGGAATAAATAAGGATAGTTAAGAGAGCAAGTCTTAGTTTTGGTTTTTTTTGCGAAAGCTAGCATTCTTTTATCTAATTCCTTTTTCCCGGTGTGAAAAATGACTCGCATAATTTCAGGGGATTTTCGGGTCACGAGGAATCATTTTTAGACAATGTCTGTTTTTCCTCACAGAAAAAATCCCTTTCTTTGAATCCCTGCCTGAGGGTGACCCTTGAAAAAGTCTTCAGGCCGGATTCTTTTTTTATATTTTTTATAATTTTTTTGGTTTAATTTTTTTTGAATTTTTGTTTTTCCTATTAACTTTTAATTCTTCTAATTCTAATACTTTTGTATATATATATATATATATATATATACTAAACAACTAGCAGCTAGCTCCGCCCAAGGAGATCACGTGGTTAACTGAATTCTTAAAATCTCTTCTCTTACTTGCCTTAACCCTACGTACCTTCCCTTTTCCCACTTGCCTCCAAAATTTGACACTGATCTACAATTTTTGTGTCAATGCCATGTATTTTCCCTATTCTCAATTTCCTCCAAAATTTGATAATCTACAATTTTTGTTACAATGCCACGTATTTTCCCTTTTCTCACTTATCTCAAAAATTTTATACTTATTTACAATTTTTGTGTCAATGCCACGTATTGAATTTTATTAATATTTAAATCGCAATCATATATATTTTGCCAATGGAAAAGGAAATCTTAGTATACACATAGATTCTACAGTCGTTTGGAGCTGAAAATAAATGGTCAGTGACATAAAAAATTAAATTGCTCAATTAATCGGAAGTTTAAGAATTAAATTCCATCAATTATATCAAAAGGAGGATATATATTATATCCAGAAGAGAGAAGAATTATGTCTAAAAGCGAATACACGCTGATAGACAAACTTACAAACGCCCCATCATTCGGCAAATTTGATTCAGATTTGACATATTCTAAAAGCCTAATATTTGAATCTTATGCCGATTTTCACCCATATAGTTGATTGCTTTTTACTTTCCCAAATACGTAGTATAGAGAAAGTATTTGTAATCGTCAAAAAATTCGAAGTCGATATTTTGACGATTCTCCACGTTTTAGACTTCTTTGAGTTCGAAAAACAAACTTTTGAAAAATGGCCATCTGTCGAAATGTCTGTCTGTGACAAAGATAACTCAAAAACGCTTAAAGCTAGACGGTTTGAATTTGGTATAAAGATTATACACCAAATTTTCAGATGTCTGCCAACTTTTGAGTAAAATCTGTTCAGAGGAAGTCTGTCTGTCCGCTGTTTGAACATAAGTTACAACAATAATTACAAAACGAAGAGAGTTAGAAAGATAAAATTCAGTACACAGATTTAAAATCTACAGTCTAGACACTTGTCGAAATTTGAGCCAATTCGAACAATGGGTTGACTGTCCATCGGTCTGTACTTTTAGAAATATGTAAAATCAATAATTTAAAAACAGAATGACTTAATTATATCAAATTTGGTATGAGATTTTGTGACTGCAAGTGCAGTTTTGTGTCAAACGTTTGTTTTGATCTGGTGAGAAAAACGTGTCCAATACACAAATTTGTTGTTCAGATTTCAAATTTGATATTAACGGCATGCCAGGGCTTAATCGCCAAATAACTCGTCAAGTCTGACCTGATAGATTCTGTAAAAATGCTAAATTCTCGCCAAAAATTAATATTTGGTAACTATTGTACGCTAATGCTATGTAAGGCATTCTCTGGCATGACAAGTTTATTATAAAGTATGCGAGAAAGTTTTGGGAGACTGCTCAAGTGGTTTGAGTTATAGTATTCAGATAGTCTACTAGTGGTAGAATTAAATTTCCATTCATTGACGGATTTAATAAGAAATCTCATTCAAACATAAGATTTTTATCTAAAAGGAAACAGGCACATGAATATATAAATAATCAATCCATTGACGGACTTAGTCCAACTTTCAAAATATATTTTCAGCTGTAGTGATAATACTTTATCCAAATTCCATCTATCATTGCATTTCTAAGATGTCGTGTTAACATGTACACGAACAGTTAGACAGAAATACTTTGTTTAAAATTTGATTTAAAAATATATCTTTTTTCAAGAATTCATGAAATCTCGAAATAGAAGTTTTTGACAATTATTATACTTTTTTTGTGCAGTTCGTATTTAATGACAAGAACAAAAAAGTGTCAACTTAGGATTATAGTTAATGGCTGTAACTTTCAAGCGATTTTTAAAATGTCAGTTTTAAATGAGTAGATAATAAAATTTAAGTAAAAAGTATACATACTAAAACTGTTACAAGATAGGATTGGATGTTTGAATTTGGATTTCAAGTGGTAGCAATCATAAAATGAGGAACATATTCCAAAATCTCATTTCAAGATAAAGTTCTTTTCAAAAGCTTTAGAGAGAAAATTTCTGTCGCTGGGTATTTCAAAATAATTTTAGCATTAAAAATAATCCTTATACAATGGATTACGATTGTATGGATTCTAGACTTAAAATTACATAAAAATTAAATTAGAATGGCATAGTGAAGGAGAAGACCAAGAGCAGTACAGGTGCCATGATATAGCTTAGAAGAGCATTGCGAAGAAATGAAAACTTTAAAGTTGGATTTACACTCAGCCAGTTTTAAGATTCCAGTAAGTCACGCATGCGCAGAAGGGAGATTGCGCATTCGCTGAGAGAACGGACAATAGCAAGTTCTTGTCTCGACGGAACAAATACTTGCTACTGTACAGTTTTTGCGCATGCGTGGTTTTACTGAATGGATTGTAGCTATCTGAATGTAAACCTTACTTAAAATCAATAATCACCAGTGAGTTTTGTTATCGCCAAAAATTAACAACAACGTAGCAATATAGTGTAAATATTAACCAAACGTAGTAATCAAATAATGGCTCTAGATCTTGGCGAGTTTGAGCTGATTCCATACTGACGGCAATATAGGTGCCAGGGACTAGCCTGGAAAGGCACTGCATAGTAATGCAAACTTTAAAAGCAATAAACACCAGAGTTTATGTTATCGTCAAATATTGACGAAAACGAGCAATATAGTATGAATATTAGCCAAGCATAGTAATCAAATAATGGCCCTAGACCTTGGTGAATTAGTGCTGTTTTCGGGCTGAGAAAAGGTTCAAAATACACTGACAGAAAAAAAAATCCCAACACTAAGAAGGACTTGTGCTACATAAACAAAATTTGGTAGGCATGTTTATACATCTGAAAGATGACATCAATTCAGATTTCGCACTTCCCACATAAGTGTGACGCTAGTAGCGCCACTTAGAATTTACTTTAAATGCGTGCGGTAACATATCAGGTTTGCTTTAATGGTTAACATATCAGGTTTGCTTTAATGGTTAACATATCAGGTTTGCTTTAAATACGTGCTGTAAAGTTCGTGGGTGTTATTTTATCTTTGAAATCTGACGTATTGATGTTAGCCAAGAATGCCTTTAAGAAGATGAAAAAGCCATTATCAACACCTCTCCGAGTTTGAATGAAGTCATGTAAGAGGGCTACGAGAAGGTGGATTTTCTTCCCGTGATATTGCAGAAAGACTTGGCCGGAATGTATTCATTGTGAATGATTGTTGGGAGCAGTGGTCAAGGGATTGTACTGCCTCAAGAAGACCGGGTTCTGGGCGGCCAAGTGGCACTACTGAGAGGGGAGACCGCCATCTTACTGTGCATGCGGTAGAAGTTCGAGCTGCAGTTGGTACGACAGAGACACAACAAACTGTTAGAAATCGGTTACTTCAAGGACAGCTCCGAGCCAGGCACCCTGTAGAGTGCATTCCATTGACTAAGCCATTGCTGTTTGCGACGCCAGTGGTGTCAAGCCAGAGCTTATTGGAGGACGCAGTGGTGATCTGTTGTGTTTTCTGATGAAAGCATGTTCTGCCTTGGCTCCAGTGATAGCCGTGTGTTGGTCAGGAGGAGGCCAGGGGAACACTGCAATCAAAATGTCTGTAGCCTGCAACCTGGACCTACACCTGGAGTCATGGTCTGGGGAGCAATTTTCTATGACAGCAGGAGCACTCTCGTGGTTATACCAAACATACTGGCTGCAAATTTTTACGTCAGTCTGGTAATTCAACCTGTTGAGCTACCATTTAAGAACAGCATTCAAGAGGGAGTCTTCCAACAAAATACGCTCACCCTCATACCGCTGTTGTAATGCATCATCCACAGCCAACACTGACCGTCCTAGTATTGACAGAACAAGTAAAACAAGCATAGAATTCCATACCAAAAAGTGACATTAGGCACCTGTATGACACAATGCAGGAACTTTTGCAGGCTTGCGTTCAAAATTCTAGAGGGTACACTGGTTATTAATGTAACAGCATTTCACATTTGAAATTTACTTGAGCATAAATTATTCTGTGATCTTGAAAATGTAATCAATTATACATGTTAACTAGACAAATAGATTATTCAAATTTCATTACTTTACAATAATTTTTTCTTGGTGTTGGGATTTTTTTTTCCGTCAGTCTAAATAATCCTTTGAAATACGCCGATATGAATGATACGCATTTGTTTTTGCAGTGAAAGCAAATCTGACTTATTTGCAGATGTGATTTGATAGAAATGTCTTCCATGACTGTAGTATAAAATAAACATAATATGTTTATTTATCCTTCTAGGTTATGGGGATGTACGAAAGTCTTCCTCGGGGGGCTCCTTACCTGAGCCTAGATTCATCTCTTTGCAGATATTCAAAAATGATAGCAAGCTCTCTTCAAAGGTGACTTTCTTATTTGTGCTGTTTGGGCAGTTGATAGCGCACGATTTGGCTCGGGCTGTGAGGCCTTTCAGTGAGTACTCATTAGAAATATAAATAAAAGTGTCTGTACTGATTGATTTGTATAATGATTTTTTACGTCATTGTGGTGAATAGCATATAAGCCAGTTAACAGCCCTGCTACCCGAGCAATTATTTTGGTATCATGGTTATGTTACTGGATTGCTAACCACAAGGTCCCAGGTTCTATCCTCGCGCATCTCAATTCGCCAAATTGGCGACCTCGGACAATGAACCTTCAACCTTCGTAAGCTGTTGAGGTGCCCTCTACCCGCAACCAAAGTCGTCAGATTCACTTGACGCAGCAACCCCTCACCCACACACACTCGCCATAACGCTTGGCGCTTCTCAAATGGGTACAGGCGCATTAAAATCAACAGCTAACACATCACCACTCAACAGCCATATCGTTCGTCTCACCTCCGATTGATTGGAGGGAGAATCTGTAGTGAAAAGCTTATAAGCCAGTTAACAACTACGCTACATGAGCAATTGCTTTTGTATCGGGGTCATGTTACTCGGCTGCGAACCACAACGTCCCAGGTTTTATCCTCGCTCATACCATTCCCCCATGGTCGCTCTGCACTTTTAGAAGCACGTGAAAGCGATAAATCAAAGACGCTGTGCACTTATAGAAGCACGTGCAAGGGATAAGAAAGACTTGATAATAACTTGATATATTTAAGTTTGTTATGTCATTTTATGACTATCGTAGATTTGTGTCAAGTTTTTGTTTAAAGTAGTTGAGGAAAACGCGTTCTAAAGCACAAATTCGATTTTCGGATCTATTAAATGCATACCGGCGATTAATCGCCGGAAATCTCTCCAAGGATGATACAGTAAATTCAGTAAACATGCTAAATTCAAACATAAGTTAATATTTTGTTGCTATAATACAAGGCGTTCTCTAGGTTAACACCTTTATTAGAGAGTATGCGAGAAAGTTTTGAGGAAACCACTTCCACAGATTCTAGATTTTAAAATTCTTTTAATAATGTCAGCGAATGGATACTTACATTGAGTGCATCCGTATACATCGAAATTCTTTTCAAATGAAGGAAGTTAGAAATGTAGAAATTGCATTTAACTATTGTAAAGTAAGAATGCAGTCTTATCTAAATTTGGTAACAGTGTTTGAGGTTAATCTTAATTTTAATGATTTTATTTAAAAATTTTGACACAACTAAAAATTGTCAGTCGTTAAAATTAATGCCACTGAAAATAATTCACTACCTATTTATTGATATCTCAATTAGAAATCTTTCAACAACCAGCATAAGTAAATCTCAAAACGAATGAAGAATTAGGATACTTTTAGAAGGTCACAAATTAAGTAATGAAACAAAAATTTTAGTGAAGAATTTGTGAAACAATCAGAAATCATAAAAAATTACAATACGTGTGAGATACATGAACTCCCTGAGCAAAGGTTTTCATTTAGAAGGCAAAAATAAGAAGCTTCCATAGCAGAATTACAATTACCATCGGATAGTCAAAGATATGTTCTTAGTCGGGGGGCCCAAGCTTAGTGTAGGAGATACCGAGACGCCGCATGCCAGTTTGGCCTGTATCAGTTTTTGAGCGCTTGTTTGAAGATAAACTTAATATCTCTACAAGAAAGAAGTTTAGGTCGGGTAGTGTTGTCAAACGCGTTTCCCAGGGATTTGAGCAAATACCGATAGAGCCTTAATCGAGGAGATTTTGGGGCTACCAGTGGGTAGCAACGACATCGATGAGCTGGCAAAAATGCATAGCCGCAACTTTTGGTTAGGAGAGGAAGAAATAATAAATGCAACAGAGCTACAACCTTCCAGTAGAATAAGACAGATACTGAAAACTAGGAAATCATTAAATCGTTTGTTAAAAAGCATCACTCTGATAAAGCAATAGATGTCCGTGCTACAAACTTATTTGACGATAAGGATGTGTTTCATTTTCGTCGAATTTTGAAGCGTAGCAAAAGACAAATGACTTACGACAAATTACTTGTAAAAACAAACATGCATAATGAATAATAAATTCCATTATTATAAATATGTTTGAATATATGTTTTGGAATGGAACGCATTACCCTATTTTACATTTATTCCTATGAAAAATGGTTTTGCATTATGAGTCGGATTTGGAAACGAATTATGTTCGTTAAGCAAAGTTTCATTGAATATAAGAAATTTTAGTTTTGTTCGAAAGCGCTTTATCCCATCATTTATGAGCATATTATTAATAAATCTATTGATTATTAGTCTGGGTTGGCATCACCTTAAGTTACACACTGTTGACATGGGTATCAAAATATCTCAATTAACCTGTACTTACTGGTACTCCTACTAATGGGTTTATTTTCAATCTTCGTCTTTATTATTTTTATTATTTCATTTTCGTTGTTCATTTAATTCTTAATAAACGTTTTTAAGTAAGATTGAAAATAATATAAATTTCAGTAATGCAAAATTTGATTTTTAAAAACTTACTTTAAAGCAGGTAGCAGCTATATAGCCTTAATGGACGAGCAGTTACTAATAATGTATGCTATATTATGTATTTTATTATAATAGATTAATATGTTATAAAAAGAACAAAATTTATACACTGAGTGGCCAAATTATTTGGCCATCTCTTCAATACAATACTGGACTCTCTTTTGCCCTTCATACTGAATAGATTCTTCTTTACATGGATTCTTTGAGATATTGGTAAATGATATGAGGAATCTGAGATCATATCCGGTGAATTGCAATTTTCAATTTTCAGAAGTGATGGTGCTAGATCCAGCCATCTGATGATCTCATGCTACATACTAATTGGATTGTTATTCGTTAATTCTGCAAGCCAACTAAGCAAAGTAAAGTCTCCGTCGTTCTCTTCGAAAGATCTGAGCACAATACTAGGTTTATGACAGGAAGCATTGTTCTGCTGAAAGTATCCATCCCAAACAAGATATACCATTATTATAACAGGATGCATTTTATTTGCGATAAAACTTATATACTCCTGGGCAATCAGACATTGTTTCACAGAAATTGAAGGATCCATACACTTTCAAGAAAAAAAAAATCCTCAAACCATAATATTACCTCCACCAGCTTGAAATGTTGCCTCAGTGCAATTGGCGTCATGCTTTAGTACTGTTTTCTCTATATTCGCACATTGTTATCTGTGCAGTGTGGTTGAAAATACGAATCATTGAACAATATGACCTTTTCCAATCATCTACTGTGCAATTCTCGTGCACCTTTGCGAACTAGAAACATCTGTTCTTGTTCAAGGCAATTAGTAGAGGTTCTCGGGCAGGTCGGTGGCTTCCATCGCATGCATGGTGTAATATGTAGCGAACAATTCCTTCAGATATCTTTTCGATTGCTCCTTGATTAAGGTTGCCCTCAATTTGATGTACTGTATTCTCATTTTGGATTGGGCAATTATTGGCAATTCTCTTTTCCGATCACGCATTCTGTAGACGTACATGAAGGCGGACAGTTAAGAGCATATTTTGTGCTTAATACTCCACTCTCTATAAATATTAACTGCTGTTGCTCTCGAACACTTCACAAGTGCAGCTGTTTTTAAGATCCGGCGTTTCAAGCGCCTGAAAACATCTCCCTTCAAACTCGGTTAAATTACTTTTTTTTTTTTTTTTGCTAATTTCTTTGCAATTAACACAATGTAATTGAGGTTCACTTGTCATGTATTCTCTTTTTGTAGCTATCTCTCCGTTTAGCTGCAACAACATGAAGTTAAGGTGGATTTGCACTCGGGCAGTTATAAGACAGCCAGTAGGGAGCGCATGCGCAGAAAAGAACTGATTTATGTTTGCCACAATTTCATAAGATAGATTCAGGCATTCCATGCTTGACTATAAATTGCCATTCTGGCGTCCCTGAATTTTTGTTTTTCTGCATATCGTATTTAGTAGTCAGTTCAGTTTTCACGAGTTTTAAGATGGCATCTCCAATTATTCACATATTTTTAATCTTCAGAACATTTGAAAATGTGGCAATTATTCTATGATAAATTATCAATTTTTTTCACGCCCTCCCCACACCAAATTCTACATACGCATGCGCAGTAAGAAAAAAATACAATACAGCGGCATGTTATTGTCCCATCTGAACAAGTACTTGCCATGGACCAAACAGCATTTTTCAACCTTTCAACGCATGCGTTGCCTACTGGCAGTCTTAGAATTGGCTGAATGTAAACCCACCTTTATAGCCGATCTGCGTATAAGAGTCAAATGATCGTAATAATTTAGCTATTCAGTGTGTATTTAACCATAATTCTTTATCTTGTAAATGAAATAATATCTATTTACAATGCTTTAATTTGACAGAAACAAAATGCTGTGATCCCAAGAACTCAAATAACCCAGAATGTATGCCAATAAAAGTTAGCCCAGATGATCCCTTTTATTCAAAGTACAACAAGACGTGCATAGATTTTCATCGCTCGGAAGAATGCAAGTACTGTGTACAAGGTGAACTTTTTCAAACTATTTATCAGAAAGTGTGAAAAGATTTTAAAATTTATGAAAATATTTATTTCAAATATTAAAGCAAATCTTCTGGTAATTGCTGATTCTAACGGCGACCAAAATGAGCAAGAAAAAATTTCGCCTATTTGGCGATTTTAATCATCAAACTATATAGCATATAATTGATGCACTTTAATGTATTTTTATAATTTGGCGAAATTTTTTCTTGGCGCTTTTTGGCCGTCGTTAAAAACGAATTGTACTAGCCTATTTAATCCCAATTAGTGAGAATTATTCTTAATTTTTATATCATTTTCTTTTATTCTTCTTGCACAACTTTCAATTATTTTAAATTCCAATAAATCATACTTGGATCTATCGTTCCAATTTTCAAGAGATTTAAAAAGTTTAGGATAACTTTTTTTATCTGTATATCTCCTGTTTAAAATATATTGAACAAAACTGAAAGAAAATATGTTGATGTTCTCCTACTTAAATTTTTCAAACTGTACAGTAAAATCTGCATTAGTTTCGATTATTTGAATTTAAAATAATATTAATGAAACAGAAAACCAATTAGAAGCAGGAAATCATAGGGTTATAAGTAAGATAACACAAATTATAAAGTTAACACAAATTAGAAAAGAGCAAAGATTTGTTTATTAATAAAATAACACGAACATAAATTTATATAATTTCATTATAAAGACTAAAAGTAACAAAATAGTAGTAGTGGAATAGAAATCTAATTAGGAATAAGAAAAGAAAAATTTATTAATGTGATAACACAAGCAAAGGGCATGAATTAACAAAAAATATAATATTAGCATCATTAAATTATAACTTAACATTATTAAAAACTAATAATTTATTTATGAATGTGGTAATATGAAATAAACTCCCAATCGTTTTAAAGCCAAAACTAGCAAAGTAAAATCTATCTATACTTATAATAAAGCTCAATGTGTGTGTGTGTGCTGGCGCTCTACAGGCCAGGTCATTTGACATACAGCTATCAAATTTGGTACATGTATACCTTAGAGGTCGGGAATGTGCACCTGGGGTCCCTTTTTTTGAAATTTTAATTATTAATTAAAAACTAACTTTCCCGCCAAAAAAATCTTCCATTTTCCCCACCGCCAAATTTTCAGCCAAAATAATCTTCTATTTTCCCCACCGCCAAATGAGTAAGGCTTCAGGTTTTTTTTCTCCCAACAGTAATGAGGCTAGGGTTAATATTTTTCGGCGGATTATTTCAAACGATTCTGTTTATTTTCTTAGTGTTTGATGCATTTAAAATTAAACATTGTTAATGAATCGATCTGTTCATGATGAATCTGAGAAATTTTTTTGACAAATTCTTGAGATATTACATAAATTAAGAAAGATATTCTTTAGTGCTCATAAAGTTTAAACGCTCAGTGACTCTATTATCAGTAATCATATTATTAAAAAAATGTTTTGTTTCAGTAAAAAATATTATTATATTAATTGCAGATTAATCATTTACACTTTAATTTAAAGCATAAATTCTACGAGGGGTAACAGAAAATTAGAGAGATACATATCACGTTATGACTGAAGGCCTTTATAATATTATGAGTGAATTATATGACTATCAAAATTTGAAGTTTTAAAATATTTTGCTGAAGAATCTATTAAAGTTGGAATTGCATAAAATATTTAATTATTAAAACTTTAACGGACATTAAAATTGGCGAACCGGCTGGTCGCCAAAGGCGGCTAGTACTTATATAAAGCTCAATGTGTATGTGTGTGTTGGCGCCCTACAGGCCAGACCATTTGACCTACAGCTACCAAATTTGGTACATGTATACCTTGGAGCACCTGCACCTTTTTTGAATTTTTAATTAGAATTTTGATTATTAATTAAAAATTAACTTTCCCGCCAAAAAAAATCTTTTCATTTTCCCCACCGCCAAATGAGTAAGGCTTTAATTTTTTTTTCCTACACTAATGAGGCTAGGGTTAACATTTTTCGGCCTATTATTTCAAGCGATTCTGTTTATTTTCTTAACGTTTGATGCATTTAAAATTAAACATTATTAATTATCGATCTTTCAGAGTCATTCTGAAGTACTTTTGAATTAAAATAAAACAGAATAGAGGAAATTAAAAATTTCTAATCTGCATAGCGTTACCCCAACTACCGTAGAAAAATTCATGCATTTGCGTTAACGTAACTGGCTTTGAAAATTCACGCATGCGCATTGTGTTCTGATTGTTGACTTATTACGGATTCAACGGATTTTCAACGGATTCGGGCTTGATTTAAATTATTTTTAGGTTAGTTGTATGCTTTTGTAATTAAATTGTATTTATGTTAGTTATATATTTTTTGTATATGCTTATAGTTTTAAGTATATCGTTTTTTAAATAGTTTATTTTAACCTGTTTTCGACCGATTATTTTAAACGATTCTGTTTATTTTCTTAGTGTTTGATTTAAAGCATAAATTCTACGGGAGATAACAGAAACTTGGAGAGATACATATTACGTTATGACTGAAGGCCTTTATAGTATTATGAGTAAATTATATGACTATCAAAATTTGAAGTTTTAAAATATTTTGATGAAGAAGTTATTCAAGGAGGAATTGCATAAAATATTTAATTATTAAAATTTTAACGAACATTTGGATTGGCGAACCGGCTGGTCGCCAAAAGGGGGCTAGTTATAGAATAAAATTAAGCCAAAGATTTTCATCAGTCGAGTTTTAAAGCTTATAACAAATTTTGCTTCTATGTTTAGAATAAACGAAGTTCAACGCTTTTTCCAAAGTAAAAACGGCGCCGCTTTCTAGAATTATCAAGCGATGTTATCATGATTAATCGTTAAATACATCTCTATTTTAAGTACGACGTACTTTTTTCCCCCTTATGTATGATACACAAAGGAATCCAAAAATCAATTTAGAGTATATCTAATTCACACACGAAGGTGATTGGATAGTTTAATAATCGAAAGATTGGCTTAAAAAAATTATCTTTAAAAAAAAATATCCTAAATTTATATTTGATAGCGCTTTGCTTTGATAAAATAATTACCATTTTGATTTAAAAGCATAAGGCATCGAAATTTAGTCTATTTGACAACTATTTAAGCTTCAAATTGTATGAAGCAAAAATCATTTAAAATGTTCTAAAGAATAAAACATTGGATTTAAAGTAGCTCGTAATAACATCTCGAGTAGAAGGAACACGGTAACAAAGGATTCATTTAAATTTTAATTTAATTTTCAACTCTTTTCCCACTTAATAAATCAAATAAAATATATCAATATATTATTGTACAAAAGCTATTTTAAGAAATTAGTTTTTCTGTGATACCTATTTTATTATGTGCATCTTTCACATATTTAATTCTTAAAAAATATTTTTAATTAAAATAATACTTTTTCTTGGTTTAGTAATATATTGACATTGATATGAAATACATATCTTAGTCAATATATTACTAACAAAGATAGATGCAAGTTAACCTTGCTATAATTAAGAGTAAATTTTAAAAATTACATAAAAATAGACGAATCAGTTTAAAACATCATGCAATGGGGTTTTGAATTAAAGATGCGAGTCGATTTGAAACTTTCAGCATTTTACGTCTCATATTAATTTACCATCAGCTTCTAATGTCATTTTTACATAGTTAGAAAAGTTTTTGCATAAAATAGCCTCATTTAAAAAGGAAAATTTTTCTTAATTAATTAAAATATTTCGATAATTTAATTAATAACTGTTTTTTTTCCTTCTGCTACCGCTGCCATCTATTGTTTGATATCGGAATTATTTTTTTCGTTTTTGAGCATTCTATTAGAAAATACAAGCACTTCTAGATACCAACTGGATATAAAGCATTAATTTTCCGTAACAGCATCTAATGATTTTTTATTTAATCGACATGTATTTCTAGCACTATGGTATTTAGCTTAGTGTATAATAATGATGAAATATGAGATTAGTGACATGCTTATGTGTATTCTAGCGACTAGAGCGCAAACAAATGGAGCAACTGCCGCCATGGATGCATCGTGGTTGTATGGAGAGAATGAAGAAAAGGCGAAGGAGTTAAGATTCTTTAATGGAAAAGGCAAATATTTATTTTATATATTTACAATTTTTTACATAAATAAACCTCAAAACCTTACTTCCCTTTTTGTCCGTAAATAGTAAAAATAATTCAAAGAAAGAAAAAAAAGAGAGAAATTTATAAAAAATTGTCCAATTTATTCGACGATGACAGAGATACAAAAAATATTTTAATGTCTAACATCTTTAAACATTATTTTTGTGTATAATATTATGACCCGCTAAACCGTACTTCCTTTTTTTTTTTATCAGCAAATAATAAAAATAATTCATAGAAAAAAATGTGAGTGTTATTACAAATTGGCTAATATACTCGACGTCGACATGGATAAAAAAAACTTTAATGTCTAATATATTAAAAAAAAATTTTTTTTGTGCATAATAATATCTTCAAAATCTTCTGATCGCCTGCAGTTTTTTTTTTTCAAATTGAAATCAGCAATAATAATAAAAATAATAATAATTAATGAAAAATACCAAATAATAATATCAACACTTCTGTGCTAAAAATATTCGATGCGTTGTCAATGATGCTCATTTAATAATAAATTATTAGAAACGTATTATCAAATTTAAAAAGTAATTTATTATATTTATAAACTTCACATGACTTTTATAATCTAAGAATTATTCTTAAAATAAATCAACAAGTAAAATTCCTTATAATGAAAAGAATAAAAATGAAAGCCAACTGAAGTAAAACTTCTAGGTTCTTCCGAGAATAACCTAAGTTCTTTCTTAGAAGTCGAGTTCTTTTAAAAAACAGCAAAGACAATTCAAAGTGTATCTTGACACATTAATTATTTCAAAAGTTAATGTAAATAAACTACTTAATTATTAACCTTAAATATCAACCCGAAATCTTTATTAAAATCGTTCTTGTACTTCATAGTATTTGCGAGCAAAATTTGACAAATTCTTATTGAGAAGTGTGAATTTTTTTAATTAGATTTAAATAACATTAAATTCTTTTCCTTTTGTTGGAGAATCAAATCTGAATTAATATGAGAAAACCGTAATATTTTGGATACATCAGATATGAAGCGGATTTAAAAATTTCTGTATTATTTCAGGCCAACTGAAATTCGAGGAAGGAGACCTCCCGATTGTCGGAGTGGACAAAGAAGACGAATTTTGTTATGAAGGGCAAGAGTCGAAATGCATTTTAAATGGTAAGCTTTAAACGTTTCATAAACAAACGATATCTATCATAAGTTACAACGGTATAAATTTACAGATGTTTCACCACATTTTCTCTGCAAGGTAGATTATTTTCATGTATTTGTATTTCTTGTATGTATTTGTTTTCCTTCATTGTAAATGTAAATAGATATTTTACATAAATTTAATAAAAATTGAGTCGCTTCATAATGTTATTTATCTATGGTTAAGCATGATACAGCACGCTAATGTTAAACAGATTTAAAATTTCTATCCTTACTTGAATAAAGCTGAAGGAATGACATCACAACGCAACGGAAGACAAGGATTATTGGCTTACACAGTGATTTTTAATATGTAACTGCATTGTTCCATTTTTATTGTTAAAGTAGTATGTTGACACAATTTTAAAATAATGTACAGAAATTTTTCAAAATAATGAATAATTCCGTCTTATTCTTTCTGACGTTTCATACAAAGGATATACAGGGTGGTCCAAAAAAAACTTCCCCTATATATGAAATCCTAGCGGCCTATCCGCTCAACCAATCGAACCAAAATTTGAGACATGGTTGTTTGAAGGTATGCGCTGGAGATTGTGATGATTCTAAACAACGCAGAACTCACGGTTACGGTTACAGTGAGAGAATTTCGAAATTTTCGAATGGCAACACCCACTTTTTCCTTGCTCAAATTGATCCGCGTATTGAAAAACCACAGATGGCGTTGGAACGATTAGCGAGTGACGAAAATTGCCGCCGTAAAGCATATGCAAAGAAGAGCATTATAAAGGAATAATGACAACACAGAGAGGAAAGAGAAAAAAAAGTTTTTATTGGAATGGAAAGTTATAATTACAGGTTTTAAATGTGTTCATCTTCGCAGGCGACAACGCATTGCATTCGGGAGATTGTGGACAACAATGCCGAACGTAACATGAAAGGAGGAATCTGCATAACTTTACGTGTTATCGCATCTTGCAATTCAGACACAGTTGCAGAATTCCGCTATTCCTGAATTGCAGCAATGAAAGGTCATTAGGGACATTGTATGAATGCAAGATGAGGCTCCTCCACACTTCGCCCAATGTGTTCGACCAGTTCTGCAACAACACTTTGGTGATAGTGTCATCTCTAATAACTTTGCAGTTTCGTGGCTACCGCGATCCCCCGACTCACTCCTGTGGATTTCTGGTTCTAGGGCTATCTGAAATCTAAGATGTATACGCCTGGTCCACGAGATGTGTTAGATTTGCAAGATGTCATAACACGTGGAGTTATGCAGATTCCTCCTTTCATGTTACGTTCGGCATTGTTGTCCACAATCTCCCGAATGCAATGCGTTGTCGCCTGCGAAGATGAACACATTGAAAACCTGTAATTATAACTTTCCATTCCAATAAAACTTTTTTTTCTCTTTCCTCTCTGTGTTGTCATTATTCCTTTATAATGCTCTTCTTTACATATGCTTTACGGCGGCAATTTTCGTCACTCGCTAATCGTTCCAACGCCATCTGTGTTTTTCAATACGCGGATCAATTTGAGCAAGGAAAAAGTGGGTGTTGCCATTCGAAAATTTCGAAATTCTCTCACTGTAACCGTAACCGTGAGTTCTGCGTTGTTTAGAATCATCACAATCTCCAGCGCATACCTTCAAACAACCATGTCTCAAATTTTGGTTCGATTGGTTGAGCCGATAGGCCGCTAGGGTTTCATATATAGGGGAAGTTTTTTTTGGACCACCCTGTATATATATATGTATGTATGTGTGTGTGTGTGTGTAATGATATTTTAAACTCTTAACTTAATCCAGATTAATTTCCAAAACTTTATCTTAATTTAGACCATAGTAAAATATTCTCTTATTTCCTGATCTAATTTCGCTTTCGGTTTAATTAATTCCTTTGTAAAAATAAAGCGCCATCAGTACTACGTATCAAATGAAAGTGATACTTCCGTTGCCCTTGTCAAAGGGAACACATGTATTCCATCGGCACGTTGAATAGAACTAGAATTTTAAATAAACATAAATTTTCAAATTTTGCATGTCACTACTTTGATGACATAATAGTTTTCTCTAACTCATTAGAGGAACATTATGATCATTTAAAACAGATTTTTCAAATGTGTGAAAAAGAAAACATTAAATTAAAATTTTCTAAATGAGCGTTTGCTCAAGATAAAATTAATTTCTTAAGGTATGAAGTCAAAGAAGGGTGCATTTCTCCTGATAATCATAATATTAAAAGTATTAAAAAATTACAACCTCCAAAGAATATTAAACTACTTCACGGTTTTCTTGGCTCGGTAAATGTTTATAATATTATTGATTCTTATGTTAATATTAGAGGACCCTTAAATAATCTTCTTAAAAAAGATACACCATGGCAATGGACAGAAAACTGTCAAAAAGCTTTTGAAATATTTAAAATTAAATTGATAACTAAACCAGTGTTGAAACTATATAACCCTAATTTACCTCTTCATGTTTTTTGTGCTGCATTTCAGGTAGCCATTGGAGCTGTTCTAAAACAGCCTGACTGTTCTGGTAAATTACATCCTGCATCCTATCATACAAGAACTTTACGTTCTTATGGAAAAAGTTATTGTATAACTGAGTTGGAATGTTTAGCAATAGTAGATGCTCTTGATAAATTTTATTACTATTTACATGGGAAAGAATTCATAATTCATACTGATCATGCTGCTCTTGTTTGACTTAAGAATGTAAAAAAAATTAAGGGGGGGGGGGTGTTTCGTTGGTCTTTAAAATTAAGCATGTTTCATTATGAAGTTAAATATTTAAAGGGAACAGCTAATGTTGAAGCTGATATGTTATCAATGCGTCCTACTGCTCAGTATGTCCAACATTCTGTGCATTTATTGGAATTAGATGAGATAAAACACTATCAAAATTTAGACAATTTAGATAATACTAAATATAAAAATATTAATGATGTATTTGTAGTTAAAAAGAAAAATTTGTTTAAAATAGTTGTACCTTTTTCTCTTAGGAGAAAAGTTTTGCAAAAGGCTCATGAACAATTCGGGAACCCAGGCACTCAAAAAATGATAAATTTAATTACTCCTCAGTATTATTGGCCTCATATTACTCAAGATATTGCACTTTTTGTTAAACATTGTGATGTTTGTCAATTAAATAAAAAAGAAAAAGAAAAAAAGATTTGGCCTTTTACAGGCTGTGCCCCCCACAGACCGTCCTTTTTAATGTCTTTCTATCGATACTGTTGGTGGATTTAACTATTACAATTCATCTGAAAAATTTCTTCACATAGTAATTGATCATGCCACTAGATATGATTGTGCTTTTCCTTCCAAATATGAAATTCTGAAACTTATATCAATATATTAAAGCAAGTTTTCCAAATTCAGGTTCCAAGTTATTAACTGATAGAAACGGTGCTTTTACCTCATCTAAATTCAAACATTTCCTCAGAAATTACAGAGTCAAGCATCTGTTAACATCTTCACATCATCCACAAATTAATGGGAAATGTGAAAGAGTTAACCAGTCAATAGTAACTAAATTAAAGTGTAAAGTCAATTTTTCTCCTACCAAAATTCCTTGGACTGAACTTTTAGAAAAAGTAATCAATGAATATAATTTAACACCCCATTCAGTTACAAAATGTCCAACCTGCCTTTTGCTGCAAACAAAATAATGTTACATATTATTTAGTCGACAGAATTCGAAATCCTTCTTCCACATAATCCCTAACATAGGTTGGCCCGTTGTTCCCACTTTTAAGAGTTAGTTTCCCCCCCCCCCTTCATGATGATGATGATGTTGCGATAGACGCTGTCACAGCATAAATTCAAATACTGCAATCTTATTTAGATGTGAGTATAGGGTCAACCTCACATTTAATTTCTATCTCTTTCTATTTTTATCCCGGATATGTTGTTCTCCACTTTGGAAACAAATGCTCCTGGGTGAGAGTAGAAAGAAAATAAGAATTACGTCCCCCTTCTTGATGTCCTAATTTTGGGTCATTAAGTTTCACCCACTACTAGAAATTGGTGGATAAGGTTGAACTAGTCACCACTAATTGTGTTACGAGCGCCTTTGGCTAAAAACTAATTTTAACTTTAATCATACTAGAGCTATAACTTGCTTTTACAACTCTAAAATCAGAATTAACTGCGCGCGAAACCAATGTATGTTTTTGTATATGGCAACTAAATATAAATATAGCATGTAAATAGAATTGTAATTTAGATAGATAATAAAATGGAGTCGGATTAATAACGAGTGGATTATTTCACATTACGATCCCACATCTTTGAATCTTATTAGCGGAGAAACGACTGAATGAAATGAAATTCAGGTAGAGTCTCAACATTGTGGTGAACCCGGACGTGATTGCTAAAAATACGGTACGTCTGTTTTTATTTGCAATAAGAATTAAGTAGTGAAATAAAAATGGAGATGTCCGTTAAGAAGCGATCACCTATTAGATCTAACTTTACGAAAACGTATAATGTTTTAATTGAAAGATTAAAGGTCGATGAACCTAAGGAAAAAGAAATTAAATCACTTTTCGGCAATTTGGAACGAATTTATTCGGATTTGGCCAAATTAGATAATGAAATATGTAGTTTTCTTCTGGAAAATTCTGATACCGAAAAGTATGAAGATGAGTATATGAAAATCGAAGAATACAGCACAAAAATGATTGAAGCGAAAGTAAATGTGGACATATATTTGACTAAACTTTCTTACGCTGAAAAGGAAAGCGTTGGTTCTGTTTCTCCTAGAATTAAACGAAAACTTAAGTTACCTAAAATAGAACTCGTTAAATTTAACGGTGAAATTAAGAATTGGCTGGCTTTCTGGAGTCAATTTAAGCGTATTCATGATGATGATAAATTAGAAAATGAAGACAAATTTCAATATTTGATCCAATGTGTAAGTGAAGGAACTAGAGCTCGGGAAATTATAGACAGTTATCCTCCAACAAATGCGAATTATTGCAAGGCAATAGAAAGTTTAAAATCGCGTTTCGGAAAGGATGAGTTGCTTATTGAATACTACGTTCGTGAGCTATTAAAATTAGTTATAATAAATGCTTCAGAAGCTAAAAGGAAATTAAGCACGTCGCAAATTTATGATAAATTAGAAACTTACTTAAGAGCTCTAGAATCAATTGGTTTAACATCAGACAAGTATTCAGCAATGCTTTTCCCCCTGGTGGAATCCTGCATACCTGAAGATATATTCAGGGTATGGCTGCGTAATCCAATTATAATAGCAAATCATGACCCGGAAAGCAATGCTTATTCAGAAAAACTGAAAAACTTATTACTCTTTCTGAAAACAGAAATAGAAGGTGAGGAAAGAATTCGCTTAGCGAGATCAGGATTTGCGCCTAAGGTGTGTAAGGAGAGGAATTCTGATTCTGTGGCTACTGCTACAGATTTGTTTTCAGGAGGTACAGAAAAAAGAAAACATAATACCATCTGCGTTTTTTGTGAAAAACCTCACGAAAGCAAAGAATGTTACTATGCCAAAAAATTTGATTTTGAAAAGAAACAAAAGATTTTGAAAAATAAAAAATGCTGCTTCACTTGTTTAAAGCCTGGCCATAGGTCAAGAATTTGCAAGTCAAATGTACAGTGCCTGCTTTGTAATAAGAGGCATTGGACTTTGATGTGTCCAGATCTGCCAACAAACAAACCAAAAGTCAAAACACCTGAGGTGGAAGAGAATCTAAATGTCAATTTATCCAATCAGTGTGCTGCTGAAGAAGTTCTCCTTCAAACATTGCAAGTTAATATTAAAGCAGAAGGAAAAACACGCAGAGTACGAGCTCTTATTGACAGTGGTTCGCAGCGATCATACTTATTAGAGAAAACAATTAAAGAAATGAATCTGAGGCCCATTGAAGTTAAAAATATCATACATTCGGTATTTGGTGGATCTACGTTAGAAAAACAAGATCATGGACTATATGAAATAACCCTTCAGAATTTGAATACGGGATTCACTTACGATATGCAAGTCCTCGATCAACCAATTATATGCGGAAAAATACCTCGGATCCACAAAGGAAATTGGCAAAAGGAGTTGAAGAAAAAGAATATAATACTCTCTGATCAAGGCAAAGATTGTCCGGACATTGAATTGCTGATAGGAGCTGACTTTTGCGGACAGTTATTCTCAGGAAATATATATGCTCTGAAATGTGGATTAGTAGCATATGAAACAAAATTAGGCTGGCTGATCATGGGTAAAGTTTTTGGAGGAAAAGAGGAAAATACTTCCGCTCAACTGGTGACTTCAATGCTAATACAAAATAGCTCTATCTCTGATCTTTGGAAATTAGAAACTTTAGGTATTATGGATCCAGTTGAAACTAAATCTAAAGAAGAAATGAAAAGAAACGCAATGGATCATTTTATGAAAGCAGTGGATAGAGATGAAAATGGCAGATACATAGTTAAGCTACCTTGGATAGAAGCAAAAGAAATTCTACAAGACAATAGATCCACAGCTGAACAACGTTGTATCCGTACTTCACAAAAGTTAAAAGATGAAAAGAAATATGCAGAATATGAGGCTGTTTTTGAAGAATGGCTTGAGGAAAATATAATAGAGAAAGTGCCCAAAATGGAGGAGGGAAATCCAAGTTATTATTTGCCGCACCGAGGTGTTTTTAAGGAAAACTCATCAACCAAAGTACGTCCAGTGTTTGACGCTTCTTGTCGAGTTAAGAAAGTTCCGTCCTTAAATGACTGTCTGGAAAAGGGACCAAATTTAATAGAGCAAATTCCACCCATTTTAAGAAAATTCAGACAAAATAACATTGGGGTAATTTCTGATATTAAAAAAGCCTTTCTTCAAATCTCAATTGCAAAAGAGGATCAAGATGTTTTGCGATTTCTTTGGTGGAAAGATTACGAAACAAGAAAATTTGAGATACTTCGTCACCGCCGTCTTGTTTTTGGCCTCACTTGTAGTCCTTTCCTCTTGGCAGCGGTTTTGATGAATCATCTAGAGGAAAGTAAAGAGTGCTTTCCTGAAACCTCCGAAATATTGAAGAATTCCTTTTATGTAGATAACTGTGTGACATCCGTGCGCAATGAAGATGATCTTACCCGATTCATTCAAGAAGCAAAGCTGTTGCTTTCCAAGGCTTGTTTTGATCTTCGAGGTTGGGAATATACAAGGGACCTAAGTCGGGACGAGCCAACTGTTCCAACCTCAGTACTTGGACTGTTATGGAATACAAATGAAGATTTCCTTTTCTGTGATTTACAAAATACAGAATTTAATTTTGATGTTTGCAGTAAAAGAAATATTCTGTCAACGTCTCAAAAGATATTTGATCCACTTGGATTTTTATGTCCTGTGACAATATGTTTAAAACTCTTAGTGCAAAATATTTGGAAAAGAAACTTAGGGTGGGATGAAATTCTACCAGATGACATTCAGAAAAAATTCAAAACTTTGATTGTTGATTTGAAATTGCTGTCTGAAGTTAAGATCCCTAGATGTGTAAAGATCAATGGCTGCACCGAAGGACTAAGTCTTCATACCTTTTGTGATGCCAGCAAAGTTGCATACAGTACTGTCGTATTTTTGAGAAATACCTTGGGAGAGGAAGTCAAAATATATTTTATAGAGGCAAAAAGTAGAGTAGCACCTTTAAAGGTTATTACAATACCTCGTCTAGAATTACTAGCATGCTGCATTGGAGCTAGGTTAACTTCAGATATTAAAAATTCTATGTCTTTGAGAGACGTACCTACTTTTTATTGGACAGATTCTTCTGTTGCTCTTCATTGGATTCAAAAAGAAGATCATTGGGGTACGTTCGTGAATAACAGAGTAGAAGAAATAAGAAGTCTTTCTTCAAAGGATGCTTGGAAGCATCTCCCAGGCACTTGCAATCCTGCTGATCTCCCTTCCCGTGGTTGTTCAATCCAAGGATTTTTGAAATCGAGATGGTGGGAGGGCCCACAGTGGTTGAAACTTCCAGAAGAAGAATGGCCAGCGACAGACTCTGAATACAATTTTGAAGAGGTTTTCCGGGAAAGGAAAAAGAGGGTCGTAACTTTAGTCAACTCTACAGATCTGAATAAATCCTGGTATTTGTACAAGTTCTCAAGATATTCCAAAATTGTGCGAATGATAGCATGGATGCTACGATTTGTACAAAATTGCCGAAATCCAATTAACAAGATGAAAGATCTTTTAACTGTTGCAGAACTAGATGCCGCCGAAAGAAAGGTGATACAAATCGTGCAACAAGAAACCTTTAATAACGAAGATGCAAGATCAAAACTTAAATCACTCTGTGTGTTTAATGATTCTGATGGACTAATTAGATTGAAAACTAAAATTACTAGACGAGATGATGAAGAAAATTTTAGATACCCTCTAGTATTGCCTTGTAAGCACCCATTAGTGGAGAGATTGATTTTCGAACATTATTTGATCTCTTCCCATGCTGGAGTTCAAGTTGTCCTAACAGATATCCGTCAAAAATTTTGGATTCTGCAGGGCCGAAAAACTGTCCAGAAAGTGCTCTCAAGGTGTATAAGATGCAAAAGATATACGAGCAAGAAAATTGAATCAATTCCTGCGCCACTACCGGAAGATCGTGTACGGGAAGCCTTGATATTCGAAGTCACTGGAGTGGATTTAGCAGGGCCGCTTCATTTAAAGGATGGGAAAAAGGCCTGGATCTTGCTTTTTACTTGCGCTGTATATAGGGCCATTCATTTGGAATTAATACAGAGTCTTTCAACTAATGGATTCCTTCTAGGTTTTAGAAGATTCGTCGCAAGACGAGGGCGACCTAGGACTATATACAGCGATAACGGAACAAATTTTACTGGAACAAATAATTTGATGGGTTCTCTTGATTGGGACAAGATTGTCAATGAAGCCTCCGTCTTAAGAATTCAGTGGAAATTTAACCCCCCAACAGCTGCTTGGTGGGGCGGATTTTTTGAGAGCATGATTAAGATGGTGAAGAAGCTTTTAAGAAGAGTTTTAGGAAAGGCATCGCTTCATTACGAAGAAATGTTCACTATTCTTTGTGACGTAGAAGCCAACATCAATTCAAGACCTCTGAATTATCTATCGGAAGATCCGAATGATTTAATTCCACTGACTCCCTCAATGTTCATTCAAGAGACTACAAAGGTAGGAGTTCCCGATTTGGATACTTTGGATAAAGTCAATATCTCCAAACGATATCAGTATCAACAAAAATTACGAGAGGACTTGAGGAAAAGATTTCGAAAAGAATATCTAAGCTTGTTAATCCAGAAGAAGCCAAAAGGAAAGGAATCTAGACAAGTGCAAGTGGGAGATATTGTTATAATTGAAAGTGATATCAAAAAGCGACTAGACTGGCCTTTGGGATTGGTAATCGAAGTGTTTCCTGGGAAAGATGGCTGCATCCGAGTAGTGAAGCTAAAAACAGCGATTGGGGAACTTGTGCGTCCAGTGCAACGTTTATACCCCTTGGAATTAGACCATGACGATCCTGTGGGTGCGAGAAAAAACGAACCGGTTGCTTCGTATGAAGAAATCGAAATCCCGAGCTCGGAAAATAACGACTATGAAACAAAAACTAGAAGTGGAAGAAAAGTGGTTAAACCTTCACGTTTTAACTAACTTTTAAACTTTATTATGTACTTTTCAAATATGTGCATTTCATGTTTTGATTTCTAAATATTTTGAATGCAATATTTTGTTAATTTTGATTTTGTAACCTCCTAATTTAAAAATCAAAAGGTGGGAGGATGTTACGAGCGCCTTTGGCTAAAAACTAATTTTAACTTTAATCATACTAGAGCTATAACTTGCTTTTACAACTCTAAAATCAGAATTAACTGCGCGCGAAACCAATGTATGTTTTTGTATATGGCAACTAAATATAAATATAGCATGTAAATAGAATTGTAATTTAGATAGATAATAAAATGGAGTCGGATTAATAACGAGTGGATTATTTCACATTACGATCCCACATCTTTGAATCTTATTAGCGGAGAAACGACTGAATGAAATGAAATTCAGGTAGAGTCTCAGCAAATTGGCTAACTAGTGGGTTTTCTTTTAAAGTTACACATTTTTATGTCATTTGTTTTAAGTATTAATGCAGAGAGTATTAATAA
This sequence comes from Argiope bruennichi, assembly GCF_947563725.1. Classification (NCBI taxonomy): domain Eukaryota; kingdom Metazoa; phylum Arthropoda; class Arachnida; order Araneae; family Araneidae; genus Argiope; species Argiope bruennichi. The sequence goes on along the minus strand of NC_079160.1, from coordinate 84,574,069 downwards.
GAGTATTTTGAATCTCATATTATTATTTTCAGATTCAAGTGTTACATAAAATCAGAACTATGTTGATATATTATTATTTTATAAGTTCAATTTGTTATTCCCTTATTTTACATACAATTTGATAATTTTGGTGAGCCATCTACTATTTAAAGGACACTGTGGGCAAGCATTCTTTAGAAACATTCCTCACTAAATAGAGACAATCTTACAGACTGAGAGACAATAGACCGAGTTTCTGCAGAAAATCATTTTTATATTATACATTTTAATATTATTATTTTGGTGTTCTTGAATATTTAAATTTATCTAATATATTCACACATATCAATTTATCTTTTTTATGTTCTAAATAATCTTGTTCAAAATGATATCTGTGTATTAATGTAAAGGCAAGGGAAACTGAGGTGTCACTTTCAATATACTTTTAAATTTTTCTTACTTGAACACCACTGTAAGGTATGGCTGTGTGTCGAGGGTCCCGATGCACTTCCACGTCTTGCGGTGGGGGGAAGTTGAAATTATATTTTAACTTGTGGCGATCCTGCTTCCATCAAAATGACTGTATTCGAAAAACTATTTTCCTAACTGCGCACCGGAAGTACGAAGCAGTTATCTACGATCAAGCGCGCAAGCTGTGCGAATTAAAAAGATCAATTTCCGGTCTTTCAAAAAAAATCTGTTGTCTGTCGATGTGTTAGCGTTAAAAATTAAAAGATGTTTATTTTTATATAAAAAAGTCGTCGCTCATTCTTTATGTGTGGATGTAACTTAACTATCCCAATTTGCAACCTTCTCCACTAAAACATCCCACATTTGGTGACTCGAAAAGTGAAAGGATAACTTTCCCAGTTTTCTTTATGCATTAAATGGCGCCATAGCGCATTTCTTCCTAATGGCGGTAAGCGTATCGTTGAATATTGTTTCTATTTTCACAGCCTAAATAATTTCCATCGGAACTTCTGTTAAATAATTTGGATTAGCATTTTCATATTATTTACTCTGATTATCAGTATATTATTTGTATTTTCGTATTTCAAAGCAGTTTTGTGAAATTATATTTATAACGTGCCTTTGATTTCTTGAATAAAACATGCCAGGAGATACTCCAAATTCCGCCAACAACGACGCAACAGTTTCTCGTGTTGGCGTCAAACTTCCGCCTTTCTGGAAAGCTAACCCTGCATTATGGTTTGTTCAACTTGAGGCGCAATTCGCCTTGGCGGGAATTACTGCTGACGATACAAAATTTAATCATGTTATTTCTGCCGTTGATTCCGATATTTTGAATTGTGTAAGCGATATAATATTGAAACCTCCTGATACTGATAAATATCCACCATTAAAAAAACGTTTAATTGAGTTGCATTCTGAAAGTGAAGCTTCGAAAATACGTACGCTGCTACAAGGCCTAGAACTTGGCGACCAACGACCATCTCAGTTATTAGCTCGTATGAAAACATTGGCGGGCGATACTGTTGGCGAGCCACTCTTAAAATCTCTTTGGCTCGGAAGACTGCCAAACAGCACACAAACTATTTTAACTGCTTTGAATGAAGATTTAGCTGGTTTAGCATCAGTTGCAGATAAAATAAATGATTTGGCTGGCCATTCAAACATTAATTCCGTTACTCCTCAATCTTCGAATAATCAAATAGCCCAACTTGAAAAACAAGTCGCCCATTTGACGACTTTAGTTGGCGAGCTTACTACAACAATACGCCAATCACGCTCTCAAAGCAGAAATAGAAATCGACCTTTTAAAAACAGTCGTAGTTGCTCTCGTGATCGCTTAAAAAAATATAAAGAACCTGCTGATGGCATTTGTTTTTATCATACAAATTTTGGCACAAAAGCAAAAAATGTAGTTTGCCTTGCTCTTTCAAGAATTCGGGAAACTAAATCGGCGGTCGTCCACTGGCCTTGGCCCCGATCGCAAAATTAATAGAATTATGCTGGCCGATAAAGTTAGTAAATGGAAATTTTTAGTGGATACAGGCGCAGACGTATCTGTTTTACCACACAATTATGCTCCTAAAGCTGATTCCTCTAATGAATTACTCCTCTTAGCTGCTAATGGCACAAAAATAGCTACTTTTGGTAAAAAACGCCTTACGCTAGACTTAAATTTACGGCGAAATTTTACTTGGTCTTTCATAATTGCAAATGTGAACCAACCAATTATAGGTGTTGATTTTTTAAAACACTATAATCTTTTGGTTGATGTTAAAAGTGGTTGTTTGATTGATGGCATAACTAAATTAACCACTCAAGGCAAATATACAAACACAGATTCATTAACTTCTGGTATATCCATTTTGCTTGGTGATTCAGAATTCTATGACATTTTATCGCAATTCCAAGACCTCACTAATCCATCTCAACCAACAAAAAGCAAAGTATCAACTAAAATACATCACTTTATTGAAACAACTGGTCAACCAGTATTTTCGAGACCTCGTCGCTTATCTCCCGAGTTGCTAAAAATTGCACGTCAGGAATTTGAATTTTTAATGTCTCAAGGTATTATCCGTCCTTCTAGTAGCCCATGGGCAAGTCCTCTACACATGGTGAAAAAGTCTAATGGAGAATGGAGACCGTGTGGCGACTACCGTCGTTTAAATTCAATTACCGTTCCTGATAGATACCCAGTTCCTCATATTCAAGATTGCACTCAAATGTTTTTCAATAAAACCATTTTCTCCACCCTGGATTTGATCCGAGCTTATCATCAAATTCCTATTAACCCAGCGGACATTCCAAAAACAGCAATCACAACCCCATTTGGTCTTTTTGAATATGTTTATATGCCCTTTGGTTTAAGAAACGCGGGACAAACCTTTCAACGTTATATACATCAAGTTTTGTCAAATTTAGATTTCTGCATTCCTTATTTTGATGACATACTGATTGCATCAAATAATGTAGAACAGCACAAACAACATTTAAAAACAGTATTTGAACGATTATCTCAGCACGGATTGAAACTAAACCCTTCAAAATGCGTCCTTGGGAAGCAATCGGTAAAGTTTCTAGGTTGTCTAATTACATCTGAAGGCGTGAAACCTTTACCGGAAAAAGTTCAAGCCATTTCTGATTTTCCCAAACCTCAAAATATATCTGAGCTAAAGCGTTTCTTGGCCATGCTCAATTTTTACCGTCGATTTTTGCCTCATGCCGCTCAGACTCAAGCTAGCCTACACGAACTTTTAAAAAACTCTAAAAAGAATGATAAGCAACTTGTTCCTTGGACTGACCTCACTACAGAAGCTTTCGAAAAATGCAAATCTGATATTGCAAATGCAGCTACTTTGAACTTCCATTCACCTAACCAGCAATTATCTATCATGGTTGATGCTTCAGACTCAGCCATCGGATCTGTCCTCCATACAACTACGTCTAATGGTCAACAACCTCTAGCATTTTATTCCCGAAAACTTACGCCCTCAGAACGTAAATACAGTACGTATGATAGGGAACTTTTGGCGATATATGCAACTATCAAACATTTTCGACACTTGTTGGAAGGTCAAAATTTCATAATATTTACAGATCATCGACCTCTTACTTTTGCTTTCACCAAAAAATCTGACTCTTCTTCTCCAAGACAACTAAGATACCTTGATTTCATTGCACAATTCAGCACCGACATCAGGCACGTATCGGGCTCAAAAAACGTTGTAGCTGATACCTTATCTCGTATTAATGAAATACAGTTACCAAAAATAGACTTTTCTGCCATGGCGGAAGCACAAGCATCTGATGAAGAACTTCAGACTATTTTGGCAAAGAATGAACTGTCACTTTGTTTAAAACCTCTCTCAACCGACCCCAATTCATCTAAACTTTACTGTGATGTCAAGCAAAACAAAATTAGACCTTACGTCCCAGAAATTTTCCGAAAGAAAGTTTTTCTATTTTTGCACAATATTTCCCACCCAGGTATCCGTGCCACTAAACATTTGATTTCAGAGAGATTCTTTTGGCCGTCCATGCAAAAGGACATTTCAAATTTCACCCGTTCATGTCTAGATTGCCAAAAATCTAAAATAGCTAGACACACCAATAGTCCTCTTAAATCTTTTCAATTACCTGCAGCCAGATTCGATCATGTTCATCTAGATCTCGTAGGACCTCTTCCACCTTCAAACAATTGCGGATACCTACTTACCTGCATAGATCGTTTCACACGATGGCCTGAGGCAATTCCCATTCCTGATATTTCTGCTGAAACTATTGCGCGTGCATTCATAACTCATTGGATCTCACGCTTCGGTTTGCCTTCAATAATCACGACAGATCAAGGACGACAATTCCAAAGCAACTTGTTTTCTTTGCTCAGCAAACTCTTGGGTGTCCAAAAGATCCGAACGACCCCATACCACCCAAAAAGCAATGGAATAGTCGAGCGATTCCATCGATCTCTTAAACAAAGCCTCCGATGTCATGCATCTACGAAATGGACCGAATCAATTCCTTTGGTTTTGCTCGGACTCCGAACCGCATTAAAAGAAGATCTACAGTGCACATCGGCCGAACTAGTTTATGGCTCAACCCTTAAACTACCATCAGAATTTTTTGAATCCCCTTCAATTAACGTCGAGCCTCATGAGTTCCTAATAAATTTACGGACCTTGATGGATCAACTTAAACCTGTTGCTACTGCACCTCATGACACCAAGAAAGTATTCGTTCATCCAGCTCTGGACACTTGCTCACATGTGTTCGTGCGCCACGATGCTGTTAAAAAACCTTTACAAGCGCCATACGATGGACCATACCTCGTACTCAAACGAACTGATAAAATGTTCACAATTGAAAAGAACGGCAAACAGTCCACGATCAACATTGATCGCTTAAAGCCTGCGTTCTTCGAGAACTCTCACCAGTCCTCTGCACCAGCAATATCACCACCAGTTGCAGTTCCGACTTCACCAAAACCAGTACCTGAACTGTCTCCATCGAGTCCTGTGTCACCTACAAATTCTACTCCAGTACCTTATGTGACCAGATCTGGCCGACGAGTTCGCTTCAACACTCGTTACCTCTAACTTCAGTGCCTGCTGCACTACTAGAGGGGGGAGTACTGTGGCGATCCTGCTTCCATCAAAATGACTGTATTCGAAAAACTATTTTCCTAACTGCGCACCGGAAGTACGAAGCAGTTATCTACGATCAAGCGCGCAAGCTGTGCGAATTAAAAAGATCAATTTCCGGTCTTTCAAAAAAAATCTGTTGTCTGTCGATGTGTTAGCGTTAAAAATTAAAAGATGTTTATTTTTATATAAAAAAGTCGTCGCTCATTCTTTATGTGTGGATGTAACTTAACTATCCCAATTTGCAACCTTCTCCACTAAAACATCCCACAAACTCTTAATTTAATCCAAATTAATTTCTAATACTTTATATTAATTTAGGCCATAGTAAAATATTCTTTTATTTCCTGATCTAATTCCATTTTCGGTTTAATTCATTCTTTTGTAAAAATAAAGCGCCATCAGTACTACGTATCAAATGAAAGTGACACTTCCGTTGCCCTTCTCAACGGTCAACATATGTATTCCATCGGCACGTGGCCGGAAATCCTATTTTATATAAGACTAGTGATCAGTTGTTTCGCTCTCTTTCTTAATTCTGCTTTTGTGCCGTCTTCTTGTAAATAAATCATGACTGTCTGCCAAGAGAGAATAAAACGAAATTATATATATATATATATATATATATATATATATATATATATATATATATATATATATATATATATATATATATATATATATATATATATATATATATATATATATATATATATATAAGCTTATTTTGTTGAAGCGGAATACAGGTTCGGAGACACTGAAGAGACAATTTACATTTTTAAATTAATAAATGAATTTTAATATCCATTCCAGGAAAGCAATTTATTTACAGGCGTGTCCACAACAGTGTGCAACAAAGGCAGAAGTAAGAAAAAGGGGACGAAACAAATGATCACTGGTCTTATATAACATGGGATTTCCGGCCACGTGGCGATTGAATACACATGTTGAACTTTGACAAGGGCAACGGAGGGATCATTTTCACTTGATACGTAGAATTGATTGCACAGTAATTTTTTACACAGCTTCAGTTGAATTAATTAAACCGAAAGTGAAATTGGATCAGGAAATAAAAGAATGAAGTTACTATGGGCTAAATTAAGATAAAGCTTTGGATATTAATTTGGATTAAAGTAAGAGTTTAATATATATATATATATATATATATATATATATATATATATATATATATATATATATATATATATATATATATAATTAAAAAATTAATTCTGAACTATTCTAATATATAAATTGGTCCTACTTCTCAGATATTAAATTATAACATATTAGTTGAGTATTTACTTATATATTTAAGTAATTTATTTTAATTAAATCTATATAGAATTTTAATTTATTTTTCTATCTCAATATTAATAATGTATAATGAGAATATTAAACCAAAGTAGGGAGCAGAGAAAACGAATATTTCTGGCACATTAAAAGCGGCATTCACTGTTTTTTATCGGTTCATCACTGAGTTTTAGAAATTCTTTTTTATACTATTAACCAGAAGGCTTTTGGACTTGAATTACTTGCATTTTCCATCCAAATTCATCATCTATAACATTTTTTTTTCAATTTAATACTCATGTTTTGTCTTTTCCATCACTAGCAATGCCATTTTTATGCAGTCCAAATTGGTCCACTATATATCTTCATAAATGCGTGAGCTACATATTGGAAAATAAACAATAATTGAAAATGTAGCAGAATTAATTTAAGTCTTTCTCTTATATTAAAAATGCATCGTAATATTGGTTTTTTTCATTGATATCAACAGGAGATCCACGAGTGAATCAGCATTCCTCTTTGACGAGCTCTATGACGGTATGGTTGAGAGAACATAACAGAGTCGCCAGGGAACTAAAAATACTGAATCCAGACTGGGAGGAGGAAAAACTCTTTCAGGAAGCCAGGTGTGAATCTGAATTTGGAAGCTCATATTAGTCAGTCACTTAAAGTATCCTGCAATTTATGTTTATACAAGAAATAGAAAATTATATCTCTGTGATAGTATGTATTGTAGAACACTTTGCACATAAAAATGTACCGAACGCTATTGGTTTTAAAATGAAATCAACGAAAGTGCCCCCCCCCAAAAAAAAAACAAATTTTTTTTTTCTTGCATACGCTCTAATAAATATCCCTGAGAACGCCTTGCATGGCACTGGCATATAAAAGTTACGAAATATTAAGCTTTGGCGTGAATTTAGCATTTTTACTGAATCTATGGTGGGGTTTGGCGAGTTTTTTTGGCTCCCAATCTCTGGCATGCTGTTAAAAGTATCCGAAAATCGAACTTGATTTTTAGGTCCAACGGACTGAAATAAAAATTTGGCACTTGTAGTCACAAAATCCCATACCAAATTTGGTATATCTATGCCTTACGTTTACATGTTTCTGAAAGTACAGATTGAAAGATGGTCAACTCTTTGTTGAATTTGGCACAAAATTTGTTTGGTTCCTGCATTATAGACGTTAAATCCGCATACCAAATTTTATTTATCGAGCTCTCTTCGTTTTGTAGTTATCATGCTAACTTATAATCGAACAGTTAGACAGAGAGACTTCTTCTGAACGGATACTTCTGAAAATGTGATTAAAATTTATAAATTTGGTGTAAAGACAGTATACCAAATTTCATCCGCCAGTTAAAATATTTTTGAGTCATCTTTGTCAGAGACAGTCGGATGAGCAGACAGACAAACATATGTTTTTCGATCTCCGGGAGGTCTAAAACATGGAGATTCGTTCAAATTTTTCATTAATTACAGTATTTTCTCTATACTACTTATATTAGAAAGTAAAAAGTTAGTAAATCTCACAACGTATGAACTCATTTCTTATACGAATGCGTTTGCTTTCGTTTTCCGTCCTAAATATTCGGCAAAATCACAGAAATCAAATTGATTCATATTTGGCCTTTTATTAAAAGAGGCCAATTGAAAACACTATTTTAGACTATATATGTACAATAAACATAAAACATTCTTATTTGTTAATAATGCACACAAAATGGCAAAATCAGTCCAATTGTTGAGGTTAGGGATATTTCAAACTTTTAATTGGAGATATCTTTCAAAGTCTGTGAATAGTTAGTAAAGTATCTTGATGTCATGAGCTTTAATTGAAATTAAAAGGAGCTATACGTCACTGGCGTAGCTGAAGAATTCTGTCGAGATTTTGTTCATATAGAGAATATATAAGAAGTAATGCATCTCAGATTTTTCTCGAATGTAGGGTGTGTTGTGCGGATAACAACCATTGATGATATATCTAGAAGTTATTGTTACAAAAAATTTTCTACAACAAAATACCGTCGATCAATCATAATAACGTAACGCATTTAATCACTATAGTTAAGCAGCTTTCTTGCTGTCTAATTCTCCAATTTCTCTACGTGTCGGCGACTCCGACTACTCTCACACACCATTTCTGACGATACACACACTTCTTCACTGCAGCTTCAGAGTGCCCGTCTTTTATAGTTCCGGGAGGCGGGGCTAGAATCTTCAGACCAATCAGAGCGTATCTGTGTGTATCTCAGTTCCTACTGGATGGATCGTGAAACTTCTCGAACTTTCCAGTATGATCCATTTAGTCGCCAAATGGCCGCCAAACTCTCGGGTCATTCACGCACGGGATAGATCTTACAAAGGTTTTAACGGTTTTTCCCAGGATGACACTATTAGTGCCGGGTAGCAAAATTACAGATTTGTAACATTATGAACATTCATAAGAAATAAACATTTATGAATATGGATCAATGCTTGAGGATTAAAGGATTAGTTTTATACTTTTGTCAATTTTTTTTAAATATTTATTTTATTAAGTAAATAAAATTAAGTTAGAATGCCAAAGGTAAATTTTCAATTATAAGAAGTCTAGCTTTCATTGTATTAAATATTATGGGCAGATGAATTTGTGCCTAAGAAATATTATAAAAGACTATTACAATTTAAAGAAATGAACGACAAATGTATGTGATATGATATCTTCATCTGAACCTTTGAAAGGAAACTATCGTAATTGTCACTCTTTTAGTCACTGTTTCCAGGGAGTTTTTTGGACCTCTATGAAAATCCTAATCGAAGATTTCTTGTTTAATGCATTCCAAATTAAAGATGTTCTCCGTTTCCAAGTTACGTTCTCTTTATAAGATTTGTAGCTTCTCAGAAATGAGGATGAAAAGTTTCCGGCTTGGTGGTTGGTTCTCGCCTCCCGGGCGGGTACAGAAATTGTGGAGGATGGCTTCCTCCCTATGATGCTTCCCACTAGAATCGTTTGTGGTGAATAGCTTATAAGCCAGTTAACAACTACGCTGCACGAGCAATTGCTTTTGTATCGTGGTCATGTTACTGGACTGTGAACCATAAGGTCTCAGGTTCTATCCTCGCTCATCACAATCTTCCATAGGTTGTACCGCGACCGTTGATGGCCCTAAGAATTCAATCTTAGTTCCAGGTCAAAGTTGTTGCGGCGGTTCGGTCATTCAAATATAAAATGCCATGTGATTAGACGGGGCTAAGTAGCTTTGCTGTGTCATACAATTTGTAGCTCAAAGCAGATGTGTGCAACTTTGCGCTCAACATACCAAAATTGTCTTGAATTGCCAACAGGTAAATCACAGAACTAAAACTTTGTTACAATATATTTTATAAGTGAAAATTATCTAATTCTTTTTAAAAACTTTAATGCTTATTCAATGACTGCTTCTTTTCAAAAAATCCTAATATCTTCTACATTATATGCACATAAACAAATGGTGAGAAGGAAAGAAAAACTCAGAAAACATTTACATTCGCTTTCTATCCACCTTTGGGGATCGGTCTAGAATACTGATTTTGTTCAATTTTCGTTACATTTCTTATACTTAAGTTTGATACTCAAGATTGCCTCAGAAATATATTTTGAAGCAACAAATTGTGATACATGTATTAAGTATTATTTAGTAACTTTAAATTATTTATTTTGAAAATAAGCCTTCTTAATAGAATCGTGTTCTCTGATATCATATCGTCAATAAAAACTTAAATGCCCGTGTAATCTAGTTTCTAATTGCACATACTCTTTAGGGGTGCTGTAACTTCACTTTCTTATTCCTCATGTAAATTACACAAATATTGAGACTCTTCTTTCCTTTGATTTCAACAGAAAAAATGAAATTCATTTGATTAAATATTTATCGAAGCAATGAGAATGGTTTGAATTTCATTGCAAAAATATAAATTCTTTCTGAAACTGAGCAAAAAATATTTTTAGCATTTTGCCAAAATTCAAAATAAAAATTTATGAAGCAATTTAATTAGCATCATTGAAAAGGCAATTTTTTCGATAGTGCAGAAATTAGCTTCGTAAAATAATATTTCTGGAAGTTAATGCGAAAAAAAATGCTAAAATCTAGATAAATTTTGATTAATTAAAATTTCAAAAACAAACACACACACACACTACCTTAAATAGGCTTACCTAAATAATATCTAAGCGAAATTTAATGCTCAGAGTCAAACGGTCAGTCTTGCAGTGCTCCAGTGTACACAGACATGCATCAAAGGAATTCTCTCAATCTCGTTTTATTATTAGTAGTGATATGGAGCTCCAATGTAAGGTCTAAATCGTATTCTATCCATGTTTTGTTCTATGAAGCAGATTTTTAATACTATATAAATCATTCTATTGTTTAATTTAATCTTATTGCTATTATTTGCAGCCTTTCATTTATCCATATTACTTAATTCATTGATATATATATATATATATATTTCCCCTTTACAGAAAAATAGTCATTGCAGAATTCCAATGCATCGCCTATAAAGACTTCTTACCAACTCTCTTGGGTGCTCGTGTGATGAAACAATTCGGTACTTACATAGAAAACGGCTCGGTTGGCACAAATTATGATCCAACGGTCGTTATAGGTGTTTGGAACGAATTCTCAATTGCAGCTTTCAGACTTCACAGTTTAATACCTTCTGACATTGGTTATGGCAATATGACATTTAAGGATACATTTTCGAATCCGGATCTTGTTCGGAAAGGCCATGCTTCAGATTTGCTGCGAGGTTCATTTGGCGTGAGTTTGGAGAATTATGATCATTATATGGTTGATGATGTGACCAAATATTTGTATTTGTAAGTATATTTAGTATTTTTTAATGGGCATTATGCCTTTCCTACCAATTTTATTTGCTTTACTTATTCGATATCCATATTATATGTTTTTTTTTCTTTCCTCCCCTCCCCCCGTTTCCTCAGGAAGTACCAAGATTTGGCTTCTATCAATATTCAGCGAGGAAGAGACCATGGACTGCCACCCTATGTGAAGGCTATAAAATTTTGTTCTGCAGGTTCTGTGAAAGTCCAAAACTTTGATGATCTACGGAAGCTCGGTTTGATGACAAGAACAAATGCAAGACTTTTGAATCAAACATATGAGTAAGAGACTCTTATTTCCTTATTTTTATTTTTATTCTTATTTTTCTTCATTTTGAGGTATTTAATGTCAATAAATATCTATACAGTAGCTATTTAGCAGTGCTTTAGTACAGAATGAATGGTACGACAAATTTATGGTACAATATCATTTGTGACGAGAACCAGTTGGTCAATGTCCCTGATTAATACATCAAGGACAGAAGCAACTCAGCTTCATATTTGCATTTTTCAATTGCGTCATTTTCTTTTCCAGCCTTTTCATATTGACTGTGATGGAAACATAGTGACTGTAATTGTAGCATGTTTTTTTTTGTTTTTTTTTTATCAAGTGAAAACATGATGTTATTTTGATTTGAGGTCTTTGAATTCACAAAATGTATGGGCAGAAAATTGGAGATTTATCAATTGGCGATCAATTTTTCGCTTTTAGAGTTATTAGAAAACGATTGCCAAGATTGTCACATTTGGCGACTTATCGCCAACAAAAAGTTACGAATTGGCGCGAATGCCCGCGGCGTATCCAATTCTCCTATCTCTCTCTCTATCTCTCTCTCTCTCTCTCTCACTCACTCACTCACTATATATATATATAGCAAAAAACATTTTGAAGCTCGAACGATTTTGATAGGAAAAAAAAAAAAAACCCATCGTTTTCTAAATATCGAATCTGATAATGATCTACAAATGAAGGATGGTACACGGCGCAACAATACATATGTGAACTTAACCGAAAACTGCAACATGCTAGATCAGAATATCAAGCTCAAATGGCGGTAAAGGCCAAATAAACAAAATCTAAATTTATATGGACTGGAAAGGGGAAAAATATCTTTTCAATTATTATGAAAATGTATGCTGTTTTTGAAAATGGAATGTAAAAAGAATAAAAGTAACAATAAGTTTAATGTTTTATTTTTGTATTCTATAAAATATCATTCTTTGGCAACTTTTCTTCGATCCAACTCTTTGCTTGAATTCAAGTTCTCCGCTCACCCTCCAGCAAATCGACAATGTTTTATTTTGCAGATGCTTGGCATTTCTCTCGCTTACCATCTTTCCTACTTGGAAGGATATTTTGTTCGCAGCGATTTATTTCAAGATTGATCTAAAGTGGAATGTTAGCAATTCTGGATTTAACTCGAAATAAATTAGATTTTATAAGAGAAAATAAAGTGATAACACCGAAATAAGTTCAAAAATAATATTACCGATTATCAATGAATTAATAACACCAGTAAGTACTTCTAAATTTGTTTCTCCGGGGTTAATGGTTGCTAAAAATTTTAATTGAACATTGTATTTAACTTGACCATAATGGCTTCTTCAGTAAAGTTTTCGACACAAAATGTTTCAAAGTTCTATAATATAAGATAAATCTAACAGTTAAAGAACTTAAACGGCGATATTGAGAGATAAATTATTGCTTTCGTACATTAAAACGTATTAAGAAGTAAAGCAAACACGAAACTGTTCAAGAAAAAAAGCTTAACTTTACATTGGAAAAAGGTACGAAAGTAAGAGATGTGATAAAGCAGTAAAATAGACTTACGTTACTATTTCAACAGAAATCTACGGGAGTGGTCCTCCCAAAACTTTTTCGCCTACTCTCTTAATAAAGGTATTATCCCATAGAATGCTCTGGATGGCATGGGCGTACAATAGGTCATGAAATGTCAACCTTTGGTGCGAATTTAGAATTTTTACTCAATCTATCGTTTCATCCTTGGCGAGTTTTTTTGGCAATTAATTCCTGGCATGCAGTTAATGGTATTCGAAAATCGAATTTTTATTATAGACACGTTTTTTCCCGCCGATTGAAAGAAAAATTTGACACAAATATAAACTTGTAATCATAAAATGCCATGCCGTATTTCATATATGTAAGTCATTGGCGTATATATGTTTTCGCATTTATATGTTTCTGAAAATACAGACCGACACACGTTCAAGCTCTTATCGGGTATGGCTCAAATTTTGATATGTATCTGCACTATAGACGTTAAATCTGGTGCCGAATTTTGTTTATTTAACTCTCTTCATTTTGTAATTAACATGTTAAATTATATTCGAAAGGCCGAACAGAAAAAATTCCTCTGAACTAAGTTAGCTCAAAATTTGACAGAAATTTTTAAAAAAAAAAAATTATATAAAGACTATATACTAAATTTCATCCGCCTAGCTCAAAGTGTTTTTGAGTTATCTTTTTCACAAACACACAGACAGACGAACATTTTCCAAAGATATGTTTCTCGAACTAGGAGAGGTCTCAAACGTGGAGATTCGTCAAAATGTTGAGTCGAATTTTTTAAGGCTCACAATACCGTGACTATACAAGAAAGTGAAAAGACATTGTTATAAATTGTATTTAAATTAATTTTGAAAAATAGATAAAAATTAGAAAAATGGTTGTATAGAAATCAAATTTATGTCACTGAACAACTAATTTTTTAAATTGTAAGGTATAAAAACATTTTTTGTCGCTCCAAAGCTAATGAGGGAAAGTGTCGAATTATTCTACGGCCATTTCATTCCCTTTAAGAGACAACAGAAATTTTTTAAGGAATGTGATTACTTTTGCCCTGAATTTTTTGAAAAACACTGCAAAATTATAATTTTTTTTAATTTTTTTATTTAAAACAAATCGAAAAAGCATCAGATAAGTTATTGAAACATATTATCATTTATATGATAAATTTAAAAAAACTCTGGAAAATGTGGATTTTTGGCTAAATAGAGGTATAAAGCAAAGACCTTCTAATTTAAAAGTTTATCAAATGATTTTCTCAAAATAAAGAAGCGAGATTAAAATATATATTTCCTGGTTTCTGAACTAGAAAAGAAGCTCTTCTTTTATATAATCTTTAAATATCAGAATCCGACTGATAAATAACATAAAATTATTATTTCGTTTTGTGAAACATTAAAGCAACAATAGAATATTTTTAAATGGATAGATTATGCACTCTTTAGTTCAGCAGCCCCAGAACATATCGAGAAATTATTATACCAAATTTGAGCTAAAAATATATATTAGATTTTAATCCGCGATATTTTTCGTAAGAAAATTCTACCAAAATTTAGAATTTGAGGAAATTGCACCTAAAGATATAAAATAGTGTTAAAACATCTATTATAAGCAAATATAAAAATCAATCTAACTTTCCAAAGGACCACTTTAACTTTCAAATCTATCTTTCCTTTAACAAACAAAATTCAAAATGTAGAAAAGATTTTTTTTTTAAATTCAAACAGTTTTTTTGAATAAAACTCTTTTAAAATCAATAATATTGAATAAATTTTTTTAAATAGAATTTTCAACGTAGTTACCTAATTTAATAAAGCAATTATTTCCTTGTAAGTGCTAAGGAATGATACAAGGTTTTTAAAAAAAAACAAATTTACATTAAATTTTATAAATAATGATTGTTTATTTTATCATTGCTTTTCTTTTAGGAATGTGAACGATATAGATATGTGGGTTGGAATGCAAATGGAAAAACATATGAGTGGATCCATGTTGGGCCCAACTGCCGTCTGTATTATTGCTAAGCAGACCTTCTTTACTATGCATGGCGATCGATTTTTCTTCAATCACGAGGGACCGATACCTGCCTTCACGGAAGGTAATATTTTTCGTAGTAGATGCCTGTTGTACATGAGATTAGAATTTATATTACAGCATTTCATCAGTTTGTTAGCTAATTTCCGTTCATTTTTTAATTTCGTAATATGAATCAGTTGAGACTGCCAAACGAGCGTTTCACCTCCAATACAGAATATATGCAGACCGTGGCAAACATCATACGTTGGTTTCATCAGTTTAATGAAAAGGTATGTTTTGTAAAGGAAATTTCTGTCGGGTCTTATCAGTAAAGGTTTGTTTCTAATTCAAGTACATCAATTGGATAAGATAATCGAGAGTTGCAAATAAGTGATATTATAATTATAACTTCATCATTAATATTGGATAAAAGTGAATTATAGTGTGCCCCCTGCTGCGCCAACAATGCCAAGCCGCCAATAAAGATGGCGGACAAAATAAACAAATACTTCCGCGGAACAGTTACGGTTACCATTTCCCGCCATGTAAATAGGACTTTTTACTGATAAGTATTGCTTTTTGTTTTGTTTTTTCATACTGCCAGGTGCCTTCTACAGATGTCTTCGGCATCTGTAGAAGGCACCGGGCCGAATTTTTTTTTAACTTAAAAAAAAACATCCTACGGCTTCGTTAGCAGCGGGAGCGGGAACCTAGTAGCTTCGCTAGCACATTGAACATAAGGACTGTGTGGATAATAGAAACAGAAGAAAAGAAAGAACGGAGAAAGAAGCAATCGGAACATTCTCCATACAAAATTTCAAACAAACATCCTTTTCCCAACTTCATCAATTCGTAAAAAAATATATTCCACTCACCCTTCACCCATTCTGCCTGTTCGATATCAAAACATTCTCAATAAAAAATTTCAAACAAAACATTCTTTCCTAACTTTATCAACTCGTACAAATATATATATATATATACATATTTAACTCACCCTTCATCCATTCTACAGGTTCGAAATACTGCTGACATAACAAATTAAGAAGGGAACCAACCGTTAGAACACCAAAGATTTACGAGAACTGCGAAAAATTGCACTGCAGCTGTCTTTTAAAGTGAGAATGCAGACGATTTTTTAAACCGCATACTGACAATTAAAAATTGCAAAGGAATAAATATTTTCTGTTCGTATTCACATTAAAAAAAGAAAGAAGAAAATAACTTTTAATTATAAGCTTAACTTTATTTAATAAACTTCTAATTATAATAAAGAATATAACTTTATTATAATAAAGTTAGAATTATAATAAAGAATATAACTTTAATCGATATTTTTTTAATATTTTCAATTTAACATTTTTCGTAATATAGTTGTACTTTATGTACAACTCAATCATTGCAAAAAGTAGTAAACAAAACAGCATTAGGGTTGCTAGAAGAGTGTTCCGATGGGTTGCAATATTGACGAAAAACTCGGGGGCACACTATTCTTCACTTTATCCTAACATTGATATTAACTTATCAGGACATATTCGATATACCTGTTTACACACAATTTTTTTTAAAGCATTTTATTTGTATAGGGATTCGTTTTTGCTTTTTTTTAAAAAAAATTTCTTTGTTAATCTGAATTTATCAATACACCTGATCATTTCACTATGAAATTCATTTCCTTAATTTTCTTAGCTTAATTATCCTCAAAATAATGCATTAAAAATTGTAACCGTTATAGAAATGAATTGAATAAGACGTTAATGTACGAAAAGCTTTGTACCAGGCTGTAATATTTTAGATTTAAATCACTAATTAATGTTTCCTGATGTTTCTACACTTTAAATTTTAAAGGAAGAATGAATATTAATTAAGATAATTAGTTCATGTCATTAACCATATTCTGTTATATCACAACATAAATACACACGACGATGTTGCAAGTGCGGAGAAAGCAGTTGTTTTGCAAGCATAGCAAATTACAGTTGTTACAAACATTGTATGAATCACAGGAAGTCTTGAAAAGAGGATACTTACTTTAAGTCCATAGGAATTTATATTTGTAACTCTTAGATTGACTCATACTAACTCCCTCACAACTTGATGTCCCACCGCGCCAATCTGACTCTATGAATTTGCCGATACATTTCGTTAAATTAACTTGTTAACTGTTTCAACCTCTTCTGAAAATACGTATCTAAATTGTGTCGCAAAAAGAATGTGTTGTGCGTTTCTGAATTAAAATGCAATTTGATTTCAATATTTGAAGCAACAGAAAACAGAAGCCAGAGTTATTGAATCTGAGAGAACTGTACTAATGTTGCGAGCGTCGGAATATATTTACCCAACATATCCTGATCCGCCTTAAATATTTGCATGATAAAGTAGTGTTTGTTAGCTATTCAAACTACTTATAACTCTTTTCAAACTTCGATCCATGTAAACACAACAAATCCGATTCCATTTGATTTCTAACTTCCACACTGTTGCCACTACAGAAAAAGGAAAAACGGCAACTGACAAATAATAATACATGGAGACATCACACCTAATGACAGCAATTCGCAAGGAAGATATATATTACATAAACCAAAAGTCGAAACGATGGTAACCGTCACCAAATTCTAAAAGTGACTAATATTCAAAAAGTCTGTTAATATTCAATAATCTGTTAACATTAATGTCGGCCATCTAAACGAAAGTGATCTCAAGAAATCAAAAACTAAAAGAATGATGCGAGGATTAAATTTCAATACTAAAGATTCCATAAAGGAATCTTTAATATTGAAATCTGTAGAATCTGTAGAATCAACATCCATTCAAAACACACTGTTAATTCTTTTTCAAATAAATATAAAAGCAAAGAACTTTAACAACTTCTGCAATCTGACGTCTGTGGATCTATGCCATCACTTGAAGGTTTATACTATTTTGTTACTTTCATTGGTGATAAATCAAGATATGTCGTAATAAATTTCCTGAAAACCAAAGATGAAGTAAAGAAAGTCTTCATAAATTACAAAGCTTTAGTGGAAAACCAAATCTGAAAGAAAATAAAAACACTTCGAACTGATAACGGATAAGAATACTGCGGTACAGACTTTAAATATTTTCTTCTAGAACAAGGAATAAAAAGAGAAAAATCAGCTGTTCTAACCCTACAGCAAAACGGCATAGCCGAACGATTGAATTGTACAGTGTTTGAAATTGTTAGATTCTTTTTAAATTCAATCTGCACTACCTCATCTTTGGGCAGAAGCAATAAATTGCGCTATTTACATCCGCAATCGTTCCCCTTTCGAAAGCATATTGGAAAATAATATCCCACATGAAATCTTTTTTGGAAGCAAGCCAAGTGTGTCATACCTCAAAATCTTCGGACAAAAAACGTATGTTCTGAACAAGCCTAAAAAAAGAACATTCGATACAAGGTCACACACCTTCATTGGATATGCTAAGCCTATCACCTAAGCCTCCGATAAAAAAAACGGAGAAAGTAGTAACAAGCCACGATGTTCGTTTTATTGATGAGTTTGAAAACCAAATGCCATCCAATGAAGTAGAATTTATGATTCATATTGAAAATCAAAATAATCCTTCTCCAAAAGTAATAAATCTTTCTCCAAGTTCTGAAAGCACGGAAGATATACTTCATCTAATCTTGATGAATCAGCTAGGATTAAAGAAGAAATAATATCCACTTCTGAATTCGTATATGATGAAACACTGAACATTTCAAGAATGCATTAAAAATCTATAATTTTTTAAAAAATGCGAAAATTTTGTTGATTTTGCATTTAGAAATTTTTAAGCATGTTAATATTACTTTTAAATGAAAAATAGCATGGGAAATGGATAGAATCCTTACGTAATTAAATAACATAAAAATATGCAAATAAATACAAGCGATTTAAAAAAAATAATAAAACAATGGCATAAGATAACTAAACATTTTACGAGAGTGATTAAATTATCTCCAATTATATAAATAGTTTTATTTTAATATCAGAGAATCAAAAAATATTTAAGAAGCGATAAAAAAAAGAATATTTTAATATCAAGGAATGGTTTATTGTTTTAAATTTTTTATAATATAAATAACACAAAAGAAAGACCAAAAATAAAAAATGTTGAACTTTGCAATAAATTTTTAGAGCAATTTCGAAATTTGGCAATCAATGAAAATAGATGTTACTGCTGATATAGAAAATAGAAATTGTTAAATAATTTGTATTTCATTCACTATTTGTAGGAATACCCAGCGTTGTTCGGGGTGAAATAATTGTTCATATTTCTTGCTAATGAAAAATTTACATTTTTATAATTGTCAAAAAATTTATTGCTTTTATTTCAATATTTGTGAGAAAAATTTAAGTTATACTTCGTATATGAAAAAGGAAAAATCACTTACGGTGCAACAATAAACAAGTGCTTTTTCAATAATATATTTTTAATGCAAAAACTAATTTTATATGAAATTGTAGCTGCGTTTGGCGATTGGTTGTGTGCTGATAAATTGGTTTGGTTTTTGTTGTGTTTAATTTGGATTAAATTTCTTATGCATAATTTAAAATTCCACAAGAAAATATTTTTAAGCATCAAATTGTGACAGAAATTAAAATCGCGTTAGTTTAATAGATTAACATCTTTTCATAATGTATATAATTCATCCTAATCAGTTCCATATTACCATAGCGTTTAAACATATAATTCTTCGGTGCATTCATCTTCTAACTTTCGCATAACAACTTTAGTTTCTTATTCATCATTATAGTTCAAGATAATAAAATAGAACAATAAAATTCAACGAGAATCAAGCATCCAAAGATAAACCGAATCCTTTTTCCTGAGCTTTCAACATCGGAAGTAAACAATTGCATAAATGGAAATGGAATGATAAATGGAAATTACATATTTAATGAAGCAAAAAATAGTTCGAATTTCATTGCAGCAATATGATGTCTATTAAAAGTTAATCAAAAAAATATTTTTAAAAATCTATAATATTATAAAAATTTAAGAAAAATTTGCACTAATATTAAATTGCTTTCATTATATAGATAATCTTTATAAATTTAAGACATTCTAAAAATAATTTTTATGCTGTAATAATTTTACTAAATATCGTTGAAAAATGTCCAAAACTTGCTTAATTTTCAATTAATTAAAATTCCGAATTAGATTTTTTTAAAATTGCTCCAAAGTGCATATTCTCACTCTTCAAAATATATATGTGCGAAATTTGGTAGATCTAGGTCAAATGGTCTGACCTGTCGAGCCCCGAAACAAACACATTCTCTTTATTATTATTAAAGTTTAACCGATATGCTTGGCATTGCTTAGTTATATATAATAAAAGTATTTTTTGCCGAATATTTTAATAGCTACATTTATGCAAAATATTATAATACATAAAATCTTTTTATCATCTGAAACATTTTTAAATTAAAATGAAAATATAAATTAAATCGGAAGATTTTTTAAAAACATCGGTAGCTAATTTTCACCAATTTTATTAATATTTGTCATATATTATAAATTTTATTCATAAATACTGTTGTATAAGATAAATAATAATTATTTTGAGACAGTAAATTAAATGATTACTTTTCATTAATAAGTAAAACATTAAATTACATTGATAAATAAAGAAAATCAATAGTTGCTCCTGATATAATTAATCATCTGCTTTTAAGCTTTTCTTTTAATATTCTTCCAGAATTGTTCTAATATGTTACAAAAAAAATAATTTTTAATCAAAACATTCGAGTTTTTATGAAATCAATAAAAAACGCTGCCAAAAAATTTAAAGATGAAACAAAAATATTAAAAAATAAATGTAGAGTAGTTCAAATGTTTAACAGATGCTTATCTATAAATTTCCTTATTTCAAAATCGTCTGCATCCATCCAATTAATTGTTAATTTATGAAAAATTAATAAAAAAGATTGAAGAAAAAATTGCCCAGAAATGAAGCTGGTATAATTAAAAAGCTAAAATTTTGATTTTAATGTAATATAACAATATATCTTGGGGAATAATTGGCCCCGAAATACTTGTGAGAAAGCGGTTTATTCCTAAATAAGCATTTAGTTAGCTTTTGCATTTTAAAAATTGACAGTATTTTTTTCTCTTTCTTTAAATCATAAGTTTGAAAAATTTGATTGTTTCCCAGCTGTTTAAAAATTGTTAAATATAAATGCATACATAGCCAAAATGACCTTTATTTGTATCAAAATATAAACTGTACCTTGTAGAATTTTTAGATCCACAATCCTTGGGAATAATTCATATTTATTGATATTGATAGAAATTTAAACTAATTTCTTTCCTTTGATATTTTTTATATTATTATAAGTTCATCTCTATAATCAGATGCATTCAGTTGCTATCCAAATTTCGTTTAATCTGCGACTACTACAAAACAGGGGCTTTAATATTCTTCTCTGCCGGGTCCCGGGTCATGTGGATATGTCTGGTAATGAAACGGCTGATGTTGCAGCTAAATCTGCATTAACAGATTTGCCTCAGACACTGCCATATCGTGACGTTAAAACGTCATTTCTTTGTCGAATCTTTACTATTCGGCAAGAATAATGGGATCTGCAGATCCAGAACAAACTACATTCAATAAAACCCACAATTGGTTTGTGGTCTATTCTACCTATACGAAAGGTTGATGCCAAATTGACTCTCCTACATATAGGCCATACTCGTTTCTCTCATCGTCATTTAATTTTTGGTGATAGAGCACTAAATTTTCACGCGTGTCATGTGAATTTTAGTGTGAAACACATCTTTGTTGAAAAACCTTCTTTTAATCATTATTGTCATTATCATTTTAATTCAACTCTTAACTTAAAAGACTTGATTGGTGAGAAACACCATCCAAATGTTTTTAACTTAATCCAATTAATTTTTTTTATATTTAACATTTTATCATTTTTTTTTTCAGATTTGCATCATATGTGTTTTAGTGTTTTAAAAATCTGTATCGTTTTTAATTTAAATTGTTTATACATTTTTATTTTAATTTAACCGAAGTTTGGCGCAGTTTAGCCAAGAATACTCTTGCGCCAATAAAACACCAAAACCATATTATTATTAGATGAACGATGTCAAAGTAAAGTTCTGTTCAACTATTCTAAATTTAAATACTTCACGGATGACTTGATCCGAACTTGCCGCTGGTAACAGTAACCAAGTAGATTTGATGATTTTTTCAATCAACATTGCTATGCTCTAAACTAGAATTGCTATATATATATATAAAAAAAAAATATTAGTTTACAATAAACTTGAATATTTTCTTTTTATTTATTTTATTTTATTTATTTATTTGCAGATCAAAGAATCGAACTCAAGAAATGCTCACTTGCTCGCGTTTTATGCGACAACACAAACATTACGGAAATCACTAAGAATCCTTTTTTTCTTCCTAAGAATCGGTAAGTACTAAGAAATGTTATCTTTTCAATTCTCGAGAAAATAACAATCGTTTCCAATCAAGAATCTGCAAGTTTCGCTTTATTTGAAAATCCAATTTCTTAAAATTTTGCTCACTATCACAATAAAAGTTTATACCATAATTCATTGAAATCTTCCTATCATCAAATTCTTTTCTAAAAAAAAATTACCTGTAATTTCAAATAAGTGCAAAAATGTTCTATTTCATTCACAATTGTCAAATTAATTATTTTGCAATTTTAGAATAGAAATTTTTTCAACGCTTCAATCTTTTTTCAATTACTTTTGCTAAAGTTCTTTTCAACTAATTTTCTCTTCCTTGAAATATAAAAAATATTAAAAATTATGTTCC
Organism: Argiope bruennichi; assembly: GCF_947563725.1. Lineage (NCBI taxonomy): Eukaryota > Metazoa > Arthropoda > Arachnida > Araneae > Araneidae > Argiope > Argiope bruennichi. The sequence goes on along the minus strand of NC_079160.1, from coordinate 84,551,184 downwards.
TAATTTTTTAGATTTTATAATTAATCGATAATACCCAGCTCTGGCCATTATGTGATGTATGTCAGGGAAATCAAAATACCCCACAATAACAAAAATTAAAATAAAATTTTATATGAAACTGAAATCAAAATAGTTGTATTGATTTTGTTAGCAATCTTCTTCCAGAAAATGATATCGCGTGCTGAATTGCAAAGATAGAATTTGGAATAAATAACTGAAAATAAAAGCAAATTAAAAAAAATGGAAACAATGAAATCAAAATGTTTGTTATAAATTTGCTATTAATTAATTAATTAATTAATAATATAATAATTTTTAATAATTTAAATTGTGTAAAAATGATTTTCATGATTCTTGGAACTTGATTCTTATTTGACTCCTTGCCAAATCATTAATGAAGTAAACCCTCCCCTCTCTTCGCCTCACTGATCTGCAGAGAAAGTATTTTAGATCTATCTGATAAACAATTAGAAGAGTTAAAATAATAGTGGTGTAAATCATTTTAGAAAAAAAAAAGATGCGTTTAAAATTTTAGCCATTGTACTAATTCAATTTCTTTATTAATTATGGATCCACGTAAGCCATAAAAATATAAAATACAACATTTTGTTCCCGTTGCATATAATACATTTTGTAATATATTAATTTCTGGAAAACAAAAAATATATATATAATTTACTCCATATTAGATTCAACCGTATAATTAATTAAAAATAAATGAAAAATATACTTTTATTGTTCGTTGTTTAAATTAGGAGAAATGTTCGAGCTATGATTCACCCCCTCTACAGAGAAATCTAGTAAAAAAAGATATCAAATTTAAAATACCTGATTCTGGAAATTTAGTTTTATTTCTTAAAATATTTCGGTAAAACTTACTATGCTTAAAAATTTCTTAGAATTCAGTAAATTTTGTTATATTTTATTAGGATGGCAAATATGGAAATTTTTATGTGTTAGATAGTATATATATATATATATATATATATATATATTCTGCCATCATTAAAAAGGATATAATAGATAATGTAAGCAAGACGTGAAGGACGACCTAAAACAATATAGAAAAATTAAACACAGTTTTTCTATATTAAATAACTTTAATTTGTTCTTTGAAGTATCGTGGGCACGACTTGTATACCAAATTTTATATTATATTAATTTTAACTATGTATCAAATCTGTGAATTTGAATATATCACTGAATATATCTGTAAATTTATCTGAATATCACAAATGCGTAAATATTTTCACATATAAGCATAGATATTTCTTTTATAAACTATGAGGTTTCTGTACAACGTATTGAAATACAGAAAATTTTTCAATTGCTCGGATTTGAAATATTTTTTTAATAATTAAATATTTTTAATTTAGTATTTTAATTTTTTTAATTTTCATTTTTTTACTTTTCAGAAATCCTAAAGTATCATGCGAGGAAATTCCAAAAATAAATCTTACTCTCTGGAAAGAATCTAGTGGCATTTTAGGCTTAAAATTTCCTAAAATTGCTCTGCCCGATTCAGATAATCCAAACCTACCTTTTGGACTTTCTTTATAATGGTTACATTCGTGATGATGAACTTCTGCATCAGAAAAAAAGAAGGCAATGGTTATCGCTGATATTAGCACAACAATGCATTAATACTGGTTAAGAAGAACATTCTATTCTTCCACTTTGATATTGAAGTCGTGATGTAAAATTGGAAATCTGGGAATTCTTTGAAAGCTAGGGTGAATCAAAAGAATTTTGGCCATCCTATATAGACTATTTTACGAATACTGTACTTCTAGAATGAAATAAATTCTTCTAGAATTCTTTTTCTTGTGAATGAAAGTCAAAATTCAGATATTGCTTGTCTTACTAAGTTTACTAACTCTCACTTTTTTTTTTTATTTTCTCGTATACGTAGTCTAAAGAAAATATTGCAATCTCACCGCTTTTTTCACTAGCAGTGGCAGAGTGAGTCTGAAAATATTTATTGCCACAAAACAATGGGGTTCAAAACATACATACAATGTCATCTTTAATTTTGATGCAAATTTTATAACATTTTCAAAATGCATGAATTAAAGCCACAAGTTATAAATTTATAGTTTTTGCAATATTAAATAGTTATTATTTTATATATCACTATTTTTCAAACCAGTGGGGGTGGTCTCCCCCCCCCAAACATTCTTGCATACTCTCTAAAAAATTTGTCAAGCCAGAGAACTCTTCAAATGGCACTGGTGTACAATAATGAAATATTAAGTATTGGCGTGAATTTAACATTTTTGGTGAATCTATTGTGTGATACTTGGCGAGTAATTTAACGTCTAATTTCTGCCCTGCTTTAATAATATCCAAAAGAAGAATTTGTATTTTAGACACGTTTGAAATAAAAATTTGGCTCTAAACTGCGCTTGTAATCACAAATTTGATATATTTAAGTCATCGTGTTTTTGAAGTATTGTGTTTACATATTTCTGAGCATACAGAACGACAGACAGTCAACTCATTGTTGGATTTGGATCACAATTTGACAGGTGTCTACACAATAGATGTTAAGTTTGTGTATCAAATTTCATCTATCTAGCTCTCTTCGTTTTGTAGTTATCATGTAAACTTATATTCGAACAGACAGATTTCCTCTGAACAGAATTGTGCAAATTTGGTGTAAAGACTTTATACCAAATTTCCACCGCATAGTTCAAGGTATTTTTGGGTTATCTTTGTCATAGACAGGCGGATATTTCTCAAAAATGGGTTTTGGGAATTTGGGAAGTTCTAAAACGTAGACATTCGTCAAAATCTAATGTTCGAATATAATTTTCGACTATACTTTGTCTATACTACATATAGGAGAAAGCAAAAAATTTTTAAAAATGAATGAATTAAAACCAGGAATTTCAAATACATAGTTTGCAATATTATATTGTCATTATTTTTTATATCCATTTTGGTTTTCACATAAAAATATTAGGCATGTTCTTAAAGAAAATGCATTCATTTGCGTGTGCGTTAATATTCACTCTAATGTTGTTATTTCATATATTATCCAATAACAGCTGACCTAATATAATAAATGTAACTTTTATCATGTAATAAATCCTTCAAATTTTGCTTACTAATACGGAAGAAGATAAAAGTGTGAATGAATGTTTATACTTTTATCTTTAATATTTTAATGAATTTAAAATTTATTAAAATATTAATATTTTAATAAATTTTAATAAATAATCTTTATTATTTTAATAGATTTAAAATTCTTACTTTTATATTTAATAAATTTAATATTTTAATATTTTAGCGTACTATTTATTTTAATATTTTAGCGTATTTTAATATTTTAGTTTCTTTAATATTTTAATAAATTTAAAATTTTGCTTACTAATACGGAAGAATAAGAAAAGTATAAATGAATGTTTCGAGACAGTTCCATCTTTAATATTTTAATAATGAAAAACAAAGATTTTTCATCGCGATTAATATTATATGTATGAAGTAGCAAGTAAATATAAAAAATAAACATCAATAAATTGAAATTATTTATTTGTAATCTGAAAATATTTTATATAGATTACTAATTACAGTGCACACATACTATATATATCCCAAATAGCACAGAATGTTGCACAATATTGTACTTTATTGTGCGATATCATACTTTATTATTCAATATTCAACAATATTATACAATATTTTGAATATTGTTTAATATCATTCAATATTGCACAATATATGTGGGAATATGCTACTGGGGATGATTGGAAATTTTAAAAAGTATAAGCATAATTTTTATGACTGGAGCTGCTGAAAGTTTTTGGCAATTATATAGCGTACTATTATTTTGAAAATTTTTGATCAAACTGTCTGCGAATTTCTTCAATAATTTTAAAGAAAATTTCATAACCAACTATGAAGAATTCAACTGTGCAGAAGTGCATTTCGTATTCTTCAGAAGATAGAGGAGTTCAAACAAAAATCAACGTACGTAACTAAACAAATATTAAATTGTATAATAAATGCAAAATGACCGAGATTGAAGATCCAGGTTGTATAGCCTGTTGCATAATATCGTGTGATATTATATGATATTAATATTCCACAATATTAAACAATATTCCACAATATTAAACAATATTGCGAATTTTGATCAATGCCATACATTATTGTACAATATTTATGTGCTACTACGAGAGATAGAATCAGAAAATTTAACAACTGGTAGTACATCATTAAAAAATTTAACTTTATTCATAAGTCTTTACACCTCAAAAATTGATTTAATTTTTTGTGACAAAGTTTTTATTTTTTCATTTTGATATTCTTAATCGATCCAGGACGTTTTAGTATCCACAAAAATTGAAAACTGAAAATTTTCAGTCAAAAAACAGAAGCAATCATAGTTGTTGAAAGCAAGATTATGAAAAGCAAGCAAGATTGTTAGAAGCAAGCATTATGAAAAAAATATCTCAAGCATGTTTAGGATTGTTTGGATTAGTTCCCTTTTTTAATTACAGATGGCAGCGCTTTGCCATTGTCTTGAAAGTTATGCAGAAAAGATTTCTTGACTGCCAAGCAAACAAGAAGTCTTTTCTTCATAACTGTTAAGACAACGGGAATGCGCTGCCATCTGATGGTTAGGAAATGGAACTAATCCCAAGAAAGACTATTAACTAAATTAAATCTAAATAAATGTGAGGAGACTACTTATCCATTATCAGAACAATTAAATGCCTGTTACATTGTTATCATATAATTGATATCATATAACTATTACATATATCATAGCATTCTCCCCCAACATATGGGGAAAAGCTTCAAAATTCATTAAATTTATGAATGAATACAACAGTTAGAAACTTTTAAGATATAAGAATGGGTGACTGTATTTTATAATACTAAATCCATTCGAGGGCAGTTTCATTAAAATGATCTGTCAGCTTATTTCCTAAATTTTCAAAAGGCACTCCTACGCAAGTGAGATTTTCAAGACTTGATTCATTGCTTTATAAATGACCTTTTGATCTAATACAAATTTGATTACAGCGCTTTTTAGTATTCATATAGAAGACAAATAGTCTGTGAAGAGTTTTGTCACCGTTCACCGATGCTCAGTCTGAAGCAACACTAATTTCGAATATTTCATCCCGAAGATATCTTGAGTCAACATTCACAGCCCGCAGCCCACGTTGTCTTAAATTAAGTGTCTTAAGTTTTTATTTTGTAATCCGTTCACCAATGTTGAATTGATGCAATACTAATATTTCAACCAAAGAAATGTTGAGTCAACATTCACAGCCCAGGGTCCATGTTTTCTTAAGTTAAGTGCCATCGGACAAGCTGGAATTCGTCCTAGTTTACCTTGCTTACTAATACAGAAAACCCAACTCATTGTTTCTATATTTGAAATATATTATCCGAGATTTAGAATATCGAAACATCTTGGGAAATATTGTACAATATTTTGGACTAATACGGCTATTTGTTTCAGTCTGATAAACTGCTCTCTTTCGGCATGTGCCAGTTCAGTGGATGTTATAATTATAGCTCAAGAATAATTTTTAAATTATTATAAAGAACACACTTTATTCTTTCTTTTCAAAAGTATGTCATGTTATTTTTTGTTATAATAAGATAAATGTGAGCATAATGTTATGTGTGTGACAAGATGTTATTTACATTATAGATATATTTAAAAGAACCAAAAATGCATTCATAAGATTTATTAAATAATTTTTTACTGTTTTGTTCTTCAGAAAAATTTTAGGGTTCCAGAATACTTAAAAAATGCTCAATAAGATTTTGATGGAATATGCATTCACACCCCCTTAAACCATTATCTCTGCATTACCATAAATCTTTATCTTATCTTGAGGAATCATTTTTATTTCTAAGTAGCTGTAGTTAATGAACATGTGTTTACTTTTACATCAATTCAATGATAATTCATCAATTCAAGAGATGTTACATCAATTCAATATTTTAATAAAAGATTAATATATTTCAGATGCTGATTTAAAATATGTATTTTAAATATGTGAAACGGAAAAATCATTTTCTTCTTCATGAGCACAATAGCCCCTTGCAGACCTTTGCTGCCTCAACTACGCGTACTTTAAACTTATTTAGATACCGTTTATTTTAATAATTTTATTGATATAGTTTTTAATGTAAAATGAAGATGAAAATTTTTACTCTTTTTCTTCTCTAAAAACTGTTTAGAGCGGATCACAAAATGTTTCCTGCATTGGACATGTTATATCAAGGGCGAATGATTATATAACTCAAAAATAGTCCGAAAATCTCTTACAATAATTACTTATTTTCATAAACTTAAAGTAGCACAAGGCAAAATTTTAAATATATAAAGAAACACCATAAAAAATATTCTAGACACCGAATCTTCGTCGAAAAGAATAAAAAGTAAAACCACGTTTTTGTACCATATATGAGAAAGCCAAGAATGAAGAAATGCTGCAAGGTGTAATATGCTGTTTTGTTTTATACAGGCTATATTGATGCTGATGTGAATTTGACAAAAAAAAATATGCTTTCTGTAATTTTGCTTAATGGAAATGCTAGCCCAGTTTTGGATCACTATCCAGATTACACTATTTTAATAATCCAATTTTATATTCATTAAAATGTATTTTTAACATCATTTGAAAAAATTAATTTAGTGTAAAAAACTGTTACTTTTTTGAATTAAAATTAGTTATGTATCATTAAACATTGAAAAAAGTGTTTAAATGGTCCACATGGGAAGCTTTCTTCTGCATTCAAATGTATCACTTGCCATCTGATTGCGATTCAAAATCCCAACATTAGACAAACATCTCTGATATAACTTCGAAACAGGACGTTAATCTAATGAATCAAATAAAACATTTAACATTTTTCAATATTTAAAATAAATGCTTTATGTTAACCAAGACCTCTTAAAAACAATTTGAATGATTTTAGCTATTCAATACCCTAAATATCCTGAGAAAAATATTTTATGAACTTCCTTTTTTAATTATCATCTTTAAGGTAAGAATATCAAATGACTGCTGTGAATTGGCAAGCAGATCTAAAATTATTAGATTTAACTTAGATTAAGCCTATTAGAATTTTTGACATAAAATGTCATGATGGACCCCTATATATTTAAAGTGCTTTAATTTTTAGTGCTATTTTCTATCTTATTATGATGAACCTATGACCACTAAAGTCAGTGGTAACCCAAACTTGGCATAGATTGCACATGTTAATACAGGTTTCTGAGCTTCCCAATATTATAAAAAAGACATCTGTCAAATTAAAGAAGCTTTCGTCTGAAATATAAAATTATAATATACAGAATATTGTCATTTTAAATTATTTTTTAAATTCGAAAGATTTTTAAATTTATTCAGATTGTATTTTTGGGTTATCAAATTGATGCTCATTTTATGCTTTTTCGTAGTTTTTATATCTATTTTTATTCTAAATATTACAAAAATGTGAATATAACAGTCAATGGACATTGAACTGTAATCTAAAGAATAGTGTTATATTATTATATATAGCGTTGAACATAAAAGTCAGTATTTATTAAAAGTAAAATTTCTCTTCAAATCTTTTATCGATAGGAATATGATTATTCCGGTGATAACATCAAAATTTTATTTCTAGCTGTTTTATTTTTGATAAATCTCTATCTGTATCTCTAATTTTTAAACGTATTTACTCTTTTTTTGGGGGGGGGGCTGCCCTTTTGGTAGAAATTTGCATATAGTAAGAAATTTGCATTTTTGTATTTAGATGCGCGTGCAGTTAAAATGCAAAACTCCATACAACAAAGAATAGAGAAAAAAAATTTAGCATGAAATATTCGGTTTTAATCATGAAATATGCTTCTTGTGTTATGGTCTATTTTTTCATTTAAAAATTATATAGCACCAAAATTTTCTTTTTTAATTTTCGGAAATCATTTATTTTTTCTAAAAGTGCTTGAAATGTTTGACTGTTTTTGCAAACCTTTAAAAGAATTAAATAGAATAAAGAATTAATTTATTTCAAATATTTAGTTTCTATTTAAAAAGATTTCACAATTTCATTGGAATTCATTCTTTAATAGCAAATTTTTGATTTCACTTAGTAAAATATACGAAATAAAAAAAAAAAAGGATAAATGATTGGGCAAAAATAAAACTTTATTTATGCCTACTAATATAGTTTAAAAGATTGGAGCGAAGTTTCGCAAAGTCAAAAGATCTATCTACATTTCTGAGTCTCCCCTAAAGTCCTGCATTGCTGCATCATCACGGCGGGGAAGTGTTCCTGGACGGAAAGGGCGAAGTACGTCGGGAGAGTATTCTCCTGGTAGGGTCACCCAAGGCGTGAAGACCATTATGCTCAGCTAAATGCAATGCTGGCATGAGGCAAAGTCAAACTTCAGCCTTTGGTGCTTCTAGGCCCTTGACCTCTTGAAGCTGCATTTTAAGCCCTTTTATCTTGACTCATCAATTAGGAAACAATGAGCTGTTCTCGAGTTCTTAGGCTGTGCTATGTTCGGGCTCATGCACCTGGTTTGATGTTACTTTGGACTAGGTAGGATAAGCCACAACAACATTTTTGAGTTCTAGTATATAAAAAAAGCATCTTTTTCGAATTCCTACTGTTAGCTCACTCTCTCTTTCTCTCTCTATATATATATCTTTTTCAAATTTTCAATCGTTAATAAAATACTTTTTATTTAACCACTCAAGTTCAAATACATTTTTTAAAACTTGTAGTGGATGACACTTGATGTTAATGCAGTTTTTTTTTCAAATATTAATTAATTAAATAAATTTGTCCAGCAATTTCTATTTGGTCGCCAAAGTCGCCAAATCCGTTGCCATGTTGTCAAATGGTCACCAAGTTTGTCACCAATTTTGTAACTATTTAATAAAAATTAACTAAAATAAAAAAATAAAAACAAATTGTTGACCTAAGGAGGAATTGACTTAAAAAATTTTGTTTTATATATTACTCGTTTTAATATATATTTTGTCTTTCTTCTAAATTTTTCACCAACTATCGTAATAAAAATGTTTTGCCTCACTAATTAGATGATATTATAAATAACAATCATAATTTAATTTCACCCGAATATGATAAAAGAATTTTTAAATATTAAAACAAAAACAACTATTGACAGTCTTAAGACAATTTGCTTAATAGGTTTTTTAAACAAAAAAATAAAAATAATAATAATAAAATAATATAAAAAATAAAAAATAATATAAAATTACTAAGTTGAAATTCTTCCTAGTTTTATTTAATTAATATATAAATACTATTAGAAAAGAATGTGTCTTCAAAGGTTCTTGTCAGATATCTGAATAAATAACACAAAAACCAATTTTGTTACTTCTTGATTGGATAACTATCATCACATTTTGGAAATTGACAAAAAATTACAAGAAAAAATCCTCTTTCTTTAATATATACATAGAAAAGTATTTTTTCTTGAGAAGAAAAGCAGCCATGGAGCCTTTTAAAAGATACATTTCTTTCTTTCATGACGACAGGGAAGTGCTCAGTTTGGAGCCTTTATTTGTTCTAACTACAACCAGATAATGCCGCTATCCGAATGCAAGCATTATTAATACAAAGTGTCGAATATTATATTGTTAGTATTATCTTCAAGATAGTGTCGGAATTCAGAATATCGATCGTAGAGATTATTAGACTATAATATTTATTAGTAAATGGGATAATCAAAAAATGCTAATTCAAAAATAAAACAAAAAAAAAACCGAATTAAAATTTTAAAAAATCGCTCCGAGATGCACATTTCCAATCTCCAAGATATACATGTACCATATTTGATAACTGTAGGTCAAACTTTCTGGGCTGTTGAGCACCAACTCTCACAGATACACGTGTTCATCTTTATTATAAATATACAGAGCGATTTATTTTTCCAGCGTGCTTTACGTCTTCTAAATACGGGAATATTTTATCTGGATTATTATCTGATTGATTTGAGATATTCATTTCGTTACGGATTGGCCAAGAATATGACTTTAGCATGATAAGGATTCAAGTCGGGAATCTTTTATTAACTTAGCTTCCCAACCAATAAAATCATTATTTTTGTGTACATGATCACCAGATATAAGTGTACTGAAATGATTCATTTGATACTTTTAAAAATAAAGTCAGCGGAACAGATATTAAGATTTATTAATGCAGATTTATTAAAAGTATTATTAAGATATATGTAAATCTGTCACTTAAACAACGCTGCATAATGTGCAAGAAGAATTTAATAGTTGCTTGTCTATATTTCAGCTGAAGGAAATTATACAGAGAAAATACACACGATACAGACTTATACACACGATAAAGTGACTTCGATTTCAAATTTATAAAATTGAATATTTTAATTTTACTTTAAATGACATTTCATTTTGAAATGAAATAGTTCTTTTCATCATGCATTTCCCTGGGGCAAGTAGTGTCAAAAGGTTTGTTATCAAAGGTATTTTTCTGTAAATGCTTAGTATGACATTTTTAGAAACTGATTGATTTCATGTTGTACAACAGTATGTTGTATGGTGACTGATATAATCATTAAGTTTTGATTAATATTATGTCTGAATTAAGGAAGGATCTGGTTTCACAAGTACACGTTCTGTAAAAACGTTTAATAAAATTACTAAACAAAAGAATAAAACTTTTATTTAAATTGTATTGACTCTAAATTCTAAAATAAATGACTTTATATTTGGAATGCTAAACATTTAAACATTGTATAAAACAGTATATGATTAAAATCAATGATTTTTCCGAGCATCACGGGTTTTGGACATTTTATGTAGGAAAAACACGTCTATTCCAAAATTTAGAAAAAAAATGAATAGATTTACTAAATCCAATTATTTTCAAAAGAAACTTTATAGAAAACTTAATGTTGAAATCTAATTCCAAACTAATTTGGATCACATTCCAAATTTTCAAAACATATCTTGAAATAAAATCAATTATGAAACACCGTGCTAAAAATTTACCCCCAGTAGCACCACAATATTGTATAATAGTTGGGAAATATTGAATAATATTGGGGATACCAAATACTAACAATATAATACAATATCCAATAATACTGAAGATGATCCGAATTTTTTTTTGTATTGTAAGTGTAAGATTTCATTACTGACATATTAGTCTTAATTTAATAATGCATTTTATTTGAGATTTTATTTCAAAAAATTCACTTGGGTAATTTACTCCTTCAAAAAAAAAAATTTTTTTTTAAATATTGTCATTTTACATATATAGAATAATATTATTATATGTTTAAATGTATGTTTTTTCAAAAAAAATATGTATTAAAAATATCTCATTAATAATATATTTTATATTATTTATCTTATTAAAATAATATTATACTCTAATATATATTTTTTATTTTTATTATCTGGATATGCTAAAACTTTTACATAAAAATTCTGCTATTAACAAATATTAACTCTATTTATTTTTATATTTAATTATTATTAATTCTAACTGAAAAGAAGTATTCAATAGTAGCTTTCACTCATGAGTCACTGGTGGATATTGTGCCTTCATCTGGCTAGTGGAAAATACAACTGTGAAATAGCTCAATAAATTTTCTATAAATACCATATTTTAAAAACATAGAAGTTTCTGCTGGTGTATATTTTCAAAATGCTCGTAAACCCAGCAAACCAGACAGTTCTTTCCCCTCCCCTCCCTTCCCCATAAAATCCCTCTTGTTGCCAAAACTTGGAGGAAAAAAAAATAAGAATTGCTTCGGTGTCGTAACGACGAATAAAGCACATCCTGCTTATAGTCTTTTTAAGGGATTGCAAACAGAATCCTTCAACCTTTGAACGGACCACCATTATTGTCATTGTAGAGACGCGGAATGTCTTAGTTTTTCCCCTTTGTTTTACTTCTGATAATATGATTTCGTTACAAGAATACTTTAACGCAAAAATTTAGACATAAAAACTGCTTTGGGACTCTACGAAATCGTATGCGTTCTAAAATGTTTCACGTTTTTTTCGAAAGCTTTATGAAAACTGCAAGATCCTTACATGCTCATTTTTTTTTTTATTATATGCTCATTTTTTTAAAGAAATATATTTTGTGCCATAAGCCAATTCTATTTAAACGAAACATTTAATAGTTCAAAAATTCTACGCTTTTGAAGAAGGATGACATCCTGTCTTGTAAACATATTTATATAAACGAAACATTTTTTTAATTCTCATATTTTAATACCTCTGGAGAAACTTCTTACGGATCTTATCTTTGGACTTATAAATTAGCAGATGGACGGAATTCTATATTCAAATATAAAATTTTATAATTTAAATTATAAATTTTATATATAATATCAAATATAAATTTTTAATTTAATTTTTTAAATATTTATTTATGACTCTTAATAGCTTCTTGAATGATTCAAGACTTTTGACTGATATTTTGTTTCACAATCCTTCTCTGAAGAATTATTGAAAGCGTTTAATTGAATAAATGCTGATGATTCAGAATTTTATATTTGTATCTCTAATGAAAGAAAGAATAAAATTTAAAACATGTTCATCACAGTACACAAAATTGATTTGATTGCCAATAATGGTTTTATTTGCTTTTTCCGGTTTATTTGTATTTACCAAACGAATTTGAACTGAACTGACCGTTAAAATATTTGTTTTGTTTGAAAAGCCGCCATTCTTTGTCAGAATTCGAATCGACTAGTAGCAGTGTGGTACCGGCATATTCGAATTGTGAACATGGCGAATTCCATTGAAATGGATGGTGACTGGGAAATTGATGATATTGCTGTAAAGGCTCCAAAAGGGAATAAAAAACTGTCCGTCGAGAGGATTTATCAGAAAAAAACTCAATTGGAGCATATATTGCTCCGACCTGATACTTACATCGGATCAGTCGAACCCGTTACTCAAACTATGTGGGTTTACGACGAAGGTGTTGGATTAGTAAATAGAGAAGTTACATATGTTCCTGGTCTGTATAAAATATTTGATGAAATTTTAGTGAATGCTGCTGATAATAAGCAAAGGGATAAAAACATGGATATGATAAAAATCGAAATTAACCCTGAAAAAAATAAAATCTGTATTTGGAATAACGGTCGAGGTATTCCAGTTGTGGAACACAAAGATGAAAAAATGTTTGTGCCATCCTTAATATTTGGACATTTGCTAACTTCTTCCAATTATAATGATGATGAACGGAAAGTGACTGGTGGTAGGAACGGTTATGGAGCGAAACTGTGTAATATTTTCAGTACCAAATTCACAGTTGAAACAGCATCCAAAGATTATCACAAACAGTTTAAACAAACTTGGAAGGATAATATGACTAAAGCAGAAGAACCAAAGATTCAGTCATTTAGTGGCTCTGATTTCACATGCATTACATTTTATCCAGACTTAACTAAATTTAAAATGACAGTTTTGGATAAGGATATTGTTGCTATAATGACACGTCGTGCATATGACATTGCTGGTTGTGCTCGTGGTGTAAAAGTTATTCTGAATGATAAGCGGCTACCTGTAAAGAGTTTCAAAGATTACATTGGACTTTATTTAACTGATAAAACAGATGAAAATGGTGATCCATTAAAAATAGTTCATGAAGTTGCAAATGAACGATGGGAAATAGCGGTTACTATGAGTAGCAGTGGCTATCAACATGTGAGTTTCGTAAACAGTATTGCTACCACTAAAGGTGGACGGCATGTTGATTATATTACTGACCAGTTAACATCTAAAATTGTGGAAGTGATAAAAAAGAAAAACAAGGGTGGTAAAGATGTTAAACCTTTTCAAATTAAAAGTCATTTATGGGTATTTGTAAACTGCCTTATAGAAAATCCAACATTTGATTCTCAAACTAAAGAAAATATGACATTGCAAGTAAAAAATTTTGGTTCTAAATGTCAGTTATCTGAAAAGTTCGTCAATCAAGCTATGAAATGTGGTGTTGTTGAATCTATCATGTCTTGGATAAGATTTAAAGCACAGACTGAACTTGAGAAAAAGTGTAGTGGGAAAAAACATACCAAACTAAGAGGTATTCCGAAACTGGAAGATGCCAATGATGCTGGTACAAAGAATTCTATTGACTGTACTTTGATTTTAACTGAGGGAGATTCAGCTAAATCTTTAGCTGTATCTGGACTAGGAGTTGTAGGCAGAGACAAATATGGAGTGTTTCCTTTAAAAGGTAAGATTTTAAATGTTCGAGAAGCTTCTCACAAACAAATTTTGGAGAATGCTGAAATAAATAATATAATCAAAATCATGGGATTGCAGTATAAGAAGAAATATGAATCTGTAGATGATTTAAAAACATTAAGATATGGCCGATTGATGATTATGACAGATCAGGATCAAGATGGTTCTCACATAAAAGGTCTGTTAATTAATTTCATCCACCATAACTGGCCAAGTTTATTGCGGTTACCATTTCTTGAAGAGTTTATCACTCCTATTGTCAAAGCCACAAAAGGAAAAGAAGAGAAATGTTTTTACAGTCTTCCAGAGTTTGAAGAATGGAAGGCTGAAACTCCAAACTGGAATAAGTACAAAGTAAAGTACTACAAAGGTTTGGGTACCAGCACGTCAAAAGAAGCTAAGGAATACTTTTCAGATATGAAACGACATCGTATTCGATTCCACTATTCTGGTACTGAAGATGATAATGCCATTCAATTGGCATTTAGCAAAAAGATGGTAGATATGCGTAAAGAATGGCTGACAAATGGCATGGAAGAAAGGAAACGCAGGAGAGAGTTAGGTTTACCTGAGCTGTATTTGTATGACAAAAATACTACTGCAGTAACTTACAATGATTTTGTTAACAAAGAATTGATTCTGTTTAGCAACATGGATAATGAACGATCCATTCCATCGGCTGTTGATGGTTTCAAACCAGGTCAACGTAAAGTTCTCTTTACTTGTTTGAAGAGGAATGATAAGCGAGAAGTCAAAGTTGCACAATTAGTAGGGTCAGTTGCTGAACAATCTGCCTACCATCATGGCGAACAAGCACTGGCTGGAACAATTATCGGTTTAGCTCAAGACTTTGTTGGCAGCAACAATATCAATGTTTTGCTGCCTGTAGGACAGTTTGGTACTCGTCTACAAGGTGGCAAAGATGCTGCAAGTCCGAGATACATTTTCACTATGTTGAGCCCAGTTACAAGACATCTTTTCTCAAGCTTTGATTCACCTCTTCTGAATCATTTGTATGATGATAATTTAAAGATTGAACCTGAATATTACGTCCCTATTATTCCTATGGTTCTTGTAAATGGAGCTGAAGGTATTGGTACTGGTTGGAGTACCAAAGTACCAAACTACAATCCTAGAGATCTTGTGAAAAATATTTATCGCCTACTTGATGGTGAAGAGCCTTTACCAATGAATCCTTGGTATAAGAATTTTAGAGGTCAGATTGATCGCTTAGATGATCAACATTTCCTAGTAAGTGGAGAAATTGCCATACTGGAAGATAATAAAATTGAAATCACTGAGCTGCCGATACGAACTTGGACCCAAGCATACAAAGAAAATGTCTTGGAGCCAATGGTTCATGGAACAGAAAAGACACCAGCTTTTATTACAGACTACAAAGAATACCATACTGATACTACTGTTAGATTTGTTGTTAAAATGACTCCAGAGAAATTTCAATTGGCTCGAAATCAGGGATTCCATAAAACCTTCAAACTGCAAACTTCTATATCCTTATCTAGTATGGTGTTATTTGATCATCTGGGTGCTTTACGTAAATATGAAAATCCAGAGCACATTTTGAAGGAATTTTATGAAGTCCGTTTTGTTTTATATGAAAAAAGAAAAAATTATATGGTTGGTGCATTAGAAGCAGAATCCTTGAAACTAAAGAATCAAGCAAGGTTTATTGTAGAGAAATGTGATAATAAAATCACAATAGAAAATCGTAGGAAAGCAGAGATGATTAAACTCCTGCAGGATCGTGGATATGATTCTGATCCTTTGAAAGCATGGAAAGAATCTCAGAAGACTGAGGAGGAGGAAAAGGTAGATGAGGAATCAGATACTGAAAAAGAAGAACGTACTTCTGGTCCAGACTATGATTATTTATTGGGCATGACCTTATGGAATTTAACTCGAGAAAAAAAGGATGAATTATTAAAGAAGCGAGATGAGAAAATTAAAGAGTTAAATGATTTAAAATCTAAATCACCTTCTGATCTCTGGAGGAATGACCTGAAAGTATTCATAGAGGAGCTGGATAAATTTGAAAAAGAACAGAAGGATGATGAATCTGGTCAAACAACAAAATTAAAGAAAAAGACAACTGGAAAGAAGAAAGCCTCTGATGAAGATAAGCCCTCACCATTTGGAGAAAGAGTGGATCCAACAATTGATGAAGAGTACAAAAAGAAATGGGAGAAGAAGCCTACTGTTCCTGGTGAAGCCAAAAAAGGTCGTAAAAAGAAACTACCTGATATCAAGGAAGAAGATGGGGATGACCCTAAGGAAGTATCTCTGTCAGATAGATTAAATGTTCTACCAGATAAAAAAGAAAAGGGCAAGGGTGCTAAAAGTGGTATGAAGCAGACTACTTTAAATTTCAAATCTATTGGAGAAAAGAAGAAAGGTGCTGCCAAAAGTCCCAAAAAGAATAAAAGAAACCCCTGGTCTGATTCTGAATCAAATGATGACATTTCAGATTTATCTGACATGGAGGATCTGCCCGATGATTACATTCCTCCTGAAAAAAGAGAAATGGCACCTCGACGAGCTGCTGTAAAGAAAAAGTATAATTTTGATAGTGATGAAAGGAATAGTAATAGTGACAGTGAAAGCAGAGAACCATCACCTGTACCAGCATCTACCAATAACAGAAATCAGGATGAAAAGAAACTCAATGGTAATGTTTCTTCTGATATGTCTGATGGTGAAAGCAATCCATCTGCAGCCTCGAATTCTAAGGGACAATCCAATAATGACTTATTTGATTCATTATTAGGTGATAAAGGTTCAGAAAAACCTACTGTTCAAAACAATGTTCACTCTAACAGTGATTCTGATTCTGAATTTAAAATAGAGGTAGAGAAACCTGCACCTAAAGTTGCTCCCAAAAAACGAGCTAGGAAAGTTAGTGATGGGAGTTCAGATGATGACTTTAAGCCAAAAGCAAAGAAAGAAGCTCCGGCAAAGGCAAAGAAGCCAGCAGCTCCTAGAAAGAAAGCTGTCCCCAAGGAAGGTGGTGGTGCTGCTGCTAAGAAGCCTAGCAAACCAAAGGCAAAACCTAAGAAAAAATCAGGTTCTGATGATGAATTTGCATTATCTGATAATGATGCTCCTACATCGCAAACTGCACGTCAACCTCGTACTGGAAGAACAAAAGCACCTACAAAATTTACTTTTGATTCAGATTCTGATGATGATTTTTAGTTTCATCGTATGTAATAAGGGAAAAGTTTGACTGCAGCTGCTAAAGAAAGTGCACAACTGACCTAAGCAAGAGTGAATGTGAAAATCTTCACATTTTAATAGAATTAATTTTGTTTTTGTTCAGCTTCATTACTTGTAATTTTCTCTCTGATTCATTTCATTTTATTACCATGCATCTCATTGCTACTGTAATTTACTAGGCATTTAGAGTACTGAGAATCATTTTGAATCTGTAGATTGTTGACTTAAGTACTGCTGAAAACTGGCTTCTTTTGCTTCATATAAATGCCCAAACATTATATGTTTTGCTCATATATTACATTTATTTTAAAAATTTAGCTTTTACTTTTATTATTACTTTTTAAATAATTATTTTGATTATTGAAGAATATGTAAACTTCAAGCACATAAGAATAAATAAGTGTTTGAAAAGTGTATTTTAAGAGGGAATGGCTTTATAAGCTAATTTTGAAATAGCATTTTATCTATATTTCTCCTTTTGTATGCATTTTAATTCATTCAGAAATTTGAATTGTATTTAATAATATAGTTTTCAGCTACCAATTCCAGTATTAAATGACTAAATTGTATAAATAATTACTAAAGTAATAATTTTTGCAAAATAATAATAATAATTCAACTCGAGTTGAATGACTGCAATTATAAGAAATAAGTGTCTACCAGAAAGTGCCGAGTTTAGGAAATATCTTTATGCTGTTGCCCTAAAGATCTATTTCTGTAGTAACTGCATTAAAAAGAAAATTAATAATGCATTTGCTATGAATCCAGTTTTTAGAGAAATTGGAAGCTTTGAACCTTAAGTGCATTAATAAAATGTGATATAAAATAAACAGATATTTATAATATATTTTAAATAAATATTTTTAAACTTTTGGGAAAATTAAATTTAATTTGTAATTTAAATAAAATTTAGGGTTAATTAAATAACAGTCTTGCTGCAATATGTCAAACATTCACATTTAGTAGGAAATCTTCTTTACAATGACTTTTACAGGTCTGCTTTATATTGAAAAAATACATTTTAAGAAGAGAAGAAAATTTTGGTGATTTCTTATTAAACAATTCTTTTGCTGTTAAAAAATATTTTATTTTTTTTAAATGAATATTTAACTGTACATTAAGTAATCTTTTATTTGCATTCTTTAAAAATTATCCAAAATAGTTAATGCTGAAAGTAATTTGAATTGTTGAGACATGATCATTTTTATT
The DNA here is from genome assembly GCF_947563725.1 of Argiope bruennichi. Classification (NCBI taxonomy): domain Eukaryota; kingdom Metazoa; phylum Arthropoda; class Arachnida; order Araneae; family Araneidae; genus Argiope; species Argiope bruennichi. The sequence continues at coordinate 84,532,504 of NC_079160.1, read as the reverse complement.
TTTTACATTTATGTATTGAAATGTTGTTTGAGCTTTCTATAATTGACCTTATGTTCATTTTTGAATTTACTTTTATATATTGAAATTGTATATTTTTAAAGTGTCTTCCAGTTAAAAAAAATTACATTTTCAATATTCCTTTTTTAATAATTATTGCCATATTTTTGGTTGCAAATGGCAAATTATAACCCGATTTATTTAATATGAGTAGTAACATTCGAGAGTTCAAATGTGTATTAATGACTTGTACAATGTTAAGCTCTGTATCAAATTTGTATTTGTCTTCCCATTATTGTAAACAATGAATCTTTATGCCATCTAGATACAAGCTCTTTTTTTTTTTTTTTTTTTTTTTTTTTTTCCCTCAAGCATTCAGTGTATAATTTTGAAAAATTAACACTCAAATTACTGAAAACATTCTGTTTTTTCAATAGAATTAATGATTCTTAAAACTGCTTTTTATTCTATCAGTTATTATAAATTGTCCATATTTGATGTATTAGATAGGCTTATTAGAATATGAAAGCTAAATATACTAACATCCTCTGATTTTTAATTTAAATGGAAGAATAATTTTATAAATATTAATATTTTAAAAAGGTTATTTTTTTTTTCTTTTGTTATCTGTTGGTAAATTATTCTTTGTATAACTAAAAAGGTTCTTGTATTTTGTATATTTTTCATATTACTTTGATTTCAAGTCATGTATAAAAAAACTTAAGTGTCTTTGAACTATTTTTTAAAATATTTCAAGCTGTGAATGTTTTTGTAAGTCTAGAAGGACCTTTACATTTTCGAAAGAAGTATTCAGGCATATGACTACAAATAGATATTTTGTAGTTATCACTAAACTATTATTTTTTTAAATGTTGTGCTAGTTGTAAGTCATATATTGTAATTTTTATGAAAACATCTTGGAAAAATAATATGGAAGTATTATCTGTCATTCATATCATAAATATTTTTAATGTCATTGAGAAATTATTTGCAGTTGAATGGTGACTGTAAGTTAATTCAAATTAAAGATTTTAAAACTGATTACATCTTGTTCATTTTCTTATACATAGCAGTCATTTATTACATATTCATTAATTAGCAAATATTTCTTTTCATTTGACATTTTGGATACTCATTTTCTAAATCAAAAATTTAAATTTGCTGCTATAAAGTGGAAATTATTCAATTTAATAATTTTAACTAAAATTAAATATTGCGAGTTGACAATATGTAATTTATAGCATTATTTCCTAAAAGGTTATTACTAATATGTATAAAGGATCTCTTAATAAACATTTGTAAAACAAATTTCTTTTATATCAATATTAAATTTAAAAAATAAAATGTATATCAACTTGAACTTATGTATGATAACAGAAGTTAAAAATTTAAATTGTCATCCGAGGTATAAATAATAAACTTCTTTTAAATAATTGATTTGCTTATGTTTGCCTTACAAAAGTATCATATATTCTTTCATCAATATATTTGGTGAATGAAATTAATAAGTGTTCTATTTCTAGAAAATGCTATAAAAAAATAAATTTTTAAAAAGTGGGAGAAGGTGAGAATCTTATAATCTGTATAAGATAGGATGTTTAAAAAATATCACTACTTTAAATGTTGCCAGCCATCTCAATAGCATGTAGCTTTTTTTTTTTTGCAATGGCCTTATGGTTGCATTTATAGTCTCGGACAGGTCAACATAAAGAATCTTTATCTTGAGAGATTAATTTGGCAGTATAAAAAAAGTATGCATATAACAACCTTACGACAGAATCATGTAGTTCACGTTCTGCATATTCCCTGTTAGACATCGCCAATAATTTTTTTTTTTTACTTGCAATATTTTAAGTACATACTGACACAATATTTAAATTTATATATAACAGGATTTTATATTAAAAAATTGATTTGATTACATCAGTTTTTTTTCCTATTGTTATACTGAGATAGAAGATACATGGAATGTTTTAATATAGTAAAATTTAAACTGTGTATATGGCACCCTTGAATTAAATTACAATAAATATGGAACTACAACAAATTTTACATCAATAACATATATATACATATATTTTCATTTGGAAATTTTTGAAATTAATGTGGTATTTACATTACATACATTTTAACTGATATTATATGACCCAATTACAGGCTCCTTATTTTTTAAAAATATTTTGCAGGCATACTTTTGCCCCAAATTAACCATTAAACCCAGAGTTCATCATATTTTATATTCCTGCAAATATGCAATTTTGTTAGAGAAACAGCAACTTGTGGTTGGACTTGAAAGTCAAAAAATGTACAAATTATCCAGTAAAGAAATGCTGCATTAATAGTCATAATTCTAAATAGTGTTACTTCATATATTTCCTTCAAAACTCCTTGTGGAGAACCTGTATTGCTTTGAAATTATTGTAACCTGTTTTAATTTTATTTTGCATCACTTACATGGATTTATTTTCTTTATAACACAAAAATAAATATATTTTTTTAAGAAAAAAGTGGGACCTAATTATTCTTTTTAAGGAATTCCCACTTATTTCCTAACTATACTACAGTTTAAAAAAAAGAAATAGAAACAGTTAATTATTCACTGAAATAGTTTATAAAAGCAAAAATATAAAGATGGAATAGAATCAATTGCACACCATACACAGTGAAACAAATCATTCATTTCTTGAAACTGGGGAAGAAAAGAGGGGGGGGGGATTCCTATTTAAAAGCAACTGAACCGTATAATATTGAATATTTGGAAAATTATTTTAAATTAAATATCAGTATCACTTTGATCTTCAGTGCTCTCTTGATATTTCCCATTTTTATTTTTGGTTAATATTTTTATTTGTTTTAACTTGATATTTCTTTTTCTCTCTATATATATATTTATTACCATATATTATTTTATATCTATACGAAAACAGAGAAAAAATAATTTTAAAAGCAATGGTATTTAGAAAGATTGGATGTAAAAAAAAAAATAAAAAAAAAGCGTAGAAAATAAATGAGAAATCAAAATTATGTTCTGAATAGATATATGAACTATGAATCATAATTAGATCTGAGGGAGATAAAATGCATCTGATTGATATGCTATAGAATCACTAAACTTCAATTAGATTTTGGATAGGACAGTTGTAACATCCATGCCTTTTGTTTAAGAAATATGATTTCCCTTACAAAAAGCATTTGAGAAATCTTAAAAAGGAGTAATATGTTTACTGAAGCTTAAGATGTTACTAAAGTGAACTATAAATCCAAACCCCAAAAAGCCAGATTTGAAACATCGATTCACAAATTACAGAAAATAACTACAATTCAATGTAGTTATTATTTATTAAATACAAATCTATTTCATATTAAATTTCGTAATTGGTATAATTCTATTGTATTAATGATGATCTACTAGCACAAATACTAATTCAACTTTAACTTTAATGTTAAAAAAATAATTAATAAACATTGGTTCATTTTTTTATTGAATGTGAACATTGTTATTTAAGCATCAAATTCTTTTTAGTTTTACAAAGAATAACACAAAGGCTTCATTTTAAAACCATATGAATTTTGAATGACATTAATGATTGAGCAAATCTCCTTCCAGTTTTGTCTAAAAAAAATTCAAGGCATTAATTTCCTTTGATGTGTGTATACATATAAGACAATAATATTCAATTTTTTTCTATTCTCAGGACTCTTACTGAAAGCAAATTTTTATATAAAATTCTAGCAAATATTTTTTTGGAAAATAAACTATTTTTTCTAAATTTAGTAAAAATGAATAAAATTAATTTTAAATCAAATAAAAATTAATTAAATAAATTTCAATAATATAATAACCAGTGAGGTGCATTAATAATCCAAAAAATGAATAAGTCGCTTTACACCATAACAGTACTACTTCAGAGACACACGTATCCATTTTTGTATAAACATAGAAAACACAATATTTAGCAGAAGTTGTGCAAATCGACTATTATATTTAGTGATCTTCACTGAAAGTCATGACTTATAAAATTAAATTTAAAATGTAAATAAAATTGCATAATTTTTGCATTTCTCATTTTAGAAAATTAAGATTTCAGAGGATGCTGAGGACCACTAATGTAAGAAAATGCAAAATTAGCCTGCTTTGACATAAGTAATTAATTTTCTATTTGTTTCTTTGGAGTATTGTAAATAAGAATTTTAAAAAAGTCATTGGTGACAAAATGGATTCATTTGCCAAAGCAGAATGCTGTAAAACAAATAACAAAATTAATTATTCAAAGAGATCAAGACTATAATTTGTACAATTTCAATTTGTAGGTTATCTTCACACTGATTAAAGCTAATTTTTATAATTAATATCTTTTTATGTATATAATATATGTGTTTCTATTAATATAGGGTCAGAAAACATGCATTGTTTCTTTGCAATAAAAATTCTTAAGAACAGAAAAGTTATTCTTCATCTAAAAAACAACACATGTTTGATCATACAATGAATGTTTACAATAAAAAAAACACAAACATTTGATATTAATCAATAACAAAAACTTTTCTGCAATAATTTTTATTAAACTGTATTGTAAATTATACAAAGTACAATGTGGTTTTTAAAAAACAGTACTAAAAATTAGATTTACTTTATAAAAAATATTTCAATATAAATAATAAATGATTTATTCAGTAATGTTCTGCCCTCAGTCAAATTATTCATTAGAAAGTGTTAAATAAATATATAATTTGCAACAATTCTTAATGTTGCTTTTACTGTATATTCGATATTTATAAACAAATGTTAAAAAACAAAAAAACTAACTTCTGTAAAACATACTTGTTTATATTTGAATATAGAGATACACTTTGTAAAAAAAGATCATAAATTACGACTAGTTCACTAAAATAAAACTTACATTTATGAAAAATAAACAAACTAAAACTTTGATTTTATGTAATACAGAATAAAATATGTTTTATACATCAAAATAATTCACAATAAAACAGCACCAAACAAGTTTTAAAAAAATGCTAAAAAAAAAACCTTTGTAATCAATACCAAAAATCTACCAGAAGAATAGCTATTACATTTATATATACAATTGTACTTAATGTTAAACACAAACATATTAAAGGCGGAAAAATGTATTCTTTAATTAACATGAGTGCAAAATACAAATCTTAATAATAAATAAAACAGTGCATATCATATAGAACTTTTGTAAGCAAAACGAAACATTTTCAGCAAATTATTTATTTAATTAATGAATTTTTAAATAATCTAATCTAATAAAATTTGCAAGAAACATATGTATCCTTCCAAAAGCAAACCTATCATTTTCAACTTTCTGGGCATCAACAATTAAAGGTGTTAATAATCAAGAATATCTTTTTTTCCTGCCATATATTAATCTAAAAGAAACTTTATATATATTTAATTATGAAGAATATGATTTAGAATAAATAATGGGGGGATATATGAAATATCTATCTATGGCACAAGTATATGCATGTCATTTAACATAATATAAAAAAAATACTCAAAGTTTCTTAGTCTATTATATAAAAAATTTCAAAAGTTATGATGTTGGTATATGATCTTGCAAATTATCCTCATTATTCACAAATGAACATTATTTTTTTAGTATTCTATTTTTAGAAATGTTTTAAACAGGTATACATTTCTTTAATGAAACATTAAAAAATTTGGTCAACATTTTTATTACTTAATTATACTCAAATATGATTTGCAATTAAAATTCTTCAATGCCAATTTTGCCATTTTTTCCTTTCATGTTTTTAAAGTACATTTTCCCTAAAAAGAGAAAAGAACATAAATTAAGGATACAGCATAAATTTATCAATTAAATAGATATTAAAATGTATCATATGTTTTTGTTGACTTTCAGAGTTTCCTGCATTAAACAATTTTATACATAATTTTATGGAAAAAAAAAAAATTTAAGGGGGAAAAAAAATCAGATTTTCTTTTTAATAAATGGCATGCATTTTTGAAAAAAATTTGATGATGGTTTGACAGAAAGAATTAACAGCAAATTTACTAATTTCAAACCTATCAAACTGTATTCCGTTTACTTTGCAAAATAAAAACTGCATTACACATTAAAAAATATTATTGAATTTAAATAATCAAAGATCTATCAATGTTTAAAAGTAACTTTAAATCAATCTTAAAAAAAATCTAGAATAATGCCAGATAGCATTAAAATTCTGAACTGAGATTTTCCCTAAAAATTTCCAAATATTAACATTAAGACTCTGTAAAAACCATAGGGAGTGATGTCCCAAGAACTTTGTATACTAATGCCTTACATGGCATTAGTATAGAATAGTTACAAAATATTAACTTTTGACAAAAATCTAGCATTTATACAGAATATGTTGTCATCCTTGGCGAGTTATTTGGCGATTAATACCTGGCAGGCATTAATAGTATCCAAAAATTTGACAAAACTGCACTTGCAGTAAAAAAATCCCATACCAAATTTGATACCAAACAAATACCAAATTTAAGTCGCACATTTCTGAAAGTATAGACCAAAAACCCGTCATTGCATTTGGCTCAAAATTTGACATTTGCATTTGGCATATTTGACTTTAATTGCGCATACTGGATTTTCATTTAAATAAAACTATAAACTCTCTTTATTTTGTAGTTATTGTGTTAACTTATATTTGAACAGACGGATTATGTCTGAACAGATAGTACTCAAAATTTCAGAGAAATTTGCAAATTTGGTGTAAAGACTGTATACCAAATTTTAACTGGTCTATTCAAAGCCTTAATGAGTTATCTTTGTCACAAATGGACATTTTCCTAAATTTCAAAAAAAAAAAAAAAATAAATAAAAAAAATCTATAAATGAATATTTTGAACTTAGGGTGGTCTAAAATGTGGAGATTCATCAAAATCTTGAATTCAAAATTTTTTTGGTGATTATTATACTTCTTCCTTGCATTAACACTAAAAAAAACAACTTAATATTAATATATTCTACAGCAAAGATGTAAGTTAATATTTTTTGATTCCCTAATATTTAATAATCAGCATAAATACATAATCTTTCATAAAACAGCTTTCATAATTCATGCATTTTATATTAATAAAAAAGGAAAAAATATTAATATTGTATTAATAAATTTTAAAAATTCACATAGAATAAAAACAATTTCAAAGCTCTTTTATAGATTAGTGACATAAAAGTTTCATGGCTAATTATAAAGAAACAATTATAATGCTCAGTAATTCCAATTATGATTTAGAAGGCAAATTCTGAAAATAATACCAAATGAATTAAATATACATTTTCTAAATAATTTTATATCAAACAGTGAAAAATATACAGAAACCTTTCTTTAATTAATTTTCCCCAATAGTCTGGTGCATCTATCGAAATATTCTATTCTTTTCTGTTAAAAGTTTAAAACTTTTGCTTTCAGTACATGATTTTTCTGTTTAATGTGATCCTATTCAACACCTTACATAATAGTTTTCTCGCTAATATTTTGTTGATTCATTTTCCACATATAGAAAAATGCATCAAGTCTGGACACTCTTTGTAATTCTATAGATGTTCGATCCCATAAGTCGGTTTAGAGTAAAATACTATATTTAATTCTTGGAATGTTAGTTTGGTTAACATATCATGTTTTTAAAACATATTTTATACTTTTTGTTATAAAATCAATACTGTAATCAAATGTGATATGCATAAGAACTGAGAAGAATAGTTTTCAATGTGTAAAAACTAATTCATGCTCATACAATAATGAGGACAATATCTAGACAAAAACTACAATGTTTAGGAAACACAATATTATAGAAGAATTAGTTTATACCAGAATAAAGAAAGGAAATATGTTACAAGTTCATTATGATGGAAAAATGCTAATAAAACAGATAATTAGCAAAAAAAAAAAAAAAAGTCCTTTTTTTTAAATAAAAATTGTATATAAGCAAATATGATCAACAGCAAAATACAAGTATGATTGTTAAATGTTTAATTAAAAAAACTTACATCCCATTGAGCTTTATATTCTTAACTTTGCAAGCTTGTCCAGTAATGTTTGCTTAGGCTTAGGTGCTGCATCTTCCTTTGAAAATTGGAGATAATATACATCTGGATGATTTTCTTTAAACTGTAAAACAATGATAACAAGTGACTCATGGGATTAAGTAAAAATTAGAATAGAGTAAATTAATCATTGCATATAATTAAGCCATTGCAATATCAACACAAAAAATATTTTTTAAAAAATAATTAAGATTATTGTTACCTTCTAAAAAAAAATGTAGACAATTATTTCTATAAATATGTAATGTTGCATTATAAGGTTATCATATTGCAGTGGCTCATAAGTAGGCCATTCACCTTAGAAAATGAAGTTCGATTCCTTGAGAAACAAGCTTTTGTCACAAATTTTTTTGGCATGCTAGTTTAAATATATAAAATTAATCTTTCAACAATAAGTGACTTGCAGAATATTCTACTGCATCAACAAATAAGAGTATACTTTAATAAAAATTCAACCTTCTGTATAAGTGCTGTGTTTATTATAATAAACAGACTTTATTCAGTATTAAATTTAGTTCTTTGCCAGTATTTTTCAGATTCTACAAATATTATGTTTTATGTAAATTTACCAAAATTAGCATATTATACTAAATAAAAAATTGAAGTAAATCAAAAACTACATAATTAAATAAAAAAAAATTCTACTAAAAAAACAGGTATGATAAAATGAATTTAAAAAAGTAGCACAAACCTGTTTCATTTTTCTTTTCCTCTCCTTTTCTGTAATATTTTGATCATGTAGAATACTATTTAAGAGGCCTTTCAGTGCTTCTTGAGAAACAGAAACCCTTTGTTCTTCATACTGCTGTTTTGAAACCATTTCACAATAAGTAAGTAAACAGGTATCATCCACAGAATATTTAATCTGCAACAAAGCCATGGAGAGCAGAAGTCATCATGAGAGGAAAGAGTGCAACCCAGAAATTCACCCAAAACAAGAGACAAGCAAGCATCAAAGCAATTTACAAGAACAAATTAATGTGCAAGAATTACATGTCAATATATTCTTAGAAATATAATATGCACAATAAAGAAATATGATCAACGTGCTAATAAATCTTTAAAGCTATTAATGCTACATGATGCTTGTACATTATCAGTTAGAGGAACTTTGAAGAGATCTAAAGCAAAAATAGTTTCAATACTTGATTCTTTAACTGAGACTGTAAAGATTGTGTATTATTCTCATTCCTTGCCTCACAGAAGAAAGCAGATGACTTTTGAACTCAAGCAAATGAGAGCATTTTTTGATGGAGTGAAAAGTGCAATACTAATGGCAAGACATAGAGAAATAACAGTATATAGATATGTTGAAACATAATTTATCAACAAATCAACTACATTGACAACCAAATAATAATATTCGGTTGCTGCATGCCTTTTCCTGATAGCCGTAGAATAGAAAATAATAGGATGGAATGTTTTGAAGACAAGGTAAAAAATTTTAACAGTTAAACATTACATCCATTATTAGCTCTGAATGATAACATTTCTTATGTATTAAAAATCAAGTAATGTAATAAATTGAAAAAAAAATTTAATGTCTATTATTAAATAGAATTTTACCACATTTTTTTTAAAATTCAGATTTTACTATGGTTTAAGAAACATGTTTTTTAATGATAAAAAAATTAAAACAACAGCTGCATTTCATTGGGAATTTTCTATTTTTCCATATTTATTTTAACAATAATTAAAAATTTTCTGGCATTTATTTTATTTATTGATTAATTATGATTTTCAAAATCAATAATGGGACCACTTTGTAATAAGTGCTTTCACTAATTAATTTCAAATCTATATCAGAAGCTTTTTTTAAAAATTAATTTTTAAAAAAAAGGCAGTTAAGATTATTAATAGAATTATTACAGAATCATCATAAAATATAGCTTCAATCTATTTCATTTATAAATGTATAAAAACAGAAAAATGAAATTATCTTAAGCTTTTAGTGAGTGGTATTTATTCTCAATAGATAAACATCTAAACAGACTTCTAAGAATAGAAAGAAAAATTTGTTTTATAATTTAAAAATTAAAAGATTAAAGTTTTCTATATATGTTCCAATCTAAATTTTATTATAATTTATAAAGGATAATGAACTAAACAATGATTATTCGATACAATATTAAAACAAATTCTTCATTAATGAACAAGAAATAGAAATCATAATAGAGTTATCAGGTCTTTATTTTAAAAAAAATATTGAAGAGGTGCATTAAAAATTTATGCTTAAAATAATTCATCTTAATTTTATAATTTAAAGTACCATGAAAGACTGAAATCATAGTTATTCACAATTCTATTGATTTTTAAAAAGTTATTATTCTTTATTACTAATTAAAGTTATTAATTTTTACAAATGATTATAAATTCTTGAAAAATTAATTTTCTGTAGATATTTTAAACTCTTCATCTTTACACAAATCTTCAGAAGCATTTTCTAAAAGACAAGCAAGAACTGAATTTAATGTAAAATAATAATCAAAAGCAGACATTGAAAGGTTAAAATTTCAGCCTTAGAGAGCCATTAAGCTTTCAGATTAAATGAGAAAAGCATGCAGATATTTAACCCAATGAAAGAATAAACATGCAAAAGCAAGCACAGGAAAGAAACAATTCTTACTCTTCCAAAACATGACCGTGAAAGATCTTCCACTTCTTGTTTCAAGCCTTTTGGAATTTGGAATAAAAATTCACAATTATCAACAAGGAAGGCTGTTACTTCAAGCAGAAGTAAACGGTTTTGATCAGACTGCACAATAGCAGGTAAAAATGTTTCTAACAGCTAAAAATAAAAATATAAAATAAATAAAAATCAATACATTGAATGCATTCCCCACACTTAAGGTCAAATGATTACACTTTTAAAATGTTTTATTATTTATTTAAACTGACTTTTAGCTAACAGCAAACACTCTTTCTTCAAATGCAGATGAAAGATAAAATAAGTTCTTTCAAGTATGAAAAGGAATCAGGTTAAGCAAATTTGAGCAACAAGATCAACTATTTGTTTTTTATGTTAAGTTCAAAGGTAGATAAATTAGTATTTATAAATATAGTTTAATTAAACATTCTTAAGAATATAGATATATTTAATGCAAAAAAGTTCAGTTCATTAGCTTTAAAAACTAAAAATTAAAAAAAAAAAAAATCAAAATAACTAAGTTAAAATTGCAAACTATAGCAGAGTTACTGCTCTATCTTTCTTTTTATTCAAGGAATGAAATAGAAAAATCACACGGACAATACTCAAATAAATGTAAAGACATATAAATAAATATAGCAAAATATTCTTACTATTCTTTTCTTACTTATTTGTAAGATATAAGTTTGCAATTTCTTATTTACTATTAAAAACTGATTTTCTTTTAAAATGGATGAATATTATTCTGATTACAAGAACAAATAAATTTCTGTAATCTTGAATCATGGAGTATTAAAAATAAAAGCATAAAAAATTATGCTTACATAATGTCGCATTGATGTTTGCACATCTAGGACAAATTTTCCATTCTTCAAAACTTTATTTATAAGTCTCATCAATAAATGGAGCTGCCTTCGATTTACAGATGGTAAAAGTAAAAGAATCAACTGAAATGACAGCTTCAATTCTTCACAATATTCCTTTGCTGTAAATGTAAAAAAGAATGTTTTACTAGTTGAAGATATAGACTATAAGAAAAACATTAGCTATTTATAATATATAGCTATTTATAACGATTCTAATAAATTTTTACTATGTCCATCAAAAAGAGCTTAGATTTTTTTTTTTTTTTTTTTTTTTTTTAACACAGCATTTAATTTTAAGCATTAAATTATTTTTAAAAAATAGCTCTCTAAAGCATGAAAAGATTTAAAACATTATAAAATTTTGTAATTTTAAATTCTAAAAGTTTATCATTGAATTATTTGAAATTGATCAGGTTACAATTGAGATTTAAAGCAATAAAATTATGAATCTATAAAGATGCCACTTAAAAAAATGTTTTAAACATTTTTGATCAACTAAACATTTAAAGGGGAAAAAAAATTAAAAAAAAAATAAATTGTTATCATAATTATATGCTATTAGTGATTCATCAATTACATAACATATTATTTATGAGTCATTAATAACATTAAAATATTTAAAGTAAAGGAAAAAAGCTAATTAATAATGCTAATTATTTTAAATGAACATTCCTCATCATTTTAATAATTTTTTTAAAAAAAGTATAGCTTTTTTTTACAACATGCTCATGACTGTTTAATAAAATTTTCTATGCATGAACATGCCCTAAATATTGACAGCAAAATTATATAATGTTTCAGCTTAAAATATTAATTGGAAATAGCCTTTTAACTGAATAAAAATAGCAAACTGATTTTGTGTCTACCATAGCTGAGCTGATATGAGATAAAAAAAAAACAATATTAATTATTTTTTTCTAGATCTTTTCATGAAATCCTATTGAAAACAAATTATAATTAAAAATTTTTTTAGAATATTTTTTTATTTTACTAAATAATGAAAAAAAAAGTTACAATCAATTACATTATTTCAAGAGAAATTATAATTTCAAACTGAATTTTTTTCAAACTTATAAAAAATATACACCAAGTCATTTTTAAAAGTAAAATAATAATAATTAGAAAAATCTTTATTTAATATTTAATTTTGTGCTGCAATTTAAAACTGCAACATAAATTTAGTCAATAAATTTTTATATCAAATGTATTTAATTTAATTTTATAAAATATATGTATTAATTCAAATATATTGATTGCAAACTAGTTTAATATACCTTTACTAAGTAATGAAAGAGGATATATTCACATTAAAGGCTGCAATAAACTTACCTTTTTCAATGCTTTGATTAATGGTTCTTTGGGGTGTTTGATTTATTCGACTAGATGAATTTTCAGCACATATGGCACTGGATGAATAATATAATCCTTGTTTATTGCACCGCTTCGATGAATCACTCCAATTGTCTTGTTCTACTTCAATGACAGTTTTTGCACTCAAATTTGAAGTATCTAAATCATTTATTTCACATAAATAAACATTAGAACCAGAAGAAAAATGGTCAAGTGAATGGCTATCCTGAAATTCAAGTTGAGAATATTTCCGAGGACTTATGTGTTCTTTTATTTCATCTTGCAAATACAAATTTGAGCTCCAGGCTTTCAGAGGTGCTTTAGATCTGAAAATAAATAAACATATTAGAAAGTTTTTTAATGAATTTCTTTAAGAAATTTCAAATATAATATCATTAAAAAAGTGTTTATCATATTTACTCATGCCATATTTCTCATGTTAAAAATTTTCAGTTTTCATAAAAAAAGTAATTAAATACAAATCAATTACAAAAAATAAAAGTAAATCAACACAGAAAACCAACAATTTACAGAGACCTCACTTACGTACTTGTAGAATAAATCGAATTAGACCATTTTAAAATTACTTTGCATTACCTGTATTTTCATATTTACTAACTTATAGCTTACAAATATGCAAATTAAAACAATTATGGACTTTCAAAACTAAACAAAGAATGAAATAGAAGCAAAAAATTTGAGTCTTAAAAATTATGAAAAAATGGAGAATTTTAATAAAAGCAAGAAGATGTGGTGGTGGGAGGGTCTATACAGGAATCAAATAATTATAACAACCAATCTTCATATACTCAACAATTTGATTGTTACTATTTTTCAGATCAATTAAATTCTGTAACATTCTATAGATGATGCAAGTTTTGAATGTTCCATCCTTGCTACAGAAAAAAGATATTATCTTCACAGATTCTATCACTGTTTAAAAAGTTTTTAAATAAATGATTACATGGAAAAATTGAAATGACAAAATGTTTAAAAAGAAAATAGTTTCAGCATCTTGCATTTGGTAAAATTTAATTGAAGTAGTGAATAAAAATCATAACTTTTTTAACCCAAAATTATCAGGGTATTTATTTGTGCATCAGTCAACAGCTTCAAAATAAACCGAACCTCCTCTTCTACAAGCAAATATGATATAATAAATTATCATTAAAGTCTTATTTAATTTTTTAGATTTGTCTATTATTAACTGCCTTCACATTACTTAAAAACTCTAAAAAATATTATATTCTTTAAATACCAAATAAAACTAGGTAATATTCATTAAAGACAGATAGCACAAAAATATTTAAAGTAAATTTTTACTGTGAACATATCCTTACCTTAATAAATCTTCTGGCCTGTTACTCTGACTGCAGACACTGATAGTACTTACTGATTCAATACTACCAACAGAATTGGTACCTGAATTATCACTGGCAATTACACGAGTAATAGGATTTGATGTTGCAAAATCAGTCTCATAAATAACAGTTGAAGGGTAATCCCACATTAAATCAGGATCATCGAGGAGAATTTTACCGTGACTAGTTGCTTCTCTATCATATTCCTGTACTCTTGAGTTTTGATCAGCAAAAGTGAGGGGAGTTGAAGTTTTGATATCTGAGGCTGATAAATGTGATTTAGTGCTAGTATTAAGCATAGAGGTGACATACTGAGTTTTGGCACTGTTGAAATCAATATACTGATGATGAGTGAAATGACCTAAGAAAAATAAAATAACAGAGCAGATCAGAAAACAACACATCTTTTTACAAATATTTCAATATTCAAATTTTTAGCAAACAATTATAAAAATATTTTTCAAATCATTTCAAATTTAAGAAAAAAAATAATATTCCATTTAGATATCATTCCTGCAAGGAAATAGAATTACAAAATAAAGTACACAAAGAAATATGTAATACTCAACATTTAAAACTTATTGTTGTGCTAAAATTAACTGATATTATTTTTAAGCATTTAGTAACAAATTATTACATTGAGCTTTTACTAGTTTTTTTTCCAATGAAATTACAGAATCCCTATATAATAATAAGAAATAAAACAAGAGGCAATTTCTTTCACAAGTTATTAAAATAAATCACAAGAACTTTAGTTGTATAAACAGCCCATTGGATTTTTAGTACAGAGTGGTCAATAAGTCAGATAATTAAAATTTTAAAAAAGTATGCAATAACCAATAAAGATAATAATGCAAATATAATTTTAGAGATAGCAGCTGTTGAAAGTAAAAATAACAGTAAAAAAATTTCAATTGTTTTTATAACATATAAATATCATTTGTCGTATCTAAGATAGAGATAAAATTTTCCCAAACACAGATAACATTTTCATAGCAAAATCTTTCATTAAAATTAATGAAAACATTTGAAAAACTGCATTCAAATGTTACTGAGCCAAATAAATTTTGCTATTCGGTAACATGATTTTTATGAACCCTTTAAGTGTTTTCAATTTGAAATTATTGCCTAAATTATGTGCAAAAAAAAATTTTAAAAAATCAGAAATTAAAACTCTTGCTACAGTAGATGAAATATAGGTTTACAATTTATAGTATAAATTACAGATAAAATACAACTATGCAATTGCTAATTTTTTAAAAAAATAAATTTATAAAATAAGAAAATAATAGCTACACATAAAAAAAGAATAAGTCTTTTTTTTTAATATTTATATTAAAAAAAATTAATTAAATCCTAATGCTTTTATCTAGCAGATTTTGCAATATTTTAGGAAAAGATATTCTTAAAAATTATACATTAAATGCATACATAGATGAAAAAAAAAAAAATATTTACAGAAAACTTTAAGGAGAAGAGGGGTTAGGGATTCTGTCAACAGAGGAACTTGAGTATTAATAAAAAAATCCCGAACAACTTTGAAAACATCTTTCTCAAATCCAGGATAATTTGGTAAACAGCTTCCACTTCCACTAGCATTTGGCCCTGGGGGGAAAAAGCATATGAATCAAAATACATTAGAAAAGGATTTAAGTTATTGCTAAATAATGTAAAAAAACAATTCAAGAAACTGAAATCAAAATCTTCACTCTAATGCTGAAATGTGTCAAGTCTAAATGCAAACAGTCTTCAAGTTATTGCTCTACACATTCAAAATTAGATATATAAAAGTACATCTTAAGGGTAGAATAAAACCAATATCTTTGTGAACAGTTTGAGGGAATTAATGGCTTAAATGGCTACTTATTTTCTGTTGCCTAATTAGAAGCTTGGATTTTCTACAATTTTATACTTTTAAAAACAGAATCGGATTTTCCGATTAATCTTAAAAATTTGGTTTCTGCATAATAATTAATTACATACAAAATTAAAGATGCTAGTGTATTAACCACATGTTATTGGAGGATTTTAAATTTAATTGTATATCATTGGCAAACATAATAAATAGAGTAACTTCATATCTTTGCCAGTTTTTTTTTTTTTTAATTAATTGCTGGTCGCAATAAATATGTCATCTTCAGTGCTTTTGAATAAGAGGTTATTTTTAATGGCACGCAATTAATACATAAGTATGAAAGTTTACTAATTAACTTTTGGGGGTTGAATAAGACATTTATGCATTGATTTTCATTTCATATCTTTATTATATTAGAATATTTTAATTCATTAAAAAAAAAAACTTACAGTTTGCTAGGCACTTCATAGCAGATATAACCCAGTGAGGTATGTCATCTGAAAGAATATAAGAGGGGGAAAGAAGGTCAATAATACTAAAAAGTAGAATAGTTACAAGCAGTCCATAGCTTTCAAAATAAATGATCTGACCTGTTTTATCAACTAAACAAACTACACCAGTTTTGCTCAGTCGTGACACATTATGCTTAATAATTAAACCATCTATGTCCTTCTCTTCAAGATTGTCCAATACCGATGGGAATAACTTCTCTATCCTAAATAAGAAATAAAACCACTCAATATTTACATTTGTATTTTCACATGCATATTATGAAAGATTGAAATATGAAAGAAAGGGATAGAGATAAAATACTTAGACCAATTTTGCACTACATCTTAAATTTACACTTAATAATAAAATTCAATTGAATTAAAAATAATGGTATAAACAGTAAAAGTATTATTTCGATTAAGATTGAATGAAAGTTCACAAAAATTATAAATAAATAAATATTTTAAAGTAATGTAAATTTTTTAAAAACTTTTTGCATGATAAACCATTTTTAAAATAATAACTAATTATTTCTTATTGTAATGAAAATAAGTAATCAATCTACTGCAAAATGAAAAACAATTTGCCATAAAGAAGCTTATTTATCAAACAAATTAAATAGAATGCATTTCAAAGATGAATAAGAATCCAGATAAATAATGACTTCAAATAATACTGAATATGACATAATTTTTGCTTCAGAATGTAATTTTATATTTGTTTCTGAAACTGTTATATGCTTTTAAAGAGTCTTCAATTCATATCAAATTGATGAAAAAAAAACTAATTATTGAATTTCTAATTATATTTATCTAAATGAAAATTAATAATTGTCCAAAGCATTCTCTACTTAGATCTTGTGCCATAGAATCATTCCATATTCAAATAAATCAAAATAACCATTTTAAGAAACATGTTAGCTGCAATAATAGTCTAACTTAAAATGATTTTTAAATAAAAAGAATTATCATAACAAACTTTAAAAAAATTGTTATGTAACATGCATTTGTTAAATCTACTATTTAACAAGAAAATACAATAAAGGGGCATTGGAGTTTCAATGCTGTTAAATTTCAAAATCTTACTTTTTATAAGAATATACATATATTATTGATTATACAAATAATCAATTATCTATCTTATATAGCTTTTCTCAATATCAACCTTATGTAGCTACAAAATGTGCAATTCAATATTTTATTGATTAAATTTTATTGTATTCAGCAGAATTTTTCCTCTTATAGAAAAGTTATACTGCAAGCAAAACTTACAAATGCTGCCATATTAAAGAGGGGGGCAGGAATTTTCTTTCTAATATCAGTATACATATATATTTTTTTAAATACGAAAACTTACTTTACCTGGATAAAGTTACTTTTTTCCATACTAATTTCAATTCATCAGCTGAAAGTTTCCTTTCTACAAAATGGCACTCAGGAAGATTTTCTTTTTGGATGAGAGGTGGAGATCTTGTACTTTTTTCTACCTTTTCCACTTTGCGATCTCTTGAACCAAAGGATGGGGATTGTATGAGACACACAGCAGAAGGCTTACACATCTGGGATATAGGAGAGAATCTAAAAAAGGAAATTAATATGATTTAAAACAATATAAATAATTAAAACTGAAATAGAAGTTATAATTATATACATATGAAAATAATTTCAAATGAAGAAGCTGGGTTTAAATAGATTTATTTATTTATTTGCAAAAAATCTTTAAAACTTATTATTGCCTACAAAATTAAAATTATCACTTCAAATAATATAAATGAAGAAAAATTAATTAAAATCTATTTTAGTATAATTTTATTTTACAATAACATTTTCTTTATTTAATTTTTAAGATCATATACATCACTAAAATATCAGAATAAAGCAAATGTTCACCAGAACAAATGAAAAAAATTAACAGAGTCATAGTATTCAGAGTTTTATTAAAACTATTAAAATTTTAAAATGCTGAAATCTTTTATTTATCACTTTTCTAAATAACATATTTTACTCAAAATAAATTCTATAAATTTAAATACATTGCATAAAATTAATATTTAATCGCCACACATAGATTATCAAAAAAAAATCTTATCAATTAATTAAAAATAATCTTCAGATCTTTTTTAAAGATGATAAAAATATGACAAAATATTGCTATATTTTATAATGTTTGAAAAAATAACAACAATTTTACATTTAAGAACAGAATTTTACTATATTAGAAAAAGCATATTATCAACAAAATAAATGCAATTGAAAAGAAAATACCTGTACAAATGGGAATCATCACTAAACTCTTTATTCTTAGACCTCACAATAATGCACTCAATCACGTGACATTTCAAAAATTTCTGCAACAAGTTAACTGTTTGTTGTCTGAAATAAAATTTATAAAAAATTGAAGAATGTTTTGTAATTGCATTATTCTAAACATATTAAAAATATATAAAAGTTGAAAGATAATTTATAAAATAGTGCATGATTAGTTTTTTTTATTGAAAAAAATCATACAAGTAATATTTATATTCTTTTTCCTTTTAATCTCTCACCCTTAACTGCAATTACACAAAAAGTTAAGCTTCATAAATCTGTCTTCAAAGCATTTTCAGGGCTGCCACACACACACCAGAACCATAAGAAATTAAAATTTCTCTCTTACACAAATAACATTTAAATTTCCTGTATTCCCCAGTTCTTCCAATGCCCTGACAACTCCCCCCTCCCCTTTTTTTTGGAAAATTCAATTTATGTGACAGAATTGGAAAAAAAAAAAAAAGAAAAAAATATTATTTGAAATTTTTTTAATAATATAGCAATATTGAATAATTTTAAACAAGACTAATAAAGCCAGTGGGAGTAACCTCCCCTTGACTTTACTGTACACTAATATAATATGATATTGTATGCTTACAAGGGAGGGCACGAGTTTGAAAATTCAGTTTTGGATGAGATTTAGTATAATGGTAATATACATTTAGAATGTTCACTCACGAAAATATTAAAACGCAATAGCCAGTCAATTTCAAGAAGATGGCCCTCAAACTTTCTGTATAATTTATATACTAATAAAGTGTCACCATCGCCGAGGCAGGAATAGCATAGTGGTTAAGATACTGGCCGTAGCATTCGAGAGACCCGAATAAGATCATTGAGCTAGCATTTTTTGCTTTTTTCTAATTTATTTACCAATTTACGAACAGCTTTAATAAATATGTTTCTCATTATTTTATGCAAAAATAAATATTTATTCTCCTAATTCATGGATTACAATTTAATTTTTAGAAGAAAAACAATTGTAAATATAAATGCATTTTTTAAAAATATTTAAAGTGACATAAATTAAATTAACAATTCAAAAATAGTTTCAATTAATATGATATTCATTTTTATATGGAAAAAATAAAGGTATCTTCTCTTAATAAATAAGTTACAACTTTTTTTAAAAAAAAACATATTATGTTCATATACATAGTTTTTTATTTATAACTAAAATTTAATTTTTAAGTGTTAAAATAATTACAAATATAACTTTAAGTGTAAAAATATTTCAACATAACTTTTTATCTTAAAATCATTAACAGTTATAAATTTTAAGATTTTAATGAAGATAAATTATTTATTATAATTTAATGAAGCTGCAACTGGAATTAAAGAGAGCAGCTGAAATAAATAAAATTATATCAGCAAGCATTCAAAATGCTAAGAATTAAAAATAAAAAGTAGAAAGCAGGTGTTAAGTTATGGAATGCATAGTCAGATGGTTCAAAATTTTTAGTAATATACAATATGCTTTGTCCACTGCCCAATTTTCGGAAGAAAAACTAACTTTTTTAATGTAAATGAAGTTTTGTTGATTCCTTTATGGTTTCTTTTGTTGATAATTATTATTTATGAATTTTGCAAGATGTCAAAATACATCTATCTTGCTTGAAATGTTTTTACAATAATTACCATTCTGCCTTTTGCATGTAATAAAAATATTAATGAAATAATTTTATGGTG
This sequence comes from Argiope bruennichi, assembly GCF_947563725.1. Classification (NCBI taxonomy): domain Eukaryota; kingdom Metazoa; phylum Arthropoda; class Arachnida; order Araneae; family Araneidae; genus Argiope; species Argiope bruennichi. The sequence continues at coordinate 84,511,857 of NC_079160.1, read as the reverse complement.
TCAGTAATTTAATTAACATTTATCATCATTTAAGTTACATATGTAATTATTATTTCATGTTCTGTCAGTAATTTTATTTAAATAATTTTTGAAAAGAAAAATGCATTTATATCTTAATTTTAAAAAAAATTATTATTCAGGTATTAAAAGAAAATACATTAATTTTTTTATATTAAGATTAGTATCATATTAATTGAAACCATCTTTAAAATATCAAACCTTTGCACTCGAATGTCTTCTCTCAATCACATTCATGATGGTACACCATTTTGACAATTTATTTAATTATAATTGTTAAAAAATACCTACAAAATGTTAAAAAGATGTAGATTTATTTTTCAGGAAAACTCAACTTAAAACCGTTGTATATATTTATTTTTTGGTGTAATAAACAGGTCCATGTATTAAGTGAATAATTTTACATCAAATTATCTTTTCGAGTGCAAAGGGTTAGTTTAATTTAAGTAATTCTGAATATTTAAAGAAATGCATTCATACTTATAATTATTTTTCTTCTAAAAATTAAATTATAATCAACGAATTAGGAGAATAAATATTTATTTTTGCATAAAATAATGAAAAAATATTAATTGAAAATGTTTGTAAATTGTTAAATTAATTTGAAAATTTTTTTAAAAAAAACTCTGTTCTCCTGAGTGCTATGCCAGCATCTTATCCGTTATACAATTCATGCTTTGACAACGGTGATACATTATTAAAATATAAGCTATGCAGAAGGTTTAAGGGCCATCTTCTCGAAATTGACTAGCTATTGCGCTTTAATATTTTTGTGACTGTGGATTCTAAATGCATACTACCATTATACTAAATCTCATCCCGAACTGAATTTTCAACCTTGTGCCCTCCTCTTGTTATTAATACAATGAAGAAAACTAAGTAAAATTTAAGGAAATCCCTCACTGACTTAATATAGAATTGCATTCACAAATTTGCAGATATACAGATTAACAGACCATCAACGTTTTATCATGATGGGTCTGAAATTTGATACAAATCTATAATTCCAATAATAAATATATATTTGCCAGGTTAATTGTATCCTCATGGACATGGGAAAGTGAACATATAGACATCCTACTGACAAATTTCATTCAAAATCTGATAGATATTTGTACAGTTAGTAAAAAGAACTTGTATTAAATTTCATGCATGTAACTTATAATGTTTTTGAATTAAGTTCTTAGACAGACAGACATAATACAAAACTGTAATTTCTGGACTCAGGGAGATCCAATACAAGGAAATTCATCAAAATATTTTAAGTCTTTTTTTTTTTTTTTGAGAATTACAATACTTTTGTTTAACATGCTTCGTTTATAAGAAAGATGGTGTCTGTATCTAAAAATAGACAGCATAAAAAGTTTTTGAATTCTGAAACATTTTATTATATCTTTTAAAAGAATTAAAATAGTAAGAAAGAAACCTAAATCATTTTTTAATTGAAATTAATCATGAATAAAAAGTTTGAAATCAAATTACTATTCGATTTTACATCCAATTACATTTCGAAAATTGAATTTAGCCAAATATTTTGTTATCATTACTCCAATTGATAATTTCATAACAAAAATAAACAATCCTTTTTAAAACAATAAAATCTTAGAAATTTGAAGAATTCTTTATCCATGGATGATGTCAGTATGAATTGTCTGCAATGGAACTGAATGCAATAAACTTTAAAAAATAAAAAAATAAATAAAAACACTTCAGAGGTAATTTTTTTTTTTTTTTTAATGTACATTTGGTACTTTTCCGTTAGCCGGGAGCAAGTGAAAAATCGCCAAATTATGCAGAATTCCGCCAAATTTCTTAGGCCAAATTCGCATTTGGTTCACAATCCATTAGCAGGGCGCAAGCAAAATTCGTCAAATAATGCAGAATTCTGCCAAATTCACGTTTGGTTCACAGTTGGTGACATTTGCACCCGGCTAACGGAAAAGTACCGTACATTCAATATTTCTTAAAAATTTAAATCATCATAAATATTTATCCAAAATTAAAGAAATTATACCTTGTTACTTCAGGACCAAAATTAGGATTATTCATGAGATAGCAATGAAGCCATGTGACAGCTTCTGAAGCTGTAAAACAATTATTATATGTCTGCATGCGACGTCTGTGTTTCTTTACAGGCATCCCTGACTGAAAAGCCGAGATGACTTCATTCCACTGTAACAGTTTTTTTAAATACAAAAATATGGGTCAATTTTCTATATCTCAATTATACTGAAGTATGTAAAATCAACTCTAAATATGAAAACTTTCTAAGAAGAAACTCAGCAAAAAATTGTAAATTTCATTTCATAATGTTTTTTGACTCAAGGGTAAGGAATAAACATACATTTTCAGCAATCAAGAGTTTCTAATTTTGAAACAAATAAAGTGGTCTAAATGACCTCTAAATTTTAGGAAAACTATGACTTTAAAAAGGTTTTATTGAAATCTATTTTAATATTCCTCTTAATTTTGTCTCAAATGTGACAACCCAAATAATCAAGCACAGTAGTTTTATTAATAACTTTGTGGTGATTTCTTCATTTATTTGATTTTGTAGCCATGTTTTGATGTTGGTAATTTAATGCTACTAACAATGCGTAAAAGATAGAAATAAAAGACTAATGTAGATTTCAACCAAAGCTTCATTTTCTTACTCTATGCTCCTAAAAAAATTAAAAATTTGCTCACAAAATGCTCATTTACACTTAATTGGCATAAATAATTCAAACATTTTGTTGTAACAAGAAATTACAGTTTAAAAACACAATTAAATCAATTCATTTTTAACATATATCACATTTTTAAAATTCTGGACAGCATCATATATATAAAATTCCAGATAGAACTAACCTAAAATTAGAGTGATGCAAATATTTTTTCCCAAGAAAAAAATAATGCAAAGTTTATAAGTTGCAATTTCAATTTAACATAATTCTAGGAGGAAAAGTAAATTCCTAAAATGTTCTTTAAATCAAATTCCTTTAATTTAATGTTATTCTTAAGAATAAAAACATACCAATCTTGTGGCTCTGTATGGTTCTTTACTTTCCATTTTTCAACTATATCATAAAAATGTCAGTACCTAAAGAAAAAGTAACATTAATAATAAAAATACGTATTAAAAGAAACTATAAATAAGTTAAAAGTATATAAAAGAAGAAAAAAAAAAAAGCAACATACGTACCAAACAGCACGCCTAATATAGTAGTGAAACCAATAAATTACCCCATACTGTGAGCGAAGCACATAAAATACTTTACATGTATATTGGACTCCTGATGCACCTCAGGAGTAGTCTGCTTCACTCTTTACAGTTATGATTCTCCATCTTATTATACGATAAATTGCGCTTAACGCAAAAAAAAGTAGCAACCTAAGGCTCTAAAAATTTTGTTCGAGTGATGTTTTAAATTGAATAATAAAATATAAGAGATGCACAATGGGTAGCAGCCAAATCACCCAATTTTTTTTATATAAAAAAATTAGTAAATTAACTCTTGTTATGAATTTTGAATTCAAAAACTAGCCCGCTATAAACGTTGCCATTCATCACTTTCCTTATTAACTAGTTTTACACGATAGTTGGAAATGAATATTGTTCAGAATTATTTAGAACCTTGTTTTTCATTGTTTTGATATAATCAATTATTTGAATAATCATAAATTCTTTATATTAAAAAAGGATACAAGTCATTTTTTTTCAATAAAACTTTTTTTAAAGGATAGGAAAAAAAATACAGCATTGCATTACAGATTGAATAATTTATGCTTCCATTTGGATCGTACTAATGAAGTAATAAAACCTCAAAAACTTTTGCTTTAATTCTTTCGAAATTTTTGTTTTCAGTTAATAACTTCATAACATAATTGAACAGAATTTTAAACTTACTGAATGGCAATAATGCCGCTAACCGGAAATTCGATGGAGTTGTAGGAATAGTTACTTCCGTTAATATTTACTCGTCTTTTGAGGTCAATGAGAGTGACGTTGGAATGTGCTGTTTTGTCAATTCTCCTAATGAAAATTTGAAAAGCATTCCGTATTCACGGTGCTCAAGACTAAGCTAATATTTAGTGAACCATTTAGTTTAGATTTATTTTATTTAGTGTCTTTACAAATTCCGTGCAAACATCCGACCAACGCCTTGAAATTACCGGTTTTGAAATTAAACTCATTAGTAAGTATCATTAAAATTTAGTATGATTATATTCATATAAATTTTCACTCAGCCTCTTACTCTTCCATCTAGAAGTTGATTCTTATTTTGTATATTTAAATAGTTTGGAGTTTCAAATGTTAGTATTGTACTAAGCCTGAAATTAAATGTATTTCTTATGAGTTTTGAAAAATTATTTTACAAGTCATGAATTCACAAATACACAGCAAGTTTATATTCAAGATTGTTTCTCTAACAACCTGTCTTTGCATTAAACCTGCGTTAAAACTTCCCAACAATGTTTCATATCACAATTGTTTATATTGGGTATATGTAAAACTTTTACTCAATCCAATTTTTAAAAGTGTGCACTTTCAATAACCCACATTACTTTATATAATAAGTAAATTGATCATAATAAACTGTTTACATTCGTTTTACTTATTCTATATGTGGATGATTGAAGAACTCTTGATTTCTTGTGTTAATAACTCATTAGAGAAAAATTGAAAGTATGATATTTAATAATATATGAAAATTCCAAGTTGCATATTTTTAATTCATGAAGAAACTTAAAGAGAATTTTTTAAATAACCTTTTTGTTATTGTTGATCAGATTATTATTGGTTGTTTTATTTATATAAAAACAAGTTTTTACACATGGGGCTTTTAATTTAATGTATCATTAGTTGATGATAAACAAGCTAAATATCTTTCATCAAAAACTTCTTCATACTATTTTTCCTGTCTAAATAATGAATTGTCAAGTATTTTTCAATACTTTTTTGATTTGTTTTCAAGTATACCTTCATTATTAAATGCATTATTTCAAGATCTACAGTACTTATGGACAACAATCCATGTTGATTCAACAAGCTTTTTGTATGACACAAACTCAAATTTTCCAAAATTTACCTCAAGTGGGCTATTTAAATGATGTGGAGTAATATCAGATTCCATCCAAATATGTCTATTCATTTTCGAATTAATGAAAAACAAGTCCTTAGTTTTAAATTATTTTAATAAATAATCCATCTTAAATTTATATCTTGCCAGCTGTTTTATAAATTATTTATGGAATAAATTTTAAAAGTATGTAATTTAATTTTTTTAGAACTTTGACAAAAAAAAAATTGTATTTAAGCCTGAATGATACTTGATAAATTTTTTAGAACTTTACATAATTATTATTCTGAAACATGTTAATATATCTGGATGAAAAATTGTATTTTTCCACATCTATAAAACTCCTTCAACAGTGATGAATTTTTAAAAAATCTGAAATGCAAGGTAAATTTTATTTTAAAGAAATGGTTTGATTTGACATGAAATAATCCTTATCGACTTACAAACTGCCTTTGTATACAAATTGTTTTTTATATGAATATTTATTGCTTTAAGACATTTAGGTTCAATTAATAGTTATATACATAATATGATATAAATCAAGAAAGTACACAATTTGAATTTATCTATAAAATTGGGAATTTTATTAATTTAATGCATATAAGTAATATGATGGAGAGGTGGTTACATTTTAATACATTACAACATTTAGAATTTCTCTCGTTTGGAAGTGTAACTTCAATATTTGTCAGGTGTGAATCAAGTTTTGCCTTTACCTTTATTTTTGAACATGCTTTACCATTGAATGAACTTATTGAATTTTATGGCATGATAAGTAATAACTTCAAATGACAGTCACAGGAGGGAAATCTGTCTTGTATTAGAGGAGATTAGTTTGTTGCATGTCATTTAATAAAAAATGTGCAATTTTAATTTGTATTGATATTTTTTACAATTATCAGTTTAGCTATGTATATATGAACAATTACAAAGTATTTACTAAATCCTTGTTTAAATGAGTTTTAATTAGTTTCTTACATAAAATAACTTTAATTTCATAAAAATAATTTAATTAGCAAAAGTAATCAATTAATGACACTTGATTTTTAACTTTTTGCAGTGAGAACATTTTTCTCGATATAAATATTTGAATTGTTATTTTCTTTGCATAGAAAAACTGTATCTTAGTGCTTTTGATAAGTTTTCAATTTTATGCACATCATTCACAAGGAAATCATTGTCAGAAGGAGCAAATTGTTTAGTTTTATGTTGAGGAATGAAATTTATAACATACCTCTTCTGCAATTTCACAAATTCTTCTCAATTTCACCATATATAATTTCAATCCATGTGTCAGTAATTCAGTATATTTTTTTTCTCAATCTGTTTTGTTACTAGATACCATGTTGCTAGCATTTGCAAATCTGGGCTTTTTAAAAACTTTACACGACACATCCAGATTCCACCTCTTTTTAAGAGCTGATATAATCCATGAAAGTGTATCTAAAATGTAATTGGGTAATCTAATTTGTTAACTCTTCACTTCAGTTACAAGAGCATATCTGGGAAACTTTCTATACCTTATTTTAAAGCCTCAGATAATAATTTGACCAAGTGGCTGAAGTATTGAAGAAATTTTGGGTGGGGAAAAGATTTTTTATCTGGAGGGAAATAAGAAGGTTGAAATAGACTAGTCTTGTCAATATTGGCCATGTTTTTGACTTCATATCCTTGGTACATTGATTTGAGTTTAATCCAATCTGTAACATGATTTGGGTCTACAAATTTATCTTTAACACAAATAAATTTTAAAGAAATATTGTGATATTTTCTGATTCTTTCTAGCCATATATTTGATGCTTTAAAGATGTTCAATCCTAAACATTGATTGGTTTCTCTGTTTATAGGCATGTTTTTTGCACGAGTAGAACAGAACCTTTTTATTTGCTGCCTTTTGGGAATTTCGTATATTTCAGGTTTAGGAAGCTTCAGATTTTTTTATGAATTCACCATCCACATTTTTCTAATCTCATCTTTGCTGTTCAAAAGTTTACTTATTTAAGTTTTTCCTACTTTAAAGCAATCAGAAAGCCAACATACACACTTTTTTTTTTTTTTTTCAGCAACTTTAAAAGTGTTGGTGTGTTTTTTTTAATGTCAATCTTTTGCTTTTTGACACCATTATAATTCGCACTAAATTTGACCAATATATTTATAGGATAGTATTGCCAAGGGTTGACATTTTCAAAGCAAATACATTGTAAAAAAGATTGCTTTCTGTTTAGATTTTGTTCAAAACATTTAGATTTTTTTTTTCTAACTTTTAGTGCAATATTTTGATCCAAATAAATGTTATTACATGATGGTGCAAATAAAGGAGAGAAAATAAGCTCAATACTTTTTAATTTCACAAAGTAGCAATGCCTTAAAAGTTACCACAATACAAAAGTGATAAAGGCAAAAAGAATGAAACATAAAATTTAAATCTAATGGTTTCTTCTGAATGTAATTAAGGAGGACAGTATGGCTTTGTATAATTCTAGGCAGAGGACAGGGGGGGGGAGCTTTATAAAATAAAAATAAAATATCATCTATTTTGGAAATAGATTCTTATTGCAAATAATATAAATCATATTAAATTCAAAATTCTATACAAATATATCAGACATTCTGTACATAATTTCAAGAAAGAAGGGAAAATAAATAAGGGGTGAATTACACAGTGTAGGTGGTAACCATTGATCAGTCCTGTGAAATATTTTGAAAATTAATTGAGAAGTCAATTTTTTGCACTTATACTACAAACACAATGTGTTTGGACACCTTGTTGAAAATTTTGATAAAAAGAAATTGTACGGTTGAAATAGCTATCCCTTATTTGGAAGAGGTAGTAAAGAATGTCTTATTTTAAGGTATTTTGATTCTTAATAATGTTTAATTAAAGATGTCCACTATTCTATATGATCCTTTAAAGGAAGTAATACTGTAAAAGCTGAAATTTGTTTTAATCCCTGTATTTTTCTTACTCCTTATTGTGATAATTTAGCTTTATTAATCAAATTAATTAATTTCTGAAACTAAAAATATTATTTACTACTTGAAATTTCTTTCCTAAAGAGAAGAATAACATTTTAAACTTAATGATTGCATGTGGAATAAATTTCAACATTGTTGGAATGTACCCTCAGAAGTTTGTTAATTCTGTTAGTAAACTGCTAAATGAAAAATGCTACTTATTTTCATTATAGAATTTTTCTTATTCTTTAAAATATATTAATAAATGTAGAAATTCTAACAATGTTATTAACAACTATAAATCCCTTTTCTAAAAAGAGTTTTCTCATTTTAAATTTTATGGCTATATGTGGAGATTTCAATAAACATCTGAGAATAAGTGTCAAAATTGTTGAGATATATGTCTCATGTTAGGGAAATATTAAGTTTCTTTGAAATGTGAGCAAAATGGTCTGAATTGATACAAATAAGCATAACGAGCTGGAAATGGAAGAATTTACTAAGATCATGCGAGCAGTTAAAAATGGCATGCCTTTTGGGATAGTTATGCTTGTGCTGTTCTGTATTATTTTAGTGTTTTTAAAAAAATTGTAAATCTGTTTAACATGATAACTTGGCATTGGGTATTTCAAACTGCTTTAATTTTGCTAAATCTTTATGTAGTGGAAAAAAAAGTTATTTTACAAGTCTTCTGCAATGTTGGAATTCAGGGAAGGGGGATGTGGGTTTAAAAATGCAAAATTCATATTACAAATAAATGATTTTGTACTTAGAGTTTTAAAGAATACTTATTGGTCAACTAGGCACAAATGAAAGGGTCGGGAAATAATTTAGACTTGCACCAGCTTTTAGACAAACCTAGTGTTACAATTTTTTTTGGTCAACAAGTTTCTAAATTATGTGCCAACTTCTCGCTTGCCCTACCTAACCAAAAAGTCTATGAATAAAGTAACTTTTGGGGGGACTTTTTTCAAATTTTGGACCAAATCTATCAACTTGTTGATCATTGTAGGTCTGTATAGTCACATGCATGTAAACACTATAATAAGAAAAGCAAAATAAAAAAAAAAGCAACAAGTTAGATAAGTGAAATTTGGAAGATATCTTGTTTCTAAAATTATAGCTCTGTCCTAAATTTTCAATTCATTTGGCCAATAAAAAATACTTTCAGAATTTAAATTCATTTTTTCTGTTTTGCAAAGCACAAAATGCTCATGTGTAGGAAGGAGTCTGAGGGGGGGGGGTGCGAACTGAGTAAATCATGCTTTTCATCACCTTGACCAAAGTTCTTAATTTTTAGGATGAAGTTTTAACACCTTTATGAGGGAGTAAGCAAGCAAGTGTTGAAGGCATTTTCCACTGTTTTTACATGTGTTGCAGAGCTTATTTTAAAACAAATTTTCAGTTTAAGTTGTTTTTCCAATAAATTTTTTATATCAATTTTTTTTAATAATGTTACCTATTTAGCAATTGATAAAGTGAGTGCAGGTATAAATGAAGACAGATGATTTCAATTCTTACATTCTGCAAATGAAAAATCCAATAGTTATAAACTTTTTAAGCATAAAATGTAATTATTGATGCCATTTATTAGAAATAAAAAGTCCTACAAGAGACATTTACCAAAAGGCTACATCATTTTGTGTGTGTGTGAGTGTGATCTTTCATTTAATAAAGTTATCGAAAGTAATAAAATTGAAGAAATGGTATGAAAAATCAACTAGCCGTGTTATATTATTTGATGAAGGTCCAAGTAATAAAGAAATTAGAAATATTTGTAGAAATTCAAAATTAGATTTGTTTCCAAATGTGTATAAGACCGGCAATAAAATAAAGCTGTTAAAGGGAGGAAGGAAAGAATAGAAGACAAGTAACAATTAAAAAAAATGGAACAAAGTAATGTATATTCAGCACGTGGACTATTTGATACCATCTACAGTAATTTAGTCTTGAATACTTTTAAAATCAAATAGTTTAAGATAATTCACCTCATCATAAAAAGAGGGTGAAAATATTAAAATAAATTAAAACCTATTATATTAGATAATAATAAGAGGTGTAATTTTGATAATGATATTAAATTTGTAAAAATAAGAAATAGAAATCAGTGATTTTCTGTCAACTTAATACTTAGTGTGAGGCATCCAATTAGTGATATGGTTGAAGTTCTAGAACATCGAATTAAATTATGATAGATAAGTTATTCTAATGAGATAATAAGTTACTGATGAGATACATAGCTGAAACAAAAAAAGGGGAAAAAAAATCGGCCATGAAAAATTTGTTTCAAAAGGATACAGATACATGTTAAAAATGTATATAAACATGTCAATCTACTGCTTGAATGGTTACAAATAGCTGATTAAAATTAAATTTTTGACAGAATTAAATTATTTATTATATAATAGCCATTGAATTATTATTAACTTTACCTATTTTGTTTCTCTTGTGTTTATAATTAGTGTTCTAGTACAAATCTATAATTATTTTTGCATAGTAATTTTGAATAAATGACTATTTCTTCAAAAAAAATTATTATGAATAGTGAATTTTTGTGGTTAATGTATTTTTTCTAAAATCGCTTAAAAAAATTTGACAACATTTATGAATAATACAAGCAAGTTAAAGAATAAATTGATTCTTTTAATTTTATTTTTGGAACTGAAAGCAGAATGTCTGTCTAGCTTGTACTCTGTATTTCAATCAAGTTTTTTCCATTGTTGAAATTATGAAACATATTATGTTCATAACTATTCCAATATGTATTTATTTTTGTTAACTGTAATCATTTGAAAATTTTTACTGGTTTCAATAGGAATTTTTTAAACTAGTAAATTCTTCATATTGATACCTTTCTTTTCTAATTTATTTTATTCTGGTCATGAAATTTAAGTAGGAGGAACTGAATATACATGGCAATTAGGGATTACAATTTCGGACCAAAAGTTCAATACCGGTATTCGGTACTTTTTAGATCTTAATACTGGTAGTAGAAATTTTAGAAAAAGAAACAGAACACACGTGTTTCTTTGTTTTATTACCAGTTTTATTAGAGAATGGAAATATCACAAAAAATAATTTGTAACTTATAAATTATAACAGTGTATCAAGAATTGCAAAAAATAAAGGAACATCTTATTTATTTAAATCACAAAAAGGTGTAAATATCACTATTCAATCTATGATACTATTACAATTTTTTGAAATGTGATCTTAAAATGCATAATGCATCAATTGTACTGTCATTAAGCTTGGGACATAATTTTGTGCAAAAATTACCGGCTGTCGAAAAATGCTCTTTCGGCATCTACATCAGATGGTGGTACTGTTAGCAATTCGCAATATACTTTTTCCAAGTATTTACCTCTAAATCCCTCATCTTCAAATAAGTAGATTTCTCGGCGAAAGGTTTTGGATATAGCTGATTTCTGTATTGTATTTTGGTTTGTTGAATTTTTTTTATTTATCGCTAATTTTAATTTATGTTCAAGGAACAATTCCTTTTCACTATCAACATTAGTGCCATCATAATCTTCTATCACTGTACCGAAATCTTCTGAATGTGGATAGGATAGAGGGTAAAAAATTTTAAGAAAATTTACTATAAACTTGATCAGATTTGAATTGGTTAGTCTCTTCTCTTCTTTTACATTTTAAAAATCATTATAATTATGTAAATACCATAAGATATTTTTTATTTCATTATGTCTTTCTTCCGTGTGATTTTTCAATGTAATATATAATTCTTCAGATAGTGATGTGTGCTGTTCTTTCAGTGACTGCAGCATGAAATTTATTGTTGTAATAAATTAGAATCTCTCGGACATAATGCCTCAACAGCCAGTTTTATTGGAAGTAGAGCTGATACAGTTCTAGATATTAAGTAGAATTCACTATCTGAAAAATTAATTTACAGGTTTAAGTCGATTATTGCTTTTTGGATTGGATTTCTCAGTTTCATAAATCGTTCCATCATTAAGAGTATTTTCTGTTAGTATATATTTTTGTAATATTGTATTTTTTGTAGGGGAACGTTTAAATATCTTAACAATTTTTTGAATTTTATAAATTATAGGAAGCAATTCTTGATGGGTTAATATTTCATCCTCAAAAGCAATATCTTCAAGAATTGCATTGTCATTATCTTCATTGTCAATCACTCTCACTCTCTTCAAAGTCGGAATCCAAAGTTTTTATATCCACAGTATTTGGATTCTTCTGTTGTTTATTTTTTTAGTATAATATATTTATTACTCCTAATTGAATTCCATGAGCATTGCTCAACTGCTCATTTGCACCAATAAACTTTCCAACTTTTCTCATCTGTTTCTCCATTAGTCATTATGGATACAATATCTTCTTTCAGGGATAATCCATGTTTCAGTAATTTAGATTTAAGCACTTCCGCACATTTTTCGGCTCGCGTACTTCCCAAGGCGTGCAATTCCTATATTCCAAATTTTTTTTTCTGAATGAAAGCATGGAGTGTTTTACAATCCATTGTCAAACAGTATTTTATCACTTCTCATGATTGTACGATGCAACTTTATATTCACAGTCTAATTAATTTTGCCCATTAGGGAGACATAAAACAAAAACATATACTATTTTGCTGAGTTGGCAATCCCTGAACATATAGTGGAGACAATTTAAAAAATGTCTAGTAAGTACCAAAAAAACTGTATTTAAACTTTTGAATACTGGTATTACAAAATTGTACAAATGGCTCAAAATACCGATATTCGTTATCCCAGCATATCAGTATTGCGATCCCTAATGGCAATATTAAATGAAAAATTAAGAATTTGTGATATTGTTACTATTGTATTGTTGAAGATTTTTTACTATTTGGAAATGTATGTAACTCTTGGGTGATTCATATTACTTAGAATATTTTAATTCATTATCAGTTATCTAGATTTCTGTTTATATATTAAATTGTTAGTTATTATATTTATATTTAAATACATTTTTATGGGGCCTCAAATGCATATTTTATTTAGTTTAAATGCTTGTAGCTTTCTCTATTTTATCTAAATTTTATAAGCGTAATATGTGCTTGTATCTCTTTTCAGGTACAACTACACTTGTGTGATCCAGCCTAAATGAAATGGGGAAGCTTTTATCCAAAATCTTTGGCAACAAGGAGATGAGAATACTGATGTTAGGTCTAGATGCAGCTGGAAAAACAAGTATCCTTTGAACCCATTTTAATTATTGCCTTTCCAATAGTTCTTATTTTCTTTAAAACAAATGTATCAACTCATTTAAATATCTAATGATTTGGTTACATTAAAAATTTGGATGTTAAATATTTTAAGTAGTAAAACTAAAAATATTATAGAAAAAATGTTAAATTTTATTAAAGAACATGTAAATATTGTAAATTAACTTAGGTACTGAATATTTGATTCGTTTTATTAAAGCATATCAATAAAGAAGAATTTCACTATGATATATAATATGGATATACCTTTTGTTTTATTCCTAATTATTTTGCTTATGTCGGTGTATCTGCTGTACATTTCTTTAAGATTGCTGTATATTTTTGTCTTTGTGGTTTATTGAATTTTTTTACTTTATTTATGTAATGCTTGTTATGATATAAATTTTTATAGTTATAAATTGCTTATTCATCTTTTCCTTAATTAGAAATCAGCTATACTTTATAAATTAAAATTAGGACAATCAGTAACAACTATACCTACTGTTGGTTTTAATGTAGAAACTGTTACTTACAAAAATGTCAAGTTTAATGTTTGGGTAAGTTAAATTATCATTTTTTTTTTTTTTTTTTTGTTCTTGTTGTGTAATGCTTATAAATGTGTTTAATTATAGACTATGACCTCCTGGTATTGTATTTCTAATCAGGAACATGGTTGCTATTTTTTGGAAAACTTTATTAAGATTTAAAGAGTGCTTTTATACCTTATAAGATTTATATATTATCTGTAAAAATCTTAAAAGAAATTGTTAAATAGATATACAGTAGTATCTCACTTAACAAGCATAATTCATTTCAGAATCTTAATGTAAAACGTTGATTAAGAGAAACAAAAAAAACCTGTGGAATAAGTATAAAATAGGGCAGTGGACCCCATTCCAAAAAATAAATAAAAACAAAAAATAAATAAATACTCAATCAAAATTATAATAATAATTTATTATTTAAAATGTTTGCTTTTTTAAAAGAAATTTATCTATAGACAATTCTGCCTATTCTTCAACATTTGGTGAAAATAATGCTGCATTATTTTTAACTTGCAGTGCATAAATCTGTCTTATAAGGATGATTCTTCTTAACTTATAGGATGCAGCGGTTTTTCATGCTTTCAGTACCATTCTTATTTCGATAAAAGATTGATTCTTTACTGAGGCTTTTCCCCACCTCTCGTTTTTAGAAAATTCCTCCAAAACCTCTTGCAGCGTTTATTTTTTATTATAAATTTTATAATTACACATTACAGAAGATTAAATGATGATTTGACTGAAGAAAAATTAAAATGCAGCACCTTGTTTGTGCTCACTCATTATTAAAATACTTCTCTCTTTATATTATAATGTAAAATCAAGACACTTGCCAAACTATCTTGGTTTTTTATATATCTCAATAAATTATATATTTTACAATTCTATTTGTAATTTGAAGAAAGAAGAAACATCAAAAACAATAAGCAGACTGATATCTATGATACGAATAGGATTCTTCATCTCTACGGGACATTAAGATATCTCTTCGTCACTTGCAATTTGCATAGCATCACTCATTAAGGGAGCCATTTGTTTTATATTTTGATGCAAATTGCTTATTGTAAAAGGTGCTTGTTTAACTAGGTTTGACTATATATATATTGTTTTACAAATTATGTTTTAAAGAAAAAGGAGAAACAGTGAAAATTTGGTTTTTAAAGAAAACATTCTTAATGTAAACATTGCCATATAATTTCATTTGCACTGCAATTCATATTTCATTCATTTGCAATTAAAAATTAATTTTACATGATTGAATAATAAACTTTATTTCTTGACTTGAAGTAGGAAATAGAATATATTCTTGATTTGAAATAGAATTTTATTAAAACTATCACATTTTTTTAAAATTTAAAATCGGTTTCTTATATTACTTGCAGTTATTTATGTGAATTTTTCAAAACTGATTTTGAAATATATATAATGGAATGGATTAATGGATTTTGAAATATATATAATATACATTTTCTATTTTTTCTGTGAAAACTTTTAAAAATATGAAACCTGAGTATTATTTTGCATATTATAAAAGTTAGCTAAGATGGGCAATTTGTTACTTTAGAATTTTTGCACACATTTGGCTGAAAATGAAATCATGTACATTAATTTTCTGTGTTTAAAATAATTCTTTAAGCATTTTAGCCGTAGTACAAACTCCATTTATATATATATAAAATGTCTTATTTTTGCCTGTACATATGAAAAAAAATAATCATAATTTTTAACTGATATTTTAGTAGTTTTATTAAAATCATGGTTTTCATTTGAAGGAAACCAAAACAATTCTTAATCTTGTTTTGTTAAGTGCAAAAGTTTTGTTTTATTGATGGTACATTGTATATAATCTTTATTATATGACAGTATGCTGTGAATAATTCTTTTAATAAGCTTTTATTAATAAAATAAATTACTTTAAAAATCAGTAAAAAATAGTTTTTTCATGTTTTTTACATTTTACTATTTAAAATCTATTTAATGGGGGGGAAAAGTTAAATTCCAGTTTTTTTTAATTTAATGCTTATTTTAAAATAATAGTTCTCTTCCCCTCCTTTTTATACCCCTTACATTTTTTATTTTTGAATGTCATGCCTCTGAATAAAAATGACAAAGCAAGTGAAAATGCATTGAAATTTCCCATTAACTTATGGAGAATTTTTAAATTATTTATCATGATAATCAATTTTTATGCCTCTTTTTAAATAAAATAAAAACATTAAACAAAAAAAAAGACTTTGATGTTTTACTTGAGTAACTTAAAGAAACTTAAAGTAACTAAAAGACTTGAGTAACTTAAAGAAAAAAGAGTAGGGAAGGATATAGAATTGCAATTTGCAGTTTTTACTGAGATATGGATGTTTTAGCCATCATCATGCAAATTGATCAATGTCTGATAGATTTGATGCTAGACCAATGCATTTCAACCTTTTTTGTAAACATTACCTATCATCCTGCTCCAAGTACCAATACAATCCCATTATGTAAAATTGCTATCTAACCATTGAAAAAATCCTGATTTAACAGATGACACTATATTTTATCAAAAATGATGATGTTTTGTTACTTATACTTGAAAGATAAAAGTTCTTTTGTTCCTGAAGTGCTCAGAATTGATAATATAAGTCTACATTTGAGTAAGATAATTTTTTAAAAAAGGTTATAAACAGGCCTTTTTTTATATGTAATGTTTTTGAAAAGGCATGAGTGTTAGAATTACACAAATAGAACATTTCAGCTATTTAGTTAAACCATGCTCCTGCTCTGAGGACTGAAAAATTTTTTTTGACAGATTTCAGAATGGATATTTTACACTGGAAGATCAATTGAGATATATTGATGATGTTATTGTTTTAGTGAAAGAAATATGTAGATTTACAATTGAAGAAATTATAGAGAAGCTGGACATTGATATTTTGTCTCCAGTTCACCATTTGAGAAAGCTTGGATGCATTTCCAACTTTTATACTCAGGTACCACATCTCCTGATTGAAAGCAATTAGCTGAATTGCATGAATGTGGCCATTTGTATTAAAAAGTTTAGAGTGAAACAACATGAAAAAGGGAAGTGAAAATCCAGAATCTATTGCAAAGACAGGTCTATACTCTTTAAAATAAAGCATTTGGAGAAACACACGGAGAATTATTCATTTTGGGCTTCTCTAATCTCATGAAACAACCATGTCGGATAAATACCGTGAAAGATTTGCTAGACTCCATTCAGGCACTCAAGAAAAATGTCCGATTTTGGTAATCAGAAAAGATGGAAGTTTCCTCTATAACATTGCCACACACAAAAGATACTGAGAAAACTGCAAGAATTGAAATAGCAAATTCTTCAATGCCTAACATATTCTTCTAATCTTACACCAGATGGTGCAAGGTTAGGAGAATGTGGTGAAGAATACCACCTACAAACATGTAGATCAATACTACTTTCTTCATTAGAAGAATGAAGAATGTGTTGGTTATACCACATACAAATTTCAGCTTTTTTTTTTTTTTTTTTTTTTTTATCCCACCAGAATAGTTTAAGTGGCAAAAATTTTAAACCTGAAGATGTGCAAAAATGTCTCACAACTTCCCCTTTCTCTTTTTTTTATTAGTGAATTTGAATTTTTCTTTATATTTATTAGTGAATTTGTAGATTGATGGAAATATACCATATAAAATAATAGCAATTATATCCTTGAAGAACATTAAATTTAAATCTTATATGTTTGAAGATTATCAGCAGATTTGGCATGAATGCTGAATAATAATTAATCCAATAACATCTACGTACCCATGCATAATAACACTGCAACACATTGTGTAAGAATGTCATTTATAGATAACTATATTCATTTAATATATAACCACATATATAGAGAATTTTGATGTTTATCAATTGGTGTTTTAAAAATCCAAATGGGAAGATGACAAATATAGTTCAAATTTGTAAGACTTCTCTACTAAAACAATGCTTGTAAATGATAGCAGAACAGTAATTTCTTGTTGAATAATTCAGTTTTTTGATCCTGTAGATAAATTTTATATCTAAACTGAAACATTCTGATTTTTCTAAATAATGATAATTTTGGATTCAGTTTAATTATTTTAATTTTCCATAATAAAATATTTTGATTAGAAATGTCATATTTATTGCAATATTAAAAAAAAATATCTTAAGCTCAATAAACCTATCAATGTCCATTATTACATCCCCCCCCCAAAAAAAAAACTGTTAGAAGTATGAAGATTGAAATATAGTACTAAATAAACAGTTGTAAATTTTAATAGTGTTCTAACCTACTCCCCCCCCCCCCAAAAAAAAAAAAACTGTTAGAAGTATGAAGATTGAAATATAGTACTAAATAAACAGTTGTAAATTTTAATAATTGTGTTCTAACCTACTTTCCCCCCCCCCCCTTAATTTCACGAATATTTATTTAGGTGAAACATCCTGAGTGAAACAATTACTGAATTCATTTAAGTTTAACTTATTTAAGTTTTCAAACAATGATTTTTAAAAATTAATGTTTTTTTAAAAGGATGTTGGGGGACAAGACAAAATCCGACCACTATGGAGGCATTATTACACAGGCACTCAAGGGTTAATCTTTGTAGTAGACTGTGCAGACAGAGATAGAATTGACGAAGCCAGACAAGAACTACATAGGATAATCAATGACAGAGAAATGAGAGATGCCATCATCTTAGTGTTTGCCAACAAACAGGACTTGAATGAGGGTGGGTAGCTTTCTTAATATTAAAAATTAGCATTGCTTATATTTTATAGATTAATATTCATTCTTTTCTTATTTTTCCTTATTTTATATATTTCATTTGTCTTTTTATGCTGTTCAAATACTTTCTAAATATTTTATTTTGAAGATATTATTGTTTTATTAAATGTACTTGTAATGAGTTGACATATATTTTTCATTCTTTCTCAGTCTCGTGAATTTGTTTGAATGTTTCAAAAAGAAATTATATTTTGTATTTTTAGAACTTGTGTTAAAATTTTTATTTAGTTGATATGGAGGTGTTGGCATAACGAACTACTTCTATAGTACATTGGTTTTATGGTCCCAATTTATTTTTATTCATTTCAATACTTTTTTTAAAACTTTATGTAGTATTACAAGTATTTCATTTAGTAAAAATTGATAATATCTGAATGCTGAAATCTGATCTGAAATAGATAGTGTAGGTATATAACGAATTTATGTGACTAATTCATTAATTTGTCCATTTTGGTTTCAAATAAAATGCATAATGTTTGACTAAAAGGCAAATTCTTTATTTTGGCCATTAAGCATCTTGATTTTTTTTTTTTTTTTTTTATGGAGTAATTTACTGTTCTGATGGAAGTAGTGGTATTAAACAAACAAGAGTCAATTGTAAACATAGTGATCATGATGAGGAAAACATTCATTAACGATAACAAAATGATTCTTCCCCCTTCCTCATATGTTGTCATGACTCTTGAAAAAAAGTTTTTAAGCTATGTAAAATTTCAAACAAAGTGATTTATTTGGAATCTATAATCTAATGCAAGAGCCAGCAAAGTTAGTTATCTCAATACAATACTAAAATATGAATATTGATTTACAAACTTTCCTAAAAAGAAAAATCTGGAAATGCTATTACAAAACAATTGGATTCTTTAATTAAACAAGGATTGGGCCAGTTTGAAAAATGCAAAAATTCTGGCAATTCATTTCCTTATTTCATAACTGGATAGTTAAAATTACATATCTAATGATATCTTTTATTTGATCTGTGATGAAAATTCAAAATTGAAATATATAAATATGCTGTTGTGATGTAAATATTTTAATTGCGACGTTGTACAATTTTATTTAAAAAGTTGAAAATATTCAAAATCTATTGCCTGATATTATGAGCTCAAATACTGAAATGATTATAAAATCTATTTAAAAAAGAAATTTATTACCTACCATATGCTGTACGAATTATAGTAAGAAATTGATTTCATTTTGAAACAAGATTTGATAGTACAATCTAAATATTAAAGAACTTAAACTGTATTTAAAAACATTTTTGAAAATTTTTAAGTAAAGGTTGCAGATTTATTTTATATTAAAACTATTACCTAATTTTTGCTACATTATAATAGACCATGTTTATAGGCATAGTGTCTAGTTGCTAATGAATTACATAACTTACACAATTTTGTCAAATAAAATTTAGTCCCCCCTCTCTCTCCTAGACACACACCATGCTCCTTTTGCTCTCAAGAGGTGACTCTTGGTTACTACTTTCTCTGTTGTGGCAACTCAAGCAAAAATGTTCTCAAATTCAAATTATTTTGACAGAATTCATGACATTAAGATTTAGAGCACTGGTTTCTAAATCCAGTTATAGATACTTCATCCTTAAAAATTGAACTAATTTTGATTTCGTTTTCCTTTCTTCAAATCACCAAAACAAAAAAGAGTGGAAAAAAATCGACTCCTAGCTTATTATTTGGTGTTAAATTTCAGTTTTACACTTATATGTCTTTTTTTTTTTTTCTTTTTAACATTTGAAGTAAAATTGAATTGGAAGAAATCTTTGATAAAATATGTAATAAAACAAGACTGTTAAAATAAGAAAAATGTTGAATGTTATTATAAATGATTTTTGGCTTCAAATCATGAAGGCTTTTTAGTGATTTTGGCTCAACAATTTCTTTATCAAGCTTAGAGTTATATATGTATAATATAATATACTGATTGCTGTGTTGGTCTTAGATCATAATTGAATGTTTGAAAAAATTGAATGACAGAAGTCTGACCAATGATGCTTTGTCTGATTTATTACTGATGAGAAATATATGATTTGTCTATAAGTTGTAACTAAGCTATTAAATTACATGATTAATAGGTAAAATAGAAAAGTGAGTCGCTGACATAAGTGGTTTTTTTTTAACCTACTTTCAAAATAACACAACCTGTATATAATTATTTGTGGAGCAGCTTCTAATTTGAACTTTAAATCAACTTGTGCATACCAAAAATCTATCTTAAAAGGTAAAAATTGTGATATTGTTAAATTGTAGACCTTTATTGTGTGAACCGCAATTAAATTTATTCTTATGGTTAACAAGTTATGTAATGTAATACAGTATGCAACAAATTTTATATGTAAATGTTATGCTAAACAATAGATGTATTCATCTAGGTAAGAAATTTTTTTTTTAAATTCCTATTCTTAATTTATTTTTATGATGATCACCTAATTATTATTCTGGTTGATAATAAGAGTTTTTATAATTTTACTAATATATGTAGTTATTGCAACCTTGCTAAATTATTTTAGCTTTCTGTTTATTAAAATTTTATTTCAAATTGTTTTTTGCATCTATTACAGCAATGAAGCCACATGAAATCCAAGAGAAACTTGGACTGACACGTATCCGAGACCGCAACTGGTACGTTCAACCATCTTGTGCCACAACAGGTGATGGACTTTATGAAGGACTCACATGGCTAACTTCCAATCATAAATCTTGAGAATGCAGTCAACTTATGACCTTTAAGGACCCTTATTCACCATGTGAATCTGTTCTTTTAATTGGTACCAGTTCTATAACTCCTTTAACAGCTTCGGAAACTTCTGTTTCAATGATAGATACGGATAATGGAACTCTTGTTTACCTGGTTTTGTGTGCTGTTGATTTGACCAGCCTTTGTTTCAACAAACCTGCAGTGACAGGCTGTTTTGCTGCGGGCTTTTTACCGACCTTTTGTGTATATATTGAACTGTAACATTAAATATTGTGATAAGTTGTATCTGTTTATCTTCTATTTTATGGTGTTTTATTTTGAATGTATGTATATGTGCAATGATTCATGTTTCATTCAGGCCCACACTTGTTCATTGGTTTCCCTTGTTGCCATCTTTGTGCATTTAATTTGTGAAGTTTTGGTGTGTGTACATGTATTCTCGCTTGCTCACCTCGCGTGAACACAGAGGAGAGTAGTTATTTATGACCATATTTGGAGTCCATGTGTATAAAAACTGGAACAAGAGGAAAGGTGTTTGTCTCGACCCATTTGGATTTCCAAGAATGTGAATCAAATTTTTTTATTATCTTGGATAAATCTTTACTTCCATTTATCTGTGAATTGAACTGAATTGAATAATAAAAGTTTGATTATATATAAATACTGAGAAGAAATAAAAGTTATACCATCCAACTATACAAGTGGAAAGATCTTTCATTGAAATAAATATTTTTTATTTCTTCTGTATTCAAAATAGGAATTAGTAAAAAAAGATATTGAAAAGAATATGCAACAAAGCAATTTTGAAGTAGATTTTATTCTGTATATTTGTCTGGTTTACTGTATTATTTGATATAAAATACAAATTTTTGCACTTTACATTCAGTATTAAAATGCTAACAACATGTTTAAAAGAATTTAGATGTTTTATTCTGAAATTAAAAAATATATATGCTTTTATTAAAAAAAAATTGTCTTCATTTTGCTTCCCTTCTGTTTTTATTTAAAAAAAGTGGAAAACATTGAAATCTAAATTATATGCATCCATTTTTAAAATAACATGCAATTTCTCATTAAGAAAATTAACGCTTGAAATAAAAATAGAATGGTTTTTTGTAATTTATAGAATTTGTGCTGAAAATGATTGAAATACACATTGAACTAAAACATTGTAAATGAATGTTCTTTTATATAATGAATGGGACAGGTAATTTTTCATTCTAAAACCTCATATCTATTAGTGGCTGCATGCAAATTTGATCATTCCTAAATTTAGGACTGTGTACTTATTAAATACATAGAGGAAATGTTCTTCAGTTGATATGAGAGTGGGAGCAGGCCATCCTTATTATCTGGAATTGCAAAATCTATCCTAAAACATTTTGTGTAACTGCAAGACTTGATATTGATATAATGTATTAAAACCATTACAACAAGGACAAATTGTATCTGTCAAAAAAAAAAAAAAGAATTGAATTCCTTAATCTAACAAAACGAAGCTTTGCATGTAATATGGAAGACTGAAAAGTAAATTCCACCCCACCCCCCATTTTGATATATGGCCATGGTAGCCTAGTGTTAAAGTTTTAGTTTAAGAATCAGAAATGCCCAAGTTCAAAATCAGATTTGGTATTACTTTCATCTGTCAAATGGTTAAGATTATTTTTATGACTGTTTTTGATATCCTTCATAGTATTGCTTCAAACATCTGTCTAAAAATTGCTTTTTTTTTTTTTTTTTTTTTTTTTTTTTTAAAGATATCTGAATTTGCAGTAAGGACAATATTTTCCTAAAAATTTTGAATTTTTTAAAAAAAATCAACTTTTATTATTAGGCGGAAATCAGAAGAGAGTATTTTTCAGTCTAATAACTATGATTAGGAACATTACATGAAAGATAACATTTTCCAACACTAAACAAAATACTGTAATACAGAAAGTCAACAATGTCATTTCATACATTGACTAGCGTATGTGATATTTGTTTAAAATGTTTTCACATTTTACTTAATCTAGGAACTGCAATTTCACCTTCAAGATCTTTTCTCAGTAATTATTGTATAGCTCCAAAAGAGAATATTTTAAGATCCTTTATAAGTGAAAAATTTAAAATTATCTAAAATGAACTACAGTTATGGCTTATGAATACTTTGCATTTGTGAATTGTTTTACTGCTTATAGGACGAGCCTCCCTTTTCCTTTCAAAACAGAAGTTTTGGATTTTAAAAGAGGAAAAATAATATTTACAAACAAAAAAATTATGTTTAACTTGCTTTTTTTCTCTGCTCTTGTTTTATTAAATATAGACAAATTATGTAATCTTTAACTATAATTACTATCAGGATTACCTTAAATGAGAAAAAAAAAAACTGTTTTTTTTTTTTTTTTTTTTTTTTTTTAATTTTGAATAATTAAAGTTTGCTAATATTATTTTTCAAGCTAAAAAAATTTAACAAGAAATAGTTTATTTCTGACTAACTTTTTAAATTATACCTGAAAATCCATGAGTAGTAATGGGTGATTACTGAAAGAGTGAATTCATAGGCAAGTATTCTGGTAGAATTCAAGTTAAAAGAAAGTATACTTAGCAATTTATTTTTAAGTGTTTTACTTTAAATTACGCATGTTTCAGATTACTCAGTCAAATATCTTTAAAAATTATATTATTTTACTTTACTAGAGTTAAAAATAGTATCAATAAATACCTAATTTATGTAAATTCTGCATTCAGTTTTAGTCTATAAAGCTACTTTATGTATTAAGATCAATAAAAAAAATGTTTTAAAGTTTGGAAGAGACAAAGACAATAGAGAGGGTGTTTCTAATTGCTGCTCTGATCAAAGTCAAAAATTTTTTGAATAGGAGATTTTTAATTCCTGCATTTTATATTTATCTGAATATTTTTCTTTGATTAGTTTAGTTATATTAACGTCCCGTTTTAAAGTAACAATGGCTATTTTGGGACAGATCTCGTAATTTTGAATCGCAGTCAGATAATGACAACGACACCTGAGCTGGTACCCCAATCTCCAGACCAACGGATATTTTTCTTTGAAAAAAAAACCGCATTTCAAATAATAATTGTATGCATTTGAACATGAATAGATAAAGAAATTCGGTGTATAGCCTTTCCACTGAAATTTTGAACCAAAACCTCGGAAGGGTGGACTGTGTGTGTGTATAAAAATTGCTTCAAAAAATTGTAAAAAATGTTTATTTTTCTTAATTATTGCAAATGGATATATATTTCCAATCACAAAGTTTCATTTTATAAGGTATCCAAATGTCTGAAAATACTTTGGCTGCTATAGAGGGGATAAAAGTCAGAAAAAAAAATTGTTTTGCCCCCTGAGGAAAAAGATCTTATATCTATCGATTCACATATAAAGTTGCATGCTTTTATCTGTAAAACTTATTGAAAGGGTGATTAAAAGGCATTCCCCACCCCCCTTTTTAATCATCCTGTATCATTGACCGGATTTGACTTCCATTGCAATTAACACGGACACATCATTCATGATGTGTCAATTTTAAGAAATGTTCAGATATATTAATCGGAAAGCATGCCGTTGATATTGTGGGTTTGATTTTACTTAACGTATGGCCCGAATGTAAACTTCTAGACTCGAATATGTTGTTACACACTGCATGCATGTACAGTTTTTAATATTTTCTACGCTGTCGATTTTAGTATATTAAGTTCTGCCCTGTTGGCCATACTCTTAACATGCCAAAATATTAATTTCTCTATAATTTATATAAGTCCTCATCTTCTTCGAGAAGTAAGGATCCTGTTGTTTGGGAATCGCTAAACTGTTTTGCGACTTACTTCCCAGAAAGATGCCGGGGATTCGGGAAACTGCTTTTGTACTCTACAATTAGGCTGGCTTTATGACAAGATATAGCATAAATAGTCATTCATATAGCATATAAAAATATTCCTTATAAATAAAATTTGTCATTCTTTTAGAAAATAAAACAAATGCGAGCAAAGAATTTTAATTCCTTGTTCGGCATTCTCTGAGATATCGGAAATTTTCAGTTCCTGAAGTTTCTCTTTCCTTTGTTATTAAGTCAATATTGCATTCGTCGACCATTAAAAATGAAATACAATATGCGTGACTGACAAATTTCTTTGAAATTATAATGATTGGATGATGTATTATTCGACAAATATTGAGGGGGGTCTGTATTAAATAAATATGCATTTCTGAAATAAATGTTTTCGTCTAAATTTATGATTAGTCCTGAATTTAAAGAGGCATATCTCTGCAAATTTTGTAGATAAAATTGTGAGACTTTATGTATACATACAGGTGGTTACAAAAATAATGAAAAAACCTGTGAGTAAAAGTGACATTTAAGAATGCGTTTTTAGCATTAAAACATAGCCTTAACTATATATTTTTAATATAAAAAGTATATATCATAGTAGTATATGGTAATTTTAGTGAAGTATGAATCTTGGAATTTTGTCAAAAGCATAAAACATCAGACTTCAAGCTTTCAAAGAGGCCAAAATGTAGGATCTCTACTATCTGAAGCAACTGTGACCGAAACATTCTGGTTTTTTGGTTTTTCTAGAGGTACTGTGTCTAACTTCATGGCAGAGTACGCACAGCTCGGTGAGACAAGCTTGGCAAAGAAAATTAGTAAATGAAAAATGTAGAGAAAGAGCCATACGGATATTGAAGCAGATTGTAATGTCTTAAAAAAAACAATGTGATATGGCAGCCAAAGTGACCGCAAAACTCCATCAACATTTGGATTCTTCGGTGTTATAATTACAATTAGAACTCCTCTTCATAAATAACATTTAAGGCATAACAACAATTTATTAATAAAAATTCTTCGTTTGTGGTGTCCCTGTTATTTTGATAACCACCATAGATGAATGCAAGGGAAACACTTTACCATTTGACATTTTTACGCTAAGGGGAACATAAAAAATTATTTTTTATTATAATTTATATTATTCTCTTTTATTATTAATATTATAAATTGCATATTCTGATCTATTCAGAGAAAACATATTTGCAAATTAAGATAATAAAATTTATAATTAGAAATAGATCTCATTTTTTTAAAATTCTCGCTGCATGTTAAAGATTAATTATTTATTAACATATAAATTGTTTATTAAGTCCTAATTATTTATCCTTTATTTTCAGTGAGTGATAATGCGCATTAGCTCAGAGACAGATTTACGATATAGTAGCTTCAAGAGAAAAATTATAATTAACACAAATTTATTTATTTAGACATGCATTAAAATGCAATACAACAAAAATGGAATCACTAACTAAACGAATCTTTATCAAAACGTAGATGTTCCATCTTAATCTTGAATTTTGCTTTCTTAACAATAAATAAATAAAAAGAACTTAAGAAGAATCATTTCCTTCTGTGTCGCTTTCCACGGCCACAGTTGTTTCATCAAGGATACTGTCTGTTTTGAAAATCCCTTTTACTGCCTTGCGTTCAGTTTTTGATTTCTTTTTACGACGCCTCGATTTTATTTTATTCCGATCAAATGATTCGATTCGACTTATTGCATCATTTATTTTATTCAAAATAGCCGATATACCACGCCGACGATTATCAGGGTTTTCTGGTATGAGCAACTGTAGTTCTTCTGGTGTGTGTTGCACATCAATGTAGGAAGTGCTAGGTCCTTGGGACCACAATACTTCTTGTCTGCCTTCGTCATCTATTTGTGGCAGATTTTCTATTGGAATTGTACCAGATGATTTATCTGCTGGTAATCTGTGAGATTTGTCAAGGAATTCATATAAAGTTTTCGATTGCATTTCATATTTTTGATTTTCGTCCTTGCATATGCCTTCCTTTCCGCTTTTCAGAATATGTATTTTTTCTAATTCCTCTTCAGAATCTTCTTGATCTGTGCTTTCGTCATTAAAACTCTTATCTCTGGAATGACCACACACACTTGTTTTGTTCGAATCTACCTCATAATGTTGAAAGTTCTGAGCATCCCATAGCAATTGATTCGAATTCCTTGCTCCTGGCTCTGGCTTAACCACTCGCCTTCTTGGCAAGGTCTTATGAATGACACGTTTGGCTGTAATTTCTTTAATAGATTCGATTAGGTCTTCTAATTTTTCTTTATTTGGGAAATCTTTGTCTTGAATTTTTTTGGAGAAGGTGTCATCCATTTCTGCTGATATTGTTTTTATAATGACTGGAGCGCTGTTCTGCAAATGTACTTTTGAATTTGGCGCAAGGGTTTCAGTTTTAGTAGAATGTGGCTTTTCAAGGACCTCAAGTTTATCAAAGTTACTAGGAGGAACCACTTCAGTTTCAGAAGACTTTGGAGGTTGTCTTTCTAAAATAGGTGTACAAGGATTTTCCAGACCAGATGCATCCAGAGATTGTTGTAAATAAGGTTTCAGAAACTCGGTGATATTTAATTCGATAATAGTATTTGGATCGGATGACTTATTAATGATCAAAATAACAGGATCTGTTTTTGTTGCATCAACAAGCAGCGTATAGCTTTCAGAATCGAGAGCTGAATCCCATGTTTGATTCTCATAAGACGTGCCAAATGCTGGAGCAATAGAATGAACCCTATTTTCTTTGCGACTTTCCTTAAATGGCTCCAGAAGTCTGTTTTGTAATGTTTTCAATAAATTTTGAAGTTCCCCCGTTATTTCTATACTCATTGGTTTTTGTTTTAATATAGAAATATCTTCAACAGAACTAGGTTGCTGTTCATTCAACAAATGCTGAAGTACATTAGCGAAATCTTGACTGAATTTCAAAGTTTCAACTTTTTGATGATGTTTATCATGTATCAAGCGTATTGGGGTCTCAGCAATTGGCTTTACTTCAGAAACTTTGCGTGGGCCTAAATGTACTAATTCTTTTGCTTCCAAAAATGAAAACTTAGGACTTATAATATGAAATTTAGATGCATGCTGAAGAGGAATATTTTTTGCAATCATATCGGCGGCAGTAATGCCTGACTTTGGCTTCATGGGTGGTAAAAATTTCGTCAAATGATAGTATTCTTGATTATCTGTCGAGATGCGAATAACGTTACTTGATACATCCACTTCTTGCGTTTCATAGAAAACGGAATCTTTTGAAAATGTAATGCTACTTTCATTCCCAGTTTCATAGAAAGCATTTGGTAGACGGATCAGGCCAATTTCAATAGAATCATCAGATATATTTTTTCTGTCCTTAGAAGTTTCGAATTTCGATGGTGGCAAATTTTTTTTCAAAACATGATATTTTTGTCCTTCTACAGAATGCTTAGAATCTACTTTGCTCTTTTCTTTATGATATGACTTATTCTTACTATGGCTGCTTTGATAAACCTTGAAAGGGAAGTCCTTTTCGTCTTCAGTAGCGAAATAAGCATCTGGTAATGATATATTTTCATTATCAGAAGAAAATTGATTAATCATATTTTTGAATTCTGCATCAGATGTAATTGCTGGTTTTGGAGGGGGTAAGATTTTCTGAAAAGTATGATATTTTTGAGCTTTTTTCATTGCATTCATTTCTTCATCCGATAAGTGTAATTCTAATAAATAATCTGAACTCGCTGTTCCAAAGTAAGCATCTGGTAACATTATGTTAATTAATTCATTATCAGCACAAACGGGCTGAAGTAAATTGCTTTCTAATTTAATTAAGGCAGTTCCTGACAGAGAAGGAGGTAGAATTTTTTTTAAATTATGATACTTCTGTCGCTTTTCAGAAGTTTCAAGGATATTATCTTTTAATTCCGTGATAGTCATAATATCTTTTGCCCTTGTGGGTGGTAAAAATTTTGCTAGAGCATGGAATTGTTGTTTTCGCTCAGAAACATCTTCCATCTCACTTATTTCTTCATTTACGCCTAATATTTTCGTTTTGTTGTCTGCAATACTAAATGATGAAGAGCTATATCTAGTTATGGAGTCATTTTCGCTTCCACTTTCATAGTAAGAATCTGGGAGTGAAATGGCAAATGGTATGTCTTCTCTTCCCTTTTCTAGTTCGGATAACATTGGTTTTAAGAATGGTAAAGTCTTTTTCAAGCTGTGATATTTTTGCTCTGCAGTTGATACTTCAAACATCCTACTGATTTCATCGAAAGTATTTTCTTCTTTTGTTAGGTCTGTTTCTTCAAGAGTCTGTACGTGTATATGATCAAGTAGTATTTTTCTAGTGCTTCCAAAATAAGCGTCTGGTAAAGATATTGGAAAATATGAATGTTTTGATATTTCATCATTTTCAGAAGAAGAAGAATATGATTCTTTAGTTGGAGAAGAAAGAGTGATGATTGGCTTTTTTAAAGGATTCTGAAAATTTGTAATAAATCGATCTAGATTTTCATCTACAACCTCTAGACCTTGAATAGTTTTCTGCGAAGGTGCCACGAATAAAAAGTCTTTCGTTGTATTCAACACGTTTTCTCTGTTTTCAACATCAAATAATGAACCTTTCATGATGGATTCCAACTGAGTAGGTTTTTGTTTTATGCTCTCATCAGACGAACAGACGGCGTAGAATTCGGAACATTGCTGTTCTTCAGCTTGTTCTAAGTCACAGCGCGGAGGAGCTGTCGAATTAAGGAGTTTCTGAAGGCCATGAATCAATTGATTTTCGACATCTTTCAAATTTGGGTCCTGCTCAGATAGGGTTTTTATCTCAGGAAGAATATGCGAAACTCTTTTACCGAACGAAGTTTCATTGGGAGATATATAAACATTATCTGACAATTTAATGAGAGGCTCTGACATAGTGCAAACATATTCAAGACCTCTAGCTTCTTTAGTAATATGAGAAATAAGATTTGCTGTAGAAAAACTGTCGGCAGTCTCAAATTTATTTGAATGATCAACTACTGAAACATCTGTACTTTCAATGAATTCAAGGTCATCGAGAACCTTCTTTGAATGTTCCTTTTCTGGACTGCTGAAGGAAGTGGATTTTTCATCTTCCACTGAAGCATTTTTCAAAATAAATACTTCATATTGTTTTCCTTTATTACCATTTCGTTTTACATCTAGAATTGATGGATCTGGTATTCCGCTGAAAATCGAAATATCTGTTGGTGTTGCTAATGTTGAACTATCTTTCGAATCTAATTCCTTAGACAAAGAAAAAGAAGTTGTCTGATCTACAGGGATTGATATGCGAGTGAAATACAAATATTTTTTCTCGTTTATTTTATAAATGAATTTTTTCTGCCGCTTGATTTCAATTTTTTCCGGCGATTTCAGGACAGAAGTGTGGAGTTTTTTACTTTTAGGAAGCATTTTCTCCTCCAATGCCTTCCTATCTATAATATCGGTACCGAGAGCTTTGTCTAAAATTAATTGATGTATTTCATTTTTACTTTTTGTTTTATCATCATCTTCGGGTGCCGAAATAGTTTCAAAATATTTTGGATCCTGTATAAATTCTTTCTTGCAAACTTCCAGATCTGACTTAATCTTTTGTACTCTTTCAGGAGTGACTTTTAAGGGTTGACTCCACTCCAGTTTTGTCTGAGTTATTTTAAGGTCTTTTTTTCTTACAGGTTTATGTTTCTCTTCATAATTTTCTTCTTCGTCAGTTTTTATGTATTTAATGGATTCAGATCCAGCAAACATTTTATCACCAAATACTTTCTGAACTTCTTCATATTCAAAATTTACTTCATCATCTGGCGCAATTTCTGGTATTTTGCTTTTAAATTTTTCGATTATATCATCGATAGAATCCTCATATGACGAGCCTTTAGAAAATTCATCTTCGGTTTCATCATACAAGGGACTTGCTTCACTTTTAAGACGAGAAACATCAGGAAATGTTATATATTTTCTGAAAGCTCTATCATCTTGCTCCTCGCTTATTTTTTTCATTTCAGGTTCATCTTCCATTTGCTCTAATTTTGTTTCCGCATAACCATAATTTTCTTTACTATCTTCAGTACTTTTATCTGCTATTTCAGCTTTCTGTTTTTCATCTTCCTTTTTTATTTTATCTTTTGTATGTCTTAATTTCATTTCTTTAAAACCATCTTTTTCCTTTTGTTCAATAGGTGCTTCAATACTTTCAACGTATCGTTCAGTTTTAAACTTTTGTTCTTTCATTTCTTTATCATCTATTACTTTGGTTATTTCTTGAGCCTCAATTTCAGTTAACTTTCGAGGCATATTATTTTCTTTTATCACAGCTTCGTCTAATTCAAGAACTCTTTTATCTTCTTTCGGTTTTTGAATCTTTCCTAATTGATCAATGTATACTTCACGAACTTTTCCTATAACAGCCCGCTCTTTTGGTGCTTTATTATCTATGTCAATTTCTTCTGTTTTGTGATCTGTCTTAATGTCACTTTTCGAGAAATCTCTAGTAGCCTCTGGAATCTCTAGTAACAAATTTATTGTATCTGAATGCTTTTCGTCTCTTCTAGAAACAATATATCTATTGAATTCTTCATCTATTTTCCTTTTTCTTTCTTGATACGCCTCCTTAAAGTAATCATCAAGTTTATGAGATTTCTCAGCTAAATCTGACTCAAGATCGTGGGTGTTATCATAAACATTTCTTTTAGAGAGAACATACAGATTAAAATCTTCACGGAGTTTTCTTTTTCTTTCATCATGTATTTTCTTGAAACTTCGAAGTATATCCGATGATTCTTCTTTATCTGTGTGTCTGTCTTTTTCCTTGGCATCATATTGTTCCGCAAATGACTTGAATTTGTCTTCTCTGTTATATGCTTTACAGAATCGCGGCTTATGAAATAAGAAACTATAGCTGTGCAATGCCTTCTTTATTTCTAAAGACCCTTGTGAGTGACCCAATGAATCTTTTTTACTATGAACAACTGCGTCAATTTCATCCTCTTCACGTTTCCAATCAAAATCCGAGCTAGATATACCATCATCTTGATCTCGTTTACGTAAAGGCCGTTGTTGAAACAAAAAATAATTTTGAAGATTCTCTTTCATTTTCTGTGGACTTTTACTGATTTCTGGTGATCTTTCTTCATCAAGCTCTATTATATCTTTATAAACATCAATTTTTGATTCATGTCGTTTCTTCAAGCCCGGCGACTTTTTCTGTAAGTCATGACTAAATAATTTCTGCTTCTGTAAGAAAAAATACTTTTCAGCTTGCTTACTTTTTTGTTGAGTCGTTTCTTTCCATATTTCGGGACTACATATTGGTTTACTGTCACGTCCATTTGGCCTTTCACCTAAGTCTGGATATGTTTTTTTATCTGTTTCGTTATCTTTCTTTAAATCTTCACTTCTTATGTCTTTTCTGAAAAAACCTTTAATACCCGTTGGACTTTTTGGTAATTGGTTTTCTTTATCTAACCGATTTGCATCTCTTCTGGATGCAATGTATGAATTAAACTCTTCATCTACTTTTCTTTTTCTGTCTTGATATGCATCCTTGAAGAAATCGCCAAGTTTAGGAGATTTTTCAGTTATTGCTACTTTAGGGTGATGATTGCTATCATAATAAATGGAAGCATCTTCGACAGAACGAACATCAGAATCTTCATCTATGTCTCTACGATGTTCATGTTTA
This sequence comes from Argiope bruennichi, assembly GCF_947563725.1. Taxonomy (NCBI): domain Eukaryota; kingdom Metazoa; phylum Arthropoda; class Arachnida; order Araneae; family Araneidae; genus Argiope; species Argiope bruennichi. Next base: position 84,479,034 of record NC_079160.1, on the reverse strand, counting down.
AGAACTCCTTCTAACTCGTCTTTCGTTCTTGTTCTTATATCAAATTGTTCTTCACTACTTTCATCAGATCTCGGAATATTTTCCTGTCCTTTACTTTTTTCTTTAATTGGCAAAGTTTTTGATATTTTGCCATCTCTCAAATCTTCCCTTTTCTTTTTTAATGGTGAAATCACCCTTTTCTTGTCAATGGAAGACACGTCCATCCAGGAAGGTTCAGTTATATATTCTTCTCTAGGACTTATTTCGGAATCTTTACTTGAGTCTTCACTGGTTCTTTTCAAAATATCCTTTGTTCTTAGTTTCATCTCACCTTCCTTGGTAATTTTTTTATCATAACTTGGTATGGTTCCTCGTTCCTTAATTTTATCTTTAATTGGTAATTCTTCTGAAATTTTCTCACTTTGAAATTTCTTCTTTTTCATCATGGCATGTGGAAACACTTCTTCCTGCGTCATGGAATGAATATCTGTCAATGAAATTTCAGGGATATCTTCTTTACTAGAGCATGTTTCGGGATCTTTTCCTACTTCTTTATGAAATTCGCATCCAGGGGAGTACAAGAATTCATCTTTTGCTTTTATTTCATCTTTTTCAGAATCAGTATCATGCCGTGTACTTTTGGGTTCAGATTTACCTTTCGGTGATACTCTTTTTGATATCCTTGTCTTTTTATAAACTTCTGTTGTCTTTGGTATTGATGAAATTTCACTATCCTTGGTTTTAGGAGGAGTTTTTTGATGAATAGCTTTTCTGATAGTAGTTTTGATATCCTTATTTCCATTATCATTTCTTTCACTTTTGGGTGATGTCTTGAAGGTATCCTTCAATTTTAGTTTATCTTTTTCATGAACTTTAACTTTAGACGAATCGCTTTCTTGTTTGAATTCACTTGGTGATTTTATGCGTCCTTCAATTTTACGTTTAACTGTTAACTCTTTTGATTTTCTATCATCTTTAGCGTATTGGTTTTTCTTTGTCTCTGACTGGAGTATATCTTTCTCAACTTTAAAGGGAGACTCGGATCTACTTTCTTCGCTAGAACTCGGCTTGGAATCTTTAATTTTGTCTTTTCTGTGTTCGCTCTTTGGTGCTCTTTTCAATACATCTTTTACTTTTAAAGACATATCATTCTCTTTATTTGACAATTGTGTGATTTCAGCAGGTCGTATTTGCCCTTTTTTAAATTTAGTTTTCAATTCTTTTGATGCAATGACATCATCAAAGCATTCTTTTTTCTTTGTTTTTAAAGACGGTTCGGTTTTTTTGTCAGTGATGGAATTATCAGTTGATGAAATGTCAGAACTACTTTCTTTGCTTTTATTCGTCTCAGAAACACTATCTAAATCTTCATGAAATTCGCTTTTGTGATCCCCTTTCAATGGAAATTTTTCCTTTCTTTTTAGTTTTTCAGAATCATTGTCTTGCTTCCTGATCTTCTCTTCAGAATCTTTGTTCTTTTCTTTTTCAGTACTTATTTCTTTCTTATGTTGTCCATCTTCTTTACTAGGTATTTTACTTTCGCCTTTTGAATATTTCATTTTTTCATCTGCTTGTCTAGTTGATTTTAACATTTTCTCCGGCGTCAAATCTTTAGAAGTTGCCATTTTAGCTTTGCCATGTTCATACATATCAGTTTTGGGGGATTTACTTTTAATTTCAGTCTTTCCAACGGAATCTTTCTTTAATCCTTGCGATTTCAAATCCTTCTCAATGTCAACAGGTTGTTTTGTTTTGGGGATATGGTCTTTATTCAATTTAGATACTTCAGATTGTCTTTCATTTTCACTCAACTCCCGTGCTTGTTGTGGAGTTCTTCTTTTATTAGGTTCAGTGATCTTTGTTTTTATGTCAGGTTGTAAATGTCTTTTCATCTGTATCCCCTCTGAAGCTGTTTGAAATATATCTTTATTTTGTTTCTTAACTGGTGTGACTTTTTTGAATGATTTTATATCCGTAATTGTTTCACTATCTGTATTTCTTAATTCTTCATCTAATGAATATGCTTCTTCTTGTAGATTTTTTCTATCTTTTAGTTTTCTGTGCTGTTTATCATAGATATCAGTTTCTTTATCTGTCCTGCTACTTTTAGAAAGATCCGTAGACTCAATCGAAAATTGGCTTTCTGGTTGCGTTTTTTGTTGTTCTTTAAACTGGTCCGTATCACTAGATGGAATTTTTTTAGTGTCTTCAGCACTTCCAGGGAGGCCATATAAATATTTAAGAAGAATCGATGAATCATCTGCATCAAGAGAACTGTACCTTTTAAGTGTTCTTATGTCACGTTTATCTCTGCTGGGCTCTTTGGAAACTTTCATGTGCTGCTGCTCATATAATCGTTCTTTATTGGCTATGCCATTAGCCGAAGATTCGGTACCCCCTAAGTAAGGTGACAGCAACTTACTTTTTAGCGATTTTCCTTTGATTTTTTGTCTTTTTTTCATTCCTTGTTGTTTGGAAGGTTTAATTTTCTTGTTACCTTCAAATGTTTCTAATGAACTGTCTAAGAAATCATTGTCTGTGGATGAAAACTTTTGGAATGGTGATCTCTTTTTGTCTGTGTAAAATTTATCTGAAACATCTGTCTCTTCATTGCTGCTACTAGAAGACATGTGAGCTAAACGTATTTTTTTCTTTACAGATTCAACTATTCCCGAGGCAATCTCAGATACGACATTGGCTTGTCCATCATTTGTTGAAGTTCGTGTGTCAAAATATGAGCCTTCGTCAGGTGACGAAGGATATGGCCGTTTAAAGAAACTTTCTGTTTCTTTCATTTTAATACTGTCAATTGAATCCTCCCATTCATAGCTATCATTTGCTTGAGAATATCTGAAATCACTAGAAGAAAAACTGCTTTTCCTGTATTTTTCTGGTGACAGAACTTCCAATTTCGGATATTGTCCCTGCAATAAATTGATTAGATATACATTTCATATTTGATTTTGAAAATTAATTTTATAATCACCATTGAAAAATTGAAAAATTACCGATCTGCTTGAAATTCCACTGGTATCTTGTATTGCCGTATCTGTAAAGGAAGTGAGAAAAATAAAATTACAACACCTGAAACTTGAAGAAAAGTTTTCCATCCATTCAACTTAGTTATTAGTATATATAAAATGTAATGGAAATGAATGTTGTAAATCTGGTTTTTATTCAAAAATGTGAATAAATTACCATAAATTCGTCAAAAATTCTCTCTAACGAATTTCTACAAAATAGTTTTTACTCCATAAATATAAATCAAAATAATAAGAAGAAGAAATAAAATTAATTATACGACCGAACTTCTTCAAGCTGTAACAGAAATACATTAATTCCTAGTCCTTAAAGTTTCTTTTACGATACAATAAATTAGATTTGCTTTGCATTTTGGTATAGGGTCTTTACACCAAATTTGCAGATTTCTATCAAATTTTGAGTAAAATATGTTAGGTGGAAATCCAGCTGTTCGGCTATAAGTTCATATGATTATTACAAAACAAACAGAGCTAAAGAGAGATAGTTTCGGTACACAGATTTAACATTTATAGAGTAGACAACTGTCAAAGTGTGAGACAAAGCTAACGTCTGTACTTTCAGAAACATGTTAACGCGATATTTCAAAAACTCAATGGCTTAAATATATTAAATTAGGTAAGGAATGATTGTACCCTCGGGGCAGCCTGTAACCCCCATAGGGCGCGTCTCCAGGTGGCGGATTAGGGAATGCCTCCATTGGTTTTTCCTTTGGGGAAACCTTCCGCGGACCAACAGGTAGAAGCCCAATTTCCCCGGAGGCTCTGGTAACCCCACTCTTCCAAGCCGTTTTAGACACTTTTGGATAGATCTAATCCTATTGCACTACTGGACAAGACAATAACAACAAGGAATGATTGTGATGATAAGAGTAGTTCTGTGTTAAAATTTTGTTTGTTGTTTAAAATTTGTCTAAAACACATATTCGATTTTTATATACTATTAACACATACTGCCAATTAATCGCCAAATAACTTACCTAGGATGACATGATAGATTCAGTCAGAATGCTAAATTCACGCCAAAGGTTAACATTTCGTAACTATTGCCATACATGGCTTTCTCTGGCATTGCAAATTTATTAGAGAGTATACTAGAAAGTTTTGGGAAAGACAACGCTTGCTATTTATTATAATGAAGTTAAATGCATTGCACTCAGTGGCTTAATTCGATTGGTTCAGAGAATGCAAATATCCTACTCGTCACTGTCAGAAGGCACGAAATCGAAAAATAAATCATTTGCATTTAAGCATAAATTATGCATTTGTTTACAAATCCTCATTCTTCAAATTCTTAAAAATTAATTTTTTTTTATCGTTTTAGCATCTCGCTACATTCAATTTACTTCAAAACGTCCATGATTCAATTCACTATTTAAATTCCCAACACAATCGAGCTATAAAATGTTTGAAGATATTTTGATAACTAATTAAGACAACACGATACCTCAAAAAATTTTATTTTTAAAATTATATTTTATTTTTATTTTATGTAAAATAGTACTCTATAACTCTCCCTTAAAATTATTTTTGAAATAATTAAAAAAAAATTTAAAAATTGAGTTTTTATAAAACTTTAAAGTTTTTTTTTTTTAAATATGAAGATTTTTCTCCAAATTTTTTTCCAGGTAGCTCTCAATATACTACATAAAACTTAGTATGGATTTCCTCCTGCCAACAGCATTTAATTTTTATATATATTTTTTATTTTAAAAAACACACAAAAAAAATCTGAAAAATGCAGAAATTCTGTTTGGACTTTTTTAAAAAAAATTACTACACACTTTGAAGTTTATTCCATACTAAGTTTTAGAAAACATGCATTTCTGAACATTAACAAAAAATTGCACAACCCTACCTCCATTTTTAAGAAAGCCTTATGTTTTCGAAATGTAGCGTATAAGCAAAAAAGCAACATGGAGAAAAATGCATTTAAAGTTTTGATTCATCTAAATCATAATATAAAATCTAACCAATTTGCCTGTAACTTTTAAAAAAATGTGATTCAAATTATTCTAAATTGTTTAAAGCTCCAAAAAAAATTTATTGAAACAAAATATTATATTTGTATATTGAAGATATAAAGAAAAACTAACGAAAGATCAAAGCTTCACAAATCTTTATCATAATACATTTAAAAAAAATTAATACGCATATCAAAATTGATTAAATGTACATTTCTTCTGTTCTGCTTGATCGATGCAGTTGTAACTTTTGAGCATTTACTCCAAATGATACTGTGGAGAGTCTCCTTGGAGTTTAGTGTCGCGCACCGATTACACCGTTCTAATGGCTCATTTGATGCAAGCCTTTGGTAAATTGGCAATGTTTTTGCCAAATAAACTTCTTTTACAGGTGTTTGAATCTGAAAAGTGGGCATGGCAGCATTGTTTACTCTCCTGTCATGCATCAAAAATTCTTGAATTACTTAATAAAAAATAAAGCTATAGCTCAAAAATTTTGCAGGCACATTTAGAAAAACTCAATTTATCATATAAGAGAATAAAAAAAAAAAATCAACTTTTTTTTAATGATTTTTCGAGTACCGTGTCGCCCTTGAGCAGATACAGATATATCCAGTAATATAAACGGATCATGAAAATGGCATTGCTATAACTAGATTTTCTAGGTTTAGTAATTGAAGTGAAAAGAAAAAAATCAATGCGAAATCGAACCTGATGTGAATGAACTAATGAGGGAATATTTTTAGTTATCGAACTTTTCCATTAGTCAGAAGAAAAAAATGATTATATGTTTTGAAAAAGCGAGCAGATATTTTTAGAAATTCTATAAACAAAACTGAATAAAAAAAAGACTCATATAAACGAGCTAAGCGTAGAAATAATAAGCGATTGAAGCTTCTTTGTGATGAAAGATAACGAAAAATAACAAACGGATAAGATAATGAACTATTAATATTATATTTTTACTACTTCTTGAGACAGGATTGAAATTATTTTGCAGTTTGTTCGAATTGCAGAATAGCGAAAATAGACACGTTGCCAATTTCAAGTTGTTTTCCGAAAAAGCTGCATTTGATAACGGATTCTTCGTTGGGAATTCAGCTTGATCTTATAAATTGGTGCAGCGTAAAATTTCTGAAATATGCATCGTTATATTAGAATTTCTTTTCTTTTCCTTTTTAAGGAAGGATTTTGAATTTTCATTTGTAATTAATACATAAAGCATTGTTTAGTTTGATTTTGACTGTAGATGTTGAAACTGTATACTGAATTTTGTCTGTCTTGCTCCCTTCGTTTTGTAGCTATTATGTTAAATCTTATTCGAGCATTTGATAGAAATTTAAAAATTTGGTATAGAGACCGTATACCAAATTTCATCCTTTTAGGTGAAAGCGTTCTTGAGTTATTTTTGTCACAGACAGACAATTATTTTCCAAAAATGTTTTTTCGAACAAGGTGGTCTAAGGGATCTAGAGAATTCGCTAAAAGCTTGGCTTCGAATTTTTAGTAGTAATAAAGAATAGAAAGAATAAAGAAAGAATAGAAATTAATAAAGATGAATGTTTGTGTTGATGTTGAAGTTTTACAGCATCTCTTACAAGCATTAGCAGAATACTCTTAGAAGCATTTCCTTAAAAAAAAAAAAAAAAACGAGTCTTAAAAGTTCATGTGAAAAATTATCCAATTGAATCTTCACCTCTCAATAATAACTGCATAATGGACAATAAATACGAATGGCTCTTCATTTTCTGAGGCACCCTAATTATTTTTGAGAAAAATGTTTTCAAAAAGTTTTAAAATCGTTTTGAAAGGCTTTTACGAATTTTCGCTAAACTTGCTGAGGAAAGTTTGATATAATTTAAACCAACTAAAAAAAGCTTAAACAAGAAACTCAAATAGCTATTTGTGTGAAAATTTTGATACATTATAAAGATATCGAAAGAATATGCATTCCATTGAACTTGTTAAAAACGGAATAAGTTTGCTGGAGACCCCTGGTGCTGATGTTTTTAAGGGCTTCTGAAATTATCACATAAAATGAAAATTTCTGTTTATAATTATTACATTTTAAAATATAATTTCAAATGAAGCTTTCACACATTTTAACTATATTTTTAAAAATAATTATCTTTATAATTGCAATTTTACATGATTTTTATTTACTGTTTAATTAATCTTTTTGTATAATTAAGATATATTGATCAAATGCTTGCCAAATTAGCTCATAAATATTTTAAGTATAATTAATTAGACTTACTTTTAACTCTCCTTTTTTCAACATTACATATTTCAAGAGCAGGAAGAATGTGTTAAAAAAAAGAAAAAGAAGAAGCAATGGACGGCTTTTTGTTATTTGCCATGGCCGCCATTTTATGTAGGTACGCCTCTGAGTGGAAATGATTAAATTTCAACTAATACAAAACATTTTCTGCTGAAACCAATCACGTTTTTTAAAAATATGATTATAGAAAATAGAATCACTCAACATTGAAGTTTTATGTATATTGCAGAAATTTTGTTATAATTTATTCAATATCTGAAAGGATAATTTTGTAAAAATTTTTATCAGTTTTACATTTAATTTTTTGCTTCCCCAAGGCCAACCACCTTTGGGGAAATTCCGGGCGATGACTAGCGTATCTTCTTTGAGGGGATCAATGAAATAGTCTAAAATGGGCGTTTTTATAGAATATTGATATTCAGATTTTCAAAGCTCAGTCAGTTATAATCGCAAAAGAGTGAGACATTTCTTTTTATTTAAAATATCAATGCCTGAAAAATATTTTATTAATTGTAGTTTATAGCACTGAGGATCAACATAATAGTTCAAAATTCGTAATTTATCAGAACATTTATTCATTTGAATAACATAAAATATAATTCTTTTCTTCATTTAGACCATTTTTCTTATTAGATATAGGTATCTAATAATAATGGTTCAGAGACTGGGAGCAGCTTAGAGTAGACATTCACTCTCTTTGTATATATTTGCCTTAAATAATATAAAATTATTCAATTAATATTATAGATATTTTTAAAAATTGCAGAAAATAGTCAACTTTTCTTGCAATTTTTTTCTACAAAATATTAAGTTTCTTATTTATGTCATTCCGGACAAACACGTGCTGAAAATTAATGTTTTTTAGGTTAAGTTTGCAGTAAGAGTTAGCAAGCTAAAGATTTAAGTTAATTTGAGCTTTTATTAATGTGAGGGCAACACGTTGATAAAAGGTAATTTTTTTTCTATGGTTGGGTAGCGTTCTCATGCAGGCGACATTTTATTTTTATTTTGTGTGAAATAAATTATTTATATTATTATTTATCATTAATCAAATTTATTTATTTATTCATTATTAATTAATTATTATTTAAAATTATTTTGTGTGAATTCGGAAGATATGCTTAAATTTTTTTTGAAAACTAAATAAAAATAGAAAAAAAAAGTTCAACAGCAAAAAAAAAAAAAAAAAAATCATATAATTGAAAAGATGGATTTTTGAATTTTAAAATGATGTAAAAATTTGTGCTGAAATATTTTCGTAAGTTATCTCAGGAAAGCGCCAACGTTTTGCTTAACCTTTAACTAATTAAAATTCTAATTATAATTTTTAAAAAATCGCTCCAAGAAGCATATCCCACCCAACAAAGAATATATGTCAGGTTTAATGGCTCTAAATCAAACATCTTGGCCTGAAGAACGCCAACACACCCACTCACACATTCATTTTTATTTTAAGAAAGATAAGCTCCACTTGATCCATGAAATGAGAGTATAATGTATCAGCATAATAATAAAAATAATAAAAATTGCAGACCTCAGTTCATTGACCTTTGCTGCAATCTAACATGAAAAATATAAATAAAATATAGAATTTAAGATCTCATGAATAAGTTTTATTTCATGAATAAAAATTAGTTATCGGATAGTAAATTTTATGCGAACAACGATATATCAACTATTTAAATTACCATGACTTTAATGTCTGACAATATGTCAGAATCATGTGCATGTCTAAACGAATTAATTGAAATTAAATATATTTAATATCTCCGGCAAAGCATCTGGTCACCAAAGGCGACTGATTATAAAATAACCAAAAGGATGCAGCTTTATACAAATCAAATTTCGGAAACATCATTTTTAAACACTGTTAATTTTTCAATTATAATTTTAAAATTTAAAAAAAAAATTTTTAAGCAAATCACCTGTATAAGTATGGGAGAATATATATTTCAAATATATACAATTGCTTAAAATTCTAAATTTCTTTATATCATCAGAAAATTAAAGAGAAAAATTGGGAAAAGAAGAAAGCATTGGCCTTATGAAAGGAACGCATTAGAATCCACATTCTGATGTCTCCATAAAATTTATTCTCAATTAAATATATATATACCTGGTGAAATACTTCTTTCTTTATGAGGATAAACTTTTTGATACTGTTTCAACGTTCTTTGGGAAATTTCATCTGCAAGAACAGGAAAATACTTTTCATTACTACAAAATGTAAAATGAGCTAATAATAAACATTCAATATATAAAATTCTTCACCATAATTAAATCGAAAACATCTATGCTACCCTTAAAATAACAACAACAATCGACCATCCTAACATAACTTTCCTCCTAATATAAGCACCAAATATCTTAAATATATTGTAACTACATCTTCATTCATTGTAACGCAGAAGGAATGAATTCGCCTCAAAATATTGTGCCGGTTATGAATTATCTCTCATCTTACGTCCATTTTTCGACATTATATTAAAATAATTTTTAATGTTACGGATACATTGTAAAAAGGAACCACTGATAATAAACCTATAATATTGTCAGGAAGATGTAAAGGACTACGCCGTTAGTTAAAACAAACATTAGTTTCATTAGGACGAAGCGACTCACTACACCACGTGACTGAAAACTTACCCATAACTGATGGGACTCGGTTTTTATAAACATATAGAAAGTTCGAAAACTATTCAAAGTGAATACTTAAGAAAGACTAGAATCTTCCAGAACTTAGATAAACAATTGATAGCAATTTAAATAAAAGGATTCCAGTCTTTGGATTAAACATAGTGGCTGAGATTTGAATCACGAACTAATGGACAGAACAGAAATGCTCTGTCAACTGTTCCACGATGATTGCTAGTTATTCTTTTTTTATTGTTTGTTTGTTTGTTTCTTATGGCACTTGCCACTGACAAGCCCGCTGTTACGAAGACAGCGATTTAAGCCTGAGGGGGACGTCTCTTATTTTTTATAGCAGCGCCAACTAGAGCCAAGAGTACGACTTTGCTACTCACGCATCACTCATTCGCTTGCACAACCCCTTTTTACAGGAGGGCACATTCACACATCTCACAGATAGAACAACAGAAGAACAACCATGCCCAAACCGGGACTCGAACCCGGGACGCCCAGATCACGGGGAAGACGCGCTACCCCTATGCCAGGACGCCGGCATTCTTTTTTTATACAGCAATATAAAGCAGAATATTTATTCATTTGTCATAAGAACTGTTCTTATACGGTGAAGTAGCGTCATGAATTCAAGGATCTATTTCAAGGTCAACCGTGCTAAAATCATCTTTCAAAATTAAATATTGTTTATGATATTTATTTAAGTCTTTCGGCATTTTTTCTCAACCTTTGCCAAAAATTTCTGAAATAATTATTGCATTAAAATGATTTAGAAATCCTCTTAAAGACCAATCAGTTATATTTTTGACGATCTAAATTTAATGGTCGTACAATTTTTCTTAAATTTTAATAAATTTTTCAAAATTTATTTTAAATGCAGTTTTTAACTGTACTTTTCATTGTTGTAATTAAAATAATTTTAACATTTCGTCAAATCCATCATTCAAGTACTTTTGCAACAGCTAAATTTGTGATGAAATATATTGCTTTCTTCTGACATTAACACAAAAACAGAATTCCTGCTTCCCTTGTTATAGTATCTTCGTATTTAATACAATGGCATTAATTTGATTATTATACGATGTGTCTAATTTTTAGGACTGTTTATATAATCTCAATAAGTGTGTAAGATCATTCAATGTCATTGAAAACCGTTTCTACAGAAAAATGAAAATTTAGAAAGAAGAGAGTATAGCAAGCAGAGTTTTACTGGTCAAGTACTCATTAAAGTGTTTAATATTACTAGTTATATAGAAACTTTTGTTGTCATTATAACAAAGATTGGTGGGAAAAGGTGGAATTCTAAAGGTTATAAGACTTTTGCTAAACTTCGAAGACGACTAGAAGAGAGGGTTTAGCTATTATCTGAGACGTCAAACAAAAAATATTGCGACGAAAAACTTTTTTTATTAAATTTAAAATATTAAAAGTATTTAGACAAGAAAATATTTTTATCTGGAACAATGAATGGTATATCAACTTGTAGATTATTTATGGTCTAGTTTTGGACAACTGTCATTATCGTTTTTCAAAAATTAACTGATCTTTTTTTTTTCTTCTAGAATTACTGAGCCAAGTCTCTAAGCAGAAAATCAATAATTGTTATCTCACGTATATTCCATTTAGAAGATTGCTATGAGAAGAACAATTTACTGAATCGAAGGACAGTTTATTATGCATCTAGAAACAAGAATAAGAAGGAAAGATAATGACATACCGATGTCATTGTTTAATACTCTCACAAAATGTAAAGTGAAATGGAGCAAATCTCACCGTTAAGTGAACGAGAAAATAATGATAAATGAAAAGTATAGAAATTGTTTTTACTTCTTCGTATATGAAGTATGAAGTAATGTAACTATCAAAAAATTTGAATTAGAGATATTTGCGAATATCCACATTTAAACCTCTCCGAGTACGAGTTTTGGTATTATGTCTGAGGCAAAAATAACTTAAAAGCGCTTCAAGCTTGATGGATGAAATTTGGTATACTTCTTTATACTGATTTAATCTATAAACTTGATATTTATAGATTTGTATCAAATTTTGAGCAAAATCCAGTCAGAAAGAAGTCTGTCGGTCTGCTTATCCGGATATAAATTAACACGATAATACAAAATAAAGAAAGATAAATGTAGAAAATTTGGTTCACAGATTTAACATCTAAGGTGCAAATACTTATCAAATTACCAAATCCATCAAGAGGTATACTTTCACAAGCCTGCAAAAGCGATAACTCAAAAAAAGGAATGACTTATATATAACAAATATTGTATGCGATTTTATGGCTACAACTGTAGTTCTGTGTTGAATTTTGATTTCAATTGGTTAGGGAAAAGAAATTTAAACAAAAATTATATTTTCAGATATCTATTGCTAAATGCCACTTACTTATCATCAAAAAATAGCCAAGGATCACTCGTTAGATTTAGTAAAAATTATAAAATCAAGCCAACATTTCGTAATTGTTGTTCACCAATACCATGCAAGACATTCTTATTCTTGCCCAATATCTAATTTTATGCGGATTGAAGGAGATAACTTCGTTATCAGAGAATATGCCAGAAGGTTTGGAGGAGACCACTTCTGCTGTTTGCTTACACCTACTAAAAGGCATCACAATTATTATTTAAATTCTTGTTAATATGTGTATGTGTGTATATGTGTACGCGTGGCTATTTTTGCACATGACAATATTGGTTGTGTGAATGTAAAATGTAAATCTCTTAATGCGCAAGCGCAGAATTCATCTCAATGCTTTTTCGTCATAGATTGTCCTGTGATGTTTGTGTGTATCAATGCTTAGCATATCTGCTCAACATACGATGAATAAGATAAGTAACAGGTGAAACAATCATTTAAAGATGCATTCTTTTATATCTGTGTAGGAAAATACTCTATATGCTCTAAGGAGAATAAATGCACATTCTGTACGAAGAGCGATTGAGAAGCAGTGAGTATCATTCAAGTGCTCTTGCGTCAGGCATATTATTGACTGTCCATAATCTACAAGAGCAGCTACTTTCATTCATCTTGCTTTGAATGAGTGGTGCTAATTGACAAGATGGTGCTACAGTAGGTAATTAAGTACTTCTCGAATGGTCCAGGAGTGCATAAAATCGCTAACAGGACGAGAAAGAGATAATTCAGAGAGATGAATTTTTAGCTATTCCCTCAGGGACAACTGTTTTTGAGATGCTGTTTTACTAACAAATGCTGCTTTATTGTCGAATTTAACGACCCTGACTGAATATTTTGTGCGAAGTTTTTATTATTATTATTATCTAGATGTATAAACAAATTTAATTTTAAGCCATATAGTATATTTCTATTAAATATAGCTTACATCTATATTTCTATGCAGTTGAGACATAATACCAATACTTCATAATCCCCATTAAACATAGCAATGATTTATCCGCATAAAAACCAGCTATAGTGGTTTCCCCAAAACTTTCACGCATGCCCTCTAATAAACTTGTCTTGCCAGAGAACGCCTTGCATGGCAGTGGCGTGCAATAATTAAGAAGTATTAACTTCTGGCATGAATTTAGCATTTTTATTCAATCTAACCTATCATTTTAGGCAAATTTTTTGGCGATTAATCCCTGGCTAATAACCCATTAATAGTCTCCAAAAATAGAATTTGTGCTTTCAACAGGGTTTTTTTCTCAACCCATTGAAACAAATATGGCACAAAACTGCACTTGTAGTCACAAAATTCCATACCAAATTTCATATATTTAAGTTATTGCGTTTTTGAATTATCGCATTTGCATGTTTCTGAAAGTGTAGACCGACAAACAATCAATCCGTTGTTGGTTGGATTTGACTTACAATTTGATTGGTGTCTACACTATGGATTTCAAATCTGTTTTCTGAATTTTATCTATTCAATTCTCTTCTTTTTGTAGTTATCTTGTTCACTTATATTCAAACAGTCAGACTTCCTCTCAATAGATTTTACTCAAAATTTGATAGTAAACTGGAAATTTCATAGGTGCTTACAGTAAAAATATTTAAAAAAAATTTGAGAGTATACAAATTTGGTGTAAAGACCATATACCAAATTTTAACCGTCTAGCTAGAAGCGTTTTTGTGTTATCTTTATCCCTGACAGATTGGCATATTTCAAAAATGTGTTTTTCGAGGAGGTCCAAACATGGAGATTCGTCAAAATCTCGAGTTCGAATTTTTTGGCGATTGTCTTATTTTCTCTATGGGTGGATCCTAGCACAGCCCACCTCTTGGCGTCTTTTTAAATTCTCGCCAAACGATAACATTACCAATGTGGCAACCTAGATGGATTTATTTAATATTTATTTTTATTTTATTTTTTATTATATTTATTTCATTTTATTTTATTTATTTATTTTATTTTTATTTATTTATTATTTTATTTTATTATTATTATTTTATTTATTATTATTTCTGGCCATCAAGTATCGTTTTTTAATTGAAAAATAATAATAATAATAACAAATATTCAATTAACAGTCAACTTGGCGAAATTTCAAATAAGTCGCCAAGAGGTGGGCCCATCTAGGATTTTACCTCTATGGGTGGATCCTAGCACAGACTTTCTTGACTTTAATTAATCGTTACCATTGACAAGCATTACATTTCTTAGAAAGAAATAATGATGTTTAGAAAATTTTTGTTTCTACTGAGAGGATACACTCACGCTTATGCCGATTCCACATTGATTTGTACAGATTTTGTCTCTTCTCACAGAGTATTCTCTGCTTTTCCTTCTGCTTCTCTTGGAGTTTTATAACACGGTTGTAACAATTTCTGCTGTTTTCGCGAAGCTTTTCCCAACGAAGACGCATCTGAAATCGATAAAGATTTGTTAAAATGTTAAATAAAATACAAAAAAGCTTTTTAAAAGTTGCTTTTACTAGTGTTAACTTAGTTAATGAAGTAGCGTTGCTTTTAAAGTGTGATTTTAATTAATTAGTAAAAAAAAGATACTTTTAGTAGTTTAGAAGTGTACTAAGTAGAAGATAATTATATTGAGTAGTTATTAATCATATGAAAATAATTATAAATAATTATATAGTATGAAATTTTAAATAAAACAAAATGAAATCAGAAGTGGGTAAAATGGTTGTGGTTCATTGATTCCTTATTATTTTAAATATATTTTAATATAATTTTAAACGACGAAAATGTATAAAATAATAAAACCAATTGGTAAATAATAAGGTCAAGTTAAATTATAGATACTGTAATTGTAAACAGTTTTAAAATAAAATGCATTATCAGATAAATGAATACCCAAGAAAAAAAAAATTATAGCATTCAAATATCCTTGAATATAGTGCAGAATTTGACGATATTTTTGTCCTAATAAGCATGGTAATAAAATTGATATCCTTAATTAGATCATTTTTTAAAAAAACTTAAATATTTTGGGTAATAGTTTTTGATTATTCTAAAAAAAGGCGCCAAAATTACAAAATGTTTAAAAAAAAATCATGGTCAATCTGAAGGAAAAGACAGATGATTTTCATACTTTTAGTGGATTTCTCTGGATGACAATCAATCAGTTTGGTCCTCAATACACAAATACAAGCACGTTTTGCATTTCGCTTTGAAAGTGACTTTTTTTAAAATTGAGTATATGTGAGGATCGAGGTCGAAACACTATCTTAACAAATGTTCGGTGCAATTTTTTATGCTTGTTAAATTAAAGCGAAATCTATTAAGACTCCTCAGTTCAAAACGAGCAATTTAAATAACGAATTATTTTAAGAAAAATCAAAATTAAAAACCAAAATATAGTGTTAATGATTAAGGCATTTTGCGAAATTAAGAAGAAAGAGAAGAAACAAACTAATTTAATTGTTCTTTAAAACAATGATACAGAAAATCGTCTGTTGCAAGCACAAAGCATCAGAGCAAGAATTTGAATTTAAGGATTTATCGGCAAAAAAATATTGTTTAGTGATAATTCTATTAATTTAAAATAGTATAATACAAACATTTTTGTTTCTACATTTCCTTGCATTTATTTTCTTTTCCATCAGATGCCTGTAGTTCTTTGTTTGATCATTTAGCCATTGATTGAGAGCAGGATAATCGTTCTTGTAATTCTAGAAGAATAAAAGAAAAAAAATCATTCAATCAAGAATCTGATACTTTAATTCAATCAGAGTCACATTTTGTACGAAAAGACAGGACCTTAATATAATATTTCCAATAAAATAACTGAATTAAAGTTCTTATAAATTATCTATAACTTAGCCCTTCAAATATTTTTATTAACATTTAGAAAATAGTAATAATAGAAATATAAGCGGCGAATTTTTTTTTAAATTGTTAATTAAACGTTTTTGAGAAATGCAACAAAATGCGATAAATTTTTAAAATTTATATATTTTTCGAATAAAAATATCCAAGTAATATTTTTTTTTCATATTAAAACAAAATTTATATTCATACAAAAAATATAAAAACCATTCAGTTTTGGAATTATAACAAAATCGGCATCACGAAACCAGATTCGCTTTGATTTATAGAAGGTTTATCATAATAACCTCTATACTTCAAAAATGTGCTTAATTAGTTCATAATAAAGATATAAAAGAGTATTATATGCAGAGTTGTGCATCGGTCAACGTCAATGCTCAATTTAGATCGGTGACATCTTGTAAATGGTCATTTTAGTTTATCAGTTTTCAGACAATGTATGGTGACAGCCGTTTCGGATCTAGCATAAGTTGTTGGTGTTGTTGATTATATGCCTCTCTTTTTGAAAAGTGAGGTCTTTTTTTATCATGTGGGAACATGATGTTGTTTTGGTTAGGGGATTTTGAAGCTCGAAATTGCATAGGCAATGAATATGGAAGCTCGAAATCGCGTAGGCAATGAATAAAGCATAAATAGCAATATTCATCATCATCTTTTAATCGCATACATTTCTTTTACCTGCTTTTACTTTGTATTCCATTATTATTATGTATGCTTCTTTGACAGCAGATGCGTTTTTGAAAGGTTGACGTAGAACTATGATATCATAGCTGTTATTTTATCTCAAAATCTGTCGAGCTCCCAAACTTTGTTTGCCAGCTAAAAAAATTGAAAATGGAAGTTTAAAAAAATTTGTATTATATATATATATATATATATATATATATATATATATAGAGAGAGAGAGAGAGAGAGAGGGGGGGAATAGAGACCGATAGAGAAGTCTCGTGATTGTTTCAAACCGGTTTAAACTGGTTAATGACTTAAATTAATAATTAAATTACTGACTTAAAAAATAATAATATTTCCGCATGATAACTTCTTGAAATTTGCAATCGTAAAGTTCATTTTTTTTTTTTTTAGTTATTACTAATTTCTTTTCTAGTTTCACATCTCGACGCATATGTTGAAAATTATTTTTCTTTCAATAAAAGCATAAATAATTATCAGAGAAGAAATTAAACAACGTGAGAGAAAGTGCTCAACCTCCTTCAAATGAACCAAGGATGTTAGTAAATAGTGTAGTATAGTTTTATACAGAAATCGAATAATGAGATTTTCGATTTCTGTAATTAACATTGTCTTAAATACTATGAAAAGAATCGAATTTCTGAGAAAGTATGAATATGAGTTTGCACGGATGTTTTAATATAAAAATAGAAGGTTAATTTTTTCCAAGGCTAATATAAAATTCTGATTTTATTTGGTGGCTATAACGTTTATTAATTTAGTTTTACTTTAATTTGAATGATTGATTTCTTTCTTTTTTCGTGACACGCGGAAAAACTTATCCAATTCATTCAGTTACCTGGTGCTTCAAACCGCATCCCAATGTTTAATCGCCAAACGTTGCACTCTAACAGACTTTTGTAACTATTGTTCGCCAATGGCAAGCAATTAATAATACGCAAGAACATTTACTGGAGAATATGCGAAAAGGTTTAGGGGAAGCTGCTGCTTTTTTTTTTAAGCTAACAAGTGTTTTTTCTTATCCAAATAATCTTCCAGCCATTGATAGACTTACTTTTGATTCTAGCTATCTATCTGCTTTTAAGAAAACAAACTTCATTTCAATTCTGATATAGTTTAGGAATCGCATATACTTAAATGTAGTGCAGTGATGTTAGAAAGTTTAGTTTTGTATCGAATTAATAGGTGATAAGGCTATATTTTATTGTTCTGACAATGGGACAATGGCTATATTTTATTGTTCATAGATGTGATAGAAGATACAATCTAGTGATATACCGTGGCCAAAAATAAAACGTTAATTTTTTTTAAAAAAAATTTGCATTACAGTTTAGAAATTAAAATTAAAATGAAAGAGAATTAAAAAAGCCGATTTGAGTGTTTTTCTTAAGTGAAAAAAGGGGCGAGGATCTGCAATTTTCTAACATAGTTGAAATTTCGCTACAATAAAATATTTTTTAATAGATTATGCCAAAAAATATATTCTAAAAAACATATGGATATATAAATTAAAATGCAAAATAGCTCTAAAAGAAATCATATACACACTTTCTCTAAAATTTTCTGGTACTGCTTCCAATTAATTAAGGAACGTATTAAAGGATTTTCACTGTATTCCGCAGAGAAATCACTTGCTTCTAATTTGGCAGCCAATTTCTCCATTACAATGTCCGTATTGATAATGTCTCTGAAGAAGAAATCACAGTTTTTTAATGCAACGAAATAAATATTAACATTTAGTTTCAAATGAAAAATATGTGATTATATTAATACTTACTGGTTGTCGATTATGTTTTTGCATATCGAATCTTCCTCTTCAACAGCTTTTAAGAGGGTCTGAAGACGTTTTTCTTCTTCAGCTTCCTAAAACAACTTTGTTTCAGAATGATATTTCAGAAAAACATGTTTCACATTTATTTTCACAAATATAAAAAAACAGTAAATAAGAAGTTTCCATACAAATTGATTTCGACTGAATGAATTCCACGTTGGTATCTTTGGGGAATTAATTATTTACCTTCACATATTGGACACAAATATACTGGAGAGAAACACTAAAAGAAAATACCTTTTATGCTAATTCTTATTATTTGCAAGTACTAAGATATAGTACAAAAAGTGAGAACATTTCTTTAAAAAAATTTTGGAAACTGATACTACTAATTACTTTCTTGTATGCGCAGTATAGAGAAAGTACAGTAATCATCCAAAAATTCGCATTCGAGATTTTGATGAATCTCCACATTTTATACCTTCCTCAGTTCGAAGAACCCATTTTCAGATAATATCGTCTATCTGTCTGTGGCAAAGATAACTCAAAACTCTTTGATCTAGATGGATGAAATCTGATATACATATACCAAATTTTGCTTTATAAAAAATACTTTATACCAAATTTGGAAATCTATCAAATTTTGAGCAAAATCCGTTCAGAGGTAGTCCATCTGAGTTTTATAGAAGATGCTTGTCATCCTTAAATAATTTTAACAACTAATCAAATCAAAACGGAAACAGAATTTTCCCCCTTCTCAGATTTTGTTACGTAATTTTGTGACGTACTTTTGTTTCATTTTGGAGCTCTATACCGACGAAGTAATAGTCCGTATACACTAAATTTATAGGATTCAGTATTTAGAGAACTTTTTCATTCAATTTCCTTTGAGTGCCGTTCGAATTGAATGTGATAAAATATTACTCAAACTGGCAACACTTCTTGAACCTTGTCCTAAGTTATCAAAGGTATCAAATGCTAATTTATTTTTAACTATAAGTTATTGTGTAGTCATCCAGTTGTCAGAATTGTGCTTATTAAAATTAAGATACCATATGTATTAATATAAACTTGTATAATTTGCAATATAATTGTTTTTTTTTGTTTTTTTTATGAAACGAACTCTTTATAATGCACATTAAGATTGAAAAAGATGATTTTTTCAACGAATTTTCAAATAGCTTATCTAGGAAAGCTTTCGGCAAAACTACTACATGGAATGCGTTTTTTATCTTGGTATTTGAAATTGAAAGACATAAATTAAACTGAAGCAACTATATATAGTGTTAATACCCGACAAAATAAAAGATCCCAAATGCGATAAAACCTTGGTGGTAATTCTATTAAGATTCGAGTTCCACCATTTGTTCTAGAATCTTCTTTAATTGTTGCTGAGATTATAAAAGTCTGAGAAACTTAGTCAATCATCGAGTAGTCAGTTAAGCTGAGCTCAAGTGAAAGATGGAATGAAGTCTCTTCAGTGTGTTCAGTCTGAGTACATTGTGCTGCAGTTATTTAATAACTATTTACTGCTTGTGTGCTGCTGTTTATTGCAATTGCCATTTTGTGTACGCTTTGTCTGTGTTTTGCTAGATGTGTTTCATGTTGAAAAAAGGAGTTTTATTCGCTCTGACCTATTGAATTTTGAGATCGTGCAATCCAGGAACGAATTTTTTGTAACAATACTGATATTATTGTATTAATACCTGATTTTTACGCAGTTGGTGGATTTCCATAGCCCACATATGGTGTAGATACATTCTATACTGGTTGTATTCAGTTATATCTGCCTTTACTTTTCCGTCAGGGGTTATTAGGCCCTTACTCACCAGGTCCTTATAACTCGGACTTGACCGGAAGTAGTAACGGAGATACGGGTCATTCAGAGAATTATAGGATAGAAAAGGAATGTTGTTCTTCTCAGTTCCTGTGAGATCAAACTTTTTCCCGGGATAAGTGTGAAATAGCTAGATTAAAAAAAGAACGTCACATAAAGGTAGAGTTAAATATATGATTATTAAAAACTTAGCTATGTTATAGAAAACTAATGTCATTTTTGTTGTTTATTATTACAGATATAAACTTAGTAATAGTATTTATATAATTCATCTGCATTGCAAGATCCAATGGAAGTTTTAAGCATATTGCTGTGTTATGCAACGCACATTATGAGACTTTCTTTTAATAATTGGGCAATTTAATTTCTTTTTTCTATGCATTTTTAATTTAATCCATATGCTAGTGACCTATTTTATTTTTAATTTAAATAATGTTGTGAAGTTATATGAATGTCTTTATTTATTGGTATCTGTAAGTAGTATATGAATGTATAACTCTGCATCACTTTGCAAAGTGATACAGACTTATACATAATTTTTGACGAGAGAGCTCTAATGTATCGCAAGATGAGAGTATATATAGTAAGAATGCAAAGCGAAACGAAAGCCGCTATGGATAGTTGATGACAGGAAAAAAACTCTTAATTTAATCCAAATTAATTTCTTGATTTGGCCCATCGTGACTTCATTCTAAAATATTCTCTTATTTCGTGATCCAATTCCACTTTCGGTTTAATTAATCCCTTTGTAAAAGTAATGCGCCATCAGTACTACGTATCAAATGAAAGTGATACTTTTGCCCTTGAAAAGGTGTCAAAGGTCAACACATGTATTTCATTGGCGCCTGGCCAGAAATCCAATGTTATATGGGACTAGTGATCATTTGTTTTCGTCCCCTTTTTGCCTTCTGCGTTTGTGCCGAGCTGCGTCTTCTTGTTAATAACTATGCTATGTTAATAACTGTTTTTGTTAATATCTGAAATCTACCACTAGCTGGAACCCAAAAATCAAATATTTATTACCGTTTCATATCACTTTTTTTAAAACCCTTTCAATTAGAATGTTGACGATAACACTGTATCAATCAATCCTATCACCTTTTGTGAATGTCTCGTTAGAATATGCTGCAATTCTCTCTCCTCGACGTATTTACTTCCCACTCGATTTCCATATTCACTGACCAGCAGCGCCCTCTCATTAAATTGAGCGGAACAGTATCATTTGGATTGAACTGTTGTCCGACGGACCATTCTATACCTGTTCGTGTCATGTTTCATTATGCATAGACACTTTGGGACTGGCATCGTTTTATTAGCATAGCATGGAAAGGTCGTGAATCGCCGAGTCTCAACTTCGGAAAAAAATATTGCGTAACAGATATTCACCAAATATTCGCCATCTCTGGGGACATCTGACCACATCGCCAAAGTGATGTTCATCTCAAAAGAGTTCTTATAACTTCATAAAGATTCGCTTATTAATTTAATCGAATTGGAGTAATCCTTACAATAAAAAAAACAACAACATATCTACTCTTCAGCCATTTAGAAGAAACCTTCTTAAAGTATGACACCTTGATGTTTTTCACTTTCTCCTATACGAAGTATGGAGAAAGCATTGCAATCGTCAAAAAATTGGAACTCGCGTTTTCGCCGAGTTTCCACTTTTCAGGACCTCCATGAATTTGAAAAACATACTTATGTATAGAGATGCATAATCCACGATTTTTTGAATAACAAATAATATTGCTACTATTATTTTTAAATATTCGTTCCAAATATCTGTTATTTTAATCATATTATTAATTAAAAATTATTACTTAATATTAAATATAAAATTTATTAATTGTAATTAATACTTAATTTACTAATTTAAGTAACGTGTGATTGAATTATTATTAGAGTGAACCATTTCCTGGAAAAAGTGAGTTAAAAATATATGTCATTTCTTTAAAATGTTTACTTTAGTCCTATATTCTACCAATAGATAGCGCCAGCAGTAAACAGAATACATGTAATCAAAGTCAATCATGTCACGAGAAATTAAAAATGATCTGTATGGAATAGTGCATCATCAAATACGAATATCGGTCACTCCCATAAAGTGGAGCGGTGACTTCGCACTTTCTGGTGAAATCACCGCTCCGATAAATTTCAGTGATATGCAATTCAATCATACGATACGATAATTCCAATAACCGGTCCGTTCACTTTTCAATCCAATCACAGATTTCTTTCGAGAGCTTCCATTGGACAGATCGTATCGATTGTTACTTTCCAGTGAAGTCACCGCTCCGGCAAATTTCAGTGATATCGTATCGATTGTTACTTTCTATCGGGATCAAAAACCTGTAATCGAAATATCACCAGTAAGATCGTATCAAGGATTTGAATCACACCCCTCTTTGAAAAGTATTGATCACTTGTATTTGTGACTTTTTGATATTGGTTACGTAATAACCGCTCTTAAAATATTCGTCATCCCTACTTATGTCATAATGTCTGTGAAAAGATAACTCAAAAATAATTTTGAGACAGGCTGATGAAATGTGATATAGGGTCTATACACCAAATTTATCGATTTCTATCAAATTTTGAGAGAAAAGTCCATTCGGTTATCCAAATATAAATTAACACTATAACTACAAAATGAAGTGAACTAGACAGATAAAATGTGGTACACAAATTTAATATATAAAATGTATGTATCTACTTTTTAAATTTGAAGCCAATCCTTCGAGAAATTGACTTCTGCCAGTCTGTGCTTTCAAAAGCATGAAAAAGGCAATGATTCAAAATCACAATGACTAAAACGTATGAAATTTGATATGTGATTTCATGAATACAATTGTAGTTCTGTGTGGAATTTTAATTTTAATCGGTTGGAATCAACGCGTCTAAAACAGAAATTTGATTTTCGGTTACCTATTGATAAATGACAGAGATTAATCGCCAAGGATCACAAGACAGTGTAAAAATGCATAATTCACGCCAAAAAATAATATTAAATTATCAATCTCAAAAAAAGTAATTATTGTTCGGTAGTGCCATTCGAGGTGTTCGTGGTTTTACCTAAGGTTCACAATTTTATGCGGGATACGGGGGGGGGGTACCTTTATTTGGAAGAATGCGATAAAGTTTTGGAAAGACCACTCCTGGATTAAATTTGTGAAAAAAAAAGCTATCCTAAAATTTTGATAACACATATAACAATCTACAGTAGAGCACTGAATGAGGTGATCAATGCAATACAAATGACCCACAGAGTAGTTTTTGAATCGGTCATCGAAAAGCAATGAAACATCACAGACAAAAAAAAAAAAAAAAAAAAAATGTTTCACTTTATGAAGCTAAAAATGACGAGGAGACTAAACCAGTAGGAGAGGTAACCCCCAAATTTTCTCGCATATCTCTAATAAATTTGCCATGCCTGAGAACGCTTTGCATGGTACTGACATACAATAGTCACGAAATATTAACTTTGGCGAGAATTTAGTATTTTTACTGAATCTATCGTGTCATCCTTGGCGAATTATTTGGCGATTAATCCCAAGCATACGTTAATAATACCCAAAAATTGAATTTGTTTTTTAGACATGTTTTTCTCAATCTATCAAAACAAAAATATACCATGAAACTGTACTTGTAGTCACAAATTCACATACCAAATTTAATATATTTAAGCCATTGCATTTTTGAATTATCGCATTAACATGTTTCTGAAGGTACAGACCGATAGACAGTCAACCTGTTGTTAGTTTTTCGCCCACTTGGTCAGATGTCTCAAAA
This sequence comes from Argiope bruennichi, assembly GCF_947563725.1. Taxonomy (NCBI): domain Eukaryota; kingdom Metazoa; phylum Arthropoda; class Arachnida; order Araneae; family Araneidae; genus Argiope; species Argiope bruennichi. Next base: position 84,454,787 of record NC_079160.1, on the reverse strand, counting down.
TTTGATAGATATCTGCAAATTTTGTGTCAAATTTCAACTTCTAGCTCAAAGCGTTTTTCAGTTATCTTGTCACAACAAGACAGGCGTTTCTCGAACTCAAGGAAGTATAAAACGTGAAAATTAGTCAAAATCTCGATTTCAAATTTTTTGACGGTTACTATGCTTTCTCTATACCATGTATACGAGAAAGTAAAAATAAATTACCATGTGACACTTGACAAAGAATTTGGGACAAAGTTCAAAAAGCGTTGCTAGTTTGGGTAATAATTAAAGCTCCAGATATCTATTTTATTATACTCAGTTCGAACCGCACTCAAAGAAAATCAAATGGAAAATCGCTTTAATTTCTGAATCCGATAAAATTTATTGCTTACTATCTAATTTTGTCGTGTTTAAGGTTAAGAACTTCGAGTTGAAACAAAAATGCTACGTATGCAAAAAAGTAAAACAAGTAATATGACTCTAAAACTATTTATCTTTTCTATGCCATTGACGGTCTCATTACTATGCAAATTTCCTGCCATGTGAAATTATTAACAGTAAATGGTAAAACATGTGCATTAAGGAATTGCTGCATTTAATATTAATTAATAAATCATTTCATTTTTCTGTGTATATTACTATTCTTGGGAATTGCTAAAAATATCAAACGGGACAAAAACTCGACTTTAAAAACCGTCCGGATGGCTTTAATAATTACTATCTCCGGTTACCAGTTTAATCCAATAAATAATTTCGTTCTATTCCAGAAAAAATGTTGCATGTATTGGATACATAAAAAATGTAAGCAAACATTATGTTTTATGCAGTATATGCATTACCAACTTTTACCACTAGGTCTTCTTACTTTTGTTACACACACGATATTCGTTTTACACTCTTTTTTTTTTTTAATGAAAGGTTATTGATCCTACGAAGTGTTTCTATTCTTAGATAAATATTCATGCGCATATAAAGTAACTTTCGACTTCGAACGAAGAGAGTTCCTGTTTCAACTCTACCATTCGGTATTTCGTCTGTAAATTTGTTTATAATGCATTCAAGACCAAACGCGTTGCTTGTTTTTCTTTGAATCTGGCATGAATACTCCTTTAAATTATAAAAAACAATGTATATGTAAGAATTTTTTAGTTTTTAATTTCGTTTAGAAATTATTGTTGTTTTTTTTACAGTTTCAATGATAGGCGAGATTAGAACTATTGAATATTTGTACCATTTTAGTAATGATGAAAAATTCAATCATTTAATTATACTCATAAAAACAAACAATACAATTTTATGAATACTGTTAAAAGCAGACCTTAAATACAACTTTGTTGATAATAATAAAACAACGAAGAGTATTGTATATTGATCGGAAACATAACAAGGTAGAATACTGTGTATGCGTGGGCTAAAAGAATTCTTCAACGAGAGACAAATTATGATATCATTGATATTGTTACGAAATTTCCGGGTTCGTTTGGATAGTGGAAGTTATATGGTGTGGAGAACGCTCAATCAGCAGGCGGCAGTAGAAAAAAAAAACAACGACGTTTATTTACACGAAGACACACAGGACAGCACAAAGACGACAACTATATACAGCACAGAGAAGACAATTATCTTCAGCCGAGACGTGCACACAACAAGACTCTATTGCAGACAGTAGCGCACAGCTTAGTTCAGCACTAGCTTGTCTCCGTCGCTGCTCTGCTAATCTCTGGAAGACTCGTCCTTCAACGTCGATTCTGACTACTCCTGCGGTAGTTGCAGACTGCCTCCTTTTATACGTCTCAGGAGGCGGGGCTAGAAGCCTCTCAACCAATCAGGAACTTTCGAGGCATATCTCGGTTCCTACTGGACGGATCGGGAAATTTCTCGATGTTTCGGGTATAATCTATTTTGGCGCCAAAGTCGCCAAATGGTCACCAAGTTTGTCGCCAAGCTCTGGGACTTCCGACGCGACACCCGGACTCCGTCCAATACCGATGACTGTAAAACAGTCTTTCTGATGATGGAACCAACTATGCTGGGAAGCAGCATTACAGATTCGTAACAATATTATAAACAATGCTGAAATCAGAATGACAATGATGACTACATCTTTAAAAGACAATAATGAAGAGCAGAGAACTTTCTAATTCGTTTTCCGCATATGAGGAGTATTGCTCAGAGAATCTCTGCTATTAATAAAGGTGTGTGTGTGTTTTAAATCAATAATTTTTCTTAACTTTTTTTTATCATCAACTTTTGCCATTTGCTCATCTTTCTTCAGAATCTCAAGCACCTTGACATTTGTTAATTGCAACTTTTAGGCATTCAAGAGATAACAGTTTGTCTTGCTATATATCATTATTTAATCATTTAAGTGCACGTACAATGTAAAGCAACGTCAAAACCAATGGGAGTGGTTTCCCCAAAACTTTCTCATATACCTCCTAATAAACTTGTCATGCCAGAAAGCACCTTACTTGGCATTGGCGTACAGTAGTTACAAAATATTAACATTTGGCTTGAATTTAGCATTTTTTATGAATCTATCGTTTCATCCTTGGCGAGTCATTTAGGATTAATCCCTGGAATGCGTTAATAGTATAAAAAAATGTGTAAAGTATTGAGCTTTAGTCATGTTTTTCGCAACCTATTGAAACCGAAATTTGACACAAAATTGCACTTGTAGTCACAAAATGTCATACCAAATTTGATATATTTAATATAGTGCGTTTTTGAATTATCGCGTTTACTTAATTCTGAAAGTACAGATCGACAGACAGTCAACTTCTAGTTGGTTTTGTCACAAACTTTGACAGATGTCTACACTATAGATCTTAAATCTGTGTACCGAATTTTATCTATATAATTCACTTGGTTTTGTAGTCATCGTGTTAAATTATATTTAAACAGTCGGACAGATAGACTTGCTCTGAAAGGAATTTGCTCCAAATTTGATAGAAATCCACAAATTCGGTATAAAATCCGTATACCAAATTTCAACTGCGTAGCTCGAATCGTAATTGAATTAACTTTGTCACAGACAGACGGATGGACATTTTCAAAAAATATATTTTCAAACTCAGGGAGGACTAAAACATGGAGGTTTCTCAAAATTTCGAGTTTGAATTTTTTAACGATTACTATATTTTGTCTTTACTACTTATAGGAGAAAGAGAAAAAAGCATCACTGACCGTTTCACCCACTTTCGCAGTACACAGTTGAGTGTCTCTTTCTGGAAGTTTTGGCACGGGAAATTTGGCGTCAAAAGGAATCTTCCTCCACATAGGCAGATCATCTATTGGCAGACTCTTTGGCGGAGGAACAGGAGTCTTCTCACTAGCAGGTGTTCTGGGAAGCGCCAACAATTCTGGATCCATAACTAGAGGACAAAGGGGGGAAACATTCAAATCTAGTCATATATTTTAATTTCGTGTTTACATTCGTTGTTATTTTCCCATAAAATACATATATTTTCTTTTATTCCATATAATTCATTAACTATGATTCTATAAAGGCAATGGACTCATTTCAAACTCACGTATGATACAAGTAAAATGTGCCGCACCAATTAATAGTTATTGTCCATTTAGGAGGAGGAAAAAGACTCGACAGCATTTTTCAGCCTTTCTACGCATGTACTGCTTACTGGCCGGCTTATAACTGGCCGAGTGTAAACCCGCATAAGATATGAAATCCGAAATTGAAAGAGGATGAGGAAATAACTGTGAAAAAATTCCATAGTTTGAGACTAAGTTTGGGACAAATCAAAAGAAAGGCCGCTGTGAATTTTTTCCCTTGAAGTTTACTTAAACTATAATAATTAATTTGATTTCTGTAGCTTAAATACATTATTTTATATAATGAAGTAAAAAAAATGAATGTGAAAGACACAGTTTTTGATTCAAAACATTTCCAAAACACATTAATTGTTCAATTGAGCATTCGTAATGTTTCACTCTTTTTCTTTTCTAATTCAAATATTCTTTTGTTGAAATTAACAATCCAAAAACAATCAATATGAAATTCACCTACAAAATTTACTGAACCTATATAATAAAACATACATTGTATTTAGAGAGCGTTAATGCTGCTAACAACTAAAATACAAATGAACTTAACCAAATTAAAATAAATATTAGAAATAAATATTAATTTAAAGCCAAAGACTAAGAAAAAAAAAAGAAAGAAAGATATAATGAATCCGGCCTGAAGACTTTCTCAAGGGTCACTCTCAGGCAGGGATTCAAACCAAGGATTGTTTTCTGTGAGGGGTCTGACTTTCGTCCAACAAAATCATCTTTTAATGATTTTGGTTCTAGTTTTTATGGTCTTGTGTTGTTTGATTTTGCTGTGATCTTAACTGGATTTAAAAAATTTGGAAATGATTTTGCTTATTATTGTATAATTATTTTAATCTTGTGATACTAATTTTGTCTCCAAAACTTCAATTTCCTGTGATTTTCAGGTCACTAGGGATTAATTTGTTGGACGAAAGTCAGACCCCTCACAGAAAAAAAATCCTTGGTTTGAATTCCTGCCTGAGGGTGACCCTTGAGAAAGTCTTCAGACAGGATTCATTATATCCTTCTTTTTAGTTCCTTGGCTTTAAATTAATATTTATTTTAATTTGATTCTTTTGCAGAACTTCTTTTCGTTCTATAAGATAGGATAAATAAAATTTCCAGCTGCGGCGATTGCTTCTGAATGATTTTTGTTGGACAGAGTTAAAATTTATCGTTTGCTGTTTAACTTTTTTCTTAAAATGGAGTCAATTTTTTTGGGGGGATTTGATTATATCAGTGCTTCAAAATCTATCAATTTTTATTTACTGGAAGGTTCAAATTTTGATAGAAGCTCTCAGATTTACACGAGAAATTTGATTTGCAGCAAATTATTACTACCTATATAAAGGATATTTAATAAATTTTTGCATTGGTTTTATTGATAGTTATATCATTTATATTCATTTAGTAATATATAAATATATATATATATATATACAGTTTTGATTCTATGAGACAACTCAAAATATATTTATAATTGTATCATTACAACCGTACAGACAATTAACGATTAAAAATGAAATATAAATAGGAAAATGATTAAATTTATGTCAATTAATAGATTTTGTTTCTTTCTATATATTGAAAGTTTAAAAGTCCATATTTTCCATGGTAAAAGTTAATTTTAGTGTGCCCCTTGCTGCGCCAACAATGCCAAGTCGCCAATAAAGATGGCGGACAAAATAAACAAATACATCCTCGGAACAGTTACGGTTACCATTTCCCGCCATATAATAATTAGGACTTTTTACTGATAAGTATTGCCCCCCCCCCAGATTGTCCGGCGCTCAGAATTTTTTAACTTAAAAAAACATCCTACGGCTTTGCTAGCAGCAGGAGCCGGAACCTAGTAGCTTCGCTAGCACATTAAACATAAGGACTGTGTAGATAACAGGAACAGTACATAACCAAAGAAAAGAAAGAACAGAGAAAGAAGCAATTGGAACATTCTCCGTACAAAATTTCAAACAAACATCTTTTTCCCAACTTCAGCAACTCGTAAAAAAAATATATTCCACTCACCCTTCATCAATTCTGCCGGTTCGATATCAAACCATTCTCCATACAAATATTTCAAACAAGCATTCCTAACTTCATCAACTCGTAATATATATATATATATATATATATATATATATATATATATATATATATATATATATATATATATATATATATATATATATATATATATATATATATCCCTCACCCTTCATCCATTCTGCAGGTTCGAAATACTGTCTTCCATCCCATTTACCCGACATCCATTCTTGCACAATTGCTGACTTAACAAATTATGAAGGGAACCAACCGTTAGAATACCAAAAGAAGAATTCCATTGCAGCTGTCTTTTAAAATGAGAATGCAGACGATTTCGTAAAGTAAGAATTCAGACGATTTTTTAAAGCGCATACTGACAATTAAAAACTGCAAAATAATAAATATTTTCTGTTCGTATTCACATTATAAAAAAGAAAGAAGAAAATAACTTTTAATTATAAGCTAAACTTTTCTTTACTTAATAAAATTTTAATTATAATAAAGAACAAAATTAAAATCTTTAATCGATATTTTTTTAATATTTTTAATTTAACATTTTTTATAATATAGTTGTAGTTCATGTACAACTCAACCATTGCAAAAAGTAGTAAACAAAACAGCATTAGGGTTGCTAGAAGAGAGTTCCGATGGGTTGCCATATTGGCGATAAACTCGGGGGCACACTATTCTTCACTTTATCCTTTTCCATTTGTTAATACCATTTAAATCGAAGCGCCATTTATTTCTGGAATTTAAAAAAGGATTTCTCTCATGTAAGTGATTTTTTTGTGCTTTTCATTAATGAAATTTGATTCGAAATGTATGTTATGAAATTTGTTGGGGAAATTTTACCTGTATTTACAAACAAATTAAATTAAATTAATAAAAATACAGTTCAGTTTGATTGGACTATTCAGAATGACTGAACAAATGATAACAAATTTTGGCTATTATTTGGATGGTTGGCATGATTCTGCCTTGCTTGGCAAGAAACCGCAACCTGTTCTTCCGATTTATCAAAAAATTCATAGTTGTCATAATTTGTAGTGATGAGTTACCCAAGTAAAAGCATTTATATAAACAAGAATATGAATCAATTTCTTACCTTTTAAAAGCAATTTAAATTAATATTAATATTAATTTTGAACGAATTAATTTAATATTAATTTTGAACGAACACTGTTTTTGAAAGCATCAATAAAATAATCTCTTTATTTGCAAAGATTTATTTACTAAATTGTTCATTGCCAATTTTTAAATTGAAATTTCACCTGCCAAACTATTTATTGGGCTTCAATTGAAAACAGTTTATTTATATACACATCCACCAAGATGTAGGTAATAAACGAGCAGAATTAGATATCGGAAATAGAGCACCATTTTATGCATTTCGGTTTAACATTTGAAAATTGCACAGAAATACGAGTATTTTTTTTAATGTTAAACTGAACTAATTGTAATCCACTGCATCTATATATATTAAATAACAAGAAAAATCTATGAGCCAGTCGCCCAATCCCAGCTATTTGCCCGATTTTGCCAGTTTTTATGGAAGACTTTGGTAGGAATGGATTAATGTCTAGTCTCTAGATATGTCTAGAAAAATTGGAAAAATACTGTCTTACTATGCATTATTTGCAGAAGAGTTTCAGGGCAGAATTCGCCAGCTCATACCACTGGACTGATTTTGAAAATTTGAATTTGTATGAAAGCGCCTCACCTCTAGATATGTCATTTGCCCTTCACCTTCCTTCCATTTTAGAGAGATGTCGAGGGGGTGGACCCCACTTCTTGTACATATTCTATATGGGAAAAAAGGGGGACAGATTAATCTTCTATAAATGATTTCGAAATTTTTTATTTCATATGATCCCTGAATATGTCATCACTGGTTGTCTACCCTTTTCTTCTTCATTTCAAGATTTATTTTACAATATAAATCTTGATATAGCCTTGATAACTTCAATATAGCCCTGAACCTTAACAACTGAACCGATTTCAACAATTTTTCAGTTACCTTGACATTTTGTAACTTGGAACAGTAGCTAACCAATCTGAATGCCCTATTATTATAGTACAACTTTTTTTCTAATATTGTAACTATACTTTTATTACACTTTTGTTGTGATTAAATGTAGTTCAGCTGTTAGACATGACTAAATCTTATCAATACTAGCAGCCTTCGAGAGCATATTAATGGTATTAATATAGTCCTATGGATCATTTTTGATAAAATATATGTTATTAGAACAAAAGAGTGCACTATTTTAAATTAAAATTACATAATAATGAGCAATTTTATAGCTTAGCTATGACTTTCAAGTAGCGAAAATCGTCCAGTTCTGGAGTTGTGGCCCTTGTTTTATTTAGCGATATATCTTGAAAAAGGAGGCGGAAGATATAGATGATCTTTGGAGACGCGTCTAGAAGATATGAGCTTCTATATGAAATAAAAAAAAAGTAAAATTCGTAAAAACGTCAAAAAAAAAAAAAAAAAACTGGAGAAAAATTAAAATAAAATCTACGATCGCAAATTTCAAGCTATCATGTGAGAACATTATTATTTAAGTTATTATTTTTCATAATTAATTTAAATCATTAACCAATTTAAACCGGTTTGAAACAATCACAAGACTTCACTATCGGTCTCTATCCCTCTCTCTATATAAAGGGTGATCAAGAAATAACAGGAGGTGTTCAGAGCCCTGTAGCGTGTTATGTACTGGATGAAATATAATAAAATTTGGCCAACATACACATTAAAGTATGCGGTTTTGATTCATCAAGAAAAAAAAAATAGTACCAAAAAACGCCGATAGGGGAAATCTTGGCGCAGCCGTCAAAAACTTTATTATGTAATTTGATTATACGAGTACTTTGTGACATGACAACGAAGATAATAGGAAGGGTTGCTGGAATTTAAGTCATTCTTCAAGAATTCGCCCGTAGATTGCATTGTCACTACGTGAAAGAGCCTTATTAATCAAGCTGTTTTATCAGGGAAATGAAAATGCCAGTGCTGCTTTTCGTGAATACCGGCGGTTGAAACGGTTATGTAGAGGATCGATGACCATAACTAACTTACAAAGAATGGTTGAAAGATTTGTAACAACAGAAATTTGTGGTGTGCAACAGGCCGAGGACGTAATGGTGTCAAACAGGAACAAGTTGAAGAAATTGCAACTGCCATTATGGATCAGGCGATAGGTAATAAGCAGGGTACCAGCAGTGAACGTTTAATATCACGACAAACAGATATCCTGTTCTCGACAGTGTAAAAGATATTGTGTAAGATCCTGAAATTTTATCCATTTAAAATAACAGCCATTAACTGATGACACTGATCTGAATCTTGCAATTTCTGGTTGTGGGGCTACTTGAAAGGCGTTGTGTATCAATGACTTGTACCTGACATTCCTGCTTCAAAAGATCAAATAACTTTACATGTCAAACGAATAAATGCCGATATGCTGCGAGTCACTGTCGAAAACCTCGTGTGCCAATGCAACTATTGGAACATCAATTTGGCGGTCACCTTGAGCCAAATTTGTAAGCTGCTTTAATAAACGTTTTTCATTGGTATTTGGTGTGTTGCTATTTACTGTTTCCATTGGCAGTTATGTATTCTTTTTCCACACATTATGCGCTTGCAGCACCAGGATTTCCCTCGATCGGCATTTTCTGGTACTAATTTTTTTTTTCCTTGATAAAACGAAACCGCATACTCTAATGTGCATGGTGGCCAAATTTTGTTATATTTCGTCCAGTACATAACATGCTACAGGGTTCCGAATATCTCTTGTTATTTCTTGATCACCCTGTGTATATATATATATATATATATGTAGTGACGAGCGCCTGTTGGCGAGCGCCATCTGCTGGTTGTTAGACGGAGTTGACGCTGGTTAGACGGAGGGCAGATCAGACGGATCTGGACGAGAGTAAAGAAGTGTGAGATCAGACGGATCTGGACGAGAGTAAAGACGTGTCAGATCAGACGGATCTGGACGAGAGGAAAGACGTGTCAGATCAGACGGATCTGGACGAAAGACGAGACGCGACGTATTCGACGAAATCTACTGAATGTTCAATTCTTTTATGTTAATGTATATATATCCTAAATGTAATTAAATGTGCGTTCTAAAATAGTAGTGATTTCTGAGTCCTACAAAATATGGGGGTTCGGCCGAGATATTAATGAAGACCGGTACATAGACGAAAGAAGAGCCTAACAGGAGTGAAATTTGACGTAGAGCAATTTGACGTGCTACAATAAACCTTTTGGATACCAACTCCTTGTAGACTGACGCAGTGTGGATCGACGTTGAAGAAATTGTGAGTACAATTTTGATTTATTCTCAAGTATGGCATTTCTTACACGAGCACGAAAGAGCGACTTACTAACTTTAGTAGACGAATTAGAACTAACGGCACCACAGGATGCCAAAGTGCGACAGTTAGTTACAATGATAACAGAGTCGAAAGACTATGACGAAGAGTTCGTAAAAAACTTACTTTTAACTATCACTCAGGAGCGCGAAAGGTTAGATGCTGAAAAAGCCGAAGCCGAAAAGATAGAGCGTGAATATACTTTGAAAAAGTTAGAACTTGAGTTAAAAAGTAGAGAAAATACTTTAACTGTATCAGATATGCCTAAGTATGATATATTAAAATTGCTAAAGAATTATGATAATAGCGGAGACATAAGTGTTTACCTTTCGTTATTTGAGAAACAAATAAGTAGGGCTAACATTGCAAAAGAAAACTGGATTTCTTATTTACTCGGGTTATTACCATTGGATATAGTCAATTTAATTGCTCGCGAACCTGATCCATCAGCTAATGACTATGATTACATAAAAAAACTGTTGCTTAAAAGATTTAAATTAACTTCCGAACAACTCAGGCAGAAGTTCTTTACTCACAAACGAGATTCTTCTTCATCATGGCGGGATTTCGGTTTTGAACTGAATAACTTTTTTGAGGAATGGATAAATTGTTTAGAAATAACCGATTTTGAAGATTTAAAGCAGCTAATGGTCGTTGACCAGTTAAAGAGTAAAATACCAAATGACGTACGCGATCATTTTCTCGACGATTTGCCCAAAATAAAGAAAGTAGAAGATTTGGTTAATAAACTGGACGAATATGAAGCTGCACGAAGTCACCTTAAAAAGGAAACAAACAGAAATTGGCGTGTTTCCGAAAACAGAAGTAAATTTGATATCGCGAAAGAAGCTAAAAATTCACCCTTGCCGTTCGTTCGTGCTCAAAAGAATTATGCTGATGATAATTACTATAACAAGAGTAATAATAAATGTTTTAATTGCAATGAGACTGGCCATAAATCAACTAATTGCAAGTTTAAAAACAAAGGATTGAAATGTTTCCAATGTGGTAACTTTGGCCACAAAGCCAGTAACTGCCCGCAAAGAGATTTTAAAGTGTCTCTCTCTAATAAAGTATATACTCGTAACTCTCCAAAAACTGTAAATAAGCTTAGTAAAAATGTTGAAATAAATGGTGTAAATTGTGATGCATTAATTGATACTGGAAGTGATATTACTATGATTAATTATGATTTTTATTTGAAAATTGGTAAACCTAATTTAATGACTGATAATGTGAAATTAGCTGGTATAAGTGGAGATAGCATTACTCCTCTAGGTTTTTTTTATTGTGATATATTAATTGATGAATATGTAATATCAACTAATGTGTATGTGTTAGAAATAATGCCGAACGAAATAATCATTGGCATGGACGTATTAAATAATCTAAGCTTTTCATTTCAAGAAAATCAAATTATCATTCATGAAAAAAGAGCCCAAATAAATTACACCCGGCTGGTGAGAAACGAGGTCAAGGTCGTATCACTACGTTCCTCGGAGCTGAAAAGAGACAGTCAGGCACCTATTTTTGCTGAGACTGGCAATAAAATAAATACACATCCTCTCCCATACTTCATTCATTTAACGGATTCGATAAACTATGATGAAATCGACATGAGTCATGTAAAAAAACCGTTGAGACAGGAAATAAATCGTCTTTTAAATAAGTATTCGCTAAACAAAACAAAAAGTACGGATTTGCAAATGAAAATAATATTGAGCGATGATATTCCGATTAGTCATAATCCTCGAAGGCTACCTTTTAAAGAACAAAAATTCGTTGAAACTCAGATTGATAAATGGTTACAGGAAGGGATAATAAAACCCAGTAGTTCAAATTTTTCTTCACCCGTGGTTTTGTGCAAGAAGAAGGATGATAGTTATAGGTTATGCATTGATTATCGTAAGCTAAATAAAAAGATGATTAAAGATCGGTACCCTTTACCCCTCATAGAAGATTTGCTCGACAAACTTAAGCAATCAAAAATATTTACTACTTTGGACTTGAAAAACGGATTTTTTCATGTAGACGTAGAGAAAGATAGCACAAAATTTACGTCTTTTGTAACACATCATGGCCAGTGGGAATTTCTTAAAGTACCATTTGGACTTTCCAATAGTCCGAGTGTATTTCAGCGTTACATTAATGTGATATTTAGGAATCTGATGCTAGATGGAACTGTACTGATTTATATGGACGACATTATTATACCATCCAAAACCGAGGAAGAAGGGCTAGAAAAATTACAACGTGTTCTAAAGGTTGCATCAGAGTACGGTTTGGAGTTTAATTTTAAGAAGTGTCAGTTTTTAAAACCGCAAATAGAATTTTTAGGCTATAGAATCCAAAACGGAACTATACAACCCTCTGTATCTAAAACGGTAGCTGTACAAAAATTTCCACAACCACAAACTGTTAAACAAGTACAAAGCTTTTTAGGCCTTACTAGTTATTTTCGGAAATTCATACCCCACTATTCAAAAATCGCAAAACCGCTTAGTGATCTACTAAGAAAAGACGTTGCATTTAAGTTTGAATCTGAACAAAAGGAAGCTTTTCAAAAACTTAAAGATATTTTAACTCAAGAGCCAATTTTGCATCTCTATCAACAGGGATCAGTTTTAGAACTCCATACAGATGCTAGCAGTCAGGGATTAGGAGCAGTGCTGCTGCAACAGGGAACCGACAATAAGTTTTATCCTATTCATTATTTTAGTCGAAAAACATCCCCACAACAAGAAAAATATAGTAGCTATGAATTAGAAGTTTTGGCTGTGATCGAAGCATTAAAAAAATTTAGACATTATTTACTGGGTTCTAAGTTTAAAATTGTGACTGATTGTTCCGCTTTTCAACAAACTATGAGTAAAAGAGATCTTACACCAAAAGTTGCAAGATGGGCTTTACAATTAGAGGAATTTGATTACCAAATAGTTCACAGATCAGGAAAACAAATGGCACACGTAGATTCTCTTAGTCGAAACGCAGTACTTGTTGTTACTCGTTCATATAGTGAAGTGACCACTAAAATAGCCAATGCTCAAAATCAGGACGAATTCCTTAAGAAATTAAAAGCTTTGATAGATAAACAAGAAGACGGTGAACACATTGTGAGAAATGGAGTTTTATACAAATACGATGATGGTAGAGAATTGCTCATAGTCCCAGAAGCATTACAAAGAGAAATTATTCGAGAAATTCACAATAAAGGACATTACGCTGTGGCTAAGACGGAAGAAATTTTAAAGCAAGAATTTTACATACCAAAGTTGAGGTCAAAAATAGAAAGTGTGATTGCCAATTGCGTGGAGTGTATTCTTTGTAATAAGAAACGTGGGAAAGGTGAAGGTTTCCTTAATCCCATCCCAAAAGAAAATTTGCCTTTAAGTATATATCACATAGATTTCATTGGCCCTATGCCTTATACAAATAAGAACTATCAGCATATTTTTTCAATAGTCGACGCTTTTACAAAATTTGTCTGGTTGTACCCGGTTAAATCAACATCTACTCAGGATGCAATAACTAAACTTAAGCTTCAACAATCTACTTTTGGAAATCCGACGAGAATAATAACAGACAGAGGTTCAGCTTTTACCTCAAAAGAATTTGAAACATACTGTCAGGATGAAAATATTGAACATTTCAAAATTAGCACTGGAATTCCTCGCGGAAATGGACAAATTGAAATAATGCATAAAATTTTAATACCCATTCTATCAAAACTCTCAATAACAGACCCTACCAAATGGTATAAACATGTTGCATCAGTGCAAAAAATAATCAATAGTACTGTTTCGAGGAGTACAAAGTTTACCCCGTTTGCGCTTTTAACTGGTGTAAAATTAAAAGATACAACTGATTTACATTTAAAGGAAATATTGGAAGAAGAATACACAAAAGCAATGATGGAAGATCGAAATAATATGAGAGAAGAAGCAAGGGAAAACATTTTGAAGATGCAAGAAGAGAATCGCAAAAGTTTCAACAAACGAAGAAAAGTGGCGCGCATCTACAAACTTGGTGAATTAGTGGCCATACAACGGACGCAGTTTGGAACTGGACTCAAACTAAGACCAAAGTTTCATGGACCGTATCGGATTGTCAAGGTTAAACCTAAGGATCGGTATGACGTTGAAAAAGTTGGATGTCATGACGGACCAAATACAACTTCCACAGCAGCCGATTTCATGAAAGCATGGTCTTCAGACTAAAAGAAAAAAAAATGTTTATTGTTTTATCCAGATACTGTTTTCTTTTTTTTATTCTTTCAGATTTTTCTACTTTAACTTTCGAGGACGAAAGAGACGTCAGGATCGCCGAATGTAGTGACGAGCGCCTGTTGGCGAGCGCCATCTGCTGGTTGTTAGACGGAGTTGACGCTGGTTAGACGGAGGGCAGATCAGACGGATCTGGACGAGAGTAAAGAAGTGTGAGATCAGACGGATCTGGACGAGAGTAAAGACGTGTCAGATCAGACGGATCTGGACGAGAGGAAAGACGTGTCAGATCAGACGGATCTGGACGAAAGACGAGACGCGACGTATTCGACGAAATCTACTGAATGTTCAATTCTTTTATGTTAATGTATATATATCCTAAATGTAATTAAATGTGCGTTCTAAAATAGTAGTGATTTCTGAGTCCTACATATATATATATATATATATATATATATATAAAACTTTCATTTTAATTTTTCTAGAAGGCAAACAAAGTTCTGGTGCTCGACCGACTTTGAAATGAAATGACTAGAGCTATGATGTCATAATTCTACGTCAACCTTTTAAAAACGCATCTGCTGTCAAAGAAGCAAGCATAATTATTATGTAGTACTAGTTAAAAAAATATATGTTATTAAAATTGCCCTTTATGTTTTATTCATTGCCTACGCAATTGCGAGCTTCAAAACCCCCTAACCAAAACAACATGATGATCTCACATGATAAAAAAAAAGGACATCTTTGTAACTTTTTTTTTTATTTATTATCGCATCTTCACAAAATTGGTGTCAATGGAAATGGATTAAAGGGGCAGGTTTGTTGAGAGAAACTGATCAAGGGAATTAATTAATTACTACCTCGAAATTTTTCCATTACGGGATTCGAGCGTTTTTAATAATTCGATTCAGCAGGCCTTTTTATGCAAGTGTATCAAATTTCGTTCCAAAATTCGTTGTAGTTCTTGAGATATACTTAATTTTGTCTTCCGAAAACTCCACTAAAAAGAGCCAACCCACCAGGGACCATATATTAAGTAAGTCTTTAATTTTTTTAATAATGTAAGCAAAAAGAAAAAAAAAATCGATTAAATATTCCTACAGTCACTCTGTCCTGTAATCAAATTTTATATCTTTTAAGTGAAAAAAATTCATTTTTTTAAGAAACCAAAATTTATATTAAATTAAAATCGTCTGATTGAAAATAAATTTATTATTTATCTAATTGCGATATTATAATTACCGTTGAAGCTCGCTCTTCATAAAGAGTAGATCTATAAATTTAAAAAAAAAAATAATATAGGGTCCCTTAAAAACTGGTTTTTGCAAATCGACCAAGGGAATTTTAAATTTTTTCTTGTCTAGATTTTAAAAGTTACTTGAGATATAAGCACAATTTTTTGAATTCAGATATTTTAGCATGTCAGTTTTGCACCCATATAAAAATTTTAATATGTTACTATTCACTTTTTTTCCCATTTTCATGTTTAAAACTTCATAAAAAATATTAAATTTGTGTTATTTATACGTTTATTTCATGATTTAATGAAAGATGATAATTTTCTTTTAGTGAGTGAAAAAAGTTTTGAAAAATATATAATAGTTTCCAAGATATCGCTGAAAGTGCATAAATTTCATTTTGCATTATAAGCACCATTTTTGAAAACCCTATTAACTCTCGACATTATTATCAGAATTTCATAAAATTTTATTTAGAAATTAATTAAAAGCTTATAAATCGATCCGGCTAAAAATTTCGAGATAGTAGTTAATTAAACATGTTAATTAACTACTACCGAGTTAATTAACCATGCTAATCTGTTTTTCCTTATCAAGAACATACAGTTATAGGTGTTAGTCAAGTTATAATTTAAAAGAAATTTTAATTAACCAATTCTATAAAAATTACATTCTTTAAGTAAACATGGGTTCTTCACATGCAAGCAAGGGAACCGCACATAGACTGAAGAAAAACTCCGGAAACAGAGTATTTATTTGCATTTATTAAGCGACCTTGAATATCCTTGACTATGCTATTGTCACCTGTAACTATAGAACTAAGATAAGTAATAGTTGGACAGTATGAAATTTGTGACAAAAAATTTCTAGATGGGATTTATGGGAGGTTCCATTACTTAGTACAGGCATATATTTGATCTTTTCGCTGTTTATGATAAGTCCCATGCTATTAGCAGCATGCTCTAAAAAAAGAAATGCATCTTTTAATGCGGAAACAGTTCTTGAAATGATGCCAATATCGTATGCATAAGCCAAAATTTGTGTTGATTTTGAGAAAATACTGCCTCTCATGTTAATTTTTGAATCTCTTACGACTTTCTCTAAAGCAACGTTAAAAAGAAGACAAGATAACGTATCACTTTGCCTGACTCCATTATTTACACTAATTTCTTCTGATAAAGATACAAAGAATTTGACTCTGCAAGTGGTATCGGACATACTTGCAACTACAAGTCTAATTAGTTTCAGTGGTATTTGAAATTCAGCTAGAGCATGCCTTTAAATACAGTCTTTCAAGAAACCCCACAGCAAAAATCGCATGGTGTAAGAGCAGGCGATCTAGCGGCCAAATTGTTTGAAAATAACGACTTATCACACAAACTTATGTGAAATGGCATTGTAAGAAAATCCGAACTGTTCGAATAATGTGAGGTGATGCACCTTATTTTACTCGTCTCGTCATACATAAAAAATGGCATTTTGAAGGCAGCGTCGCTGCTGCAACTTGGAAATTACAAAATGTGGCAACATACGAAGATATCTTCTCCCATTTACAGAGCATGTAATCGGTCCTGACTTGTTGATTGAAAAATATAGATTTAACATAAATGTAGCTCTACAACTGCACTACGCTGTCACTTTAGTTGTGCAACGGAACTTCTTGAATCAGGTATCTTGCTCTAACCGTCATTCGTGTGTGTTCACTTGTCCATTTAAATAAAAATGTACTTCATCGCTCCACAGAATATTCCAGGCACACATTCATGTGCGCAAATGTTAGCCGACTTCTTGAATGGCCCTATTGCACCCTCGGAATCTTGTACGTGTAGTAGCGCAAAATTTGACGCATCACTTCTTGCACCATGGAAAATGATATGCTGTCTCCATTTGCAGTGGCTAGCACATTTGCATTATCATATGGCGAATGGTTTGCTAAATCTACACTAGCAATATATCCAACGCAAGAAATACCCATTTGTTTTCAAAATTTGCCAGAAAGAATGTCGAGTCTTCCTGTTGCTAAAATTTTTAAAATCATTTCGTGAACGCCACGATCCGACATTGGTCTACGTCTAACATTTTTCTGTTTCCGAATTTCTCGAAGAGCTGCAGCTGCATTGCTGTTATTTTCATAAAATAATTTTAAAAGAAGAGCCTTTTCTTTCGAAGTTATCATTCTCCACAAAGCCTAGATTATAATATTTTTCAAAAACAATAACCTTTTCTAATATCAAAAGGAATCACTGATATTATTAGTTAATTTTTTTTTAAAAAAATCATCAGTTGATTTTAAGCCTATTTCAGGGTTTCTAAGTTTGACTTCATTGTCATTTCTACGTAGTTCGTCGAAAATTTGAATAAAAAGTAATCTTCTAATCTAAGTTTGTTGAAATTTTATAATTTCATGTGTTTTACCTGAATTGACCGAAATTAATAGAATGAATCTGCAAAAATTTACTTTTACCAACTGCGGAATAAATTTTCTTTTTGTTTTTATAAAAAAAAACCCCTGCAAAAATCGCCTTAGATTTTGGCGCAGAGCTAACCTATTGACGAAGTTGTGAACTTTGTTTCGATTTTCGTCCAGTGCGTAATTCATACTACATATTATTTGCCAATGGATTCTATAACCGGCCGCGCTTTTGCGCATGCGTCAGGATGGGTTTAATTCGTGTCAAAATAGGGGTGAGAGGAAGATGGAAGGAAATATTTACATTTAACAATAAAGTAAATTCGGATTATTCACAGATTAAATTAAAGTAAAATAATAAGGTCCGAAACGACACGATACTCACATACAAATAAAAGGAAGAAGAAGAAGAAGAAGAAAAAAAAAAAAAAAAAAGAAAAAAAAAACGAAGGAAAAAGTATCTAAGCAAGGTCAAAGAGTGATGAAAAATTCCGAAAATGCGCTCATCCTTCAGCGTATCACCTTTTAGTGAGACAGAACCGACGAAAAATGGTCGTCTCAGGATACTGCATCAAACAGAACTAATATGTTTCGTTTGGAGCCACAGAACTGGATCTAGAGCCTTTAGAATAGGCGAACTTTAACTATAACAATCATGTATATCATAGTAAGATTTAATATTTGTATTCCTTACTAAAGAGAGGTTCATTTAAATTTGAAGTTTATTTAAAAAGAATAATTAAGGTGGGGCCTCCATAACTTGGTTGCCTAGAGCAACAATATAAAAATAAAATGTTCCTTTTTCGACAATAAAAGGATTGCTCCAGTCAATTAAGGAGTTTTTAAAAACCATTACATTTTTTTAAATCGACATTTGACAAAAAAGACATTAGTTTAAATTGAAATTTATAACAAATTTAGAGTATAAAAATTATACAGAAAGAATTAAACAAAACAAAAAAATGTTTTGAAAATAATGGCAACATTTGAATGTTTGATGTATGCATGTTTGCTCTGAATTGCAAATTTAAATAAATGTATCTTTAATGGCAATAATAATTAATATCTTAATTAGATAAATGCTATAAAAGGTGTTTAAAATTAAATAATGTATAGCATCTGCTATTATTATCTGCTGCCCAAAGGATGCATTTGGAATTCTGTTATTCATATGATTTTTTAAGTTAAAAGTATTAAAAATTATTACAAAACTGCTTTATGATTATTTCTGGAAGATATTGCGGATATTTATGATAATAAAAGCATAAATTGTTTGAATAGAAAATATATCTAATTTTTTTCATTATATTTATACTAGGGGCCTTCGTCCCCTGCTCGCCAACCCCGTTGCAGTCAGTCTTCGAATCACGCATGTCCTAAGAATAGTGGAGTTTCTTGAAGAACTGATTCCCTCCCTTTAGACAACAAAAGTAAATGGTTAAACTGTTTTTAAAATGCCACAAACAAAAAAATCTCAATTCAAAATAAAAAAAAAACATTAAGAATTAAAAATATTGAATAAAAATTTTCTTAAAACCGTTAAAACATACTATTTCATTTTGTGTAATTTTACTAAGAGCATTTTTAAAAACAATATTTTTAATGCTGTCTGCTTTAGCCTGGATTCTAACTCCAACTCTAGATTTCGTTCTGGATAAAACTACAGACAATTGGCCATGTGAAAATTGCACTATGATCATTAATAATCAAACAAACCTCGTCAAAACTCTGACTTTGTGATTTCCGCTAACGTAGCATCTTCACGATCAGTTTTTCTTTTACAAATATCAGATTCTTGCTCCGCCTTTCTTAACATCTGATATCGCTGAACGTCCCATTATTATCATTAAAAATAAATAATAATAAATGCAAGTTTAACATGTATATTGCTCGCCGAGAGACGAAAAATCTGTTCCTCGAAAAAGTTTATAAACAAACCGGAAAACTATTCATTAGCGTTGACACAAAATGTATGTTAAAAATTAAATAAAGGATATTTTTTAAACTCCTTTGATGTTAATTAAAGCCTATTTTCCTTTTTCATCACCATTTTGACGTCAAGTGCAATATAAATATTTACTATGATGTAATAATAATTTTCATAAATATTTCAGATAATACTGCCAAAACAAATCTCATACACAATGGATCAGGTGTCTCGCTATCTACCAATCACAAACTGAATTAAACACAATGTTTTCATAATTTTTTTTTAAATATAACCTTCCAGGTTTGGCAACAATTTATTCCAAAGCCTAAAGGAAGTATCATATAAATAAAATATAACAATTTAAATCGAAATATTAATAAAAAATTATATATATAAAGAAGAAAAACAATGAAGGGTACCAAAATTAACACAAAACTGCCCAATTTTGTTTTCCCATAGGTGATATTTACACACTATAAAAGTTCCAAATAAACCTAGGTTTAAGCATCAAAACAAAAATTGATCAATTTACTGCATCGTGATTTAGGATTAATGGTTTTAATACCAATAAATCGATTTAAATAAATATATATTTTGATAAATCTCAAATCCACACATCAGTACCTTAAATATGATCACAATGCCATTTTGCAACTCAACTATCAAAGCAATAATGAATAACACACAAAGCTAGTTTTATCATGCAATAGATATTGTTACTCTAGTTGACAATCAATAGAGAGCTAAGAGACAATCAGTAAATGATTTGATTTTGATTTGATTTGGTTTGATGTTTTATGGCACAAGAACCAAAATGAAGGTTATACTGCGCCAAACAAGTTTATTTCTAATTAAAAGTTAAATAAAATCAGTTTCTATAAAAGTGATAAAAAAAAACATTGGTAAAACGATGATAAATTACAGAAAGTCAAAACGAAGCCAAGATGGTAAGTTCAAATTAAGGAATAAAAACCTATAGATTTTAAAAAGACAAAAAGGTTCTCATGTGGATCTCTACCAAGCAATAAGGGCAAAGTCACCGCTGTTGTTTTGAAGTAAAATAAGCGCTGCGCATTAAAATAAGGGCATTCAACAAGGATATGAAAAACTGTTATTCCACAGTCACAATGCGGGCATGTTGGCAATTGTTCATTTAGTAACAGATGTCTATGTGTGAATCTAGTGTGACCGATTCTCAGACGAGTAAAAACTGTGTCATGTTTTCGATAATTCAAAGAAGGCCAGTTTTCTATGATAGGCTTGCAAGTATGAAGTTTGTTTAGAGTTTCTGAATCCCACTGAGTTTGCCAGTTTTTGTAAAGACATATTTTTGCCTGTTTCTTCAAATCGCATGCAGGTATGGGTGTTTCCAAAAAACGAGTTGCGGATTTGGCACTCTTATCAGCCTGCTCATTCCCACATGGGATGGTATCCAATAGAATAAGACTGTAAAGCCACGAGAGATAATTTTATAAAATAGGTCTAAAATCTTTAAAATATTTGGATGAGCATGATTTTGGAGTGATTTTAAAGACTGTAAAACACTTAAAGAATCAATGTAAATAATATAGCTTCCACTAGGTCTATTTAAAATTTCTAATAAAGCATGCAAAACTGCAGTAGTCTCAGCAGTAAAAATGGAGCAACATGAAGGAAGTTGAAAACATGACATTTTATCTGGGAAAACCACAGCAAATGAGGCATGGGTAGATGTCTTAGATCCGTCAGTTGTAAACAGGAATGAAAGATTGATAATGAGACCTGTGTTCGAGGAATAATTTTTGATAAACAATATCTGCTGTGTCCAATTTGTTAAAGCTTTCAAAAGGATTAAGAAAATAAAAGGTATGGGTTCTCCATGGGGGGATACTGTTAAATGGATGTGGGGATAATTCTAGATGGTTCATATTAAGTTCTGATAAAATAGTGTGCACCCTGGTAAAAAATGTAGGTTCAAAGTTCTTTCTAGCTTCTTGTAAACGAAGGAGAAAAGGTCGAAGTTTAAAATCATAATATGGATGGCAAGGATGAGACTGAATTCTAAAATAATAATGTAAAGAAAGCATTTGTCTTCTAAGTTGTAAATCTGGTTCGTAACACTCAACATATAAACTTTTAACAGGAGAAGTGCGGAAAGCTCCAGAGCATATTCTAAGAGCTGCATGGTGAACAGGGTCAATTTTTTTCAGTATGCTTTTTCTAGCTGAGCCATAGATTGCGCACCCATAATCTATTTTTGAAAGGATGGTAGCTCTATAAATTCTCAGCAATGAAGTTCTATCAGCTCCTTAAGATGTATTAGAAAGAACTTACAAGATATTTAATGCCCTCTCACATTTTTTTCGTAAAAAAGTTAGGTGGGATTGAAACGTCAGCTTTTTGTCGAAAGTGATTCCTAAGAAACGAATTTCATTTAGAAAAGGAATTTTTTGACCATATAGAATAATTTCAGGGTCTGGATGAAGATTTCTCTTCCGACAAAAATGTACTCCCGATGTTTTTGCCGTTGAGAAAGTGAAACCATTTAAATCTGACCATTGTTTAATTTTGTTCACAGCCGTTTGCAGTTGTCTCTCTATAAAACACATATGATTTCCCATGCAAGAAATGTATAGGTCATCTACATAAAGGTATCCTTTGACGTATGGTGGAAGCTGGTTTAAAATGCTATTGATTTTTATAATGAAAAGTGTTACACTTAAAACACTCCCTTGTGGGACACCTTCTTCTTGGGTAAAAATATCAGAAAATTCATTTCCTAGTTTAACTTTAAATTGTCTCAATCGTAAAAAATTTTGAATAAAAATTGGTAAGTTTCCTCGTAAATTTAAGTCGTAGAGATCTTTCAGGATGCCATATCTCCATGTGCGATCGTAGGCTTTTTCGATATCGAAAAAGATGGCTGCCAAGTGTTTCCTCTGTAAAAAAGCAGAACGAATATCGTTTTCTAAACTTAAAATATTGTCTAAAGTTGATCTTCCTTTTCTAAAGCCACTTTGGAATTGACTAAGAATTTTGTTTGTTTCCAAGAAGTATATAAGTCGTCGGTTAATCATTTTTTCTAAAAGTTTGCACAGACAGTTTGTTAAAGCTATTGGGCGATAGTTCAAAGGATTCGTGAGATCTTTATTGGGCTTTAAGATAGGAATAATTATTGCCTGTTGCCAAGAAGACGGAAAATATTGTTCCTTCCAAATTCGATTAAAGAGATACAACAAGTTTTTCTGCGATTCGTAAGTTAGATGCTGGATCATTGCATAGCTGATGTTATCTGGGCCAGGAGAAGATTTATGAACATTTGATAAAGCAAACTGAAGTTCTTGAAAAGTAAAATTACTATTGTAAGGTAAATCAGATTGGGACTCAAAATTCAATTTTTTGTTCTCAGAAAGTTTTTTGAAATTTAAAAAATGTGGATTATAATTTTCACTGGAAGATGTACTTGCTAAAGTAGAAGCTATTGTATTGGCTATGTCTTTTAAATTTGATATAATCTGATTATTAAAGTTTAATATTGACACAGTATTAGAAAAAGGAGTGCCTGTAGCTTTTTTAACTTTTTGCCAAAGTTCTCGGCTTGAAATAGGAACTTTTAAGGCTGAAACAAATTTTTGCCACGACATTCTACGACTATATCGTTGAATATGTCGAGACTCTGCTTTGGCTCTTTTGTATGCAATTAAATTTTCGGTTGTGGGATATCTTCGAAAGTTGTTCCATGCTTTCCTCTGTTTCTTACGGGCTTGTTGACAGTCACTATTCCACCATGGTTTACTTTGCTTCTTCCGAGTGCATTTAGTCTGCGGGATGGATGCATTTGCAGCGTGGATTATAGTTTGGGTAATTAAGTCTAATGCTTGATCTATAGAATAATTTTTTACCATATTTTTATTTATTTTTGAAAGAACAGAGAATGTATTCCAGTCAGCTGCTGTGAATATATATCTAGATGGTTGATAATAATTATGATGGTTATGTCTATTGTCAGTTATAATCAGAGGAAAATGGTCACTGTTGTGGAGATACTTGTCTACAGTCAGATTTAGAAACGGTAAGATTGATGGAGAACAAATGGCAAGGTCGATTGCATGGAAGGATTTTGTAGGCTGGTGGAAATAGGTTAGTTCATCTCTATTTAGAAGGCATAGATTGTGATCCTGTAAAAGCTTTTCAATCTGTAAACCTCTTGCATTGGTGTCAGAATTTCCCCAAATGAGGCTATGGCCATTAAAATCGCCGATGATAAGAAACGGAGAAGGAAGTTGTTGAATTAAAGAATTTAAATCGGTTTGATGGATGTATTCATTAGGAGGTAAATATAAATTACATATGGTTATCAGGGATTTTACATGTATTCGAACAGCAATAGCCTGTAAATTTGTGTTTAAATTCAACGGAGTGGACGGGTGGCCGCTTGCAACAAGCAGTGCAACTCCACCTGTAGCTCTATCATTTATATGATTTTTGCAAGATGCAGTGTAGTTTGAAACATGGATATTATCACCCGGTTTCAGATGGGTCTCCTGTAAAGCGACACAAACTGGTGCATAGGTATTGATGAGATCTTTTAAGTCTGAAATTTTATTTTTTAGCCCACGACAATTCCAGGAAAGAAAGTCTGCCATTAAATGGGAGAAAAAACTGCTTTATAATTTCTTAGAGGAAACCGATTCGTTCGAGTCACTAAAGGACATTTCTTCGTCAGACAAGTGAACACTGAAGAGAGGATCACTGTCCGAGTCTTTGTCTTTAATTTGTTTCTGTTCTTTTAAGAAGTCTTCCTGTGTTAAGGAATGTTTTGTTGAAGACTTCGTTTGGGCTCTACGCTCTGTTAAAATTCTAGTACGTTTATCGGCTTTTGTTTCTTTAGCTTGTTTAATTTGGTCAGATTTTTTGTTTGCTTTCTTAGCCTCAACTTTCTGCTTGGTGCTTGGTTTAGATTTCCCAGTTTCAATGGATGCAGAAGTATTTTTGAGTGGGGAATTCTTAACTATCGGTTTTAATTTAGATAATGGGGGGAGGGGGGCAAATTATTTTTGTAATGCTTTCGTCAGTCAGTGTACTTGAGGAAGTTACAGATTTCACTGCATTGCTATAAGAAAGTGGTCTTTGTTCAGGTGTTAACAGCTTTTTAGCTTCAAAGTATGGTATGTTTTTCTTTATTTTCAGTTCTTGGATTTTCTTTTCTAATTTCCATTGTGGACAATCTCGGAAGTCAGATTGATGTGGTTGTTTACAATTTACACATTGCGGGTCTGCAGTGCAATCATTAGCGTGATGGCCAGCAGTTGCACATCTAGAACAGGTCTGTGTCCCTCTACAAGCCGTCTTGGAATGACCGAAACGTTGGCAGTTATAGCACCTGATAGGATTAGGTATATAGGGGCGTACTTTGCAGTTTAAGTAGCCTGCTTTAATGCTGGATGGTAATTTTGTTGTATTAAAAGTTAAGATAATACTATTAGTGGCAACTAGAGCATTTCCTTTTATCATAAAAATGCGTTTCACTGCAATTACACCTTGGCTGCCAAGGCCATCAAGAATTTCACTTTCAGGAGAATTCAAGAGTTCCTTTTCAGATATAACACCACGGCAGGAATTAAGTGTCCGGTGAAGTGTTACAGAAACGGAATGATTTAAAAACGATTTGGCTTGCAAAAAGGATTTGGTTTGAAGAGCAGAAGTTGTTTCAATCAATAAGTCGCCCGACCGAAGTTTCTTGACTGATTTTGGACTACCGCCAATACCTTTCAAAGCTTTTTCAACGGCAAAAGGAGATAATTCAGAAAGTTTTCCATCAGGAATGGAGAGAATAATAAAACGAGCAGTTTCAGATAACGGTTCAGTGTCAGAAGTAAAAAAAACCCATAAGAGTCAGATAAAAGTTCGGGTCTCGACGGCACCGCCCACCATGGAGCCCAACCAGGGGAAGGCAGCCACCGGCTCCAGACATTCCCAGCCTCGGCGCTTACCATGGTGCTAGCCGGAACCTATACGCTGAGAGTCACCCCCGGGGACAGTGACCACCCTTAACGCCAAGCCCAAGAAGTGACCCCTTCGCTTAATCTCCTTGAGCAGCCCAGTCAAATGTCTGGGATACCAGCCGATTGATACATCAGGGACCGAAATGTACCACCCGTCTAAAGGGTCGCCACGCACGGCAAACACGTGGGGGGTTTGACTGTCCATGAGAAGCAAACAGAGCGGCGACAGCTTCTCATGGAGAGCTCCCTCGCTTACCGTCGAGGGATGGAAAAATGAAAAAACAGAAGGGGAAGGGGGGATTTAAAGAGAGGAGGAGGGAAAGAAGAGAAAAGGGATAGGGGAGAGTTGGAAGAAAGATTAAAAGATCCCTGGGTACCTCGGGATTGGGACACCCGTACCCACCTAAAGAAGGTGGGCTCCTGAGGGGATCAGTAAATGAAGCAAGTTTCTATAAGCTTTAGCACTTCTGAATTGATAATCATTTTAGATTTATCAATCTCTCATGTCTCCAAATAAAATTATAAACATACATTTAAAATACTTTCAAATATATTCAGGATTATTTGACCAGGTATAATAGTACTTTCTGCAAGGTTCCTAATATTGCCTACTGACTATAAAAAAAGCAAAAACTGTTCAATCATTTAGCAGGCAATTCCTTAAGGCCACTTTCAAATCAAGTTTTCTTCAGATCTAATTTCTTTCAAAGGTATACAATGCTGCATGTATTTTAATTAGTTACACTTAAAATCTATTTCAACAGGTTATATGTTAATAAATAATAAGAATATTTTATTAAATTTCAAAATTTAGCAGCATTTAATAAAAATAATAACTTCTTAGCAAGCCAGATGTCCAAAACAAAGTTCAGATTGAAAGTTTTCAAAAGCAAGATCTATTTTACTTTCAACACCATAATACAGGTGTGTCCCAATAAGATTTAAAATTATCTTGAATATATGCTCTTTATATATATATATACAGGGTGTTCCGAAAAAACGTGAACAAAACGACATGGCAGATCAGTCATACAAGGATCAAAAATCGCATAGGAACATGGGGTCGCAAACGTCTGTAGAGGGCGCGAGAAGGCGTTGCGGTGCAGACACGAGCCGAGCAAAAGGAGATTGAATTCATTCGAGTCGTGGATGCGTTGGGCGTAACATGGCTAGTTACACGCACCGCGAATTGGCTGACACGTATTTAGTTTACGGCATGGCCAACTGCAATGGACGAGAAGCCTTGCGAATGTATCGTCAAAAATATCCTAGTAGAAAGATGCCTAGCCGCTCATTCTTTGCCACAATTCACCGAAGATTGTGTGAAACCGGCTCGTTAGACGTGCACAAGCCAGATTCAGGTCGCCAACGAATATCTCGGACAGTTGATGCTGGAGAAAGAGTTGTCCAAGCACTTCAGCGTAATCCTTCAACAAGTATACGAGTTGTATCCCGAGAGACCCATATTCCCCGAACTATCGTCTGGCGCATTGTACACGACGAAGGACTTGACCCATATCATTTACGCGTCCAGGCACTTCAACCTGGGGACTACAGCAGTCGTATAGATTTTGCGCGGTGGTATGTGCAAAAAAAGGCTACCGACCGACATTTCGCTGCAAGTGTTCTGTTCACGGATGAAGCTGCATTCTCATTAGAGGGTGTGATGAATTGTCACAACTTGCATAGGTGGGCAGATGAAAACCCGCATGCTACACGTCCGCACAACGAAGATTTTCCGTGAACGTGTGGGCTGGCATTGTAGGAGACCGTTTAGTTGGTCCGTACATTCTACCAGACAGACTGAAAGGTTCCACGTATCTAACATTTTTGCAAGAGGTTCTGCCAGACATGCTGAATGATGTTCCGATGCCTATTCGTCGACGCATTCAATTTCAACACGATGGCGCTCCCGCACATTTCAGTACACACCTGCAGGCTACTTTTCCGGGCGGCTGGATTGGTCGCGGTGGACCAATTGTATGGCCACCACGACCACCAGACCAGTTTCCCGTGAATTTCTTCTTATGGGGCTTTTTAAAAGGACTTGTGTATGAAACACCAGAAGACTTGGTAGGAAGAATCGTTGAAGCAGCGGGATGTGTTCGAGATACACCTGGTATCTGAGGTGCACAATTCCATGCCAGGCATGTCTCGATGCATCTGGTAAACACTTTGAGCACCTCCTGTAGGCGCAACGTTTGGCATGCATAAGTCGCATGTCAGTAGACAATTATCAATAAAATGTTCTGTTTTGATTTTGTTTCTTCTCTTTGTGTTATGCATTATTTTAGACGCCCTTTAGCGGCTCCGCATCGCAGTTGCGACCCCATGTTCCTATGCAATTTTTGATCCTTGTTGTATGACTGATCTGCCATGTCATTTTGTCCACGTTTTTTCGGAACACCCTGTATATATACACACACTTTATTTTTATTATGTCTTATAAAAATAGAAACTCCTGCTTACTGCAATGCAGCACCTTTTAATCATGTTTCGAATTAGCAAAAAAGTAAAAATTTATGCTTTTTTGGCATAAAAATTGAAATTTATGCCAATTTCAGTTTTAATTAAAACTATTATGTCAATCAACATAAGAACAAGAATCTTTCATTCAACAAAATAAACAAAAACAATTTTTCATAACCTTTAATATTGCAAGGAAATATACATTTTTAAAATGTCAATCACAAAATGCTTAACTGCCATTTGATTTTGTGAATGTTCGACAAAAATATACATTTCAATTACATTATTTACAAAAAAGAAAAATGAATTGCAAATCATGAACCTTCAAGGAATGCTAATAACAAAAAGAAATAATGTAAACATAGAATATTGTTATATATCTAACATAAATATCTCATAGATAGCAAGCAACAAAAAGAAAAAATAAAATTCCAATTTTCTAATTTATACTCAGCACCACATGCCATATTATAACCAGCCAAAAACACCAATTTATAAAATTTCAGTTAAAAAAATCATAATAAGCAATGAAAAAAAATTTAAAAGTGCTATTTTCTTTTAAAGCAATAATATAAATCTATAATTATATTCCACAACATCAAATACGTCAATACACATATATTGTAGCAACAGAATAGCATTTATAATACAAGTATCCAAGGTATGAAATGACAAATGGGGAAGTTAAAGGAAAGAAGCCAGAATCATGAGAGAATTTAATGTCTTGATACAGCACCTGTAACAGCATCAGATAAAAATACTAGTAACATGTTAATAAAAAGAAAAATTGAAAAGGCATAACTATCGACTAGGTAGCAAAACCAAATCGCACCAAAACATTTCACAACTCTTGAAATTGTTCATCACAAAAGAACATTTCACGACTTACACCTTTGTAAAAACAATACTTATATACAGCTGTAATTCAGATAATTTACATGAGTGAACTACCTAAAAACACATATTAATATAAAATGACATGAAAGGAGAAGGAGGCAGTTTAATTTAAATTTTGAATTGTAATGAAAAATGGGAGATTTCCTCCTCATAAGGGTTACCATTCAGACCCCCCCCCTCCCATGATGCGTGAATCCATAATAAATGATGCTGTCTCAGTCAATTTCATGCAAGTTAAATTGTCTTTAATAAAAAGTTTATTTTACACACATACACAATATATAAACATATAGATATACTCCATTTCTGACATTAAACAGCTTCTAATGCATTTAAATTTGCAAGCCAAAGAATTAATTACATTTTAGAAGATACACAAGTATGGAGTTTTGATAAATCTGTCATCAATAAAAATGTTATATACTTTAAAACATTTGTTAGAAAATTTGTTGTAACATGTACAGTAACAAACACTGTAAGCTCACAAGTCAAATTTTCAACAAGGGTATAAATTTTTTTTTTTTTTTAAATAAAGCATACAACCATAAACAAAAATCTGAGAAATAAAATTTACAGAAAAAATTATAAACAAATAAGCACAACTAATAATATAAATTTATATATATACATTATATATTCTTTTTCTGTACAAATAAATTTGCTGGATTAAACAAGTGAATAGCAGATACCTATCGGGTTCTAAATAAGAGGAAGCAAAAAACAAGTTTTTTTAAAACTTATTTTCTGAAACATAAGCTTCAAAATTAATTTTATAAATTCTGCCATCAATAATTTATCAAAATTTTAGATTCATTAAAACATGGAACTAAAATTCATTTAAATAATAATAAAAAAACCCTTTGTTCACAAATACTAGCTTACACTACAAAAGAAATATGATAACAAGGTTTGTAATAAAATTAGACATTTTGTAGAAAAGGAACTATAATCCAAATTTTCCAATAAGTCAGGGATAAAAAAAAAAAAAGTAGATTTATTTAGTTTAATAAAAATGTTTATTTTTGGAAAGTATTTTAATTGGAAAATTTTACTTTGTTCAATAAAACTAAATAAAACACCCTGGGATAACAAAAATGGGAAAAAAAAAAAAAAAAAATCAAAACAATTTTATATTTTTATAAATAGAAATTTATAATGTCAAGCAATGTTGTTAATAAGTGATTTGAAACAATAAATGCAAATGACTTACAGCCATTTCAATTACTCAAATGAAAATTTTAAACACTGCACTTTATTAAGATGGGTGTCCAGTAAACTGGAACAATCTTTACAAAGGGGGAGATAGGAAACATTTGGTTTGAAAACTCTCATATTTGATGATTAGATGATCATAGAAGCCCTTTAAGAAATATTAATGAATGATAAATGAGAATGGAACAAAATGATTCACTCCAATTCTTAAATACACACACCTGAACATCAATTATGCAAACATGGATAAAGAAACAATAATTTTGTCTTCATTTGAATATTATATTCAACAGAACATGCAAATTTCAATTCTATTTACAACTCTGAATATAAAGGATTAATATATTTTTTCCTCTTTTAGAATTATAATCAGGTCAGAGCCTATAAACTAAAAGCAAGGGTCCTACTCTGATATACATAGATATCTGAAAATACAATTTATGCATATCACAATATAATTAACTTTTTTTCTTTTGTAAAACACCATTCATAACTTTATATATGTATTAAAAAATGGCACAAAGAGAAATTAGTTCAAATAATAGAATAATTTAAGAAACTAAGATATTTTTTTTAAATGATTTTATGGTTATCAAAACCAAAGCCTTACCACAAGAACCCTAATATTCCAATATAAAAACAAGACCACTTATTCACCGGAACATCACCTTGATTTTTTTGCAACAGCTGATGAAAATTAAGCACCAGCCTTACCCAATTCTTTCAGAACAATTCTTCATAGATTATTTCAAGTTGAAACCCAAATTATATCTACAAAGTTGTCACCAGTCACTGAAAAATGTACACAGTATATTGGATATCAAAATATCCTTATTTGGCAATCATTAAAAATGAAGACAAGGTAAAACATAGGATTATTTTATAAACAAACTATATAAACAGTTGGCAGTTGTAAAATATTACACTGATAGATAAATGATATGCGCATGAATTAAAAACTATGTACAATGGGGAAGGAAAAAAAAAAAAAAAAAATATAGATAACACTGATAGCTATGAACACACTTTTGTATCGTAGATACATGTTAGGAAAACCGCCTATCCTCACTGCGTATCCTCTCAGAGCGTCGTTTAGTGTCTTTCGGTTTGCGACAAAACTGGCAAATGAAAATGTCAGGCACATTGTTTGGCCTGATTTTAGCACAAGACATGTGTATCCAGGTTCCACAAAGAGTGCATTCAATCATAGGACGGCCTCTGAATGGCTTCATGCAGTAGCAAGTGATGAGATTCCAAGAATCATCTAAGATAGAAAAAAAAGTTAGTGAAATATACTTATATAAAGAAACATTGATCATTTTCCTCTCTAAAATCATGAAACTTTGTCAGATTACTGTTTCTTGCAGCTTTTTCCCCAATAAAGATTTTTGTTTCATAACCTCAAAACCTTACTTTCTCTTTAAAATTGAAAACTTAACATTAAAAATAAATAATAATTAAGTAGCTTTATTAAAATAGCTAAAGCCAAGACAAAGTGTACACTTTTTGCTCAAGAGCACTGAAATATTAAACAACAAACACTACATAAGCTTTGTACATAGCATTCCACATCTCTAAAAATGATCTTAAGTTGAAAAAATCCTTTCCAAGACATTGTCATGTTATTTAAATAGGTATGACTCAATGGTGATTATAAATACAAATTATTTAGAATTTTGATTCCATTGAAAATTTAATACTTATTTAACAGGAAAATATGAAAAGATACATACCTTGATCAGAATCTGTCTTTCCATCATCATTTGAATATTTATCATCATTATTTTCATTTTCTGAAGAGAAGCTGTCATTGGTCCTATCAGAACTACCTGATGAAAAGGATTCAGCATCCAATTCCTAAAATATACCATTTACATTATAATAAGCTATTTTACATAAAGACAGAAAAAAAGGAACAAATATAAAAATACATGCAGATAAATAGAGATTTTTTAAAAAAATGAAATAAGTTTTACAGAGGTATTAGTTATATAATGAAAGAATTAAAAAGTGAAGAAAGGGTTATGTTGAAAGATAATAAGTAAAATCAATCACTATTTTACAGTGTTTTAAATGATTAGAAATAATTCATATTCAGATATATATACATTTTTAAAAAAAAGTAGACATTCTAGTAGGTACTCTTTGATAATAGATTTTCTTTAATTGCTATGGGAAGTACCTGGGATAAAATGCAACATTTTTTCCTAGCAAAATTTCAAACCGGAACAAGCTTCTATTTTTCTTTACTTTCTAAATGAATAAAACAACATTTTCAGCTAAAATGTAAAAAACATTTCCTGGGTCCGATAGTGAATGAAACTAAATAAGACTATAATTTCAAAAAAAGAATTCAATCAAATATTTCCTATAGGCAAGTATTGCATTATTTGCCAACACACATTACTAAACTTCGTTTCTCCATTAAAATGAAGCATTTCTTTTCCATAAAAAATTTAACATAAATTGAAAACCGGTTTTTGCACAAAACACTGTACACATTTTCTTTTAATATAGTTAAGTAAGAGATGCAACTCAAATTAAAAAGGTCCAATTTTGAGATGGCTAAGATATATGGAGCTTAAAAATTCAATATAAATTCACAAAATAGTTTATTAAAATTTACAAAATTAAATTAATCTTAACAAAAAGCATTTCTAAAACATTTTTTAAATATTAAATTATTTAGGAGAAAATATGGTTAGCCAGAAAACATTAATTTCTATATTTTTTAATCCTATAAATATAACACTGCACTCAGTATACTTACAATTCAATATCCTCAGTACAATTATTTGTTACAGAAAGTTTGAGGTTAATAAGCACCAATAACCAATATGATATATCCAAATTATGATTTCTTCCTATTGTTAGTTCCAGATAAAATCTTCTCACTCCCCCCCTACCCATTCAAATTAAAAAATTTCAGCATATCGACTACAAAATCTTACTCGTAGATGGCCTGAGGTTTTTATATTTACATGAATTTATAAAATGTTATACTAGAATGCATTAAACATAACAAAATTGTGTTCAATTAATTTTGCTTCAACTTAATTGAACAATTTGATCATTAAACATAGGCAACTTCCACTATAAAAATTTCTAGTTTTCCTCTAAATTAATACATGAATTACTAATGAAGGATATCAAGAATGTTAGAAAATTTCAAATAGGATAAATAATTCATTTCTCGCATTTTTTTAAATGTTTGAAGTGATATGTATAAAATTCAATTTCCAATAGGAAATACAACAAAATCACTAGTATTAAAAGAATGTGCATATTACAAAATTACTTCAACAGTTCTCATCCTGAAAGTCAATAAAATAAGGATGAAACTATTGGAATATCTGAAGGCAATAAGTAATTTCTACTTAAATGCAATGCATTTTTCAATAATACATTAAAAATTATTCACATTTTCAAATGACTATTACCATTATAGATCACAAACTAAGCACAACATTCCCGAAAACATAATTCACCATTTAGTAAGGTGATGCAAATACCACTCTTCTTGACGGCCACCATGAAAAGTTCTGTGGCAGTCAGGGCTCCTTGGATGAAGAAGATTGCTGTTCAATGTAAAGAAACAATTAACGAACAGTTTCAAAAGGAAACATGTTTGGTTATCCAAAAATGACTGCATTCACCAAAACTATACAACATACTCAATATCAAAATACATAACCGGGAAAATTTCAAAAACATTGCCAAAAGAAACTAATAAAAGGTGAGTATTTCCTAAAACTGATGCAAGGCCAAAAAATGCAAAAAGTTTACATTAATTTTTTTTAAATTACAAAATGGCTGATAATAAAACAAATATTTCAGCAGCTTTTAATTAACACATAGGGGCACAAAACATTTTATTACAGAATCACTGTTATCAAAAACAAAAGTAACACTAGCTGATGAATTAGTTTTTTTTCTCTGATTATCCTTCAATTAAAATGAATAAAGCCAAAATGTCTAATTCATTATAATCTAAAATTCAATGTTCACTTTTTTAAAACAGAATACCAGACCTAAAATAAATACTATAAAAAGAAAAAGCATTGTTGAAAGTATAACAAATCTCATATTCATATTTAAGTCTCAATGGTAATAAAAACTTTAAAAAAGCATTTTGAAAAAAGCTGTATTCAACTACATAATATAATTAATTGCAAATAAATACTAAAACTAAAGAAACATACCCTAAGTCAACATTGAAAGTTTATTTATAAAGACAAATAAATTTTTAGAATAAAAATACAACTTACATCTGTATCAATTTTATATTTCTCGTACTTTAAAATCAAATCACAAAACAGAAGTAACGAGTTTTGGGGTGGACTACCTTGTGAATGGGAACCCTAAAGATAAGTGAAAAAAAGAATTAAAGACACAATAAATATAATCCATTTAAAAGTTATTTGCTAAATATCTTTTTTATATGAATCAAATATAGAAGGAAAAGAAATCCACGAATTAAAATTTCAATTGCAGACTTTAAACATATTTTAAATGGCCAACACAAAATTTATAACAATAGTATTTAATAGATATGTTTTTTAAGAAAAAAGAATACTTGCATGTTAACTCCAGAAAAAAAAAAAAAATGACTTTTTTACTAATAAGCTATATCATAATTAATGTTCATCAATCACATATAGCTAATAAGAAGGGGGGAAAAAAAGGACCAAATAATACAGCTTTTTTTCTAATATATGAAATATGACATGGTAATTTTAAGACTTCATATTTAAATGTACATTATTAAAATTTAATTGTTGAAATATCTAATTGAAACTAGATATCTTTACTTCTTCACTCTTAATTTTAACACAGATTTAGCAATTACTATTGAAGTTTCTTATAATTTAATAAAAATGGCTTTGATTTCAGTTCTCCTTATAAAGTTTAAGATTAAACTTTTAATTTTCGATTAAACTTTGTGCATAAATTTATCATTTTATTTTTTAAAGCAACTATGTCACTTTTTCGAATATCAATATTTAACTTTAAATCTGAACTAATATATTAACATTCAAGAACTAATTTGCCAATTGTTTTTAAGATCATACAGTTGGATACATTATGATTAAACAAAGCAAAAGTATATGCCATAGTTCAATATTTCATCAAGCTAAAATTTTACCACAGTTTTCAGAATCCTTTTAAAGCTGGATTGTTATTTTTTTTCAATAACAAAGTGCCCAATAATTACTTGAAATCTAAAAGTCAGTTTTACATTTAAACTCAAAAGTGTAACCTTTTCCTTCTCGCATTTCTCATGTTAAATAAATTAGTTTTAACCTGAACATTATCCTATCACATATCCAAATTAAGATACATAATGGGATCATACATTTTTTTAGTATCTCGGGCCTAATTAAAGTTATGAAAATTTTTCTTTGAAATAAACAGTTCTTAACAGTCAATTATTTTATAAATTTATTTAACTAGAAACTGATTTATGAATCTTTTAAAATTATTATAGACCAATTAAAAATTCTAATTAAATAATCAACCAACAGTTTTTAAAATCCATCTATATTATCCAAGAAAAGAAAGCAACTCTTAGCTAGTTTTTACCACTCTTTTATCTAGCTTCCTTAAAACAACTATTTAAATAACACATAATATACTTATTACTGGAATTCCATTGAAAAGAATGCTAATTATTCATATCTATGTAAGATTTATAAAAAAAATGGAAAAGGAAAGTCATTTCTTAAGTAATTTTTATAATTTTTAGATCCTATTAAGATCAATAAGAACATCAAAAATTTTATATCACAGCACTGCAGCATAAGCAGAAACATCTAAGCATCAAATAATACATAACTTGGTTGGTGAAAGATCTATTCCTATGTGAACTATTTCTAAACAAAATAGCTCAGTATTTTGGATTAAAAGCCTATAAGACTAACAGAAATTAATTATAACTAAATGCATTTTTTTTTTCTTTCTGAATATGTACTTTAGTACGATAGTTTTATATTTACTATTTTGGCGATTGTAAGCTTTATTACTCATTTAATAAGCAGATTATAATAATACCAAATTATTAGAACTATTTAAAACCAACAGTTTTTACAATATTGAAATTAATACAGTGAAGAATGGAAGGAAAAAATAAATAAAAAACAACTAAAAACATCTATAAATATCACTTACACAAACTCTTACTCATATATATTTAAACTTTTTCCTTAATCAAGACAATTTAGAGAATTGTTTCTGCAGGAGAAACAAAGTTTAAATACCTAATACCAGATTTTACTTTATGATTTAATTTGCTTTCATAAATTGATCCATACACAATACTTAAAAAAACATGAAATAATGAAGAATGAAGAAGTTCAACACAGTTAAAACACAACTCAAATAAAAATTTTTTTTAAATAATCGATTTAAATCAGAAAACTAATAAACTCTCACTTCAAAATAAATTTTTAAATTACAATTTACAATTATTTCTTCCTAATTAAAATCATTATAATTAAGATATATTAAACTAATTGAATATAATGCAAAATGTACTTACAAAACTGTTTTCCCATTTGCTTGTTCTAGCTATAAAGAAAAAGAATACTTAATATTTATAACAAAAAAATCAGAATTAAGACTAATAAATTTAAATATGTCTTAAATAATTAAACCTATACAGATTAACTAGTGCTTACAATTATTCTTTGAGCAAATCAATTTCTTATTATTTTAACATTTGAAAGGTAAAGTAAACTAATGATAAATATTGGTCTAAATTCATAACAATGATAATTTGCGTGATGAAAATATAAGAAATTCCTTTAAACATTTAAAATATCAAAAACAGAAGAAAAAAAAATTAATTCTAACTTCCAAGATGACCAACGAATTCAATTAAAATCTAACAAGATTCAGCCCTCACAAGAACATTCGAAATAATATTCTTCTATCTTTATTATTGAATAGATTTAATCCAGACACAACACGATTTTGAAACGAAATGAGTTATATATAGATATCAAAATAACTTCCGATTTTTTTAAGGCGAAGGTATTTCTCACAATCATTTATTTTTAACTTATATATTTAAACAATTAGGTGATGCTAAAACTTTATTTTTCCACCAAAAATTGGTACAAACAAATGAAAGGTATCATAATAATCGAAACATAAATAAATCATGGCTTTGAAATAACTGTCAACTTTACGGAAGTTTATGCATAAATATACAAATGGAAACGTCAGTATTAATAATCAAAATAACCACTAGTTCATGAAAAATATGGTACGAAAAATAAAATTCACGTTCAGTTTTGAATTTGATAATCTAATTGCGTCATATTTTGATAATATATCAAAATGGCAAAGAAAATAATATGAATTCCGAGTGTTAAGCAAATATTCATTAAACAATAATTTTTTTAAATGTTTAGCAAAACGCTCATTTCACCTTACGTAAATTCCTAGCGGACGAAAACAACTCGTAGCGTCGTTGTCAAAATGGCAGCGAATAAAATGAGGAAAACCTGTAATCTATCTAGGCTACTAATATTAGCGCATATTTTGACGGAATATCACGATAATTCATCTGGACTCGTAAGGAATACTTTTATTAAAAATACGATTAAATAATAGGAATATTAATTTAAAAATCATTCAGAAATACAATATGCCCATTCAATTTTCATTAAAGATATAATTTTTATAGAAAAACATTTAAAACGCTTCAGAAGACAATTGGATCAAATTAATTCCCTTCATCACAAATAAAAGACTCAAAACAGTAAATATGCAAAAATACTTACTCTGAAAGAAGTCTCCCATATCTAAGTGACGCCTTGAATAAAGCATAAAATAAAAAGTTTAAAACTCCTAATTCTTTTGACTCAACACAGAAATTTAGAGAGGAAATCAACAAAATAAGATTTGTT
Source organism: Argiope bruennichi (assembly GCF_947563725.1). Lineage (NCBI taxonomy): Eukaryota > Metazoa > Arthropoda > Arachnida > Araneae > Araneidae > Argiope > Argiope bruennichi. Next base: position 84,416,542 of record NC_079160.1, on the reverse strand, counting down.
TCTCGCAGACTTAAAAAAAATTTGTTCAAAAAAAATTCTATAAATTATCTAACTAACAAATAAACACTTCGTCAACTACAACAACCAGCTTCTTCAACCTGGAAAATGAACGAAATTCGACAACGACAAATAGGCGAATGAAATTCAAGAACTGGAGTCTGACAGCCACTGATCTTCTTCAGTTTAATTACTTAATATATAGCTATCGTCTAAGCCTTTCAAAAAAATTTTTTTTGATGAATATTGTACGAAACCAAAATAACAAAATTTAAATGTAAAATATTTGTAAAAATTTATTTTTTTATAATTATAAAATATTATAAAAAGCATATTTTGATGTATCATTCTTGCAGCAGTTTGAATATCTTATCATCCATAGCATCAACAGTGATGAGCTTGATTTAAAACAGAAACAAAATTTATTAACTCCAATTTCTCATTATAATATTATTTTTCCATCAAGAGTACGGTCAATTTATTAATTTTTTTCCGAGCTCTAATGGTAACAATCCAAAGGTAAATAACTGTCAAAACATTCTCTTTCTCTGTGGTTATAGAAGTGCTCCTGATATTAACTGGAACTGTATCGCCACGTGTTGAGATTTGCGAATAGGTGAAATTCGGGTTTATGTGGATTTCTGAAATACGGATTGTGATATTTTCTCACCATATTTAAAGTAGCAGATTCTACTTGAAATAGTAAGTCACAAAATGAAAATCTTACATTCTTCCCAAACAGTTAAAATTCCTAAAGGAGTCCAGGTAAAGGTAAAATCCCGAATAGTTACTGTTCGCGGACCTCGTGGCGATAGTAAGCGTAGCTTTCGGCATGCCCAAGTTGATATCGCTCTTCTTGGAAAAGACAAGTTAAGTGTAACAAAATGGTTCGGAATTCGTAAAGAATTGGCAACTGTCCGAACCGTTTGCACTCATATTGAAAACATGATAAAAGGCGTGACACTTGGCTATCAGTATAAAATGAGATCAGTGTATGCTCATTTTCCCATCAATGTCACTACTTCCAAAGATGGTTCATTGGTTGAAATCCGAAATTTCCTTGGAGAGAAAATCATTCGACGTGTTCAAATGCAACCTGGGGTAACGTGCACGAATTCCACTCAACAGAAAGATGAACTTATCCTGGAAGGCAGTGAAATCGAAGCAGTATCAAGATCAGCAGCTTTAATCCATCAGTCAACATTGGTCAAGAACAAAGATATTCGAAAATTTTTGGATGGTATTTATGTTTCTGAGAAAACTACTGTGGTTAAACCACAACTGTAATGTAAAACATTGCCTGATTATTTGATTAAATTAATATTCTAAATTAAATGTTATAGTTTTTTTCAGTATCAGTTTTTCTCTTTTAATCCATATATAAGGTAGGTGATTTTTCTCCTATTTAAGTGAGTTGAAGATAAATGGCAGTAATATCTTTGTTTGAAACATTTGTCTTATGGTCTATTTTATACATTTTTTTAACTTTTAATTTTGGTATTTATCAAATAATTTTGATTTGACAAATCATCATTTAAAAGGTACGTGGTTTTCTGTCCCTATTCCTTATAGTTTTGTTTAAAATTTATAAAGCTGAGACAGATATTTAAGGTAGTCATATATATACTATACTATTAAAGCTATACTATTAATACTATACTATTATAGCTTTACTATTAAAGCAAGCAAGCAATAAATCTATATCTTTAACATCTACAGCAATAAATTTACTTCTTTAATTGTCTTTATGATATGAAAAGTGCTCCTTGTTAAATTTATGATAAAGCAGTGACATCGTTTGATTGGAAAGCAGAAATTGGGAAAATGGGTCAGTGATAAAATTTGTAAAATGGTCTTGGAAGAGAATTTAATAGCATTTTGGTTTTGGCATATATATGCTTAGAAAAAGGAAAACCTGTATAATACAGAAATTAAAGTGTATTCAAGTAATTAAAAAATAATTATTTTAAAACTATGGATAAACTGAAATTATAAATGTAATTTGGCTTTTTTTAAATTCTAATCTTTCATATAACATTGTATTACTTTTAAATATTATTATGGGAGTCAAGTAAATGTGTTAATAATTTGAATTTTAAGCCTAAACTGAGTTATTGTTACTAGTGTGTGTTGTGATTTAAAATAAGCTACTGGCAATTTTTTTAAATTCCAAGTAATTATCAGCAACTTACTAATTATACAGTTTTTTTTTTATGCAAAATATTTTTGCAACTGACATTAATGCTTTCTATCTCTAAACTGTAAATTAATCGGTGCATATTTTGAAAAAGAAAGTCTTGCATTGATACATTTCAAATTTATCTTTTCTTCCCTACAATTAGTCATGTAAAAACTTTGTGAGTTGATATTTTTCTTACTTTGTAATATACAAAATAATAATTTGCATCAGTTTTGTTGGATCTATAAAAGTAAAACCTAAAATCATTTAGGATGATAGCATTATAATTGTGAAGATAAACCTTGTACTAGATCTTTAATTATAGTAAAAAAAAAAATTAAATCTTGGCACTTACAATTGTCTGAAAATTTTCATTAATTTCCATGTTTAATGACGTTTTGTTGTATGCAGTCACTTGCCAACTGCTTAAAATTTTTGAAGTTAGGAAATTTGGTTAAAAGGCCGTTTTGAATAAAAGCCCTTGGAGAGAATATTTTTTAAGCACATAGGTATATTCTGAATACGTTTTCAAAATGCAGGAGTATTTTTTTACCAAAACGAAATTTTTCTGCTACATTAAATAAAGGAGAAAAAAAATCAGCTACAGAAGCTTTTTCCTTCGATATTATATATCATATATTGCATATGCATACTTTGCATTTCAAAATGCGTATATTTCTGTTTAACCTGTAATTTATACAATTCACAATTTTTACATCAACTTTTACAGGTATTTGCGAATGTTTCGATACATAGTGAACTAACGAATGGATGAAACTGATAATCATTCAATATATGTAAAATTCCTAAATTTATTTATAGCTATTTATTTTAGAACTATCGAGTTATATTTCGCCCATTTTAATGCAATTGATGAATGCGCAGATATTTTTTACATGAAACGGGATAGATAAATTACTTCATTTTTAGAAAATTCAGCACAGATTCCCTATCAACCATTGCTTAATCTTACTAGTAAAAAAATAATTTTCTAATTAGATATAACATAGCTAAGTTATGTTTTGTGTTTGATTATTTTATATGCTAATTTCTTTTAATGTGTGGCAGGATTTAATGCATTGCAGACTTGAACAGCAAATTCCAAAGAAGTAGAATCAGCAATAACCGGCTTTAATCATAATAATAAGCCCATTTCAAATTTTCTTCATGTCTTTATATCTTTATTGAACATTAAAAAAATGCATTTCCATATCTAATTTTAGCTTAGTAATATGCTAATATTAAACTATACAGTGTTCATTTTAATTATGGACCAATAATGGTTTAATTAAAATTAGGCTTATACTTCCATTAGAAAAATGCTTTGAATGATGCAAAAAATTATATTTTATACCTACCATATATATATATATATGGTTTAGTAAAAAAAAAAAAAAAAAAAACTGTACAGCTAAAAAGATTATGATATCAAAAATTTTACACCCTTCCAATTACATTAGCTATATTTCGTAAAATATTGGTGATACATCTATAATGTAAGCAAAAAAGTTCCATTCTTCTGAAGCTAAAACAGACTGAATTATTAAGCTTTACCTTTCATTAATTTGGATAATCGGTTGTAGGCATGTGGAAAGGCATTAAAGTACGGTGTTTCCACCCCAATATCGTGCACGAAGCACATGGTTGGTGAAATGGTGTAACCCGAAAATTATCTACTAACAGCTAACCACATGGGTCTTAACCAAGGGAGCCCTTGGGGACTGTAGGTGAAGACAATTGTGTAGTTTGGACAAAGTGTTTTGAATGCTACACAACTGAGATGATCACAATTAAATCATAATTTTTTTTATATGGCCTCAAAAATTCTATATAAGCTGGAGATTAAAAATTGTAATATTAATGATTTAGAGTATCAAATAGCACATGGGAAAAAATTGAAACCAATTACTTATTTACTTATAAAAAAGATGGCTTTAGTTACAAAGGAAAAAGATATAGAATTGATATATTTTCTACTATTTATATATACAGTCATACAAAATTTCATAATTTTTTAGAGAAAATATTTATGAATAACTGATTTTGTCATGTATCATGTTTAGCAGCAGTTAAGTAGAAATTTTTGCAACAATATAATATTCCACATGGTAAAATATTTTGTAATGTGCTATTTATTATCTTAAGAAGGTTTGAAATTCACTAACATGTACATGTTAATTTTTTTTTTTTTATTTCTCATCTTGCTAAATTTCATTTTCTACAAATAAATTAATAACTTCAAAAATATATATATAAATTTCAGTTACAAGGATTATTATTTTAACTGTTTGTTTTTTTCTTTATTTAATATTTGATCATAATGGATTTCACACATGCAGTCATAAGATATGCTGGGATATTGGCTTAAATCGAAAAAAGTATAATGATGTAGTTGTTGATAGTAGTTAAATTTTATCATTAAATGATCTTAAAATAGCTATGGTTCTTAACATATTTTAAAGAAAATTACTTTTTCTTTTGTAAACACATTAGCAAATTAAATAAAGTTTAAAAATACAAACTAATTGTATCAGCAAGGCTTATCAGGAAATCATACATCAGATACATATAAGTTTGCTTTGAATTGAGAATAGACATTGCTGTAGTGCCATATGTGCTTCAATAAGCATTTTTTAAATTATTATTATGTGTATTGGAATCTTTTTTTTCTTTCTTGTTTTTGAATAAGTTCTGAAAAAACTTGCAATTGATAAATAATTTTTATAAATTAATTTCATGATTTGAATTTTAAATTTAATAGCATTATAACATTCTCCTTATGTATGCAAACCAAAGTAGTCAGATGTATCTATATCACTAAACTGCATTTTGTCGAATGGACTGAATTTAGTAAAATAGATGCATTTCTTATTGAAATAAGCCATCTCATCCATACAATTTTCACCAATAGTCGTGGTTTCATCCCAACTTTTACTTTTATGTTTGACTGTTCAATGCAAAACATAATAGGAAAGCAGTAGAATTTTGTTAAAAATGAACTTTCAAACTGCTTTTTAAAGCTTATTGCATTTTATACTGATTTCTTTAAAAAATAATGTGCAGATCTCTTCTATTCTATTAAAGAATATTTACATTAGACCAGTGAGAATGGTAAACTGGTATATAGTTATCCTGTTGATTCCATCTATTTCTATACATGCAAGACTACTGTAATGTACATGTTCCTTCATTTATATTCTTCAGTGTTTTTGTGCCAAAATTGAGAGTTTTATTTTGAAACATTAGAACAAAACTATTATTATTTAGAGGGTTAAAATACTACTGCTTAGCGTTGCCTCACTGTCTACACGTTGTGAAGCAGGCAACTGGTTGCAAGGTAGAAAATGTGACCTTGAACCACCTACAGAAAATACACAGACTATGATAAAGAAGAATGCATATGTATGCTGGCACTGAACTGGCTATAGCATTTGACACATATGTACTTTAGAGGGTGGGTATGAAAGTGTTTTTTTTTTTCTTTCAAAATTATTAAGTGAATTTTTGACATTTTCCTGTCATAATTTGAAAATATTACAGTGCTAAATTAACATTTGTTACCTAAAAATTCAAAAAATGTTTTAATTATTCTAATTTGATGATACAGATTTTCCCTTAATTTTTAAAGTTCTTTTTGTCCAATTTTCAACAATAGATTATATTGTAACTCTGAAATTCAAACTATTTTCATTACTTCATCAAATATTGAATAGCACAATTTTCTTTTCCCATTATTGAAAACTAAAGGTTTCTGTTAATTATCTGTGTAATTTACAAGATGATAAAGTGTTTACAATATCTCTAAAAATGGATGAAATAAGCATTTATGTTTTTAATAGAGCTGTGATGTCAAAGAACTAATTTTCATTAGAATGATTCCTTTTTGCAATGTACAGTGCGTATATAAAACAATTTAAATGACAGGGCCTTAATACCCGATACTTTGCAGAATCATAGACGACAATATATTGAAAAATTTACCCAGTATCCCCAAGGTATTAGTATATACCAGTAGTAGTATATTGGGCATAACCAATATCTCTAACAGTTGGTTGTCAAAGGCAACTAGTCTAATATTTGCAACAAATCAATGCTTGTTGGGGTCAAAAATTATAACATGTCTGATTTTACTACATGTGCAGAATGTTTATAATAAATGAAAAAAAAAAGTAGATGGGGAAGGGGAGGAATCTTTCAAACATCATCAAAGAAAAGGTTGAGTTAATATGAAAAGTTAGGCCTGAGATTAGTAATGGTTGAGAACTGCTACATTAATTGTTAAGACCCTTTATTTTGCATAAGCTAGGAAATTGATAAAGTCTAATTGCTTACCAAACAAAAATAATTTTGAAATATGCACTAAAAGCATTTATATTCAAATTTTTATATTGTGATAGAACTGGCTTTAATAAATACAATAGAAAGAAATAATGACTTTCAAACAATATTATATAAGGTTTTTTTTGGGGGGGGATTATATAATATATACTTGAAAATAAAAGGTTCTATAATTTAAAATGACTTAGAATTCTTATTTCTATCAGAAAAGAATCAACTTATTAACCCTTAGCGCTCTACTGGAAAATGCGAGTTGTATACCATAAGCTTAAAACATATAACTCAATATATATATATATATATCTTTACTTAGATCACAGTTAAGGATAATTGTAACTGCATTATGATAAATCAAGAAATTAAACTATGTTGTCTCGAGACTAAAATATCAGCTAACACGATATCAGCAAAGTTCTGAAAGTTAATAGGTAAAAAAATTATAAGCTTTTCATATTTTGGAGCGTTTTGTCTTTGAAGCAAATATTGTATCTTTTGCTTTCGTGTGATTTTTGTTAGATGGTGTTTGATATTTAAGTGAATTAAATGAAGCTAATATTTAAAAAAAAAAAAGAATGCTACAAATGCTCTTATTTGAAAAAGAAAACTTTTTAATAATTATTAACATCCATAAAAAACAATTAAAATATACATTTGTGGGGCATGCATTTTTTAACACAATCACTCAAGAGTTCCCTGGAGTTCCACGTTTTTGTGCACTGCAGATACTACATGTTTCCTAAAATAGAAAAAAATAATTATTCATTTCAAAATAATATTTTTAATTTTACCAAGTCTTTTAGGCTCCACGATTGTTGTTAATACCAGGTCAAGGTAAGTTTGTTAAATAGTTAATAAGGCTTAACTGTAGCTGAAGGTTTCATTTTCTCCCCTAATTATAATAAAAAGATGTTAGCACTCTATTATTTTTAGTTATTTTATGATTTTATGTTTTTATTATGATTTTTGTTAAATAAAGCAATTTTAAGATTCTGTGGTAGCATATATTTTGGTTAGGTTATTTTCTTAGATTTTCAGTCCAGTGGAAGGATTAATTGTTTGTATATTACAGAAATATCAGTTGAAACAAATATTTATAAGGATATATTAATATTTTTCAGTTCTTTGTCAAATCATTCATGATCAATTGCAAAAACTCTATATGCCCATATCTTTTTTTTAAAAAACATTTGTATAATAATTGACAGACAATGCGAGTGATTCCCTTCCTAAATTGTATCATTAAAATGAGTACTTACTGTTTCTTTAGAAAAAACAGGCACACAATCTTCATGGAAAACATGCCTACAGTTGAAAACCATTATGTCACCACCCACTCTGAAATCTATAAAGAATAAAATGATAGTAATTAACAATCTTTGAGGATTGGTAAATTTTTAAGGATTTAAAGTATTGGCAATTCATTCTGTGATAGAAGGCATGGTGGAGGGGAATATATTCCAATTATTTCAAAATTATGAAGATGACTTCAAATTAATAGTTTTAAATCACATTAAATATTGTGAAAATATTTTTTTTTTTTTTTTACAAATAGATAAACATTCATTTTGATCATTCATGTAGCTGTTTATTATTCTTTTACTAAAGGATTTTAATGATTAATCTATATAAAAATGCACATTTGCAAATATACACAGTAAGAGGTTATTATATCTCAAAAATAAAAATGTAATAATTTATGTGCTCTTACCATTGGTATGTAGTCTTCTTTCGCATAAAGGGCAAACTTGATCTTCTGCAAATAAAATTACAAAGAATGTCATTTTTTTTTTCTACAAAATTTTCTGTTTAAGAAACAGCTCTATTGCTGAATTCATACATATTGATAGACATTTAATTCTCTTAATTTTTAAAGAAAGCACAAATTTAGGTTCAGTTAGGCAATCTGCTAAAAGTAATTCACTATTTTAGATTAAAAAATTAAATGTCAAAGACTTACCACTAACTAAGATTCCTCTCTTTTGAAGCTTATTTAATTTTTCTAATAAACTGTAACAATCTGAAACAAGAATTTTCTTGCAACCTTCTCGTAATGAAATCTATAAGAAGAAAATTCACTGTGATTGATAAGACTTCAAAATAATGTTATCTTACATTGTTACATTTTTTAAACTGAGCAATGGTTTCATAAGTAATATGTATAATTAAAAAGCACCATTTTCCAAATATATATTTAAAAGATAAAGTCACTAAATTGTTGAACTGTCTTATGTTAAATTTTTGAACATAATGAATATTTTAATAGCATATATTTATTTATTGATCAACAACTAATTTTGAAGTAAAAATTAAAAAGGAAAGAAAAATACCTGCAAAGTGTAATCATGTAGAATTTTAACCAAAGAATCTCTCAAACCAGGTATTTCTAATCCATTTGGTATTTTCTGAATAAGCATTATTGGGTCAACATGAGTTCCAATATTTTGAAGAAGAACAGTAATAAAACCTAAAATTGAAAGAAAATATACCTATTTCTTGTCAGCAATGAGACATTAAAGTAGAGCAAGATAATCAAAATTTTAGCAGTAGGTTTAAAGGCAAAAGTTTCACAATTCTGTAGATTTTATGCAATATCAAGAAAAATCGCAGATCTCCTTTAAGATGCGAATTTCAGTTGAGAAATAGGAATATACATTCCTCCTACTTCGAGGCATCAGAAGATAATATATGTTGACAATTTCAGTTGCTTTAGAGATTTCTGTTTTGCCATCCAATATAAGATTAACTTATCTGATTGCATAATCTGATCTTTCATTTTGCATATTTTGAAACAAAAAGTAATAACATCTATTAAGTGATTGTAAACTTGATAGATTATAGAAAAGAGATCTTAACTGCCTATCAATAAAATATATACACCAACTCTTTGGGAAGAGTTTGATATTGTATATAAATTTAGACAATTATTTTTCAAAAACTTTTCTGCATGTTTTATTTTTTAAAAAAAGACATATTTTAAAGCCTTTATTATGGTAAATTCAATAATTTTATTAACTTGTAGTAGCATGAAATAAATGCAGATTTTTTTTTAAAGCCGGTTTAAATTTTTACATGCTTTAATATCAATAAATCCATCCTATTAAATTTTTATTACTTAATGGAAAAATGATTGTTTGGCCGTATTATATTAAATATTAAAAAATACACAATTCAATACTTAGAAGAAGAGATAAATGGCAAAAATAATAAGCATATAAAGTTATATAATTATAAAGAGACTTAGAATTTGCAGTCATTGGAAATTTTAAGATGATTTACTCACCAGGTTTATCAAGTGAACTATTTATTAAATCTTCCCATAATTCTTTATCATCATGTTCTTTGCAAAATTCTATTGCTTGATTAATATCTTGAAGTACTTCAGTAATCTGTTCTAAAGCTTGTCTTGTATTACCCATTCTTCCTATTAGCAATTTCAAAACATTTAACAAAATTTAATAGAGTACTTAAGACATTCATTTTAATGTAGCATGTAAGTTTTAATATATAATAATCTTACATAAAAACAAGACAAAAAAACAATTATAAGGATGTTATATTTTAAACATTCTCAGACATTTTAATTTAACATTCTACGATATCAATAACATATAAACATTTTTAGATATTTATATTTAATAGTCTACTATATTCCTTCACATTTCCATAATAAAATGAACAACACTAATTCATGAACTTTTCTTATTTAAAAAAATATATTTATTTTAGCTAATATAATATAAAAATTCAATTCTAAAAATAGTATTTTTCTATCCAGAATTTGGAAATAGATTTAATTGTTTAAATGTATTTTTGTCAATAAGAATAATGCTTTTATGCTTTACACTACTGCTATCTTACAAAAATAAATATTTAAAAATTTCTGATTATATATTACCTAAGAGAAATACTACTTCTCTTATGAGGCTTCTTTGCTGACACACATCCAAAGCATGTTCCAAAGAATAATTATTAGAAGTTCTTAAAAATGGTAGTAATTGGTCTGGTGCATGCTCTGCATAGAGTTCCACAAGAAGACCATGATGTTCTTCACCAAAAGTGGGATCTTTTAGGAAAGCCTTGTGAAGGTACTATTAAAAAAAAATCAAATAAAAACTAATAAATATTCAGTAAACAGGAAAACCTACAATTAGTCAGATTAAATTTATTTCATATTATGATTATAATTTAAGCAGCGATTTTAAAACACTAAGATGAAACACAAAATGATCTGAATACATGTGAAAAAATAAGATTTTGGTTGTGGAAAAGGAAAAAAAAAAAAAAAAAAAAAATTACTTCTAAAATTCAGCAATGAGATAACTATTTCTTTGGGTAGAAATGTCTCATACAAATATGGAAATATTAGCAAAAGAGAAAATAATTTTATCGATAGATGATAATAGTCTATGTGGATAGTGACAGCAATCATGGTAAAATCATAAGACAATCCTAAAGCAATATTATATTCAGAACACCAGCTAGATAAATATAAGTTATCTTCAGGATATATCAAATTTTAAAAAAAGATTTCCACTGACTTAATAAAATAAACTGAAATAAAATTAACTAAAAACAAAACATTTCATTCTGTTTAAAATCCTTTTCTAGCTATAAATTTTCATCAAAAGGACAAGATTTATTATGAGTATTTTAAAAGCAATGTTGAAGTTAGAAGTTATATTATGTTGAAGAGACTCACCTCATATAATAAGTCTTTCTTATTTTTCAATTTAGAAACAACAAGATTAACAGGAATTTTCTCAACATTATTGAGAAACATACTTGTGGCCAATGGTGGATTTAGACTCATAAGTATGTCCACTTTATCATGAATATTACCAAATTGATTATGATTTTCAATCAGTTCAAAAACTCTATCCTTGCTGCCAATTCTACAATACAATAATGAATTAGAATTTATGTATAAATAAAAATATATTAGAAAGAAAAATAGCTCTGATGAATCAATAGTTACTATTTCAATATAATTAAAGTTAAAAATACCAAAAATTCTTATTTAAGATGATTTCTTCCTGATAATAACTGAAATCTTATATAATAACTAACATCATATATATGAATTCTTAAAAACAAATTATATACTCTGAAAACCAAAATCTTTAGCTTGATTCTTTTTGCTTAAGATTGAAGAAGAAGGAAATTTTAATGAAGAAACAGGGAAATATTTTCTTTCTTTCTTTTTAAGTATTTGAAAAATAAGGTGCATGATCTTGATCAATCATGGAATAAATAGTGTCGATGATTAAAATAATCGATATGTAATTAAAGACATTAATTAAGAGGTGAAATAAAACCTAATCGTTAATTAATACAGAATCTGTTTCATACATAAAAAGAAAACTTGTTGGTAAAGTATATTACATGCATAAAGTAGGTAAAGACATCCATGAAGAGTACAACACATACTGTAAATCATTCATTAAAGGTGGAGATAAGGAACTAAAATACTTACTCAATTAAAACATTTAATGCCTTATCAAACTTCTTATCATATATGTATAGTTCACTCAAACTTTCTAATAACAGTTTTGATTGAGGATATAAAACTAACTGTTCCAATACGACACTAATAATGGTAGGCACACTGTAGAGGTAACTTGGCCATGATCGAATAAGATCCAAAAAACCCTAGAAGAGAATAAAAGATATTACAATTTTTCTTCAATTTATGCAACATTATTTTCTGAATGATTTACGTATGCTATTTTTTAATTTAATTCAAATCAACTTGAAACTATATGTTCTTACTCAAAATGGATTTAGGGAAGATCAATATTGGGATTGCAAAAATATTAAGAGAGAGTGCTTTTGACATATTCTTTAGCATTTGTTACTCAGAATAATTAAGAAAACAACTTATATTTTCTTACTTACTTGGAGCCATGAACATATATATATATTTCATATTCCTATCAAAGTGTGTATACATTTATATATTAATAGAAGATAAATTTGTAGCCAAATAAGTCACAAGTACAAAAAGTTAAAAAGAAGCATGGATGCAGTTAATGAAAATGTCAAAGAATAAAGTTAATGAATGAATTATGCAAAATAAGTTTTTACACATTTCAACTACAAGAACATACTAACAAATTGGTGACAAAACAAAATGAATAAATTGTTTCATTAATGCAAAAAATTTTAATCAATAATTTTCTATAAGAAAAATTGGTTAAGAGTCCAAAAATGTAATATGAGAATAGTTAAAAAGTAATCAATTTTTACCAATAAAAACTTATGACTTTCAATAAAAATATCATTCAACCTAATTTCTGTTTTTTAAATATTTCGTTGAAGTAATAACAGAAAGGTATTGATAAGGTATCAATTTATTGAAGAAAAATGAGTCGAATAGAAGAATTCAATTTATGAGAATTCATAAATTAAACGTCTGATTTCACAACATAATATCAAATCTCAATAAAATTGATTAATCAGGTAATTTTTGAGAATGTTAACACACCTTAAACGGGAGACGAGTAAACTTATTTTATGCATATTGTTATTAAAATGCAGGAGATGACAAAAGTCGTTTTTTACAAATGATTTCAAAAGTTATAGCTATTTTGTACAGAAGTAATTTTGCATACAAACTGATTAAAAAAATCACTTGTTATATCATGAGAAAACATTCACTTAAGATATGTTAAAGAGCTATAAATTATTTAATTGAAAACAATGTTATGTATAAATGTACCACAAAATGAAAAAAAATTTTTAAAAAGAAGTTCAGTGATAACCATTGATTTCCAAATGCAAAATAATTGCAGTATATTAGAATGATGCAGCTTGAATGAATATTTAATTCACATGCTATTTTAATACCATATGAATAAAAAATTTATAAATTTGATGTATTATGAACATGTAAGGAAAAAACATTTCATGAAATCGAAGAAGTACAAGGATTTTAAAATTTTAAAGTTAATACATCTTTTCATAAAATCCTTTTTTTAATTTAAACTATTTATTATTTGTAAGTTGGACAAATGGCATACTTTCTGATCATGTAGTAGAAATTCATTCAAAATCATTTCATACACAGCTGGATCTAAATTTTCGTTGATGGGGACAAAAGGTGAAATAGCACGCAGTTGTCCAATTTCAGCAAATCTGTAAATTCCTGTTTCCCACACTTCTTTGTCCTTAAATATAGTTGCACACAGAGCAGCAGCTTCATTATATTGCTTTAATTCCAATAGATGTTCCAAATATTTATTTCCAACATCCTAAATAAAGAAAGCAGATTTTTTTTTTTTTTTAATATCACAGAAAAAAACACTATTTTTCATTGTTTGATTTTTAAAAATTTGTTTATAAGGTTATTTTAGAGCTTCCAGCTTCTTAAGCTTTTAAATTCCTTTAAAATTTAATATTTATTGAAAAATTCAATTTCCTTAAAGAAATCAAAATATTTTTTATGTAACTATTATTTTATTAATTTTTATGTGACTTATTATGTAAAATTAAAAAATAAATATATTTCATTATTTATTTTCATAATATTTATTACAATATTTAATACTTTAGTGTTTTATAACTAAAAAGATAAACAAAAAAGGATCTTTATAAATTAATGAATCTTCTGACAATGAAATTCCAATTATATTTTTGCAGGAGGATGATTATTTTAAAAAATCATTCAACACTGACATTTGTTTTTAGAGATTTAAGACAACCATATGTTTCAAAAATCTAAGGCATTAAAATCTTGCTATATGTATTTAATGATTTCATTTAAAAAATATCATAAATGATTACCACAATTATTTTCAGAATTCAGAGGTATTTAGAGCCAACAACAAAAATATTTATGGCAAAAGTTTTAAAATTGAATTCTATAATAAGCTTTATGAAACAGTAATCAAAAATGCATTTTAAATTATTTCATATTATGAAACATCTGAAGACTTTATTTATCAAAAAGTCACAATTAGTAGAATAAAAAAAATCTTTAATAACAACACCAAAAGAAATTAAAGATGCTTTGACATGCAAAACCACAGTTTTGCATGCAAAGCTCACAATGTAGATCATAAATATCATTTAAAAAGCAACTTACCAAAAGAGTATATTTCCTTAAATTCTTACTCTGTGAAACAGCATCAACAGCTTCCTATAAATATATACAAACAAAACTTTTAATTATATCATAAAGATAAAAAAGACAATAGATTAAAAAAATTTTAAAAATTGTGGGAATACCTTTAGTTTTTTATGTTCAAGCAACCATGTTATATGATCATCCTCATTTCTTGGTTTTGCAACCACAAAATCTTTTAGACTTAAAATAAAATATAAGCCTTCATCTGCTAAACTATCTAGAAAATAATAAACATATTGAAAGATTCATTGTATTAATCTAAAAAATATCTGCTTGAATGCAATTCTGCTTAGATGTGAAAGCTACTGCAAGAAAGTTAAATTAATATTTTACATGATTTATTAATAAAACATACCTGAAAATTTCATTGCAATTTCAGGCAATTAATCCCTTAAAAAATTAATAACTTATATTAATGATAATTCATTTGATATAATAAAATGATTTAACAATATTGATAATTATTCTTGATAAGCAACATTAACACAAAATAAAGTTTACAAATCAGAAGTGAAGTTTTGAGGTGCAATCCATTTGATTATATCCCTTTCTTTTGAATATGCAGGTCACATTATATAAAGCTTCAACTTTAAAAGACATTCAGTATAAACTTTATTTCTTCACCGCAATATCAGCATTGGGAAAAGAGAACAACAATATCAGTATAGAGCAAGTATATGAAATTTAAAAATTAACAAGGATGAAGAAAAATTGTCTGCAAGGAAATACAGGCCTGTTTATTTTACAAGGAATAAAACAAACAAACAAAACAAAACTTTTTTTTTGACAACTTGGTAATCACTCCACTGCCACCATTTTTTACATCTTCAGAAAAATCTTGATCACTGTAATTGCTTTAAAAATAAACCCAAGGCGAAGATCAGAATTCTGAATCTTACAGAATCTCACCAGGTCTGCTTACTGTCATTAGTATCTCCAAATTTAAAAGATATATACCTTTTATATGAATAGAATAGAATACATAGAATTTTTAATTTATCCAGAAAATATCTGAGAATTGGAGCATGTAATTTCATTTAATTATGTTTCAAATAAATGTTAACAGGCACAGATGACTTCCACTTACATATGGTTAAGTATTTATTTGATATTTATTAAGGAAAAAATAAAAAGAGAGCATTCAGAAATATGTGAAATTAGTTTCAAATTTGGATTTAAATACCAGTTACATTTAAAATGTTCCTGCATTTTTTTTTATGCAGTGAAGTTTTATCCAAACAAAGCCATTAAATACCATTATGAATTTTAAAAATAAAGCTAATGACAAAAAAAAAAAAAAAAAAAAAAAAAAACCCTATTATATTGGTTTGGTATACAGACATTCAGCCTATCCACCTGCAATCTAACATGCTTAGTATAGATCAGAAAAATGTTAAGAGAAGGATTTTTCTGGAGAAATTGAATTATGGTATCACACAAAATAAAAAGATATGAAAAAGCAATTACATAAGCTCCGAGTAACAATTATTAACATTTTTGACAAAATTAAGAACTTAAAAAGTTAAAGAACAATTTGATTGCATTTCAATGCAATTAGATAATAATAATAATTTAAAAGTATTGAGTGACAATGAATAATTCTGTGGCTGGATATCATAAAATGTGAAGAAAATTTTTCCTTACTTGAATCGCATCATTAAAAAATTATTTAGTATTTTTTGAATTATTACAATAGATATGTGTTTACACTTTGATAAGGTTTTCCATAAGAACTATTACGTTGTCATTAATTTAATTTCATTTAAATTAAATTCAAAATATAATAACATTCTGTTTTGAAGGAACAAAACAGTTATAATAGAACAGACCTTATAATTTTTAACAATAATCAGAATGTGAGGATGACAGTTGAGATATTTCCTCTCTGAATTTCTACATCATCCCAGTGAGAGGATGTTTGACCAATGATATCAGATTTAGTGTGCATCAGGTATACACACATGGCAGATCTTAAGTAAGGAGTTTCAAAACTGAAACCTTATCATACTGAAATCTTACCAAGAAAGAAATGATAAATAACAAAAAGAAATTTTATTAACTAAAAAACCAGGATTTATTTAAAATTGACTTTTGAATATAAAGAATAATTTTAATTAATAAATTATTACTGAGAGGATTATAATTTTTTTCCTATTTAATAAACAATTAAAGTTAAAAATAAAAATATAAAGCAACTGTTTCATACCTAGATGGTAATCATTGCATCTATATGCTTGATAACCACGCATACTGAGTATATCACTAAGAATCAATGAATAATCTTCTCCATGAGCTTCTATCACTCTGAGTTGAGGTCTAGAACCTATACTTACAGGCTCCTAAATAAATACAGGATGAGAGTCATGTTTAATGAATGAAAACAATATGCAAACACTAATAATTATAAATGCTGTTTGAATTCTGAATTTAAAACTACTTAACCTATTAATACACTATACCATGTTTATAGAACAGATACATTTCAAGTTTGTGGGTAACTAAGCAGGTTCAAATGTTCCTAATTCTTTGTCCTAAGAACTAAATATGTAATCCCAAACTTTTAAACACTTTCCAACTGGCACATATCTCCTTAGACAGATTATAAAATGAAAATATTATCATATGAATTTTTCTTTTTTTAATTTTTGAGATACTGTAAGGGCTTCAAAACTAATCATTATTTTGTAGTTTTTTTATTAAAAAAATTATTACTATTTACCTCTAAAAGTTTTTTTAAATGATTACTTAACTAATTTTTTCATATTTTTTTCTAAAACAAATGAGGCTACTCCCCCTTTTTTATCGGGGGGGGGGGAGATTTGATTGTCATTATCTTAAATTTAATGTTTTAAGCCCAATTTTAAAAAATTCGAATTTATTAATGGATTAATTCAATATAGCATAAACAATAATAATTAAAAAAAAAAAACTGGGTATCCTAAAAGGTTACTAGCAGTTTGGCCATTGACAAACCTTGACCTTTGACATTCAGAAGATACATGTCAACATGTAGTTACACATTCTTGTGAATCAATTTAGAGTGATAAAGTAAGAAAGCCCACATTAAATAAACATCCAGAATCAGAATGCTGCACCTTGAAAATGATTCAGGCTTCTAGTTATTTAATTTAGGTCTTTCTTAAAATTCGAAGCACATTGATGAAATTTCAAACAGAATTTCCTCTGAAATAAATGGAGAATATTTTCAAAAAGCAACACTCATACTCTTTCAAGGAAATCTCCTTTATGTGCTAAAAGTTTTATGAGTATTTCATCAGAGTGCATAAACATGCATTTTTGTTCCTGTTATTTGTAACTAGTAATTCACATAAGAATTTTTTTTTTTTTTTTTTTTTTGCATACATATAAACTTTCTATAATTAAATATTTTATGGATATAAAATACCAAGATGCTAAAAGATATTACTCAAAGTTGCAGTATATATAGCATTGATAGTATGATCATATTTTTTTTTACCTCTAATCACATATTTCGACTGACAAAAACTTTATGGATCATAGCAGTTTTGTTTAAATGAGTCTCTGTATACGAAATTTGAAATACAAAATGATTGTACTAATTGTACATATATCTTGTTTATGTCACAAAGCATCAAATGGTTAGTAATGATACTTACACCAGCAGTTTTTGCAACAGTTAAGATCACTAAAGCAGCACCAAATGATGAAATTCCACAAATGAAGAAGTCTGTACTGAAAATGGAAACTGAAAAATAATGTTTATTAAAATTCACAGCATCAAAATACACTAGGTTATGCACAAGCAAAATTAAATACTGTCTTAAAAGAATAACCCTTCCAAAGTAGATTCTCTTTGTTCAGCAATTATCTACTTCAATATATTACTTATAATTTATTAAAATTTTCAGAGAAAAGTTAGTTACTGCTGGTTTGAAAAAGAATAAGGAAATATTCTTATAAGAGATGAGAGGTGGGGAGGACGTACATGCACATTACTTTGCAATTTTTAATCTTCAGCTTAAAAAGTTTAAATGAAAGCAATCAGTGCAAAAATATTTCAGGTACTGCATATTTCTTTATATAAGCTGGAAATTTTTAAAACATTTTTTTCCCATAATTTATTTTTTTAAAGATAAATTATGGATGTCAGCTCACATATGGATCACTAAAGTGCTATTTTCATAAAAAATGTATGTACTTTTCCATTATGTGAACATAAATGATAAATTGCTATATATTGCTAGAAAACACATTGTATTTCTGTAGTTCATATTTTTAAAATTAATTTTTAAAAATAAAATGAGTCATTTTATTTTCAAAATTGCAGATTATTGGCAGTTTATTGAATTGAACAAAAAATTTATGGAGAAATGCTGAGCATAAATGTAGTAGATATAATTTTTGCAATCACCCGTAATTTGAAATAAATTAACTACATAAGAATTTCTCTTTCTACTCATCTTTCAAACAAGAATAAATAAAAAAAAAATAGCACAGAAAATAAAGCTAGCACATAAATGACAGTTTATACTCAAGGCAGCAGATGTAAAAAATGTGTTAGTTTATGTAGCAACTCTATTGGAAGCTATTTTTGTTGATTCTTTCATTGTATTGACATAGTTGGAAAATATTCTACACATTTTATTAGCTTGACAATATTTTTGTGCTCATGGCAACAAGTTTAAAAGTCACAGGTTTTTATAAAACTTTTACTTCAATTTATATACTAGTTTTGAATTTTGGGTAAATGTTTAAAGAAATATACTCTTGGCTTACACATGGATAAGCTTATATTCAGAACAAAAGAATCTTTTACAATGAAATAATAATTCTAATATGGGTAAAAAGTGGAAGCATAAATAATCGTAGAATATATGTGAAAGGAAATTTATATATAATACAATTGAAATTTTCTTACTAATTTTCACATAAAATCTAGGTGGACCAGATTGATCTTTCAGTGACGTTAAAGCAGTTGGCTTAGGTGCTTCTGATGGTACAACTTGGCATACTTTGACAGTATTAGCCCAGCCAATCAATAAGGTAGAATTATCTTTCCAGTACAGATTACAACGATATAAATCACTGCGTAGGCTAAGTTGAAAAAAGTACATTTATTAGAGCAATTATTTCTGAAAAAGTTTTGGCAATAAATAATATATAATAATTTCAATTAAAGTACAATTCTAGCAAGATTTAAAATATTTTTATTGTTTAGAAAAAGGGGGGAAAAAGAGTAAAAGAAATTTTAAATTAACCAATTAATTTAGTTAATTTGGTTTTAATTTTTAGATAATTTATACAAGAAAAAAATCATTTTCTGCATTTAATCAAAATAGAATACTAAATTAAATTTCATACATTATTGGGCGAAATCTTAATAAATTGCTTAATCCTGATGAGAAGAGAAAAGAACATGAAGCAATTTTTTTTATACACATGCAACTATTTCTTCTTTTAAAGAAACTACTTTGATTAATTGTATTACAATATAAAGCAGATATGTAATATGGTGTCCTCTCTAATCATGGCTAATCGTTGCTAATTTCTAAATTATTATAGATAGACACCTATTTCCAATTAGAAAAGGAATTCATTAAGAATTTATTTTATAAGTTTTTTTAAGATCTTATTTTAATTTCTTTGAGGCAATGCAATTTTCAAAAAAAAAAAAAAAAAGTCTAAATTTTTATACAATTTTCTGATTCTATTAGTCAGATTTTCTGATTCTATTAGCCAATTCAATTTTTAGATACATTTAACATTTAAACTAACAGTGAAAGTTCATTCCACATGAAGTATATATTTACCTCTTAACAATGAAAAAATTCATCATTGAGAAACAATTAGTGTAGATACATTGTATATAGCTAAATTCACATTATGCTTGTTCCAATAATAATTTTGTTGTAACACAAAATATTATGTAAAAATAAAGTTAAAAAAAATTTTTTTTTTACTTATACTTTTAATAAATACATGAACTGAATCAGAGATATGAAAACAATTTTAGCTTCAAGATTATTTATTTTACATATTTAGTTAATGGAATGTAATATATAAACACACAAACAATATAAAATTTATTTTTTTGCAACTCATGGTTCTGTCATTGCAATTCTTCCTACTTTTTTTCTCTCACCGTCTTCCCTGCTTAGTGACTAAGTTTCTTGCCAGGCTTTCAAAAGAGTTGACAAAACACAGTGATGCCTTATATGTCATAAAAAAATAATTAATGATTATAAAAAAAGCTTAATTCATAAAAAAATCATTGCTGTTATATTTAGGAATTATAAACTTAGATAACAGAAAAGAGCAATTCCTACTTTTTTTAGAAGCCTATGTTTATTTCCTATTAAAAAGAGATTTGAATCTTTTTAAATTTCTCAACTCCTAAACAACAAAAATGCTAGAATTAAGCATATATTTTACTCTTAACATTTAGAATATGCAACAAATAGTGTCAATCTATTTTATGAGAATGAGAAATTATTTTTTTAATATCAACCTTGTAACATATATAATATTACTATATTAAAGATAAAAATGAAAGACAAAGATTTTAATATCTCTAATTTTTTGTGCTGTCTATTAAGAAAGTAAACAAATTAACAATGAGTTATTTATGAAATAAGAAAGCATTTTTTTAAATACTAACGCTGGATCATGATCTCTTTGAATTACTGTAATTGTTCTATTAGAACCAATATCGTACACTCGAACAGTCTGAAAATTAAAAAATAAATGAGTTCAAGTTATTATACATATGAGTTCAAGATATTATATTATACATATACATTTAAATGAAACTGTGCACAAATAGCATTGAAAAAAATGAAACTGTGTGCAAAATTGAATTTAAATAAATTACAAAACATATTGGAAACTATTGTTTCAGAACATAGAAATCCAAATTCATATTTTCTAAACAGCATCTATTACTTCATGAGAAGCCAAACTTTATTTACAGTATAATTTTCAGCTATATAGTACTCAAATGTTCAATTCAAGAGAGAACAGATCATTAATATGTAATCAGCTATTTTTGTTTGATATAAATATTAAAATATGTACAGCTATATTTTATTTATTCATTTATTTACAGAAATGTTTCTTTAAAAATATTTAATTCAAGCTACATAACTAAATAAAATAGATGCAGTCTAGTTCCTTAAGTGAAAAAATTATGTTCGTCTCCACAAAGAATTACATACTTTATCACTGGCCCAAACTACAAATCTATCTTTCCATTTGATATTCCTGATAGCTCCTTCTCCTTGGTATAATACATTAGGTTTGTACCCAGTTAAAAATTGGCGTTCATATAACACAACCTATAATACATGACAAATATCAGAAATATTTCTATTCATTGTTACAGTATAATAGCAATATATCTAAAGCAATCAACTAAGTAAAAATATATATAAAAAAGATAAATTCTAAGCTATTACACATATGCTTTTTTTAAATTAGACATTTCAAAAAGCAAAAATTGGAGTTTTATGGTTACTATTCATTAAAAATCTTACTTTATCTTCCCCTATGATGAACCTTCGGTTAGCACTAGACTTCGAAAAATTAGGATCTAATGCAACAGAGCGAACAGGACGCTCAATAGTTAGAGAAGTATTAAGATCTGTTGAATATAATCCATGAATAGCAACCTGAGAAAAGAGAGGAAATGTGGCTAAATAGGGATAATAAGGAGCACTTAAAAATAATCAACAAAAATTAAATCCATTACTTTTCCATCGTTAGAGCAAGATGCAAGGTAATCTCCTTTTTCTTCAATACTAATTTGATTAACAGTAGTTACATGCTAAAGGGGGGAAAAAAAGAAAAAAAAACATTTGAATTTTAATAAAGAAGCAAAATACAGAAAATTAAATCATAACAAACAATGTGCATAACTAAATTCCTATTTTTCACCTCAATAGGCTTCTATTACTAGCATATTAATTCCACTTTTATTTAATATGTATAGTGATGTTAGGATATTTCCCACTGATTAAATTCCAATGTCAAAGTTTCAGTTCTAAATAAGTAATTTGATTTCTATTACCCCACCTTTATTATTTAGTAACATACATTCTAAATAATTTCGGAAATGAAGAAAATGTTTTTGCCAAAGATTTCAAATTGATGCTATGTTATCACAATTGGGCTTTCTTATATTTAGTATACTATGCCTTATAACTAAAAAAACAAACAAAGGGTAGGTAGTTAAAAAAAAATTTCAATAGGGGTTTTTTTTAGTTCAATTTCTTTAAATACATAATTTTATATTGATGCTCTATTTTGATGATATTCTTATCTATAAATTTTAAAGACATCACATTTATAAATTATATAGGCAGTAAATTAAACAGAGGGAATGTTTAAAAAAACAATCTAGGATATGTTTACAATCTAAAATGGATTCTTAACATAAAACAGAATTATTTCTGAATTTATTATTAATTTCAATAATTAGAATTAAATAAACTAATACCTTCCAAAAGTAAAACTTTTTATAGTGCCTAAATCTATAAAATAACATTTCTGTACAATACAAAAGAAATTCTTAATATATATTTTTTATTTTAATTAAATAGCACTCAATATTTTATTATTATCTGTATGTTTACTAAATCTAAAATTCAAGATTTTTTAAATCAATAAACTATAAAAAAAAAACATTAAAATAAGTAGAGAAATACTTGCCAGAAGAAGTTCTTTATTTCTTATATTATTTCCTTGATGGTCAAGGATATGAATCACACCTAGATGAGTTCCTAATGCCAAAAACTTTACAATAGAAAAGGAATGAAAATATGTCAATATAAATTCAGAATTTATATAAATTTCATTAAAATATACTTTGTATTTAAAATGCAAAAAAGAAGAGAGGCAGGGAAAGAGAATATTGTAAATATTTTGTCAAGATACATTATTTCTTTTACCTTCTACAAATTCTTCAAAACAAGTTTTATGCATTTAATGAAGTTATTATAAAAATATATAAAATTTAGCTATTTAACAATATCATTATAAAGAATTCATTAGTGATCAAATAATACGACTCTTAATGCAAAAGACATACAATTAAATGTTTATCTTCAAAGTCAAGGTTAAAATAGTTTTTTTTTTTTTGCCAATATTTGAAAATTTATTAGTGCAGATATAATGAATTAATTAATTATTTATATAGCTAGTAAATCAAAACATCAATTATAATTTATTTATTACATTACATTTATTATCAAATAAAGTTGTATAATACATTTGTTATAATATCTTATTTATTTTCAGTTATCAGAATATAAAATTTAAATATGTGAAAAATAATATCTCAAATACAAACTAAATAAATGAAAATATATTATTATATAGCATAGAAAAATATAGCAAATAATATAGCAAAAAATAGAAATTATATAGCAAAAAAAGTTTACTGGGTATATAAAAATGCTTTTTAAATTTATCTAATATGTGCAAAGAAGTTAACTTCAATTCTTCACAAATTTTAACATATCAAAGACAAGAACACTTTTGTAATATATATATATATATATATATTGTAGTTCAGAGCGTCATCCTGGCGGCTCTCGCGCCATTACTCAACAGCCAATATGAAGCCATTTGATTGCTGCTGGCAGAACTCAGTCATGTAAAAGCGTTCGTTGAATGTAAAATGGCATGGCCATTTGTCAAGTTCATTTAGAGGCCTGTTTTTCAAGTCAGAGTTACATGTCTATACACACACACACACACACACACACAAGATATAGTTAATAATAATGGCAAACTACCTGGCATTAATCTTCAATAAATTGAACTTGATACATAGCCTCTTAATCCCTAACTTAAGGAATTAAAACTCCACTTAAATTATATCAGTAGGTTCAACTAATTGATTAACTTATAAGAACAAAGTTACTGCACTTTCAAAAATGCAACCTTTTCCACAACTTCTTAAATAAATTATGTGATTATTTTATCTGTTTTCTTTTTCATTCAAAATTAAAATGTGCACATTTTTTTCCAGCTTCTCATACGATTAACATATGTAAAATGAAGATTTCAACAAGAAATCTTAATCATCAATTTTCTTGTGTGTGTCTGTATAAAAAAAGTATTCTGCTTTGAATTTCACATGCACAACAACACAAAAATGCTAACAAATAATCCTGAAATCTTTTCTCCATTTTCTTAATGAATTAAAATTGTTGTAATTCAATAACAGACAAATTATACAATATTTCTGAGAAAAAATACAGCTTAACAGAGTGTTTTTTAATATTTGAACTAAAAAAAACTATTTGTGATAATTTTTATAACTGAAAAAATAATTAAAGAGATAATTTGATTTACTTTTGTATGGACAGCAATACAGCTAGCAGCATCCTTTTTAAGAATATTTGGTACATCATTTGAAAGTCTTTCATAACAAAGTTTTGGTTCAATTTCCTATAAAAAAAATTAATATATTATTTAGTACACCATAAAAGTTTTAAACCAAGCACCTAAAACTTTTTTCACTCACATATTCATTTTCATACCAAAATTTTTTTATTTCATGTTTTAATGTGAAGAAACCCAAAGAAAATTAAAATAACAAATTTAAGACAGATAAACAAAATATATTTTACTGCAGTTCTTTGCTAAATTCAAATAAAAAAAATTAAATTGTTAAGTCAATTATTTTTACTTAAGAATAAAAAAAAAGTACAACAGATATTTCATTATCACAATTTTTCTGCACTTACATGAAAATACAATTCATAGTCAAGAATTCCTGTTCCAAATTATATTTTCATAAAAAAATATATCATTGAAATTATGAAAAAAACTCAATGACTATGTTCATTCCTAGATTCTGAAACCCACACACTTTTTCATATGCATCAAGAAGTGTTTATATTGTCAAAACAGGGGTGAGAGGAAACATGACAGAAGGAGATGTTTGCATTTAGCAATAAGGGTATCTCTGATTATTTGTGGAATTAGGAGGCATAATAATCAATCAACTTTCTGTTTATCACCCTTAAAGAAGTGCAAGAATCAAAAAACACTGGTTTAGAAATCCTGCTAATGAACAATACTTAAAAACATAACTCAAATTTTGCATTATTTATAAATAATTATGAATTTGGAATTTGCCAAGTCCAAACCTGCATCATTTTATTTAATAATTTTTACCTGAATGAATTCTTTGCAAATATTAATTATTCTCAATCAGCTAAAAAAACACTTTTAAAATCTGAAAGAAACCAACAGCCATAGGTTTCTGGGTCCATGGGTACCAAGATTTAAAATTCTACAATGAAGCAAACTTTAATGAATGCATGCATGAAAATGCGAAATATTTTTGCATATAAACACAATATTTTCTGATATAATTTGATACTAATGATGACTTAAGTTTAAAATAGAAGGAAAAAAGCTAATAGTCTGACTTTAAAAAAAAGGACTAACAAAAATTCCACTATCTTCCAAGATATATGATCCCTTCCCAATCAACAAAAATAGGTATATAAATAGATTTGAGTGTAAAAATAAGCAATTTTTATCATAAAGTATTTTAAAATTCTTCTAAGTGTATAGAAATAATATTAGAATATACAAATATATCAAAATAGTGACTAAATCTCTCTATATATAACATTATAATTAAAATACCTCTTCAGTATCACCCGAATCAGTACTTTCTTCTTCTGATTCATTCATCTAAAAATATATATTCTTCATTATAATGTATCCATAAAAAATTCATCTAACATTGCCACAATACATATGAAATTAATTCAACTTAATAACACAGAGGAAAGGTTATAAAATATGCTTAAAACTTTATCAAAATTAAAGAAAAAATTAGCATCAATGAAAAATTTAAAGTGGTTTAAAAATAGATTTTTTAATAATAATGCCCTCTAAAATTATTGCGGCAAAACAAAAATATTTTGATTAAATTCTAAATAGAAATTTAATTAAAATTTTGGAAAATCTTTTTTTTTTAATGAGCACATGATTATGTGACAGATTTGATACCTTTAAGGAATTTTGGACAATTATATATCATGCAACTCACATAACTTGTATTGTAATTTACAGATACTATCTAACTTACATACATGATGCTAAAAAATAAAAAAATATATATTGAATTGACAAAATTTTCTAAGCTTTTATCTGGAATGTTTCAGACACTGAGGTGGGAGTTAAATCTGACATTAAGAAAGAAAAACAAAGCTGTTCTGTCAATTGGGAGGGTTGTCACTATGTAATAAAGTAGGATGATTGCATTCATAAGCATATATAATATTTCATAATCTAAAGAGTAACAAGTTGATGGATATATTCAAAACACTAAGGATTAATTTCAGCAATTTATAATTATATTTAGAAGTAAATTTTTTTGATGTTCCATTGAATGTTTCTACCACTTCAAAGGAATAAATATTTTGTGTCCACCAAAAATTCTTTCAAATTTACAATTTAGAACATAAAATTTAAAAAAAAAAAAAACCTTTAAAGATTACATAATTTGAAAATATTCTTCAAAAATGCTAGAAAGGTCAATGTTATTTAAACTGAAAGTATGATACATTTTAGTCATTTTGAAATAACAAACTGATTATTTTGTTACTCATTGCCCAAACTAATCCTTCAGTTTTAGATAAATTATCATTCTCTATAAAAAATTCATTTCCCTTTAATACCAGATTTCTTTTGATTACTAAAAAATAATATTACCGTGGATAATAATTCTACCAGAACAAGAGCAGAAGGATATATATTCAGATATTATTCTCTAAAGGGATCTTATGGCAAAATATTAATAGTTATTTCAAATTTTAATATCATATATGACAAGAGAGTGAAAATATTATACCAAGCACAGGATGCTATGCCAATGTTATGAGCAGTTAAGAAATAATTTTTGTCACTATTTAAAAGAATCATAAATGAAACATTTAAATTTTAATTTTGCAAAGGCTCATTGTTTTAGATGAAATTTTGATCATATTTCTAATACATGCACATCTTCAAAAGCCTATCCTCTATACTTTTATGAATTTAAAACAGGAAAAACTAAATGTTTATTTAAGAACAAATATTAACTATGACTTTTTATAATGGTGGGAAATGGAATACATTTTGCGAGAATATTATATTCTCCTCACTGAATATTTTGATTATTCAAAGAAAACAATTATATTATTATAACTTTTTTGCAATTAAATGAACAAGTAACTACAGAAGTTTAAAAGTCCTCTCAAGAAGATTTGTTAAAAAAAGAGGATATAATATTAAAACGAAACTAATATCGAATTACGGAATTAATATCCAATGGACTTTAATTTCACTGTTATGTTTACTATTTACGCATTGTTTTTAATTACACTGTTCATTACAATGTGATGTATGTTCTTATTAAGAGTGTGCATTTAAATATTTTTAAAACATAAGAAAATTCAAACATAATTTCCACAACATAAACACAATTAAACTTTTTTCTATTTCCTGTACGCAATTATGTTTATTTTATTATAACTACTTTTCGTGAATTCAAAGAAGTTTTCTGAAATATAAATTATTCGAAATCAAATAAGTCATTCATATACAGAAACAGTAAATTACAACAAGAATTCAAATTTTATCATTTCCGTTTATCATAATTTCTTTAAATTATGAATTACATAGATTATTGGCAAAACTGTTATAAAGATATGTTAATTTACAAAATAAAAACAGTTTGTAAGTGTCACTGCTTGGTTAATATAATGATTATTAACTCTATCTTCTAAATCAATTTTGAATATATTAGGCATATTTCTAAATATCTGTCACCACACAATATTAAATTATGTCAATTTTTAATATTATAATCCAAAAAGAATAAAGATTTTAGTTGCACTACTTTTATAATTCAAATACGAAGAATTTTCAAGAATACTCCAAAGCAACTTTCCACAGTTGCGCACTCAGATATTAATCTAATAATGTATAAATTTATGCTACCTCATTAAATTGTGCGCTTCCTTCAAGATCGTCAGCCTCCATACCACACACAAGCCAAATGTGACACCACCCCTAATGTTTACATTACTATTCAATATCCCTCATATGCTGCAAGCTTTGCCGTAATGATTATAATTTTTCGTTACGAACATCAATTACAAGCCTAGAAAAGGAAAAAATTAAATAAGAAGAATAAGAGAGATTATGCCTTGGTTTGAAATCAACAAAAACTCAAGATGATTATAAATAAAATATAATTTTTCGAAGAACTTATTACTATCCGCGGAATGATATTGTGAAAATACACCTGAGGGGCTGTTTACATGATAAACTAAATGCAAATTAAAATTATTCGTTTTCTTGATGCATTGAAGAATTTCAAGATTATTTTGAGCTTTTTTCAGTTTAATATGATAAATATACTACTATCATTATTGAAGAAAATATTTTCACATCTAAAACTGCCAGAAACAATAAATCAATGTAACGGTAAAAAAAAAAAAGAAACTAACGGTGGTTAATTTTTACATTGTCCCCTGACTGGACAACCCAACAAAGGGTAAGTAACGCTACTCTAAAGAAAAAAATGTTTACTATTTTTAAAAGTTATGATATTTCATAATTCATATATACTACTGAATGATCTACAAAACACATTCATTTCTTGCTTTCCAACGTAAACAGAAAGCGCGTGTGGTTTTAGTCAGACATTGGATATTATCATAATTTATAGAGCAGTGGGCATGGACTCTCGACTGAGCATTTGGCCATGAATGCTGGCGGGAGCCGATTTTTAGAAACATTTTTTTAACTGTAATATTTGTGATTCCCTGTAAATAACCGATTGCATAGCGTAAGTTCACTTTTTTCTTTTACTAAAAATTTTGGCTTTCCTAATATTGAAGCTTATCATAATTTATAATTCATAAATTGATTGTTCTTTATCTGTAGTAATATGCATGTTGAAAGAAGGTGTTCGGGCCGGCTGCCTGCTGATAGGTTGATTTGTACTAAGACGCTTGGTAGGAGATAACATTATTGTAATTAGTGATGCAGTGCTCTTAAGTAATCTGATGTCATTACGAGTTGAATGATTTGTGCAATCTCTTTAAATTTGTATCGCCAGAATTGCAGCGTGCGGTTGACATGTGCTTCATGTTTCCGTTATTTGCATAATTTATTGTTTTGTGTACGTGCCTGGGACAAATATTGTTATTTGGATATGCAAATTAAACTAAATTGAAAGTTGCATGTGCTGTATCCGTTATTGACTTCAAGCAGTCTTATCCTTTCCAGAGTGTATATTAGAATGATAAAATAAATTGCGATCCATGTCGAAGCCATCATTAATGAACATTTGCATAACGATATTTATTCTTGTAATTATAGTGTTTTAATAGTGTACCGAATTGAATAAAGATATAATTACTCTTTAACGAAACTCTTTACTCCACTTTATTTGGATGAATTGCCTTTCATTTCTTTACGAGCATTAATAAAAATAAATAGGAAGGAATTTTCCTTTCCTTAGATTCCCACGTTTTACTGCCTTGTTTATATTTTGAAATCAGAACGTGAATAATATATATATTTTAAATTTGCATAACACAAATGTTTCCAAAATGTCGAATTTTTTCCCGCGTAATGTTTCTTTAGTATTAATCAAGGATTTTTTATTTCTCGGGTTTTTTAACATTGTATTGACCTTTCGTATAATCTAATGCAGCTTTACTAGAAAAATTTTCTTAATTGGAATTAAAATAAATAACTTCATTACTAACAAATAAAAATTATTATATTCTTAACATTTTCGATCATAACACTGACAATCTTCTTAGAATAAAATATCCATTAATTTTTTTAAAATGAAATGTTTATATCTGGAAGAAAGAAATAATTTTTAAATACACCATTTGAAAGTAAAAAAATATTCCTAGCTGTTTTTTCTTTAGATTTTAATTTAATTGAAAATGGAAGATTTGAATGAATAAAATAATTCTTATCCATTCTTAATTACATGGATCGTTTATGTCATTGTTTTGAAAATTTTTTTGGATTAGAGAAATACCAATTATTTTTAATTAAAAATATATGTTTTATGACTATCCAGCATTTTTGTCCAAGGGGAATGTAAAAGATTCACCAATTTTAAACACTCAACCAATATTATTCTAATTCTTCCTAAAATTTTTTCTTCCTAAAAAATTCTTTCTAAAACAACTGTACAAAAGACTTCAAAGTAATATTCTTTAATAAATAAATGAAAGGAGTTTAAAAATAGTATCAATAAAATCATTTTTTTACCAGTGCATTATTATCCTTTTTTTCATTACTTGAAGATGAAAAAGATTGAGTTTTACTAAGTTTGCCATTATATCTAAATCTTACTTTTCAAACTTTCATTTTATAAATGTTAAACAGAAGAATGGTGATTTTAATTATAAAAGTTAATGATAAATAGTGCTATCATTCAAATAAGACATTATTTAAGGCATCTTTCATACAGTTAGTTGTAAAAAAGAAAGTTGCATCTAATTTCAGATGTTTTTAAAAAACTTTCATTGCTTAACTTATATTCCTATTAAAAGTATCCAATCAAAAATAATTTAAGAGAAGTT
This sequence comes from Argiope bruennichi, assembly GCF_947563725.1. Lineage (NCBI taxonomy): Eukaryota > Metazoa > Arthropoda > Arachnida > Araneae > Araneidae > Argiope > Argiope bruennichi. The sequence goes on along the minus strand of NC_079160.1, from coordinate 84,385,296 downwards.
TTGTAAAAAAGAATAAAATTGTTTATTCTTGTTGTATATTGTCTCTATAAATGACTTTTGAATTTGTTTGCATATTTATTGCATTCATAAAATAAAATTTTAAAATATGATTAGTATTATCATAAAAGCTGATTAAAATTAATTTTTTATTGCTGGAGTGTGGGTGGGTACTTATTATGCTAATGGGGGAAAAGTCAAATCAGCACAAAAATTTTCAAATTAAATTAATAGAATGTTATTTTAAAGCTTCCTTCAAAATGCATGTTAATCTTAAAAGGAGAGAGTTCTTATTTTATTAATCTTATATTAATTTTTGCAATTTTAATTTTGATGTTAATGTATTTAAAGATGCTGAATAAATAAATTTCTCTAATTAAAAAAAAGTGACTGAAAAGCAGATACATAGTCTCAAGTATCATCCATCAAAATCAATAGGTTTCCCACTTTTTTTCCTCATATTTTGGAGCCATCTTCTTAATTATTTATTATGTTAAATAATATATATTAACCATCTGTTTCTTAAATGGTTACAATTTATTTAGTAGATATGAAATCTGTTTCATGATGTATTATCTATTTTAATACTTTAATTATTATAATATTTTCTTATATGAATACAAATGAATATTATATTTTAGAAACATTCAAACTTTAATGTATTAGACACTTACAGATGCATGCATATATATTAGACATTACAAATACTGGGATGCTGGGGATAAACATGTTGTTAACAGTGTGTGTTATTAACTCATATTATGAGCATGGAATCAAAAGCTGTATCAAGAATTCAATAAGAAACATTTTACCTAAAATGAATTGTATTTTATAAAAGTGAAGCAATTTACATGCCATCACATTCATATGACAAAACTAATTCTACAAATATTTGTAACATTTAACTGTGATGTTGTTCTTTAATTAATATTACAAACATAAAATAAAAGATACTCAACAGATTTCAAAATCTCTTTTACATGAGAGATTGATGTTCTATACAATATAATCAGTATTAATGTATTAAGCAATATAAAGAAGATATTTTACTTGTTTATACTTTTATAGGGTCATTTTATAAAAAATTTAATTTTATAAAATACATGCTGATTTCTGTCTCAACTTTGATGAGATATTAAGCTGACATGAAATATCATTTACTTGGAATTGTTATATCAGTTATTTTAAATTATATCCAAATAATAATAATAATAATCAAGCATTTGAATGTTATTTATAAAGCAGCAAGGATAAAAAAAAAGAAGTCTGATTATAATTCCATGTAGAAATACTAAATGTTAATTTCATTAAATTTATAAAAACATTGAAATTGTATCACAACATTGGTTGGAAATGTAGAGACATCTTATAAAAGAATATTATTTAATACAGTTCACTTTTATTTGAACTCGTCTCCATTCGTTCAAGTTATTGTAGCTGAATTTTAGAATTTCAAAGCAGAGGCAGATTCAAGAGGGATGGATATTGACTCCCCACATCCCCTCCCTAAAGATCTTTCTAATCTGGAAGAAATAATTATATGATAATATATATAATATAAATATATGATTATTTAATTTAAAAGAATTTGATGAAACCAGTTAGGTAAAAAAAGTAAATAAATTGTTTTATTTTTATAATCCTTTTTTTTTTTTTTTTTTTTTTTTTGTAGCTGTAAATATCCGATCATTTAAAAAAATTAATGAATGTCAGTTAACCATTAGGAACTCTTGTGTAAAATCACTATTAAGTAGTCAAGACATAATACGTTCTATACAGTTGAGTCAAGATGGCATTCTATAAAAGAGTATATTATCAAAGAAGTTGTAAAGTATTACATAGTTGGAGCTTGCAGTAACTTTATTGTTGATGATTTGAAAGCTATAAGTAATGATTTGCACTAATACTTAATTTTACTTCCTATAAAATTATTTAAAAATAGAAAATATCAGCTTAAAATTAGTATTTAAAAGTCATACAGCATGTAATGGCATAACTTATTCCCAAGTACTTGATTTCTGACAGATTTGACACCTTTTATTGATGCCCAAATCCTCCTAGAAAATTTATGTACCCAAAACTATATTTTTGAGCATGATCCCCCCCCCCTTCAAATGTTAGTCTGTATCCAACTCCAGTTTAAAGTATTTCTTATTTTTAGAGAAATTTAGTGCTCATGTTCACTGGCTTACTGAAATAGTTGAAATATGATTGAAACCATGTTCACATCTTTTATACTTTTAAAATAGGAAAATCCTGAAAAAAAGAAATAAGATTTTAGTCAGTAGCTTTGCAGTGTTCTTTAAGTGTAAATTCTCATAAATCTTTAAATTGAAATAGGAATACATTTAACTTACAATTAAAGTTAGAATGCATGTAATTTCAAATATATATATATATATATATATATATATATATATATATATATGAAAATTTTGAATTGAAAATATTAAAAAAAGTGGTATTTAAAGGAATTAAATTTAATGGTATATATAAATTGAATTTATTGCATGCATCCACATACATATATAAAAGAAAGAAATAGAATTAAAACATACTCATAAAGAAACATTCATATTAAAAGCAAAAAAAAAAAAAAAAAAAAAAAAACCAAAGTGTATACAAACCTAAATTAAATCATTGTGGAAAAGAAAAATTCTAAGTTAAAATTAAAGGAATAAAATTAATATGTGTAAAATAATAAAAAATATGACATCAGTACTAAGTTACTGTATCTATTAAGCATGTTGCAATTCCATGAGGTTCATATGAAATTTAACTTTAGTCAAAGAAAAGGAAACAACAAATTATTAAAATTGTTATGCATGAAAGTGTATTAATTCTCCATTAGGTATTGAAATTAATGTAAGCATACAAAATGCTATAACTATTATGTTGTTTGTTTTAATATTATTCACAATTGAAAATATTAATTTGCTTTTATTTCAATCTTTTTTTTAATCATTTCCCCTTTTACTAATATATATATATATATTATATATATACACATACTATTCAGATGAGGAAATGAGAAAAAAAAAAATCAAATGAGGAAAAAAATTAATGAAGCAGATATTAATTGCTTTTATTTCCTTTTAGGCATTAGCACATTTTCAAGAGATGACTTTCATCTTTGTAAAGGTATTCACAAAATTTATTATTCCAGAATATGCTGTATATCATTTAGTTTATAGCTTGATTATCATGTATATATCTTCTCATTATTTGTGTTAATTTTACTAAAAATTATTCGAAGCATTTTTCTCTTTATGAATCCTTTTTCTTGTATGGTAATATACATTTATGAAAAGAAAAAAAATCTTCATTTTTTAAAAAGTAATTTGCATTTTTCAGATGTTATCTTAAATTAATATGGAGTCAGAAGACAGCTGCGATGAATTTGTGGAAACTCTACCATCTAATAGAAGCTCTGCCAACTTGGTGACAAATGGTGCAGTTTCAGTGTCTCCCCGATCAATGAAAGCTGAACAAGTAAGTCCAAGAGTAAAAATCCAATTAACTATATAAAAAGATGCATCTTAAACCCTATATTTAGATTAGTATTTACACTTCTGCACTTTTTTTGCATGCCAAGATCATTTGTCTTAGCAAAATAAAAACCAACTATTTCAAAATAACTTATTTAAATGGCATTCTTTAATGTAAATGGCATTTCTTATAGCCAAGAGTCTATGATTAATGATTCTGGATCTTAAATAGTATTTAACTTGCTTAAGAGTATCTATCTGTTGTGATAGTTTCTAGGTTTGGATATAAAAAATATTCAAAAATAAAAGTATGTATTTTAAGAATTAAGAAAAGGTAACTTCTTGCTTTTATATATTTATATGTAATTAATGGCTTATCTAGTACAATATTTATAAGATATAAACATTGATATATATATATATGATATAAGGGAACACTCCTACAGAAAAAAACATTACTTAATTTCCAAAAACTGATTATTATATTTAGAAGAAATATGCTCTATTCTTTTATGTTTTATAAAATAATATGGTTTTGATTATTTGGGTATGCTATGTTTGGGTATGCTTTGGTAATGTTACTTTTTATACGACTGATGTAACTTCATGATTTTGTTATTAAAGTATATTCTGAAGTGAAGTCATGTTCTTAATTTTATGTATAGTTTTCATATTTCTCATATTCTGAACAAATGATTCCATTTATTAAACTGATTGTACTAAATGATAAAAATAGTTATGTTAATTAAGGGGTTTTGCTAAGCATAAAATAGTTGCTGTATAGACAAACAATGTTGAAGATTTTAAAATTTCAGTATTTTGAACTTGTGCGAGTTTTACTATTTAAGCCAGGTCTTCTTAGCTGTAATCCAATTTGTAGAAACTCAAAAGAATTTCAGAGTTCAAAATATTTAGAATGGTGGGACAATATTCAAACCAAAGATTTTTAATTTTACAAAATAAAAATAGATCAAAATGCCATATTAAAATTTCTGAAATATGTATTATTAAATGTTTCCTTGTTTTTATTTGATTGATGTGTCAATGTTTTACTTTTCTGTATATGTTGTATGCTTACTATTCTGAAAATATTTTGTATTCATAGCTATGATTACAGTATGTTTTGAGCTTGAAATAAAGTCCAGTGTAGGTTTTAAAACTCCTATCTAAATAAAATAATTTACTGAATTTTATTTCCAAAATCAATCTATTACCTCAGTACTAATTGGATGATTAAATATGAATATTATAACAATAAATTACTAAAAGAGAATTTTGTTTATTCTCCTATTCAATGAAGATTTCAAAATATTTGACTGAATATAATTTTGCCTTTTTCATTTAATTCATGTAATAAAGTTTTCCTTTCCTATTCTAAATTTAGGTGTTCCAGCCATGCAGTGATTTTCAGCATGTAAGTTCTATATTTATAATCTGCAGAAATGTTTTCAATTTGCTTAAGTTTTGTTAAAATTCAATGTAAAGTATTAAAAATGCTAAAGACCTTTAAGTTTTTTGCATATATTCTGTTGGTATCTTTTGTAGTATTGTATTGTTTTGAAATAAGGACATAATTAAGATTTTTAATTTTTAAAAATCTAAATATATGTTATTGTTTTTTTAAGGATAACATAGTAACATGTTCTTCTGCACCACCAAATATGGTGCCTATGCCGGGTACTGCAATTTTTAACCAAGCTGGTCAATTGCAACATGGAATGATGGCAATGCAAGACCCAAACAATCCAGACCAGCTTGTTGTAGTGCAGAATATGAATGGTGGTGCAAGTATGGAAGATTCTGCTCACAAAGCCATGATTAATGCTAGTAAGATTATTTTTAAATAATTCAATTTATAATATTTTATTAAAGATATATATATGAATGTTAATCTTTATAATGTGTATTTATAAATTATTAAACTCACTGCAAAATTTCCTGCAATAAATTTTTATTTTAAATTAACACTTTGAGATGTAGCCAGAATCATCAATTCGATTGCAGTTTGCTGTAATCTATTCATTATTTCATCTTTTCTTTAGAATCTCTGAGGATCAACTTTTAACTCTGTTAACCGTAAAACTTCTTGTTATATATGTTAACATTTCTTAATTCTTTTAGGCATTATCTTATACATTTCTCTCTTTCTTTCATTCTCTCTCTCTCACTCACTTCTTCTGTGTGTGTGCATGCATGTGCGTGAGTGACTTTATAAATGACTTTTATATTTATCAAATGCTTAAAAATCAATGATTTGGCATCACAAAATTTTTATTCATGCTTATTAAAAAGAAATTATTTCAGAATGTTTCCTCATTCAGAACTTTTAAATGCAGAATAATAATAATAATAAATAACCTCAGTCTAAAGAGAAACAGTGAGTCAAAATTACTTAATTTGAAAGTTAACCTTTATAATATAGCGTCTTGATATCGTTATTTTTTTTTCTGTATGATATTTTTAGTATGTTACTCAAGATGGCTAACAATTTATACTTTATTTCAACAAATAACTTAGTAATCATTTTAATTATTAAGTTTGGCAACTGTGGTCGAGAAATTTCTTATCCTGAAAGTATTAAGAAATTTGTTCAGCCAAAACACTATTTGATGTAAATACGTCTCATTGAAAAAAATTTTTAGGTAAAAATGTTTTAACCTAACCCTTTCTTTTCTTAAAAGCGGTTAGATTTTTTCCACAAAACTTATAATATTTAAGATGCTTTTAATATTAATATTATAAATATAATCTTTACTGATAGATTCTTTGCCAAGCTCCCTGCAAATGACCAAATTTAGCAATACACCTACCAATGCAGGTATGCTTCAACATATCACGAATTCAGGACAAATGATTGCACCTAATCAGTTGGCAGGTATGATGAATTTGGCAGGTCTTCCCCAGGTGGCTACATTGGGAGGTTTGAATGGGATTCCAAACATAAATGTAATGAACCAGCTAGCAGGCCAAACTCAAATTCTTCAACAACAACCAGGAAATGCAAATCAAATTCAAGTACCAAATTCACAAGTGCAAGGTGGTGTTCCTCAGGGAATGGTGGCTGTTAATGGTCATCCAAATGCTGTCCAGCAGGTAAAAAATTTCTTTCTGCACTTTCTAATTCTAAAATAATAACTTTTTAATATCTGCTAATGAAATAATTATCTTTTAAATATCATTTTTTAAAATTCTCTCTAGCTACCAATTATTTTGTAATACTGCAAACTCTTAAATTTGAGATTTTAAAACAAAACAGTTTTTTTATGTAATCAAAACTTTGAAATCTCTTCACCCAGAGAATTATAAGAAAATATGCAAATTATTTTTAATTGTTTATATTTAAAATAAACAGGAAATGGAGGGAGGGAGGGGTAAAGATTTTTGACTGCTAGGAGAATAAAAAAATGTATTAAATGTGCTTTCTTTAAAAAATGATCCTATCCATTTAAATAATATTATGATAAAATTATATTATTTAATAAGGTAAGTAAAAAATAAGAATTATTCAGGATTTTGATTGTGAATATTTTGTATTTTTCACATACCCTCCAACAGCTACAGGATTTCTGTCGTTTCTACAAAAATTAAGTAAAAACTATGGAATTACAAATATATAGTGAAGAACTACAGAAAGCTACAAAAAATGACTATATATATATATATATATATATATATATATATATATAGCACCCAGCACCATACTCAAAATAATTCTAGTTGTGAAAGAATTTTTACCATGTTTAATCAACAAAATCATGTTATTTGATTTTTTTTTTTTAATATTTAACTTATATATTTAGTCAATAATAAATATTTGTTAAATAATTTTGAATAATGTTTGAAAATATTCATTTTAATTAATTAAAGTCCTTTGGAAATATCTATTCTTCAATGATTTGTTGATACTAATATATGTAATATATCTGTAAGAAGTGCTGCTGATAACTAGGTAAGCAATGTCAGAGGGTATGTCTTCATTTTCAATTGAAAATTAATTAATCAAGCTTACAGTTTGATTAATTATATTTATTCTTTGGATTTTATTTATTTTTTTATTTAAATATTATGTAAAAGCATTAATTTGTGTGAATTTTATTTGTATTTATAATGACACTAATTTTAAAATCAATTACTGAATAGAGAATAAAAAGGAACTTCTGATAAAAATTATAATTGATTTTATTGTTTAGTTTTATTGTAATTACTGAGTGAACACATGTGATAAATTCTTGTATTTTAGGCTCAAGTAGGTAATACTCCTCAATTTATATTGGCTGCTGGTCAACCTATTCAGGGTATCCAAGGAGCACAATTACTCATCCCTACATCATCAGGTATTTTTAATTACTACCATTAAAACTAATTTGTTATTAATTTCCTAAATTTTATTTAAACAATTCAGTAAAATTATTTTTTATATATTACACTTTGAATACATTAGAATGTCTTACCTAACCTAATAACTATAAGACTTATCAAAGACATCCCTCTTGTTATGTTGTCCTTTAAATAATAAATATTCTTTTAAATATCATAGTTTAACTAAAATAAGCATAATATTTGTTATACGAATGAGCTCAATTGTTTTTTTGTGTGTGCAAGTCAGTATGTGTCCATTTTTGCTTTTATTATGTGCATTTATTTTTATTAATATTTAAATAAATTTTTATAATTTGGCATTGCTGAATCCTAATCCCAAAGGATTTTACTGCCATGTGGTAAATATAAACTAATTGTAAAATTTTGTCATTCTGATCCTTTCAAATGAGAAGTGAATTTTTATCAAATTGATGTTGTTAATAGCCAATTATTTCTGCTTAGTAGCTTTTGAAAGATGAGTTTTCTAAACATATATATTATGTATTCTGACTTGTGTTATGTACTGTTGAAAGTGATGAGAAAGAGTTGTAACACTTGTCCAATCACTTCATGGATATATATAAAACATATTGACAAATTTTACATTACCTAGTTTTTGAAACATTTGATACATTTAAATGAAAATATTTATATATTTAAACTACATGAAAATGATTATCTGAATTGAATTATTTTGTTACTTTATTAATTATTTTGTACAAATATTAATAGAAGTATTTTTTCCACTCATTCTATATATTTTAAGATAAGCAAATCCTTGTATACTTCTGAAACTTTGTATTCAAATTAAATTGATGTTAAAATTTACCATAATTTTTTTAAAAATATTTCTTTCAAGTATCATTTTCAAAAGTTAATTAAAAAAATTTTTTAATACAGTATTAAAAAATAATACTCTATTAATAAATTTAATACAGTATTAAAAAAATACAGTATTTTTTTCCAGTTTGGAAATTTTGCAAACTGTTATATTTTTTATTGCCACATCAATATTCTATCTGTTTTCAATATCATTTTGTCTCTTTCAAATTTTTTAAAGCAATTATAAATTTTATTTACAAAAAAAAGCTATTTGATCTATAATATTTGACATATGTCCAAAATTTTCATTATTTTTATATACTTGCAAATAATCTCTTAATTGTTATAAAAAATTTTTTAATACAATAAGCATTAAATGAATTTTGTTCCCATGTATGTTTATATGAAATGCATTAATTCTACTTTTTTAGAAATCTCCATATCTTTAAATTTTCCACTATTATTTCTGACTTTCTTAATTATTGATTGAAATTCATACATATTTTATTTTTTCATAAATAAAGTTGTATGTTCTTTTTTTAAAAGTCTTTTTCATTACGTTTTTACTTTATTTGAAATCGTGTTATATGTATTTCATTTTTAAAAAAATCATTAACAAAGAGTTTCTCTTTTATATGGGTAAATTTTAAAAATAAATATCTAAATTTATGAGTGATTCATTGAATATTGCTTTTATCTGAATAATTTATTTATGATGTAAAAACATCGTAAGGAAATTTCACTGCAAATAATTAAATTGATAACTAATTCATTCCATATGTATTATCAATAATAAGCCATTTATGTTTTTGTAATAGTAAAACATACCAAAAAAATGTATATGTGCATTTTTGAACTGTTTTTTATCTACTTGCTTTTTGAACTGATATTATATGCTATACTTTATTACATTCATTTTAGTTTGCTCAAAACCTAACAAAAATTACTAATACTGACTTTCATTATATGTGATTTTATTTTTCTTACAAGTGTTTTAGTGTAGTGTTTTTAAAAATAGGCAAGTATATTTCAGGTGTTGCAACTCAGCAAGTGATTACAATTCCTGTATCTCAGCTAGCAGGAAATCAAATTGTGCAGCTAGTTGCTTCTAATGGCCAGATATTTACTACAACTTTGGCAAATCTTCAAGCACTCTCCCAACCAGTACCTGTGCCAGGTGTAAATACTCCTAATATGACAGGTAAATAATCAGTAATTTTAATTTAAATGAATTTACTTATGAAAGACTATATTGTGTGTTAAAAGGAAAAAATTACACAATATGTAATATGTTTGAATATGAACAATTTGTGCTGTCACTTAACAAGCAACTTACTGCAATTTTCCATATAATATAAGAGGATGGGGAAAAAAAAACTGAATGTTTTGCTACCAATAGCAAATATTTCTTTCTTTCTCTCTCTCATTTATATATATATACACACACACCCATAAAAATATTTCAAATCTAATATGAATGTAAGATCATGTTTTTATCACATTTGAAAAAAAAAAAAAAAAAAAAAATCAGCTTTTTTTCTTCTACTTTTAAAATTTAGAAACTTGAAGTTGATAATATTGCCTGCTAAGCAATGATATGTAATAATGAAATTATCACTGAATATTTTATCTTGACTTTAATTACGAAGGTTCAATACATAATAGAACATTTTTTCCCATATAAATAACTAACTTACTACATTATATTTATAGATAACTTTTGTACTATTATCATTTTGTGTGGATTTCACTTTTTGAAAAATAAACTATCTTTCCATTTGAGATAGGTGTTTAATAATTATGATAATAATGACTTCAGAGCATATTTTATAGTTAAGAATCATTCTTATATATATATATATATATATATATATATATATATATATATATATGCCATGTAAAATATAAAGTACTTGTTGATCTACCTACAACAGTAAGAAATTTTCAGCTGGAGTCTAAGCAATCTGTGCAGAAATAGGCATTGTGATAGTAAAATATGAATTTTATGAGAAAGCGAAAGTAAAAATTTTTAATAACAGTGAACATTGATTTAAAAACAAGATTATTCAATTTTTAATTCCCAGAGTATATGGCAACAATTTTGGCAATCTTGGATTGTATTTCTATTATATAACTGTAATTCTGTTATATTATTTTTTCCTTTCAAATCTTAACCATCATACAACATGCTATTTCTGAATGGCTGTAACATCAGTTTTTATAATGCAATAAGTAATCTAACAATAATTTTGAATCTTCTGAAATTTTCAAAAAATAAATTTATGCCTTCCATTTAATTGGCTAAATTTTTTTGAGGGGATATTCCTTATTTTTATGTAATAACTAGCCGCCTTTGGCGACCAGCCAATTCGCCAATCTTAATGTTCGTTAAAATTTTAATAATTAAATATTTTATGCAATTTCTACTTTAATAGCTTCTTCATCAAAATATTTTAAAACTTCCAGTTTTCATTATCATATAATTCATTCATAATATTACAAAGGCCTTCAGTCATAACGTAATATGTATCTCTCTCATTTTCTGTTAGCACCCGTAGAATTTATGCTTTAAATTAAAGTGGAAAGAATTTATCTTCAATTGATATAATAATATTTTTTACTGAAACAAAGCATTTTTTTATAATCTGATTACTGAAAATAAAGTCACTCAGCATTTAAACTTTATGGGCACTAAAGAATATCTTTTTAAATTTATGCAATATCTCAAGAGTTGGTCAACAAAATTTTCTTAGATTCATTATGAGCAGATCGATTCATTAACAATGTTTAAATTTAAATGCATCAAACACTAAGAAAATAAAACGAATCGTTTAAAATAAACGGTTGAAAACGGTAGAATTTATGCTTTAAATTAAAGTGGAAAGAATTTATCTTCAATTAATATAATAATATTTTTTACTGAAACAAAGCCTTTTTTTATAATCTGATTACTGAAAATAGAGTCACTCAGCGTTTAAACTTTATGGGCACTAAAGAATATCTTTTTAAATTTATGTAATATCTCAAGAGTTGGTGAACAAAATTTTCTTAGATTCATTATGAGCAGATCGATTCATTAACAATGTTTACATTTAAATGCATCAAACACTAAGAAAATAAAACGAATCGTTTAAAATAAACGGTTGAAAACAGGTTTTAAAAAAACTACTTAAAAAACGATGTACTTAAAACTATAAGCATATACAAAAAATGTATAACTAACATAAATACAATTTACTTACAAAAGCATGGAACTAACCCAAAAATAATTTAAATCATCCATTGATAACGTTGTCATGGCAACCATCAGAACAGAATGCGCATGCGTGAATTTTCTTCGCCGGTTACGTAACGCAAATACGTGATTTTTTCTACGCCAGTTGGGGTAACGCTATGCGGATTAGAAATTTTTAATTTCCTTTATTCTGTTTTATTTTAATTCAAAAGTACTTCAGAATGAATCTGAAAGATTGATTCATTAACAATGTTCAATTTTAAATGCATCAAACATTAAGAAAATAAACAGAACCGATTGAAATAATCCGCCGAAAAATTTTAACCCTAGCCTCATTACTGTTGGGAGAAAAAAAAAACTGAAGCCTTTCTCGTTTGGCGCTGGATATAATGGAAGATTTTTTTGGCGGAAAAGTTGGCGGTGGGGAAAATGAAAGATTTTTTTGGCGGGAAAGTTAGTTTTTAATTAATAATTAAAATTCTAATTAAAAATTCGAAAAAAGAAACCCCAGGTGCATATTCCCAACCTCCAAGGTATACATGTACCAAATACATGTACCAAGGTATGTCAAACGGTCTGGCCTGTAGAGCGCCAACACACACACACACACACACATTGAGCTTTATTATAAGTATAGATTACTTAAAAAAATTTTTTTTACTTTAAGATATAATTGAATACTATGTTGTATTATTTTGTTGTAGCTAACCCTCAGGCTGTTCAATCTCATCCCATGCTTGCTCCTGGTTTCACCAATGTGCAAGGTCAAGTGGCTTCAATGCCTCAGATATTCACAAATGCTGCTGGGCAACTTGTAACTCTAGGTCCTCAGGTTTGTTTCATGTAGTTTCTTTCTATTTTTTTCACATGCACCTAGAATTTTGCTTTATTTCTTTTTATTTATTTATTTATTTTATTTATTTTTTTTGAAATGCTTGCAATTGATTTTTATTCTTATCTTAAAAAAATGTGTATTGTTTAAGAAATTACAAAATAGATATTAAATACTTTTATTTAATATTTATTTTGTCTTTATAATTTTCTATTCAATATTTTATAGTTTTCCTAATCTTTACTTATATTACATCACTTTCCCCCCCCCCTAAATAAGTTTAAAAACAAGTTTTAAACATATTTAATTGTGTAATGAATCAGCATAGGGATAAATTTTAGGTAATCAGGATTGATTTATATCTTCTTTTTTGACTATATAATATTTTCTTATATATGAAAATGGTATTTTTAGTTATTTTCTGAGTTATAATATCTATAATAATTATATTAATATTCTTCATAATTATATTTATATTTCTACCTGATTTTCTTCTCAAAAATTTGAATTTGTTAAATGGTTAATTTTTAATATTGTACTTAAGTTTGAGTGGTTCTTCTAAAATGGTTTTTACACAGGTTATTGCACATCCAATGATGGGTGGAAATCCAACAAATTTGATGGTGAATCCTCAAATAGCTGCAGCTCAGTTGCAACAAGTTCAGCAAGCTGATGATAAAAGTTCCATAGCAACTGTTACATCTTCTGGGCAACCTGCACAAATGAATAGGATTCAAGTAATTAGTAGTCCTTTTATTTTTTTTGATTTAGTTTATTTGTTAAATACTTCATACATTTTTCATATCTGGAGTTGATTTATATAAATATAAAAAAAATTTCAATTTTTGAGAGAATGAAAATATTTTATCTATTTATTATCAGAGTTGTGCTGATAGCATGACCAGTGTTATTGCAATCATCACCATTAATCAGTCGGTATTTGGGCAAATTTTCTTTGAATAGTTGTTCCTTATTCGCTAATTGTGGTTAGTTCTCAACTATAGTCATGTATCAGATAATTTCACAAAAATGGAAATTCTAACCTTAACTCTTTCGAACTTGGGGAATCTTAATAATACTTCTTTGTCTGGAGCATCTGTTCACCAGAATTCTATGAAATAGGTTCTCATATTGTAATAATCATGCAAAAATGCTGCCTTTTTCTAATCCATTTTTCTCAAACAGTTCTTGCATCTCTGAGGTAATATATTCTTATAGTAAATTCAGGTGAATTATATCAGTCACAGTATTCTAATAGAAGAAAAATTGAAACATTGATATGCACTTCACTGTTGATATGTAATAAATATACAATATACAGTTAATGTGTAATAAATAACTATCGTGTTTGTTTCCCAGTCATATAAAGATTATTAATATAAGAAGGTTATTTATTATTAAAAAATTAATGTATATTTAAAATGAATCATGAATTATTTGAACCAGTCAGACTCTACATTTGTAATAGTTATCTGGAGTTAAGAAATTTTAATGACTTTATTAATTGTTTATGTGATGATTAAACAAAAATTGTCTGTGGCAACTTATTTATAAGTATATTAATTGTATACAACTCAAACTTTAGGGCAGTTATTTAATAATTACCTTATTTTAGTTTACATTTTAGTTAAAAATAGATTGTGTATTTAAAATAAGTTAGGTTTTATATAGTCATGTCAATTCTCAAATGGTTAATAATCAGTTAAGTATGACAAATCACAATTGTTGCATGATTATTTTATTGTTTTTGTATAATTTTTGTATCTTTTGTATTATTTTTCTTCTTATAAACCTCTATGAAACTTCAGGAAATTTTTATTCTGTGGTTTACATAACTCTTAACATGACTCTACTTCTCTTAATTGTAGCACTTTAGTCTGGTTAAATGCCTTTTACATACCTGTCCCTCTAGTGAATGAAAAAGAGCATGTATATATTTTAACATTAATATTTCTCTTATAGAATTCTTCTCTTAATGCTATTTCACAAGCAATAGCAATGCAGCAACAGCAACAACAACAAAATCAAGCAGCTCAAATGCAAATCAACCCAGTGACTATTGTCACAACTCAACTTTCACCTATTAAAAACCAACCTACCTCTCAAGTAGGTTTTATTCTATCTTCTTTAACTTAACACTGTTTTTATTTTCATATACTTTAGTTGTATTAAAAAAACTAATTTAGTCGTACAAAAAAAAAAAAAAAAACCAACTAATTTTAACTAGAATACTAATTTGAAATGTGTATGTGGATTCTTTTTTTCTTTTTAATATTATTAAAAAGAAAAAAAGTTATTATTAAAAGAATCTTATTTAATTCCATTTATTTTATGTGGCTTTTTTTTAAAACTAATTTTTTATCATGGTACAGGTTCCTGATTCATATTTTGTGCTATAAAGAATTCTAGATTTTCTTTTATTGGTTTTATTGATTATTTTATTCTATCCTCTTATTTTAATTTGTTTATTATTTAATGTTGGTGAAATACAGTTTTTAAAAATTTAGATATAGAAAGAAAGTTGTTAAGATAATTTAACTTTGAATATAAATTTCTACTGTTTTTTTTTTTTATCATGGTACAGGTTTCTTTATCTTTATTGTCATTACTTTCTAATTGATTTATTATAAAAATGATATACTAATACTGATAATTATTGGATCTTAATTGTTCAAAAATATAATGGAGATCTTAAATGCCATAATTCAATTTTATTCTTTTATCTATTTTGTATATCTAGTCTTACACTTTTTTTAAATTAATTTTTTATGACTTAAAATGTGTACTCATGAATGTATATTGATTATACTTTTTTTTTCTGGTTTTGAAAATATTATCAGTAGTTTAACTGCTATCAATGTAGCATGACTGCTAAAAGAAACATTGATGTATTCATTTCAGAAAATAATACTGAGAGGCAGATTCCTATAATCTTAAAGCTACATAATATGTGATGTTATTCAATATATAATTCATCAAGATTTAATCTGTAACAGGTAGAGCTTAGAAATCCATGACATTTTTTAACACATTTTTTAAAAAATGAAAATCCCTAAAGGTTAATATCCAAAGTTTATAACTGTTTTACTTATTTTCCTTGTCTTTTTCTTTTCTTTTTTTTTTTTTTCGGTAAAAGGGATTTCTTTTTCTTTTTAAATCAGATGTTAAATCTGAGCATATATTTAACACAATATACATAATACAGTTTTACTCTTGTGCCATTAAACTCAATAAATTAATAATTTGTGTATTCCAGTATGATTAATCAATTATTTTTAATAATAAATATTATTTTAAAAAGTTATTTTATATTAAAAGTTATTAAAAGTTTATTATTAACTATTAGCTAATAATATTCTATTATTTAAATAAAGAATAATTGATATCTTTTTTAGAAGAAATATGAAATAAAGGCTCCATTGAATACATATGTTGTAGATTTATTTTAATTTAATTTTATTTATTTATTTTTGTCCTTAGTTTTGTAAAAGAAGTGTGATATTATTTCTGTAATTACAACAAAATTTCGTGCAAGAAAGAGTAGAAACAGAAAATTGTATAATTCTTGAATACATAAACAAAGTACAGAAAATAAATTTACAAAAAAATATTTTTCTTTGTGTAAGGGATCAACTCAAATTGAGAATTATTATTTTTTTTGTAACACTTTGTTTTAGAATTAAAATAGTATAAAGAAACCATATTACTTGTTTGTAAAAGAAAATATCACCATCAAACATACTTTTCATATGTATTAATATTTATATTTACATTAATTTTCAAAAATAAAATTGGAAATTAATAATTTTATTTTTCCAAATATTAATCACCAAATAAATGAAAATCAATTAATATTTGCTGGGGGGGTGTTATTCCTCCGTAAAATTAAAAGAATTATAATAATTAAAATGCTTAGACTATTAATAAATGTTTAGCTATTTGTTTCCTGTTCATCAATTGTTTTTTGTGCAGCAGGTGTATTTAATCCATTAATTATGAATATCTTTATTACCATACAAATATTGTAAGTAAGAATTTATGGGAGGGCTATCTGTAATATTGTTCATATTTAAATATGCAAACATTTATGGTTATTTTTTTTCTCTTTTATATTTAGAACTGTGTTGTTGCTCCCAAGCTACAACCTTTGCAGCAAGGTAGTACTGTGTCCACTTTAACTCAAACAGTTCACCCCCAACCTTCAGTTTCACCAGATGATGATTGTGATAATGGATTAAATCAAATCAGTGAGTTTTTATGTTAGTCTTATTTTTTAAATTTCTTATAGTATTCATTAAAAATTTTTTCTATTTTTGACTTTGTGCAGCTCAAATATGTGAAATTATCTTTCATTTTGGTATGGCTCCATTGCTAAATATTTCCTTTGTATTTTAATATAATTCTAATCGTAGGGTTAAAAAAATTGAGCTATGAAATTTAATTAAATAGAAGTTTATAGGGTGAAATTGTTATTGCTTTTGTACATTAGTATACATTCTAGTGTTTTATCAACTTTGATTATTGCACCTCCTTTCAATAGATCAGTATTATTTGTAAGTTTGTTTTTTCTAATTGCTGTATTATTACAGTCATTAGTGTATAATATATGAAAAAAGGAAAAAGATACATAAAGTGTCATTCCAGAATAACTTACAATATACAATCATAGGCACTTAGTTTTTGAAATATTGATACTCTTTCTATTGAAATTGTATTTGACTGTATAATTATCCAAATGTACCAAATTATGTTCATGAGTGTTAAAAAAAACAATCTGAAATTGCAAAACTGATAATAAAATAAATAATCTGATTGGATTCATGTTTGGTTTCTTTAATTTGTTAATAAGTTATAAATGGTTATGTTAGGTTTTTTAATTAGCAATGGAAAAATGCTAAAAGAATTTCAAGAATTCTTCCACAAACTTTCCTATGAATGAAATTTCTTGAAAAAGGTTTTTAGTACAACTTGTTTCAAATGAATAAACATAAAAAAAGTATATGAGAAAAACCATATTAGTTTCTGGATTTTTCCTCCATTTGCCCAAGAAGTTGAATAAAATTTGAGCATTTGATGCAAATATTATTATTATTATTATTTTCATGTTTAGAATTTGAAATAAGTAATAAATGTTAAATTAGAAGCAACATGATTATGATTTATTTGCATTTGATTTTCTAATATAAATTAACAATACTGGATTACAATAAATAACTGGTGGCAATGTGATATTATAAAGTAATTTAGTTAAGACCAAACATAAGATTTAGTTTTTTATGCATTTACTTTCTAAAATATAAAATGAAAGTTTAGTTCACTTGTGTGATTTAGCTTCTTTTTAATTGTTGCATTTAAAAATTGGTCTTCTGCTTACATTTATCTTTGCTTATATTTTATTTGATACCTAATTTTTAAATCAATTAATAATTTTGAATTATAACTAGTTTTAAATTCTCTGAAAATATTACTTCAAAAGTTCCTTATTTTATTTTATTTATCTGCTTGTTAATATAGTAGTTAATTTTAATACAAAGTGTGATTATGAAAAGTAACTGTTCTATTTCTTAATAATGGATATCAAACAAATTAATTGATTAATTTGAATATTACAATAGTTTTGCATATCTTTGAATTGTAACTTCAAAAATCTTTGGATTAATCCCATATTACTATAATAAGGTAGTTTAATGATTAAAAGTTATAAATGTAGTACATTTTTAAAAATTGTTTTTGATCATAATATTTTTTTTGATTTGGCATTAAGAATTGTATATTTTTTAGTAATTTAAAAAAAAATAAGAACATAATATTTATTTTTTATGTTATTATTATTATAAAGTTATACATTATATGTTTTGTTATAAAGTTATAAATTATACAATTTGGAATATTATTTTTCTTTTTAAATTATGGTATTATTATAATACCAAAATTATACTTTCTTATTTTACAGAGAAAAATTAAAAAATAGTTAAATAATATTGGATTTACATCTGTTTTCTTTTGATTTGATTAAATAATTTTTAAGATGATTCTGTGTTTCAAGAATTTCTAAAAATTGAGTTAGTGTTGCAATAGTGAACTCACAGTAAACTTCAAAGCTGAAACTAAATTTGATTCCTTTAATCAGATTCAATTTAAAAATTTCATCTATCACTGGATTTTGTTGCATTTTTTTTTACCCAATTAATAAATGTTTAAAACAAAATTTCAGGTACCATCAGCAATACCGAAGCAAATGTAGTGGATGGAATCAACCTTGAGGAAATAAAGGATTTTGCAAAAGCTTTTAAGATTCGCAGACTCTCTCTTGGCTTGACACAAACACAAGTTGGACAAGCTTTAAGTGCAACAGAAGGACCATCTTACAGCCAAAGTGCTATATGCAGGTATATCTTTTTTATGTGATTTTGTTTAGAAGAAAATTTATATATATAAATTGGATATTTTAAATCATATTATAAATGAAAGAATGGAGATAAATTTGGGACCTAAGAAAATTCGTCAAATATATGTGTGCAGTTATGTAAAATTTTTATTGAATGAAAAATATAGAATAGTTAATAGATTATTATTACTGAGGGGTAATATAATGCTTTTTTGTGTGTGTGTATCCTTTGACCTTTAGTTATCAAATCAGAAATTCCTTTACAAAAGAACAATTATTCAAAATTGATATCGATGAAATGCTTGTGGCTAAATGTAAAATTATAAAATAGATATCAAAAATTTATTTAGAAAAAAAGAGTTGAGAAAATTATTATCTAATAAAAATTTACTATATTTCAGCCTAGAATTAAATAAAAGAACAGTGTTGAAAAATGATGGCTTAAAAAGTTTTCTATACAAAAATTAATCCAAAAGAAACTTTGAATGACAGTTTATTTGCAATTATTATTGAATAAACTTAATAAGATTGGATTAAGAATGTATTGATTATGTATATGTTAGTAAGTTAATTAGGAGAAAAATTTACAATTATTTTTTTATATAGAAGAAAAAATTGATCATTTATTTGGGATTATAGTTTTTTTTAAATTTTATTTCTGAAGGTTACTATTACTTTATTTATTTGTACTTGGTGATGTGCGATTTTACATTTTCCTCAAGAAAATTTGAATTTCCACTTCATATTTTTTTCATTTTGAATTGTGCAATGCAGTATCTTGTTACAACTCACAAGTCTTTACTTAATCCCTTCGATTTCATTTATTTTTTTGTGAATTTCACGAGAAAAACAGGGAGAGAAAGCCAGTGTCTTCTTATCACTTTTACAGATTTAAAATAATATATAGTTGTAAGTTTTACTTAACTTGTCTTGTATTTAAATAGAAATGTAATCCTGAATTTATGTAACTTAAAAAGGACTTTGTGTATAAACTGATTGCACTAATATTAAAAATGTCTTAAGTATGTATTGACATTTACAATTACCCGTTTGACATTTACATTTTACTATGTAAAAATGACTGAAATAATAAGTAATTATTCTGTCATTGCATATTGAATTTTTTTAATTATTATTATTGATTTTCATGGCTTTTTTTAGATATGCTCTGAATCGTATTTGCTGTATTGTAAGAAATTTATTTTAATAATATAGTGTATGAAACACTAAAAAAAATGTAGTAACTAAATAATTAAGTTTTGATAAAACTAACCTTTAAGAATACTATAGCATAAAGAATTCATCAAACTTGATATAAGTTGAATACAAACATTGTTTAAGCAGTATATGCTTTCAATAAACAGTGCTTAAAAAAAAAGGGGGAGGGGGCATTTTTGAAGCAAGCATGGCTTATTTTATTTAGTTATTTTCTATTATTATAGGTTTGAGAAACTAGATATAACTCCTAGAAGTGCCCAAAAAATCAAGCCTGTTTTGGAAAGGTGGATGAAAGAAGCTGAGGAGAGGTATAAGAATGGTGCTCATACACTGACTGAATTCATTGGGAGTGAACCAACCAAAAAGAGGAAGCGAAGAACTTCTTTTACGCCTTCAGCATTAGATGTTCTTAATCAATTCTTTGAAAAAAATACACATCCATCAGGTAAGTTTCGAAATTGCATTGAATTGGTATTTTTATTTTTATTTGAATTTATTTTATTAAAATATTATTTTTTACAGTTTTTAATTTTAAGCATTTGATATTGAAGTACGCTTTTGTGAAATTCATAAAATATGGCAACATGTTTAAATCTGTTACTTCAACAAAAATTTGTCTGGTGCAAAAGTAGGAAGCTTTAAAAAATATTTTAATATTATTTGTGAGAATAAAGTTAACAAAACAAAAAAGAATGCACTGTATAGCTAAATAAAAATAATAATAATAAAAAAACAATATGTTGAATTTTGCAATAAAGTTAAATATTCATACTGTAAAGAGGCAATATTGCCTTTGTAAAAATATTTTTTTTTTAAAATCTAGTTCTTAACTACTAATAGCATTTGATATGAATTGAAATATCAAAAAGGAAATCACATAAAAAGATTACTATACCAAATTTTTTTTCTTGTTTATGACAATATTTGCAATCTTTGAGATGAGGACTAAAATAAATAACTTCTGCTCTTCTGTTCTTATTGCAACATTATATAATTATTTATAGAAATATCTGTGAAAGAGTAATCCATAATCAATGAGTAATGCAAATGGATATGTCTTATTACATGTATTATTAATTTACATATTTTAGAAAATGTTTTTCAATTTTCTTACACTTAAGACCCATCTTTTCATGCCAATTTACCTTTTTCAATGAATAATGAGCTTTAAATTAATTACCTTTTTTCAATATGTTTTGCTCTTTTGATTTGTATTTAAAAGAGTATGTTTTATATTTATAGAACACATCTTAATTAGGTCTGTAATTTTTTTTCTTAATTTTTTAAATTTCTATCATTACTCTTTATTTTCCTTTTTTATTTTGAAACAATCTTAAAGAACCAGATTTCAAAGACTGGTGAAAATTTAATTGAAATAAGTGGTATCTTATCAAAAAGCAGCTCTGTAAAATGGTTTTTTTTTTTTTTTTTTTTTTAAGTAAAATTCTTACACTTGATGTCTGTTTATTGTCTGATATACTTCAGTTAAAGTAGATATGCCTATCTAAAATTATTTTTATTTTTCTCCGTAAAAACAATTACTTTTGTCTTAACTGATTTTTAACAAGAAATGAAATAAATATTGTGTTGAAAATAGGAAATGTTTTTCTTCTGTGGAAGTATTAACATAAAACAATTTAGAATGGAGGGAGAGAAAAAAATGTATGTGTTTGTGAGAGAGAAGTGAAGTTTCTGGTTTCCTTAAAAAGTATGGACTGTCAGATCTGTAGCAATAATAGGGGCAAACAAACAACATTGTCATCTGTTTATAAATCATATTGCCCATCATTCTAAGCAGTTTCAAATTTTAACCATTCTGGGATACAATATGTAGCATTTGTAAGCTTTCTTTTATTTCAAGTCAGAAAAAAATGGGCTCTACTTAACAAAATTATTATTATAAGATATGGTGTTTGATAATTTGAATTGTTATATACTTAAGTTGGCTAAAATTAAGTTACAGTCAAAAGTGAATATGTTAAAAAAGTTAATATTAGGGGGGGGGGGAGAATGAAAGTTTAGATTTTGAAAACTTTAATGAATTGACTTTAAAAGTTTAAGAATTCGAAGGTTTTGCTTCTCATGATAAACAGTACTGAGCTTCAAAAAATGTATGTAAGAAATGATTGCCTTAAATATATTTTCTAAATCTCAGCACATTGTTAAATGCAATACAAACCAGAATTTTCTGCCTATGTTCATGGACATCTCTTTTTTTAATATTGAACTGTTTTACATCACATACTTATTTTTAACAGAACTATTTTATAAAATTAATGATAAAATATCTGATATGTATATTTTTTAATCCTCAAATAGGTGCTGAAATGACAGGGTTAGCTGAACACTTAAATTATGATCGTGAAGTAGTGAGAGTGTGGTTCTGTAACAAAAGGCAAGCTTTAAAAAATACCATTAAAAAACTTAAAGCTGGCCCTCAATGACAGTAGGTCTTGAATTTCCTTGTTGATTTCAGAATTACCTCTTATGCCATTTTGCATTGTATAAAACAACTAATCAAATAACTGTAGTGCCGTTCCATGTTTGTATATATTGTACAGATCATTCACTTTGTAAACAGTCATCAACAGAAGAATTCATGGGCTTGTATTTATTTTTAACTGTAGCTTGTTTACAAAGCTGATGCAAATAATATCATTTGTTTGTTTCTGTCTCCTCTACATTTGATCCCATTCAGTCCGAATTTTTTTGTCAAATGTGCTATCATGTTGTGTTACATAAAAAAATCAAATGAACTGTGATTTTTGAAATGCAATTAATTGAAACACTCTTGATGTACCTGCTGCAAAGTATGGTCTCATTCTTTTTATGTATTGTTTTCAAGGGTATGTTATTTTTTATGTTTATTGTTTGAGTATTGTGTCTGTTTTATTTTTACTCTATTGCAGAAATAATGATGGTGATCAAGCATTTTTTAATGGTGCCTATTTTATATCTCACAATGATGCTTGTGAGATTTAACTAATAATAATTTTAAATCTAAATCGGTTTGAGATGTATATTTTATATGAAATTTAAATCTTTAAATCATTTATTTCGTAATCATTGTCTCATATTGATAATACTTATAATTTTTAAGAATTTCGTCATATGACACTAATGGCAGGTATAAAGGTCAATCAAAAAAGAAAGACAAAGAAAACAGAAACACTGCCATTTCATTTTTTCCTCTTAAATTCTTACAATCATTGTCTGCCTTATGTCATTTTTATCTACTTTTTAAATTAAAAATGTCAAACATAGTTATTGTTTGACTGTTGCTATCAATCTTTCATGTATAAAAAGATGAATTTTATTGGCATAAATTTTGTAGAATTTATGTATCAATTTATGTGCCTTTATATTTTTAAAAAAGAACTATTTTGATACACTACTTGAACTGTAAATTTATTTTTAGCATGAAATTTTGACCTTTAAAATGGTACTCTCTTAATATGTTTGAAAGGGTCAAAGTTAATTTTGAAATTTAAATATATATCATATGCTAGGTACAAAATGTTACAGAAATATCTGTTTTCAGTGACATGCTGAACCATAAAAACAGCCATTGATTTTCTTTTTATGAAATTTATAACGAAAAAGTATGAAACTAAAACATATTATGTATTTTGTTTTATTATGGTAACAATTTAAAAATGAATTCAATTAGAGTTGAACTGATATTTATTTTATTTAGTCCTGGAATTAATTTTTATAAATTATTCATTGTTATATTATTTTTATTTATCATGATTTTTCAATTTTACAAGCCACCTGTTTGAATATGATTAGAAACTTAATTGTATAGTAGAATATAATTATTATTATTTTTTTTTCCCTTGTTCTGAAATAGAAGAAAGTAAAATAGTTTTTGTTTTGTATTGTTAAATATTATGCGTGTTTTTATGTGTTGGAATCGACAAAATCAAAATAGTTCAATGTTGATATTATCTTACAAAAATATTCTTCAACATTATATTATCATTATTTTGCTTATTTATGGGATGTTTTGATGTACTTATGAACTATATGATGCAAAGCTATGCAAAAGTATATAATACTTCTTTGAAAGATAGTATTCTATATGCAAATATTTGTAATCATTTATTTTAAGTGCATATCATGATTTATCAAAATAGTTATTTGTTTTGACCAAATATTATTATTTTTGATTTATAGTTATTTATTGTTATACATGATTTGTAGAAAACTAGAACATTATAGATTTATTGTTTCTAATTATTGTTTTTCAGAAACCAGAAGTATTCTATTATATTTTAAATTTTTTATAGTTGTGTAAACCTATTTGTTATACCTTTTAATTAAGAAGTATAAAACAAAATGATATATAAACTTTTTTTTAGCATTTAAACCCAACTTTTTTGTTGGAATTTTTTTAGACTTATTAATTTCCAAAAAAGAATCAAATAAGATTTTGCCTCCCTAAATGCAATTATTTTTTAATTATTGTTATCTTTGTTTTGTTTATTCATGCATGCCAAAAGTTTAAGCATAACAATAATTTTAAAATGAAACCTTAAATATTGATTGTATTTCAAATCATATATGTTTAGGAAAATAGATTTGAAATTATATATGATGCAACTGTGCTTTTTAAATTATATTTTCAATAATTAAATTTAGTAAAAGGAGAACAAAAAAACTAACAAGCAGACATTTCATAAGTTTTAGCACAGAAGATACATATTTTTATACAATCTAATAAAAATAAACTGTTGATATTTCATTATTGTTCTTTTAGATTGAATTAATTTGAATATACAGTTTTGTGTTGATAACACTTAGTTCTACACAATTAATAGCTTTAATCTAAATCTAACATTTCTCAAAGCTGAATTTCATTTCTTCAACTGAAGAATACTATTTAGATAATATGGATGTGTGAAAATACTCCAGATATTTTCTATGATGCTCATATCAAACTCATAGACTTCTGGCTGGCCAGTTCAAAATTAGTTCTATGTGTGACCTGAGCCACTATGAAATTGATTTGGAAGCGTGGATTGATGTGTTGCAATATTGAAAGATCCATTTTTTACCACTACTTGAAGTTGCGCCACAATGAACAAATAATTGCTAAACATTTCTTAATAGTTTCTCCAAACACTGTGGAAAGTTATCAATGTCTAACCAATGAACAGCAATTCCTTTCTGTATTGTCTACATGCATGTTCTTTGTTAGAGATCATACCAGTAATCTTCAAAGACAATAGGACTTTCCTAATTGGATTCTTTTTTAATTGCTGAATAAAACATTCCACCATGTATAAGTGCACTTATATTCAGTACAAATGATAAATGCTGACTGAGTTTCTGTATGATGTGGTTTCAAGTATACTTGGCAAGCCATTTAAATTTTTTTAATGTAAATTCTGATTACAAAATTCTACCATAAATGATTCTTTTTTTTATGTTTGTTATCCATCGATAAATTTAATCAGAAAAAGAAAATTGTATCCAGTATAAATCAGTTTACTGATGTCATTCATAGTCTACTTGAAATAAGTTTTCATTTAAAATTTTCACTACTATCTAAGTAGTAAATTCCACTTTTCAAGCTTTTTAATGCAGCCACAGTTTTAGAAATGTTCTCATGCACAAGATGCTTTATTTTTATATGTAAAAAAAATCTTTTGACTCGGCTACTTTGAATTAATCTAAGATCTATAAGCCTTGATATAATATGCATGCACAATTCTTATAATGTTTCAGATATTTGCGAAAAAGCAGTTACATGTTCATTATATTATTAAAACTGAGAGTGAAAAGTAAAGCTTAAAAGATAGTTATTTTTAATATGATGCTAAAACTGCAATTTTGTTACTTATAAATGAGATGTTGAAATTAAGTGGATGTTTAATTTTGGAGCTTATGTTGTGCTTAAACATATGGCATGCTATTATGTGTGTTCGTCATCAATTATTAGTATAAAATTCCACACTGTAATTGATAGTCAATGAAGTTAATATTAGGAATTTAATTTCCTATGTAGGTGAATTATTTCCCAAAATATAATCATTAAGTAAATTAATTTTTTTGTTTTGTTTTTGTTGTATTGATTAATAATTGTTCGAAGATAATAGGTAGGTAATAAAAATAGATTTTACAGACAAATTATCTGAATAAAAGCATATTTATTAATAAAATAACTTATTTTAAAATTAATTACCCCATATTTTCACCTTCTCCTCATTACAGGTAGATACTTTTTTAAGAAATTCTCTGAACATTGATAAAATGCATAGGAAACCCATGAGTTAATGGATTGAATGGGTGAAAGGCCTTTTTTAAAACTGGAAATCTTTGTAATTGAAAATAGCATTATGAAAAATATTTCGAATTTGGTATTAAGTTTGAAATTTTGACATATGTTATAAATGTTTCAATAATATACGCCATCTTAATTGTCAAAAACTCCTTGCAGTTGTATAATAGAAAAGTACAAAAAGACCAAGCTTTGTTTGCCTATATTGATCCAATTCCATCTGTTAAATTGAGGGTTTACTGTATAAAATAAATAAATTATTTAAAAAAAATTATTACATAATTATATCTTTATACTTAAGGAAATTTTATTAAGTTAATGGAAAATGAAAATCAAATAATGAAAATAAAATTATGTAATATTCTTTTATGTAAAATGTAATACTCTTACTCTTTTCTTTTATTATTTTAAATAAATAAAAAACTTCGTTTAGAAATAATAATTTTTTTTATAGTCTAGCTGGTGTAGTATAACATTTCTGTTCATATTATTCATTCCTCATTTTACAATCATTTATTACATTCAAATATGTTATTGCTTAAGAAGTTCTTGCATCTTATGCTTATGATTTTTTTTTTTTATTTTTTATTATGCTTTATGTAGTCAGTTTTGATGGTACTTACATTTTTCATTATTTTTTAAAGACATGGTTGTGTTTTTCTATTAAATGAAGAGTTATTATTTTGAAATCTGTATAAGAAATTTTTTTTCCCCTTTGGGGGAAAAAAACTTAATTTAAAGATTTTTTAAAAATTTAATTCATTCTCTCACAAAATTAGCCTTTTAAGAGAATTTTTGGACATTGGTAATTATTATTTTTATTTAAATCATGAAGTATGGATTTACCATTAAGATATCCATTCCTTAATTCTGATTGATCTATTATTATGTGTATTTAAAATATAGTTACAAACTGATGCTATAGTAGTGAATCAAATGCTTTTGATATTATATTAGGCCTTGGAAAGATCTTTTAAGACTAAGATTCTTGCAGAAAAACAGGATACAGGCTTTTTTTCCTTTAAAAGATGTTAATTTGTGATAATTTTAATGTGCCTAGATGTTACTCATTTTTGTCTTCCATCAGTAGCAGTCAACCTTTTGTATGAAAACATCTTACATGTCTTTATACTATAGGACAGATGTATTATGAGGTGTACAAAGTGTTTAGATTCAACAAATTCACATCATAAGGATAGAGAAATCCTAGTAGTCTGCTAATCGGTACAGCAGCTGCATTGCCATTAAAGAAAATGTTAATTTTCAACTTAATGGTTTTTAATTAAATTAATCAAAATTCTTATCAAAAAGGACCAGCAATATTTTTCTATTGAAGAGAGATTTAAATATTATTATTATTTTAAACTAGGCGTAATTGAATTTGGAAATTGCGATTTATATTTGTTTAAAAGAAAATATTCACATTTAGTTGTAGTTGTTTGATAGAAATCACAACCTATTCTTTATCTCACTTTTGATACTAGTCATGTATTTTGTGTTTGCTTTTAAGGCAAATACTGCTGCACATTAGAATCTCATTTAATTTTATAATTATTTTATGACTTTTAGCTATAGAAATTTCAATTTAATGGATTAAATTTGCTTATTTTTTTTGTTCATTTTATATAATTGTCCTCTATCAGTGTTACTGCCATTTTTTTATGGCAATTGTATCTCGATTCTTTTTCATACTTTATATAAATTGGACACTGTGATACATATATGTGGAATTAATTTATTCCCCCCCCCCCAAAAAAAACAATGCTAAGTATTTTAGAATTGCATTTATGTATTAGTATGATGTATTCAAATTTCAATTATAAAGCTTCTGTCATCCTTTTGGATAATTATTCAAACTTCAGTTGTGAAAACATTTGTATTATTTTTGTAAAAATTAGTATTATTTTAACAAGATTTAGGTTATTTAAGTTGCAGGTAATGTAATTTTAATTTATTATGAGGATTAACTTGTAATTTTGCTCATTTTCTGATATATGTATCTTAATACTTTTAATTTTCTAAATGGTAGCCTTATCAGTTTTTATTATATTTCTTGAAAAATTATATTTTTCTCTTGAATTTTGTTAATATTAGTTATAATCCATAATTGCAAATTAGTTATTAGAGTTATTGATTTTAAATATTTGTTTAAAAATAGAATAAAGGCAGTTACAGAAGCATAGTTACATCTCAAAATTTGCACTTTTTTTAAAGTATTTCAAAATATATATTATTCAAAATATAAAAGTATTATTTGAGTGTAAAAATTAAATAATATTTTTAAAGAAATTTACTGTATGACAGTTAATTTCTTTAATAAATTTTATCCTTAAATGGAAAAAATAATTTATTCAATGAATTCTGTCAAAATTGCATCTGCTATAAATAATTTTTATGTATTTTCAGAAGTGAGAAAGTTTCTGTATCTGGAAACAAAACATGAAGTTTCAATTAATCATACTAATTTTTTTTGATACTGTGAACTCTGTTATTCAAAATGAATGTATCATCATATTGTACCTGGTTTTTATGCACAATTGGTTTAGTTTGTTGAAAATAATTCATCCTTCTATAAAAACTGTAATAATATCAATTTTAATTTTTACTTTTATAACTTTAAAGTGATAAAAATATCAAAATACTCAATTTTTTTTTATTAAAAAAAAAGAAGACAAAATGAGAATGCATCAAAATTGCTTATTAAAAATTTTTTAAACATTTGATTTAATATTCTTTTTTCAAATAAAGATGTACTGTTTTTGCTTGAAAATATTAAGTTTAAATTTTTAAATGTATGTATCTTAATTTCTTTTTTAGACACAATCTATGCAATTTTGGTGTTCCATCTTAAGAAGTACAAAACACAGTCGCCTTGTAGAATTTGTTTAATATTACCATCTAATATTTTTAAATAATATAGTGTTAAATTTTATTCATGTGGTTTTTTAGTCATAATTTTTTTAGTAATAACAAATATCGTCAAGTACAAAAGATAAACAATTCTGCAATATTCCTGTGAAGCATTTTATTGCACACTAGAAAATATTCACGTATTTTTTCAGATCTTAATGAAAATTCTAGATGTAAATGTATGTGATCTGTCTCTTGTAGTCTCAATTACTTTCTTAAAAAAAGAAATTGTATGTGACATAATTATTTAAAATATTTTTATGCATATAAATTGAGATTGAGAAGCTCATTTTGACTTATAAATTTCAATGATACTTGAAAGTTTTATTACATGGTAAAAATACCCAGTTCAATGTTTTGATTACTTTCCATTAATTTGGTATACTAAATCAAATAGATATAATTTCTCCATTTATGTTTTAACTGCTAAAGTGTATGCAAATCTTTAAAGACAAAGATGGCTTGATTTATGTACTGTCTTGGTTGCTGTTAAACAAATGGAAAAGTTGCACATTTTAAATCACAATATATTTTGATTTTTTTAAAGCTAATTTTTGTAGTTTTAGTTTTTTTAGAATTACCTTGCTTTAATGTCACTTTTTTTTTATTATGTCTAATCTTAGGCATATTTTTGAATTATATTTTGCTGCATAGCTATATCAAATTTACTGTTTATGCAATATCATATAGATTCTGCACTGAGTTATCAATTATTAGAAAAATTAAAATTTTAAATTTTTATTTAAAGATCAAAGTGTTCTATTTTTTAAAATTGCACTAGTCCTAAAATTTATGAATCATTACTTTAAGCTCAAGATTTTATGTAGTGTATTTTTCAGACATTTTAGAATTAACATTTAAGTTGATATTTAGTAAATTTTAATTTGATTAACTATTGCAGGGTGTTTTAAACATTTCCTTTCGTGATTTCTTTTCATTTACAAAAATTATTCAGCGCACCATATATATATTTAAGTTTTATCTTGTTTTCCTTTTCTTTCATTTATTATTATTATGCCTACTTATTTATCCAAATTGAAACTTTGATGAATAACAACAATATTGAAAGAAGACAGGGAAATTAGAAATATAGTTTTTACTCAATTTAAATTATCTTTTAGACTAAGACAACTTTTCTTCTTTTACTTTCAAGTGTTAATGGATCCATTGGAAAAATGCTGTGAAGTTTTTCACAATTTATTTAATTTTCTAAATGAATTAGAAGCTATAGCTTAAGAAGCCCTGATTTAATTCACAATGAATATACAGTATTTTTATGTATATAAGAAATTATTTTGTGTGATTAACAGAGCCATATTGTGTCTAGTTCTTATAGCAAATGTTTTTTCAAAGCAGTGGCATTTAACGGTTAATTAAAGAGCAAAAGCTTTCTTCTTTTTAGATTTGTAATATCAGTATAGCCAATAAGCATTCTAGAAATAATTATGTGTAAATAATTTCAATTAACAAATCACTTATAGTCTTGTTATTGAATCTTTACCTTAAATAAATATATATAGCTATTTTTTATTTTCTATTACAATAGCTGATTAAATAGTGTGTGAAATATTGTGTAAATAATGTATATATATTACAACCAATATTAAAAACGAAAAAGACTATGCAATAATATAGAACTGCTTTGTAATCTAGTTTTTGGTCTAATATCTTAGCAGAACCTCCATACTAGAAACATCTCTTATTTTTCACGCTTTCACATCATCTTTAAAAAAGTATGAATGCACTCACTCAGTAGTTGTGATATATTTTAAACAGTACAAAGATTTCATTTAAAGTTTTACCATTGTAAATATTTTATATTTTTCTCGTAATACACATACATTTCATTGAAACTTGATGCAAAATCCATTTGGAAAAGCCAAAAATCTTGTGCCTTTTACTGAAATATTTGACAAAAACAAGTGAAATTTGTACTTTGTTCATCTCTTTCATAGTGTGCCAAATGTGTAATATTTTTTGGACTTAAATCATTTAAAATAATCATTTGACAATTTGTGACATTGAAGTTTAAATTGAGCATTTCATTTCTGTCTATGTCTAACAATATGTTAAAATATAAAATTAAGTAAGACTATATTTTTCTTTGAGAAAAAAATATTATTAAAAACATTTTATGAATTAATTATTTTATTTTTGTGTTTATCAGTTTGAAGTATTAATAACATATATGTTAATATAGTTAAATTAGTTTCCAATCTTTCAATGTATACATATCAAATTGGCTATTCTGTATATTGTACTCTATGGGCATTTAATGAATTTGTGTGATTTGTACATAATTGTATAGAACAAAATATCTTGCAGGTCAAAATCCAGATTTTATCGATATATTTTCAAGAAATGCAATTTAAAATACATACACATCTACTTTCAAATGCTCAAAATGGTATTCATGTTTTTATTTATAATTTTAGATAGTTGTTTCATTTTTGATTCCTTGAAATAGAATTTGCATATATGCACCCCCCCCCTCCATTTTTTAAATGCCCTTCAGGCTTTTTTTCTTTTGGCTTGAGGTCTAACAGTACTTTGCTTCTAAAAGTACATTTTCTAATGCTTAATGAAGCTAGTAAGTAGGATCACAAGTTGCGGTCTTCTATTCTAATTAATTTATATATGAATAAATTTCAGTTCCACAAAGAAAACGAAAAGTTCTCTGTACTTCTGAAAAAATTAATCCAATATTTTGCTGAAAATGTTTGAGTACGGTGAATTATGATTTTTTCTTCATTTCTTTTTGACTTTGGTTCATCAGGAATAATAATTAATAATTCATAAACCTCGGATTTTTTTAGAATTGTGTAGCTTTAATCAGAAAAAAATCTCTTGTTGATGAATTGCTTGATTTTGATTTTTTTAATGATTAATTCATTTATTTTTTGTTCAAACCTATTTTGTATCATCTTTTATGACTAAACTTTTTCTTGTTATGCCAGTTCTTATTAATATCCTGGATAGTTTTAAATATTTGCTGATTTAATTATTTAAAAATGAAATGTTTTAACTGGTTTAAAAGAGAAAATCTAGTGTGCAACTTTTTATATAGTATTAAATACCATTCATTTTTTAAAGACCATACAGTTGATGAAAAGTATTGAATACATTTTTTTAATCATGGTGTACTTCAGATATTGTTTTTTTAATGCAATTTACTGAATTACATTGATTTACAAATTTTACAATTGGGTTATTTTAATGGATTGTAAGTCTTTAATTATTTTATGATTTGTGATTAACCTAAATTTTTTTATTGTTTATTGTTATTTATTCTTACTTTTAATTGTATTAGGTGCATATATGCTTATTCTAATATTTAATGACATCTTAATTAAAATATGTCCAAATTTTATTTTGTAGTTAAATAAGATAATTATATCTTGAATCTGTTAAGAAATGTTTTATGTATAACAAGGTGCCTGCAAAAAAACTGCCTCTTAGGACAACCATAATTATTTGCTCATTTCCAAAGAAGGCATTAATTCAATTGCATAATTATGTATTAGCATTCTTGTTGTTATAGTTCTTATTTTTCCCCCCCATTTTGACATGGAAATGTTTTCTCAAAATGTTAAAATAAAAGACTGATTTTACCCTTGTAGCTAATAGTTTATTTTCTTTAAGTCTGCATGTGATGCTTATTGCATTTCAAACATATTAAATAACAGTATATGATGCAAATCTATTGTAGTCTTGCCAATAAAAATTACATGAATATTAATATAATAATTCATGAGATAAAACTATTGAATGTTTCCTCCATACATGCACTTCCAATTTCACAAAGTTAGCTCAATAATTCGCTTCCGAAATTGAGTATCAAATAAGATGTGATAGAAATGATCTGCAACTTCCACCATTTTTGCTTTCTCCTATGCGAAGTATAGAGAAAGTTTTGTCATCATCAAAAAACTCAAAACTCGAGGTTTTGACAATCCACGTTTTAGACCTCTCCAGGTTCGAAAAACATATTTTTGGCATTATGCCCTTTTTTTCTGTGTCAAAGATAACTTTTTGAGCTAGATTGATGAAATGTGTTATATGTCCTTTCTACGAAATTTTCAGAATTTTAATGGTGTCAATTTAAAAGTCCTGCGAAATTTTACTGAATTCTGGCAATTTTTACTTTCTTGTAACGAATTTTAATAACGAAAGTATAATAATTGTCAAAAAAATCTGAACTCCGATTTTGACAAGAATTCGAAGTTCCGAAATTAACTTTGAGATTTTTTGGACCTACCTGAGTTCGAAAAACACATTTCTGGTATTGTGTCGATTTATCTGTGATAAAGATAACTAAAACTCTTTGAGCTAGATTGATGAAATTTGATATATATAGTCTTTCCACGAAATTTGTTTGTTTTTATCAAATTTTGAGCGAAATTCATTCATTTAGAGTAAGTCTCTCTGTTCGAATCTAAGTTAACGCGATAGATACCAAAACGAAAAGTGCTAGATTTATGAAATTTAATATACAAGTTTGATATTTAAATTCTAGATACCTTTTAAATTTGGAACCATTCGACTAATGATTGACTTTTTGTCGGTCTGTATTTTAGCGTAAACACAATAACTGAAGTATGTGAAAATTTGGTGTGTGATTTTGTGACTACAGTTGTAGTTCTGTTCTGTGACATATTTTTCTTTCAATCGGTTGGAAATGGCGTTTTAAAACACAAATTCGATTTTCGGGTACCTAGTGTTAAATACCAAGGATCACATGCTAGTCACATTGCCAAGGACATTCAGCCAAAACATTATTTCGTAATTAATGCAGAGCATTCGTGACCCTACCCAAATTTTATGCGGGGGAGGGGGGGGGGCATCTTTATTAGAGAGCGTAGGAAAAAATTTTGGAGAGACTACTTCCACTGATTTACGTATAACAATTGATTCCTCATAAGAATTTTCATCTGAATAATATTTTTAAAATTACCAATTACCTTTTTTTTTTTTTTTTTTTTTTCAAAACTTTAGAATATCGAGGTAGCAGTAATTGAAACGAAAACTCATAAGCATGCAATGGAAGAGGAAGTGGGGGGGGGGAGGGGAATCAAGAAAGCGAAGGTGAACTTTGAGTGATTGAAGGGGGGGGGGGGGTTATGGTTGCGCAACAAGCCTGATCTGCTAGTGCTCTAATTGCAATTCCAGCATTCCTACATTCAAAAGGACGCTTTTTCCATCAAATAATTCAATCAGTTGTGAACTTTCATGGGCGGTACAAGAAATCGTCCTGAAATGCGTTTGCCTTACTTGTTTGTTCATTTCCTGACTTATTTTATGTTTTTATTGATATTTTTTACTTCAATTTTCAATAAGCACCAGAATCACAGAATAACTAAACAATCAGGCATCGAAGTCTCGGAGTAAATGAATAAGAAAATCTTTTTTAAAAAAGGAAATTTTAATTTTTTAAATTTAATTATTCCAAAGGTGTTGCAGCTTTAACGGACGAACTGCCATTCTCTCTATATGTACTTGTACAGGGTGATCGGTAAAGTTCTTTTAAGCCCTTAAAATTCAAAATGGGCTCGCACTAAAAGGACGAATCTCCACGTTTTAGACATTCCTGAATTTGAAAAATGTGTGCCTGTCTGTGAAAAAGATAACTCTAAAACTCTTAACAGATGAAATTTGGTATAGGGTCTTTACACCAAATTTATTGATTTCTATCAAATTCTGAGAGAAATTCATTCAGAGGAAGTCTTGTCTTCCGGCTCTTCGAATATAAAGTAACACGATAACCACAAAACGGAGAGAGATAAATAAATAAAATTAGGTACAGATCTACAATCGATAATATATATATATTAAATTTTGAACCGAATGCAAGAAGGGGGTTGACCGTCTGTCGGTCTGTACTTTCAGAAACATATAAACTTAAAAATGCAATAAGTTAAATATATCTGATTTGATATGTAATTTATTCACCGCAAGACAAAAGCTGTGTGTCTAAGTTTTATATTAATCAGTTGAGAAAAACGTGTCTAAAACACAGATTCGATTTTCGGATACTATGAACCGCATGCCAAGGATCACAGTAACTAGTCTATCCCAATACCAAGCAAATTGTTCTCTGAAAAGTTTTGGGGAGATTATTCCCGCTGGATTATAAATATGTAGTCGCCAAAATTTTGTCTATTAGCATAAACAACAATGGAAGAATATTCTCGGATTTGTAGAATCACTAAAAAGGATTTGAGGCTCATTGAGTTTTACAACAATGTTATGGGTTGTTTATTAAAAAGTATTAGCAAAGATATTAAATGTAATTTATTTTAAAGGTATGGCAGCAAAATTGGATCATGAAATGATAACTTTCTAGATTTTAAAATAGTATAAAAATTATTTTTGTGCAAAAATTAATTTGTGAAAAAATTCAAAATTTCAATTAATTTCTAATTATAATTTTAACATTTTTTTAATAGCCCGGGTGAGGCAATCTTATTTTCTGAAGTATATATGTACCAAATTTCATTACTCTCTAAATTTAACGATATGTCACTTAGATCGTCAACATACACACACATGCATCTTTATTATTAGTATAGATTTAGAAACGAATTATCTTGCCTAAAAACGTTTGAAAATATGAAAGTATTTAGTCCTCGAATAAAATGTTTATTCAATTTGTTCAAACACATTCATCTATTCCAAAGATATATCCTTCAAAAACATTTTTCTGTATCATAAACGAGAGAGGCTTACGTTGGTTTGGGAATCTCATTTCCTGTACTTCTGAAATAATGGAGAAATCTAAAAACTTCGAAACTTAATACGTTTCAGCAGGAAATTTAAAACTTTTCGATCAGTGACTCTTAACTTATCGCAACAAAGGAAATTTGTTTTTAAGCTCCAATTTTTCGTATCAAGAAAAATGCGAAAACAATGTCGTAAATCAAAATCCCTTGGAAAATGAAACTCAGTTAACTCAGTTCAGGAGATTTTTCGAAAATCAATTTCTTTTTACTAAAAATGTAGTCGTGAGTCAGACTGGTCAGTAGTCAGTCGGTAAAATGACGCCGAAAATGCATATTCGGTTTTCCAAATTGTCCTACGAAACGCAGAGCGCTTATGTGCGGACTCGTGTCATTCACGATTTTGTTCTAAGTTCAAAATTTTATGTGGCGAGGGAAGGGTTCTCCTTTATGAAGGTGTATATTACTCCTGAAGGCGGGAAGATTACTCCTGTTAGTTTTGATTATTCAGACTGTATTCTCATTTGTGAATTCATATTTAGCACAGTATTGTTATAATTATTATTGTGTTAATTAGACCTTGATAGGGCCATGAGAAGTATGCTTCCCTCCAAATTCTTTAATCTTTGTATAAAATTAAGTAGGTTGGTATAAGTTCTGACAAATTTTTCAGTAAGACAGAAACTTAGATGCTTCAATTCCTTATCTCACACCAAGTGGCGTGTCTTGCTTTTTACTTATTTATTAATTAACCAATCAAAATAAATTTATCTAATAAGCTAAATGAATCACTTTTCTTAAGTCAATTTCAAGCCTAAACATATTTTAATCTATCATGACTAGAAAAAAAAAATGGCCTCTTAAAAGTTTAAACTGAAAATATAATTTTCCAGTTTTTATGAAACAGATGAGGGTACTTAAGCTAAAACATTATTGCATAGATGACATTAAATGCTTTAAAATGTTACCATTGAAAGTAACTGGTTTAAAATATTAAGCAAAAAGAATAACGAAAATTGGCGCATACAGTCAACGTTGCCTGATCAAAATGTCGAAATAAGTGGGATGTGTTTCTCGAATTTAGAGAGGTCTAAAACATGAAAACTCATCAAAATCTCGAGTTCGAATTCTTCGACGATTACAATACTAATATACTTCGCATACGAGAAAGTAAAAAGGGATAAAAGTTTAGAGCTTTGAAAAAAAAATGTCAAATTTACAAAAATTGGTTTTGAAATTATCAATATGGCAATCCGGCATGCGACTTTTGGTTTCAACAATAATTAACTAAAATAAGATTAAAAGCCTATCCGCTAATTTCCAAAAATATTGTTTCAGATTTTTTTTTTTTTAATATTTTGATAGTTCTTTGAACGATACTCGATTGGCAATCCTCATGATTATATAATTATTGTCTTTAACATTATTGTACACTGTTAATCTTAACAGAAAAGAAGACATAATAACAACATATTTTAATATCCAGATGGCTATTGCTCCCGAATAAATTTATCTTCATTTCAACCCTTACTGTCACGTCTGTTTGAAATACTCTTTACGTCGAGAAAAGTCCAAAGAAAAAGATTAATCTTAAGCACCAATCAATTTCGTCTTTCGAAATTTTGCGCCAAAAAATTATTAATAAGCTCCATCTGGAAATTTTTCTTTAATCACTGAAGGCTTTTGGCATCTATAAACTTGACTTCTTGGAATTAGAGGATGACAGCCTTTGCTGCTAAAGATCCTAATTAATACATTAAAAAAGTTGTTAAATTAAATCAATTAAAAACAAGGTTGGTGAAAGCAGACTTTCAAAAAAGAAAAAAAAGAATGAATAAACGACTACGAGTAAAGTCACTAATCGCCTTATTTTTCTGAGAGACATATTCTCTGTCGTGGTGCTTGCTGATCTTGTTAGATGTTGAAAATCGACGATTTTCAAATATTAAAAGCTTGACAGAAGGGGAAAAACTGTTACTCAATATGTACCATACATTATTCATTGGGACACATAATATTTTTTTCCCTGCTTTCTTGTCATTAGGATAATAACTATTTTTTAATTGAAAAAATAATTTATGCAGTTAGAATATAATATATATTTAGATTGGAATGAAACCTGAAAAAAATTTAACAACTTTCCTTTGAAGTTAAGCCTCTAAGGGATTCTGAAGGTATATCAAAGATTGAATTTTTTAAAAAGAAATGTTTAATGAAATGTTTCTTACAATGAAAGACATGTTTAAAGTAATTCTACGAAGCAAGTTGAAAAATATTCCTTCAAAAATCTAGTCTGAATTTAATTTCAAAATATAATAAGAAAAAAATATTTACTGTACATGCCATATTTACCATCATTAGAATCAAAAAGGCGTACAAATTCTGATGTTTTCTGTTGCAAAATTGAAAATGGTTAAACATTCTTTTTATAAATTTTTGTTATTTTTTTTATTAAAAAAAATCTTTCTTTCTTTTTTCTTTTTTTTTAAAGAAAGATTATTAAATTGTTTTTTAATGGTATTATTTATTTAAAGGAGGAAAAGTAGCAAAATTCTAAAAAAAAAAAAAAAAAAAAAAAAAAAAAATGTATTATCATTTGGCGTAAAAAATCAAGCATGAATTTATAGAGAAGTCGAATTCTTCTTCTCAGTGTTTTACTAAAATTTTTACAGAACGAAAATTGTGCTTTTTTTCCCCCTTCAGCAAATTTAATAAGAACCAGATCTCGTTGTTTCAAACATAATAAAATTATTTGTATTTGGCACGATTTAACATTTAGTATCTGGTTACTCGGAAAATACAACAAAATTGTAGCAATCTTCTAAAAACTCGCCAAAAAGTAACACAATATGTAGGAGTGCAATAAAAAATTGTCAGGCTTATATTTGGCAAAAATCGCTCCAAAAATTTCACCTCTCCTGAACGAACATCATATTTAATTCGATTCTTGAATTTTTTTTATATAATATATTGTTACGAATCTGAAATGTTGCTTCCTAGCATAGTTCCATCGTATCAAAGACCGTTTGACTATCAGCTCTATTGGATGCCCAAAAAATGATCCTTTGGGCTTGGCGACAAAATGGATGATACTAGAATTTTCAAGAATTTTAGCGATAGGACCAATAGGTGTCGAGATATGCTTGATTGTTCGAGAACATTCTCTGCCCCTCTATAAAAACTATAAAAGGCCGACAGTCAATCGTACAATGAATCAACGACGAATTAGTTGGATCAATCTGGCGAATGGCAAACGTTAAGCTCAAGCAATTAGTGGATAGAGAATCGGTACCGTGCGCTGAGTTTTGGAAACAAATATTGATGAAGCATTGAGTCGTGTGAGTAGCCAGTCATATAATAGTGAGTAGGCAGTTGGATGCAGCTAAGGTGAGGAGATAGTGAAAATAGCAAGCGTTTGGAGAGACAGTAGAGAACAGCTACGTAGATTCCCTCCTCCTGCTGAATTCTGTCTGCCTCTTAGTGTGCTTTTGTGCCGATTACTGTTTGTGGGCTAACTGTTAGTTCAAAGTGTGTAGTGCTATGTATTGCGTTTGTATATCTCGCCTGTGTATTCGTGTCTACGTATTAACAAACGTCGTTATTTGTTATTGAGGTCTGTTGACTACGTCACCATACACCCATTTCAGATGAACCCGGTGATTTTACGGGTTTAGTGGTGAAAGTTCCGTAATAATATTATGAGATCGATTTTTTTTTTATATAAAGGAAAAAATAAAATTCTTTGCAACAACAAGTATAATTTTATTATATTGCACAACAGCAGAACAAAATACATCAAGTTACATTCAAAGGACAAACTTACGAACATTTAGTAGTAATTTCATAGAGTAACATTCGCAGTTTCTTTCAGGTGGAATGATAAAACTAGTGGAATGCATTACTGAATGACAATGTGTGGAATGTATTCTATAACAAAAATTTGAAGACGGAAACAATTTACATGCAGATTCAAAACACAGATTATTCAACCATTCAAGGAATTAAAAAAAAATGGAAACGATACTTTCTAAATTAGAAATACTGTTTCATTAAAACAGTTTTGATCTTTAGCTCTGCAACTCAAATATCAGCGACTCATTCCAGTTTACTACTACAAATAATTCTCGTCTAATATGAAACTAAAATTTTTAAAAAATTGGAATTTAAGAATACAATTCCAAAGAAGTATTACATTTTACTTTAAATTTATACGCTACCGTAATAAATGGTGAAAAAATTGTATCTTATTTTGCGCTATTTGGATTTATTTTTAAAATACAGCTTGAAATATTAAATAAACAAGAATTTTTCAGTTTGAGTTGATACAAATGACATGATTTTTTACAAAACTCTTACCCATTTTTGTTGTGAGAAAAATATTTACATATATTTTTTTGGAAAATCTAGACTAAGAATGCATATTTGGAAAATGCATATTAAATACAGTCAAAAATTTATAAGTATTTGCTATCTGGAATTAACATAGTTATATAGCATTTTAGAATATGTCAATCCATATATATTGCTTCATATTAGATAACTTTTATTGGTTTTAATTAGTTTGTTTTTTACATTTCGAAGAATAAAATTAGAATATATCAACTTTTTAATAAATATATTACATTTTACAACTTAATACGTCTGGTAAATTATGCAAAATTCAGAAGTTTTTGTTTTGAAACTGAATAAATTTTAAAATATTTTACATTTAGAGTAAAATTATAAATTTTCTGAATTCGCAAAAAAAAAGGAATAAAAAAAAAAAAGAAGAAAAAAAAAAAAACCCTTGAGATTTTTTTTTTTTTTTTTTTGCAAGACTTTTTAGAAAAAATAATTTTAAAACATATTCTTAAATATATTTCGTAAATTCACAAATACGCGAAACAATTAAAACAAGGAAACATCTTCCATTCGAAGCAAACGATTTTTTAATCACGTTTGACTTTTTTTACAGTAAATATAATTCAATATCAATTCTTTTTCATTGTTATTTTTATCGGAATAAAAAATATTTGTATGCAAAAGTTAGCACAT
Source organism: Argiope bruennichi (assembly GCF_947563725.1). Lineage (NCBI taxonomy): Eukaryota > Metazoa > Arthropoda > Arachnida > Araneae > Araneidae > Argiope > Argiope bruennichi. Next base: position 84,344,011 of record NC_079160.1, on the reverse strand, counting down.
CTGTCAGTATTAATTGTTTTTCCAGATATATCTTGAATATAAAAATTGTTATTTTAGATTGTTCTAATTTCTCTTAACATCAATTGTACACAAATTTGCATACTCTAACTACATGAGCTTTCATAATAACATTTACAAAATTTTTATTTGAAAATACTTTTTAGCGAGGGTAGAAATGTATCTAAACTTTATAGACATAGGTAATTACGGCATTGAATAGTTCCTGTAAATTATTAAGCTTAACTGTATAAAAGAGTTCATTTCACATTTTCTAACAGTTTATGTAATATTTGAGATAGAATTTACAAAAAGGTTCAGAGTTATTTTACCTTATCAAATAATTTAGCTATTCTTTAGTTATGACTAGTAAATTTTAATAACCTCTGTTTAGTAAAAGGTGGAGTCAAATTTCTCAGTTTGATTCCACTTTCCTTGAAAATTATTCTTTTTTTGTTTTGCATAAAAAAAATTTTGGATGTGAGAATATTTTTAAGAAGAAATAAATTTGTTAGTAATTTTTAAAAATTTAAACTAAATTACACAAATTTTTTCAATGCTTCCTTCCATCTGTTGAATTAAGTTTATTATCGTTCCTAATGCAAAAGATAGCGTATAAAAAATTATGTATGTTACAAATCCACTATCTGGTACTCCTTCATATCGCCAACAGATTCCAAGTCGCCAATGGTATGTTGCCATATGGAATTGGCGACTTGGCATCCTTTTACAATATGAAGTGCACCTACTAGTGGATTTTATTATTTTTAATTTTAATACAAAATCTTTTGCAACGTAATCTGTTATTGGCTTCATACAATAAAATTAAACATAATTAAATATAATTAAAAATTAGCTAATAATTTAATAAATTTTGATATAATTATTATAAATTTTGAATAGACGTAAAATAAATTTTATAAAAGGAAAGGAAAAAAAATCTTTGGTCATTTTATTTATTTTTCCTATTTATTCGTAGAATAATACTAAATATTGTTTTTAATTTCATAACATATTCACCTATGTAAACGGCAAAATCTCCTAATATGGCCAGAGAATCTCTATTTCAATCTAGATTGAAAACTTTATCAAAAGGACGAATGCAATAGATATGTATTAGAATTATCCCTATCTAGGCAAAGTTAGTATATTATATTATCAAAATCGGATTTCGAATGCAGCAAAGATATGTCACAAGAAAGAAGATTTAAATTACACAGCGCAGTTTACAATGATAGTAGCGATTGAAAACACTTGACAAGAAGCTTCACAAGAAAGACACCATCGAATTTGCAGTATCACCTTCTGTAAAACTGGCATATTGTCACTAGATGTGCCTTGCTGATTCGACATTTTCTTCGCTCCTTTAAATTAAATCGCCATTCGAAATACACTGGCACAACATTCGAAATGAAACGATCGAATTAAATGTTTTATACTTATATATTTAATTAAAAAGATTTAAAAAAAATATGGGAATTTGCAGTAAGAGTGGAAAGTTAGCTTTCCATTTGCAAATCCTTTACATAAGGCCGGATTATTAAATAGGTACTAACCAAGGAGCTTCCGTAGCCCTAAATATTTTTTTCCAGTATGTTGAAAGTTATTTAATTTTGTGATTTTCATTCAATTATAAAGACCATGCAATCCAACTTATTTAAATTAAAATCCAGTATTGCTTGAATCAATTTTGTAATATTATTCTAGTAATCTTTCTAACCAATTAACGTTTGCAAATGTTATATCATGTTATTTTAAAATTCTAAAAAAAAAAAAAAAAAAGGATGTTTTACAATTTAAAAAAAGTAGCCGATTCTATTATTAAATATTATTTAGATGATGTTAAGGAAAGTTTTGCCCTTTTTTTTTAAACATTTTGTTTAAAAATACTTTCGAATTTCAGTTGTGCATTTTTTTTATATATAAAATATAATGAACTTAACTATAATTTTTTATAATTATAATGAACTTTTTATTATTTCACGTTGCCAAGATTCATTACTTAAAACTGCTTATAAACAGATTAAATTGAAAAAGATATTTTGTTTTGAAAGTTTATAGGATAAATGGAGTTCCGAGATCTGCATTGCCTAAAAGAAGAGGTTTAATCCGGAAAGGCTAAAAAAGGTTCTTGCCTTTATAGGACATTTTTTTTTTTTTTTTTTACTTTTCTCAAAAAAAAATGAATGGTGTTAAGAAGAAATAAAGTAGCTTAAATGTAATCCATTTATTCAATAAATTGCATTAAAATATTTTATATCAAAGTGGATTGGCTTTATTTCTTCTATCAGGTATCAAACATATTGATAGAAGAGTGTGCAGTCAAAGTTTCGAATACCGGTAAATATTGCTATAGTTGAATAATTCATGGCATAATGCACCCGATTTAAAAATCGTCTTTATAAAAATTTCTTTACGTTACTTGAATGAATGATTTTTTTAGAGATTTTCTGTCATTTCATCCCTAAATAAACATTTATTCAGATGAAATTTTTAAAATGACGCACAATATTGCAAATAACAAAAATATTGAAGTTAAAAGCACACAATAATAAGTTCTTAAAGCACTGACACTAAATGCATTTGCTGAACAATATGAAACACATATTCAATACAAATAAAATATTAGAACTCGATACGTAGTTATCATTTTTAAGAAACATAAGGAGTTCTGAACCTAATATAAATGTTTAAATGCTAATTTTTTCCCCAATTAAATGCAAATTTCCTCTTAGATAAGCAAGATACAGAAGAAATATTACAGTTTCAGATTTAATATTTTTTAAATTCCCTTCCTCTTATCATACTTCTTCTGCATCAAAAAATAAAAAAAAAATATCTGTATATTATTTGATAGTAAATATTGTAAATAATCATGAAATAATTGTATTAACAAGTTACTTATTTTGCCTGCATTTCTTTCCTGAGTACATTTCCCTTTAAACCCTAAATACTTTTTTTTAGCTTAAAACATCTAAGCCATCATATGAAATAACTAGAACCAAAGGGATATGATGAGAAACGGATAGTTTTGAAATGCATAAACAATACATTCAGATATATATAAAAATAGGTGAGTGTGTAAAGAGTTGATTCACTAACAGAAAAAGATTTTAGTGAAGTTTAAAGCTATTAAGATACAGGACACAGTGAATAATTTTATATTAGACATTTTCTCTGGAGTATCTTCGATTTTCATGGATTATTCCACCAGCTCCTCACCATCTAACGCGGAGAGCGAACGAGAATGTTTCTCCGTCAGCAAGGCAACTCACATCTAGAGAGTAACGAATCGAAGTTCAATAAGTAAGTACAGAGCCACGGGAAAAAAAGTCGACTGACATCTCCATCAATTGCTGGGAATCTGCTGATCCAGCTGCAGCTGCACTTCTTCGGGAAGGGGACGCCTTCGGAATTGGGGGGTGGCTACCAGGTACACAATCATCAGGCCAAATATGATGAGGCAGTAGCCGAGGAGATTGGCCAAAACGGCACCAGGTGGCAGATCTTTGTATTTGCCGCCCCTATAAAAAACGAAATTAAAGATTAAAAAAAATACGAGATAAGATATTGTGAATTGCATCACTTAAAGGTTTTGTTTTATAAAACCAGTTTTTCACATTATTTTAGACCTTTACGTTCTTCTGATTAAAATCTGTGCATTTATATGTATATTATAGGATATAGGATTAAATGCATGAAATTTTAAAAGAAAAATAATTACTTTCCTATTATTTGAGTGCTAGAAGGCATTTTAGTGCCCCTCCTATTCTAGAATATTTAAGCGAATGGTACTCAATCAGTAGAATTGAATTGAATATTTTCAATCTTAATTTGTAATGAAACAGAAAATATAATTAGTAGAAAAAAATCCCCATACTGCTTGGTAGCTTTCGATATAAAAATTGAGAACTACCATTGCATTCGTGGTATTGATGATAATGCCGTGTCCGCTTTACCACGGAAATGGGGTGCATTAGCTTCTGAGGGTAAAGGACCCTAAGCACCCACTCGTGGTACTTTTCAACAGATATGTGAAAAGCCTGCAGCGTTCAAAATCTTCAAGACAAAGATTTTCAAAATTTTATACCAGATAAACCGCAATATATGTAAATTATTAAAGCTGGATCTTCCTTAAAACAATGCAATTACATTCAGATTTTGTAATTATAATATCGATTTAATCTAACCAAGAGAAATTTTAATGGATTAAATAATGGATCCAAACCTTACAATGAACATTATCGCTTTTGTATAACATATAACAGCAATTTCAAAGAATTACTGGCTAGACTTAAATTGAATGTACGGTCGTCAAAGTTGAGTTATTTTGAGATAATTTCTCGCCAAATGTAAGCCTTACAATATTTTATTACAATCCTAAAATCTTTTCTTATCATTTCTGGTATCCATTCAAGATGGCGAACTTACGGCCAATTTTTAGACGGTGGCACGATTTTGATAGGTTTGGCGAGAAACCGTACTTTAAGTGTAAGTCTTACCGAATTATTTAATCATCAAAAATCAAAATGAACAATACAGTAGAAAATTACTGTAAACTTACTCGCTAAATATAATCTTTTCCGTAATACCCATGAGACAGGCAGTAATCACCATCACAAATATCGCAAGTCCGAAGAAGACGTGTAAGGGTAAGTACTTAGCTCGCCAAATCTTTGTCAATCCAGGGAACAAAAACGCCACGAATCCAAATAAATACTAAAGAGAAAGAGAAAAAATTAAAATATATATTAGATAATCACAATTTTCTATGAAAAACACACTGAAACTTCGTATTATAGGACTTGTTAATTTGAACTTGATAAAATTTCATAGGCTGGTGCACTATTTGTTAATTCTGATATACATTAGGCAAAAATTATTTCAGATGCTTTACAGAGAATTTCACTAAGATCTACCGAATGTGGCTTTCAATTCGATGATATTACTTATTGAGTAGTTGATACTCACTAAGAGAATGATTTAAAAATTTAAGTAGGTTTTTAATTAAAAATAAAACTTTTAATACTGTAACTTCGGAACATAATTTTTTGTACCACTGTAAAATTAAAAAAAAAAAAATTAAAGGCATCACTTTTATTTCCATATATTATTTTTCTGGCATTTTAATAAATTTTCAATAATAATTTTAAGTACTTTTTACTTAAATAATTTACATTAAGTATTATCTATACTACTGCGTATACACGCACGCGCCTTGAATGATATTAAATTCATTTTTAAGCGAATAAAGAATTAATTTTAAAACAAAATATAAAGGAAAGCGATTCAAGTTTAAAGCATTATTATGGTGTGGCGTTTAAAAATTTAAATCTATTAACTTTTTTAACGAAACTTAAGAATACATGACTTGCATTAAAATATATTATTCAGTAATTTTCATAATAGAAGTTTAGTATTCAATAATTAATTTCCATTGTTTAAAAAGAAATTGTTTCAAAAAATAATATGTGCAGGACACATTTCACTTTTATTTACTAAGAGAAAAATATTTAATACACATCAATATAAATATAAGAAAAGATATGATTAGATTATGAACAGTCATTATTAAATCCTTATTAATAATCATCACATCCTAGTGAGGTCAAAATTAAGACGGATTTATTTGACACTTTTTTTAACAGTAACTTAAAAGAAAAGGGAGTTTTCAAGTTCTGATTAACGTTTCATAAAACATATCTACACATTTCTAGAATAATATTAAAAAAAAAAAAAAAAAGAGTTTTTAACCACATTTTGAAGAGTTAGTGAAAGCTACAATAAATTGTAACATCTATGATAAAATATGCTTTCGAATAATAAAATATCGGTACGGCTTGACTCTGATTAATTGAAGAGTGAACAGTAGAAAGAGTGGCCAGATACTAGAGTCAACAATTTTCATCGGAATAGGCTTTCTAGACAGTTGCTTAGGGCCTTAAAAGTGTTTTAAGACTTGCTTTAAAAGACTTAAGATAACGTGCTTTCCATCATATGTTTTCTTTCAATTTGGATGCTATTTTGCAATTTCTTTCCTTAAAATCATATATGCAATCAATGAAACAGCACATAATGCCCCATTTTTTGTAACAAAATATTTCCAACAAAATAAAAGTTACAACTTAAATTTCAGTCTTTTCCTACAAACTAATAAACTAAGCGTAGACACATACACGCTATATATATATATATATATATGTGTGTGTGTGTGTCACCTCAATTATGAAGATGAGAAACTTCCGGTATGGTAGTTGGTTCTCGACACTCGGGTGGGTGCAGAAATGATGTGGAGTGGACTATCCCAACCGATGGTGGGACGTGCTTCCCACAGGAAGGGTTGTGTCGTGGCCGGTCTGGGCCCTTAGGATTCAACCTTAGTTCCTGCCAATGCTGTTGCGGCGGTTCGGTCATTCAGATTTATTCATGTGTCTCAGTGAGACCGGAATAGGCACTATGAGTGATATCGACCTAATACTTTGTATCAGACTGGTATAGTTTTATCCGATAGGAAATGAATCAGGCCGAAGAGATTATCAATCGAGCCCAAAATGTTGATTCCATGTAAAAATGAGGCCTGATACTCTTTGTCTGTATCAATTTTGTGTACCTGATACCAATTACCGGGTCCATACAGTATATCCAACCTTAGAATCAAGCTCAAACAGTTTTAATTGGTTCGTTGTTTTTTGAACTATGCAATATGTACTTTATTGTGAAACAATATACTTAATGCAATTCACGTAGCGATAAATTAAAAAAAAAATCTCTTTTGCATTTCATGCCGATGATAAATATTCTAATTCAAAAATGACATAAAATAAGACGCAAAATTGATTTATTTTTCGGTATATATATTGCAGAAATAAATCTTATAAATGTTCTTTTAAATGAAAAAGTAAACTTCTAAAAATGTAAAAGTTGTTCATTTTTAAACCTGATCTAAGCATTTTTGAAAATCATCCAGTACCACACGTTATTGTAATACTTCAACATTTTTCTTTTTAAAACTTAGAGTAATGACGCCCGAGGTATTAGCTTTCTTATCCTCTCCACCCCCCATTTTCTTACTTCATACAGATTTGTTAACAAATTATAACAAAACTGCGAAAAGGAAAGGAGTGCTTGGATAACAGTTTCTATGGCAACCCGGAACGGCAGCTTACGACACTGCTCTCAAAATGACTCCACTTAATTTCCTTTTCTCAGCTTTCTGTTTGTCACGGTTCGATGCGCATCGTTAAATTGGCTGAAACACAGAAATATCAAATGCACGGGTTGTTTCAAAATGTTGTTTCTTCTAATGGAACGGTGAGGAAGGGATAAGTTTGCTTAGTATTACAGATTTTGAAACGACTTACAGAATTTTACATCTAATATATCAAAAATGAATTTTTGTTTGTTCGTATTCTATGCACTGCCGTACCGTTCATCCGATTGCGAATATAACTTTGTCAACTTATTGCTTGCACTTATGTTGGATGCTCACGAGTCGGACAGCCAAGAAATTTATTTGTTTTTGCTGAAGTCAGAAAAACAAAAAAATATTGTCTACCCTAAAGCATTTCGATAATAAAGTAACAACAAAAAAAATAGAATAAATATTATTTATATCCTTCCTTTATATATCATTGAATCCGATAAGAAAATAAATATAATTCTTCCTACCATTCCTAATTATGCAAGATAGCTATTTCAAATTTCAAACAATATTTCCAAAATTATTTCTACTGCGGCAGCAACGCACGGGGTACCAGCTAGTTTGATATAAAAATGACAGATGCTATTTGTTCTTTGAATTAAATTTAAGTTCAAAGCGAACTCGGAATAACTAATATATCATTAAAAGAAATACATACGGTGATAATGATAGGGTGACATTTTGAAATGATGCCCCTTAAAATGTCAGACTGCTTACTCAAAAATTGTATTTTTTTATATTATGCATTTATTTTATCAAGCAAATTAAAGTTACTAAATTAGATTAAGCATTTAATGCAATATGGATTCTTCATCTTAAGTTTTTATTTTCTTTTTTGTTTCGCTCTCTTTTTTAAAAATTTAATAGTATAAAACATTTGTACGGTATATAAGGGAAAGTATATACTTAAGGGAAGGCATGCCCTGGTTGGATGGGGGAAAAAGAGAGAGAGAACATGATTTTTATTTTAGAGATCTTTCGTTATCTCTTATTACCCATAATTTACTTATTCTAAATGCCCATTTGGGGCATTTTCCTCTCTAAATTAGCAAATTAAGCTAAGCAGAAGACTGACTAGAGCCATGTAATAACGAGAAAAATAATAAATTAAGATTTCGTTTTTAGCATATTTCATAGATTTATGCCACCATTTATGGATGAGTAATGTATGTTTTTATGGCCTATAAATTTTAGTGTTTAAGACTAAAACGCAATAGAATATTGATATTTCAGCAATATCACATCAAAAATGGATGGAAAATTCATAGACTTAAAATTTAAAATAAGCTCCACAAGTCTAGTATGCAGCATTTTATGCAAATACAACCTATTTCAGCCTCTTATGAAGAGATAACAGATATTTACATTTAATTTGATATAAACTTCAACGCACTTCAGGATTTTAATTTATCGTTAAAATAATGTCACATCATATTAATATTTTATTTATCATTAAAATTAATTCATTCCTTAATGCAATTAAAGTAATTTATAGTCTTTTAAAACCAGTTTGAAAAACAGAAGTAAAGAAAACGAAATCATTTTCGTTTTCAGTCATTTTCAATCAGTTTCGCACAAAACATGCAAATAACAAATAAAAATGTCTTTAAAATACAGTATTGCACATTGAAAAAATTTAAAAATAGATAAAAAAATATTTCAACTATAAATAACATTATTAGGAAAGAAACTGTGTTGTTTACATTTTCGTTATTAATATACACAGAAGAACCAGAAGAAGGAGATAAACCCATTCGATCGCTAGGTTCTTCAATTAAAAGAATATAAATTATGAAGAAAAAAATAATAGAAATAATTCCACTACATTCTTTCATTATCATAAATCTCTTCATTTTTTTTTTTTTTTTTTTTTTTTTTTTTGCAGGTTTATGCATTCTTTTTTTTTATAATTCTCTAAAAGCATTGCATTTAAAAAAAAAAAAAAGAGAAACATTTAATCCTAGAAAACGGAACTGCGAAAAATTTGTTTACGAATAAGAATTTATTTTAAAGAGAGTGAAAAGATTTGTTTTATAAGCCTTTTTCTCCTGTTTCTCACTGAAATTTAAAAAGTAAAAACATGGAACACGGATTTTTTTTACTAAAATAAAATATTTAAAATATTCTTGGCTAATAAGTATATTCGATGCAACTTTCTCTGTGACGCATACTAGACGAAGAGATATATAAACTTCAATTCGCCTGTCAAACTCAAAGCCGAATATCTCACGAATATAAGAAGGAATAATACATTGTTTTCCGCTCCTTATTCATGTTTCTGACAATTGTTTCTTCTAGGATGCGAGTTAGAAAGGTGATATTTTTAGATATTCACAATCATGATATTGCGTTATATATAAAATAGTAAGAATGGTATAAAAAAACAATTTTAAAAAATTGAATCGAAAATTTCATCTGAAAAAGTTTTACTTTCAATAATTTTTTTTCATTAAATATTTTTATTAAATAAAGAAAGAATATTAAATGGAAAAATTAATTAAAAAAATAATCGATTACAAATTTAAATGCACTAGGATGGCATATAGGGTAGAATTTGTTTTCGAATTCGAGATCTTATCAATAAGCTTCATATATATTCGAGAAAATGAATGATTTAAATAGTACGCTATCAAGAATGAATGACATTTTCTGCGTATTAGAAATGTTTAAAAAAACGTATTGGTTTTAGAAAGATATCTTTCATTAAAATGCGTTTAGTTCATAATAGAAATTTATATACACAGGAAGGATGCTTTTATAGATCTTCGCTTACTTTAAAAGTCATATAACTGAATAGAGTACACTCCCGAGTATCCCACCAATACCAGAAGACAAAGTTTTTATACCAAAACTAAATGTTATAATATGTACTTTCTCATTTCTTAAAAGTAACTAAACCCTCCATTTATCTCAATATGAACGCAGCCGCGGCCTGTGCATCTTAGAAGCTGTTGCAGGTAACGTGTCGAATTAAAATAAAAGGCTCTGAACTGGTAGTTTAAATGTTTATACACTCCATTGCATGTTTCAAGAATTTATTAGAGAAAAAGTAAGTTAAAGGATATAAACTGTCCATATTTTAACAATGCCCAACTTAAATGCAGGAAACATAAACAAAACATTAACGTAAATCGTAGGCCTAGTTCTTAAGATTCAAACTCATTTTTTTTTCACTGATAAATGATTACACAGATATGAAAAGGTAACCCTAAGATAAGAGTCAAAATGTACAGTTTTTAGGTTTTGAAAATATCTTTAATAGATGACTTAATAGACGCCTTGTTTTCCTCATTTAATTAAGATAAAAGAAAACTAGACCGGATAGTCGGGAACCGGATGTGCGGGAGTGTACTGTATTAAATATTTTTGTTGGGAATTATTTAATACTAAAATTCGAATTTTTTTTACTTGAAAGATATATAGGGTGTTCATTAATTATTGTCGGGGTTTCCGTACCTCATAACTTTCGAATAAAAAATATTACGTAAAAACCGATTACGTATTCGTAAATTACAACTCAAAAAATTTTATTAATGATATTAAAGTGTAAAGCTTGCACAATTTGCACTTTGTAGGCATTCAGCTGAAGGCGATTATGTATTCGTAAATTTGCTGAACAAATTTTGACTCGAATTGAGGATGATGAAAATTACCTTCGGAAATGGTTCTTCAGTGACGAATCCACTTTTCATGTGTCAGAAAAAGTGATAAACATAACTGTAGAATATGGGGCTCGGAGAATCCGCACGATTATCAAAAGTCAAAATTTGTTCAGCGAATTTACGAATAGATAATCGTCTTCAGCTGAATGCCTACAAAGTGCAAATTGTGCAAGCTTTACACTTTAATATCATTAATAAAATTCTTTGAGTTGTAATTTACGAATACGTAATCGGTTTTTACGTAATATTTTTTATTCGAAAGTTATGAGGTACGGAAACCTGGACAATAATTAATGAACACCCTATAAATTAAATTAATAAATTTCGTAAAGACTGATGTAGCATTGACCATAATTTCACAAAGTTTAAAATTTTAATTAAAAAATAATAATAATAAACAAGAAATAAAGGACCCCTCTCATAATGCAAGTTTAAAAACTTTTTTTCATTGAGTGTGTACAGGATATAATCTCATAAATTAGTTTGCATTTTTTTTTCTCCGTAACTGGTATTAAATATATATACAGAGTATAAATCTTACCTGTAATGCGAAGAGGATGACAGTCGTGAGTCCCAGCCAGCTGTGAATGGAGTAGAGGTTGGGGAGTGGGGGCGAGTTCAAATTGTGGGAGTCAAATACCGCCTTGAGGGCCACTATGGTGAAAATGAAAGCTAAGGTGTGCAGGCCGAAGTGCAGGAGCTTCAGGGATCTTTTCCTTTGGTTGCGAAACACACGGTACACCAATAACGCTGGAAAAAAAAAGTGCAGGAACGTCATTTACATTGTGCACACTTTTTTGTAAAGCAGATGTTGTATTCGTACTCTCTCGTTAAGGAAATATATAAAGAGAAAATATTACAATCCCCCCGAAAAAATTCGAACACAGGATTTAGACGAATTTCCATGTTTCACATTTATCTGAGCCAGAAAAATACATTTTTGCAATTTTGTCTGTTTGTTTATGAATATGATAACTCAAAACCACGTTCAGTTAGGCGAATGCAATTTGGTATGTAACCTTCACAATAAATTAACAAATTTTTTAACGGAATCTCTTCACAAGAAACCTATCTGCCCAGCTATTCGAATACAAATGACTATAATTAATACAAAATGTAAAAACGAGCTAATTCTGTACACAGGTTTAGCATCTGAAATGCAGATATATATGAAATGTGAGACACTATTCAGCATTGGGTTGACTGTCTGTGGGTTTGTATTTTTGCATGAAAGTAAAAGACATAATTAAAAAAATACTTAACATTATAGGTAAATGAAATTTGGTTCAGAGTTTTAGGGAGAAAAAAGGGTAAATCTTCAATAGGTTTGTTTCAAAATTTAATAAATGTGATCTTTAGCATTCAATTTTGAAACAAATCTGTTCAAAGGTTAATAGTTTATAGGTCTATACTTCACATGCATGTAAAAACGATAATTCAAAAACGGAATGGCTTAAATAAATGAAATTTGGTATGTGATCTTATAAATTTCGGTTTCAATCGGTCAAAAAAAAAAAAAAAAAAAAAGATGTTCAAAGGACATATTCGGTTTTGAGGTACTTGCATATTAACCGCATGCCAGTGATTAAACGTGAAAAAAATCGACAAATATCGCACACGTTATTACACTTTCTCTTAGCTATTGTTCGCCAATGGCATGCGGCTAATATAAGAAATATTTTTTCTACTAGGCTGCACGACGAAGCATACAACTCTCATGTTTGGGACTCTGAAAATAACAATCGGCGTACTTGAGGCCGCACACGCCACAGACATACAGATGGAAGGTCCCTGATTTTATGCAGTAGGAGGAAAGTAGTACCATTATTAGAGAGTATGCAAGAAAGTTTCGTGAAATAAAATCATTCCCGTAGTTATATATTTTTATACTTACATTTTGCATAGTGCCAAGTACAGAATGACATTTCATTTTGTAGTAAGGAATAGTATGTAATTCATGAACATTTTGCAAAATAGTTTATTATCTAGATATCTAGATAAACTTGCTCATCATAAGTTACTGCATTCCTAAATTTTTCCGGCTCGGTGATGGCAAATGGTATCAACGGAATAATATGTACAATAAATAGATGCCAATACAAATATACTGATACTGTTTTTTAACGTTTTAAAAACTCATTCTGAGTAGGTATCTTGAATCCAAAACTCTATAGAGCACCCAGTTTAAACAATATATCACCACTCACACTAGTGCAACTTACATGTCCTTAAATGGCAATATGATGTGGATACAAATGAATAATAAAAAATAATTTTAATTAATAATCTAGATGAAATTAATTGTTATTTTAATCTCTATAAAATGAGTAATTTTAAACATGAAATATTTCTAAATGTTTATTATTCAATATTTAATTTTTTTTATTAGGAAATAACAATTTTGATCGGAGAGGGTTAAATTTGCAGTTTAATTAACCGAAACAAATTTTCATAACACATTTTTATCAACGAAATAATCTAGGCAACAAGAAAAATGGCAGTATAAACAGGAACGTAAAATATTCGATCTGTAAGATGAAATAAAAACTAAATAACACAAAAAGAATTGGAAAATGAAACGAAATGAACTCAAAACTACATATCATGCATCTTTAAATGCCTTTAAGTCTGTCAGTAGAAACAGTTACTTATATTCACTTTAATTTAAAAAGTACCTAATAATGAATCTCAAATTCTTAATATTATAAGAATTCTGCACATTGAAATTTTCATTCCATGATTTTGAAAGCAGATTCATAATGAACAGTCAGTTATGAATCGTTACTATCAGTGTTTATCTAAATTATGTATAAGCCTCATTTTTCATAAGAATAAGAATGGCAGCCACACGTAAATATTCAAATGAAACTGTTGCGATGCTAGTAATCAAAGTATAAGACATCTCTATATTTAAATCAATAAAATTCCATATGCAATTCTTTAGAGGGCATTTCAGAGATTTTCTTTAAAAAACAACTATTGATGTTTTTAAAGCGATTTTCAACTTTAATAATGGAATTTATGGTTATTTTATTAATATTAGAGTTCGCGGCTGTTCCTAAATATTAAAGTTGTGACGATAGATTCGGAATAGTATTTCTTTAATACACATTTAAAGAATTTGGAATGTAATAATGCTACATATAAAACTAAGGAATTAATTTTTTTTAAATATAGAGAACGTTTCTAGGAGGAAAAAGAAGGAAGGGACAAAAGAAAATTCTGCAAAACGAATTCATTATTACTGATTAATAAAAGCAAAATATTTCAATTTAAATGAATTGAATAATACTAAAATAAGCCTCAAAGAAATATCAGAATAATTTAATATTTTTTAAATTTCAATTTATTCAAATCAGGTGTATTTGTTTAGCGAATAGGCAAAACAATTGCAAAATTACAATTAATCTAATATAAACGAATTAAGAATATTTTTTATTTTATTCCTTCCGATATACTTCTTTCTCCTTTAATGGAACATTTTGAATAAAATATATATTAGATATTTTATTCAAAATGTTCCATTAAAGGAGAAAGAAGTATATCGGAAGGAATAAAATAAAAATATTCTTATGTTATTTTTTAATTGGAAAAGGAATTTAAAACTTATTTATTTTTCTCCCAACTCTTTTTACTTCATTTTTATTTTTAATCTTTTACCTGACAGAACAAACTTTCTTAATCATTCAATTCTTGACTCAATACTTTTATTATTTTTTACGAAACAACGGTTTCAAAACTTAAATAAATTTAAAAATGTGGAATCTCCTAATTTTCATGTAGTTTAAATGTAATTCTGATTGTAAAAGTCTTCCACTAAATAACGATATTTAAATTATTTGAAGATCAAATGGGGCAGAAAGAAGAAAAGGACATACAATTCAGTTTTTTTTTTCAATAATAGAAATAACTAATAAGATAACATATATAAAATTCAAAGTCTTTTATTTTAGTCTTCGAGTACAACGCAAATCTAGAAAGGAAAGAGGGGTAAAATAAGCAATATGCCATTTTTTTAAATTATTAACTAACAAATACCAGAAAGTGTTGCTCAGTACCGAAATCCCGTGAGTTTCGAAATCGATTACAACTTAACCGAAATAGAGGGGGTCAAGCAACTTAGAAACTCCTCCCACCCAGTTCATTACATTTCTTCGATGTGCCTTAATTTTCTCAATTAAGTCGCACTTAGGAAGTCATTAAGAACATGATTAACTTTCAGTGGGGAATCGACACAAAAAGGGAATCGAAAGTTAAAAGGAAAAAATCTCACTGAGGGAAGGTTTAAAACAACGGTCATTAAGTACTCTTCTTAACCTGTAAAAGCCTTAGAGTGAATTTGAATTTCACAAAAGACGATTATTGACAAAAACCACAGACTATAAAAATTACTATATGATGATGATTTCGTAAAATGCATGTTTTCAAAAGACCATGAGGATTCAAATCATATACAATGCCAAGTTTTTCAAAAACAAAGAAATAACTTTTTCATTTCTAAAACTAAAAATTATTAACAAAAAAATATCTTAAGCAAGAGATATTTAATTAATTTTAAAAGTGAAAATTGATGTCAATGGAATAACCATGGGAAAATCTCGAATTTTTATATATGTAAATTAAGTACAAAAAAATTAAAACTAATTTTGAATTAATAACTGCTTTCTTAAAAACATCATGAAATCCTTTTCTATACTTTCTCGCACACGAAGTATAGGAAAAGTATTGTAACCTTCAAAAACATTGAGATTTTGACCAAGTTAAAAGTTTCATACCTCAACGAGTCCGAAAAATTCCATTTTTGGTATCATGGCTCTCTGTCCGTGCTAGCAAAAATACTTTAAGCCAAACAAATGAAATTTGATATATGGACTCAAGAGCAAAATTGTAAGCTTCTATCAAATTTTGAACGAAATCCATTCGGAAGATGTCTGTTTGACTGGCTGTACAAGTGAATTCCATAATTACAAAACATAAAGAGATAGATAGATAAAATTTTGTATACATGTTTATCATATGAAACAAAGATCCTTATTAAGACTTGAATCAAATCAGTCAAAAGGTTGATCATCTGTCGGTCAGTACTTTCTTATGTATGTGAACGTAATAACTTATAAACGTAATGACTTAAATCAATGAAATTCAGTATGTAATTTTGCGATTAAAATTGTAGTTTCTTGTCAAATTTTGATATCAGCCTGCCAAAAAAGGCGTCCAAAACATATATTCGCACGATAGATTCAGAAAAATTCACGCAAATATGTATATTTCGTAACTCGCCAATATCATACAAGATATTCGCGGCTTCACCCAAGAACTACAACTTTTATGCGTAGACATTGGAATAAGATTTTTATTGGAGAGTTTTGGAGGAACCATTCCCGCTGATTTCATTTTATTAAGGTTAAGAGATTTTCCTACAGATGGAAGGACAGTAATTTGAGATTGGATGTTTTCTCTAATAAATCATGTAATTTATGTTCCAAAGTTTCGCTTGTTTATTCCTTGCATAATTTCTTGCTTATAATGCCAAATGGCGGAGATTTGAAATGGAATCAATATATCTTCTTTTATCAAAATGTTAAAACTTTCTGTAAGAATAGAAGGATTCATTAAAAGAGTCTAAAAATTTGATAGATTTTTTAACAAGTTGATGTTGAAAGGAAAATTAATCTTAGAGTCTGTCTTGATTTATCCATTTAATATTTTGCTCCGTTTTATTTGTACCATCTCAGTCAAAATGAAAAAAGCAATTTTTCTCATTTAATTACATGTATTTCAGTAATTTTACTGTAAATGTGTAAGGGTTATAGAAGAGTAACTTTGAACAAATTGATCCATTTAATGCTTTCAATCTAACTTTAACAGTCAAACTGAAATTCAAATTATATCTCTTATCAGGACGCTCAAGTCCTAGAAATGAATCGGTCCTCCTTAAATTAAGCATCCGCTACTCAACTAAATGACATTCAACAGGAAATATATCTTACCATTTCCATAGCAGAAGACAAGCCCGAGTACCATAAAGAATGGATGGTGATTAAATTGTATTTTAGGCTCTGACTGCCACGCGAATCCTCCCAGATACTGCCCGCACCAGGCAGACACCAGGGCGATGCTAATCACACCCAGAAGTTGAGAGATGAGAAACCACACTTTGAAGAAGCCAAGCTCCTGGTTTTCATCCACAGATGGAGAATCCATGGCGTTGCCCTTCTCCCAAGAACGTCTGCCGCGAATACCTGGAGAAAAAGACAAAGAAGATCTTCTCAAACATGTGCAATGAATGTTGAAAATTTAATCGGAATCATTAAAAATCACAAACACACATATTATACAATTGTATATTTATTTGCTTTGCAGGTTTTATGCGTGGTAAATCAGGGATAACTCGTACAAACTTGGTGAAAAATCTGATGACAAAGACAAAGAAGATCTACTTATGAATTTCAGTATAAAAGTCGAATTAATTGCAAAATAATTAACACAAAAATGATACATAATTTCTCCATGTTTCATTTTTTTATTAAAATTATTACAGTTTATTAAAAATTGATTCTGAAATTTAATTATTAGAACTTAATTTAATTTAAATTATGGTAAGAATTTTTAGAAATGAAGAATAGTTGAAATATAACACTCATCAGCAGTTTTTAATAATTAAAAGACTTTATTTGCCATCTTTAACGACCAACATGTTCGCTCAGATTAAGACCTCTTAGGTTTTTAAACGATTAATATGGAATGCATTATTTAGAATTTTACCTTGTTATTGGATTCGACTGAAAAACATAAATTGAATTGAATTAATATGCTACAATTATTATGAACGCAAAATGAAATGTGTATATACTATGAAATAAAAGTGGAAAAGAAACTACTACTTCAGAGATAATGTTAGAAGAAAGCATCCCCCCCCCCTTAAAATCTTAATTTCAACACTCGCAAATACCCAATTGAATGTTTTGATAGAAAAGTTTGAATTTCTTCATAGCAATGTATACAATGTTACAGAATATATATGAAATTAAATGTAAAAAAATATGTTTAAAAATTATACAGGGAGGAATTCCATGTCATTGGAAAGATAATTTCTAGAAATTTTAAGAATATACAAAAGCCATTTTAATGAGATAATAGTTTCGGAAGATATTGTCATCAATTTCCAAAACCATTACCATCTGGCGACAGTTAAGCCTATTTTTGCTTTCGCTTAAACTTTCTGTTTGACATCTATTTCTTTTAATGCCCTCCTCCACCAATTGAATGCAGTTTTTGGTGACACAACAAATATTCTCCATTTCTAAATAATAATTCGCAGCTTCATTAATTAACGAAATCATTAAACTTAATGCAGCTGTAAAAATGTTCAATGAAACAGTCTGAAACATTCGTCCAGTGATTTGTTTACATGTGACTGTTGCCATTCGACAATAAGTAATAAGAGCGATTTCTGTGCCACGTATGTTAACGTTTTATATATATATATAAAGATTGTTCAAATATAATGTAAAATATTACTTTCCTTCATTGTGATCAAATGTAGTTCATTAAAATTGACTGCAATAAATATTATTGATATTGTAGGAGAACCACTAGTCACCGAAAGAGGTTTGTCAAATTCAAATAGAAATATATAAATATAATTAATTAATAAAAAATATGCCTTAAATGTCATTTCTTATAAATGTATAGTATAGAAGAAAAATTCGAAGGTCCTTTTTAAACAAGATCGAAATCCATTTCTAAGAGAGAATGCTCTTAATAACAATGCAATATCTTAATGCTTTTATGATACATTAAACTGCTATTCCAAACAAAATTTATATTCTATGCGAAGACATTTTTACAATAACACTTTTAAAAATGCATTATTGTCTCCTTTATAGTGAGTAACGCGGAATTTTCAATGACTTTTAAACTAAAACCTCTTTCAATGGTAATATTGATGTTATATTTTGAAAAATGGTATTTTAAGGTCACAAAAACATTAAAACTTTTATAAAATACTTTTCCCATAAAATTAATATTTTGCGAGCATAACGGTAAATATTCTATAACTACTTCCAGTAATATACCAATACTATATATATATATATAATAATCTAGATATTAAATAAATATTCATAAATTACGATAGCATATTTTTTATAGTTGCATGAAATAGCTGAATCTAATTTTTCGTACATCAACAACTGTTCATAAGTGTTTTTCAGTTAAATAAAAAGTACATATTTTTATTCTTTTAAAATTTATTTCACCTGTTTACTAAAAAAAAAAAAAAAAAAAAAAAAAAATTAAGAGAACATCTGTCAACTAATTTCAAATCTGCGTTATGAAATTTTATTTTCGGAAAATATTACTTTGTATTACTATGTACTTTTGAAAACTTTTTACCAACTGATAGGTGCATTCTATTTAATTTGTTGCTCAGACATTACAAACGCATGTACAGAGGTTCTTGACCGATATTGAGCTTGGAATCTGTAAAATGGTAGTTGGTTCTCGACTTCATCAGCGTGTCCAGTTATTGTAGCTAGTGTATGATTATTTAAGAAATATTTTTCATTTAAATGCTGACAAAATAATAAAAACTACAGCAAAAGATACAGATACTAAATATTCAATCATTAAATCAGCCTGCCATTTTATCAATGTTTCTTCTTATTAATAACGTTGGAATTTATAAATGGTAATATTTTTTCGTTGTTGATCAGAGCGTCAGACGGAGAAAAATAAAATACTAAGCTTCTTTTCAAAAGTTAGTTGCAGGTTTTCTTAGTAGCAATTTACTTTATCCACAGTTATCGTCCCTCAGGATAAAGCTGGTGGGGAGGACCACAAATACGTGGATAAGTCACCAGATAAGTAAGTGGATTCTTGATTCCTTGGAGAGTGTAGCGTTGATGTCGTTATCGTATAGGCCACATCTCGAAGTCGATCTCATCTTCGGCGGGACGAACTGGTGCATGAATTGATGATGGCTATTTTTCAGGAAATCATTAAATCCATCTTGCAATTTCAGAGCTTTTATTAGTTTGATGCGTTTGAAAAAAGTGGGCATTTCTTCCATATGTAACAGATCATTCATTAAAAAAATTAAATTTAAAGCAAATTCCTTTGTTTTGCCTTTTACATATCGAACCATTTTTACATTCTTGTATATGAAGTGTTGAGAAAGTATTGTAATCGTCAAAAAATTGGAATGAAAAGATTTTGATGAATATTCACGTTTTAGCCCTCTCTCTATTCGAAAAACTCATTTTTGAAAAATGTCTGTCTGTCTATGACAAAGATAACTCAAAAACCCCTTTGAACTAAACGGATGAAACTTGGTATACGGTATTTACACTAAAACTGTAGATTTCTATCAAATTTTGAGCAAACTTCGTTCAGAGGAAGTCTGTCTGTCACGTTGTTCGAATATAACTTAAAAGGATAATTACAAATCGAAGACAGCTAGATGGTTAAAATTTGGTACATAGATTTAATATCTTTAGTATAGACACTTACCAAATTTAAAAAAAAAAATCCAACAAAGGGTTGATCGTCTGTCCGCACTTTTAGAAACATTTAATCTCGATAACTCAAAAATTTAAATATATTAAATATGGTGTAGGATTTTGTAGCAACAAAGTTTTCAGAAACTATTAATGGCTAAAAAAACTCGCTAAGTCTGACACAATAGATTCAGTAAAAATACAAATTCCTGCCAAAGGTTAAGAGTTCGTAACTATTTTACGGCGTTCTCTGAGATGATATTTTCATTAGAGAGTATGCAAGAAAGTTTTGGGAATTGAAATTCTTTTTGCGGAAAATAATTTCTAAAAAGAAATTATTTTCCGCAAAACTACTAGTTAAATTGCATACAATTCTGCAATCGAAATCCAGTCACGATTTCATGACATGCAGTTTCTTCATTATTGCAAACGGTAACTATGAGTGTGACGTTTGTTATGCAATAGCTTACTCAAAGCAGCTTGCTTATTGCACCCTAAAAAGTAATCCGAAATGAAACAGAATATAATAAGCAATTTTGAAACTATGCAAAGTCAGAATTTTATTGATGATATTTTGAAAAAATGTCTAAATTTCTGAATGCATATATATTTTGAAGTTGTTTTTATCGTATTATAAATACACCTAAGTTGAATTCTACATAGGTTTGATCTGAATTTGTCATGAAAACTGCGTGCTATTTTCGAAATAGTAAGAATTAATAGTTTTTCCTCAATGTTTTAATAATGTTTCCTCAATGTAAAAAATATTTGCAACGTACAATTATTTCATTATCCTTCTCAATGACGGATTGCTGACTAGACAGATAAACAGGAGGGAGAAAGGGGTGGGCTTATAGACATGTCGATTAAAAATGTTATCAGCACAGTTACTAAATATAATAAATTTGCATAAAATACAATATCTATTAATTATAAAATTCTAGAATACGATAGACATTTATATTTATATTGAATTATTAAAATCTTTATTCAAAAAATGAAACACAATTAATTATTAAATTACAATATATTGAAGTATTAATTATTCATTTCATTGGTTATGTAATATTCCGCATGAATCATGTTATACTTTGCCAAATCCTGCAAAATAATGACTTTTAATATTATATTGGTATGAAGTTTATTATTTCCTTAAAATCTATCATAATAATTAAATACTTTAATTTTTAAGTAAGGAAATCATTAATTATGAATATTGCCAAGCCATAAGTACAATTATTTTTTCAAGAATTTTATTAGTTTTGCCATTTTTTTTCAGGTTATAGGTATTTAAAAATAAATAAAAAAAACATATAAGAGTCGTAGAGAAGAAACGTATAAGAAATATATAAACATTTAAACTAACATAAAATATTGTCGAGGCATGAGACAGACTCTTTATAACTTTATTATGAGGTAAATGAAAATAATTGATGAGTTTCACGAACAGTTATTTCATTATTTTCTAAGTTTCACGAACAGTTATTAAATTACTTTCTAAGTTTCACGAACAGTTATTTAATTATTTTCTAAGTTTCACGAACAGTTATTTAATTATTTTCTAAGTTTCACGAACAGTTATTTAATTATTTTCTAAGTTCCACATTTTCATAAAACAAACACGAACACGAAAATACACGACACTCACTTAGAATACAATCTAATAATGACTCCCATGAAGGATCATAGGAAATATACCTTGATATTAATGTGGTAAATTAACTCCACGAGAGGGCACTCTGAGTTCATCCGGTGATAGCCAGCAGTCGGAGGGCAGAGTTCAGAGTTCACTAGACGAGGGGAGAGAACGGACGTCCGCCGAGAAGGGTGCGACCGGAAACCGAGAAGCCGTGATACTCTGAGAAAGGGCCGAAACTGGAATTCTTGCGTTGAAGGATTCCTCTGCAGATGCCAGTGAACCACGCGCAGGTGGGAAAGATCCTTTAAACAACATCAACTGTCCATCTTCATGTAATATAAATTCCTTCATCATTGAATTCTCATGTGTAAAATTCATCAGAATCATCATTTGTTAATCAAGAATAAAAAGATTAAGCTAATCCAAGTGGACTGATGCATTAAAACCCATCACACCCACAACCATGGGGGCTCGGAGCCGGTGAACAACAAATTTTAAAAGGTACTGTGCTACTCCTGTTTTATATTTATTCTGTCATATTTCTGAAAATGAGTATCTTAAATAATTTAAAGAAGTGTGATTTAAAAATACTTGCCGAAGAACTCGGTGAAACTGTGTCAGAAAATGCTAAAATTTTGGAACTTAAGAAATTAATTGAGAATTCTGATGTTTTTAAAACGGATCAAGAATTTGTCCGTGGCGTCATCAAATCGATCGTTGAGGATCGTACGGCTAAGGCAGTTACTGAACAATCCAAGTTAGAGATTGAAAGAATAAAATTGGCCCGACTCGAGAAGGAGATTGAGCTAGAAAAACTGAAAAAACAAACATTGCCTGGTGAGCAAACAAACGTGTCCTTTAGTTTTGAAAGTTTAATAAAAAGTGTTAAAACACTAACAATTTCTGTTCCTGAGAAACCCGAGGCATTTCATTTGTTTTTTACTTCCTTAGAAAAGGCATTTATTACTAAAGAAGTTCCTAAAGACTTCCAAGCTGAGATATTAATTAATTTGCTAGGGGTTAAAGCTAATAATGTTTTAACGTATGCAACTGAGCAGGATTTGTCGGATTATGAAAAATTAAAAGAGTTATTTTTAGCTGAATTTCAGCCGACACCTCGAGAATGTCTTAGTAATTTTAAAAATGCTCAACGTTTACCAAGCGAATCGCACGTACAATTCGCATCGCGATTAACTGCAACATTTGATTACTATTGTCAGGTAAGAGAAATAAAAAGAGATTTTAAAAAATTATGCGACTTAATTGTTGCAGATAAGTTGTACGAAACTTTGGATTTCCGAACTAAAGAATACGTAGGTATTCGCGAAGGAAAAACATGGTTTCCGCCAACTCAGTTAGGTCGCGAATGTGATTTATTTTTCTCATCTCGGGGTAAATCGTTATCTGAAGTCAGTAATTCTAATGTACATAGTAGTGAAACGAAAGCATCAAGGTTTCAAAAACAGGCAATGGAAAGTGAATCGTTTCGTCGAAACAAATATCAAAATGTTAAACCGGAAAGGATTTGTTATGTATGCGGGGGAAAGGGAGAAAGCTTTCATTTCGCTCGTAACTGTCCAAAACGATTTGAAAAATCTACAAATGAAAGTGAGACAGAAAACAAATTTGTTATATCGGGAATTGGAACTAAGCCAAAAAATATGCTAGAATATATTGATATTTTTGTGGATGAAAAAAAAGTAAAATTTCTAAAAGATTCAGGAAGTGAACTTATAATTGTGAACAAATCATTTTTTCCTATCAAAAAAACAACGGGAAATATACAAATTAAAACTTGTTTCGGAAATGAAATTTCTGCTCAAACTGCAACCTTTTCATTTGCTTTTAATGAGGAATGTAAACCCGTTGAGATTGAGGCAGTTATAAGTGATCAATTAGTAATGGAGGGAATTTTCCCGCCAAAATGTCTGAGTCTTATTCAGAATAATGAATTGGTAAGCACCGAAAATAAACAGGTAGATGCATTGAGCAGGAATGCAGTGTGCATGGTCACCCGTTCCCATAGCAAAATTACATCTAAGATCGCAACTGCACAAGAAGCTGACGAACATATGCAATTGCTGAAAACTCTGGTCGAGAAAGAACTCAAAGATGATTACCATATAAAAGAAAATGTCTTGTACGTACAGGTGGATGGACGTGAACTCATCGTTGTACCAGAAACGATGGAACTAGAGGTCATTCGCGGGACAGGTGTGAAGATGCGAAACAAAACGGACCTAAGAATCAAAGAAATCCTAGATCAAGAATTCTTGCACTCCATGATTCAAGAAAAAGAAACAATTCGTGAGGAGGCCAAAGCAAATATCTTCAAAATCAAAGAAGAGAACCGACGGCAATATAACAAACATCGTAGAATTGCCCCACTCTATAAAATAAACGACTTGGTAGCAATTAAAAGAACCCAGCTAGGAGAAGGTCTGAAGCTAAGACCTAAGTTTCTTGGACCTTACAAAGTGGTCAAGATAAAGCCACATGATCGTTACGACGTAGCAAAAGTAGGATCTCATGAAGGGCCTGAGGCAACTTCCACTTCAGCTGATCACATGAAGCCCTGGACTGATGCAGTTGCAACTTGAGATCAATACATTTCTTTTTTCATCATCACCCTTTTTTGTTTTTTTTATTTCTATCCTTTGTCTTTAATGTCCTCTCTTTTTTTTTTCTCCTTCATTTGTGTGTTTCAGAGTTCGGAGGACCTCACATGTCGATGGCCGAGCGCTGTGGTAAATTAACTCCACGAGAGGGCACTCTGAGTTCATCCGGTGATAGCCAGCAGTCGGAGGGCAGAGTTCAGAGTTCACTAGACGAGGGGAGAGAACGGACGTCCGCCGAGAAGGGTGCGACCGGAAACCGAGAAGCCGTGATACTCTGAGAAAGGGCCGAAACTGGAATTCTTGCGTTGAAGGATTCCTCTGCAGATGCCAGTGAACCACGCGCAGGTGGGAAAGATCCTTTAAACAACATCAACTGTCCATCTTCATGTAATATAAATTCCTTCATCATTGAATTCTCATGTGTAAAATTCATCAGAATCATCATTTGTTAATCAAGAATAAAAAGATTAAGCTAATCCAAGTGGACTGATGCATTAAAACCCATCACACCCACATTAATAAGGTAACGCCATCTGTTGTACTAAAAGAGAAGGCAGTAGAATTATGTAACCGCTACAACATTAATATATTGTTTAAATTAAAAATTAATCGAAATTAGAAACTATATTGAATAGTTGTTAAAACAGTTGCCTCATAATGTGTACTGCTTAGGGTCGCAAAATATCTATATTCGCTAGAGAGCTATTTATAAAATATTGCTTCACGCAAATTTTTTTCCAATTTTGCGGTTAATCCCTCCCCCCTATCATTGCGCCCTCTCCCCTATCATTCAGTGATTCTTTAAAAGTGACAACAACAAAAAAATCCACATCTTTATAATATCAGATATTTAAATAAATATAATAAAGAAATGCTGTTTACCGAATCTTCAAAACCGCTTTCTAATATTGCCAATTCATTATATTAAAAAAATAAAATATTTCAAATATCAGGCAAGAATTTCCTATCTAAAAAAATGCCTTTTTTCAATCGATTTTTATTTCCATCCTCCGATAAAAATATGAGTCAGCCATAAAGTGAAAAGATCCAAACAAATCAACCCAATCCATTTCATACAACTCTATTAAATGAGATTGATTTGAAGTGGCTCCAATTAAGTCAAGACATGACTAGGAGCGTGAGAGAGAAGATTACGCTAATGAGAAATCAATGACTTGCTATACGTAGATTTAATTTCCTCCTTTTCATTCAGTTTTATTTCTTAAACCACTTTCGCGTCCTTTGTTGCTGAAAAGTAGAATTTCTTCTACCTTTGAAGGAATTCTTTTAACGAATAAAATGAAATGAAATTTTTTTAAAACATTTGCCTGGTCGCTGAAGGCAGAATTCCTTTTGTAGCAGAAGAGGATTATTAATTAAGTGGATTTCCCCTAGTACATTTTTCAATTCAAATTAGCTGATAATTAGGAAGGATACATTCGGGATCCTCGTTTGACCTTTAACTTAACTGTGATAAAAAAAAATGCTAATATCTTTCAATAAATTAAATTTTGAGATGCCAATCATACAAAGATGGTAAACAGAAGCGGATTTAGGCATGTTGTAGCCCGTGGCAAGGAAATGAAAAGAAGTCCCTCTGTTAATAAACTAGTCAATTTAAATTCACATTTCATTATGTTAATAATTTGTTATTTTTCTTTTAATAATTTGTGAAAATGTATAGGCATTTTTAATTTATTTATTATGACTCATGACTGGGTAGTAACTAATTTGTGCACAATATTATTTAAATAGCTGCCAGGTGTACATAAATACTATATGCACAAACTGAATGTAAAGGAATAGATATGAAACCGGCCAATACCAAATGCTTAGAATGCACATTTTTTAGTTTTCGAGCCAGGAACAGTAATTTTTGAATATCCCCCGGTGGCACTACAAATAGTCCCATCGCACAGCACATAACCATTTTACAATAATTAGACATCCCTCTCATGACTATAGCTACCGCCCTTCTGAAATTAAGAAGGATATAAGGGATTTAAGAGGAATTGTTTACTTACAAGCTGTGATTAGAAAGAATTTACAGTAAATTGCTATACAATAATATTAACACACACACACACACACACACACAGAGAGAGAGAGAGAGAAAAATTTTCTCTTAATAGACAATATTTGCATCTTTTCTACTGCTACTGCTTAAGATATATTCTTAAAAAATTTCATCAATTATTATCTAATATATGCATTCTGTTTCATTAAATATCACTGCAGTCAAAGTGAATTAAACTTCAATTTATATACATTCATTCCCTTTGAAGAAGTGATCTTCTTTTTTTCCTTTGGCAAGTCTTGGAAGTTCTTTAAAAAAATAAAAAACTATATTTAATAACGAAAATGCATTATGGAAAAGACCTCTCAGACTCTCTACATTTCCCTATGCAATTTTTAATCCTCATAATTCCTTTCATGTAATTAAGATAAAATATTTTTGATTCAATTATAGATATGAAGGGGAAAATGCGCTTTATTTTTCTGTCTCAAGAGGGCGCGCTTTTCCATCTGAAGGACAAGTATAATTTGTAAACGGTAAATAAATGAATAATGTAGGGATAAAAATGGAGGACAGTAAAATAAAGAAAAAACAGACTGTCATTCAAATCTCGAACTTTCTAGAGCTAAATGCTCGTTAGATGAATTCTTGTTCATATTGCAACATATATTTTCTTCTTCTTCTTCTTTTTTTTTTTTTTTTTTTTTTTCGTTTAACTTAATAAGTTGATGTTGAAAGAAATATTTCCAAGATAAGAAAAAACAAATAATGTAGAAGTTTCTAAAACTGACATGCAGAATTTTAATAAGGAGTTATACTGAAAATACCGGTTTTCTTGTCAACATCAGATAAAAGCTAATAGTAATTGTTAAGAACTAGATCATTCAAGCCTTCTCTGAAATTGCATTGAGTGGTTAGATCTAATTTTCTACAACAACTTACTTGACAGTTGTGGTAAAAGGGGGGATGGGGATATTATCCCAAAAATAAGTGAAGTCAGTCACGCCATATTCCAATTATTAAGTCGTTTGAAAAAAAAAAAAGGACAAAGGGTTTAGATGATCGAAGTACAAAGTATCGTGTACAATATTCTTCTCGCAATATCAAAATAATTATTTAATTACCACGGTAGAATATAACTTCAAGAATTATACTCTACATTACAGAGAAAACTGTTGAAAACAAACAAAAAAAATCACACTTTTAATGGAGCACTTAGCACAGAGATTTTTAATGTCAAGCAATTAGAAAACTTCTGCCAGCTATTAAAGTGATCAAACGACATTTTTTTAAAATAAATATCATTAAACTTTATAAAAAATGTTAATTTTTTTCCAATCTATTAAATACTAACAAGTTTTGAAATTTCCGATGAATTCTCTCAGTTTTTAATCAAGGGACTTACCTCTTTTTTATCATCTAGAGTTCTAGCACGATTTTGAAAGATAAAATAGAAAAGGCTTTAAATTTGCCCCTTTTGTTTGTCCCTTATATTTGAGTGGGTGTGTAATATATTCGAATTCATTTCACTAAAGAAATAAAAGTCTACTACGAAATTTAATCGAAGATAATCTTTTATAAGCGTTCCTAAACAACAAAAATATTTGAATTATTTTTTATTTTTTATTTTTGAAGTCATTTTTTTCTAAAATTCAATAACAGATGGAGCCATTAGTAAGAAATCAAAATTTAATAATTAATTGATAACTAAGTTAAAAATGCTAAAATAATGTAATTATAAAATAATGTACAATATATTTGTTGCTACATCAGAAAAAAAGTGAAAAATCGATTACAGAACTCCATCATTCTAAGCATGAAACAAGTTCAATAAAAGTATTTAAAAATATAAATAAACATATCTGTTGTTCATTTAGGAATTGATTATTTATAAAATTGAATTTTTTAAATCAAAAGAAAGTTTTGAAAAAAAAAAACGTATGTTGTTACGCTCTATTCTTTATATAATTATTGCCCTCTCTACTGACATCAAAATTTTTTCATGCGTGTTTTGTCTTTAAATCACAACCTGGTTTTAAAAATCCACATGTTTTAGTTTACATTTTATTATTTACATTTAACCTAAAATATATGACTAATCAGAAAAAATTTAATTTAGGCAGATTCCTATTTTGGTGTTGTTAGAATTTTATGGGAATTATTTTTCTTATTTTCGAATATGTAATCAGATAACAAAGGCGACAGCTGAGTTGGCACCAACCTCCTTTCTCCAAACTTCCATATTAGAAGTCCAACTTCCAATTCTAACACATGTAGGCCCGAACGAATTTCCCATGGAACAAGATTTGAACATATGACCTGCTGGCGCTGAAGTTGAAATTATAATTAGAATAAAAGTTATAAACATTAATTAAGTATTCAAAAAAATTTCAGAGTTTTGTTTAATGATATTTTATTTTGAATAATTTTAATAATTAACATATAAATTACGAAATGGTTGCAATATTGGGACTTTCTATTTGATAAACCAATTTACTGAATCAAGTTTAAAAGTTTTATTAATTAGCGAACATTTTTTGAATTTAATTCCAATACCTAATTTCGATGTAAGTGTGCACCATTCATGTGAGCCACAAATCCGTTGGCGGAAATCAAAATTATATAAATCAATCCCTTATAATAATAAAATAGAATGTGCGTGTGTTGGCGCTCTACCGATCAAACTATTTTACCTCGAATACAAAATTTGGTACAAATATATACTGGAAAGCGAAAATAAGCAGTCGGAATTTTTTTAATCTTTTAATTAATAAAAAAATAAGCGTGATTTTGCGCGAAATATATTACTGCACAAAGGTAACTTTGATATTGCTTTAAAATTTAAAAAAATATATATACTAGTTTAATTTTTCAAGCAATTTTTTTCAATAATTTAATAATTTTTTAAACATTTTTTTAATAATATTCAACAACAGTTTTCATCATAACATTGAAATTAGAATTGTTTTTATTATTTAACCAACTATTTAATCGTGCGATTTTCTCCCATTTTTCGAAAGCTACACATTAAAGGGAGGAAAAAATGCTTCTCAGTTTACATGAGAAATCTGAAAGTAAATAACAATTCGATAAAAGACAACGATATGTTATTAGAAAATGACTGCCCAAATTGTTACATTTTTAACAACATTTTAATGTCACTGGATTTCATTAAGAAAGCTCATGTACATAATAAAGAGACTATGAATAATTGTCCCTTTATTATTACATGAGCTTTATTTATGAGCTTATGTACACGAGCTCTCTTTATTATGCACATAGGATTGTTAAAATAAGAAAATTTTATATGCACCCAATTTTTCCTAAAAAAATCTTTTATAGAGGGAGTCAACGTTGAATGAACATCAAATAAAGCATTTAAATTAAACGCAAACGATATTTCCGGCTGAAAAGCTGTTGCCAAACTTGGTTAATTTATAGTAAGAAATAATTTAGAATAAATCAGCAATTTAATATAGTATAACATGATAATTCTAATTAATATAAGAATTATTTAAAATTCTGCATTAGATTAAACAAATTTAATGCAAATTGGAATATAATAAAAATTCTAAACCAAAATATAAAAACATAAGGATAAACTGAAATATAACAATAAATTGCAGTTTCATTTAAATCAAAGATGAAATAATATTTCATTTTCAAATGAATATGCAAAATTTATAATTCGCCGATTATAAGATAATTTAATATATGAGTAATTTATAACAAAAATTCACATTTAAATCATATGACATTAAATAATTTGATAAATGCTAATTAAATAAAAATAATTTTTAAATGTAAAAACTATTTACTACAGAAATAGAGTAACTTTAAGTATCTTACACCGGCATGCATCATCTAGAGCAACATGCAACGATCGAGAACCAGTCATTTTCAAAATTTCAACTCAGAAACTGTAATGTTGACCGTCAAAAGTATTTCTGACGTTGTGTTTCTAAAAACCAAGAGTTAACCTCTTCAATTATTATATAACGAAAATATTCTTTTTTAATTTTCTCGGGAGCGGACAAGGTCATTCATGCAAAGAAGCACGCGACCAGGTGAATTATAATCAGCCTGGAAATGAAGTTGTCCACGATCGCTACTTTCTACAAGTATGCAGATCTATTCCATCACTTTTCTTTTACATTTCTTTCAGAAAAAAAGATAAAAATCGCACTAGGTTTTATTTTTAAAACATAGGTTTTTATTTTTAGCAGGTGCTTTAATTTTTATTCCGAGATCGGTCATTTCAAAACGGGCCAGATTACAGAAACATTTAATTTTTTTTTAATAATTATAGCTGTAATAAAAGATCGTTCAGCGAAAACTGAAGAAGATGAGTGTATAAAATATTAATTTGATTCAAGAAAAAGACGAAAGAATTTTTTCTTTTAGTATTAAAATGAAAATTATGTAAGTTTTAATATGCACTTCATTACATCAGAAATAACGTGTTACATATAATTTAATTATTTTAAAACAGTTATTAGACATTAGATAAAAAGAACGTTCCCGGAAGTTATTCTGCATAAAATGAAAACAATATTAGTATTCATAAGATAATCTTATCATGCGATAATATCAAGAAAAATGATAAACTTTCAAAATGAGAAATAATAATAATATTCGTTTTCGAAGTGACGGACGATAACTAGTATATTTTAATGGAACTGTCAGGGTAATCTTAAAAGCACCAATGACGGCAAAGAAATTTAAACATAAGACATAATTGCAGTGAACCTCTATCATCGAATTTTACCCGAATTTTTGCAAAAACAGCTATAATAAGAAATACATGATAAAAAAGCAAAGTGCATTTATTTTCAAAGTTAAACATATGGAAATAAACATATGGACACATTAAAGAATTTCATTATAGATTTCAAAATGCACAATTCGCAACATTTCCTGATTTTTGAAATTTGTCACACAAAAACTCAGAAATAAATTTAAAAAAATTAAAAAATCCAATTTTTTCTATGTTTTATAATTGCATTGTTAATTAAACCCCTAAAACCTCTCTTAATTCATAAAAATCTCTATGAAAAATTTGCTTGATAAAATTTTGTTTTTACAGCTCCGAAGCAATATTTGTTCAGGAATATAACTTACTAGACAGAATAACAGTAAAGCATAAGAATAACAGTTTTTACGTCTTTTAAGAGTTTGAAGTAAAGCGAAGCTGAGTTTAAAAGACGTATAACCGAAGAACTCTGATTTATAACAAATTTAATACTACTAATGCAGATTCATTTTAAAGAAATAAAGTTTTTACGATAATAAAAATATAATACTGATAGTATTTGAAACAATAATTAAATTTCTAAACTGAAAATTTATCATAAAAGTATGAAAAATCTTCCATTATTATTTATCTTTACTATTAATTATATATTTTTTTTTATTTTATACGATTTATGCGCATGCGGATATGCGTTTAGTTGAAAAAAATCTTTAGTCGTTGCCTAGGATATTGAGTAATTAAATAAAACATAAAATGAATTAATATCATCGAATGTTTTATAAAATAAAATAATTTTCCAGTAGAGTTCTTAGAATCTTTATAGGAAGATGGAATAATTTCATATTTTTCTTCACCATCGTTTAAATTAAATGAGAAACAAGAAAAGGACGTTATTCCATGCTACTGTTTGGTAAAAATTTCCCGCCTTTTTAGAATGCAGGTAATATAAGAATCATGAAAATATGTGAATTTTTGAAAGGGAGAAAACGATAATAAAAACAGAACATTTATGCTTTTTGCGATTTATAAACAGCTGCTTTGGTTATTAGAATGTTTACAAATGAATTGAAACGGTATTTTACTTAAGATGGACAATATTTTTCTTACATTGATACACAATTTTTAAAATCTGAAATATCTTGTAATTTTCAAAGTAATGTAAAAGTTGAATTTTTAAAACACATTTTTTTTCGTTCTTTTATTTTTATTAAAAATGTAATTTTTCTCAAATTCTGAAAGAAAAAAAAATTGTGGGTTCATAATAGAATAACAAAAAAAAAAAAAAAAAAAATCGAAAGTATTTATAAATAGAGCATATTTAGAACCATTAAAGATTTTTTTTTATCAAATGAAAACGAAACTAACATGCATCGACTATTAATTTGGTGATAGTTTGAAAACCTGTTGTTGGCATATGGTGAAGCTTTGTAGAAAACGTTGCGATTCTTTTCGGTAATTTTATAATTTTTTAAAAAGTATTTTCATATTACATTCAAAATACTTTTTGAAAAATGACAAATAATTCCTAAACATATTATGTATATTTTTTATGTGAATGCTGTTTTTTTTTTTTTTTTTTTTTTTTTTTGCTAAAGCTCAAGTTTATTTTAGCAAAGGAGGAACAATAAAAAAAAAAGAGAGAGATGGGGAAAAAGATAAACAGAAGATAGGGGAAAAAAAGGAAACGAAGCAAAAAAATGTCCCAGCGTTTTCCTCTACCAACGTAAACATACCATTATCTATCAATCTTTCTTCTTCCTGCATCTCTTCCATAGTCAGTATGTCACCTCATCCACGTGCGTGAACCAGATGGAACAGAAATTCACGGTTGCTCTTCTGAGTAACGTTTTATGATATTTAACACATTCTAAATTATTCTGGTGTATTTACAAATTACGTAATAGAACTTTAAATAAACTGACAGTAAGAACAGGAATCAGAACAATGCATATAGGAAGTAAGTCCCGTTCTTACTCATGCCGTGTTCGTGCTTGGTTGGGTAGAGCAGTTCTGACCCAGCATTCCCAGTTTCTACGTCATAGGTCGATAAGGGAGATGCGCGTTCGCTGTGGCGGTAGAGATCAAAATGAAAAGCCTGTCTGCGGTATTTGTCGGAAAGAGCGACCTGATTATAGAATATTTGTCTAATTAAAAGTTAGAGATATTTTATTCGAAATTGAGAGGATTAAACGTCAATGGGAGATGGATCTTAAATTTATTATCTGCTTTATTTCTGTTTTATGTAAGTAGTATTATAAATAAAGCTGTTATGGATAAAAAAAATTGCTGTGGTTTGTTGTCATTCATTTTCATTTTTGTGAAAGTATCACAAAAATTATTTTTGGTTTGCAATCATTTGTTAATTTTTGTTTTCAGCTCGTAGATCCATGTTTTAAAATTGTCCTTAATATTTCATAGAGACACACTTATATAAAATGGCGCCCATGACAAATATCAAAATAAGACCGCATTCCAATCTCGTTACTACAATCCTCATATTAACCCCTCCTCCTCGAAATGTTATACCATGTTGGGGGTTGAAGTTAATCCTAAGTAACTATATTTAAAACATTTTTGACATTATGGTTCAGCAAATGGTCAGTATATCTCTTAATTATTTTAAGAGATTAAGATTAATTAAACTTTTTATAAAAACTAAAAAATCTAACAGTTATAATCTAACTAAGAAATATAGCGATTATTTAGGAAAAAAATTGTTACATCGTGTAAAAGGATTTGAAATTATATTTTAAGTGTAATGACCAATAATCGAAATGTGCTTAACATTTGATTATTTTAGAAGGGATACCCAAAACACATTAGCATCAGGGCCATCAACAAATGTATTCCAGCCCTTAGGATATTAATGGAATGGATATTGATTATATATTTTTCTAGTATATAAATTTTTCACACAAATATTTGTTCAAGTTTCTTAATATTGTTTTAGTGGATTAAATTTTTAATATGTCAAACATTTCCTGAACAATAATAGTAAAATGCCATTAAATATTTTTGAAACTATTAAAAAATTTATAATAATTTTTTTATGATATGTTATTTTATGATGCCTTTAAAATTAGAGAGCTGCTTGCATTACACAGTTTTATAAATCAGTACTAACAGCGGAAATTTATTTTGTACATCTGCCCGTTGCTGCATTGCAGGCCAAGCTGCTTGAATTTCAGGTGCCAAACTTCACACAAATATACTTTGTGGAAGGCGAAAGTGAATCTAATGTAATTCTTCGATTCTAGAATGAGTTTGAATTGATACAAAATGAAATGAAATTTTAATGGTTTTTAGTGAAAATTTCTGAAAATATTACCTCACGTAAAGATAATTACTACTTCTTTAAAATTCAAAAAATTTTGCGGTAAGTTAAAATTTAAACGCTTGTTATTTTATACCTTAGGAATCTCTCTCTCTCTTTTCCCTCTTATTTTCAGCATAAAGTAATTTTTATTTAAAGATTAGATTTTTCATTTTATATGTATTAAGGTCACATAATTTAGAATATTTTCATACTTTCTAAAGCTATAGATATTTTAACTATGCAAACACAGTATTTGACATAGAAGAATGATCAAATAACTCATATACAGTTACATAAACTTATCAAACTACAAAGCAGATATGAATTTCCTAAAAATTCAAAATGTTTTAATTTATTCAAACTTAGTGCTGAATTATTTGATTTGTTTTTTAATGCAGTTTATTAACTCACTGTCTCCATTGAATACCAAAGTAATATTTTTTTTAAAGTTTAGTTCATTTCTTATAAAAAAAAAGATCAGTATTATATTTTTAAAAATTTATCATGTGAGAACATGATGTTTTTGTTAGGGAGTTTTGAAGCTCGAAATCGCATAGACAATGAATATGGAAGCTCGAAATCGCGTAGGAAATAAATAAAGCAAAAATGGAAATTTTCATCATCATCTTTTAATCGCATATATTTTTTACCTGCTTTTACCAGTATTGCAGTATTATTATGTATGCTTCTTTGAAAACAGATGCGTTTTTAAAAGGTTGATCTGCTTTTACCGCTATTGTTTTATTATTACGTATGCTTTTTTAACAGCAGTTGCGTTTTTAAAAGGTTGACATAGAACACATAGAACTATGACATCATAGCTGTTATTTCATCTCAAAACCGGTAGAGCTCTAAAATTTTGTTTGCCAGCTAGAAAAATTGAAAATGAAAGTTTAAAAAAATTATCATTATATATATAGAGAGAGGGAGGGATAGAGACCGATAGAGAAGTCTCGTGATTGTTTCAAACCGGTTTAAACTGGTTAATGACTTAAATTAATTAAGACAAACAACAATAATAATGTTCTCACGTGATAACTTGAGATTTACAATCGTAGATTTCATTTTAATTTTTTGATATTTTCAATGATTGTGATATCGAATACTGAGTTATTTTCTTAAATTTAAAATTACACTTTAATGAGAAATAATTTTTCGAATATTTGAAGCATATTTTCTTTCAAAACAATGCATTTGAAAAGCGATTTTGAAACATTTATTTTCAAGCATAACACTTATAAAATAAGAACAACAACAACAAAAAATTCAAAGTTTTTTTTTATGATTGTTCTGATATGAATTTACAACAAAATAAATTTATTCCAGCTTCAAAAATTAACAAAAATATTCAATTAATAGCTCTTTTCTTTGTACACACCTCATCCATAACACAAAATTTTTTAATGACTTTTATACATAGTAAGATAGGAAAATGGATAGGGAATGAAAATTATTATCGATTATTAAGAGTTCTCATCGACCAACTTAATTAATGATAAATCTTGGCTATTTATTCATAATTTCAAAACATTAATACATTTTTTTTTGTTGATTGATGAGAATGTTTGGTGAACAGAAATATGATCTTCCCAGCTTATTTATCTAAAGTTCGATTTCACATGGAATCTAATTATTAATTCCATGACTAGCTCATAATATGGAGATATTTTTGATTTTATTAATCAAAAAGTGCATTTTCAAACGTTAAAGATTTGCTTGTCTATGCCGATGTTTGTGTAACAATATGAATATGAGAATTTATTTAAAGAACTAAATAAAGAGACATAATAAAATGAAAGAAAATTCTACATTTTCGTTTTTAAGAAGGCTTTCTTTTTAGCTCTTGGGAATAATAGTTAAAAAAACACTTTTTGTTAAATTCAAAATATTTTTTCAAAAATTCTACTATTCCTGTTAATGGCACCTAGGGCTCTTGATCTACTTGACCCCACCCCACCCTAGTTAAGCCACTGTTGCTGATTCAGAAACCTTGAAAAAATCGCAGAGATTTAAGATGTTGCGACGCTTTATAGAGCAGTATAGTTATGCTTCTATTGCAGATAAGTGATATAATTATTTTTATAAAAATATGTTAGTCCAGTTTTCTCCCTGTTTTCTCAATTTAAATTCCTGCAGATAATCACACAGTTATTCAAAATTATTTTAAAACAAAAATATCATTTAATTATAGAGTTTAATATAAAATTCACATCGACAAATGAATTCGCTTTAACCCTTTCTAGGGCCGTGGGAAGTATGCTTCCCACCAAATTTATCAATCTTTGTATGAATTTATGTAGGCTGGCATAAGTTATGACAAATTTTTTTAGAAAGACAGAAACTTAGATGCTTTAGTTCTTTATCTCAGACAAAATGATGTGTCTTGATTTGTTACTTAATTATTAATTAACCAAATTAATTAATTAATTTAATTTAATTTATCTAATAAGCTAAATGAATCCCTTTTCTTATTCTAATTTCAAGCTTAAAAATATTTAAACATAATATGACTAGAAAAAAATGGCCCTTTAAAGGATTAAGATTACAACTGAAAAGAGAAGAATATTATGTTTAAACCAAATAAATTTAAAATTATTTAATTAGAGCAATTTTCAATGGATAAAATTATAGTTTAGGAATTAAAAAGGAAAAAATGAAAATTTTATTTTGAATTTTGAAAAATAAAATAATACTAAATTTTAAAAAAATAATAAATGAGGGTTTTTTTTGTACAATAAAATAAAAGATAATTTTTTTTTTAATTTTTAGAAATTTAAACTAATTGCATCTTAATACGTCGTCAGTTCTTCAATTTATTTAAACACTGCTTATGTCAATAAAATTAGAATTCAAAAGTCAATAATAAAATGTTGCTAATGTTAAAATGTTATCGATGAGTTCAATTTTTAGTTATAATATAACTCTTAATATGAAAAATAATTCACTGATGATTGATAAGTTTTAATTTCGAACACCTTTTTTTTCGGTACCTGAGCATTCGCGAATTTCAGACATATTTTTTTTTAATTACGCGCAAGGGCATAACCATAATGGTTTGTAATTGAATTAGTCTCAACAAAATATACGATTCAGTTAATCAAATTATATTTTTTATAGGAGAGTGAAATATTGATTAATCATTACTTCAGTTTCTTAAATAGAATTCTTACAAAAGTCATGTAAATCAGTGAAAAACTATATTTATAACATTGCATATTTCCAAAACCATATTTATAACACTGGATCTGTAAAATATCTATTTTACAGATCCAATTATTTAAAAGGAATAGAGGTTACGATAAAGATCCAATTTAGGTTATGGTGAAAATATGACAAATCTGCTTTATAAGTTGTTGCTATTTTTTTTTTTTTTTTGTCACTCATTCTCTACGAAAATTTTTTTTTTTTAAACAAGTTTCTCTTCAAGGTTAATTTGGGACAGAAAACCGAACAGAACTTCGAGGGACAATTTATTTTTAGAGGCCAAGTTATATTTGTAGAAAATTACGGTCAGTAATTCTTTTTAGATAATTATTCTAGCAGGTCTATAATTATAATCAAATTATAAAAAAAAATTCTTCTCCTTTTTTTTTTCCCACGCATTTGGAATAGTAATAGTAATGGTACACTAAAAAGTAAAAACATTTACGAATCGCTTTGACAATAAAGAATAAATTTAAAAAAAACAGTATTACCCCATTAGAAATACTGCAGCATAAGATATAAAAAGTATTAGCAAATTGTAATAATAATCAGTTAAAAAAGGAATAATAAAAAGGATTAGATTTTAAATGAACTCTAAATTTTATTAATTTCTTGAAAATATATTTGTTTAATTTTTATTTTATTTCAACAAAAGTAAATTGTTATTAAATTTTGCATTAATATTTTTAAGACAAATTTTAAAAAATATTTTAGTAAAGATTAAAGAAAACATGCCTTTTAAGTAGTGCGAATTATTTAACTGATTTGTTGCCTAATTTTTGCTTTTATTGAAATTAAGAACTGCACATTCTAAAATATCATCAGGTATATTTTCAAATACAAAAATATAAGTAAAGCTAATTTTATGTTCAATGTCATTATCTATTTAGTATGCAAATTAGTAATCAAACTTGTAATTGAATTAAAGTAATATTTAAAATTCAATGTTGTGACAATATATTTTTATGTAATATGTAATCAAAATTCAAATATTTATTACTTATACTTTTATAAGTGTTTGTATAAGTATTAAAATAGCAAATGAAATTCACATCAAAGCTATACATGAATACAAATAAACAATTTATAATATTTTTTATACTAATTGAAGAAAACGCCAGGATTAAAAGGAGGGAATGTGAATTGTATCAAGTAAATTCTAGAATAAGCACAATAACATAATAAATCACGAATGCCCATAATTAGTGTAATCATTTCATTAATTTTAAATAAATCATTTAATGTAACCGTAAATTAAATCTTGTCGTAGCTTAATAAATACGAGAGCGCAGTGGGAAGTTAATGAGAGGAAATGAGAGTTAAAAATAGAGGATACATAAAAAAAAGTCATTATCATTCGCATGTGTCCGTCGATTACTTTTATATAACCATGACCTTGTCAGAAACAGTTTTCATTTGATTTAGAGAAAAACAGAGAAAGAAAAAGAGATAATGTTTGGAAGGACGGCTTTTTTTTAATAGAACAACAGAGAACAAAAAGAGATAATGTTTGGAAGAACGTTTTTTTTAAAAAACGTTTTTCAAAAAAAGCTAA
Source organism: Argiope bruennichi (assembly GCF_947563725.1). Classification (NCBI taxonomy): domain Eukaryota; kingdom Metazoa; phylum Arthropoda; class Arachnida; order Araneae; family Araneidae; genus Argiope; species Argiope bruennichi. The sequence continues at coordinate 84,304,549 of NC_079160.1, read as the reverse complement.
TGAAATTTGATAGAGTAGTAATGTCTGATGGCCAGAAATACCTCGTTTATCTCCATTATTCATTGCAGAATTATGCGATTTCCATAGCAAATCAGATAAAAATTAGTTTTTAGAAAAGATCTACGCTTTGTAACGTTACAAAATAAATGAGATACACTTTTTTCGTTTATCTCAAATGTATAAAAAAATGAATGTTAAACTCAATAAATTAAATTAAAATAATTTTAACAGAAAGAAACAAACATATATTTATTTAAAATCGAAATAATTTCTGAGGTTTTTTTTTAAAAAAAAAATTACAAATACTTACAACTCTATTAAGAATTTGTATTACAATATTTAGCATCATACCATAAATGCGAATTATTTGTTGTGAGACAACATATTGGTATGAAATTCCTCAAATAACCTCGTCATTAAAAAGTTCCGCACCGTCATCTGATAATACATCTGTATTTTAAAAACCAGACTCGAAATTTTATGTACAGCAGTTTTTCAGTAATTTTCTTCCAACTTTCTTGCTCGTCTGCATTTTCTTCTTCCTCAACAGGCGTTTTGTTATTTCGCCGTCATCAGCAGACTGAATAATAAGGTATTTACATAATATTTATTATTTCATAAATTATATTACGGTTTATGAGCTGACAATCATGCTTGGATTTTTATGAGTTATTAAATGCAAGCTTTCCATTTGCTCTTTTCCGTTCATCGGGCCATCTGCGAATCTGTTTTCAAGTCCGTAATATTCATCCAGTGGAATGTATTGTACACAAGTTAACCTCATAATAGGCCTAATTATGTATGTATATGCTTAGTTTCTTCTTTTTATTGAGTCTATTCAAAATTACAACCATTTGTATAAAAATTAAATTTATTTTTTCTAAATTATAGATGATATAAAGTGTATTATCAAACAATTAAATTGATAATGAAATGAGTAGATTTAATACAGAAGAATTCTCAATGTAAAGTTTATGTCGAAATTTAAGCAGGGTATTTTGGTGATATTTCTCATGTAGATTGTATTTCAACATATTATTCGTTTAGTAGATAAATCAACTGGTTAAAAATATCACCCAAAAATATTATTTCAGTTACAAAATGCTCTTAATAATAATCGATGCCATGCTATTGCAATCTGCTTATTCTTGTTTTATCTTAATCATTTACAAGTGGTTTCAGAACTATATTATTCTGTAAACTGAATAGTTTTAAGATTGTTATAAAGCGTATATTCTATATATATATGTAAATAGGAATATAGACTTCATTTTGAGAAACTTTCATATTTTTGTTAATATTTTATTAATGCATACTATATTAAATGCATTTTAGATTTTAACAATAGTTATTTCTTAAAATCTAAAATGCATTTAGATTTTAAATAGACTTAGATTTTGAAATGCATTTAGATTTAGTAAAATCTAAAAGCACACAACCTTAAAACATACTATAGTATTTTCCGTCCATAATAAATAGTCAAAATAAACTATTTTGACAAAAAAATTTTAATTTTATAAATATAAACAATTTAGTAATTAAAGGAAATATAAATGGAAAATATAGTTATTTAACCCTAAACCAAACTCTTAAAAATGACACAATGCCATTTTATAAGAGTATTAATAGGTCGATGTAGCTTGTATAGAAAGATGAAATAATTGTATTTAAATATAAAAGGATTCTAGCAATTATTTATGCTTAATTATTTTCCAGGTCCCTTTAATTTAATTTCAAATACAGAATTCATTAATTAGATATGTAAATTAAGTGCATCAACATGGAATCTATGGAAATGCAGAATCTATACCAACTATAATTAATGGTTCTGTCGCCATCTAGCGCAGAAGATAAATTATGATTGTGGTTTTTAAAAGCAAGCTTAAAGATTCGGATATTCAAATGTTTGTACAATACACTTCGAAATAATTTCATGTTAACAAGTGATAGTAAAAAAAAAATTTCTGTCTCTTCAAATCTGGGAAAAATGTTTTTATATAAACATGCGTAATAGGCTTTATGATGATAGAAATCCTACCATTATCATCAGTAACTTGATAATCATTAGCTATATTTTGAATTGTTCCATATTTTCATTTATGTGTGTTGGGTTATATAGAAATTTATTCATCCAAATTTGACCAGACTGATTCATATTAAAATTAGAATCACTCAATAGTGCTATTGCATTTGTATTGCCAATTAATTACAAGTCCTAAATGTTCAAATTCATCATGTCGATGATAATTTCATATCTTACTTGATGTCTCAATAGATATTATGAAATTGAATAAACAGATAATATACGAATAAAAATAGCAATAACAACCATAATCTACATAAGATTTAAAATTATAACTTAGTAGCCGCCTTTGATGACCAGCCGGTTCGTCCGTATTAATTAATGATGGCTAAAATCTTCAATTAAATATTTTATGTAACTTGGTTTTTTAATAGCTTTTTCTGCAAAATATTTTTAAGTTACAGATTTTGATAGTTATATAATTCAATTGTACTATTATGTAAGCCGTAAATAGTACTGTTCATTGTACTACTTATCCCTCTCTTTAATTTTCTATCAGCGTACACAAAACTTTCAACTTTAAATTAGAGTGGAAATGTTAAAAGAAATTAATATAAAAGCATTTTTTATTGAAACCAACCATGTCCTTTTTTAAATATGAAAATTTATAGGAGAGTCTTTCGGCATTGAAGTTGTATGTCGGCTGCAGAATATTTTGAGTAATTTATATAATATCTGAAAAAATTATTCAACAAAAATTTCTCTCATTAATCGTGAAATTCAGTTTTTAATTTTTTTTCAAAATATTTAAATGAAGTAAATAAAAATATTTTATTTTATTTCAGTCAATAAATGTACTAAGGAAAAAAAAATTATGAAATTTAAATTTTACAATTTTACAAATTTTTTATCTTAAGGAATCATATTCTGTCAAATACTTCAACTTTTAAATAAATAAATAAATGTTTCTCTCTTTTGCGATCAAATCTGACCGATTTATGAAGTTTTTGTATATCAATTTTAGAACAATTAACATTTTCATAATCATCGGCCGATCACTGTTGAGAAACCCTGGGTGATGATTGGCGTATCTTCTTTGAGACGATCGATGAAGTGGTAAATAAAAAAAAGCCAGTTTTTATAGAAGAGTGATATTCAAATATCATAAATTAATCAGTTTTAGTGATTGATTTAGTTGATTGGAATTCAACAATTTTTATTAAAATATTGTTGCCCCAAGAATATTTTGTTAAATATGATTCAAAGAGCAGTGGGCCTATGTATAAATTTAAAATTCGTAATCCATCGGATCATTTATTGATTCAAATTATATAAAACATAGTTATTTCGTTCATTTAATCCACTTTGTTTGCAAATGTATGCCCCAAATTTAGCTGATGAGCACTGATTAGAGTGATTATCGTATATATTAAACCATGCTTGCCTTAAATTAAACTGTATTATTGAATTAAAATATATATATTCTAAAAGTTCATAGAAAACTTTTCGTCCATTTACTTTTTTGAAAATATCATATTTCAAATTTTTGTCACTTCATACAGACACGTGCTGAAAATTACACTTTTATATATTTAATTTGCAAAAATAGTTGATTTATTTTTCAATTTGAACTAAATGGCAACACGTTGATAAAGGCTAATTTTTTCCCACTGACATGCTCTTGCAGATTACAATTTTGTTTCGAAATATATTGTTGAAAAATATGGTTAAAAGATTTCTTTTAAAATTTGTTAAAAATTGAAACTTAATTTATAGGTTAAAGCATTGGCATCATTAAAAAGATAATTTTTTGAGCTTTAACTTGATGCAAAAATCAATTTTGTGCTTTAATATTTTCGGAAGTTATGGTGGAAAAACGCCGAAATTTCGCTTAATTTTTAATTAATTTAAATTCTAATTAAAAATTCGAAAAAATCGCTTCGAGGTGCACATTCCTGGCCACCAAGGTATAAACATGCCAAATTTGGTAGCTGTAGGTCGAACAGTCTGGCCTGTAGAGCGCCAACACACACACACACTCAGCTTTATTATAAGTATAGATAATTATTTTTAGTATTATAATGCTGAATTTTTATTGGTAATTTGCAGTTCTGCAGGAACTTAGCAGATAATAATGAAATCATTTGTAGAAAAGGCCTATATCTGGCGATAGCGGTACTAGAATTAGATTTAAGCTGGAAACTTGGAAAAATGCCAAGATGACTATTGTATGAATAGTTCTACTATTAAAAATACTATAAAAATATCTTTTGCATTTAAAAAAATATATTAATAAAAAGGGACTTTTATTTTTAATATATAATTGTTATAATATGATTTGTGTCAATGCGATATTATTTAATTCATAATGTAGCCATTCGGCACAATTTAATTTCACGAGAAAAATAATTTTACATTTTTTAAATAATTTTCCCAAGTTATATGCAGCTATTCATAGCACGTATATTTTTTTAATGAAAAAAATAAAAAGACATGCATTCTAGTGTTAAGATGCCATTAAACGAAAATCTGAATTATATAATACAATTTTTTTTTCTCCCTAAATTAAAGAAAAAAAATATATAATTGTGGCTCGACGAATCTCTAATCCGAAATGGCGTAGTATGACTAGATTCGCCGATTTTTATTTTGAATTTCAAATTTGCTAATATTTATAATTTACAGTGATAAAGTGCATACAAAATAACATATCTAATATTATCGCAACATGTATGAGTATAAATGCAGTAACTAAAGCAATGAAAAATGTTGTTATAAATTGTACCTAAACATATTTTTCTCCTTGAACTTTTTAATAGATTTTTTCTTCACTGTTTATTACAGCAAAGTAAGTCTTTAGAAATACAAGGTCTGAGCATAAATCCAATAAATAAAATAATCAAAAATATTATTGTGAAATACATTCAAAATATTTTTAAATTCATTAAAATTACAGTTAAGAATAGTATGGAAATAAATGAGCAACTATTCTGAGGTTTAAAATAGTATAAAAATGAATTTAACGCAATAACATGCTCCTAAGTTATTGAAAGAAAAAAAAACCCATAAAATATTAATTAATTTTTAATAAAAAAAATATTAATAAAATTTTGGAAAAAACATTTTTAATGAAGATTTTTTACTCAAGAATTATCCAAGGCCGAATTAAGGAGCTTTAAAATCCAACAGTTCATTGTGTAGAACATTTTGAATGATTTTTTTTTTTCAGTAAGCGAATCACATTATGAAATTTGCACATAGAGCATGAGTTTAATATGCTACAATTCAGTAAGCAAAAAGTAAAGCGAAATGTTTTTATTAAATGATTTATCCATGATATAAAAAAATCTGTGACTGAAAAGTATTAGCGATGTTTATTATATCATATTTCCTTAACATACTTATATTCAAATTCTAAATCTTTTTAATTTAATGTTATTAGTTTTCACAAATTTCTATTTAAATACTTATTTCTTCTTGGGATTTTGAGATACTGAATAGAATTTTCTTGCACTGTTTATTACACTGAGGAAAGTTTTCATGAATAAGTGGTTGGTTACTCGACACAATTTCTAATATCATTTAAGAATTTTGAATTGTTTAATTATTTTCTTTTTTCACTAAACATTGCCCAACAGCTACTTAAACAATTCTTTATTAAAACCTTGTAATATATTTAATCTTTTAAACAAAAAAAAGAAGGTTCACGAATGACGATTTATCAATGTAAATTCATTTTGAGAAGTAATTACATCACAGAATAATAAAAATTTAAAACAATGTATTATTTTAGACGAAATGTCTTTGGCATACTATTCTTACAACATCGGATTTTATCTTGACACAATAGGTGTATAATTAAGCAATCTGTCAACCATTTTTTTAATATTAAACCTGATTTTTCTTTTGATTTTACTTGAATCAGGTACTTAATATGCCATCTCACGTTTGAACGAAATCAAACGTGGGTTATTAAACAACTATGCTGTTATGTGAAAGTGAACTTGAGGATGAAAAACCTGTTCAGAAAAGAAAGAAAAGGATTGAATTAATGTTCTAGAAATAGAATGGACGTTGAGAGAAAATAAATTTGCTCCTATATATAGAAAGCCTCAAGGCCAGCGATGTTTGAGATCAAGGTCTCTTTAAGTTATTACACGAGCGCTTTTCTACTGTCGGGATTGTTTTTTTTTCTCTCTCTCCTTTTTTTTATTTGAAAAGATTTGTAAACAAGCGTGATTTGCTAGAAACATTCCATTGCAGGGGTAGGCAGACTTTTCTAGGGTATGAGCTATTTCAAATTTTTTCAGTGTTGCGATCTACCCAGTAACGTAAGGGGGTGAGCTAAAAAAAGGTCTATTATATTTATTATAACTTAATTATAAATGCGGAAACCAATTCAAAACACATTAAAAAATAAATAATTTTCGTCTAAAGTTAGTTCTTGAAGTTATCACTAGTAGAAGACTTAATCTGCATATTATCCTCTAATCTTGAGTAATTACTAACTGCTAATCTTGCACTAGATTCTAAGTGATCGCTCGTGAGATGGAAACGATATGTTGTCTTAATTATTTTTATTGTTGAAAATGCAGATTCACATAGGTAGGGTAGAGCCAAAGAAAGATATTAAATGACCTGAAACTTTTTTTAAAAAATTAGTATAATTTACTTCGTCCATTAGATTCCAAAAGGTTCTGAGCTACGTGCTTTTAAAATTATGTCATTTTGAAAGCGAAAAATTTGTCTTAGTAAAGGCGGCGACCTCCAAATGCCATGGTGGTCCACTGATCGATCGCGATCGACTTAATGCCCACCCCTGTCCTATTAAGTAAAACACACATGTGAAAAATGTAATAAATAGTATATTAATTTAAATTTCAGATTTATATTTAATTTTTACTCTTAAAATAATAATAAAAAATTTAGAATGTACATATAATTTCAAATCTCTGTCCATTCATTATATGTTATATAATAATTTTTAAAGATACCTAAATTCATATTAAATTCCAAAATGGGAAAATGAATTGAAGTATTTACATAGAACACCCAAATTGTCATTAAAAATTCTAACTTGCTTTTTCATTAATTTTTATAACTCAGTTTATTAAGGAATAACAACAAGCCACTGTCGGGAAAAATTTGCGCAAGTATTGATATTGATGCAATTTGCTGATCTAAAATACCGAAACTAATTTCAAGTATATAAATATCAGTTATACATGCACAAACAATAGTCGCAATAATTATACTGTGAGAGATATTTTAGCTGCTAAATGTTGTAAATTATATTATTACTGGCCACCTTTGGCGACAAATCGGTTCGCCAATCTTAATGTTCGTTTAAATTTTAATAATTAAATATTTTACGCAATTCCTACTTTAATAGATTCTTCATCAAAATATTTTAAAACTTCAAATTTTGATAGTCATATAATTCACTCATAATATTATAAAGGCCTTCAGTCATAACGTAATATGTATCTCTCTAATTTTCTGTTAGCTCTCGTAGAATTTATGCTTTAAATTAAAGTGGAAAGAATTAATCTGCAATTAATATGATAATATTTTTTACTGAAACAAAGCATTATTTTATAATATAATTACTGATAATAGAGTCACTGAGCGTTTAAACTTTATGGGCACTAAAGAATATCTTTCTTAATTTATGTAATATCTCAAGAATTTGTCAACCAAATTTTCTCAGATTCATCAGGAACAGATCGATTCATTAACAATGTTTCATTTTAAATGCATCAAACAGTAAGAAAATAAAATGAATCGTTTAAAATAATCGGTCGAAAACAGGTTTTAAAAAACTACTTAAAAAACGATGTACATAAAACTATAAGCATATACAAAAAATATATAACTAACATAAATACAATTTAATTACAAAAGCATGCAACAAACCTAAAAATAATTTAAATCAAGAATCATCCGTGATAATATTGTCAACAATCAGAACACAATGCGCATGCGTGAATTTTCAACGCCAGTTACGGTAACGCAAATGCGTGAATTTTTCTTCGCCAGTTGGGGTGCAGATTAGAAATTTTTAATTTCCTTTATTCGGTGTTATTTTAATTCGAAAGTACTTCAGAATGAATCTGAAAGATCGATTAATTAACAATGTTTAATTTTAAATGCATAAAACATTACAAAAATAAACAGAATCGTTTGAAATAATCGGCCGAAAAATGTTAACCCTAGCCTCATTACTGTTGGGAAAAAAAAACTGAAGCCTTACTAATTTGGCGTTGGGGGAAAATGAAAATACTTTTTGGCGGGAATGTTAGTTTTTAGTTAATAATTAAAATTTTAATTACAAATTCAAAAAAGGGACCCTAGGTGCACATTCCCGACCTCTAAGGTATACATGTACCAAATTTGGTAGCTGTAGGTCATATGGTCTTTTCTGTAGAGCGCCAGCACACACACACACATACACATTGAGCTTTATATATAAGTATAGATAAAGTATTAGTATGCTATGTCTGTATATATCAATTAAGATACTATGTTAAAAACTATAAAACTAATTAGTTGCAACAGTTATCTATAAAGAAGCTAATTTGCCGGAAAATGCCAATAAATGGCTATACATTCAGCAAAGATATATTCAAGTAGAGATGATAATGGATGCTACTTATTTTATTTATATTCCTGGTTTTGATTCTTGGAACAAGTATTAACCAATAAAACGAAAAATCACCTCAATTGGTTAGTTTGGAAAATTTAGGAACCGGTTTCAGATTCGTTTGACTGGTATTTGCTAACGTAATTTGGCAAAGAGTTTCGTCTCTTCTTTGCTAATTCTTTCAAGATATCTTATCCACCTATTTAAGGAATAAATAGCGCCATGTATATATTCACAGGAAAACATTAAATAACCTTCAAAACTGATAAAAAAATAAACCTTTAAAGATTAATAAATATACCTGTTATTTTAATCTATTGAAAGAATTATAAACAAGATCATATTACAAAATTGCGAATAAGACGTAGCATTAAAGTGAATGAATTGAGTAAATTATTAATTGTATGGTTCATTATTTTAATGAGAATCGATGTTATTGTTAATGGAAACGGAAATGACTTTCGGCAAAAATTGAAATTCTCATTTAAAAATAATCTAATGAAATTCTATAAATGAAAATTACATTAATGCCAAATTAATTTTGAAGTGACAGTTATGAATGAATTACTCCATAATTGTCAAATTACTTGTTGTACTCCAGTTAAATATTCTAAAAAGAAGTTTTATGAATTAATTTTGGGAAAATATTAGCATTGAATAGAGACGGTCTATGCACTGTATATAATAATTTATTATTTCACGCACCATCAGTTCATAACTTTGATTTTTTGCTTCCAAATAGGATATGAAAAACAATGCAACCCTTTCATCTAAAAGCAATTTTTAAATTAATTAAAAAAAATATCCAAATTTTTTTTATCCAAAATTAAATTAAAAAATTAGACGGAAAAATGTTTTACTCTAGCAGTAAAAGCACATTTCATTTAATAGTACATTTGAGCTGAAACCTGAATTAAGATGTCTGACAATATGAATAATCCTGCAAATATTTTTGGATCAAGAAATTCTTATTAAAAACTTCTAATTTCAGATATCAATTTCAATAATCATTACACAAATAATTATAGAAAAGATGTTGAGTATGAAGGTAAATATAAAAATTTTCGAAACCCTAAAACTCAAAATTTTTTTGTTTTTAAAATGAACTAAATTATTCTTCATACAATTTCAGTCTAGTTCTTTGTGCTTTATTACCTTATGAAAGACTCAATGGGAGTAAAAAAGAAGTTTGACAGAATTTTATTACCTTGTCTTTCAGCTTGTAGATAGAGGTTGTTTTTCGAAGAACGATTCAAACGAAATTTCTCGACCTTCGTTTGCGAGACGACTAAAAAACTAAAAATCATTCAGTCTAGCTGTTCGAGAATTTGCTCTTTGGATTAACGAGGGCAAAAAATTTGCTCTTTGGATTAACGAGGGCAAGGAAACATCGAGATACCGGCATGTGGCGATTACTCATTGAATTATTAAATTGGGCAATAGTTCGTTCGCTTCAACCTACTTGAAGTGCTGGTAACTATTTACTTTTTCCTTCATATTGCATAGATGAATCTTCTGGAAGAAGAAATTATTAAAAAATGCTTTCTTTTTGACTATTATATATTAAGAATAAATAAATAAAAGATACTGGAATTTATGGAATATGTTTATCGTCGTTTTATTTTTAAATTTTAATTGTACGGCAGAAATATCATGCTTACAAAAAATGTATTTAACATCGAATGTGTTTACAAATGCTGTAAATAACAGAATAAAAAGTGTTGTAAAGTAAATTTTTTAAATACATTGAAAATTTTATTGAAATTAGGGGTTATTGGAATGTTCAAACACTAATATTACTGAAAAGTTAATTTTTTAAAGTGAGGCAAAAAGGAATTTGTGCGATAATATGTTCTTAAGTTATTAAGGAAAGACAGTATAATTAATTTTTAATTAAAAATTTTATTTAAATTTTAAAAGACTTTTTGTAATGAGCACTGTTATTCAATAAGCAAACTACCTGTCTGATGTGGAATTTATAACTATCAATCCCATAAAGTTTCTGCATGGCTTTTAATTCTCATGCCACCTGGCACAATTTAATATAATATGCCATCCTATAAGCATTATCATGTTAAAATTGTAACATATTGACCTACAAAATTAAATTCATACAAAATTATATTTCTTGAATGTATTTATCTAAAACAGGACTACTCAAATAACAATCCATACAATTGAACAGCCTAAATAAAAATTGCTGATTTGAATCTGAAATTTTTGATATTTTACATAGAAGTAGCGGTACCTTCTTATATTGTCACTTAGCAATTAAACGCCGAAATGTGCATGTACTTTAAATTAAAATATTCAAAATAAAAAGTGTAAAAATATAAATAATGGGGCATTTAATCTAAAATGTATATGTTATTAATTGATATCAAATGAAAGCAGAAAAAGAAATTCTATTACACCTTCTTAGATTTATCTGCACGTGAGAGATTTAATTGTGATTCAAAGCAACAGCTTGCCTCTTTTGAAATTACTGTTTTACTTTCATCATTAACACTGTTTCTGTTTCACTTTCATCATTAAAGTCACAAGACTAGAGAATCGACCTTCAGAGATATTATCGCATATCTGTTGAGTAGTGGCATCGTGTTTATTATATTTATTTATAAATATATATCGTTAATATCTCGTATTTATTTATAAATAATGCAAATAAATATTGCAATAAATAAAATTAAAAGAATTTTAAAAAGAATCAGTATATAAATAATTATCAATACTTAGCACAAAATAATACTGACTTTTATATTACACCTACTTTTATCTTCCATATTATTATTTGATATGTAATAATTTAGATATTAATTGAAAATATTAGTAATTAAAAGCATAAAAGACAGTAAAAAAGATTTAAAAAAAAACATGCCAGAGTCGAATATTTTAAAAGGGCATAAAATGGTAGCTTTTTTTTTAAAGAATAAAGAAAAAGACATTGAAATTGAATTTTCTTTTAAATTCTTTAATCTTCTTTAGATTCATTTGAAACAATTCAATTTCCGATTAAATTTTTAATTATTTTCCTTAACTAACCAAATCAACCTTAAGTAATTAATCCTATTTCGTGTGTTTCGTCTAAGCAGTTTTAATTAGCGATTTTTGCCAGTGTATATTCACCACAATTTCATCGGTTTGCAATTACCACTTCTAGATTTTGCCCAACAACATTATTACTTCAAAGGCGACGGCTAAGCCTGAAACCGTAATATTAATTAGTTAATTTTTAATTAATTTAAGCATATTTCAGTAATCTCCATGGATTTCTGGGGATTGGGTATCTTTCGAAACTTCGGGAAAATTTGTGTACTCATCCATTAATACTTTCATGCAGAGGCCTAGAATACTTTACCTTATGTGTATGCATCGTTATAATATTGTTTGTGGCCGTTGAAAAGAAAGTATAATCTTATGGGGATTTGGTGGATAAATTGCATCATCATAAATTGATGGCGAAAGTGGTTCCTTATAAAGTATGAATCATTAGGATTAAACAAAATAATGGAAAGCCTTTAATCCTGTAGTATTTTATTGATGTTCGTATAAAAGAACGAAATATTCAATTCTTGTTGAGTTAAAAATCTGCTGTGCATCAGAAATTCATGAATAAAATAATTCCCGAATAATTAAAATATAAAAATGCATTTTTAATGGTGAAACTGGGCTTTTGAAGTTCTTATCAATTGTTTTACATAGTGAAGTGTGTAATAAATTATAAAATAAAATTAAAGAATGACTTAAAAATATTTTTTTCCATTAAAAATAAAATCTTTACCTTAAAGATAATTTTTGCAAAAAATACTAATATTCTAAAATTTCTAGCTCTTAAATTTGTTCTTGTAAATACAACATGGTAGCGCAATTGAGAATCACTTAACCGTTGTTCTTAATTGATTTTAATTAATACATAATAGGTAAAAAATGGTGCTAAAGAGAAAATACATGCAAAATTTTTAAATGGTACAGAATTTCTGAATTCTATTCAGGTGGCTGGATGTAAAGAGTAAGTGAATCAAAATTTTAATATGAAAAGAGCAAACGATAATTTTTTTTATCAATTTATAGTGAATTTAAGATTTAATTTCTATTTTTTTTTCTGTCAAAATTCAATATGAATCTTAATCTGATGAACATGATCTGTTTATGCTTTTTGCAATAAATTTTTTGTTGAAAAAAATATTAAAAAATAATGAAATGTTTTATATTTGTATATATATATAGTATTAGAATCACTGATGAACAAGAACAGCTTCAAGCTATGAAGAACAAGCATAAAATAAGACAGAGCAAAACTTTTTTTTAAAATCACTCTTTCAAAAATAAAATATGTATATAAATTTCCAGATTGTTTCCAGATTTAAAAGATAAATTTTAATAAATTAATAACAAAAAGCGAATTCCATTTTTAACATTTTCATTCAAAATTTAAATTTATCATCTAAATATTGATTTTCGGAATAAAATTAGTTTTTGAAAAATAATCGTTGCTTTAAAATACTTACCTTTATTCTTCCATGTATGAATCACATATAGTTGATGTTTAATTATTCTACTTAACACATTACAAAGGAAAAAAATTCAAGAAAGAAAACACACATAAAGGCAACAAATTTCGCTGAAATTATAAGATTCATTAGAGTTGTCAGGTTCTAAATTTCATAAATATTTGGCAAATGGTTAATTCCAGTTTTAACATTTTTTTTTCAAACTCGAAATCCATTATTTGAATAATGATTTTCGAAATATAAAGAACTATAAAAAATACTCAGGCTCTTAATGGAATATTTAATACCATTAAACACTATTCAATTGCAAAATAAAATTCTTATATTACCAATCAATAGTTGAATTTATAAAGTTCCAATTCAAATTCTTTTTAATTCTATTAGCAGAACATGTTAAAATTTTCGTTAAAACGGAGAATTTCAAATTTGTGTTCGGAAAATCGTATCTGTTTCTATAAAACATTCTTCTATCCTGCAAGCTCCGCCTACTTTTTTCTTTATTAATATTCCACGTACTTAGATGAATGGTGATTGGTCTAAAACTTAGCCATTCTTCTTTCGCACGTGAAAATATAGCTTCTTCAGAACAATTATAAAACAATTTTCAAAAAATATGCCCAAACGATATTAATTTATAAACGTTTTTTTTTTGCAAATAATTTACTGTCTCTGTTACCAGACGCATGTGAATTTTTCACATCTTTACAGCTTTTTACTTTACTTATACAGAATACGTCTTGGCGGAAATAAATAATTTTTCGTTTGCAAAGAACAGCAAACGTTCTCATATCTTTTTTTTAAAACATTTATATAATTTACATAAGCAGAAGGTTTCTTTTCTTTTCCTTTTTTTTCTATCTCATTATTATTATTTTTGGCAACATTTTGTCCTTGATATTCTTTAGTTTGTATCAATTGCCAAAATTTTACCCTTGGCATGCGATAGTAGTGTTACGTGATAAACGTTTTTTGAATTACAAGATAGAATTTGTTGATGCATTAATTCCACTTTTTTCACACGGTTAGAAAAGATTTAATCAAAGGGAATTTTTGCTATTTTTGCTACAGGAATCACTTACAAATTGAATTTTGAATATTTTCCTTCTGGGCATTCCTGTTAAAGGTAAACTTTATCTGGCGTCTAATTATAAGCACATTTTTCATGTCCGAATTAATAATTTTTTTATTCTTTTCAAAATGCGTTCTTGAACTAGAAGCAGTTACTAAAAATGGTTTTGTGAGAAAATCTGAAGAAGCATTGAAGAAATATATAATTATTCACATGGAAAGATTTATCTATTCCGTCAATCGCTATCTGAATATTTAATTAAAAAACTTTTTTTTATTTTTGATATAAAAATATAACTGCGCATCAAATAAAAACGTTTTTAATTTTTATTAGGCTTAAAATAAATCAAATGATAATACAACAATGTATTTTATTACTTTGCTTTGAAAATGCAGTATTTTTCTTAAAATTTTGTCAAAAATTATGTGCTTTGTCTTAAATATTTAAGCACATGTGATTTTGTAATGATAAAAAAATAATCATTATAAATATGTGAACACAATAAATAAAGGATCAAATTTCGTTTGTCGATCTTCAAATTGTTAATTGGAATTGTTAATCGATATCAAAATTGTTAATTTTGAATTGAAAATCAAATTTTGAACTAAATATTATGTACGGAAGAGTATAAAACTATGTAAAGAGGTACAGAATTAAACAATTTTGTGAGTGGTCTGTTCAAAACTTACTCGCATATTCTTTAATAAAGCTGTTATGCTCTGTTATATTAATCAAATTTAGTTACTTATCAAATCGTCTGCATCAGTGACACATTAATTACGAAAAATTAATTAAAAACCTTTCGGAAAATGAAGTTTTTATGAAAAAAATGAAAACAAAAAATTTGTATTTTAAGATTTTACAAAAATATATTCAATATACAGTGGCTCAAAAAATTGAGAATACACCTTACTTTTACTTGATAAATCCGACTTTGAATATAAATAACACATTACCGGTAAGTGTAAACATGTTTTTATTTTTACACATACCAAATGGTTTAATTTAGAGTAGAAATAAAGAAAAGTCAACGAAAAACTTGTAAATTAAAAAGTTTCAGAAGCATTTTAAATAAGCATACGCAGAATTTTGCCTCAAAAAATTGAGAATACACCAATGAAATGTTTGCAATATCACGCATAGAAATAAAGTGTCACTATTAAATTGCATGTCTTTTGGCTCTTATAATAGCCTCTAAACGTCATGGTACCGATTCAACCAATTTTTGGTGGTATTTGAAGATATTTTACCTCATTCTTCTTGCACCACTTGTTTTAAATGGGTTTTGTTTCTAATTTTGTGTCTTTGAACCCCTTTTTTGGGTATGGCCCACGAATATTCAATGGCATTGATGTCTGGGTATTGTGGTGGTGTATGCAACTGCTGTTTGCAATGAAAAAGTCACCATATTTTGATGTTATGTGCATTTTGTTTGGGGTCGTTGTCATACTGAAAAATGAAATTTTCATCTAAACCAAAATTTTCAGCACTTTCCTTTAGATTACTGCGAAGTATATCCAAGTAAACCATATCGTTTATAATACCATCTATAAATATTAAATTTCCTACCCCGGAGGAAGCCATGCAACCTCAAATCATGCCGGAGTCACCATCATGTTTACTGTAGGACGTAAATTTTTTGGATCCAAAGCAGTATTAGGCTTTCTCCATACAGTGCGATGGCTGTCACTGCCAAAAATGATGAGTTTTCTTTCATTGCTAAATATAGCTTTCTTCCAAAGGTTATTGGTCTTCAATTGATGAGTTTCTGCAGACTTCAAATGCTTTTTCTGAATTTGCAAGCTGATGAACGGTTTCTCTCTAACAATGCGATTTTTATATCCAGCTTGTCTAATGGCATTTATCACAGTCTCAGCACTTACACTTTTGCCTATGATTTGAAAAGTTTCTGAAACAAGTTGGATGACCCATATGGTCGAAGCAATCTAAGGGAAAGTGTTAAAAATTTGCGCTTAGATGGAAATTCTATTTTCCAGCAGGACAACAATCCCAAACAGAATGCACATAACGTCAAAATATGGTGTCTTTTTCATTGTAAACAGCAGTTACACACACCACCGCAGTACCCAGATATCAATACCATTGAATATCTGTGGGTCACACTCGAAGCAGTGGTTCAAAAACACAAAATTAGAAACAAATCCTATTTAAAACAAGTGTTGCATAAAGAATGGGGTAAAATATCTTCAGATACCATCAAAAATTGGTCGAATCGGTACCACGACGTTTAAAGGCTATTATAAGAGCCTAAATACATGCAACTTAATAGTGACACTTTGTTTCTTTGCGTGATATTGCAAAAGTTTCATTGGTGTATTCTCAATTTTTTGAGGCAAAATTCTGCGTATGTTTATTTAAAATGCGTCTGAAACTTTTCAATTTGGATGTTTTTCGTCTGTTTTTCTTTATTTTTACTCTAAATTAAACCATTTGTTATGTGTAAAAAATAAAAACATGTTTGCACTTCCCGGTAATGTGTTATTTATATTGAAAGTCGGATTTATGAAGTAAAAGTAAGGTGTATTCTCAATTTTTTGAGTCACTGTATATACAAAAATATATTCAATTTGTACCGAAGTTACTGTGAGAAAACAGTAAAATTTCGTTTAATTTGTAATTAACTCTGGATTTAGTTAACTTTTGTTCTTTTAAAACTTGACAGCCTTTTATTTTATTTATTTATTTATTATTATTATTATTATTATTGCCTTTCCTTAAAAAATGCTCTTGTACTAGGTTTGGACCAATCGTATTGGAGGAGATATGCGCCACACATATATACTTCATACATCTATATTAGAAAACGACTGAATGGCCAAAAAATATAATAGACTAATTAAAATAGATGTTTCGGTAGAAATAACTTGCGGTTTTGATGCAATAAATTTATCAGTGCTGCAATGAATTTTAAAATTATTCTCTGTATTGCAGCGGGCGCTGCAATTATTCGTTACATCATAGATTCAATAACATAGATATAGAACATGGCAAATGAATTGAGTAAGTTAATGGATTTTTAGTGTTCATGCAAGTCATGAAATTATAAATAAATAAAACACTGTGCAAAAACAGATTTTTTTTTTAAATTTAAGAATATTTTATACAGTATATAATATTTTTTTGAGAACAAGGAAAATTCACACGAAACAAGCATTTTTCATTGAATAAAAATGTTTTTGAATTTCGAATAAGATTGCATTGAATTAACAGATCTCAAAAATGCTCATAAACAAAATTGGTAGCAAATACAGAACTTAATAATGATGAACGCATGTTATCTTGTTTTCAATTATATTCTTCTATAAATCTTTTTAAATTAAAAAGAATCTATTTAATTTTATTTCTTTTTAAAAAAAGCCGGCTTAAATATTTTTTTGTATTATATAAATAATAGAATATAATTCTTATTTATATTCGATTATTTATATAATAAAATACATATACAGTGGCTCAAAAAAATTGAGAGTACACCTAACTTTTACTTGATAAATCCGACTTTCAATGTAAATAACACATTACCGAGAAGTGCAAACATGATTTTATTTTTAATCATAAGAAATGGTTTAATTAAAAGTAAGAATAAAGAAAAATCAACGAAATTCTTCTCAATTGAAAAGTTTCAGAAGCATTTTAAATAAACATACGTAGAATTTTGCCTCAAAAAATTGAGAATACACCAATGACATTTTTGCAATATCATGCATAGAAACAAAGTGTCACTATTATGTAGCATGTCTTTTGGCTCCTATAATGGCCTCTAAACGTCATGGTACCGATTTGATCCATTTTTGGTGGTATCTGAAGACATTTTACCCCATTCTTCTTGCACCACTTGTTTTAAATGGGGTTTGTTTCTAATTTTGTGTTTTTGGACAACTTTTTCGAGCATGGCCTGCGAATATTCAATGACATTCATGTCAAGGTGCTATGGTGATGTGTGTAACTGCTGTATACAATGAAAAATACACCATATTTTGACGTTACGTGCATTTTGTTTGGGGTAGTTGCCTGCTGAAAAATGGAATTTCCATCTAAATACTAATTTTTAACACTTTCCTTCAGATTGCTGCGCCTATATGGTTCATCCAACTTGTTGCATAAACTTTTCAAATCATAGACAGAAGTGTAAGTGCTGAAACTGTGCGAAATGCCATTAGACAAGCTGGACATAAAAGTCACATTGTTAGAGAGAAACCGCTCATCAGCTTGCAAATTCAGAAAAGGCATTTGAAGTTTGCAAAAACTCATCAATTGAAAACCAATAACATTTGGAAGAAAGCTATATTTAGTAATGAAAGAAAACTCAACATTTTTGCAATGACAGTCATCGTACAGTATGGAGAAAGCCTAATACTGCTTCGGATCCAAAAAATTTAAGTCCTACATTTAAACATGATGGTGACTCCGTCATGATTTCAGGTTGCATGGCTTCCTCCGGGGTAGGAAATTTAATTTTTATAGATGACATTATAAACGATATGGTTTACTAGGATGTATTTCGCAGCAATCTAATGGCAAGTGCTAAAAATTTGAGTTTAGATAGAAATTTCATTTTCCAGTAGGACAACGACCCTAAACAGAATGCACGTAACGTCAAAATATGGTGTCTTTTTCATAGTAAATAGCAGTTACACACACCACCACAGTACCTCGACATCAATGCCATTGAATATTCGTGGGCCACACTCGAAGCAGTGGTCCAAAAACACAAAATTAGAAACCAAACCCATTTAAAACAAGTGGTGCAAGAAGAATGGGGTAAAATATCTTCAGATACCACCAAAAATGGATCAAATCGGTACCATGACGTTTAGAGGCCATTATAGGAGCCAAAAGACATGCAACATGATAGTGACACTTTGTTTCTATGCATGATATTGCAAAAATGTCATTGGTGTATTCTCAGTTTTTTGAGGCAAAATTCTACGTATGTTTGTTTAAAATGATTCTGAAACTTTGCAATTGAGAAGAATTTCGTTGATTTATCTTTATTTTTTCTCTAAATTAAACCATTTGTTATGTGTAAAAATAAAAACATGTTTGCACTTTCCGGTAATGTGTTATTTATATTGAAAGTCGGGTTTATCAAGTAAAAGTAAGGTGTACTTTCGATTTTTTGAGCCACTGTATATATATTCTATTTCATCAAACCTATTATCAATCATAATGACAACATTTATGATTTTTCTTAAAACGTACGCATTTTACAATAATTCTAGTCAATAATTATCAACGCATCGTTTAAATATATATTCTCTATAAATATACCACTGTATTTAATGAATATCGGAAAAGCTGACTCAAAACAAAAGATATCAAGTTGTCAGTCAATATTTATAACATGCCCTTTAAAAATATTTTCTCTCCTAAAATCACAATGCACTTCTACCAACTTTTCCTCGATTCTTCATACTTAAACTCTTTCGAAGGCCATGGGAATTATGCTTCCCACCAAATTCATCAATCTTTATAGGAAGTTATATAGGGTTGCGTAAGTTCAGATAAATTTTTCGATAAGACAGAGACCTAAATGCTTGGTTTCCTTATTTCACACAAAATAGTGTGTCTTGATATGTTTCTTAATTATTAATTAACCAAATTAATTAACAAATAAAATTAAATTTATCGAATAGGCTAAATGAATAACTTTTCTTAAACTAATCTCAAAGCTAAAAATATTTTATTATACCATGATTAGAAAAAAATGGCCTTTTAAAGGGTTAAAGAAAAAAAATATTTTGGAAATCTCTCCAAGGTTTGTAGAGACTATTGTTTTTATTACTTTAGCAGACTAAGGGTGAGCGCGAAAAGACACTTTCAACGCTGAGGATAAAAAAATAATAATAAAATGATCCCCACGACCATATAAGGAAAATTCCGATCTTACGGAGCCGTATTTCTTGAATTTCTTTTTGTCAAAAATTCTCTACAACTGGCACTGTAAAAAGGTATTTTATTTCAGTGCCTGAATGAATCAAATTGAATCAGGCAGAAAGTCAAGATTTCACGTAATCTCATAATTGTTTGATAGGAAACACTAAATATAGAAACATATCCAATAACGTCTTTAATTGTTAAATAACGATAATTAATCATCAAATCTTTGATCTAAAGGACGTATTGATGAATGAATCGAATTGAATGATTGAGGAGAGTATGATTTCTTTACTATGGATTCTTCATCTTCTTTAAATTGCTCAAATATTGTTGTTTTTAATAAGACTTTTTGCAACATTTCATTTTTTTTTGTTTGTTTTACATAAGTCATGAAAATATTCAATAAAAATGTGCAAACAATAATTAGCAAACGAAATCTAGTATATTAGCTATAACTTCTCTAATATTCTTATTTTTGATAAATAGTTATTTTTAAAGACTTTTTGCAAAACTTCAAATATTTTTATTGCAAAATAAAATTTAATTCATATTTTGCTCATTTAAATTCACCAATCCGGAAGATCGACAAAACTAGAATTCTTATCTGATTAAAAATAAATTTATTTTCAGACGATATTTTGAAAGCAAATATTAAGTGCTGCCAGGTGTTTACATAAGTCGTGAAAATATTCAATAAAAATGTGCAAACGATAATTTGCAAATGATATCTAGTATATTTGCGATTTAAATGGAACATCCACGAAATGTTTTGATTACAGTCACATACTATCAACTTTCTTTAAAGAAATCGAGCCGTATTTACAAATATATAGTTCACCAAAAGATACAAATTGATAAAATAATCCAAAAACGCATGGCGTCACTCACATTATAAATATCCATGTATTATGAAAGAGTTTCAGAAACATTTCTGTCCTCGAGAGTTATGTCAGCAATATTTCGGTTCCCTTTCGAAACGAGATTTCACAAGTAGCGCTTCGGTCCATTACCTTAACGTTCACGCTCTCAATGCGAGTCCCATTTCTAATAATGGCAAATGGATTTCTCTACTGAATATCGCTCCACAGGCATGTTATCCATTAGGCAAAATGGACATTTGTCCCGGCTTCCAGCCCCACCTATAAGAAACCTCTAAATATTCTCTGAGTTTGAGGGAGTAAAGTTAACAGAGGACAAATTTTTACTTTCTCGTATACGTAATATAGAGAAAGTATAATAATAGTTAAAAACATTCGAACTTAAGATTTTGACGAATCTCCACGTTTTAGACCTTCTAGGGAACACATTTTTGGGAAATATCTGCCCATCCGTCTGTGACAAAGATAACTCAAAAACGTCTTGAGCTAGACGGATGAAATTTGGTATAAAGCCATTATATTAAATTTGTAGATTTCTACTAAAGTTTTCAGCAAAATCCACTCAGATCAAATCTGTCCAGATGTCCAACAAAACGAAGAGAGCTAGATAGATAAAATTCGGTACACAGAACTAAAATTTATAGTCTAGTTACTTATCAAATTTTGATTCAAATAGAACCCTAGCTGATTGTCTGCCGGTCTGTACTTTCAGAAGCGTATAAAAGCGATAGCTGAAAAACGCAGTGACTTAAATATGCCAAATTTAGTATGTGATTTTGTGACTACACGAGTAGCTTTGTGACATATTTTTGTATCGACCATTAAAAAAAAACGCATCTCAAGCAAAAATTCAATTAACCGTATGCCAAAGTATTAATCGCAAAAATATTCGCCAAGGATGACACGATAGATTCAGTTGTCTGGGATGACACCTTTATTAGAGAGTATACGAGAAAGTTTTAGGGAGACCACTGCAGCTGCTTTCAAAAATTAACGGAAAAAGAAATTATATGAGATCAAAAATATGAATGCAAGTGATAAGGCAAGTGTATTTTAGCATAAATGGATAATCTCATTCTTTATGAGCATACCGTTAAATATATATTTTCCTATACAAATATAACATTAGATAAACTGTTTTTGGTACACTAGAATCTTGCAAGAATTTGCAGTTTGTTTAAAAATGGTCATAATTTCGTTTGTTGCTAAACTTGGGTGATCAAAGAGAAAAAATGAATGCGTTTTTGATTTTAATACAGCGATTTCAGACTGTGACCGTTGGTTGGACAGTAATGGGGCTCAACTCGCTGTTAAAAATGGAAGCAAAAAAAAAAAAAAAAGCTTGCGACGTTTTAACACTCATTTTCGAGAGCATCGTTGGTTTGGTTTAGTTATATTAACGTCCCGTTTTAAAGCAACACTAGGGCTATTTTGGGATGCACATTATAATTTTGAACCACGGTCAGATGACGAAGATGACACCTGAACTGACATCCCCCTCTCCACACCAGCGGGAGGACGTTTGGTCGTGACGGATTTAACGTGCAACAGACCCCTTTACACGACGGTTCTTCGGTGGAATCGGGTCACGAACCTGAAGCCCTCCGGTCCCGAAGCCGAGACCTTACCACCAGGCCACCGCGGCCCCGAGAGTATCATTGGAACAGAATCTAAAAGAATTGCTAGTTCAGCAGTTTAAGACACACCGAATAGCTCACGCAACTGATATGTTAATGTGTTTTTTAATTTTTTAATTTATGTTGGCAGGAAATAATATTATGAAATGATCAAAATGAAATTATTAAACATAGAGACACACATTAGGGTGGAGAAAAAAAAATCATGGTAATTAAAAAATTTCTATGTGAAAAAGTTGCCTATTATATCGCTTTACTTTATTTTATTCCTATATTGTACTTTTTTAGTATAGATCTGTCATATATTTTCAATGGTCTCTTTTGCATCGATCTGCTAGGATGGTGATTTATATAAAGTCCCGTTTGAGACGAGCCTCGTAATTTTAAACAGTAGTCATTTAAAAAGGAGCGATGCTTGAAGTAATACCGTATCCATTAAATTTATCCATAGTAACAACATTGGGACGTTTGAAAATGGATTGAGATATATTTCTTCAAGCTGATAAAAGTTGCATGAATCAGTAACAAATGTGGTTGACAATTTAGTGAAAGCTACGAGATGCTTCATTTCTAGCTATTAAATAGTCCTTAATATGATTTCAATATATTTGAAAATAATGGATGTATTTTGTCACAAACTCCTCTCATCTTGGACTTTGAAATCTGACAGCAGAGCCGCTATATTCCAGTCAGTTGATACCGAGACCTCCTACTAAAAACACCAACACATGGTCTTCGGGTTAGATTTTAAACTGAAATTTAAGATGCTTTTCATTCTAAATGTTATTTGTGTTTATTTTATGTGCGTGAAGCATGAATAAATGTTTCGTCTCAAAGAATGCTGATTATTTGTGCAAAAGTGATATTATTACTCATCTGTAGTGGCGGTAGTGGAATATAAGGCAAGTCTAATTACCTTATTTGAATTAGATGTTTTCTTCATTTTTTTGCTGATAAAATGATATATGTGAATATATTAATTTGAAGACAAATAATTGATATCCTATATAATGTATGTAGTTCTAATCCGGCTTGGTCTAGCCAATTCATGAGAAAGGGGATATGAGGTATCTTTTATTGGACAAAGCGATCATGGAGAAATCGATAACACATGAACAGAAATTTGACAGAGTTCGAATATATAAGGCGTGCGTCCGTGGTCTAAAAATACTTATTAAAACCGTAAATTATTTAATTGAAATCAAATTTTCAGTAGATAAAATGCTGAAATACGTATTTAGTCATTGATACAGATTCCACTGCAAGTAATATTAGTCGTGCTATAAAAACAAATGGCAGACTAGGTATTTACGGCCTTTGCTAGAACACATTATATCCTCTTTTAATAGCTAGTCATTTTGGTTTCATATATTAAAATTAAACGACATTATAAAGTTTTATTTTAATTTAATTCTTGCCTTATAATAAGTTTTTTGTCATCTGAATTCTTTAGTTTATTTTTAATGGGTATATCATGTTATAGTTTCGTTGAGTTATATTAACTCAATGTTTTGAGTCAAAATTAGAGATATTTTGGGATCCCCAAAATCTTTACAATATATTATCCCAATATATTATCCAATATCCCAATATATTATCCCAATCTTTACAATATATTATCTGACACCTTAAAAAAATTATCCCAAAAAATCTGACACCTTACTAATAGGCTATAATAATTTTATCTATATCACGACACAAAGAACTAAATTCTTGACAAATTAACGATAATTATTAGTTAATTATTTCTTTACAAATAAAAGCATTTATTATTAAGTTAAATGTAAGGGATTAACAAAATTCAATCAAATATAACACTTAATAACACGATTTATTAAGTGGAATATATTACCAACTTATAAACAGAAATATTATATTATAAATAAATAATTGATTATACTTTCATTTATTAAATAATGATTTTAATAATTCAATATAAACATAATGCTTTATAATTCATATTGTTTGTAGTTTTTATAAGTTTATTTACTTCTCAATAAGACTAATAATATTTTTAATTGATCTATCTGCGGCTCCTCTCGGACCACAGCCCTAGGTAGCCGCCAAGTCTGTTGTCGCTTACTGCAGTGAAAAAACTAAAGAACTTCCTCTTCTACTGCAATCCGTGGGAACTAAATCTCAGAAATATGTGAGATTAATTCAAGAATTTAGTTTCTCTCTCCGATTATAGCATTCACGGAATACAAGAATATGCATCACTGGCTTAATTATGGCTAGTATGGTGTATTATACATAATATTACGACCATCACAATGCAAGGAAAATATTTTGAGCTTAGATAACATATGAAGTATTTCCGAAATTCCTGAATCAGTGGTACAATAAAGGACCCAACAGACTTTTTGAAATTCTGAACATCTTTCATCCATTATTTAACAGGCATAATGAAATTAAAATTATGCAATAAATCCATAGATTACACAAACGTATTTGATTCTTAACATTCATGAGTATTTTTATTATTCATGGCGTACGTAGGAAACTGTGTGCGTATTTGTATTCAAGGACTTTGATAGTTTCAATGTTAAACATCCTTGGGAAGTCCATTAACATTTTAAAATGGTAACGTATCTATAAATAGCATCGTGATAAGAAACCGCGCAATCCCATTACAGGATAGAATAGATTGTTGAATGCTGAGTTATCAAATTTGGCATTTAATTATTTTTTTTCATTTCTTTATACGAAGTATAGAAGAAGTATACTGCGAGATTTTCATAAATTTCCACCTTGAGTCTGAACATACTTATGGCATTATGTCTGATTGGCTACTTATTGGCACTTATGGCTCAAAAATGCTTATTATTAAGTTAAATGTAAGGGACTAACAAAATTCAAACAAATATTCAAAAAAAAAAAATTCAAAAATGCTTTGAGCTATATGGTTGAAATTTAGTATATAGAATTATGATCAAGTTGGTAGATTATCAAATTCTGAACGAAATCCATTAACACGAAGTCTATCTGGCTGTTTGAATGCAAGTGAGCTCAACAACAACAATACGCATAGAGTCAGATAAATAAAATTTGGTACTCAGATTTAGCATCTAAAATATAGATACTTGTCAAATTTTGTCGTGATTTATGGCATTTTACAAGCCCGCTGACAGTTATCTGTCAGCGATTTAAGCCGGGTGAGCGTCTCTTATTTTTTCAGTAGTGCCAACGTGGACCAAAAGTACGACTTCGCTACTCACGCGTCACAATTCTTTTTACGGGACGGACTTCATTCATGCATTTCATTCACAGATCGTAATTTAGACCTGGATCAGAGAACGATCACCTCTGAACCAGTACTCCCAGGAGTATTACTTTCGACATGGAGGACTTTGTGACTACGACAGATTTATACGCTCGCCAGCCACCACACACACGGAAAGTCTTCAGCCGGCGAGATTCGAACTGACAACCTAAGGGATGCCCGGCCCTTGCCAAATTTTGAACCTAATATTTCAAAGCATTGATCGTGTATCTGACTGTACTTCTGCATGCATATGAACGCAATAATTCATAAAACGCAATGACTTAGATCGATAAAATTCGGTGTTATCTTGTGATTTCAACAGTAGTCCCATCTCAAATTTTGGTTCAAATCAGTTTGAAAAAGAGCATCTAAAATGCATATTGTCACGATAGATTCTGTAAAAGTGCTAGATTCACGCCAAAAATCTAGCTGCTTCGGAATTATCATTCAGCAATGCTATGCAATGGTGAACGATAGACAGCTTTACAATTCGTGGCTTTACCTAACTTCCATTATTATTATTATTATAGCGAAGGAATTGGGATAAGACTTTAATTAGAGCAAATGTGTGAAAATTTCTGTTGGTTTTTAGTAAATACCCGCTTGGGTAGGGGTTGTAACATTTAAATTTGATTTTAATTAAAATTAATCAAAGTGTTAACATTTTCGTTATTAACTTTGGAGCATGTTATTGCATAAAAATCATTTTCCTCATTAATTTAAAATTTGAAAAACTTCTAATTAATAGGAATTATATTTCTGCGCAATTTTTTTCTCAAATTTTAAAAAATTTCAAAAAAATAGTATATTAATAAAAATCTTTTTTATTGTTTTAGTGGCTATGCTAATAAACACACGCGTTGCTAATAATATAGAGTGCACATTTTTTTGAATGCATGTTACCATTTTTGTAATTCAATAATTTAAAAAAAAATAATATAAAAATAGGCAAACTAATTTTAAAGCGATATCAGGCTACAATGCTTCGACTTAACTATTTAAATCTGCTTTAATTTTTTTAAATTATGGATGAATGCAAATTCATGAAATGTAGTTGGATTTTAAAACTCGACGGACCATTTTGAAAGGTTTGATATTTTGTCCCCTTTTACTCTATAATGCCTCGTTCCAAGGTGATCTAATATTCAAAACATCTCTCGGATGAATACATTTCGATGGAAAATTTCAATTGAGTCATGAAATAAATTTCTTCCCGTTTTCTTCTCTCATAGAATGAGTGTTTCGGATGATGGCAAATGAATAAATAGTATGAGGAAAGAGTCGAATCGAGTGAATTCACATTTCGGATTTGAATTGTGTGCCAGGTGAATGTGAAAATGGGTTACGAGTTTAAAAACTTAATGCAACAAGTTCCTGCAGAAAAATTTTCGTGCCAGTGACAAAAGGGCGCAGTTCCACAAAATAGTGCCAACTTTTTACCTTTTCGTATAAGTAGTATAAAGATCGTCAAAAAATTCGAACTCGAAATTTTGGCGAATCTTCGCGCTTAAGACCTCTCTGAGTTAGAAAAACACATTTTTGAAATATGTCCGTCTGTTCTGTCCATGACAAAGATAACTCAAAAGGCCTTGAGCTAGACGGACGAAATTTGGTATATGATTTTTACATAAAATTTGCAGATTTCTATCAAATTTTGAGCGAAATCTGTTCAGAGGAAGTCCGTCTGTTCAACTATTCGAATATAAGTTAACACGTAATTACAAAATGAAGATAGCTAAGATTCGATATACAGATTTAACATCTAGTGTTGACATCTGTCAAATTTTGAGCTAAATCCAACAAGGGTTGATTGGCTGCCAAACTGTACTTTCAGAAACACATAAACGCGATATTTCAAAAACGCAGTGACTTAAATATATCAAATTTGGTGTGGGATTTTGTGACTACAAGTGCAGTGTACTGTCACATTTTAGTTTCAATCGATTGAAAGGAACATGTTTTAAAGTACAAATTATATTTTTGGATACTGTTAACAGCATGCCTGGGATAAATCGCCAAATAACTCGCTAATGATGACACGATTCAGTAAAAATATGAATACAGTTTTTTCAAATATTAATTCATTAATTGAATTTAATTAATTTTTAATACTTTAAATAGAGTTTTAGCAGTTTGTAATGAAAAGTGATATCAACAGGCAGTAGCTCAATCGGTAAGACGCTAGGGTTTCAGTATTTTTCACGTGAAGGTGAAAAATGCGAGTTCAATTCTTGCGAAAATCAACAACTTTTTGATACTTAAAATTTTTTTTGATAATTATTTAATAAAAAGTAACTAAAATAAAAACTTTATAGGTTGACCTAAGTAGGAATTGAATTTATAAAAATTATATTACTTGTTTTTTGTAATATTCGGAGACTTAGAGTATAAATTGAAACGTTTATCATAAATTTAAGAAAATAATCGCATACGGAATCTTTAAGACTTCAATTTGTATTCCGTAATATCCGATACGCATTAATGAAGGGCTTTCGATGTCATTTCAGTTTTATCAAGATAATTAAGCAGGAATGAAAAAAAAGAGCATAACAATCATTTCCAGAAGAAAAGGAACTGTTCTCTTCAAAGCAAAATGATTTGTATTAGTTCTTTCTCTTTTATGGCTTAATACCGTTCTCATTAATATCAGTCATCGGAAGACTTGACTCTGATCCCGATAATACTTCATTCACATCTTTTTCTCATTCCCAGTCATTATGGCTCTCAAAGATTTACAATAAAAGATAAGTAATGCGTATATTTTAATACACAGTTCGGACCCTTATAAAATAACTAGTCGAAAAAGTCCTAGTGTCATACTTTTTACTAATTTGGTTTGAATAAAATGTCTTCTATTGTGCAGTGTTTTCCTCTAAAAAAATTCTGTAAAAGATTAAAAGCTTTAATTTAACGAGAATTAGTTTTTGAAGAATTTTTCAACCCAAAGTATGTATATTTTATGCAGAGAATGTGATTATACTATTATATTAATGATAAAAGAATGTTATTAAGTATAGCTTCCATCATGTGTTTGTCATAAAATAGTCAAACATTTTGAAATTGGGTTGGATAAAAAAAGTTCTAGACACTCCAAAGATTGATCCATCCACCCCCACCACCTCAAAAAAAAAAAAAAAAAAAACTTTTCGAGATACAGAAAATCTAACAAATTTTCTTCCATATCAGGAGCGAATTGACGTTAAAATGTTTGAATATTGATTAATATTTAGTAGCAGGTGTATAATTATAAGAAAGAGAAAAAAACATTGTATTTTTCAAACAAAATGCAATGCAGAAAGGTGGACTGGTGGTGAGGTCACGGCGTGGGATCCGGAGAGTTTCAGGTTCGAGAACCGATTTCGTTAAAGAACTGATTTGTAAACAGGCCTTTGCATTTCAAATCTGTCGAGGCCAAACGGCCTCCCATTGGTGTGGCTTTGAAGTTTGGAGACGGGGAGACTTGATCAGGCGTCGTCCTCGTCATCTGACCGCGATTCAAAATTTCAAGGTCCGTTCCAGAATAGCTCTAGTCTTGCTCTAAAATGGGGTGTTAATGCAATTGAACTGAAATGAAGAAAAATGCGTTCCAGTTGTGAAAAAACATTGATTTGACAAGAATTTTTCTGTCACATAAAAGGCCTGTACTAATCAATTTATGATTATAATGTATTTTTAAAATAAAATATTAATCTCTCTTGCGGGTACCTTAGATATGGAGATAAAAAGGTTCCAGTATGGTGGCTAGTTCTCCTTTCTAGGCTAGTTAGTATATGAAGGCTGTGAATCAAGTTATCTCTACTTCTATGACAACTTGTACTTCCTACACGAAGACATAAAAAAAACATTTTTCATATTTAGAGAGGTCTAAAAGAGAAAATACGTCAAAATTTTAACTCAAATTTTTCGACGATTGCAATACTTTGTATACGAGAAAATGAAAAAATGAATATATTGGACTTAAGGCGTCTAAAACAATAAAATCTTGAATCCAAATTCTTTAAAGTATCGATGCCAATATTTTATATTTTTACAACAATAAAAGTCAGTTTTTTTTATATACGAAAAAGTGAAAATCTCTCCAAATCCATAAACGGTCCGCTTCATTCTGGCATTATAATCATTCTAATCCAGTTCAGCGCAAAGGCGGAAACGCCATGGATTTCGACGCAAGGACGGGCAAGCCTATTTATTTTCCCCCGTGGTTATTTGGAAAGCATTCGCTCCATCTCTGAATAACATTGACTTGTCCCAGAGGTGACAAATGGCAAAGTTAATGCCATCAGGGTAAGTACACAATGTTCAGGGGATCTACTGGATATTATACTCGGCGGAGTCGTTGAGCTTTTAGGGTCGACGAGAGAGGCTATCGTGAAGGGTGTGCTGGATATTGCTTCCATCATTTCTTCTTTCCTAACTTTCGTCTAAGTTGTTTAGTGCAGATTGGTGTCTGGACAGTTTTGTTTTCCCAGAAGCGGCTTCATAAAATTCTAGACATTTCACCTTATATCTTGGGATTACTATATATTTTGAGCTATCAATTCCTCTTATGTCTAAATTGATTTAGTGTAATGATTGACTATATAGTGCTAGCAGAAACACCCAGCGTTGGTGAGGATGATATTTTTATGTTTTCTTACAAATGGAAAATGTACTATTTTAATTAATTTCCAACAAAGCTTCATTAAAGTCTTGTTTATATTTAACTATTTGTGGGTAAAATTTTAATTATTCGTCTTGTTCCAAAAAATAAGAATCTATTTAATATTAGCATTTGACGGAAGTCGTAAAAACGTTTTGTAAAACACTCATTTTTAATTCAAGAATTTATTTTACATAAAATATCATAATACACAGATTTTTCTATCGACTGCACTTTTATTTTTAGTAAATAAAATTTAGAATTCATAGAAAACTAATAGAAAAAATATTGCTAAAAAATGAAACAGAAATGTCAAAAAAAAAAAAAAAAAATTAAAGGCAGAGCAGTTCAAATTAAGAGCAGAGCAAGAAGCAACGGGATACACATAAATTTTCTTACTTCAAATCCGTTCTGCATCTGCTCAATTAGTTATAACAATTTAAAAAAAAAATATTTCAAAATTGCACGCAGAGGTATAGTTGATATAATAGGAAAGGCAAATTTTGACATTTCTAGTTCACATTGATATTAGGATATTTCTGGTGAATTAATTTAAATCGATATCACTGCGGAAAATTAAAAAAAATATCTAATTAAATGAATATTTAACTAACAATTGAACTTTGCAGAATTTACTGCATATATATATATATATATATATATATATATATATATATATATATATATATATATATATATATACATGTAATGATATTTTAAATTCTTAATTTCAATTTAATTAATTTCCAAAATTTTATCTTAATTTAGCTCATAGTAAGTTCATTCTCTTATTTTTTGATCCAATTCCACTTTCTCTACTTAATTAATTCAAGAGAAGCTTTATAAAATTGCTGACGCTCGGCGTGAAGGGTTAAAAAATGTCCAGTAAGCACATTCTTTTTTAAAAGATTCCTATGTTTCCCTTACATGTGATCCCTATCAGAATCTTATTAATATATTAGCACTATGAAGAAATATTTTCCCTATCAAAATTTAAGGTTATATAAGACCAGGGATAAAATGTCCAAGAGCTTTTCCCACATTCCTTTTCTGTGTCGTTCTGTGTGCTTATCGCTTGTACATATGCCTGCTTCTTCAAAATGAAATAAAACGACGTCACGAAATTAAAAGTATCTTCACTGTCTTCAAACTGCATTCTTCTTCACATAAAATAATGCTTACACACACACACACATGCATATGTGTATTCTTTTGTCTTAAATAATAAGCGTGCATCGTTTTGTTGAATTCGGCCCAGTTGTTTAGGAGGAAAGATGGCGTCATTATTAGTATTGCCAAGGAAAATCTCCAATTTCTTAAGCAAGGGAGAATCAAGATACGGAAATAGTTATTTTGAGCTGGAGAGGAAAAAAAAAAAAAAAAAACGATGTCAAAGGGGGGGGGGGAATAGAGGATTGTTTGGCACCTATTGCCTATCGGTTACTGTTACTGGTTTAAGCTGCACTCCATGAATTTTAAAAGTTTGTCTTTCCTTTTGTAAATCTGTTTGACCGTGCTACCACATTACGAGTTAGATGAGCAACAATAACGGAAATAGAATATTGAAAACAAAGAAAGAAGACAAATAAAGAATCAATAAGTAGGAACCATGCAAGCTGCTCAGAAGATACTAAAATTCGTTCACCACGCAGTAGTGGAAGACGCAAGCAAAAATTCTTCCCGTTTAGTTTTGCGATGACTGGGTTGCTTTGGATGAAAACCAGATGTGAAAAGATTATTGTTTTAAATTTTTTTACCCGCCAATTTGAAAAGCAAGGATCGGGTTTCCACTTTTGATTTGCTTTCTTACATTTTAACAATTATTTGATTTCACAATCGACCGAAACACGTCAACCTTAATGCATATTGTTACGAATCTGTGATGCGGCTTTCCAGCATAGTTGGTCCATGGGAGGTCCCAGAGCTTGGCGACCATTTGGCGACGAATTTGGCGTCTTTGGCGCCAAAATAGATTATACCCGAAACATCGAGAATTTTCCCGATCCGTCCAGTAGGGACGGAGATACGCCTCGAACTTTCCTGATTGGTTGAGAGGCTTCTAGCCCCGCCTCCTAAGACCTATAAAAGGAGCTGCAGCTGCCTTGCAGCAATTTTCGACTCGGAACTATTGAGGCACCCTGTCTACACACTTTTTAAAGATAAATATGATTAATATACTACTTACGTACTTCAAACAATCCAAGAGTTATTTTTTATAGCAAATATTTTTTTTCCTTTGCGTAACACCCTTATATTCAAGATGCAAGGAAATTGCTCTTTTTTATTAGTGACAGATCATTGTATTTTTTTTTAGTTTATTCCATTCAGTTTAGAATTTATCTTTAACAAAAGCTTATAAATAATTTATTTAGTTTTACGCTACAAATGCTATTTTTTAAGTTATTGGACATCCAAATCATATACTATATCAAGGAAACTAAAAATAATATCAGATCATTTTTGCAATTGGTAAGAAATTCGTTACACTCCTATAAATAAAAAAGTTTACCATGTTTTTTTTTTTTTTTTTTGACTGATTTGTTTCTATTTTTAAATTTTTTTTCTTACTTTTTGGTCATGAATAAGATAATTCTTTTTATTATAGTAGTTGTAAAATATCGAATGTTTTAAATTAAAATTATGAATAATTAATTTTTTAAGACGTAAGAAAAAAATTATAATAATATTAATAAATGAAAGAATATTGGACATAAAAGAAAGAAAAAATTCTTTAACTACAGATATTCTGCTGTGCTTGTTTTTACAAGCATCAAAATATCTTGGTTTTAAAAAAAATTGCATAATGCATTTGCATTTCTCTTATATAAAAAAATTTCATAACAAAATATCAAGAAGAAAGAACTAGATTACAATTATTTTAAGAGAAGAAATATCTAAAATTTTTTCAAGAAATAATAAGCCGTTGATTATAAGCGAAATACTTTATTTCGTAATTGCACTCTTTTTTTTTTTTTTTTTTTGACAGAAAGCCACCTTCTTACAGAACCAAAAATACAGCTGTCTGAATTAAGAAATAATTATTCTGATGTATTGCAGCATCATTTTATTCATTCATAATAAATTAGTATTAGATTTAGTATGAAATAAAACATATAATTACCATAAAAATACAAAAAAAAACCTTGAAAAATAAAAGAAAGATTTATTAGCAGAAAATGATCAGCCTTTTCAATTTCTCGACCATTGCATATTAATTTTTAATAATCAAATATTGCAAAATATATTATACTCCGATCACTATACTTCAGAGATATGGTAATGGAGTCATTTCATACTCATGTGATAAAAGTGCTCCGTGTCAATGTCATTTAGAATTCATAGCGCGTTTTGCAAGAGATCGTAACGTCACAGATTAAACAATGTTCAATCAAAGACTAAATGACACGAACAACTAAATTTATTATAAGCCTATGATTTCAAGCGAACCTAATTTTGATAAATCATGAATCAGAGTTTTAAGTAACGATTCTTTTTCTCATATTTAAAACAAACGACGAAAAAAACATATTGAATATATGTCATTTAGAGACAAATCGCCAATGTAGAAAATAGTGTACTTTGTTCCAAATTTGAATGAGAAGCATTTGTTTTACAAATAAATATTCATATAGATTTTTTTAAATTAATGAATATATTTAGTTAGTTGTTTAGAAACAAAGAATCAATGCAAAAAATAATGTACTTTGTTCAAAATTTGAATTAGAAGCATTTTTTTACAGATAAATATTAATATAGATTTTTTTAAATTAATGAATATATTTAGTTAGTTGTTTAGAAACAAAGAATCGATGCAAAAAATAGTGTACTTTGTTCCAAATTTGAATGAGAAGCATTTGTTTTACGAATAAATATTCATATAGATTTTTTTTATATTAATGAATATATTTAGTTAGTTGTTTAGAAACAAAGAATCGATGCAAAAAATAATGTACTTTGTTCAAAATTTGAATTAGAAGCATTTTTTTTACAGATAAATATTAATATATACTTTTTTAAATCCTTGAATATGTTTAGTTAGTCATCTAGAGACAAAAAAATCGAAGCAGAAAATAGCATATTTTGTACAAAATTAGAATTGGAAGCATTTTTTTTTTTTACAAATAAATATTTATAAAGATTTTTTTTTATATTATTGAATATATTTAATAAGTCGTCTAGAGACAAATAATCGATTCAGAAAATAACGTACTTCGTTCGGAATCTGAATTAGAAGCATTTTTTTTTTTACAAATAAATATTTATATAGATTTTTTTTAATTATTGAATATATTTAGTAAGTCGTCTAGAGACAAAGAATCGATGCAGAAAATAGTGTACTTCGTTTGGAATCTGAATCAAAAGCATTTTTTTTTTTTACAAACAAATATTCATATCAATCTTTTTAAATATAAAAATAAAAATAAATAAATTAGTCTTGAGTGTGGCGGCCGCTAGTTAAGATCGAAAATCAAACAACCGTCGACCTTGACAATTATAATTGAAATGAAAAGAAAAAAAAAAAAGAAAAAGAAAAAAAAACAGGAAAAAGGCAAGAAACGTAATATACTTAAATTCTCAGAAATGTAGCCACTTTACTTGAAATCACAGTTACATGACAAAAATAATTGCAACATAATCCTAAAATAGCCACAGATTTTTTTTATGTTAATGTTGCTAGAAATGAGCGAATAATACTAATACTTATAACAAGTGGCTGCACAATTTCTGCATTCCATTTTTGACATTAATTATCACTTTTATCAAATTAAAACACAAACGAAAATCTTTACCATCCTTTGAAGGCCAGCTGGTTCGAAATGGTTATCAGTTGTCCTTAATTTCATCTCTTATACGTAGTTTAATTTTTATGATTCTCCCAAGAAACTATTTTTAAGCATTGACAGACATTTAAAGCCATGTTATTTTAGTAGATTTACAAATGTTCTGTTTATTGTGTGCATGAGCCTTTATTATGGAATCAAGTCGCATGGCATCATAATAGCTTTAAAAATTTCAGTGTCTATATAACTTCAAATCACACGTTACTTTTTGCTGGAATGTAATTTCACTTTCTAATTCCTCATATAAATTGTTCAGATGAGATTTTTAACAATGACTGAAAATCGTTTAATTAAATATTTTAAGAAATAATGAAATCAATTTAACAATAGAATCTATTGGTAAAAAACTATGCTAAAAATGTTTTTTTTTTAAATTGTCAAAATACATGAAAGATATATCGATATCCTTGAAAACAAAATTTTTAAAACTTTAAAATGGTGTTAAAATTAATTTTGTGCAATAATATTTCCGAGAATTATCATGGAGAAGTACCAAAAGTCTCTCTTACCTTTTTATTAATTAAGATTATTTTTTCCAGATAGTTTTTGTTAGTAAAGCAAAATTGAATAATTTACTTGAATAACTTCAGTTGTAATGAAAAAAATTGAGATATTTTGTTTCTTTTAATTTTTTGCTAATCTTTATAGAACTACTTAATGGCAATGATATGAGAACTTCTGAGCCAAGTATTCATTATTCATTTGATATTGAACAATTTCATTGTTTCTGAAAATCATTAAAACTCTATGCTTTAAATTCGTTCCGAAGTGCACATTCCTACTTCCCAAATACGTTCCATATTTGGCTGCTCTGAATCAAACATCTGTCCTCTAGGGAGCCAACATGCATTATCTTTTATTATTAGTACAGACGGAATGAAATTTTAATGAGTTGTTCCTTCCCAAAAGCGAACTCACAAAATCGTTCTCGGAGAATCATAAAATGTCTATTCTTAATAAATTTATCAATACATCCTTGTTAGAAAGATTCCCAATGAATCTTAATTATATGCAAAGCCTCTCTACAAACCTCTTTTCTGAGTTGCGTTACACATTACACTACTCTGAGCTTCGGGAGATATAATTCTCTGTAGTATAGCTTTCCCCATCTTCATCCGCTTCTTGCTGAAAATCAGTTTATCTCCCCGATGAATGATGTCCAGAGATAAAAAGACAAGATAATAGAACATGCTTTGGGAATATTCGTCTCTAACATAAACCAACGAAGCAACATTATTTGTTGTATGCGATCGATATAAGTATTATTCTTTTTCCCAAGGCACCCTGGACATGGCGAAGATCTTTTTGTAGTATAGAAATAAACTAGAAGACTTCTGAAAAATAAAGGTAGGAACATTTATAGGGGCGGCCGTTATTGTTGCCTTTGAATTCTTCGGAAAAAGTAAAACACCGGTTAGAAAGACACCTCCGAGAAAGAAAAAGCATTCAGAATAGATGATGGCAGCAACTGTGCCCACATAAAGCTAAATAATCATCATCGCGCGAATGCTTCTGCGCTTTTTTTATTATACTTTCGGATCGAGTCAATAAACAACCTTGGATAAAAATAGAAACTGATTGAGTCTTTTTATAGAAGGTTGCCATGGGTGGGCTGGAAAAGTTGGAGAGTTTTTTGTTAAGAAAATGTTATATAAGGAAATCGCCAATTATTCCAGACGTGCGTGATTCAATTTTTTATCCTCTGATTAGTGGTTTGGCCGTGACATGTCAGCAGGTGCGAGGTCTGAAGGATAATCACTTGTAATAGGTGTACTCACTTTTGCATTCCCTGCATCCCCGTTAACCTTGAGAATTTAAGAAATATGGAATGGCAGCACAGAGGAGTTGCGGCTCCTATGTATGTATCATTAAAGTTCAATTAATCATCCGCAACTCATCGAAAAGACAGATTAGGAAATGATTACTGTAGGTTCGGTAAGAATAATTTGTCGAGTTAATTAGAATTAATCGAATTAAAAGTTGTGGGAAATTTGAATATTAGTTGCTCAATGCGGAGAAAATGCTTTGATATATGAATTAAATTTTGACGTTTACACACAATGAAAGCATTGATAAGATCATTGGTAGTTTCATAAAATTCTTGATATAGTTTTTTTTTTGGGGGGGGGGTGATATTTCATGGAAACATAGCATTCTTACTTATCCATTCTTCCGAACCCCCCGGGGGGCACCTCGAAATGAGGATGAGATGCTTCCGGCATGGTGGTTGGATCTCGTCACCCTGGAGGGTACACTAATAGGTGGGGGATCTGACTCCTCCCATCGATGACTGGACGTACTTCCTTCGGGGAGGGTTGTACCGTGGC
The DNA here is from genome assembly GCF_947563725.1 of Argiope bruennichi. NCBI lineage: Eukaryota > Metazoa > Arthropoda > Arachnida > Araneae > Araneidae > Argiope > Argiope bruennichi. Next base: position 84,266,818 of record NC_079160.1, on the reverse strand, counting down.
CGGTGACGGCCCTTAGGACTCAACCACAGTTCCCGCCAAAGTTGCTGTTGCGGCGGTTCGGTCATTCAGTTTTATGGTTTAAATCCGTGTGCCTTCGTGGCGGGTCGGAGAGTTAGATAGTTGACTATCTATTCTTCCGCTTATTATTACCTAGTCGTCCTTAGCGACCGGATGATTAACTGGGAATATTGTTTGTATTTAAATTCAATTAAATATCTAATTCATGATTTCAAATTCATGATTCCCTCAAGAAAGCATTTTAAAATATCAAACTCGCAATTTGCTCCTGTAAGTTTCCTTGAGTTTGTTTTTCTCATTATGTATATGAATCATTCTAACAGATTCCATGATGTCATAGCACTGAATTTTCTTTTTTGTCCATCATCTGACTTTCGTGATACCGTAACTTCACTTTCTTCTTCATCATGAAAACTGCACAGCTACTAAACAGAATCCTCTTTCATCAGCTATCAACAATAGAAGAAAATTACGGGATTAAATAATTCGTGAAATAAAGAAAGTGATTTGAAATTCGGTACGAAAATGTCTATTGTTTAATTTTTATGTCTATTATTAAAAATTAGGCTTAATTTTTTTTTAAAATGTCAAAGTTTAGCGAAATTTTGCATTACTATTAAATTAATATGATTAAAAAATATTTTTTTGAATTTTAAGTTACATTACTATTAAATTGATATGATTAAAAAATATTTTTTTTTGAATTTTAAGTGACATTACTATTAAATTGATATGATTAAAAAAAATATATTTTTTTTTTGAATTTTAAGTGACATTACTATTAAATTGATATGATTAAAAAAATATTTTTTTGAATTTTAAGTGATATTACTATTAAATTGATATGATTAAAAAATATTTTTTTGAATTTTAAGTGACATTACTATTATATTGATATGATTAAAAAATAATTTTTTGAATTTTTAAGTTAACGTAAAAATTATTTTTATTGTGATATTTTCAGGAATTATACAGAAAAATACTAAAATCCAAATCAATTTTTTTATTAAATAAAATTCTAATTAAGTTTTGAAGAAGAGCGCTTCGAGGTAAACATTCGCATGTTTCAAAGTATATTTTTACAAAATTTGGCAGCTGTAAGTCTAACGGTCTGTCTTGTGGAGCGCCAAAACACACACACGTATACGATCTCCTATATTATTTATAGATGTTTCATTTCAAGAATGTTCTTTTAAAAATTGTTTCATCGTTTTAAGTCATTTCAACATTACTAACCTAGCTTCAAAATCTAATCTTCTAATCAAGCTAAAAAAAAATTATTGATTCTATAAAATACCATGCACTTTTTTATTTGTATTTATTGCATTATATTAAACATAAGAGTTAAAAAGAAAATATACCAAAAACTGATGAAATCCTTTATCTTTCGATTAATAAAAGTCATTATATTTCAGTAACGAAAGGAATTGATTGTTTAAATCCTAGCAATCTGAAATATAGAAAGAAAAGAAATGGTTATTTGTTCCGATTTACTATGTTATTCATATGAGAAAACTATAGTTTCCCCCAAAATTTTCTTCATATTTTTTTTAAATTTAAGTTTACTGAATTATAATTTATTTTTCATAAAACACAATGCGGAAATTACCCTAATCCATCCAAATTTTAAATGTAAACACTTCAAATGTCACCTTATCTCAAGATTTCAGAAAATAGTTAAAATATTGCAATCACTAAAAAATTGTTTTTATCAGTCACAATCTTGCTATTAATAAACCACTGATTGGTAAATTTATAACTGATACGCAGCTGGCTTTATACGTAATAGTCATATAACCTGTAAATTCTATAAAAAAATGCTTCCATTTTCAAGTGTTTAATTCATGTCACATTTTATGCACGAAAACACAAAAATATAGATTTATTCTTTTCTTATAAATGAAAAACGTTAACATCACCTGATTTCCAGATTGAAAAAAAAATCGCATAAACATTTTATTTAGTTGTCTTTTTACTTTTTTGGTAAGTTCTCCGGAATTAAAAGAGAAAATTTCCAAAACCTGAATATCAAGAAGATGGGGTTATTGAGGAAATGATGGGTATGTAGGGATATGGAATGGTATTTGTACTTCGTCTTGAGGTCTGGTTTAGTTTTCGGTGGGCCTGTTTCACACACGAAATGTAGAAAATGAATGTATTGCAATTACCACGGAAGAAAACGAAATGAATTAAGTATTTTGATAAATCATCTAGTGTTTACTATTCCTGAAACAAAATACATTATTATTATTGTCTATCTGTTTCGCTCTTTGTAAACAGAACAACTCAAAAATAGAAGGAGATTTGGATAAACGAAATGTGCTGTGCTTTCGTACATTAAAATTATAGATCTGCTTACTATTTTGGATGAATCCCGTGTATCTGTTTTTAAAAGACGTGAAATTCCGCGTCTGTCTATCCGTCCACTGCATCCGATATACCTTAAAGATTAGGATGAAATTTGATATATGATCTTATATTTAGAATTGTGGACATGTTTCAAAATTTAAGCTCTATCTTTCAATGTGTCAGTTTATTAGTATGTATCTATACGGTAACTGTTGTTGTTTCTTCTGGCACTTGCCTCAGACAAGCCCGCTGTTCAAAGACAGCCGATTTAAACCCAAGGGGGAGCGCCTCTTGTTTTTATCGTAGAGCCAACTTGGGCCAAGAGTACGATTCACTCATTCGCTTGCATAACCCTTTTTTACATGAGGGCACATTCGCACAACTCACAGATAGAACAGGAAGAACAACCATGCCCATACCGGGACTCGAACCCGGGACTCCCAGATCACAGGGAAGTTGAGCTACCCCTATGCCAGGACGCCGGCTCTACGGTAACTTGAAAATGTAAATGAAGTTATATGAATAAAGATTTGCTATATTACAAAAAAAAAAAATGTTTAGTAATGTGGAAGCACTCCCGATTGTTCCGAAAATAGCATAGTGCTAGATCTCTTTATAGAGATAATTCTCCTCAGTTCATCCTTATTATATCCAGAGGATTGTTCTAATTAATTGATTTCTTCCAAAGGTTTATTTCTCACTTTCTTGTATACGTAATATAGAGAAAGTAATATCGACAAAAATTTATACGTAATATCGTCAAAATTAGTATAAATTCTTATTAAAAATCATATAAATTCGAACTCGAGATTCTAGTGAATCTCCAAGATTTAGACCTCCTTTGAGTTCGAAAAACACATCTTTAGAAAATGTCTGTCCGTCTGTCTGTCTGTGACAAAGATTACTCAAAAACGGTTTGATCTAGGCGATTGAAATTTGGTAATCTTTATAGCAAATTTTTAGATTGCCATCAAATTTTGTGCAAAATCTGTTCTGAAAAATCCGGCTGTTCGAATATAAGTTAATACTATTGTCACGTAGATACTTTAGTGTGGAACTCAATGACACACACAAGAAGTAGGAGCTAAACCAATTTATTAACTCAACTCTGAACTGAGAACACAGTGACTGACAGATCTTTTGCTTTTATACCAGCAGGGAAAGTTCCAGAATACTTTTCTGGGGACAGTAAGAAAAGTCCAGAACACTTGTCTGGTAAACTAAAGAAATGTCTAGAATCTTATGGACAATGAAATAAAGGAAAACATAAAATCAAGGGATTAAATATTTACACATACTATGAATCGCATTGTCTCTAACGGGATTCGAACTTACGATCTCTTGATTAAGAGACCAGTGCAATGACCATTCGGCCATGGAGAGTGGGCTGATTCTTTTCAATGCGGCACTATAACTATAAAAAGAAGAGAGCTCGATGGATAAAATTCGGTTCCCAGATTTAACATCTATAGTGTAGATATCTGTCAAATTTTGAGCCAAATCCAATAGGAGATTGACCGTCTGTCAGTTTCAGAAACATGTAAACGCGATCATTCAAAACCGCAAGGGCTTAAAAAATCAAATTTGGTATGGGATTTTGTGACTATAAGTGCAATTTTGTTTCAATCGGTTGAGATAAATGTGTCTAAAACACAAATTAGGTTTTTGGATACTAATAACGCATGCTAGGGCTTCATCGCCAAATCACTCGCCAACGATGATAGATTCAGTAAACATGCTGAATTCACGCCAAAAGTTATTATTTTATAACTATTGAACGCCAATGCCATGGAACGTGTTATGTGGTATGCCAAAGTTATTAGAGAATATGCGAGAAAGTTTTGAGGAGACAACTCTTGCTGGTTTCATCTAAGTGATGCTGATTGCGTTATTTTGACTTTTATGGGTACGAAATATAGAGAAAACATTGTAAAATCAAAACCGGATTTTGCCGGATCTTCATGTTTCTGGCCTCCTTGAGTCAGAAATAAACATCTTTGGAATCATGTGTATCTGTCTGCGAACGCGATAACCAAGTAACGAGTTGAACTATAAGAATCAAATTTGATGTATGGGCCAAATTGGTAGATTTCTATCAAATTTTGTACGAAATATATTCAGAGGAAGTCTATATATCTGGATGCTCGAATGCAAGCGAGTTTGACAGCTACAAAACGTAAAGAAGTAGATAAATAAAATTTGGCTCTCAGATACAACATCTAAATTATAGTATTTTTTTTCTTCAAATTTTGAACCAAATCTGTCAAAGAGTTGACCATCTGTCGGCTTGTAGTTTCACATACATACAAAACACAATAACTTAATAACAATAACACTCATAAACACAATAACTTAAATGAATGAAATTACGCATGTGGTCCTGTGATTACACCTCTGGTTCTGTGTCAAATTTTGGTTTCAACAAGTCTTGGAAAAAGGGTATCCAAAATACGTATTGGCACGATAGATTCAATAAAAATGTTAGATCCATACCAGAAATCTGTATTGCGTAATTATTGTTTGCAAATGTCAAGCAAAGCATTCATGGCCCGATCCAGAGTCAACAATTTCATTTAGCAGGAAGGGTATAAGTTTTTCTTTGTTCAGTTGAGTTCAGTTATATTAACGTCCCATTTTAAAGCAAAACTAGGGCTATTTTAGTACGGACCTCGTCATTTTGAGCCGCAGTCAGAAGACGAAGACGGCGCCTGAGCTGGAACTTCCTCTCCAAACTTCTTCACTACACCAGTGGAAGGACGTTTGGCCCCAACGGATTTAATGTGCCCCAGCCCCGCTTACACGATGGTTCTTCAATGGAATCTGATCTCGAACTTAAAACTCTCCCGTTCCGAAGCCGAGATCATCAGGTCACCCCTGCAAAAGATCTTTCTTAGAGAGCATGCGAGAGTTTCGAAGAGTCCCCTCGCATTAGTTTAAAATTACAACGTTTTTCCCTTACTCAATGCGAAATAAAAATTTAAAAACTACAGTACACTACCAAGTATCCGGCCTAATGTGGTGGAAGGGTAGGTCGGATAATAAAAACGCCGGATAGGCCGGAATTCTGTGAACTCATTTCTTTGCCCACCAATACTAGAAGACAAAATGTTTTTACCAAAACTCACTGCTATAATGCATATTTCCCCACTTCTTACAGAAAACTAATCCCTCCATTTATCTGAAGCCACGTAGAATGTGAATGTGACCGCGCCCCAAGTGAATCATAGAAGCAGTTGCTGGTAATATGTCGAGTTAAAATAGAAGGCACTGTACTGGTAGTTTATATATGTTTATATACTGCACTGCACGTTTCAAGAATTTTTAAAAGAAGAAAAAGTAAATTAAATTATATAAACTGTTCACGTTTTAACATTAATTCTGTAGTCGTTACAGTTGTATATTTAAAAAAGCATTAAGCTCGCCCCAAGAGCAATGTACGAATACTGTACGTAATGTGTAGTTATAATCAGGAACAGCGGCAACAACTGAGGGCTTTTACATACTGACGAAAAAGTGAACAACGAGCAGAATTCTGCTCTTTTCCTGTTATAACTTGCATTTTTGCGCATGACATGTAGGAAGATCGCAGCAGACGCTCGGTTCCAATGCCTTGGTAATATTGCCAATGCAAAAGCCTTGTCTTTCTCATTTAATTACGATAAAAGGAAACTAATCCCTCCATATAGGCCGGATAGTATCGAAGGCCTCCTCCTCCGAAGACCTCCTAGGCAGGATAGTATCGAAGTCGGATAGTCGCGAACCGGATATTCGAGTGTACGGTATATAATCTTAAAAATTCTTGAGGGAAACTAAATTTAGATCAAAAATGAAGTTCAAAAATCTGAGAATAGTAATAATTCTGAAATCAAGATGTAAAACCCTTTGTTATTATATTCATTAAAAGTTCTTTTCAAACCTTTTTCTGTTACTTATTTTACCATTATTTATTCTATATAAGCTCACATTCTATCTTTTCTCTATTGAAATGGTTTCAAAAGTTTTCTCCAGAATCATTTGACTTTCCTCTCGACCCAAATTAAGTTTGCTCGAGCCCTTTCCGAACCAAACTGAAGCGTGCTCCAAGCAACCCCCATAAATTTTAAAACCTCACCGGAATTACTTGAAGTAATTGAAAACACTCCGGTGCGCTGAAGCCCCACTCTTTCCATAATAATTAGTGCTTGCTCTCCAGTGAATTCAATAGAGACATACCCCTACCTTCAGCTTTAATCGGCGGAAATCCAGTTTTAAGCGAAATCGTTCCATTTCCGCCAATCGATAAAAACGCTGCCCCTTTCAATGCCAACAGGTGGGCCTGTTGCTTCCTCCCTCGTCGGCTCTTCAAAGGACTAGAACCCATTCTTCCAGGTATTAGAGTCTGGTGATCATTTCCGCGATTGAGGAAATGGAGAAGTAATAGAAAGAGGTGGAAATAGCGATTTTTAAAACGATTTTTCTCGTTTCAATAGACTCGGCTGAAGGAGGGAGGTTATTCGAAAAAAGGGAAGTTATTATCGTTTTTTTTTAACTGCGATATGTAGGAAGTCAGAAAATTTGATTTCCAGAGCAGTAAAAGACATCTTTGAGTTCATTCGAATTTATATAATGTAAATGGCAACAATTTTTGAGTATGTTAGAAATATAAATAATAATTCTTTTTTTTTTCTGAATAAAGTATACAAAGAGAAAATATTATAATCGTTTGAAAACTTGAGTTCCAGATTTTGACGAATTTCCACGCTTCACACCACTTTGAATTTGAAAGACAAATTTTTTTAGAATTACGTGTGTCTTCTTTGTTATGATAACTCAAAAAGGCAATTTTTGACTATATAGCTAGATACATGAAATTTGGTATGTGGTATTTGCATCAAATTTGTAGATTTCCATAAAAGTTTGAATAAAAATCAATTCAGGGTAAATTTGGCTGTCAGAATACTTTTACGAAACATAGTACATTACCTTTTGTAACAAACAGAATAAATACAACGCGCAATTCAATTCAATTCGGTTTTTAAAGCAACACTAGGGTTATTATGGGACGGATCTCGTAATGTTGAACCGCTGTCAGATAACGATGATGACAACCGAATTGGCATCCCCCCCTCTCCAAACTATCTCACCACACCAGCAGTAGGGCGCTTGGCTCCGACAGCCTGGTTGGTAGAGCGTTGTTGGATTCGCGTCCCTACTACTACTGAAATTTGGTAAGGGCCGGGCATCCCTTAGGTTGTGAGTTCGAACCCAGCCGGCTGAAGACTCTCCGTGTATGTGGTGGCTAGCGAGCGTAAAAATCGGTCGTGGTCTCAAAGTCCTCCATGTCGAGAGTAATACTACTGGGGGTACTGGATCAGGGGTGTGCGTTCTCTGATTCAGGTCCATATTACGATCTGTGAATGAAATGAGTGAATGAAGTCCGTCCCGTAAAAAGGTTGTGACGTGTGTGTAGCTAAGTCGTTCTCTTGGCCCTAGATGGCGCTACTATAAAAACAAGAGATGCACCCCCACCGGCTTAAAATCGCTGTCTTCGTAACAGCGGGCTTGTCCATGCCAAGTACCATAAGAAACAACAGCAATGGATTTAACGTGCACCAGACCAGCTTATTCCGGTTCTTCGGCTCAATCGGGTCTCGAGACTGAAACCCTCTGGTTCCGAAGCCGAGACTTACCACCAGGTTACCGCTGCCCATGTAAAACGCAAAGAGTTATATTGGGACTTTTGACATACAGGTTTAGCCTGTAAAATGCAGATCGGTTCAAATTTCAAACTGAATAAGGATTTGACTGTCTGTAGGTCTGTACATTCAAATGCAGGTACACAAAATAAATCAAAAATGCAACAACTCAAGTAAATGAAATTTGTTTCATAATTTTAACATTTAAAGAGTACATCCTTATCAACTTTCAAATTAAATAAATTAACGATTTGGCTGTCTGTCGGTCTGTAAACGCAATAGTTCAACTAGCAGGTGTGTTCTTCCCCAAACCTTCTCGCATACTATCTAAATAAACTTACCATATCAGAAAACGCCTTGTATGGCACTGGCGTATAATACTTTAGAAATATTAACTTGGTGAATTTTGCATATTTACTGAATCTATGGTATCATTCTTGGTGAATTATTTGACTATGAATCCCTGGCATGCGTTAATAGTATGCGGAAATCGAATTTGTGTTTTAGTCTCGTTTTTCTCAACCCATAGAAACAAAAATTAGACATAAAACTTCCCTTGCAGTCTCAAAATCCTATACCAAATTTGATATATTTCGTTGCATTTTTGAATGATCGAGTTTACATGTCTAGAACGGTAGACAGTCACCCCGTAGTTGGATTTCCTTTAAAATTTGAAAGATGTATAACACTGTAGATATTAAATCTATGCACCGAATTTTATCTATCTAGCTGTTTTCATGTTATCATAATTATCATGTTAACTTAAATTCGTACAGCCGGGCAGATGGATTTCTTCTCTATAGATTTTACTCAAAATTTCAAAGAAATCTGCAAATTTGCTGTTAAGACCGTATACCAAATTTCAATCGTCTAGCTCAAAACGTTCTTGAGTTATCATTGTCACGATAGACAGACATTTTCTAAAAATGTATTTTTCGAACTCAGCGAAGATTCGTCCAAATCGCGAGTTCGAATTTTTTGACGATTATATAAATATGCAATGACTTATAAAATTTAAACCTTTCATTTAATAGTGCAATCTCTTTCTAATAAGAAATCCTTTAAATGTAAATTGCAAAGTGAAATGACTGATGCTAATAGGGAAATGCTCTTTATACAGGAAGTCCACTCTAATGATATTCCGGTAACTAATTTCTAAACCATTAAAAACAAACATATATTTTCAAATGGAAAAATGTTTTAAATGGCGTAAACAGCATCAGATCATTGATATTGTTTTTATCTTTTCAATATGGTGTCTCCTCAAGTAACGGCATAAGTTATGTGTGGTTTATTGAATTTAAACTTGCAATGCAGTTACAGCGTCAATGGGTGAACCGGAGTTTAACCTCCTTCTTCGCCAAGTTGCGATAACGCGCCAAAGCTGACAACCTCCAGACTGGCAAACCTATTATCTTTCCCCTTTATTATGCGCTACGATTGGACATCTGCTCCCTCGCTTTTGAACATTTCGCAAAATACTGAGCAAGACCGTTGTTGGCAAGTTGGCGATTTATGAAAATTGCGCCAAGTAGAGGGTTAAACTGCGTTCTTCTGAAAGCAAAATTTGAGAATAAAAGGACTTGTTTTTTGGTTCTGCTAATTATTTTAACTATATAGAATTTTAATAACGTTTAATGTTAAAATAATAATGTATTCTATGAATAACATTAAAAATATTTCACACAAAAACCCATTTACCAACATTTTGAAATGAAAAAAATATCTTTCCAGTGATAACAACAATATTTCATTAAATTTTTTCTGTCCAATTTTAATAAATTTTTATAAATAAATTAAAATACATTTTGCAAGAACATTTTTAGATACATATTTCACATTTCTAGCTTTAATTAAAAATAATATTTTTTTAAGATAGATTAATTAAACCTACAACTTCATCGTACAACTATATTTCGAACTGGAAAATTGAATCTTCTTTAATTTGATGTTTTTGTTTTTTACGCCTTCTCGTTGGAAGTCTTCGTAAATTTAATTTACAAAGCAGCAAAACGATATTTTTGTGTTCAGCCGATAAAGCTGGAATTGCACCGAGTCGGATGTAACGGTGTTGGAAGCAATTTCAAAGATATGCCTGCAAGAAATTATAAGAAACACAAACTATATATGAACTATTTCGAGTAAAGGAAAAAAAAATAATGCTTAAGTACTATTGCACTTTTATTGAATTTTTGTACGAAAAGTAATTTAATTCACTGGCGCCGGTTATAGGAGACAAAATTAAGTGTAGAAATGAAGGATTTTTGAGAAGATTTTTATTGCATTTTCATCTCTTTTTTCTGTGCAAAAGTTTATTTAATTTATTTCTGCGAAATCTTTAGTAAAATTAAATCTAGTTTTCTTTGAAATATATATATATATATATTAAATGTGAATTCTTCCGTAAATTTCAGAATAAAGTGTTAAGGAGTGTAATTATTTCCACTGAATTTTACCAATACCGGTTGATTGAAATGGGAACCGGAGAATGGGATTTTTGGAAACAAAGGCCGTTATCTCCTAATGGCGAAAGAATTCATCCAATTATTTTTAAAAAACTTTAGATATTGGAGAAGGATCCGGAGATATTGCTTATTGGAAACAGCTTTTTGAATAAACGTTTTGAATGAAGAACAAGAATAAAGTTCAATATTAAGCTTTTACCACTACCGGAAATGAAGTATATTAAGGATAACTATGCTCTCGTATTTTTGTATTGTCTTTACCGTTTTCATTAATTTTGCTGTAACTGTTTTGCTTTGTAATTAATTTCAGCAGCTAGGTTTGATTTTAACGAAATGTTGCTTATAACAATCAGCTTGTTTATCCGGAATATTGGCTTCCTGATTATTAAACTATTAATACAGAATACATAATTATTTAAAATATCACCTTTGTTGTTTGATAAAACCAGCAAGCATGGTCTAGATTGAAGTATTCTGCACTTTTGCCAAATGGAGTATCATTTTCTGTTGCAACCTTAAATTTCTGGTTTTAGAAGGACAATTAATTTTCCAGATAGCAGATTAGGAGGACTTTTTTTAATGCTTGGCACGATTTGGTGAAAATAATTGTTTTTTTTTTCTATGCCTACCTTTGAAATAAAACAGAAATCATCGAAATAATTTTTGGATCTTAACCGCATTAAATATAAAGCTAAATGTGGCGAATTATTGTTTTAAAAATAATTCAAATTCGAAGCTTATACTATTGATTTAAGTATAACAAAATATAATTTTTAAAGAAGTAATTGTCAAAATTTTCCAAATGATTCCTGAACAGTAAAACTTGACTAACATCTTTCATAGTCACAGTGTCTAACAGTAACGCAAAACGAAACAAAATAATTATAGAATACAATGAAGCTAATAGTATGTAATTAAAAAACGTCGGCGCTCTGGCATAGGGGTAGCGCGTCTTCCCCGTGAGCTGTTCTGGGTTCGAGTCCCGGTTTGGGCATGGTTGTTCTATCTGTGAGATGTGTGAATGTGCCCTCCTGTAAAAAGGGGTTCTGCAAGCGAATAAGTGATGCGTGAGTAGCGAAGTCGTGCTCTTGACGCTAGTTTGCGCTACTATAAAAACAAGAGATTCTCCCCCTCCGGCTTAAATCGGCTGTCTTCGAACAGCGGGCTTGTCCATGGCAAGTGCCATAAGAAATAACAACAAGTTAAAAAAAAAGCGAAAAGCAAATATCCGTTACCACTATAGACTAAAGTAAGGTTTTAGTCGATATCAGAAAATGTATTATTTCAGTACAACTATTAAATGAAGTAAATAAATATTCTAAAATAAAGGTCTAATTCCTTATCATTAAAGATTTTAAATAGAGACACTTGGGTGAGGTTGTGAATCCTTTACATAGCATTGGCGAACTACAGTTCCGAAATATTGATCCTTGGCGTGAATCTAGCATTTTTACTGAATCTATCACATGTATTTTGGAAGCAGTTTTGCCAGTCGATACCAATCACACAAAACTACAGTTTTAGTGTTGTAGTCACCAAATCACATACCGAATTTCATTGAATTAAGTTATTTCGCTTTTGAGTTATTGCGTTTACATGCATGCGAAAGTACGGAATGGATGTATGGTAAACCCTTTGACAAATTTGGTTCACAATTTGATAAGAATCTGGATTTTACATGTTAAACTTCTTTGATAAATTTTACCTATGATGCTCTTAACGTTTTATAGTAATCATACTAACTTATAATTGCGCAGCCGGATAAACAGACTTCTTCTGAATAAATTTCATACAAAATTTGACAGAAATCTACAGATTTGTTGTAAAGACCATATTAAACTTCATATCTAGCTAGCAACGCATTTGAGTTGTCACGTACACAGACGTATGTGATTCTGACGTCAATCAAACAAACATATAGTCATTAAGCTTAACGAACACCTCAAGGAGTGACGAATGATTCGTGTAACATGCAAAACAAAATTGTTAAAAAAGAGACTCTCTTAATGAATGATACTTCGCAGAACTTGTGACTAGGTGACATCGTGAAGTCACATGCAGGATTGGCCCATTGACCTACGTCTTAAGTATCAGTCAGTGCTTTGAGCATTCGTTTGAAGATAATCCTTAGATAAGCTGTGGCCGGATAACGTTGTCGAACGTGATTCTGTGGGACTTTGCCAAGTGCCCGTAAAGCCTTAATCTACCAGATTATGTCTCCGGCCTAAGTTATGGGGCTAGAGGTTGATAGTACGAACATCGATGAACTGGTGGAAGAGCACAGCCAAAATTGTCGAAAAGCTTGTTGAAACTTTATTTACACCCCTCGAGGTCCAAGGTTTTCAGCCCGATGGCGCTGTGTTCCCCTCTGGGTTTTGTTTGTCTTAGTCAGTCTTATTGTGTAAGTTGTAGAGTCGAGAAGTATTGCTTCATCTTTGCGCGCTTTACCATATAAATGATGTGTGTTCCTGTTTCCTGCTATGTGTGAATAAAATGTGAAAAATCCACCAGTTGCCTCCAGTTCCTTTCTGACAGGTAAGAGCTTTTCGAATCATTCCATTGGCTATTGAATTGAAATCTTATCAGAGCTTGTGGTACTGCATTCTGTGTCACAGCAAAAGGTTGCGTGTAAATTTTGATTAGAAGAGAGGGATATAAAAGCTTCTAGATCTACAAAACTCTTCTAGGGATATAAAAGCTTCAGCAGATCAACAAACTTTTAGTAAACTGAGAAAGAGGTTGAAAGCACAGAATTTTATTACATCATACGTTGAAAAGTTACACCCTAATCATACAGAAACTATGTTACGAATGCATTTAACGATAATGCTGTGCTCCATTTTCGCCAAATTTTGAAACATACCTTAGACAAATGTCTTTTAAATCAACCGGAGTAGTCCCCCCAAAACTTTCACGCATGCTCCGTAATAAAATTGTTATGGCAGGGCATTGGCGAATAATAGTTACGAAATATTAACATATGGCGCGAATGAAATATTTTTACTGATTCTATCGTGTGATTATTAGCGAGATATTTGGCGATTAACTCTGGCATGCAGTTAATAGTATTCGAATTTGTGTTTTAGATACTTTTTACCCAACCGTTTGAAATAAAAATTTGACACAGAATTCAACTGTGGTCACTAAATCCTATAGAAATATTTGATATATTTAAGTCATTGCGTCTTTGAGTTATCGCGCTTACATATTATTGAATATACATTGTCACATTCCCCGTTTCCCAGTATTGATAAGACATTTACAGTCAACTGTTACTTACTAAACTTCTCGAGATAGCCAGATGGTGGATCTTTTCACCTGGGTGGTCTCGCATTTGTTCATTAGCTACTACAGTGAAAGACCACATGTGGAATTCCTCGTCCAAGAGGTATTGATAGTACCTTCAAAAAGAAAGGGGTGTCCAAACATCTGGGTGCTAGATGTTTCTCTTTGTGAAAAGACCTTCCCACGACTCACTGACGCCGCTGAGAGAACATATTGCTGAACCCCGATTGGCCGAAAGAGAGCTCAAATGACCAATGTAAATTAAGAGGCGGAGATTGTCACCCAAATAAAGTGCGGAGATTTTTTTAGGGAGAAGAGAAGAAACGAATTACAGGCGGACTGTTGGATTACGCCCACGAGTTCGGAGTCCGAGAACCAGCTGAGTTTCAAGAAAGCCTTCCACTTCGACTGTTGTATCTCCTACTACAGGCGTAAATAACTATTTATTTAACCAAGATTAGAACAAGTTGTTTTTTTGTATATATAGGGCTGTAAAATAAAGAAATGTCTTATTTGATCAGTCTAGATGAAGACATTACAACATACTGACAGACGATCAATCGTCTGTCAAATAAGGGGATTAATTTTTGAAATGTGTCTAGAATGTCTGTCAAACAATTTGACTCAAACTTTGAAGGGTGTCTAAAATAAAGATGTTATTTCTGTGTATATAATTTTATTTATCTAGCTCTCTTCGTTATAGTGCCAACTTATATTCGAAAAACCGGGCAGACAGTCTTCTTACCGAGGTTAGCTCAAAATTTGGTAAAAATCTTCATATTTGGTATAAAGACCGTATACCAAATTTCATCCTTCTAGATGAAAGCGTTTTTGAGTTCTCTTTGTCAGAGGCAGACAGAAAAAAGGACATTTTCCAATAATGAGTTTTTCGAACTCAGGGTGGTTTAAAACATGGAGATTCGTCAAAATCTCGAGTTCGAATTGTTTGACGATTACTGTACTTTCTCTATTCTATGTATACGAGAAAATAAAAAAAAAGTATGCATTATAAACAATAAATTACATAATTATAAGTTTAACGCTATTTTTTACTAGATCGTATTGTTCTATTGAACATGGACCCTATGGAAAAAATTATCTTAACCCTTTAAACGGCCCTTTTTTTTCTAGTCATATTATGTTAAAATATTTTTAAGCTTGAAATTAGAATAAGAAAAGGGATTCATCTGGCTTATTAGATAAATTTAATTTGATTCATTAATTAATTTGGTTAATTAATAATTAAGTAACAAATCAAGACACATCATTTTGTCTGAGATAAAGAACTGAAGCATCTAAGTTTCTGACTCACTAAAAAACTGAGTCAGAACTTATGCCAACCTACATAATTTCATACAAAGATTGATACATTTGGTGGGAAACATGCTTCCCATGGCCCTAGAAAGGGTAAATGAGTTTACATAAGTTATATAATGAATAATTGTTTAAAGCAATCTATTAGTATATGGCCAAATATAATTTATACTTCAATCTCCTTGTACATGCCCGAGTCCAAATAAGGCAAGATTTCGATACAGAACTTTCAAAAATAATGATTCACTCTTTTTGGCACATAAAACCCAGTGTTTGACATATGAAAAAGCAAAATGAATGCACGAAGGATTTTAAGACTAATATGCACACCTGTTAGATGTGAGCGAGCATGTGCCTATTGATTTCTCAACCAGCTGTAATATTTTCATGGAGAAGGTCTCTAATGATAAAGGAAAGTGGAAGGTGCTACACTTCATCCAAGGTTACTTACATTGAGAAATGCGGGCATTCAACGCAAACAGTAAAGTGACTCAGCATTCGTTTATAAGACTTCGCGCTTCTGTTTTATGTATCTTTATCTTGGTTTTTTTGCACGGTAAAATGCCCTGAATAATCTCATTTCTTTTCATATATAAAAAGTTCACCAAAAATAATTGAAAAAAGATAAATAATATTTGAATTTGGTTCTGAAGAATACTTTTCCAAAATATTTATCAGCCAGAGAATGCAATAAATATACTTTTTAGTCAATGATATCTCCAGGAATATCGGCGATGTTTAAATTGAATTAAAAATCTAATCAATAATTTGTTTATGGCTTCCTCAACAAAGTATTTTGCCATCATGAAATTGGGACAGACATTGAAGCTGTGTTAATTTAATAGCCTAACACCTATTCTGTTTATTTGGCATATGCACCTTCCTAATAGAGTCGATCTCCATTACATCATAGTGGCTTTAAAGCCTTAAAAGTCTTCATAATCTATTCAAAACTGCACATTGTCTTTTCCGAAAATATAATTTCATTTTCCTTTTCCTTATGTAAACATTTAAGAATAAGTAGAAAAGTTCTCATACTTATAATTGCTTAGTAAATTACCATTCAATTATTTAGTTCAGTACATTTAGATAAACACCTCTAGAAATTATTGGGAACAAATTTCATAACTTTAAATCTAAATTAAATGTAGATGATGGCATTTAAACTGTCATCTTATTCTAGAAATTTCCACATCACGTTAAGATGCAGATTTAACGCCTACCTAATCAAATTGCGCAATGAATTTCGGACTAAACAGGTGATGATTTAATTTTAATAGAAACTTTAAAATTCCACAGTGGTAATTAGCATTCTATGGAGAATAACATCGGAGGGGAAAAAAAATCAAAAGCTGCGATTCATCCATCAAAAATTAACTACCTAGAAAATTTTCTTCTTTTAATACCTAGAAATATATATTTGTAGTTAGATAATTTTGAAAGTAAAAGGGAAAAGTTTGGCATATCTTTTAAGTGCGAAGTAATCTTATCTATAAAAAGCATGGAGAGAGTCCAAGATTTCCATACTTCGAAAACAAACATTGAAAAATCAAGGCTTGGAAAAGTTTCCTTATCCTTTGTTTACAAACCGGCTTGCCAATCAACCACACTGATAAACAGAATGAAGACTTTTAATTAAATTGACATATACGATTAAAATGAATGCATATAATAAAACTCGTTTCTTTTTATTATTTTATGTAGGTAAATAATTCTGAGTAGTTATTTATAATTGCATTCAATGTTCCTTTAAAAAGTAGAGGGTGTCCTTATCTATACTACTATTATAAATGTGAAAGTTTGGATGGATAGATGGATGGATGTTTGTTAGTCAATCACGCCAGAATGGTTGGACGGAATTGGATGAAATTTAGCACAGAGATAGGTTATAGTCTGTAATAGGACATAGGCTACGAATTATTCCGGTTAATTGAGTGGTTAATTTTTTATTAATTAAAAACTAACTTTCTCGCCAAAAATCTGAGGCCAAATCCCGCCAAAAACACTTCAGTTTTTTTTCCCACACTAAGGAGGTTAGGCTTAATATATTTTCGACCGATTTAATAAATAAATATATACATGTGTGTGTGTGTGTGTGTAATGATATCTCTAAATCTAAATTAAATCCCAATTAACTTCGAAATTTTTATCTTCATTTAACCCATATTAACTTAATTCTAAAATTTTCTCTTGTGTCCTGATCCAATTCCACCTTATTTATTTAATTAAAGCTACAGGAGCTCTGTAAAAATGCTTAAATCAGCAGTTCCCACACTCCGAGTAGAGGGATAAAAATCTGTCAATCTAAGCGAATCCTTTTAAAAGATACCTATAATTTCCCTTACCTGAATCGACACGTGTAAAGAAACCCGAATCAGAATCTCATGATATATATAATCACCGGGGATAAATATTTCGCGCTCTTCTGTTCTTGTATCGTTTGTGAATGGACGTCAGTTCATCGTTGCTTCTTGTACATAGATTATGCCTCCGAGATGGATGTATATATATGTATATCCAATTTTAATGTAATTATTTTATTATTTCAAACACGCGCTTAACAAAATATCTGATTCTTTGGGATGAAAATCCTGAACAATTACAAGTGCCTTTCAAAGATTTCCTAAGATGCCCTTGCCTAAGTGGGGATGCGGCAAAGAAATCCCTATCAGAATCTCATAGTAAAATCACTGGAAGGACAGATTTCTGTCATTTTACTATTGTATCGCGATGTAAACTGGCGTCATTTAACATCGATTCTCTCTTGTACAGACTATGTCTCTCATGTTGAAATAAATCGAAGTTTAAATTCAAAAAAGCTTCTTCTTTTCAGCGACGAGACTGCAAAATTATGTTTACAAATATAATTTATAAAACTTAAATTTTCGAAGAGAAATTTTGAAAATTTATGAAAATTTTGTTTAAATATTTTATATATGTTAAGTCATCGACAAAAAGGGCATTTGCGAAAATAAGTAGTCTTTAAAGAACTTGGCAATGCACTGTATTTTTGTCACGAAGAATCCAGGAAATCAGAATTAAAACCGATATTTTTTTTTACTTATTTCTGGAAAAAATTATAAGAAGACACGCATGGACATAAATACTCAAGAGAACAAAAATATGTGCAAAGAAACATAATACACAGTAAAATAATAAACATGATAATTACACCCAACGATTCATATTTTAGAGGAAAAATAAATATATATATAAAGGTGGGCTGCTTAATGCCTTCTTTTGCATTACCAACACCTTTTGCTTGACGTTCATTCTGGATTTTCTCCAAACATTAATTAAGCTCGGTCTTACGTTTTTGATTCTGACAAATACGATAAGTCTGTCTTTTCCTTTAGAGTTTGGTCGCCATATAGCGCATTGGTTACTGCAATATGATGCAATTAAAAGTACTATGTCATAAGATAAGTATTTTTTTTTTTATCATGTGAGAACATGATGTTGTTTTGATTAGGGGGTTTCGAATCAGCCTGTTATAGCGACATTCAGAATTACTCTGGTATGTTTCAAAGTGGTACATTCATAGCCTCCAGAGACTATGGGGTAACTGGGAATTCAAAGTAGTACATTCATAGCCTCCAGAGACTATGGGGTAACTGGGAATATTAATCCTGGCAACGAAACTGCTTTGAAGAGAATATATTTACATTTTTGTGATGCCCTCCGGTGGATCTAATAGAATTTGGTAAAATAGACTTTTTCTCGGAAATCAGGAGCTTCTTTGTAATGAGTTGTTGAAGGAAATGAACAATGCTACTTGAAAATGTTAGTATCATTTCTTTTTAGCACATTTACAACTAAAGTAAACACACGCTAGAAAATAACACTGAAAAAAAGCGGGAAAATGTTCGTCTTTAAGAGTGCCTTAAAGAAGATGCATGATCCTAGCTCACTAAATCTTCACTGTGCGCACTAACTGTACTCAATTACTCCTCATTACCAATTACTCTTCCTGGTGCTTAGCCGAAAAAGAGTTAGTCATTTTTGTATGATATCAAACATTCAATTATGTGTTAAATATTAACATCAAATAGATATTTTCTAATTTTCTTAAACAGTAGCAGAACATTTCAATTTCACCAATTTCTGAAAACTATATTGCTAAAATAAGTATATGCCATTTTTTTTTTTTTTTTTTTTTGCCTTGTAAAGGGAAAAATAATGATAATAATAGTCACAAAAATGTCAAACTTGGTATTTTGAATTTTAGAATAAATTGAAATAACCCAAATGGGGAAAAAAAAAAAAAAAATCTTGTAAAAACAGCATTTTTTAACAGTCGACATGAAAACAATTTTCCTAAAAAATAAGTAAGAAACGAGCTGGAGTGCAATTCTTAAAACTTTCTTGTGTACTCTTTAGTAAATATGCCATGCCAGAGAACGCCTTTTATGGCAGTGGCGTATAATGAACGCCACTGAATGTAAATTTTATGTAATTTTAATATAAGATGTTAATGTAAATGTTAAATGTGTATGCGAAATTTTATTTATTTAGCTGTCTTTGTTTTGTAAATATTGTTACAAAATTTTTCTTCTACAACAAATATCGCAAATTAATTTTAATGACGCAGCACATTTAACCTCTAATAGTTCAGCAGCTTGCTTGCTTGCTGTCTAATGCTCTCCAAAATCTCTACGTGTCGGCAACTTCGACTCCTCTCACACACACTTCCGACGATCCACACAACTCTTCCGATACACACGACACGACTTCCGTAGCTTCTGAGTGCCCGTCTTTTATAGTTCCGGGAGGCGGGGCTGGAATCTTCGGACCAATCAGGGCGTACCTGGCTGTATCTTGGGTCTTAGTGGATGGATCGTGAAAGTTCTCGAACTTTCCAGTAGTATCTATTTAGTCGCCAAACTCGCCAAATTCATCGCCAACTCGCCAAACGGTCGCCAAATTTGTCGCCAAGCTCCGAGGTTATTGACGCGGCATCCACTCAACATGCACAGGACAGATCGTACAATTGTCTTTCTTACGATAACACTATTCAGGCCGGGTAGCAAAATTACAGATTTGTAACAATATAGTGTTAACTTATAATAGAATCGTCCGACAGATGGACTTCCCTTGAACAAATTTTACTCAAAATTTGATAGAAATCTGCTGTAAAGACACAATACCCGATACACAGGGGTCTATCAGGGGTTGTGGTAAGGATCGTATACCAAATTTGAACCATCTAGCTCAAAGCATTTTTGAATTGTCTTAGTCACAGACAGGCATTTTCTAAAAATGTATTTTTAGAACTCAGGGTGGTCTAAAACGCGGGGATTCGTCAAAATCTCGAGTTCGAATTTTTTGACTATTACTATGCATTCACTATACTACGCATACGAGAAGGTAAAAATCGCTTTGACAGGAATATTTTCACCTTCGAAAGTACATTTGGGTCAAATTGTTTGACCTGTAGAGCGTCGTTCAACACACACACACACACACACACACACACACACACACACACACACACACACACACACACACACACACACACACACACACACACACACACACACACACACACACATATATATAATCAGTTATATTTCACGTTTTGGTAATTTCTAATAGGCACGGAATAATTAAAAAAAAATTCTTTCAAATCTTAGTATATGAAAATGATATGAATATAAATTGAAACATAATGTAGTAAAAAGAAAGATTTATTTATGAAATCTGATTTAAACATAGCACGTATCGCGTAGCTGTTTTTATGTGTAAGATGCATAATTTGAAGCTTTTCGGTATGCTTCTTATGTAGAAAAGTACACAGTTCAATGGCAAAACGCATAAACAGCATTATGGATAACACATAAAATTTTTCCAAAAGCTTTAAATTCTTCAGGTAAAAAAACTAGCAATGAAATATGCTGTGGATTTGAAACCCTCAAAATATCCGCTTTCCATAAAAAAGTATTTGCTTTTATTTTCTTTCCGTACTAGGAGAAAAAGGATGACCACAAAATATTGGAAAAGAAATCGCTACTCGTAAAATAAAGCATTTGGACGATAAGTAAAAACGCACACATAAAAAGAAAAGAAAGAAATCCGTGGATTGGGCTGAATACAAATGCCTTATATCACAGCATAATATTTACCAAGAGTAAAAAAAAAAAAAAAAAATCAAATGTTCTTTATAAAATAGCGAGCCATGTGGTTTAGATATTTAGCCTTAAAGAATAAAATCTTTATTTTAGAAAAATTTCTCTCAGGTATCGCTAGTTATTCTAAAATATTCTCTAATGGTATATTTTTCACCTTAAGAATGCGAGTAATGTTTTCTGCCCCTTCCCCATCTTTGCTTGTTTTACTTTATCGTATACCAAGTATTAAGGAAAATTACCATACCATTAAGCAACAAATTCAACTGAGATTTCGCTGAATCTTCAGTTTTCAGATCTCCCTGTGTCCGAAAAGCATATTTTTAGTATTAAATCTGTCCTTCTTTTACAAAGATAACTCAAAAACGCTTTGAGCTATACCGATGAAATTTAGTAATGATCTTTACATCAAATTTGAAAATTTTTATCAAATTTTGAGTGAAATTCATTCTGTGGAAGTCTGTCTATCCGGTTGTTCTAATATAAGTTACCGCGTTACGAAGGCAGGTTGTCTTTACGGATATGGTCGTAAATCTGTCACCTGACCCATTGTAGAACCACTCACCCCTGTGGACGTAGATTTGGAGCTTTCCGCAAACCTCTGTAAAATGAACAGATATTAAAGAACTTAGGAAAACCACAAGTGAGGGGGAAAAAGAGCAAAATGCGCAGACTCCAGGCGCGCACGTGCCATTGGAACGGAGTTTAAAACCAGAGGAGCTAAATGGATAAAGCCCAGCAATTCGTTGATAGTCTGTTTGTCTATATAAATGCGATATTTCAAAAACGTAGCGATTTAGGTATTAAAATTTGGTATGTGTCGTTGTTGGGAAAATTGTTTTGTGCCAAATTTTGGTTTCAGTTATAAAAAAGCGGTCAAAAATGTCTTTTCAGTTTTTCCAAAAGTTCTACTTTCAGTTCTACTCAAAATGTCTCAGTTTTGTAGGGAAAATTGTTTTGTGCCAAATTTTGGTGTCAGTTGTAAAAAAAAGGGTCCAAAATGTCTACTCAGTTTTCCCCTCTCTATACTATGAAATTGGAAATGCTAATTACTCGGCCTCCTTCGCGAAAGTCGAAATATTCCTCTTCTGTTGTCGCCAAGGTCCCCAGTTCTTTTGTAATAAAATTGTAAGCAGGCGGGACAGTTATAGGTTCACCTACAGTTTCCAATTTTCAAGAGGAGGGTGGAGAGGAGGAATGATAGATTTATTAGGAAATATGCTGGCAAATTTCAGACAGACCACTGCCACCAGTTTTATTATGAATGAAAACAAAAGGAAAGTTTAACGTAAAAAACAGCGGATGAATCCTGCCTTTACTTATTTGTATAACTACATATTATGATGCGTTTTGATTTAACTCCGTAGGAAAGTGAATTGAGTCAAGTATGTGTTGAAAAATTCTTTTTCTATATCAAATGAGTCCACGATTTGAGATAGATTTAAAATTTGATGTCAGCACCACATGTCGATTTTCATTTATCTTATAGTTTTATTGTTCCAATTTCTCATATTTGCATATTCGCACAAGCATAAAAATAGAAAATGTATAACTACATATTATGCAAGCGGATTTAACCCTTTCTAAGATCGTGGGAAGTATGCTTCCCACCAAATTCATCAATCTTTGTATGAAGTTATGTAGGTTTTCAGAAGTTCTGACAAATTTTTCAATAAGACAGAATCTTAGATGCTTCAGTTCTTTATCTCACACAGAATGATGTGTCTTGGTTTCTCACTTAATTATTAATTAACCAAATTAATTAATTAATCAAATTAAATTTATCTAATAAGCTAAAAGCCTTTTCTTATTCTAATTTCAAGCCTAAAAATATTTTAACATAATATGACTTGAAAAAAATGGCCCTTTAAAGGGTTAATTCATGATAAAATACAAATTTACAATTTTGGTTGAGAGATCACATACAAAATTCATACGCCTAGCCTTCCTGGGTTTTGGTATAAAGACGTTAAACACAGCAAGCTAGACAAATGAATGGACAAGTCGATCTTTGAATATATATCTATATATGCATGATTAGATAGACAACCTGATCATCATTTTGTTGACGGACTTGGTTCAGAATTTAATTCAATTATAGTTGCTAAATTTCATTTGCCTAGCGCGATGCTTGTATGTTATTTGCATGTCCATGGACAGACAGACAAATATAGTATTTTCTCATAGAATACTTCATATACGAGTATGTGAAATAAACCCCCCGAATTTTGCTTTATAAAATCAATTTTTATTAAAAGATCCACAAAAACATGCTAACTTCGTTTACCATTCAGTATGCATGCGTTGTTAAAATATCTTGCATAGTAACAGTGTACTCATTTCATGTTCACAAAAAACATAGAAACGAAACAACAGTTTGTCTTGAAAAAAGAAGGGGAGAAACCATTTTAAACATTCACTTCAATGTTATCAATATTTCTTTATAAAATATTACCAGCAAGAAATATCCATAGTGAAGCTGCCACTTCACGTGATCATCAGTCGGAATCATAAAAAGCTCACAATTTTATTTTACACGGACGAAGCCGAAATGGTTCAACTTTCCCCCAACTTTGCACCGACTTATTCATTTTAAGTAAGCCAACTTTCATACCTATTCAAAACTTCACTTTTGCCCTGACACATTGAAATCAGTTTTTTTATTTATCCATTTGGTTTTCACAATTCAATAACAGATTACAATGATGTGTGACGATTTAAAAGATTTCAAGCTAAGTCTGGCAGCATTATTCAGAGCTCTACAGTCCAGGCAAAAGCTCCTATTGATACTGTTCCATTCAATGGTGGCAGGATGGTCGGCTGTAAATAAGAAGTCTACGCAAAACAACACCTTAGCGGAAAAATGATTTCCAGGTGTTTCTTCACAAATATATACCCCCCCCCGGATGAACGTCAATCATTATAACCGGGTAAAAATGGAAAATCGGTCAATTCACTACTTCTGATACCATTAAACAACGTAGCGATAACATTAAATGAACATTTTTATATGCATTTGAACACGCCAGTTCGGGACCAGAGGATTTTGATAATATAAAGCGAATAAGAGCATTAACAGCGATCATCTTTAGCGTTGTCCACTGTGTTTCAAAAAATAAAACGGAATTTTACTTTTTTTTTTTTATAATGATACCCAAAAAATTTATCCTAGTGCACAAAATAGATTAATAAAATTTGGAAACATCCCCGATTCGACTTCTCATGACATTAAAATAAAAGAACACTATTAGTTGAGTAGTAATTATGAAAAATTAGTGTTACTTAACTGGACCTTTTTAGTAGGAAAACAAATGCGTCAGTATGAAAACAAAAGCAAGAGCGCAAAAACCTTTATAGTAGTACTCATCACTACGAATTCATCATTGGTCAGTCCAAGTGGATAGGACGAGGGGTCGTTTGGCGGGTATGTTTATCTTTTGGATGGCGCCAAATGTCAAGTTGGTCTCTTGCTGGCTCACAGGTATTTGGATGATTCCATCCAGGTGGCCCTTTTCTTCCCATGGGGGTAGAAAGACATCATCACTGTAGCTAGGGAATCAGGATCCCTAGAGCCTTTTCATCGGTTCAATGATTTCATACTTCTTTGAACATGAACGCCAGTTTACCTATTTTTTCTGTACTGGTTCGGTTGGAGAACCACATAAAGCATAAAGCACACCTGTTGGTTTAGGGGTCACTGCCATTCTCCATCCACCTAAAGGGTTTTAGCGAGGGAAGTGCCGGTTCCTATGGGCGTGAGGGGGGTCAGTTCGGGATTTCTTGACCGCTCTGCTCTATTCAACACAATGGTTCGTTCTTCCTCGGACGAATCGCCGATGAGGATTAGGGGGGGGGTCACATCCGGTGTTCGACTCGGAATGTCCAGTCCTTCACTAGTTACGTCCGGAAGCCAGGGGTAAGTCCACCTTTTCGATTTCTCTGACCTTTCCCAGTTATCAATCTCCTTTTTTTTTTTTTTTTATTTTCTTTTTTATGTTCGCACACTCGGCTTTTTTTTTTTTTTTTTTTGCCAGCACGCCAACTTTTTTCATTTACATTGGCGCGTTTTTAGTTTAGCCACTTTGGCGATATTGGTATAATCCTATAAAGGAATCTGCGGCTTGCTTTTTTATTTGCCGACTTCGTATAGGCAGCCAAAAATTTCTCAGGAGGGTCAAAGATCTTCACGCAATTGCAGTCTAAGACAGCCACCCTCTTGCAAAAGAATTTTCTCCTCCACGTGCTAGCTAGATGTTCGCGTTTCGCGGGTAAATAATGTCTGAGGATTTGGTCACCACATTCAGAAACGACAGAATGTCGGTTTCTTTCAAAATTATATATATATATATATAATTGAAACAGAAATACGTATTTTTATCATACATAAAAATAATGTCATATGTTGCTCACATTTACCAAAATTAAAAATAATAATTTTCATATATTACTTATACCTTAGAGCACAATCGAAAGACAATATGACCAACAGTACAAATGAAAGAGGAACCTATGCATCGCGAAAACTAATATTCAAAAGAATTATAATTCTGTACTTCAGTCATAGGTAAAAAGTGACGAAATTTGTCCTATAACAGTTGAAAAGATTATTTATATTCCAGAAGCTATTTTTATTAAATTAAACATAGTTAATTTTTCAATACAGAGAATTACTAACAGAACCAACTCGGCGTTCCGCGTGACGTGATGAAAGTTATCGAAAACCATAATAGCATAAAATACAACAATGAAAATTTGTATTTGTATTTGAATAATGACAAAAAAATAATTAAAAGATGAATATCAGCATTAAAAAGAAACTATGCACAGGTTTATGTAGTATATTATGAAGTATATGGAAAAAATTTGTGTAAAATGTACGTTTTTAAAAAAGGTAAAAAAATTTAAAAAGTTAAATTTTAAAAACATTTTACAACAGGTCCAAATTTTTTGAGGGGTTTAATAGTTATAGAATACTAGTTTACATAAAATACAATTATAATCTAATTCCAAATATTAAAAATAGAGAATTATTAAGATGACATCCTATTGAATCTTTATTATGGCTACCTGTGTTTAAATTTCATCGTTGTAAGAGGAATAGATTTCTAAGGACAATGCAGACATGCGCGCATGCGCTCACACACTTCGCTTTACGAATATAGATTCAATTATAAATAAAACATATGTCAGTCATAAATAAAACCGCAGAACGTTTCTGGGACCTTTCTCCAAACTGAGACAGTCCTCCCGTTGGTGTGGTGTGGAGAGGGGTGGGGGTGTCAGCTCAGGTGTTGTCCTCGTCATCTGGCCGCAGTTCAAAATTACGTGGTCCGTCCCAAAATAGTCCTAGTGTTGCTTTAAACGGGACGTTAATATAACTAAACTAAACTAAACCTGACAAAAAATTAAAAATAACTTTAAAAAATAATAATGTATATATGATTTTTTTTATTAATATAAGGATAAATAATGGAAAAAGAGAAATTTAAATATATATGTAGCGTTTGTAGAAAAAGCATATTTCAAACGTAAATGTTGGCATTTATTTACGAAAGTCAGGACTGTTCTAGAGAAAAAATTGCTACAGTTTTTCATTTTTCTTTGTAACATTACATGCGTAACATATCTTAGAGTGTAACTAACTATTATCTAAGAATTATATTCAAAAATAAAAAAAAATTGTGTGTAATGTATGTATGCAATTATCTATGAAATTTTGTTCAACAATATTTACATTAAACAATCATAAATCCACTTCTAGAGCATTTAACATCAAATCCGTAGTTCATTACATTCTGCATAGCATAAAGAGCACTAATTACAAATTTCATTAAGGTATCTTGATTTTTTTTTTTTTTTTTTTTTTTGAGATATGACGATACTCGTATAGTGGAATTATGAAAAAAATAAACAAATAAATCGTTCTTCAGAAAACATATTTAAAGTTTTTCAATGCTTATAAATAAGCATCACTTGCATGTCAATGATTCTTTATAATTTGGCTTCTAATTGATGTAGAGACAAATTAAAGATATCACAGGAAACAGAAGAAAAAATACCTATTTTTTTAAAATTGCAAAAGAATAAAAATGCGAATTTTCATCCGAATTCATATTTTCAATCTAGTCGGATATCTTCAATTATGTTTTGTACTTTTTTTTATTTGCTCCGGACACGTATGGTCACTGAACTTAAGAAACGTAATCATCTTTAAATCATTATATTTGTTAAAAATATTTTGCAGCCAGCTTCCTTGTATCTTTCCGCCTTCCCCATTTTAGAACGAGTCATTCGTTATATAAAGCTTTGCTATTCTTAGCATAATGAATGGTTGTATAACTTTGTTTTTTTATACCGTTACGCAACGAGTGGTATATATCTTCCTTTTCCCTTCCACTTCAGAATGTTTTGAAAAGCTTCAATGCCATTCTGACGGAAGTTAAAAGAGAAAACGCGTGGCAAATGAGAGAGAAAAAAAAAAAATTCTGTCGGCTTTTAAAATGCGTACATCAAATATTTTTTTCTTTTTTCTTTTTTAGGACGAAGTAACATGTTAGCATCCGAATGTTTAATATAAAATTATAATTTTAATTAACGCTACCGCCTTTGGCGACAAAATATTTGTCAAAGGTATCGGTTTCTTAATTGTTTAACAAATAATATTGAATGCGTTTGTTTAAAATTTCACGATATATGGTATGATTAAATCAGCGGGAATGGTCTCCCCAAAACTTTCTCGCAACTCTAATAAAGTTGTCATGCCAGAGACTCCTTGCATGACACTGCAGTGCAATAGTTATGAAACATTCACTTTTGGCGTGAATTTAGCATTTTTACTGAATCGATCTCGTGATCCTTGGCGAGTTTTTTGGCGATTAATCCTAGTATGCGGTTAATAATATTTCAAAAATCGAATTTGTAATTTAGACACTTTTATTCTCAATCGATTGGAACAACGATTTGACACAAAACTGCACTTGCGATCACAAAAACTCATGCCTAATTTGACATATTAAAATCATCGCGTTTAAATATTTCTGAAAGTACAGACCGACAGACAGTCATTCCTTTGTTGGTTTTGCCTCAAACTTTGATAGATGTCTACGCTACAGATTTAAATCTGTGTACCAAATTTTATCTATATAGCTCTCTGCGTTTTATGGCTACCGTGTGAAATCATATTCAAATAGACTGATATATGGATTTCCACTGAATAGGTTTTACTCTATATTTCATATGATGATGATGATGATGTCGTGTCCTCGTTACCATGGAAAGAAGGTGCAGTAGCTTCTGAGGGTAAAGACCCCTAACCACCCGAGAGCAGAAGTTTGACTTCTAGCTCATATGAAGATGACACACATTTGCTGGCACAACCCCTTTTTACAAGGGGGCACATTCACACGTAGAACACAGATGAAGTACAACCATGCCCAAACCGGAATTCGAACCCGGGACTCCCATATCACGGAGAAGATGCTCTACCCCTATGCCAAGACGCCGGCAATATTTCACATAAATCTGGAAATTTGGTGTGAAGACCGTATATCAAATTTCAATCGTCCAGCTCAGAGAGTTTTTGAGTTATCTTTGTCACAGACAGACGGACATTTTCCAAAAATGTGTTTTCTGATTTCATGGAGGTCTGAAAAGTTGAGAGTTGTCAAAAATTCGAGTTCAAATTTTATGACGATTACAATATTTTCTCTATACAACACACATAGGAGCAAGTAAAAATGAACTTGTTTTCCAAAGAATAAATACATTTCTCGTAAGATTTACAAATTAAACTGAAGTCTCAGACTTGTAATAAAAACTTTTATTGCATGCTCTTTTATTGGTCAAGCTGTAAAACCTGTCCATCTGGTCGGTCTGAAGTCTATGAACCGTGAATGTGACATGCATGACTCAACGGAATTATTTCCTGGCTGACAAAATTTTTTATTAAGACTGAATTTTTCAAGAAGTCATCATCCATATCTCGACTTTCATCAAGATATGAATTAAGAGGAGCGTATTTCAACTAGTTATCTTCAAGTATCAGCTTGTACATTCGAAATATTGTCTTTCCAGGCTATTAACAAGGAATGCATTTATTTAAAACGTCATTTCATATGGTCATTTCTGAAAAATGTGAATTTTATGGAATGAGTCCATTATAAATTATTGAGAGAGCAAATGAAAATGTATGCGTGTTACAAAATAGAAGCGGAAGGTTAGATCTTACGTCTGTTAACAAAACAAAAGTAAAAATAAAAACAAGTTAATTTTAACACTGGGAAAAGCAGGCGATTAAATGGTTTGATGGAACAATGAAATCAGTTTGAATTTTATCTCAACGATAAAATAATTGTCAGATTGGATGTCAAATTAAATTTAACCAATAGGAGTGATCTCTCGTAAAAGTATTATCCCAGAGAATGCCTTACATTGCATTGGCGTCCAATAGTTACGAAATATTCACTTCTGGCGTGAATTTAACATTTTTAATGAATCTATGGTTTGATTCCCAGGAAGAGTTTTGATAATCAATCCTTGTCATATGGGTAAAATGATCGGAAATCGAATTTGGGTTTTAGACGCGTTCTTTCCATGCGATTGAAATATATTGTGGCGGATTGATACGAGCGAGGATAGAACCTGAGACCTTGTGGTTCGCAGCCCAGTAACATGACCATGATATAACAGCAATTGCTCATGCAGCGTAGTTGTTAACTGGCTTATATGCTATTCACCACAGACTCCCCCTCCAGTGAGTCGGAGGAGACGAACGATATGGGTGTTATGTGGTGACGTATTAGCTGTTGATTCTAATGCACCTGTACCCATTTGAGTAGCACCAAGCGTTATAGCGAGCGTGTGTGGTTGCTGTTGCGTCAAGTGAGTCTGACGACTTTGGGTTGCTGTGGGTAGATAGCGCCACAACAGCTGTACGAATGTTGAAGGTTCATCGTCCGAGGTCATTAATGTAAAGGATTGGTATGGGCGAGGATAGAACCTGGGACCTTATGGTTCGCAGCCCAGTAGCATGACCATGATACTAAAGCAATTGCTCGGGTAGCGTAGCTGTTAACTGGCTTATAAGCTTTCACCACAATATGACACAAAATGATACTTGTAGTCACAAAGTCCCATATCACGTTTAAAATATTTAAGTAACTGCGTTTTTGAGTTATCACGTTTACTTGTTTCTGAAAGTACAGATCGACAGACGGTCAGTCCCTTGTTGGGTTGGGCTCAAAAATGGATGGGTGTTTGCACTATATATCTAAATCTGAGTAACGAATTTTATTTGTTTAGTTTTCTCCATTTTATAGTTACCGTGTTAAACTATAATGGAACAGACAGACAGACAAGCTTTCTCAGAATGGATTTAGCTCAAATTTTCAAAGAAATTTACAAATTTGGTGTAAGGTTGTATATCAAATTTCATTCATGTAGCTTAAAGGGTCACAGTCACTGACACATGGACAAATAGATAGACATTTTCCAAAAATCGCCAAAAATTCGATTTCGAATCTTTTGGCGATTACAATATTTTTTCTATCCTTCGTATAAAAGAAATTAAAAAGTTATTAAAAGTAAAAAAAAAAAAAAATCGTACAAAGGTTAAATTGATGTTATTAAAATTATAATTTTTGAGGATCAAGTTAGTGTGAAAATAATTGTTATAAGTTAATAGTTTCCGAACATATAGCTGATTAAAAAAATCCCCTGAGAAATTACATGAATTATAAAATAAATATTTTGTGCTGCGCGCAAGACTTCAGTGATAAAAATTCTATTTTTCTGTTGTCATATTTTTGGAAAAGCATATTTAGTTTCATCACTCACTTCTATTTCAAATTAAAGTTCAAATTTGAGGAGATGACAGAAAATTAGGGTTTAGTTTGGTTTGATGGAGTTTATTGACGCAAGAACCACTTATAATTAAACTGCGCCAAACATACGGTGAGAATTAATCTTATTTTAACCCTTTCTAGGGCCGTGGGAAGTATTCTTCCCACCAAATTTATTTTGTGATATATATGAAATTATGTAGGTTGGCATAAGTTCTGACAAATTTTTTTTGTAAGTCAGAAACTTGGATGCATGCTTCAGTTCTTTATCTCAGACAAAATGATGTGTCTTGATTTGTTACTTAATTATTAATTAACCAAATTAATTAATGAATCAAATTAAATTTATCTAATAAGCTAAATGAATCCCTTTTCTTATTCTAATTTCAAGCCTAAAAATATTTTAACATAATATGACTAAAAAAAATGGCCATTTAAAGGGTTAAAAGCGTTTTTCTAAATTGCGTCTTTTTCCAGGACCTGCCAACTTGTAAAATCTGCTAAAAGTAGTTGCATGGTAAAATACAATCTAAAAGTTAATTAAAAATCAGATCAAAAAGTAAAAGCCAATCAATTTTTACAAAGGTAATAGGACCAGAAAATTAGGGAAATGCATAATACAATGAACATAACAACATACGGCTTCTTAAATAGTATGAATTACCATATGGCTATCACAATCTGAAGCTTAAAAATAATTTGTTGAAGAATTCATTAAGACCAAATTACTCTATAATTCTCACAAAACTAGTAGGCATTTAGTACAGTTATCGTTTAGATTTTTATCAGAGGATCCACTGTTTTTTTAAATGAAATATATCTAACGCTAGAAACAGTTTAAGATCAATTGTTTTGTCTGGCTTGAATTAATATTCATTTAGTTAAGCAACCACTTCTGATATGGAAATTCCTTCTTCATTTGTATGTAAACTGCAAAAAGTAATGTGGAATTGTGTTTTACACAAGGTATCAACTCTAAATTTATTCCGATATTTTATTCTAATTTCGTTAGAAGAGTTACTTTTAATTGTAAAAAATACTCCAAATGATGAAAAAGTTATATTTAAAAACTATATTATAATTTGAATCGATAGATGTACTTTGGGAAAGATTACAAAATCTACATCTTTAATTCAGTCATCTGATCCTATTTAGTCACATTTTGTAAAATACTCTCGACGTTCTGATATTTCAAACATAAAAGGCTCCACTCTTTTGCCAAATTATGGAGCTTTGAATTTTATTATTCAATGCCAATCAATGACTGCCTCGAGGAAAAGACATGCATTGATTGGTGGATCTCTTTTGAGTTGTTTATTGCAATAATCTAAATTCCATTATGGTCGGAAAAATATACTTTTTTTTTTACTTTTAATATTTTACTAAGTATAATTAATAAGATAAAGAAATTGTGTAGAAAGTTTGTCTTTATAATTTTTTTCAAAAATATGTCTATTTCAGTTGCAGTTAATTAATTTAATCTTTTTACTTTAAAATGTTACCATATAAAAAATTGTATAAAAATTTACACTCCAAAAACTATTATTGTTTCAACAAAATAAAATATAATTCTTTATGTTATTTAGAGTATTTTTACAACTGGAAACATATACCAGTCTCTAATGATATAGAAATAAGTTACTGGGAGAGGATATCCTTAGAGGATATCCTGTCCAAAAAAAAAAAAAAAAAAAATAGTTATTTAAAAACCAAACATAAAGAAAATTTCTCAAGAAATGTCAGTTCTTCCAAATGATAATTTTAAGTTTTTAAGTAAAAAAGGTTTTTCTTATTCATCTTAAAATTTCATTCCCCACCCCCTAAAACCCTCTCCTCTGCATTTGACGATTATGAACGGTCCACAGATAAGCATTTGAAAATTCTGAAGAAGATTAAAAAAAAAAAAAAATTGTGATATGCGTAAAAACAACAAACTAAACTCATTTTAATAAATAAATAAAATAAAATTGACTAATGACTTTATTAAGAAAAAAAATGTGCATTTTTCAACTCAATTTTTAATTGTTAAATTACATTTAAATACTGGACAAAAACTTGAGAGATTCTTTCAACCATCGAATCATATGATATCTTAAAATATTTTTGACATATCGTAAATGATTTTATGCATTTTACATTCATAATTTTAACAAGTCTCTAAACGCATAATAACATCATCATTACATAAATATTTTTTTTTCGTTTATCTTAAAATACTTCGCTAATATTTCTTCTTAATCTTTAAATTTCGAACAATTAATTTTCAAAAACAGTGATGTATTAACTTTTTCTGGCATGCCTGATAAATTTCTTTCTTCTTATTTATAAAGTAAATACAAAAGTGTTAATAATCGATGCATTCTTTAAAAAATTTTCTTTCTAGCGTGCATTTTAATCAGAAAAAGACACGCTAGAAAAGACGAAAACTAATTTATCGGTTGTTGAAAAGGATTTTTTATCTTTTATTTTGTGAATTAAATGAAAATATTCATATTCTTGTCTCGTAAATCTTGATTCACTTGTTTTTGTTGAAATAAAAATAAAACCTTTAATTTATTTCATATCTTTCCCTCAAATAAGTTTAATTCACAATTCGTTGAATTCGTTTGTTCACTGAAGTAAAAAATTGTTAATGTTTTATTTTCAAAGCATGAAAATTTTTATGGTTTGTTGAATAAACTAAGAAATCACATTTTGTAATAAAATAAGGAGCTAAATATTTGTTTTGAAAAAAAAATTGCCTGATGAAATGTTTATAATTACTTTTTAGGAGAATTAGATTCGTATCTGAATCATGATTTCGTTTGGAATCGTCATCAATATTTATATAAAAATAAAATTTATTCGCCAAGCGAAAGAATTTGTAGGATCAATTATTTAGCGACATTTTGAAATTAAACTAAGTTGTTGAAACAGCGAAGAAAACAAATTCGATTAATGATAAAACTCTTGCTGGAGATTGTTGAAAAAAAAATCAAAAAATTTTATTTCAAAATTATGAAAGAAAATTATGATGTCATACGGTGCTAAATAAAAAAGATTGAATTCAAGTTTATTAAAGGAACCGTTACTGAACTTGCTTTGGATGCAATTTTTATTTTTAACAGAACTTCTTCATTCAATGAATTAATAATTTATAAACAAAGCTAATAAACAGAATTCTATAAAAAAAGTAACTTTTATATACTTTTGGGTAACGCATTATTAATTAAAAACTTTGTAAAAATAAAGAATCAATTGCTATGATTAATTATCTATACTTATAAAAGAAAGTGTTTATGTGTGTGTGCCTGAAATGTTTAGACAAATTTACCACACTTTTAGTCGAGACATTTATCACACATGTAGTCAAAATGGTGACTCAATGTGCTTGAAATCCAAATAGTACAATTTTGGATCCAAATAGTAGATTTTTTTTTTTCGTTTAATACTAGGAGCTTCGGCTGCCAATTTGTTCTCTAAAATTATTTATATCTGTAATATCGTTTCTAATAATTGTAGAAAAAAAAAATTTCAATGTACCAACATAAAGAACAAACCGACCTTCTAAAAAAAATTGTTATGTGTCTCAAATACAATTTATTGAAGTTAGCGGAATTTTTATAAAATAGTCTTTTTCCGAATATTTAAAAATTAAAATTCTTGTATCTGTCATTCTAATTTCGTAAATTTTCAAATTTTTTGAGATAATTACTTGTATATTTGTCAGTGATTCCCCCCCCCCTCCCCCACACTGTTCCATGGCAGACCGGATTCGCTGGGAACAGTAATATTTCCTGACTGATTTGGCACGGAGACAAATTAGAAAACCAAAGACTATTAAAATTTTTATTTTCAAATAATTTAAATTCTGCTGGCGTTGTTTGCAGGAAATGTTTTAGTTACACTGTATCTCTTTTATTTTATAACCTATCTTCATGTCAGGCATAGCATATCTTCATTTCAGTTAATTGTTTTGACTTATATTGTCTGTGATTTGATTCGATAATTTTGTCACAAAATAAAAAAAAGTGCGGAATCTATTTTTTTTATATTGCTTCCATATTTTTATTTCATTTTACTATCCTTTTGATTTCGCTGACATTCATAATGTCATGACTAGCACAGTACGAGTTTTACTAGAATTTATAAAAAAATACAGCACCAATGCAAATAATGACATGATAGCACGAAAAAATTCATAACTTTTAGCGTTCATTCTGCATATGCTATTTTATCTATCAGATGTAATGGCTCCCAAAAGTATTTGAAACTTCAATCATTTATAGAGAAAGCTCAGTGGTGATTTAAAAATAACTTCAATACACATAAAAAACAGCAAGGATTGACTGTTGCAACTCAATAAACCAACAGTTTTTAATGATACAAAAAGCAGTTGACCTGTTTGAACGAAATATTGGAGCAGAAATACCAAAATAATAAGATAAACGTGATAAGGTTGTTTTTTAACAAGACAACGGTCGCCCACATTTTGCCACATCGGTAAATGAAACTTTAGGATAGTTCGCTCGCATTTGTTCCTCACTCGTTATGTTTCCCAGATATTGCTCCTTCGAACTACTATTTGTTTCGTTCAATGTAGAATATCTTTCCTGAAGAGAGGCTCGATTCTCAATCATATATCAGATAATTTGATTTCATCTAAACAAGTATTTTCTTCTCGGAATTCGTTTGTTGTTCAGAAGATAGACAAATATTGTAATTTTTGACAGGAAATACTGTAAATTCGTTGAGTAAAACTATCTTTAATTTTTATAACAAACTAGGTGTTTTTTTTTTTTTTTACTTAAAAGAGGACGGTGTCATATTTTTCCACCTAATACAAAAAATGATCCTGAAAAATTGAATATTTTTCATTTGAAATATAAAACATTATTTCTAAATGTTGTTAAATTATTAAAGCTCTTTGACAGTTTGCAGTGTAATAAAGTACTTTACACTGAAAAACAAAAATCTTGTATATTTTCTTTCGTCTGGCGAAGCTAATGTAATGGAATCAAAAATTCATTGTCCAAGCAATGAAGTCCAAGTCCTGAGTAGAATTATCGTCGAGTGCTGCAAAAATTCCTACAGACTTTTAAAAAAATGCACATTAATTTCACAGAAACTTTATGACAGGTACTAAGATTAGTTGGATTACACAAGTCTTCCGCCAGACGAAAAATTTTTGTTGTTGCTGTTAGAGCAAAGAACAAAAATTCATTTTTTTCCTTCCCGATATCAATGATAAATAAGGGCATTTAATAAGCCTATTTCTCTTAGGTGCCATGCCCGGTTTACACACGAGAAAGAAATCTAACATTATTACCTTGGATGACACATAATAGTGAGAAAGGGGAAAATATATGAGATGTGCATAATCCCAAGTATTTCGTTGGAACATTGAAGAATAGAATTTGGCGAACAGATTTATCAATAAATGATACTATTAATGGCATGTCAGGGATTAATCGCCAAATAACCCGCCAAGGATGGCAAGATAGATTCAATAAAAATGCTAAATTCACGACAAAGGTTAATGTTTTGTAACTATTGTACGCCAGTGTCATGCAAGACGTTCTCTGGCACGACAGTTTTATTATAGAGTATGCGAGAAAGTTTTAGAAATATCAGAATAAAATAATTTGGTGCTTTTTGATGGCGCAATGGATAATTCTATTTATTTAAATATTTAGTCGATAATTAAAAAGAATTTAAGATTTTCAGAGCAGAATTTGCCATTTTTAAGTTAACACCAAAATCTGACAAGATTCAAGATTTTAACAAGATTCAATATTTGCTTCTGGTATTTCTATAAGAGTCGGACAGTTTTAGAATCAATACTTTAATTATTTAAGGTATCCAACGAGGTTGAAAACTAGAATTTGGGTGAAAATTCATATTCTTATTTTTTAGCTAATAGCTAAAAAAAAGGCACGTTTTTGTTTTACAGTGATATCTTTATTTTGTCTCTACGTCAATTAGAAGCCAAATTATAACAAATCATTGACATATAAGTTTAACATAAGTTAACATAAGTGACATATAAGTTTAAAAACTTTAAATGCATTTTCTAAGAATGAGTTTTTTTATTTCTTCACGAGCTTCTTCGAGTATTGACATATCCCAAAAAATAATCAAGATATATTAATGAAATTTATAATTTGTTCTCGTTATGTTATGTAGAATGTAATGAATTATGGATCTGATGTTGAATGCTCTAGAAGTGGATTTATGATTGTTTAGTGTAAATATTATTGAAAAAAAATTGCACGATTTCATCGAAAATTTCCTAAATTATACACTAAATATTTATTTTTGAATATAATTCTTAAATAATAGTCTGCTACACTCTAAGATATGTTACGTATATAATGTTACAAAGAAAAACGAGAAACTGTAACATTTTTCTTTTTTTTATCTAGAGCAATTCTAGTTTTTGTAAATAAATATTAAATTTTACATCCAAATATGCTTTTTCTGCCAAAGCTATATATATATGTATTTAAATAATTTAACTTTTATTCATCATTTTATCCTTATATTAATAAAAAAACATCATATAAATATTAATTTTTTTTCGAAAATTCTCCTCTAAATCTAATTGGATTCCTTAAATTGAATTTAGTAGAACAAAGTAAAAGAGAGTTGTAACATAAAGAATAAACGCTACATATAAAAGAAAAATGAATTAAAAGTGTTATTGATTGCAGAATGGAGAGGAATATTGAAACAAAAATCATAACGAAACTAGTGATTTCCATGCCCTGAAGTGAAATAGCTGTTGAGAAAATCAAAGGACATATTGTAAAGTTTTATTTTTTAAGAAATAACAATATTTATTGGGTTTCAATAATTTTTCTTTACCTTCTGAAGGTTTTTGAAAGCAATTTTAGAGATTTCTTTGATAGGCGATTTCTAAAAAAAAAATTTAACCACTCATTCAATATAGTATAGTTTTGGTCTGTACTATTTTGCACTATATAAGCGGAAATAATTTACAAAATCTTTCTGTCAAATTCTCTCATAGAAATATAATTGTGGACTTTCGGTAAAGCCTTGAAAGATTTGCATGGCATAGAAGCAATAGTTACGAAATGTTACATTAGCGTGAATTTAGCAATTTTATCGAATCTAGCTTTTTACTTTTCTTTAACTTTCTTTCAACTTTAAAAATCCATTTTTTTTCACAGTAGGTCCTTAATATATGTTTAAACTCATTTCAATGAGAAAAACCATATTACACTAATTATTAATTAATTAAATAATATTTAAAGAGCTAATTAGCCTATTTTTTGAAACATGATATCTTAAATTCTAATTTGTACAGACACACAATTCTAGTAGGAAATTATGCCTAATATTAGTCTTCATGTTGTCTGCCTCAATCAAGTTATAAAAATATATAATTTAAAATAATATATTCATATTACCTTAAACCTAAAAACCGGCTACTCCGACCCGCCCTAAGGCCCACAGAAAAATCTGAATGACCGGACCGCCGCAATAGCAACACTGGCGGGAACTGTGGTTGAATCCTAAGGGACATCACCGGCCAACGTACAATCCTTCTCTTGAGAAATGCGTCTCGCCATCGGTGGGAGAAGCGGACTCCCACCTTTTTCTGTACCCCCCAGGCGAGAACCAACCACCATGCTGGAAGCATCTCATTCTCAATAACAAAGTGTCTCCGGGAGAGAATTATATTCATATTGAAATGATATATTTAAAATATTAGATTCTCCAAATATTAAATTTTTTTATAATAAAGAATGGTTAAAAATGCATAGACTATTTTCGCAAAATATTTTACATTTTAAATTCTTTTTATGTAAAATTCAATTTTGTCATAGACAAATCTTAAAGTGTGCTTTAGATTTGAAATAATAAAAATAATGACATTATTAAGACTAACCACATCATTTTTGTGGGACTTTGTTGTGGATTTAACCTCTCGTTCATATCTCAAAGCATAAACAAACGATCAAACAAAAAGTATACTTATGATATATTTTATTTAAATTGTTGTGGGCAATCAACATTATTTAGTCTCGTTATAATTAAAGAAGAACGATTTCTAACAAAACTTATACATGGTACCTTAAAAATTGAGTTTACTGAATGTTGTCATGAAAAAGAAGGGGGAAAAAAAAAGAGTCATTTTCAAATTAGTAAAAAAAAAAAAAAAAGAATGAGCATATTTTTGTCATTTAATTTTCAACAAAAATAATTGTACGGATGTACGAGTGAGTGATTTGTTTTTTACGCAAATGAGTACATTTGATAAATTAAATATTATTATTAATTGATAATTTGTGCTTTCATGAAGCAGTTCATATTCATAGAATGTGTCATTAAGTTTGTCCTTGAAGGAATTAATCGTAAAACTGAGCTCTAAAATTTGACTTGAGAAGCTTGGTAATCCTACACAGTATTCCAAATGGGTTCCGAAACGTTGGCATTGATAATTAATTATCTTTGAATTTCGGTACCAGGTGTAATTTTTTTTTTTTTTAAATTTTCAATGAAAACGTTTTTTTTTTTTTTTTTTTTTTTTTAAGGAAGGAAATGTGTCATTCTACTTTTTCGTCTGTCTCGCGAACGAGGTTTTAGTTTGATTATTTTATTCCATGATCTCTCTACACTTTTAATGGTTTTATCCTATAGGTCAAAGATCACCGACCTAATCTTTAATTCTTATTATAATGCCGTAAAATAAATTGAAATAATTAGATATATTTTGAAAGAAGGTTTTCTTTTGAATAGTTATAAAGGCTGAGAAAGTTATCAGTTTTTTGAACCATAACTTTTTGCTTAATTCAACGTATTGCAGAATAATGTCACCAAATGGATTAAAAAATTAAACATATTCTGAAAGAAAGGTGCTTTTGTTTTTGAATGCTGGTAAAGATTAAAACAGTTATTGCTTTTGAAGTTATTATTATCTGCTTGAACCATAGATTTTTTTTTAAAGTTGTTTAATGGATTAACAATTATCCTTTACAGACTATGATTTCCTTATTTGTAAATCAGAATTTTCGAGATTTAAAGAATGTCTCATTATAATTTCTTAATCAAATTTTTAAAAAACTTTTTCCATTGGAGTGCATTTTCTTTTTCTTTTCTTTAACCTTTCCCCTTCATTATCATGTGAGAACATGATGTTGTTTGGGTTAGGGGGTTTTGAAGTTTGAAATCGCGTAGACAATGAATATTGAAGCTGGAAATCGCGTAGGCAATGAATAAAGCATAAATGGCAATTTCCATCATCATCTTTTAATCGCATATATTTTTTACCTGCTTTCACCAGTATTGCTTTATTATTACGATGCTTCTTTGATAGCAGATGCGTTTTTAAAAGGTTGACGTAGAACTATGTCATCATAGCTGTTATTTCATCTGAAAATCTGTCGAGCTCCAAAACTTTGTTTGCCAGATAGAAAAATTGAAAATGAAAGTTTTAAAACA
This sequence comes from Argiope bruennichi, assembly GCF_947563725.1. Classification (NCBI taxonomy): domain Eukaryota; kingdom Metazoa; phylum Arthropoda; class Arachnida; order Araneae; family Araneidae; genus Argiope; species Argiope bruennichi. The sequence goes on along the minus strand of NC_079160.1, from coordinate 84,226,301 downwards.
TCATCATTATATATATATATATAGAGAGAGGGGGGGGATAGAGACCGATAGAGAAGTTTCGTGATTGTTTCAAACCGGTTTAAACTGGTTAATGACTTAAATTAATTAAGGCAAATAATAACTTAAAAAATAATAATGTTCTCACTTGATAACTTGAAATTTGCGATCGTAGAATTCATTTTAATTTAAACGTAGTTTCATAATACAGCGGAAAATATATAGCATTTTTTTTTATTTGTGCAGAGAAATGGTTCAATGTATATTTATAATCAAAAATTAAACATACTCAATAAGATTTAATCAGTAAAGAATAGGGGGGGAAAATCCAAGTAGTTTGACAAAAATTAATGCAATTTCTAATCAGTAGTGAAAAGTAAAAAAGAACTTTATTTTGAATAGTTTGGGGAAATTTAATGACATTTCTGATCGAAGATGACAATGAGGGTTAATAAATGATGAACAGAGAATTTTTTTATTTTTATTATAATAGCTTGAATAAATTTAAAGAAATTTCTCAATCCAGATGGATTTCCACTATTAATATTTTTTTAAAAATCACGTTTACAGAATATATTAAGAAAGCTCTCGAGATCACATTTAGATGGAGATTCCTAATTTTTAAGATGTCCTGTTCTAAAACAGACTGGAACAAAACCAACGTTTTGCTTATAGCCGAGAAAAATGTTGCCTTTTTCGCTTACTTTGGGAGTGCTGCTAATACATAATATAGGCTCTATTATTTTTTGGAGCAACATTTTTTTCATTACAATTTTCCAACTCCAAAGCATGTTTCATACAATTTTTTTCTTCTTTTTTAATCTCAGATATTACTTAAGTTTTTAAAAATTTCAGCGTATTTTTGAGTTTTTGATTCATACATTTACTTGTTTCTAAATAAATAATTTCTCAATAGATTGCAACAATTTAATTCTTAAAAAATAATTCTAAAAAAACCAATTAGGGAAATTTTTAAACGCAAATATATAAAATTCCATAAGTTTTATTGAAGTTTCAATTCAGGTATACATTGTTTTACATTATGAATATTTATTCATTCTAAAAAAGAACTATTTTTACTACACTGAACTTAAAGCTTATTCATATGTGATGTAGTATTTCATAAGCCATATAAGAAATTTCTAATCCAAATGAACTTGAAATAGTTTTATATTATCTAACGGTTACGCTTCGCTGCCATCTGGATCGTCAAGTTCGTTGACTCAGCGGCACAATTCAAACAGTTTCTTTTTTTACGGCTACAGAACAGTAAATAAAATTACAAAAACAACGCTTGCAAAAACTATTACAATTCTCCATCTTTAAAATCCCTACCTATTAAAACAAACAAAAAACCGAACCTTACATCGCTCAAGAAACGATAATAAAAGCTACCATATGGAGCATCGCACCCGATAGATAGACACAAATTTATTTATCTCTCTCCATATGATTCCAAGTCTATTTTTGTGCCAGTGGCATTTTGACAAGAGGCGACTCCAACACTTAACAGAAAAGAGCCACTCACCTTTTCAAGGTAGAACTAATGAAGATTTTCGGCGGGGATTCCAATTCGGTGATGCTGTGCACTGTAAGCAACACTCAAGGACCCACGCGGAAGGCGCTGTTGATCGTTTCCGATTGAAATTCGCCGAAGGCGGAATGTTGGGGGAGGGAAGTGAAAGTGTGGGAGGAGATTTACTGTTCACTTGGTCGGAAGGAGAGAAATGGATAACGTGTCGCCATCTATCGTGCGTTGATTAAAATATAAATACAATGCATCGTAAAGAAGGCACTATTGAAGATTAAAAAATTCTGCACTGATCAATGTTCTGTATAGAAAGTTCATAAAACTTAGGCTCATATTGGATGGTTTCTAATGTATTTATGTGTGACTAAATGATATAGCCAGTAGGTGAACCGGCACTATATTGCCTAACAGGGCTTTAACTATCACTACAGTAGTGGAGTGGCTCGCGAGTTTAAAATGAGAAATGCTAAAACTATTTTTAAAAATTTAAAAATGGAAATTAGTTAACAATATTAACATCTTTATTTGTCAGCTGAATTTTTTAAATCTAATTTTAAAAAATAAAATTTATTTATAATTGAATAGAAAAAAACTGTAAAATCAAAGCCAAAACATTAGTTTTGATAACATAATTATTGGGTTCGCTTCCTTAACAATCGTAAACAGAAATCTTTGTTACCCAAATGTAGAAGCAAACCATGTGTACTGAATAATATAAGCGGGGTTTCTGGCATCAATTATAATGTAAGACGCCAAATATTTCGAATATCATTTTCTCTTTAACTTAACAGAATTAAACAAGAATAAATAAGATTCTATATTATGGCACACTTCAAATATCCTAAAATTTCTCATCCAATTTAAGTTTATAAAGTTGCTTTAATTATTAAGGAAGTGATCAGCTCTAACGAAAAAAATGGTGGAAGTTATGAAGAAAACAATATGGAGAATAGTCTCATATTTCAAGATTCTAGTTATGTATCTGTTTCCGCATTACATCAGTACAAGAACATTTTAAACGAGCGAATCTGATATGAACCATTTTTCGTGTAAACGATGAATTTTTGATTGAATTGAGGCTTTGGATCAACGATATTTTGGTGTCGAAGCTGGGACTGCAATCAGGTCATTTGTGGCTCTTCCGTGGTATAAACAAAAATACTTTGACATGTCTTAGAACATCCTTTAACGTTGACAAGAAACTAATAAAGACAGAACTGATAATTTTCGGCGATGGTCATTTGAACAATACAGACCATGAGCGGGAACTTTGATATCTAAACCTCCACATCGTACCAAGTGAATTACTTGACTGATGATAAAACGTTTAATGTATGTAAAGACAAAATGCATGATGAATTTCACCTGACCCCCTTTCCTCCACGGATTCTCTTTCCTTTGACTGATGTATTCAAAATTCGATGTATATTTTGGAGGTTAGATTACTCCCAAAATTTCATATATCCAGTTGTTGTGTTTTTCAGTTATTGTGTTCACATACATATAAATGGAAGCTTGTTTATGGATTTAATCCATACTTTCACACACATTTATAATATTGATAGAATTTCATCCATAAATTTCGTTGAATGTTCTCCCCCCCCCTTTTTTTTTTTTGATAACTGCGTTCTCATGCAAACAGGGAATTTTTGGAAGACGATTTTTGTTCAAAATATGATATAAAATGCCCAACATACCAAATTTTATTCGCCTAGAACGTTTCATCTTTGATTTTTCATATACAAAATATAAAGGAAGTATTGAATCAACAATAAAAGCCAAAAAATTGAAAAAAAAAAAAAAAAACCTTCGAGATTTTGATGATTTTCTAGGCTTCAGACCTCCTTAAGATGGAAAAATACATTTTTGGCAACGTCTGTCTGTCTGCGAACACAATAACAAAACCCCTTTGAGTTACATGACTAAAACTTGGTATACGGAATTACAATTAAATCGCAGATTTCTCTCAAATTGTAAACTCCAATCTGAACTTCATTCAGAGTATTCTGGTATATATTGTATCTGGTTGTTCGAGCACAAGAACTCGATAATTACAAAAAGCAAAGAGCAAGATAGATGAAATTTGGTATGCAGGCTGAAGTCTTTTATTAGAGATTATATGAGGAGGTTTCGGAGAGACCACATCTGCTGGTTTTATTATATTTTACACAACAATACAAAGGTAAAAATTGTTTTTTTTTTCCGAATTCAAGATCTAAAACACGGTTCAAAGTATCGAGGTCAACATTTCCGATGCTTGCAATTCTTTCTCATTTATAATTCGTATATAAAAATTAAAAAAAGATGTGAAAAATTAAAAAGAAGAATTACTTGTAAATTTTAAACAAAAATAATTAAATAAAGATGCTTTTATATCAATTTTAGGCATTCATGGCGCAGATTTTAATAAGAGTTTGTTTGGTATGGGGTTGGGCGATTTTATTTGGGGTATTTATCAAAAGAGAAACTATTCTAATGGCAGTTTGAAGTGGTTGCTTACAGAGAAACTACTTAGTAACGTTCATTTCTGATGTAATTAGTTTTCTTTAAATTTTATTTCTTTTTATTTAGATTTTTCAGTAAACTAACAAGAAATAGTTATTATTTTAAAAATAATTCTTACGTAAAAATAATTTATTAGTACTAATAAATTTATTTTCTACTTATACATTTTAAAATGGCTTAATGGTTTTAATTTGAGTCTTCGACTGTTAAATTTTTGAGCTAAATGTAACAAAATATTAGAAAATGAAGCTAATAAAGCTAATAATTTTACTGTGCATGAACAGGTTGACTGGTGATTAATAACTGTGATGATTAACTGAATGCTAGAAAAAAAAACTATACGAATTCAAACGAAGAATTTGTTAATCGCTAAAAATTACATTAAATTTAGTGGGTTTGTATCCTTTTTTGATATCCATTGATATATGCAAATTATAAAATGAATGTCGACAATTTGAATGCATATAAGTTTTTCATTTTATTCTAAGATGAATAAATAAGAACAAAAAAAGCGATGATTAAATTTCAAGTTATTTTATCTGAAATTAACTAAAAAATTTTTAATGAAAGGTATTCAGTAAGCAATGATCTAAATTTCTACAAAACATTCATAGGATTATATCGCTGATGCTTTACAGGCTTCATTAAATATAATAATTAAGAATGTTATTGATGCTTATTTATTTTTGAACTGGCGTCCTGGCATTGAGGTAGCGCGTCTTCCACATGACCTCGGCTTCCTGGGTTCGAGTCCCGGTTCGGGCATGATTGTTCTTCATCTGTTCTATGTGTGAGATGTGTGAATGTGCCCCCCCTGTAAAAAGGGGTTGTGCAAGCGAATGTGATGCGTGAGTAGCTAAGACGTACTCTTGGTCCTAGTTGGCGCTACTAAAACAAGAGACGCTCCCTTGGCTTAAATTCGCTGAATTTGTCAGCGACCTTGTTCATGGCAAGTGCCATTAGAAACAACAGCAATTTATTTTTGAAAATTTAATTGTTAGAAGTTTACTTTCCAATTATTAGTTTTGTTTTTCTGTGGTAAAATTAATCAAAAGAAGACAAGAAGTATACATTTTCACATGCATATTAAAACTCTAATAAATAAATAAATAAAAACATTAACGCCAGTTTTAGATGCGCCACATTATTTTACCAAACTATATAGAAATAACATGTTTTATTCCATTCTTTATTAATCATTATTCAAACTATTGCTTATTGTGCATAATAACGATACAACACTGCAATTGTTTCGTTCTAAAATTTGCAAATATAATTTATCTTTTATATTTAATTTTAAATTTAATAGTGATATATTCTGAAATGAACTTAAAATGCCATTTTATCCTATTATTGTAATATCATCGTATTTTTGAGGAAGAATTGAGATACATATTTCACAAAACGATATTTAAAAAAATAATCAGTCTTATTCCATTAGTTGCTGAATTTGTATTCAGAGCTCATTTTGCATAATTATAGAGTATTTTGTTTATTTGATTGCGAAATATTGTAAATACGATTCATCTTTTCTATTAATATTTAAATTGTTTTTATTTAAAACGTAATGTATTTTAAAATCAACTTAAAATTCTGTCTGGTTTTATATGAATTAATATCATCTGGTTAAATATAAATTAAATTTTGCAAATATATTTCATTTCATAACAAATTTCCTTTCAAATCAAACTGGTTTTCTTTTTATCTTGGAAAGTGACAATGTTATTTACACTGAGTTGAAATGACTTATTTACGCTTTCTTCTTTTTATTTACAGATAAGAAAAGGTTCGCATATTTATCAAAAGCGAAACTTTACAAACAATCAGTTGTGTTTATCTAATCGTGAGCATATTTTGAATAAAAGATATTCTGTTCATTGGCACTCTTAGAGAACTAAAAGGAATTTTATCCAGAATGGGATTTTATTTGTACTTCTGAAACTTGTAGGACTGAAAAAATTAAAAGAAATTAAAGAAAAGGATGCATAGGAAATGATAAATAAAAAAATATTCAGATTACATTATTTTATGCTTATATACAATCGATTCCTCTCGTATCTAAAATCCCTGCATATCGAATTTTTCAGGAATCTGGCATTTCCATGAGAAATCGAATAAAATTTATATTCATCTAGCGGAACTTTTCTTATAAAAACTTTATTTATATCTACTGCTGTCAAGAAACAACCCTGAATTTTTCTCATAAATAAGAATATAAATTAAATAAAAAAAAAAAACCAGCTGTTCCCCGATTCTTACGACAACAGAAATTCAAGGAATATAAAAATCTTATTTATAAAAAATTAAATAAAATGACATTTACCGGTGAGAAACATGTTATTATTCACTTCTTTTTACTAAACTATGTCTTGAGATTTTTACTTCAAATTAATTTTTAAATTTCTTACATAGAAAGTCACTCTTAACAAAAATTTTAACTTTAAAAGAGAAGTTCAAACAAATAAGGGAGATAGAAAGTAAAGTAAAGAATATACCGAAAGAATAATAAATTTTAAATTTTTATTTTCTCGACAATTCAGAATTTAATTTTATTTTATGTATAAAAGAATATATTTTAGTGCATATTTAGCAACTTAGTATTCATGTTCGAAATTGTTTTAAACCTAATTTCTTTGTTGGTTCGCTTTTTAGTCTTCCTTTAACTCTAAAAAAAAACTGTTTATTTGCTTTTAGTAAGAAAACGATGAAAAATTTATTATATGCATTTTAGAAACAGAATTTTCTGTGATTATTTTTTGTGTATTGAATTTTTATAGTTCATTTTCCACAAATCTATTTTTTCTTCGGGATCCTTTAAGTGTGAAATGAAAAAGTTCGATAGTAACTACAGAATATAACAAAACTCTTCATTACATAATAAAGCAAAAATATATAAATAAATAAAACCTTATGCATTAACGACTTAATAAAAAAAAGAGATTTTTTGACATACCTTTATCAGAAATGCTTTCACGCATGGAAGTCAGAATTCGATACCACTACATTTATGAAACATCGATGTAATCAGAAAAATGGAAGAGTCTGTCTTAAATTCCAAAATTTCTGTTGAGTAAGATGCTCGAATCAAATAAATATCGAATATTTGAGTCGACTCAGGACCTGTTTCTTCAGAATAGAATCATAATATTTTGAGATCGTTAAAAGAAAAAATCTTTGCGTAGTGCATGATGGATGCATTTTAACGATGAAATGTTTTCTTTGAGAAACTATCTGAAGCAATAATTTTACCTAGATTTAATTTCATTTAACCAAATTAAACTTTCACGATACATATTAAGAACAATATTTCTTTCGGCATATTATCGTTTGGTATTTGATCGATAGATGGAAATGAAGTGCATAAACAAGTAAACACACAAATCAAAACCGTCACGTGGTGGCTGCCATGGTAACATGAAGCTGTTGCGTGACTTTTTTCAGTTACCAATGTTTATTTATTTTTTTAAATGCAATCGAGCGACTAAAAATTCTTAATTTTTTTTTAATTTTATTATTTAGTGTATCTTGGACGTTAAAGAGAGAAATTCCGTATTAATAACTGAATTTATCGGACCACGATTTCAAAGCATGGAAACAATGCTCAACATCCCTTGTGTCAGCAAATCAATAACAATGGATTTAAATTATTATTCTTATTGTAATCCAGAATTAAATTATTACTATTATAATTTAAAAGTAATTCCAGTTTTTAAGATTACAATGCATTTTATAATTTGTTTTTAATTTCCTTGTAATATTAGTTTGTTAATAGAGAATTTTTAATTTGAATTTAAATGAATTAAAAACACCGAATAACAAAAGCTGAATACGTTGAAAATTACCATTTCATATTTCTAACAGATGATATGCTTTAGATATTTCTGAATATTCTGAATATATTTTAAAATGAAACACTAGTATATATTTTTAAAATTTTGCTAAACGATTGAACTGATGTAGACGATTTTCAAGAAGGGATCTTTATAGATTCGTCATTGCTAGGCAATGGTAAGACTTTGAAATCTTATATCTTTATTTCCAGATACTTCTGCTTTATAAAAAAAATATTTTAGTAACGTTTTTACTGGCTTTAAAAAAAACTGAAATTTGTTTAAAAAGACTACAAAATTACTTCATTTCATCAAAATCTCATGTCATTTGTTTAACTACGAATAAATAAATAAATAATATTGTAATTGAAAAGACCATAGAACTTTGAGTAATGAGAAATTTGGAGTAGTGATTTAACGATGCTTAAAAGAAAATTAGTTCATCGCTTAAATTCGAATGAAGACAAAGAAAAATATAATTTTTACGAGAAAATGAAATAGATGTTCGAAGACAACAGAGTCCTTAGGCTATGAGAGATCTTGCCAAAATATCACAAGCTGGTGAATCGGTAGTTTCTAATTAATTAACTGCTTAACTAATTGTTTAAAAAGCTGATTAAAACCTTTCTTGTGCTTAAGTAGTTGTGAGCAAAATCTGAAGCACTTATATAATAAATATTATTAATTTAGAAGAAAATTAACGGTTTAAAAATCGTTTGGCTTAAATGATATTCTCATTTTAATTTTTTAAAAATATTTCAGACGATAAAAAAATTGTATTATTTGCGATTTATACAAAAATAGTTTTTACATTAAAAATACTAAACATGAAGGTATTTAAATCTAAGCAATGTCTGGTATATCAGCAAATTATAAATAACCTTTAACCAAATTTTATCCAAGATTTTCTCAGAACATTTGTTTTTCAAATAAAAAAAATCTTGAGTAACTTACAGATGTTTAATTCTTCTGCTAAAAGAAATTTAACGATTTAAACTGTGACAAAAGTAATGGCATCAGCAACGAAATTCCTTCTAAAGTTATAGGTTAATCTCTTAGTCTGTGGACACATCTTATCGTTGTGACAATTTTATCGTGTGCCTCGGGTAATGTTTACTGCACCGGCTCTTAGAAGACTGTTTACTCGGTACGTTATTCCTTATCTAGCTCGGCTCTGATTTTAAACGAGGTAAATGGGTAAAAAGAGTGCAGTAAATCTTCATTATGATGGTTTCCAGGGAAAAGTTAAATTTGTTTACCGCAGCAAATTGCATCACTCCATAAATAAGTTTGCCAACCTAATTTAAATAGAAATTAGACATGATTGTCGCCACTGGCAAACTTACTATTTTTAAAACAATTAATGCATAATTACTTCATCTATATAAAATAGTACCTGAAGCTGACAAAATTTAATTATGTTAAAATTTAATTGTGTCTAAATCTATTAATTATGTTAATATCTCTATATATAAAATGCTAACGCACATGGCACAGAAATCGAGCATATTACGAATTGTCGAATGGCAGCAGTCAAATATAAACAAAACCTCATACGAATTTCACTGTTTCATTCACTGAACGTTTTTGCAGATGTACTGAATCAAACGCTTCGCTTAGCTAATCAATGGAGCTTCAAAATATTATTAGAAGCATTCTTGAGATAGTTCGCCATATCAACAAAGAGGACATTCAGTCAGAGGAAATAAGATAGAAAAGAAATCAAGAAATATGTTTCAAAGAAGCGACTTAAGACTTGAGATTAGTGTACGGTTTCTCGCCAAACACGTCAAAATCGTGCCAATCGTCCAAAAACTCTCAAAAAGTTTGCAATCCTGTATGTATATCAGAAATGCTAACAAACGGTTTTTAAAGTTGCAATAAAAAATCGTCCCTATTACTTTTGGCGACAAATAGAAATTTTGGAGCTCATGTATTATTTGGAGCAAGTCATAGCCGTAATCGCTATGACTTGCCTTCGGAAATGGATACTCATATCTTACAAAATAATTATCTTATAAAAATAATTTTTGTATTATTTTAAGACTAAAAAATGCCTTTTTAATTATATAAATTTCATTTTTGTACAATTTTTTATTTTACTTTAAAACATTTTTAATTTAATTTGATACACTATCTGAAACAATGTTTTAAAATGCTATGATGGAATTCAAACTCTCCAGCAAAACATTCAAACATGTGATTTTACCAGTTATTAAATCCGTAATAGGATATTCTATTCCTTTTTTATTTCGTAATATATACGCTTTGTAATTTGCTGTAAACTACTTTAATTGAATTTTTATTTTAATCATAGCAAATTACAAAGTGAAATATTTTTTTAAAGAAATGCATCCTGTGTTAATAATTGACATCCTAAAAACTCAATAATCTGGACGAACAAACTGGTCTCCAAAGGCGGCTAGTATATTTTATAAAATACTAGCCTCTTTAGGCGACCTGCATGATCACTAGAAATGCCGATTTTGCTTAATTTCACTTGCGTTTCTTATGTATAACTGGTTTTCATCGACCAACAGCAGCATCTGGATTATAAATAGCTTATAAATTCAATTAAATTTCTTATACATAATTTTATCATTAACTTGAAAGTATTTTTTAGCATTAAGTTAGCATTTTATCATAAACATTAAAGTCGTTTATTTTAACAACCTTACACCTACTTTGTTTATTGCGCACACGAACCTTCTTAACGGATTAAGTTCCATGGCGCCAAAATGAAAATACATATTCAAATGTTTGAGTAATCTATCTTTTAATTGGATACATTAAATAGGATTTCACTATATTTTAATTCCACTTTTTCAATCTTTATGTAATCTTCACATATAACAAATTTTTTTCAATCTTTATGTAATCTTCACATATAACAAATAGAAACTTACTTCCTTAGCTTTTAAGAATAAAAAAAAATTCAAGCGATAAAATATTTGATGGAGCAATGAAAATGGCATGAATTTTATTTCAATAATGAAAGCACTTGCTGAAAACTAGCCAAACATTTTTTGATTATCAAAAATTCAGGAAAAAAAATTGTACAAAAATTAAAAAGACAATATTTTGAATTTTGAAATTGCATAAAAACAACAACAACAAAAAAAAAAACAGAAGTATTATTTTAGGAGTTAACAGAGGGGAAATACCGAAATGGGTTCAATTTTTATTTAACTGATACTAAATCAATGTTGAAAAAATTCACAAAATTCACATTTCTCCCTTCTAAAATATATTTTTATTAAATTTGATAGCTTTAGATCAATTTGTAATATCCTTAGAGAGCCAATAAAAGCACAGACATTTATCGCAGCCACACCTTTTTTACAATTTTTCAGTTCTTTAACGAATGTGATAAGGTATTTTATATTATATTTTTTAAGATTTACCCTTTTAAAATTTAAAAAAAAAAACTGAGTGCATAAAAAATATTATATGCAATAAATGTGTAACCAGAAAAAAAATTATCAATCTGAAGTTGCACAGTTTCAATTTCATTTTTTTTTTTCTTAAAAAAAATATTGCCAGAAAGCGTAACTACATTAATTACATAACTACTACTGACGTTATTGCATAGAATTAGGATTAATTTTACTATTCTCTACTACTGCAGGAATTTCTAGCGCAGCAATTTCTTCCACAAACCTATATAAATTTTAAAGTTAGAAGACAAAATGTAAATAGATCGATTTTTATTATTATTATTATTATTATTATTTTACTTTCTTGTATACATAGTATATCGAAAGTATAATAATCGTCAAAAAATTCGAACTCGAGGGTTCCACGAATCTCCGCGTTTTAGACTTCTCAACACTGAGTTATTAAAATCATTATTAAATAAAGTATAAATAATCACTTATGTATAATGTGCTGACATATTAATCCTTGATTTAATTACGCATTTTATATTTCACTTGACGAGTTTCATCTATATCTATCTATACTTATAAATAAAGCTCAACGTGTGTGTGTGTGTGTGTGTGTGTGTGTGTGTGTTGGCGCTCTACAGGCCAGGTCATTTGACCTACAGCTACCAAATTTGGTACATGTATACATTAGAGGTCGGGAATGTACACCTGGGGTCCCTTTTTTCGAACTTTTAATTAGAATTTTAACTATTAATTAAAAACTAACTTTTCCGCCAAAAAAATCTTCCATTTTCCCCACCACCAAATGAGTAAGGCTTCAGTTTTTTTTTCTCCCAACAGTAATGAGGCTAGGGTTAACATTTTTCGGCGGATTATTTCAAACGATTCTATTTATTTTCTTAATGTTTGATGCATTTAAAATTAAACATTGTTAATTAATTCATGTTTCAGATTCATTCTGAAGTACTTTTGAATTAAAATAACACAGAATAAAGGAAATTAAAAATGTATAATCTGCATAGCGTTACCCCAACTGGCGTAGAAAAAATCACGCGTTTGCGTTACCGTAACTGGCGGAGAAAATTCACGCATGCGCATTGTGTTCTGATTGATGACAACCATTATCAACGGATGATTTAAATTATTTTTAGGTTAGTTGCGTGCTTTTGTAATTAAATTGTATTTATGTTAGTTATATATATTTTTTGTACATGCTTATAGTTTTAAGTACATCGTTTTTTAAGTAGTTTTTTTTACCGGTTTTCGACCGATTATTTTAAACGATTCATCTTATTTTATTAATGTTTGATGCATTTAAAATTAAACATTGTTAATAAATCGATCTGTTCGTGATGAATCTGAGAAAATTTTGTTGACAAATTCTTGAGATATTACATAAATTAAGAAAGATATTCTTTAGTGTCCATAAAGTTTAAACGCTCAGTGACTCTATTATCAGTAATCATATTATTAAAAAAAATGCTTTGTTTCAGTAAAAAATATTATTATATTAATTGCAGATTAATCATTTACACTTTAATTTAAAGCATAAATTCTACGAGGGGTAACAGAAAATTAGAGAGAGACATATCACGTTATGACTGATGGCCTTTATAATATTATGAGTGAATTATATGACTATCAAAATTTGCAGTTTTAAAATATTTTGCTGAAGAATCTATTAAAGTTGGAATTGCGTAAAATATTGAATGGTACGACCGGAGTTTAACCCCCTGCTTTGCGCAATTTTTAAAAATCGCCAACAACGGCCTTGCGAAATGTTCAAAAGCAAAGGAGCAGATGTTCAATTATAGTGCATAATAAGGATTGCCAGCTTTGGCGCGTTATCGCAACTTGGCGAAGAAGGGGGTTAAACTCCGGTTCAACCTATTTAATTATTAAAATTTAAACGAACATTAAGATTGGCGAACCGGCTGGTCGCCAAAGGCTGCTAGTACTTATAATAAAGCTAAATGTGTGTGTATGTGTGTGTGTGTTGGTGCTCTACAGGCCAGACCATTCAACCTACAGCTATGTATACCTTGGAGGCCGGGAATGTGCACTTGGGAGTTATTTTTTCGAATTTTTAATTAGAATTTTATTTATTTAAAAATTAAGCGAAATTTTGGCGTGTTTCTGCTATAACTTCCGAAAATATTACCGTACAAAAAATATTTTTACATGATGTTAAAGATCAAAAATTTATCTTTTAAATGATACCAATGTTTTAACCTTAAAATTAAATTTTTATTTTTAATGAATTTTTAAATAAATATTTTAACTATATTTTTCAACAATTTTTTTGGTACAAAATAAAAATAAAATTTAAGCCGCACGAGCACGTTTCGCATTCATGGGAAAAAATTAGCTTTTTTCAAAGTGTTGCCATCACATTGATTAAAGCTCCAATTAAAAATAAATTAAATCTTTTTGGAAATGAAATCTTCAAAAATATAATTTTCGGCACGTATCTGTAGGAAATGAAACAAATATGAAATATTATTTTTTCTAAAAAATAAATTTAAGAAAAATTATTAATTTATTATGATCATAATTTATTAAAATTATGATCTTTTACACTCTCTATATTATTAATCCAATAAATCAGTTTTATTTTAAGGCAAGTTTTGTTTAATATGAACAGGATATCCATTCAAATCAGGGCCACACAGCTAATTTGTAAACCTTTAGTAAGACACAGATCTGTTAAAATGGTCTAAATGGATAATGATTATATTTTATGTAACTTGATTCAATAAATGCTCTAATAAATAACGAATTTTTGATTTTACATAAAGCTTTTGCTGTAGAAATCACGAATAACAAAATGTTCTTCAAACACTAATATTTTAAATAAAAAGAGTTAACTAAATCAATTACTTAAACTGACTGATTTATGAAAATTTGAATATCACTATTCAATAAAAAAAAAGGATAATTTTAGATTTTCCATCGATCGTTTCAAAGAAAATACGCCAATCAGAGCGCAGGTTTCTCATGATTAATTGGCCTAAGATTATGAAAATGTTGAGTTTTTCTAAATTTTTAACATTCAAAACTTCATAAATAAGTCTTAGTTTATCGTGGAAAATAGAAACATTCATTCATTTATTTAAAATTTGGTGTGTCCAGAATATTTCTCAGAATCTGATATCTTACTGCATTAAATTTAGACTTCATAATTTTTGAAATATATTTATAGGCCGGAACAAAATATTTTTATTGATTTCATTTCAATCCTTTTGAAAGCAAAACTAAAAACTGAATTTTATGCTGAATATGAGAATTTTGTGTTGAATTATTGTTTGAGATATTACATAAATTATTAAAAATATTTTGTAGTTCACATAAGACTTGAATACCGAGTGATTCTGTTTGCAATACTCATATTCGATAATAATAATAATTAATAAATAAATAACAATAAAGATGATAAATGAAATAAAACGCTTGGTTTTATTAAAAAATATCTTTATATTAATTGCAATTTCATCATTTCCACTTTAAATTAAAGTTGAAGTTTTACCGGAAATGGCAACAAATTAGGAAAATATATATAGTAAATTGAACGAAACGATCTAAACAACAGTATAAGTTTGGTATGACTATCAAAATTTGAAGATTAAAGATGTTTTGTTTGAGAATCTATTAAGAGACCAGTTACTTAAAATATTTAATTGATAATTGTAGCGAGCGGTAATACTGACGAACCGGCTGGTCGCCAAAGGCGGCTAGTAATATAATAATTTGTAATTTTACATTCGTTTAAACTTCATAATTTCTTTGCATTCAATTATAATAATTGAATACTTTTATTTGGAATTAAGAAATTATTAACTAATTATTTTCCAAGACTTTTATTACTTAATCTCTTTTTTTGTTTTGTTTTATTTCTTATAAACGTATAAAAAATAAATAAACATATTTTTTCTCAAAACTACTAAAACAAAAAAAAGTTGGCCTAAGATTATGAAAATGTAAATCAATATTTAATATATTGATTTACTTAAAAATTTGAAACGAAATTGCCCTATTATTAAAAAAAAAAATTACCTGCCGCAAATTAAATGCGATGTGCCGTGGCCACCAATTTACAATACCGGATTCAGTAGCTGATGTTGACGTATTCAGTATCTAATTCTATCGAAGATCTATCATGTGTATGGACTTGACCGTGACTATCGAAACTGTGGTCTTGAACTGTCTTTGTTATCAAATCTTACATTAGTATGGTTTAATTTGCTTTAGTTATATTAATGTCCCGTTTTAAAGCAATGCTAAGTCTATTTTGGGATGGACCTCGTAATTTTGGGCCGCGGTCAGATGACGAGGATGACACCTGAGCTGTCCCGCCTTCTCCAAACTTCCGCACCACAGCAGCGGGAAAGATGGCCCCAATGGGTTGAACGCGCATCAGATGCGCTTGCACGACGGTTCCTTAGGGGAATCGAGTCTCGAACCTAAAACCCTTCGATTCCGAAGCCTTACTAATAGGAGGCAGCCTTTACACTAGAATGGTGTATAAGTCTGAATTAAAAGAATGAATAAATCTCAAATTGTTCCTCCTCATCAACATCACGTTTTAAAATTATGAGATCCATCTTTAGTAATACTCGAGTTGCTTTGAAAGAATCCATAACTACCAATCCAATCAAAGGAATTCCAAATTCATAAATATATGATTATTGTTATCTCTAATGATGAGATTATAAGGCCAGCCTATTAGCTTTGAAAGATAAGACACCTGACTAGATTCAAATTATCAACAGAGACCTGTTTCTATTTGGTTTATGCGATTGGGAGATATAGTTATTTAAATATAGACATGTAAGTTTCTTGATAAAGTGACCACACTCCTTATATAAATCTTCCAATGCAAAACGAGCGTTTCTATAACCTTGTATATTTGCAGGTTCTGAAAACATGCTGCTGCGTTTTATATCTATGGCCATTTTTGCTATGATTGAAGCAAATAATTGGCTCATTGAAAACATCGACAATACGGGAACTTCTTTTTTAACGCCTGATCCTGATTTCTATCGAAATGTGGTATGTAATATCTTGAATTCATATTTTCAAATTTTCAATTTCAAACTTATAAATCTTATAAATTAAGTAGTTGCTTATATTCAGCGTTGACCAGGGTGAAATTATCTTTCTTTTTTATTAATCTAACGTATTATTAGTTTTTAATAGCAGATTAGTTTTTATAGCTTATGTATTTAATCAGTTTTTACAAAACCTTCATTCATATTTAATATCCAAATATTGGAAAAAGTAAGCAACCGAATGATTTAATGAATATTGAAGTTAGTTCGAATTTCATTATTATAATAAAAATATTATCCCAGATTAAGTGCCAAATTTAATTAAAAACGTTTATTAATATTTGAAAAAAGTATATGGAAAAGAAATCAATGAAAAGATACTTTTTCTTTAAAAAACTTTTTAGAGAATGTAAAAATTATTTTTCTGAGAAAATATTTCTAAAAAATGAAACTTGAAAGCACCAAGAAATTTGCTTTATTTTGGGTTAACAAATTTTAGTTAACTTTTGCGCTTGAGGGAAAAAGGGGGAAAGAATTTTACCTCTTGTCTTAAACAGTATGTGTGCCAAATTTCATCAAATAGACAGCTATAAATTTGATTACAAAAAAAACTCACAAGCTAGCGTTCATCTTTATGTATAGAAATCAGCTGGTTTATAAAAATAACAAAAGAATTTACCTTCAAATCTTTAAATAAAATTTACAAAAAAGATAATTAAAGAGCTCAATCAATACGAAGAACTAAATTTGAAGAAACTAAATTGGTTTAAATAATTATTTGATTTTTTAAAAATTCAAATTTAATTAAAATAATTCTGCAATGTCAAACAAAGCAAAAAAAAAAGAAGAAGAATTAATTTTTTGAAGTTTTATTTTAAAGAAGTCGATAATATTTTGTCGATTGCATACGAAATGTTATTATTACAATTACCTGTAAGAATAAAAAAGTTGAAAATAACTGCTATGCATATTCATTTGAATTGCACAGAATTTTAAACTCAATAATCGGATGCATTTAAAACTAAACTTTACTTCAAATAGAAAGATAAAAATTTGATTTAAGTTTCTAAAAGCGTATTCTTTTTTTTTTACTTTTTCGTAAAAATGTTATTATTCATTTAAAATGTATGATTTATTATGAGATTCTTTTTAGATTTTTTTTAACTATAAAGGACACTTTCATTAAAAAGGTAAAAACTAAAAATAAAAGAAATCAGCGAGAAGCATGAACTATTTAGACGATATTTAATTTTGATTAATTAATTCAATTTTTAATTTTAAGTATAAATGACACACGTTTATTGAAAAAGTAAAACTGAAAATAAAAGAAATCAGAGAGAAGCATGATTTATTTAGACGACATTTAATTATGTTTGCATTCTAGAATATTAAATGACGTCATACGTTAAGAAAATATCTATGCGCCAAAAATTTAAATATGAGAACCGTTGCTAAGCAACAGCTTTTTTTCTCTAATCAGAATAAATAATAAATTTATCAAAAATTGTAAGATTAAAAAAAGGAATAAATCAGAATAATTCTTGCTTTTTAATGTGATTATTAATATTCTAATTTCTAGAAATATTAAGATTAAAATTAATTATTTCATGTTTGGATTTTTTTTATTTTATCACAATATATTTTGAAAAAGGTTCTCTGAAATGTAATATTGTACATTTTGCTTATTTTTTTTCAATCCGAATTTAGCTTTTTATCTTTTTCTTGTTTAGTCAATGTTAAAGAAAAGCGAAATAAGAACAACATTATTTTATAAAATTTAACGGAAAAACAAACTCGTAGAATTTTTATTAATCCAAGAATTTTGTTTTTATCTATTGGAATTTGCAGTAAATCTTACAATAACCAATGAAAGTGAATAAAAAAATTTTGAAGAAAATTTGAAGAACACAACAAAAATTCCCGTTGATAACTTTGCGATCGATAAATATTGATATTATGATATCTATTGAGAATCAACAGCCAATTATTTATAGAGATGTACCGTTTCATTCTATTTCTTTCCGAAGTAAATTCTAGAAAAAAAATCAACGACTGAAATAGAATTCTTAAAGTATGCTTACTTGTTGTAGATTGATACATAAAAATGATGACAGAAATAATCCAAAAATATAAAGAAACTCTTCAAAACTTGCAAATAATAATTAAACATCGGTAAGTTCGATTCTATAAAATCCTACAACGTTATAAAATATTGTAATGCACCAAGAAAATGCTGCTGCCCCCATCACTGCTATTTCATTATTTGAAGACGACTTAACCATCTAGCAGTTATAAAGTTACTAAATATGGCATATGAATTTACAGTCATATCACGTCTTATGTTCATAAATAACAAATGTTTTAGTTTATTCGTCAAACTTTTAAGCATTTCACGTTTTTGCAACCGTGAAAATATTGCTAGAGATAAAATCAGTAGCAGACGATGTAGAAGCCTAAGCATAACATCTGTCTTTTTGAATTTGATAAGAATTTTATTTTGCACTTCAGCTTATTTATCGTTTTCTGCTACTTTTTTTTTTCAAACGAGATTTCGAATGAGCTTTAATGTTTTTTTTTTTTATTATTATTAAAGTAAAAAAAAAAAAAGAATTTATATTCAGGGCATACAAAATTAAGAGATTGGAGATTTTTAATTTATTTATGTATGACGGTAAACATGCAAACTCTGTAGGAATTTTTCCGAACATTCTAATTCATGCATGTAGGCAGAAGATATTTTTATTCATGTTTAAAATATGAGCTTCTGCATTATATAATTAAAACTTCATGATGCATTTGCAGATATATTTGGACTAGCTTATTTAAATTTTACTGAATTTATCGAAAATTTTATTCAAGGATTCATTTTTGAATTTTTTAGAATCAGATAAAAATTAGAAGGGTAAAAAATAATTCACCAGACTTACATTCTGATGTCTTAACAAAAACAGATTCTTCAGGATTTGCATAAATT
This sequence comes from Argiope bruennichi, assembly GCF_947563725.1. NCBI lineage: Eukaryota > Metazoa > Arthropoda > Arachnida > Araneae > Araneidae > Argiope > Argiope bruennichi. Next base: position 84,207,030 of record NC_079160.1, on the reverse strand, counting down.
TTTGAGATGGAAGGGAGATAAGGCAAAAGTTTTGAAACGAATAACTTCAATTCCATTCAAGATTTACAAACTGCTCTTGAAAAATAACAGAATATTATGATGGTCACGAAATTTCTTTAATCGATGCCGCTCAGATGTAAATAGGTCGTCTTTAATGGCGCCGAAATCAAAGACTGCATTGCACCAATCATAAGGTAGAATTTAAAATCTGCCATTAAAATTCATAAGAAAATCATTGACCAACGATATAATTTCCTTTGAGATATACGAAAAATCGTCAAGTATTATCACGAATACTCTATTTTTCACTGTGAACAATGCTTTAATGTACTGCAGGTTTCAATAGCGGGTTGTGAGCTCAGAAATATTACAGTGCTCAAAAGTTTCTAAATAAAATAAAATCGAAATTTTTTTTTATTTTTAAATAACGCTATTTCAGAATAACAGAATTATTGTGTTTATCTGAATTGTATTTAAAAATTACCAATATATCTTTTTTTTATATATGCGGCTTCTAACAACAAATAAACAAAGGGGAGATATAATTCTGATGGGGGAAATATTAAAGAAAAACATAAATGAGGAAATAATAAAACAGAGAAAACGAAATAAAAAAGAGTGAGATAGTGAATTTTGCTGTCGATAATTGAACTGATGGCTGAGAATTAATATACCAGTTAACGACAGAAAACCTCACATTAAGATGAGAATTCAAGTACTAGCCACTTGAGCATTATTATTTTCTTAATCAATCTCTACATTGTATTATATCGTAAGTTCATTTTACGAACTTTTATGTTAAGCGGGAGTGATTTCTTCAAAACTTTTCCTACTCTCAAATATAGTGGCTCAAACAATTGAGAATACACCTTACTTTTACTTGATAAATCTGATTTCCAATATAAATAACACGTTACCGGGAAGTGCAAACATGTTTTTATTTTTACACGTAACAAATGGTTTAATTTATAGTAAAAATAAAGAAAAATCAACGGAAAACTTATAAATTGAAAAGTTTCAGAAACATTTTAAATAAACATACTCAGATTGTTGCCTCAAAAAATTGAGAATACACCAACGAAATTTTTGCAATATCTCGCATAGAAACAAAGTGTCACTGTTAAGTTGCACGTCTTTTGACTCTTATAATGACCTCTAAACGTCATGGTACCCATTCGACCCATTTTTGGTGGTATCTGAAGATATTTTATCCCATTTTTCTTGCAACATTTGTTTTAAATGGATTTTGTTCTAATTTTGTGTTTTTGAACCACGGCTTCGAGTGTGGCCCACAGATATTCAATGACATTGATTTCGGGGTACTGTGGTGGTGTGTGTAACTGCTGTTTACAATGAAAAAGACACCATATTTTGACGTTACGTGCATTCTGTTTGTAGTCGCTGTCCTGCTGGAAAATGGAGTTTCCATATAAACCAAAATTTTTAACACTTTCCTTTAGATTGCTGCAACCATATGGTTCATCCAATTTGTTGCAGAAACTTCTCAAATCATAGGCAAAAGTGTAAGTGCTGAAACAATGCAAAATGCCTTTAGACAAGCTGGATATAAAAGTCGCATTGTTAGAGAGAAACCTTTCATCAGCTTGAAAATTCAGATAAAGCATTTAAAGTTTGCAACTGCTCATCAACTGAATTCCAATAACTTTTGAAAGAAAGTTATATTTAATAATGAAAACAAAACAAAAACAAAAAAAAAAACTCAACATTATAAGAGACAAAAGACATGCAACTTAACAATGACACTTTGTTTCTATGCGAGATATTGCAAAAATTTCGTTGGTATATTCTCAATTTTTGAGGCAAGAATCCGATTATGTTTATTTAAAATGCTTTTGAAACTTTTCAATTTAGAAGTTTTTCGTGGATTTTTCTTTATTTTTTTTCTCTAAATTAAACCATTTGTTATGGGCAAAAATTAAAACATGTTTGCACTTTACGGTAATGTGTTATGTATATTGAAAGTCGGATTTATCAAATAAAAGTAAGATTACTCTCAATTTTTTCAGCTACTGTAAACTTATCACGCCAGTGAAAACCAGTGAAACAAACACAACAGTGGGGTAAATAGTTAAAAATATTAAGCTTTGGCGAGAATTTAGCAATTTTACTGAAAATATCGTGTGATTCTCGGCGAGTTATTTGACGATTAACCCCTGGCATGCGACAAATCGTAAATTGAATCTGTGCTTTTGAATATGGCTTTCTCAATCGATTGAAACAAAGATTTGGCACAAAGCTGCAGTTATAGTCATAAAATTCCATGCCAAATTTGATGTATTTATGTCACTGAATTATTGCATTTATATGTTTCTGAAATTACAGACAAACAGACAGTCAATCCTTTGTCGGATTTCGCTCAAAGTTTAATAGATGTTAAATCTGTATACCGAATCTTATCTACTAGCTCTCTTCGTGTTATTCGATCAGTCGGACAGACGGATTTCTCCTGAACAGAGTTTACTCAAAATTTGATGGTGATCTGAAAATTTAGCGTAAAGGCCGTACACCAAATTTCAGCTGTCTAGCTCAAAGCGTTTTTGAGTTATTTTTGTCACAGACAGACAGAAGAATATTTTCCGAAAATATGTTTTTCGAACTCAAGAAGGTCTGAAACGTAGAAATTCATCAAAATCTCGTGTTCAAATTTTTTTTTTGATGATTGTATATTCTGATACTGATTGTATATGATAGTATTAATCTTTATATTATGTATACGAGAAAGTAAAGGAGGGGGGGGGGACCCTGCGTATTTTAATTAAACACAAACTGGTTCTCTTGTCACGAGTTCTACGAATTTCATACATTCGATGTTTAGACAAAAATTGCGTACAAATGACAAAATAAATCTATACGACTATTATAAATGTGAAAGTTTGGATGGATGGATGTTTGTTAGTCAATCACTCCAGAACGGCTGAACGGAATTGGATGAAATTTAGCTGAGAGATAGATTATAGTCTGGAATAGGACATAGGCTACTAATTATTCTGGTTAATTGAGTGGTTAATTTTTTATTAATTAAAAACTAACTTTCCCGCCAAATATCTTCATTTCCTCACCGCCAAATGAGTAGGGCTTCAGTTATTTTTCTTTCCCACTCTGAAAAGGCAAGGCTTAACATATTTTCGATCGATTATTTCAAATGATTTTGTTTACTTTTTTAGTGTTTGATGCATTTAAAATTAAAAATTGTTAATTAATCGATCTTTCGGATTCATTCTGAAATACTTTTAAATTAAAATAAAACAGAATAAAGGAAATAAAAAATGTCTAATCTGCATTGCGTTATGCCAACTGGCGTTGAAAATTCACGCATGCGCCGTGTATTCTGATTGTTGACAACTGTATTTTCATTTTAATTAAAAGTTTAAAAATTATGTGCAGTATATTGTTGTAGCTATCTCAAACTCGATCGATGAATAAAATAGACTTGACTTGATTTTAGAGAAATATGGACTTGATTTTCTATTTTGTTTTATTATATATTTTTAATAAATTTATTTATAACTTTAAGTACATCGTTTTTTAGGTTAGTTTTAATTTTTTTTAAATTTGTTATTATTTGATAATTTTTCGAAATGCCCAGAAAGTGCAAATCTAATCTTTCGAATTGGAGTGATAAAGCTCGGGCTATGAAAGTAGCTAGAAGACCTGTTTGCAATTTTAGTGAGCACTTGCGGACTGTCAAACCTCCTCCAGCTGTGAGATACATACAAGGACGGTTTATAAGAAGATATCGTGTTTAGGCTGCAGGGGACTCACAATGACCTAATCATTAACGAAACTTTAGTATTGATCTAGGATAAAATATCTGGAAAATATCTAGCTGGTTTCGGCCTACCCAACCGCAGCGAAGAGGAGAATTATCAAGTGAAGTTGTGAAGGAGCTAAACTACGACACCGCGGTCTTAGAAGTGCACTTTAATGAAATGACACTATGATTACTTCCCAAGTATCGTCAAGTCTACGAAACGATTCTGCATCGAGTAATAGTGGGGAGGAGGGATTATTCTTTCTTGACGCACCAGGGGGTACGAGTAAGACGTTTGTGCTGAATCTTTGCTAGCCCAACTCCGCAAGAACCGCAATATAGCTCTGGCTGTAGTTTCCTCGGGCATGGCTGCAACTTTGCTTAACGGTGGCTGAACTGCACATTCCATTTTCAAATTTCCACTTAATCTTGCAAGCGAAGATACCCCAACCTGCAACATCACCAAAAACAGCGGCCAGGGAGTTCTTTTGCAGCAGTTCAAGTTAATAGTATGGGACGAGTGCACAATGTCACACAAGCATGCATTAGAGGCGTTAAATCACAACCTGCAGGATATCCGCGGCAACCAGGTGCTGATGGGCGGCGTTGTCGTTTGGCGCGCAGGTGATTTTAGACAGACACTGACAGTTATTGAGAGGGCCATACAGGCGGATGAAATAAACATATTTCTCAAGGCGACGCCACTGTGGTCTAGGATTGAAAAGTTCCATGTTACGAGCAACATGCGCTTCCAACTGTACACTACCATGAATCAGGTGTCTTTGCAAATAAGATTCTGCATATTGGAGAGGGGCAGGATGCAGATTGGATAATTCTATTTTTAGAAGAATTTTCCTATCCAGTGGCTACAGAAGGTGAACTTATCATGCAAGTTTTTTCCAATTTGGAGGTTAATATAAATAATGAAGAATGGTTGCGTGAGAGGGCAGTGCTGTCGCCAAAGAACGAGTGAATCAATAAAACAAACAAACAAAAAATGTAGACATGATCGTCGGAAATTCAAAACTATACACATCAATAGAAACTGTGAGGGCTAATGACGATAGTACTGCCTACTCCGTTGAATTTCTCAACTCCTCAGAATTAACAGGTGTATCTTCACATAAGCTGGAGCTTAAATTTGGCGTTCCAGCTCTGGTGATGCGAAATCTTGATGCATTGTGCAACGGCACCAGGCTTCGTATCAGAGAGTTTGGCAGTAATATTATAAAAGCCATCATTGTTACAGGAGCTGCTAAAGGAGACAGCGTTTTAATTCCCCGTATATATGTTATTCCAAACATCTTGCCATTTTGTTTCAAGAGGTTGCAATTTCCCTTAAAATTGGCTTGTACAATGACGATCAACAAATCCCAGGGCCAAACCAGGGCTTGATGTTGTATACATTATGGTATTAGAATAAAAATAAATGTTGAAATTTTTCCGTAGACCTTTCTCAATCAGTTACAAGTTTCTTGATTATATCATATCAGACTCAGCTTTCAACAACACTATAATGATACGGTTTGATAACATTTTACATTTTGATCAGACCGTCAGTTCTCATACATACGCATCAAAATTTCCACTCGAACGAAGTCGCGGGTAATGGCTAGTAAATAAATAAATAAAAATCATAACAGCGCTGTTTATTCATTATTGTTACTTTATGAATTCTTTTCAGAGCGAGCTGATAACCAGCAAAGGTTATCCAGCAGAGGACCACATTGTTCAGACCGAAGACGGTTTTCTACTCTCGGTGCAACACATAGCTCATGGACGGAATGGGCCCAGTACTTTCCAGAGTAAACGGAAGGTTGTTTTTCTACAACACGGCTTCCTATCGGCCTCACACGATTGGGTCATTAACTTTCCTCATCAAAGCCTAGGTCAGTTATTTATTATGCCAATTCTATGTATTCTTTTTTGAATTCTCTTAAATATTTTAATTTATATTTATAGAAGACAAGTAAAAGAGCGAGTAAAATCAAACGAACTTGTTCACCAAAAAAAAAAGTATATAACACTATCGGATTTTTAAATTGGGGAAGTTAGAAACTACCTAGGGACGACCTCACAAGTTAAGAAGTTCCTAAAGCCCCGAAAATTATCGTTGTGGAACTTTCAAGTTAATCTAATTTTGTGTTTTCATTTGATTATATAATACCATGTATTTAAACATATTCAAATTAAAAGCAATTTTTGTTAAAATATCAGAAGAAAATCATATACTTAGGATAATTTTCATGCTTTCAAATTATCTTGAAAATCACTGTAGTCCAACTTTTTGCAATTCGAAGATTTTTCAAAAGCCAGTAATTATAATAAACTTTGCTTTTAAATATTCAGAATACATTAAAGAGTTTTAAATTTTTTTAGCATTTTGTTTAGAAAGGATTTTTGTTTTCTCGTATACATAATACAGAAAAAGTATTGTAATGGTAAAAAAAAATCAAACTTGGAATTTTAAAAAATGTTCATATTTTAGAACATCCTGAGTACAAAAAACACATTATTAGAAAATGTCCGTCCATCTGTCTGCCTATCTTTGACAAATATAACTCAAAATTACTTTGGGTTAGACTCATGAAATTTAATATACGATCTTTATACCAAATTTATAAAATTCGATCAAATTTTGAACAAAATTGGATCAGAGGAAGTCTGTCTGCCCAACCGTTCGAATATAAGTTAACTGCAAGACGAAGAGAGATAGACAGTAAAATTCTGTTCACAGAATTTACATTTACTGTAAACATCCATCAAATTTTGAGCCGAATCCAACAAGGAGTTGAACGTCTGTGTTGATATGTTTTTTCAAAAATATACAAACGCGATAACTCAAAAATGCATTTACTGAAATATATCAAATTTGGCATATCATTTTGTGACTACAAGTATGTTTTAAAGTTTTGCTTCAATCTGTAGGGAAAAAAAAAGCGTTTAAAGCACAAATTCGATTTCCGGATACTTTTAACTTCATGCCAGAGATTAATCACCAAGAAACTCGCCAATGATCACATGATAGATTCAGTAAAAATTCTAAATTATGCCAAAGGATAATATTTCGTAATTATTGCTCGCCAATGCCATGCAAGGTGTTCTCAGAGATCACATCTTTATTAGAAATTATGCGCGAAAGTTTTGAGGAAACCATTCTCTTTGATTTATACTCTTACTTGAATACTTTTTAACTTAAATATTAATTTAGGTTTTTAAAAAAAATTACATAAAGAATTTGTGATTTTAAGATTCCTTTATAAAGAAAGACAAAAAAACAGATTCTTCTAGAAAATGTAATTTTTTTAAAACGAATAAAAATATATTTTTTTAAAATTCTAAACAATACTTTCCATTGCTAATTCCTGAACAACTAATTTTTTCCACAGGTTTCATTCTAGCGGATGCCGGTTACGACGTCTGGATGGGAAATACTAGAGGAAACACGTACTCGAGGCAGCATATTAAATATACTCCAGATATGAACGAATTCTGGGAAAACAGGTGGGGTTTTTTTCCTTCTAAGAATAACTGTTGAGTAAATAAATAAATATATATATATATAATATGTAACATTATTTTGATTGAAGCAGAAGACAGGTTTGAAGACATAGACGAGACGTTGTATTTTTAATTTCGTTTTAATATCCATTCAGGGAAAGCATCATTATTTACAAGAAGGCGCAGCGTGGCACAAAGGCAGAAGTATGAAAGAAGCGGAAAAGGGGCCGAAACAAATGATCACTAGTCTTATATAAAATAGGATTTCCGGCCATGGAATACATGTTTTGACCTCTGATAAGGGCAAAAGTATCACTTTAATTTGATAGGTAGTACTGATGGCGCATTATTTTTGAAAAGGGATTCATTAAACCGAAAGCGGAATTGGATCACGAAATAAGAGAATTTCTTACTTTGTGATAAATTAAGATAAAGCTTTGGAAATTAATTTGGATTAAATTAAGAGTTTAAAATATCATTACACACACACACACACACACACACACACACACACACACACACACACACACACACACACACACACACACACACACACACACACACACACACACACACACACACACACATATATATATATATATATTTGAAATGGAGCAGCCTATTTATCTTTAATTCATATCAGCAATCTTAAAACTGGGGGGGGGGTATGCACCCCTAGAACTACTCATATACTTCGACAGTATAGCAGTTTCTTTTGGCTTTTCTAATGAAAAATTCGAATTACTTGAACGTATTTTCCTATCTGTAATGTTATTTTCCTACGAGAAAGTATCATTGAAAAGAGAAAAAAATGCGGAATGGGTGCTTGGTTAATGACCTCCAACCTTGGCAGTATTTTTGGCGCCATTTGACGATTTCATTAAAATTTTGAAGTCGAGTTTTTTGCGATTACATTACTTACTTTTTGTATACTTCATAGAACATGAGAAAGTGAAAGATGCAAACTTAAAATCACTTTCCTATATTCCATCATCATGCTAAATGGTAGGATTCAAAGCATAAGTGCAATATGCCCCATAATTAATTTTTTTTTTACAAAAAATTGAGAAATATTTCGATATTGTACTTAAAATGTACTTAGTCTAAACCAAAAGGAGTGTTATCAGGTAAGCTTTGATAAATGGTTTGAATTCTTTATCTTTTTCTCTCAAATCCTCCTATCTGGTTCATCTATTTACCGTTCGGTTCGTCAAAACTATCTCACACCTTCATTCGATAGTCACATGTACTAGATTGATAAAATGAGATAAACAAAGATGAAGTTCCGAGATAAGTAAAAAAACAAATACGTATTGTATGCAAGTTTTGTTTTTCTTATGACAAGGACAGCTGTGAATCAGTCTAAAAAAGATATCATAATCAGTTCAGTGGGAAATACTATTAGTCATTATCTTCTCAGTCAGATTACCGGAAACTAGTCATACATTTTATTTACTTCGAACTTTATGTATTAATAACATCTCTTTCAAATATCTCTGTGTAAACATTCGCACGATAAATGTTCAATATATCTAGTAAAAATAATATGGGCGTTTGTTGGCGATTTCTGGCTAGACTTTTTGTTCTAGTGCGAACAAATTTAGTACAGATATATTTTGGAATATAAAAATATATACTTGATGAAAATTTTTCAAATTTTTAATTAATAAAAAATTATGCGAGATTTTGGCTGTTTTCCACAATAATTCTCGATAACATTATTGTGAAAATTTGATTTTTACACAGCTTTAAAATCCAAAGGTATTTCCTTATTAATAATATCAAATTCTTCGTCGGGTATTTTTTTTTTTTTTTTTTTTGGAATTTGACAATTTTTAAAAATTTTTTTGTATAATTTTTAACAGTATATTTCATTATTGAAATTAAATTTCAAATTACCGTTTTATCAAATATTGAATTGCGAGATTTTCCTCTAGATAAAATTGGATTCTGTTTATTATCTTATTTATAAGTTATAAAAAATGAAGTTACAATGCAACGAAAGGCAATGTGTTATTAAATGATAGATTTACCTGGCAGTTAGATTTTTAAAGTCAGCATAAATTCATAGGACTTGATTTCATTAAAAAAAGTCATTTACACAATAAATATGGCAATTATAAAAATAATACAGTTTTAATGTCACAATTTAATGCTTAAAAATAATTTATTAAGGGAACAATGAACATAAAATTATGCATAAAAGATTTAATGGAAATGAAATACAGCCAATATTTCGGCGAATGAGCTGGTAGCCATAGACGGCTATTCCGTTAATAAAACAGCAATTCAATTACTAAAATAACTTTTAATCAATGTTTGCTTTGACATATCTATTTTGCTTTGACCTTTAGGTCATGTGTTTTCATATCTATAGGTTAAAAATTAACAGAGGTATTCGGTATTTCAGTTCTTCAACTATTAAAAGTAAAATAAATAAATAAATCAAATTAAAGTTTCAAAGTAAATATGAAAATGAATTTGAATACGTTCAAACGTGGTTGGATGCAGTATTTAATTCTTATTTCGATTGATTTCCTTTTTCGGAACATTTTGATGAGAAATCGAAGTTGCCACAACATAATACCTGTAATTGAGGAAAAATTGAAAAATTATTTGGATTTTACTTGTGTATGTTTCTTATAAAGACGGTGATGCTTGTGCTTTTTTTAAAAACAAAGTTACAGATATAAACAAATTTACTCTAGGAGAATAATAAGTAAATATTTTCTTTACTAAGACAAAATTTTCTCAACATGGTGAAATATTTTCCTCCAATAAATGAATTTTTTATTTTGCAGAACATCCTGTAGAATATTTTTGTAGAATATCTTGTCATCTATCTTTTAGAACAAGAATTAGACAAATAATAAAAAACTGTAATGGTGTTTCTATCTGATTAGAAGCTGTATATTAGCTTGTAACTACAAATTTTGACAAAGGACTTTCATATCAAAAAAGAAATTCTATCTCTACCATTAATAAAGAAAATATAGCTGTGTGTTTGACAGAAGTCCAGACAGTTAGACCTAAAATTATCAAATTTGGCACATATATAATTTGAAGTGTGGCCATGAGTGTGTGTGAGACGTGAAGCAATTTTTTTGAAATTTTAATTAAAATTGTAATTAATAAAAGATTAAGCGAAATTTTAGTATCTGAAAACATTTCAGCTCAAAAGTGTTTTTTTTATATCATCTTCAAATTCAAAACATTATCTTTTCAATGATATCAATATTTGTCGTAGGTTTTTTTTTCTATTTTTAATTTTTTATTACTGTATTTTACATTCATATATTTCATTGCTGTGCTGAAACTCAATCGTTTTGTTGTCATTGCTAATATTCATTTTGTTTTTTCTTCCATTGTTGATGATCACTATATGAAGATTCTGCTGATTTTGCCACATTGAGTATACTTTTAATGAAATTCTTTCTATACTTTAAAATTTTTAAAATTTTGTTTTTCTGGCAATTACGGTTTAATTCCAAAATCAAGGAATTATTAAAAAATTTTTAAATGCGTGTATTTTTAAATATTGTTGTGCGATCCTGTAATATAATCGGAAGTATACAGATGCAGACTAAGAAAAATTCATTGCAAAATGAACAAAACGATATAAGACCTTTAAAATAGTTATGTTTCCTTAAAAATTTGAAATTTAAAAATGTTTTGCTGAAGAAGCTACTAAGACATAATTACTTGAAATATTTAACTGAAATTTTTAGCAACCATTAATCCTGACGAGCCAACTGATAGCCAAAGACGACCGATATTAAAAAAGATTATTTTTTTGTTATTTGATCATCTAATAAAAAGTGTTTTGCAGATTTTATTTCTATTATTTCCTCTTTAATATGCTTTCTACTTTTTTAATAATTGTTTAATTATATTTTTTTTCATTTTTAATATGTTTCAAAATTTTTTATTATAAATGTGATGAAATATTCAAAGTTTTTAATTTCGCTACCAGATGGTGCCACTCATATTGAATTAAAATTAATGGACTGACTGGTAATTATGTTAAGAAAGTATTAAAATATTAAATTGTCATTGGAAGCGTACATAGTACATAATCTAATACAGTAAAAAGCGAGAAAGGTTTTTTTCCAATATTTCATCTTTACAAATATGAAGCAAATTAAATAAAAGCGCGTCATTTTGAGAATCTGCACTTACTTTTAGAAATATTAATTATAAATAATAAAAGAACAAAGCTTATTCTCCACGTATATAGCGTCTAAATTTGTTGGTAAGTGCAAATGACGATATGTAGAGAATTAAAATGCTTACATCTCAAGTGAAATTTTATTCATTTTTACACAGATATTCATTTTTATAGAGATCCAATAACTAATTTCTTAACCGTTTGGGATTATTCTATATTTCCAGTTAGAAAAATGCTATAAATAATATAGAATATCAGGTTTTATATTGTTTCATTCAATAAATGTACTTTAAAAATTTACGAAATCGAAATTTTTATACAAACTTCAAGTTCTTTATCAGTCATATCTAGTAAAGTATGTTTGGCATATTAATGTTTTAAACAAAAGAAGTTCCATTTTTGTATGATTAAAATTGACAGAATTATGGAATCTTGAAAATCACAGTTTTAGATCATTTCACTGGCTCCCTTGAAAAGGTGTAGTCATTCACCGAACGGACAGAATTTCCTCCAAGTAACCATCGTTTGGTCTAACGAAATGATATTAAATGCTTCATAACTTAGTCACCTTTAATCACAAAAAGAAGAATACTTTTTTTTTCCTTATAAAATGTTAATGTGTCTCGAATATTTTATTAAATTTGCTTGACAGATAATTGATTATTAAAATTTAGACTTCATAATTGTTCAATAATGCATTTATTGAATCAAATTTACAAAGCATAATTTTTTCATATCATTTAAAATATTTTTTCATGTATGAAACCGTTTAGAAATTAGGTGCTGAGCCTCGATAAGATTGAACACCCTGAATATTCCTATACTTTTTTTTAGGTACAGAGACTTAATTAAAGTGGGCACCCTGAATATTTCTGCGCATCTTTCAAATACCGGGACTGAAAAAGAATAAACATCCTGAATATTTCTATACAAGTTTTAGGTATAGGGACTCGATTAGAATGGATACTCTGAATATTTCTATATTTTTTAGGTAATGGACCTTGATAGAAATATTCAGAGTGAGCACTTTGAATATTTCTATATAAATTTGGTCTATAAAAAGAATTCCACGTAATTGAATGATTTATGGATCAAACAAAGTGGGTTCATTTCTATGAACAGAATGCTTGTATTTAAAGTAAAATCTGTTCAAATATATTAGTTACTTTAAAATAAACTAAGGTCATGTTCAGACTATGGAATTGGTCAAAAAGATGCACTTTGAAGGTTTGACCTATTATGGGACTTGATTTTCCACATGCTATAATTTGTTTAAATAATTCCATTACTTCTCTTGCCTTTCTTTCAAAATTTACAGTTATAGGTTTATCAAGGATTTTGAGAACAGCAAAAGTTTCAATCTTTTTCATTGCTGAAAAAAAGTAAATCTTCGAATATCTTTTTAATTCCCTTCTCGTTTTTTAAATATTATTTAGCACTTTTTCGGAGATGGGTTACTACGATGTTCCAGCTATGATCGATTACGTCTTGAACATGACGGGTGAGAAGCAACTCTCTTACATCGGCCATTCCCAAGGAACTGCTGACTGTTTCGTGATGTTGTCGGAGAGACCAGAATACAATCAAAAGGTATCTGAACCACTCTTTTATTAATATTTTCACTGTATAGATATATTTGCTTTTCAATTCCCGGAAATTTCAATGAATTTTTGCAAATTAAGTCATTTATCTCTTAAATGTTTTGTTTTCTGTACTACCTCCCAAGTAAAACAGCAAATGCAATTAAAATTGTCTGAGTATTAATACTTATGAAAATTATGTAACATTTTGCATTGCCTCTTGGATAAATAGGAGTATCTTGTCTACAGTTTGGGAACATTGGTGTAAACAATACTTTTTACGATTTAGTGCTGTATGTATGTAGTTTAAAGCGGATTTCCTGTAAATAAAGATTAAAAAACTACGGTCAGTCTCTAAAAATCAAACGCGTGCTTGAATGCAAAAATAGCCAATATTTGAATCCGGGAGGGATTGATTAAACTATTCGTTAGATTTAATATTCCAACACAACACCAATTACAGAGACGTTTCAGCTGGAATTGAATTAGACTATGCTAGAAGCGAATGAACTGATCATAAAATAATACAGAAGCCATAACAATGATTGATGCTTAGCATGATCTTTAAGGTAAATATGCCTAAAAGAAGAGAAGTTGAAGGAAAATCATATTTGGTTTCTAAAATTTTATTTATTCTTTCTTCTTTCCAAAATTTCTTTTTTTTTCTAACTTTTTAGCCTTTGTTTAATACTTTTCATGACACGCCATCTTCTTTCATTCCAGATAAAAATCTTCATTGCCCTGGCACCTATCTCCAGTGTAGGTTACATGAAAAATCCTATACGCTTCATCGCTGGCTCCACAGAAAAATTTGAGGTTAGCCATTTTGTAAATTTCACATGAATTCGAATATTATAAGTATTATATTGCACATTATGAATACATAGTATATAATGAAGTCTCCTGAAAGCTCTGTATGTTTGAAAGGGAAAAACTCGAGAAATACTTAACTGATATTGGAGATATTTGTACCATTTTGTAGAACATTTATTGGAAAAGGTTTTAGTATATTGAAGTCATATCAAAATTAAAAAAGGAGTTTTATAATTGCGATTTTAATTGTTTTCCTATTAAGCTTCGCTCTTGTGTAAAATAGTAGTGTCTGTGCGTTGCACTTATCCGCGCATGTGCGAAAACCTCAAACTGCGTATGCGTAAAAGCAAGAGCTATAGTATGTATGTGCGATACATTTCTTTGTTTACGTCTGATTTTAAACAGTAATTAAAAACACATTATAACCACAAAAAAAAAGGAAATCCAGCCTTGGCTGGAGCATATTAAATACCAAAACGCGTTTGTTGCGTGATAATGAAAATGTAAAGGAAAGAAACGTTCTCTAACGAAAATCAGAAAAAGAATGTCCACACTTAGGGAAGGAGATTTTTCTGTTGAGCGAAATAATCGTCTCTATTTAAATTGCATTGTAATTGAATTACAGAGACAGAATGAATCTCATGAAGAACAAAGTGATTGCCTAGCCAATACAATCTACAAAGAAATATTAAGAAACAAGCTGAATTTTATTTTCACATCAGATTATACAGAGTAGATAAACAAGTAAAAAACAGTAGGTTGTTGCTGTTTCTAATGGCATTGGTCCTAGACAAATCCATTGGCTCTAAGAAGTCATTAAGCCAAGGGAATGTCTCTTGCTTTTACAGTAGCTTCAACTAGGGCCAAGAAAACGACTTAGCTGCACACACGTCACGACCCTTTTTCCGGGCCCCAGACTTCATTCACTCAACCACAGATCGTAATTTAGACCTGAATCAGAGAACGATGACCCCTTATCCAGTATTATTCTCGCCATGGAGGACTTTCTGACCACGACAAATTTATACGCGTGTCAGCCACCACACACACGGAGAGTCTTCGGCCGGCTTGATTCGAACTCGCACCCCAAGAGACGCGAATCCAACGCCCTACCAATCAGGCTATCCCGGCCTTAAACCGTGGATACAATGACTTATTTATATATTTTTAAATTTTAAAACGGCTTTCCTATTTATATTTTTAGTGAATTGTTTGTCTATGAACATATCATATTTTTATCTTTTTAACAATCTAAATATTTCTGAACGTGTGCTATAGAAAATTATGTTGTAGTTACTTTTGATGATTTCTAAATATATTTTTATGTTTGTTTGATGTTGCATGACATGCCCATGTTATATCCTGTGGAGGCTAGACTTAAGTTTAAAGCCAATTTTCCCTCTTGGATGTTATGCCACAGGTAACGCTGTGCGGATACTGCTAGTTATTTATAATATCATTATTAATATAATGATGTTGTTATAAATAATATCATTATTATTTTGCACAAACAGATGGAAGCGTCTTGCTATCTTTTATTATCATTACAATTCTTTAAGATTCTTACATTATTAGGATCTAAATTTTTGTGATATTCATGTAATGGTGTACTTAAAAATGGAATAAATAATTTTATTAATAATGCGTATACATCATTTTACCAAATTCACTTTAATTGAATTTATGCCTACTGGGAAATATTTACGAATCTGTCAATAAATCTAACTCCAGTTACCTCCGACTAATTGGAAAAATTTATTTTGAAATAAAAATACCGCATGTCCATGAATTTAGAATGCTATTTAATGGCAGTTGATATGAATTAAACAGAAAATGGATGAAAAAATTATTATTAGTATAAAATTTAACTCAAATAATATAAAATGTAAGAAAACCCTGGTCTTCAAAAAAGATGGTGTAACGTTTGCAATAGCCAATAAAATAAGGGAAATGCTCTCTGGAGATGAGAAATATATATCTGATCTCAAAATTGGGAGAGGCTTGGATTCATCATAAGCAACAGATAAGTTCACTCCCTTTCTGCGCGCCTTCTGACCTCGGCAGAGAGGTGCCTTGAGTAAAACATACCTGATAAGTCCTGCATACATACATAAAATACTCATGGAACCGTCTACAAAAAGTTTACTTCAAAGAGCCAGCCGATAAATTAGAGAAATTTTTAAAATGAGTCTGCTACAATATTAGTCATTTTGTGACGTTGTAATTCAGGAAGCGTCTTGTTAGATTTTCCTCTTTTTGAAATACTTAGGATTGTAGAAATGGAACAATCTTTGTATGAATTTATGTAGTTTGGCATCAGTTCTGACAAATTTTTTTAGTAAGTCAGAAACTTAGAAGCTTCAGTTCTTTATCTCAGACAAAATGATGTGTTTTGATTTGTTACTTAATTATTAATGAACCAAATTAATTAATTAATCAAATTAAATTTATCTAATAAGCTAAATGAATCCCGTTTCTTATTCTAATTTCAAGCCTAAAAATATTTTAACATAATATGACTTACAGAACTTATAATTACTGCCGCATCAGGGTGATGCTTCGCGATCTGCGATGCAATAATTTCCCATCTCTCAGCATCTATCTTGTTTCTCTGTTGCAGCTATTACTTCTTCCTTACATGTCCCTATCTCCTCCGTGGGATTTTACTGCGACACAGAATGTAGCTAAATAGGTTCTGGAATAGTTTTGGCTAGGGCCTTCCATCAGTTCATTGATGTCGTTGTTTCTTATGGCACTTGTCATAGAGCGATTTTAAGCCGAGAAGACCGAGAAATGCTTTCAGTAGTGCCATCTAGGGTCAAGAATACGACTTAGCTACTCAGGCGTCATAACCTTTTTTACGGGGTGTACTTCATTTGTTTATTCATTCACTCAACCACAAATCGTAATTTAGACCTGAATCAGAGAACAATCACCTCTGATCCAGGATGTCCTAACCAAACCCTTATTTTGTTCTTAAAAAAATTCATTAGTTCATAGTTAATCCATATAGTTCATTCCATGTTTGGTAATTTAATTTACTTGAAATCAGATTTGGACTCGTTCCTCGGCTACTGGCGTTTACATCTCTTATGGATAATAAACGTGAATATGTGTGTGCTGGCATTATCCTAACCTTACCATCTGACCTGGAGTTATAAAATTTGGACACATATACGAACTTTGGAGAGTAGGAGCATGACTTTGGAACTATTGTTTTTAAACTTATAAAAATTGAAATGAATTAAAAATCAAGCGAGATTTTGGCGTCTTTTCACGATAATTTCTGATAATACAGAGTGGTTATAGTTAAAGTTCCACTTTGAAATGATCATAAAAGGAAAACTACTGAACCAAATGTTATCAAACTTGTAATGAAGGTCATGATAATTTCTTTTCCGCCCCTTCTTTCTTTTCATTGTTGCCATTAATATTTCATTCTGTTTTTGTTTTTTTCCCTCATTACTAATTGCCCGTATATGAAAATATGTCTGGGTTTTTCTTATTGAACAGTGTTTGTTAAATAAGAAAAACTCAGGCAAGAAAAAATAAGTCCAATTTTATTAAAAGCATGCAGTTTTTAATAAAAAAATTTTAAAAACCATTACAATTACAGAATATTTACTTGAAAGTCAGCAATGAAAAAATTCTTTTAAATTATATTTTAAAATATTTTTAATATTATTGCTCTTTTAACTTTACTTTTTGATTTTTTATTGTAGTGCTCTGATGGTTTATTATTGAATCAGAAACATTTCTGTTGAATACTCTTTTGATATATTACGTAAGTGTATTCTGTTGGACATAAATGAAATATATTCTGTACGTGTTATAGATTATATTCATGAAACATATTCTGTAGTACAAAAGAATCATCGATATTGAATGATTGATTCTATTTTCCGTCCATAAATATTTTATGAGCATTTTTCGATTCAGAAAGCTCGTTAACGAGCTAATTAAAATTTAATCACTTTTCGTTTCAAATGAAATTCAAATTTTAGATTTTAGGTAAAAGGACAAAATATTAGAGACGAATGTAACCCAACGAACATAACTGTATTAGATTTTAAAATCATGTTAGTTACATGATTATTAAAATTTAGGATTTATAAATACTTTTTTAGGAAACCCATTAAGGCTAAATTACATTCAAAAGATTCATTTGATACTCTAATTGAGGATTAGGCCAAGGAGGCTTGGTGGTAAAATATCATCTTCGAGAGGTTCGGGACCAGAAGAATCGTTGTGTAAATGGGTCTAGTGCGCGTTAAATCCGTAGGGGACAAATGCCTTCACGCTGGAGTGGTGTGGAAGTTTGGAGAGGGAGGTGCCAGCTCAAGTGACGTCCACGTCATCTGATTGCGTTTCAAAATTGCAAAGTCCACCCCAGAATAGTCCTAGTGTTGCTTTAAAATCGAACGTTAATGTAACTGAATTAAATTATACCTAAGCAATAATCCTGTCAAACCATCTGTTCGCCAAAGGTAGCTAGAATAAAAACTTTAAAGTACCTTTAAAAAAAATTAAGACCTCTCTACTTTTGCTTGCAAATTTGTATAATCTCTCTCTTTTTGTATTACCAAGTTAACACATTTCTGGAACACTCAGTAGTGTAGTTACATTACATTATCCTGTAATACTTTCTCAAATTAATATTGGTATCTTTTCCAGTTCTTTTTCAAGCTTTTCAAATGGAAAGAGTTTCTTTCAAACGGAGCTTTAACAAAAATCTTCAGCGAGCTGGTGTGCAATCAGAAGGAACCGGTGGTTTGCAAACTGTTTATGACTTTAGCGTTTGGAGAATCGAGTGAGCTTAACTCGGTGAGTAGCAAGTTTTGAGCAGCGAACAATAACGCTGCCCTGTTTCAAAGATTTTCTCACTCAAAAGTAAAATATAAAATCACAAAACTTTCTCCATGATTTTAAAGCTTATGATAATATGGTTAGATTTTATCTCACGAGGAATAAATGATATGGTTAGAGGTAGTTATCAAAATAATGGAAACACCTGTGAATAAAAGTGACATTTCAGAATGCGCGTCGTAAGCATAAAAACATTATCTTGAATTACGCCGTTTAAATAAACAGATTTATTAGAATTAAGCAACTCGCAACAGTACCAGACTGAGAACTTAATCCTCACTGATGGGGCTCATCTTTTATACACACGAAGAATGTTCGAAAACAACCCAATTTGAATATTTCCGAAAGGTCTAGAACCTTTCAGATCTTAAATAAATAATAGATAACATTTTAACTAAAAGAATTCCCGTCTTTGTTTAAAACTCCGTGGCTGGGATTTGAAGCACGGACCAATCATTCAGAAGTGAGTTGCTAGGCCGATTGACCCACGGCGCCAGTTGATTATTTTGATTTATGTGGCAATATAATCCTAGTTACCAATTTTAATATAAAAAGCATATCTCATGATAGCATGAGGTAAATTTAGTGAAGTTGTATATGTCTTTATCAAAAGAATAAAATATCAAACCTTACAAACTTTTAAATAGACAATCTTGTATATGAACCAGACTAGCTGGAGCAACTGTCACCGAAATATTCCACTTTTAGGTGCTTTTTCAACAATGACAACCAATGTGACCAAACAAAGTTCAGTTAGAGTCTAGATTCTCCAGTGTCAATAACTACAGTTAGAAGGCATCTTTATTAACAGAGTATTTACGGCAGAACAGCAATTTCCAAACCACTTGTCTCAAATATTAATACCAAACATCATCTACAGCGGTGACATAACCACAAAACCTGGCCGATTGATAAATGGAGGACAGTTATATGTTCAGAAGTATCTTTCACACTTTTTCTAAGAGCAAAACAGGTGCACGTTTGGAGGACACCTACACAAGTGTATGATCATGGTTGCTTCTTTCAAACTGCCAGAATATGGAAGTGGATCTGTCATGGTATGAGAAATCATGTCATGACTTTCTGCTGGTCCAATCGAGAAAGGAACAATCACTTGGGGGGGGGGGGGGTAGAGAAGTTCTAGCTGACTAAGTCGATCCTATTATGAAAACTTTGTTTCTTGCTGGAGAGTGAATTTTCCAGGATAGCAGCGTTCTTATTCATGGCGAGGGATTTACCCTATCGCGGTTTGATGAACACATGAAGATGAAATGAAATATTCTGGCCCTCACAGACCCAATATAATCGGGCCATTATGGTCTATGTTAGAGCGTTTAGTCCGGAATCAATATCTTCCATCAGCATGACTTCCAGAATGTTCACAATGTCTTCATGAAGAATGGTAAAATGTTTCTCTAAACATATTATATTCCTCTAAACCATTCAATGCGTGTATGATTCGATTCCCAGGTTTCTTCAAGCTGTATTTTATGCCAAAAAGGGCCCTACGTCTTACTAATTAAAATTTTTTTTATTCACTTGTGGTTTTTCATTATTTTGTTAACCACCTGTATTTTTATCATACTTTGAAGTGTTTCACATAAGAAAAAAATTGGATGAAATTCGATACACATATTTAGTATTTATAGTATAGACACATATCAAATTTTGAACCAAATCGAAATAAAGGTTGTCCGTCTATTGAATTATACCTTTAGAAACATGTGAATATGATAAATCAAAAGCACAGTGATTTAAATCGATCAAATTTGGAATCAGATTTTGTGATTACAAGTCAAATTTTTATTTCAAGCGATTGTGAAAAAACGCGCCAAAAACACAGATTCAATCGTCGGATACTATTTACCACGTGCTAGGGCTTAATCGCCAAGGCTCACACAATACGTTCAGTAAAAATACTAAGTTCATACCATAGGTTAATATTTCGGAATTATTGTACTTCCTTGTCATGCAAGGCGTTCTCTAAGATAACATATTTATTAAAGTATACTAGAAAATTTTGGTGAGGCCACTTCCATTGGTTTTTAAAATTTTCACGCGTTTTATATGAATCTCATCAGTTTTAAAACAGATAAACTGAAGAAAAAAATCATGGAAACCTTGAATCATTCTGATCTGCGATGTGAAGAGAGTTTTTCGAATCATTTTTCATGTTTCTACAGCTAGGTTAATTGAACGTAAAATTTTAGCGGCAATTCTTACATCACCAATATTTATAGATATTGTTGCTCATGGTTACATTTGAAGCTAATTTTCTTTCATTTCAGACTAGAATTCATGTATATGCAGCCCATACTCCTGCTGGTACGTCACTAAAAAGCATCATCCATTACGCTCAGGTAGCACCTTTTTCTTCTTTTTATGTCTTATTCATTTAAATTTTCGATTTTGATTGCAGTTATTATATATTTATGTTATATTTTATGTTTTTTTTTCTCTTTTAGCTGTACCTGTCTGGAAAATTCGCGAAATATGACTATGGCAAAAAAGGGAATTTAGCCCACTATGGCCAGGTACGTTGTTCAATTTTTATTTCGTAACTAAAGTACTGAAACCATACATTTTTGGAGAACAAATTTTAAGACTCGAATATGAAATATTATTAATATCGCACAATTAAAAATGAAAATGGGAAGATTGAAGCATATTCCCATTTGATAACAATGCGAAATTCGTATTACATGTAACCATAATAGATTTCATAATTTCAGATGAAGTATAATTTGAAAAATATTATCTTCTTGTGATGGCAATGTTGAGACTGATTAATTTTTTTTTTCACTCTTAGGGTTATTAGAAAATAACAAAGATGGTTGTCATATTTGGTGACTTATTGCCAACAAAAAGTTACAATTTGCCGCGAAAGTCAGCCATGTTTCTGATTCTTCTGTATAGTAATTTGATTGTCACGTGGTTGTTTCAAACCGGTTTAAACTGGTTAATGACTTAAATTAATTTAGACAAACAATGATTTAAAAATAATAACATTCATGAAATTTGGGACAGTAGATTTCGCAATAGATAGTTAAGAATTGTTGTTGTTTCTCATGGCACTTACCACGGACAAGCCCGCTGTTCAAAGACAGCCGATTTAAAACTAAGGGGGAGCGCCTCTTGTTTTTATCGTAGAGCCAACTTGGGCCAAGAGTACGACTTGACTGCTCACGCATCACTCATTCGCCTGCAGAACCCCTTTTTACAGGAGGGCACATTCACACATCTCACAGATAGAACTGAAAGAACAACCACACCTAAACCGGGACTCGAACGCGGGACGCCCAGATCACGGGGAAGATGCGCTACCCCTATGCCAGGACTCCGTCGATAGTTAAGAATATTTTACTGATACGATTCCTTAGAACCAAAAGATTTTATAAAACTTAGACTTTTTTTTCTATTAGCTAAATATTCCTATATGCACAAGCACACTCACCATACACGATTTTTCAATCCCGCCAGGAATATATTTCCAAAGAAAATTACTGCTGTTGTTATTAATAATTATAACACTAAAACAAATACTGACATGCATACAGGTAAAATATACTGACTTTCACTGCGATTGCTATTTTAACTTTCAAGCTTCAGCGGATACACAAAACTCCATTATTTGTTCCCTCTACTATTGATTCGTAGAAAATGCAAATGAGTTCCTGAAATTTGCTGAGAGTAATTAAGTGTTCAGAATTGAAAAATCGAAGTTCCTAAATAGATTTCGAAAGCTCTAACTTAATTGAAATAATCAGTTAGAAGGATTCAAGCTGAAAGTTCCCTTTTTTTAGAAGTTCAAATTAAACACACTTCAGTCTTTATTTAATCAAGCTGGAAATTCGCAGGATTCAATAAGACGAATCTCTAGAATAAAACCAGCCATTCCGCTTCTGTTTGCAGTTTTGGAAGCAAGGGGATTGTTTTAATCAACATTTTCCTTCAAATAAAGAAATATACTTCTTGAAAGGCATTTTCCAATCGATACTTGTAAACAAACAGAGGAAGCAAGAATTTAAAAAATTATTTTGGTATTTGAGTTCATTGTTTCCATTTATGGATGTCATCAGCATTTGAAGCTATGATACAAACTGCTCTTAATTATAAATTTAAAAAAAATTCACATTCATGATTTTTTACCTACTTTAGACCCTTACATCTTTATAATTTCAGTTTTATGAAAAATATTCATCATTTTAATATACTGTTACGAACCTGTGATGCTACTTCCCAGCATAGTTGGTTCCATAGGAGGTCCCAGAGCTTGGCGACAAACTTAGCGACCATTTGGCGACTTTGGCGCCAAAATAGGTTATACCCGAAACATCGAGAATTTTCCCGATCCGTCCAGTAGCAACCGAGTTACGCCTCGAACGTTCCTAAATGGTTGAGAGGCTTCTAGCCCCGCCTCCTAAGACCTATAAAAGGAGCTGCAGCTGACAGAGAAGGATGGTGAATTGAGTTGCGAACCAGTGGAGTCGAAGAGTAGTCGGAAGCGAAAGAGTAGTCGTCGTGGTGAATCAGATCGGAGTCGTAGTGGTGAACCAGTGGAGTGCGAGAATAGTCGGAAGCGACGGTGAAGAACTGGTCTCCCAGGGATAAGCGGAGCAGCGACGGAGTCAAGCTAGTACTGAACTAAGCTGTGCGCTACTGTCTGCAGTAGAGAGTCTTGTATGCTGCACGTCTCGGCTGGAGATAATTGTCTTCTGTGCTGTATGTAGCTGTCGTCCTTATGCTGTCCTGTGTGTCTTCGTGTAAATAAACGTCATTGTTTTATTTTCTACTGCCGCCTGCTGATTGAGCGTTCTTCACACCATAAAACTTCCACTATCCACTATCCAGCGGAAATTTCGTAACAATACTTTTTCTTTTAATGTTTTATCATCTGATCATAGTATGATTAAGTGTAGAAAATTTTGTTTGAATTGACACCTAGACGTCTTTGGCGACCAATTGTTATGCCGGAAATATTAATTGGTTTAATTTTTCATTAATTTTTTTTGCATAATTTTATAATAAGGAGGCCTTTAAGAGCAAATATATCCCAAATGAGAATTGACGTTAGATCCATCAATATTACATACTCTTTCTGTTTATTGTGTAAATGAATCTTCTTCATGGAGTTATATTCCAGGACATCATAATAATATTTAAAATGTAACAGCCAAAGTAATCATTTTATCCTCAAATTGTATATAAATGATGGACGCATACAAAAAAAAATATTGACTGAAAATTCAGGAAACACATAGTATAATAAATAGATCGGTGTAAGGTTTAAAAACTAGTGTGAATTATACGACCACCAAAATTTGATGTTTAGAAATATTTTGCCGAGGAAGTATTTAAGAGTTTGCTGCACAAAATATTTAACTAAAAATTTTAATAATTATTAAACCCGACGTAACAACTGATCGCATAAACGGTTTGTTAGATGGTTTAAAATGAAGTAATGAGATAACTAATCAGTTTTATGCCAATAGAAATGTAAAGAGATTATGGAAAATATATTTTTAAACATTTCTTTATTTCATTTGATTTTACGTTTTGAATCATTGAAGCTTCTCAAATTTAATAACATTGAAACATATATTTTTATTGGAGCGTTAACCCCTTCAGACCTTGTGTTTGGTATACCGAACATCAACTCTGAACAGCTGCTATTTATTTAATAATTGATGGAATTGAATGCTATTTTTTATCAGATTCCCTGTTTTCATATTATTATTAACTTTGTAAGAATTTCTTGTTGCGAAGCTAGCAATTGATTAATTTATTTACTTTCTGGAATCGTATATTCTGTACGCAAAAATGAGTTCTAGTTTTTAAGTTATTATTAGACTTTAATCTTTTATTTGCCATTTCAAATACTTGTATTATGATTTATTACTGTTTAGTGAAGATATAATGAATGTTCATTATATATTCACTAATAAATATAATGAATACACATAAAATTCAGTAGATTCATTATATAATGAATTTTATGGGTATTTCCTCTTTTTTACTAAAAATATTTAAATCAAAATACCGGAAATTTCGACTCAGTGCATGTTTCGAGCAGTTGTAATGACGCTAAGCCTGTAACCTGAATTTATTCTTTTATTATATTATAATCTTTTTTTTGAACTTAATATGATACATTTTGTTCATGTAAAAGGGCATCATAATATTGATTTAACGATTTAATATTTTTTAAGAATGTCTCTGCATCTTAGATTTTTCAAAATTGCATAATAAATTTTACATTCTGAAATTCTGAATTTTATATTTTTACATTATGAAAATATGACATTCCTGATTTTAATAATGAGGAAAGTTTAGCCAAAAGATCTGAAGCTCTAAGAGTGCTTCCATCTAGAAAGATTGAAAAATTATTTTATTTCAAGAAATTTCATGAAATATTTTACTATGTACTCATACTCTCTTTGCAGTGATTATTAAATCACTTTTTCTGGCATTTAAATAAATTTTTCACGTTGTATGATTGTTTTTATCGATTTTTTAAAGTTTATTGAATAGCTATTTACAATATGCAATAAACTGACGAAAAAAATTCTGAGAGTTACAAGTTATATATTTTACTACTACAAATTAGAAAAAAAAATGAATGTAAATTTTTATTTCTATTATTTTTTATAAAAAATAATAAAATTAAAAGTAAGCAATATTAATGAAACAAATAGAGGTAGTCAAAATTTATGTTTTCCAATCTTATGTACAGCACAAAAATATAAAGTGTTAATAAGTTCTAGTTTTTAGAACTTTCTGTGGTCAATTTTCAAAATTATTTTATTTTTAAGAAAATAATTTCATCAAAATTCATAATGTGATATATTAATATATTAAATTGAAACCAACACCTTAAAATATAAAATTTTGTTAAATGCAAAATATTTGACAAAATGGCAAATTTTTATGCTCTCGTAATATTACACCTTTTACAGCTGTTGTGTCGGAATGTCTGATATAATGGTGCAATATTTTTAATTTTTCATCCACAGACTTCAAATTTTGTTTATAAGATACTCTATTCAGTCGCACGTTGCATACCAAATAAAAAAAATAATAAATTTTGCTTAAATATTTCATAATTCCGACTGAAGGTAGAAATGGATACTAATTGAAAAATTTTCTTTCAGGAAACCCCTCCCGAATTTGATTTGTCCCGAATAACTGCTCCAGTTGCCATAAGTTGGGCATCTCACGACAATTTGGCCGATCCTACAGACGTCAAACTTTTACTAAAGAAGCTGAAATCTTCTGTTGATGTGTATGAAGTGCCTTACAAACCGTTCAGTCATATTGACTTCACGCTAGCTATACATGCAAAACATCTGTTGTACGACAAAGTGTTGGAATGGTTAAAGAGATTTTCATCCTGAAAGGGAAAAAAATAGTGATCTTGTTGGCAAGAACTAGCTTTCGGATGAAATATAAAGATATGGTACAGATTTAACTTACTTTTAGTGGCATAGTTAACTTACTGTAAGTGACACAGGTTTAATTTACTGTTAAGTGGCGCAGACTTTATTGTATGTAGAACAGAATTAACTTACTTTAAGTGGTACAACCGTAAGTGGCACAGATTTCACTTACTGTAAATAGCACAGATTTCTCTTATTGTAAATGACACAGATTTAACTTACTGTAAGTGGCACAGATTTAGCTTACAGTAAGTAGCACAGATTTAACTTACTGTAAGTGGCACAGATTTAACTTACTATAAGTGGCGCAGATTTAACTTACTGTAAGTGGCACAGATTTAACTTACTATAAGTGGCACAGATTTAACTTATTGAAAGTGGTACTTGGAAGGTATCTGCTGAACGTAGCATAAATACAGTACAGTAGCTTGCATTGATATATAAATATGTAATTACAAATACATCATTTACACGCTATCCAATGTAAAATATGATTGGCTGGAGGTTATATAATTTAGTAATAGATAGTTTGTTGCTAAAATGTACAAATTCTTAAGAACACCAATATCTAGATAAATTCTTTTTATATATATTTCTTTCAAACGGCATATATTCTTAGAAATTTTAACTTGAACTTAAATAAAAATGAAATGGTAAAATTTTACAAAATCAATAGGATTCAGTTTTTTAAATATTTCTTTATAAATATATTTTCTTCAAACGGCATATATTCTTAGAAAGTTTAACTTGAACTTAAATGCAAATGAAATGGTAAAATTTTACAAAATCAATAGGATTCAGTTTTTTAAATATTTCTTTATAACTATATTTTCTTCAAACGGCATATATTCTTAGAAAGTTTAACTTGAACTTAAATGCAAATGAAATGGTAAAATTTTACAAAATCAATAGGATTCAGTTTTTTAAATATTTCTTTATAACTATATGCTGTATGAGAAAGTAATCTACTGCAAATTTGGATTTTATATTTTGTGGGTATTTTAAATTAAAAACATAAATAAAGCTTAATAATTCCGTTTTGTAGAGATATATGCAGGATGCTTAGTCAGGATTTATAGAAAAGCACTTTAAGTAGTAAATAATGAAAAAATATTTTGAGAAATCAATCAATCAAAGAAAGTATAAGATAAAATGCCATTATTATGTATCCAGTATGTAACCACTTTTGATGAATAATTCTTTGGTTAAATATTATCATTTGAAGGTAAAACCATCGAAGAATTGGCCATAATGAAGCTTCGCATTATCAAAGACATTTTGATAATGCGAAAATAGTCAAAAACAGAGATGCTCAATTCTGACATCATTACTTATCTTCGTACCTGAAACATCACAGAACTATTTTTCTCAGCTTGGATTGGGTATGTGAAAAAGATTGATTGCTGAATTCATGCTACTGCTGTTCAACTACTGGATTAAAAAGGATTAAAATAACTTCAAAAACTTGTTATTACATTGTCAACTATGAAGGGATTCAGCCGAAGTGAAGGTCTGTTCAGCTTTGTTATGTAAAACCTCATTGTAGCACTTCAATTTCTACGAAATATCTCCTTACATGATATATTTGAAATTGCAGACACTTATTATTCTTTAAGTTGAAAGCCTTTATGCAAAGGGAAACTGGACATATCTTTGATCATTGAGACACCTTACTAGCTCAGATTATAGATGTGATATTGTGCAAGGACACATTATTTATCCGCAGGTTGATTGGTAATAATCAGCGTGTAGACCAGATATTCCAGCGAAGAATTCGCTTTTGTCTTATCCCTGTGCTTTAAACCAGTGCCAAAGAAAGTGTGACAAGAAAAAGAGAGACCATTTTTATGCCAAGAAAACAACCATAGAATTAGCTATGTTACTTCAACTATCTCTATTAATTTTTGACTTGAATTTCTCATATTCTTTCTCTCTTTTTTTTTTTTTTTTTGGCAACGTCTCAAAATGATACATTGTGGTATGATTACATAGTTGATAATTCGACTGGGATTTTCTTACATTCTGATCTCTTAACAATTATCATTTGTTTTAGAATGTCGACTGGTTGTTTTCGAATCAAAATGGCAAAATCCTCTGCACTTCCGAGAATTTTATCGCATAATTTGGAGTAACGCTAATATTCAAGATCTTTGCACATATCAAATGCTTTATCCTAACATTTTACTTATTGCTGCACTGAATACCTGTATATAAATTAATGTTACAGACAATGGTATTTGTTCTACTCCATTTATTGCTTATGCATTAGCTTTAACTTTTGGATATGAGTGTCGAAAATTTTTATGTTTTGTTATTCCATTTATAAGAAAACTTTTAATATCAGTAGCTTTCCTTACAGGATTATAACTTTGGAATTTGGATCCTACAATTGTATAGGATTTATTCCCACATAAAAATTTTGTAAACTTATGAAATTTGTAATTTTATGAAATGATGAATTTTGTAATTTTATGAAATCTGAAAATTAATTAAATATCAGATATATACCTTCAAAGAGTCAATCTGCCGACCATAGAAAAAAAGTGTATATAAGAAGACAATGTGCATTTAACGTCTTTGTTGTGCTTTACAAGTTATGTAATTATAAACTTTAAAATCAATAGACCTGGACATTTTGAATTTAATACTATAACACTATTAATATGGTGGACAAACAGCTGGTCGCCGAAGGCGGTGGTTAATATTTTATTTAACGTGAGCATACTTTTCAGTTATCTTAGACATCAATGCTTAAATTGTTTATTTGATGTTTAAAATGAGCACCTTTGCGTCTTTTAAATAGATAAAAATCACACTATATGCTAACTAATATTACAGATTGTGGCGATATCTACTGAAATGATATTTCTCGAAATAAACCACATGATATTTGGTTTTTGAAATAAACAAAAGGTTATTATATTATTGTTATCAACAGATACTTTTTACACTGTATTTTATTAGATACAAAAGGCTGATATTATGTATTATTTAAAAATTTAATGTATTTTTACTATTTCCTTCATACTTCCTCGTTTCTTCTATACTTTGCATCTCATTATTTTTGACCAAAATATATTCATAATTCATTCGTTAATAAACTCGTTGTTATTTTTTTTTCAATTTCGAATATTTATATCATTTTTATTTCATTCATGTACAAATTATTTTTATTTCAAAAATTTTAAATACATTATTTTAAAATATTTTGATTTAAAATGCTCGAGTATTTATAAATTTTTGGCATTTTTATAAGCATCTTGTAACATCATATTTATCATGTTCTTATATAAAATTTCATTTTTCATTTGTATTTATTTATAAAGTATGTAAATAAATTTACATTTTATAGTAAAAGTTGTAAAGATTTTATTCAATCAGTTATTCAAATGTACAAAAATTTCAATTTTTCAACAGTTAGATTATATTCTAAATCTTTCGGTTATAATCAACATTCAAAATTTATCACTTTTCCCTAAAAAGGAATTTTTCTTAAATACAGAATAATATTTTGATTCGATAAAAGCACTTAAAATATAAACAAAGTTATTTTTTTGCTGTTATTTATTCGTTTTAAATTCTATTTCTAGCAACAACAAAAATATATATCGAAACACAATGTGAAAGTTAGATTAATCAATATTTTCGCTTCAGAAAATTGAATAAAAAGAACACCTCACATTTTTCAAATATGTTATTGAATTTAACTGTTTTGAACCCAATGGCATTCAATGTTGACACAACGGGCGTTGAATTTTAACTAGGAAAGAATTGCGCATCTGATGGAAAAACAAAATGTATTTATACAAAGATATATCTGTTGAAACTTATGAAAACCAAGGTTGAATATGTGATAATCGAATTTATCAAGAAGATAATGGTTCTCACTGATATAAAAATCCTCGAAACGAGATGTGTTGTGTCTATGCAAAAGTGAAACGATGTTGAGTTACCTTTTTCTCGCTTTCGTATTGCTGGCAGGTGTGAATGGAGAGTGGCCAGATTATGATTTCGAAGATGTCTTTGAGATAACATTTGATCCAGATATTTTGCATAATGTGGTACGTAATACAATTAATTCATTTTATAAATTTAAAATTATTATGTTGTCATAATGTTATATAATCTGTTGGATTGGTATCTCCGAAGTTTTCTTGCTTCCTTTCTAATAAATGACTTTGTGCATTATTAATTGGATTCTATTGGCGAACAATAGTTATGAGAGAGCCTATTGGCACACGATCTTTGGCGAATGTTTGGCGATTATTTGATGGAATGGTAGTTTGGTTAATACACAAGTACCAGAAAACCGATTAAGTATTTTGGACATCTTTCATTTCAATAATTGAAGCCAAAATTTGACATAAAACCATAAATGTAATCACAAAGTCGCATACCAAATTTCATATATTTAAGTCCTAGTCCTATTTTGCTATTTTCATTTGCCGCGGTTACGTGCTTCCGAAATTACAGAATACAAGGGATTAACATTTAGAAAAATGTGGTTTGAAAATTGATAAGTATATCTACTCTTTAGATATTAAAATTGAGAAGGAAACTTCATTAATCTAAGTAGCTGTGTTTTTGAATTATCGTCTATATATGAATGCAAAAGTACAAATAACAAACGGTCAAACCCTTGACAGATTCTATTCCAAATTTGATATATACTAATGCTAGATCTGTATATTAAATTTAATCATCCAAACATAAAAGCGTTCAAATTGTTCTAATTACTTGTCAGTTAATATTGCAGAAGAAAAACAACTTGTTCAAAACAAATTCAATACATTGCACCACTTGAAATGGCAACATCGATTATGTGAAGATTATTCAAAATTACTTATAATTGTCACTGCATTGCAATACTAACGCCTTCAAGAAAAGTAATATTAATTTTGAAATCGGTAAGAAAAATATTTTAAAAAGTTTCGAAAATTTAGTTTTTTTTAATAGCGCTGCAAATTTGAGAGTATTCATTTATGAATCACATTGAACACTCGTAATTGTGTTGAATTTAAATTTCGATGTTGTTTTTGATTTCATGTGAATAGCAAGATTGTAACTTTGTCTTTCTTTCTTTCAATAGCCCTGCAAAGTTGAAATACTCATTTATATTCATGTATATTCATTCACACTCTATAATTACTTTTATTCATTTGTAAGTTCTTATTTTTGAACGATTTTATTATAATTTCTCTCAAATATTTTAAATTATCAAACAATCTGTTAACGAAACTGCTGGTTGAAGAGTTTTGGTACTAATGATAAATTATTTCAAAAATTCAAAATCTATTAAATTTAAAAAATATTTCTAATAATAGTGCAATTTAAAGTTAGTTTAACCAATCATTTTTAATAACAAATTATTTGTAAGTTAATCATTTCACTTTTTCTCATTTACAAATTTTTTAGCAGTTTCGTGGCCGAAAAGTGAAGACACTTTTGTAATTTTAAAACTTGGCTTTTATTCCATCCCGAAAGGCATAATTTATGTACAAGCAAGAAGCGACGAGGTACATCAATCTACATCACTACACAAGAGCGAAAAGAGACAAAATATTTATCCCCATGATTTTATATTATGAGATTCCGAAAGAGATGTGTGGTTACACTCGTCGATTTAGGTAAGGGGTAAATAGGTATACAGTAGACTCCCGATTATCCGCGGTCGGGTTATCCGCGCCTGCCGCACAAAGTTTTTTTTTTTTTTTTTTTGACTGATTTTTTCAAAAAGGTGCAGTTTTACAGTTATGCCTTTGTAATTACACAATACATTACAGTATTAAAACAGTACATATGTATTCATTTTTCTGTGTATCCTTGACGCCTCTCGTAAATACAAAGCACTTTTCTGTTTTCATTACAAAATGCATTTTAGGTTAGTTTTGAGTGATATACTAAAATATTAAGCGTTCGTTAAATATTTCCTGCTGTTTATTTTACGTTTTATTGTACATAAAACGATTTTTCAAAGTTGGAATGACTGTTTTCTCTTTTCGTATACCCGTTTTTAGCTTTTTTCGGATTATCCGCGATTTTTGTTATCCGCGGCGGCCGCGCTACCCAATTCCGCGGATAATCGGGAGTGTACTGTATTTTAAAAGAACTTGCGTAGCTTGACAAAATTTTATCCTTTCACTCGGAGTGTGGGAATTGGCTATTATAGAGAACTTCTGTAGAATAGGTTTCTTCTGTTTTACAGAACTTTTGTAGCGTTAATTAAATGAAAAAAAAAGGCGGAATTGGATCAGGAAATAAGAGAACATATATATAAGATATATAGATGTTATTTTAGCTTAATTTGTTTCTCGCAGATTTATACTACTAAATGCAATGATATAACTTGCAATTTTATCTTTAGGAATTCGCTACTTCAAAATATTTCAGTTTAAAAAATATTTTATTGATATTCTATATATTTTTTTATTAGCGTAGTAATTTTGACTAATCACTAAATTATGGATTGAAACATAATTTTTTTCACATAATTCTTACATTTGGAAACAGTTAAGTACAATTATTTTTGAAACAATTTTATAATCAATCTTTAAATGAAAATCGAATACGATTAAAAAGTATTTGCGGAACAGATGGCTAAATCAATGAAAAGGCGGAATCAAATAAAAAAAATCACTCAAGAAATGAAAAAAAAAAATTTAAAAATGAATGAAATGCAAATCTTAATTTTGCCTCATTTTTTTAGAATCATTTTATAATGATCATATTTTTAAAAACCTCGATAGAAAATAATAATTTTATTGGATTAATAACGTTTTAATTGTTTTATGTTTGCGATTCGGAATAAATAAATTTTATAGATTACTCATTTTTTCATCTATTTAAAAATTTCGCATTTATTCGAACCATTTTAGTTATATGTTAGTGCTTTTTTATATTTACTTAAATTCAGTTTGGTAATATTTTTTAATAATTTTTTTTCTTCATTAATTTACTTCAAAACCAGTTTTATACCAACAACCGAAGATGGATTTCTTCACAATCTGTCACATATAGTTTTGAATATATTTGTAATTACAACTCTATTTTGAAAATTATTCTAGACTAGCCGCCTTTGGCGATCAGCCGGTTCGCCAGTCTTAATGTTCTTTAAAATTTTCAATTAAATAGTTTATGTAACTTACCTCTTAATAACTTCTTCATCAAAAAGTTTTAAGTCACAAATTTTGATTGTCTTTTAATTCAGTCATAAAATTATAAATACTTTAAGCCATAATGTATTATGTGTCTCTTTAATTTTTCTGTCAACTCCTATAAAATGTCAACTTTAATTTAAAGTGGAAATGATTAAACTGCAATTAATATATAAAAAAAAAACTTTTTTTACTGAAACCAAGTATTTTTTTAAATATGAATCCTGTGATCAGTGTCGTTCAGCATTGAAATATTATATGTACTATAGAATAAATTTCCTAATTTATGTAATATCTCAAGAATTATTCAAGAATAATTTCTCAGATTCGTCATAAAATTCAGATTTTAGTTTTACTTTCAAGGGGATTGAACTGATGTGAATTACAATATTTCATTTTTTTGGGGGTCTATTAATATACTTCAAAAAATTACGAAGTCTAAATTTTATATAGTCCTTTGATTCTAAGGTGTCATATTCTGCGAAATATTCTTGACACTTCAAGTTTTAAACAAGTAAATGAACGTTTCTGTCTTCTGCTATTAAATCTGATTGATTTATGAAGTTTTGAGTAGAATAGCTTAAAACAATCAACATTTTCATAATCTTAGGGCAATCAGTCTTCAGAAAGGGTGCAAATTGGGGTATCAACTTTGAAACAATCGATGAAGTGGTCTAAAATCGCCCATTTTTATTGAATAGTGATATTCAAATTTTCATAAATCACTCAGTTTTAGTGACTGATTTGGTTTATTACTGTGTAACACTTTTTATTTAAAATATTGGTGTCTCAAGAATATTTTGTTAAATATGATTCACAGAACCGAGGCTTCAGATAAAAGACATTCGTAATTTATTATAATATTTATTGATTCAAGTTACATCTTAATATATATAAATTACGTGTCACGTTGTTTGTCCGCGATGGACTCCTAACCTACTTAACCGATTTTAATCAAATTTGCACACCGTGTGAAGTTTGGTCTAACTTAAAAGATAGGATAGCCCTTTTTTGAATTTTTAATTAGAATTTTAATTATTAATTAAAAACTAACTTTCCAGCCAAAAAAAATCTTTTCATTTTCCCCACCGTCAAATGAGTATGGCTTCAGTTTTTTTCTCAACAGTCATGAGGCTAGGCTTAAGATTTTTCGGCGGATTATTTGAAACGATTCTATTTATTTTCTTAATGTTTGATGCATTTAAAATTAAACATTGTTAATTAATCGATCTTTCAGATTCATTCTTAAGTACTTTTGAATTAAAATAAAACAGAATAAAGGAAATTAAAAATTTCTAATCTGCATAGCGTTACCCCAACTGGCGTAGAAAAACTCACGCATTTGCGTTACCGTAACTGGCGTTGAAAATTCACGCATGCGCATTGTGTTCTGATTGTTGACATGACAACCATTATGAACGGATGATTTAAATTATTTTTAGGTTAGTTGCATGTTTTTGTAATTAAATTGTATTTATGTTAGTTATATATTTTTTGTATACGCTTATAGTTTTAAGTACATCGTTTTTTTAGCTTTTTTTAACCTGTTTTCAACCGATTATTTTAAACGATTCGTTTTACTTTCTTAGTGTTTGATGCATTTAAAATTAAACATTGTTAATTAATCGTTCTGGTCATAATGAATATGAGAATATTTTGTTGACAATTCTTGAAATATTACATAAATTAAGAAAGATGTTCTTTAGTGCCCATAAAGTTTAAATGCTCAGTGACTCTGTTTTCAGTAATCGTATTATAAAAAAATACTTTGTTTCAGTAAAAAATATTATTATATTAATTGCAGATTAATCCTTTCCACTTTAATTTATAGTATAAATTCTACGGGAACTAACAGAAAATTAGAGAGATACATATTACGTTATGACTGAAGGCGTTTATAATATTATAAGAGAATTATGTGACTATCAAAATTTGAAGTTTTAAAATATTTTTATGAAGAAGCTATTAAAGTAGGAATTGCATAAAATATTTAATTATTAAAATGTTAACGAACATTAAGATTGGCGAACCGGCTGGTCGCCAAAGGCGGCTAGTAAAATATAATTATTTACTTCATTTAGGCCATTTTAACACATGTACTTTTATTATTAAAGGATTGTAAATTAGCCGTTGCGCCCTGATTTAAAAGGATATATATAAAATCATGTTTGCCTTAACTAAAGCTGATTTATTAAGAATGTAGATATTGTAAAAGATCATAGAAAACTGTGTCTTGCATTTATTTTTTAGGAAATATTATATTTCTAATTTACTTCACTTCATACAGACACGTGCTGAAAATTGCACTTTTCTAGGTTTGCAATAGTATTCCACTTATTTTTTAATTTAAACTTTTGTCACTGTGATGGCCATTCATTGATAAAAGCACATTTTTTCCCCCATGCACACGTCAAAGGAGGAATCTAATTTATAGTTTAAACATTGGCATTATTAAAAAGATAATTTTGTGAGCTTTAACTTGATGTAAAAATTGTTTTTGTTCGATAATATTTTTGGAAATTATCGGGAATAAACTCAGAAATTTGGTTTTATATTTAATTAATTAAAATTCTAATAAAAAATTTAAAAAAATCGCTCCGAAGTGCACATTTTTTACCTCTAAGGTATACATGTGCTAAATTTGGTAGCTGTATGTCGAACGGTCTGGTCAGTAGAGTGCCAACACACGCACACACACACGGACACACACATTGAGCTTTATTATAAGTATAGATATAGAAGATATAGATTAGACAGATTTCATTTTCGTGAAAATATAAATATTTTTATGATGAAAATTTATTTATTATTAAATTCTTAGTATTATATGCAGTTTTCATGTTGTTTATTAACATTTCGAAAAATTGCCCATCCTTTTATAAACAAACATTGCAAGGATAACTCTAGAAGAAAGGCATTAAATGTTATCCTGAATTAAATTTTGATCCATCTTCTGATTGTGCGTCATACCAAAACAAAGGCACGAATTATCAACGTCAATCAGATGTTTTTGACCGATTCTGTGCCGAATATGAAAACTCTTTCGAGTTTGTTTTCTTTTCTTTTTTGTCATAAAATGATAATATTGATAAGATATATGATAACGCGTAACACGCGCAAATTATCTTTTCTATCGACAGACAGATAATTCTCAAATGTTATCACCATTTGATCATGTTTCGAAATTACAGTATTGAACCCAATAGTCCATAATTTGATTTCTAAACGAGGCTATTAAATTAAACCGAATTTATTGAATTAAATCTATGCAATAATCTAACAGTTTGACAATAATGATTGTTTATTAATCTCTAGAGAATAACTTGTAACAATCCTGGTCGTGGCATTGAATGTTCCTTTAGATTAGTTTTAAATATTATTTTCTGTTTTGATTTTAAAAATTTAACCGTATTTCCGTTGATTGTTCATTATTCTACTTACATTATTGCATCTCTATGTATATTATTATCTTTATTTTCATAAATTCAAGGCATCTTTAATTGCAAACGATTTTGCAAAACTAAAGAATCTTTGTGTAAATCATTTATTTGTTTTAGTTAAATTTAAAGCATCATTAGGCGCAGACGATTTTGATAAATAGTCGTATCCTTCTACATATTATTGTTTTTTTTTACAGTCAAATTTAATTTTCCTAAAAAAGAAAAATTTTAATTTCTTGTTTGTTTTCTCAACTTTACGAAATAAAAAAAAGTTGTGTGGAATAAATAATGTTACGAGATAAAATTTAATTTGGACTATTGAAATCAGGTCTTGTGTTAAATCAGAAGTATCCTTCTAGAGTGCTTAACATGGTGAATTAATTTCCTCAACACAGAGGAACAAATATTTTTGCCTTGAATGTAAGAAGCGAGTTAAAATGAAATCTGATAACTTCAAAATGAAAAGCTGCAAATTTTAATTTTTAATTGCTTTTAGGTAATCATTTATTGTTTTTTGAGTATGTGTATGTGAATGTATTTTCGCAGGTCTTCCGCTTTTGCATTTAGTTTATATTTCATGCTTTTAAATTTGGAATCAGGTCTTCCGCTTAGAAGTGACTTTTAGCATACGTATTTGTCAATTTAAAAACTTTTCTGCAGTTTTAAATTAAAATAATTTTTCATTTTGCTAAAAATACACAAATTTAAAAAATGATTAAAAGCTAAAATGTCATGCATAGTAAAAATTAATAAATTTTAAATTTGTTTATCAAGTATTGGTTGTTCTTTGCTGTTGCCACCATTAAAATCCTTACTAAGATTCTAAATCTTAACTGAAAGGCTTATCAAGGAATGTTTTTTCAATTTCATGAAGGTGAATAATGAAAAACGAATGTGATTAATTTTCATATAAAGAAACATATTTTATTTGAAAATAATACTCGATTTATTAGAAAAAAGCAAAACAAAAATTTTTGCTTATAAAAGAACGTTTTTAAGAGAAATCTTTAAAGTTATCTTTTATACTAATCATTGGCAATCAGCTAATTCATTGGGTTGAATGCTCACTAAAATGTTCAGTTCAATATTATATGTAACTTGGTCTCTTAATAGTATATGCATCAATATATATTTAAGCTTCAAATTTTAACAGTCATATACCTTATACTATTATAGAATCTTTACGCCATTCTGTTCATTACTATCTATCTCCCTAATTTTCTGCCACTTCTCATGAAATTTGAGCTAATTTAAGCGGAAATTAGTAAATTTCAATTAAAAAAACATTTTTTTTTGCAATAAGGCAGTAATTTTTTAAAAATAGGAGTACAGAAAACAAAATCGTTCAGCATTACAAAATATTTTTTTATAATTCATGCAAAAATTTCCACGAATTCCTTGCGGAAAAATGTTCAATAAAAGTTTTTTTCGTTCATCATAAAATTCAGTTTTTAGTTTTACTTCCAAAATGATTTAAATGGCGTGAATGATAACATTCTAATCTGTTTCAGTTAATACTGTTCTTTTGAAAAATTATGAAGTCTAAATTTTATACAGTCTGTTGGTCTTAAGGAATTGTATTCAGTGAAATATTCTTTACTTTCCAAATTTAAACAAAATGATTAAAAAAAATGTTTTTTTCTTCTGAGACCAAATTTGATCAAATTATGAAATGTTGAGTATCACTATTTTAGGAAATCAACAATTTCATAATTTTATCACCCTTTTAGACGAAATAGATTGTGTCTTTCTTTTATTTAAAAGCTGGCGTATCAATAATACTTTTCTAAATATGAATTCATAGGACAGTGAGCCTGTATAAAAATAAACGAAAAGAAATTATTGAATTAATAATATAGATATTTTAAAAGTTTCAGAAAACCTTTCCTTGTGTTCACTTTTCTTGAAAGTATAATATTTCGTGTTTATTTTATTTCTTACAAACAAATTTTTATATAAAAAGCTAATCTTCCTTTGCAAAGAAATCACATTTATTGCTTATTATTGAATAGAAAAAGTCAGGTGTAAACCGACCAACGTCTACAGTCTACAAATTTTATACTGTTTTATTGGACGTTTTTAACCCTACATTGAATTCAATGCTTCGAATATAGTTGCAAAATATTATTAAAAATGTTCCGGAGAGAGTTCGCCATATCAACAAGAAATCGATTTAATCATAGGAAAGAAGATATAAAAGATATCAAGAAACAAGCGTTAAATTTAATTGAGCACAAAAATAGGCTGAACCTTCCCCAGATGGATAATGGCTATGGCTTGATGTTCATATATTTCAAAATAATTATCTTACAAAAACTGTCTTTTCGTTATATTAATATCCAAAAATTAGTTTCTAACCATATCATTTCATTTCCTACAATCCCCCCACTTAATTTTAATATATTTTTAATTGAGTTCGATATACCGTCCTAACAAGTTTTTAAATGTTACGATGGAATTCAAATTTATCCATTAAAACATTCAAATTCGTGTTTTTGCCAATCCTTTTCTGTTATAA
The DNA here is from genome assembly GCF_947563725.1 of Argiope bruennichi. Classification (NCBI taxonomy): domain Eukaryota; kingdom Metazoa; phylum Arthropoda; class Arachnida; order Araneae; family Araneidae; genus Argiope; species Argiope bruennichi. Next base: position 84,167,782 of record NC_079160.1, on the reverse strand, counting down.
GATTTTCATGTCCGCTTTTACTTCGTAATATGTACAATTTTTTGATTTGCTGCAAATTAGTTTATTGAATTCATGTTTTTCATTCATATCTAATAAAAAGGATTTTAAAACTTGCATTCCATATTATCCACGCATTTTCATTCCTAAAATATCAATAATCTTGTAGAACAAACTGGTCGCTAAAGGCGTCTAGTGCTGAAAATTATACTTGTTAACTTTAGTTTGCCGTAAGAGTAAACTTCTTTGTTGGATATTTAATTCAGTGCCGAAGCATTTCTATCGAGATTGAATGCAAAAAAATCACCAAGAGTTCAAATTTTTTAATTTGAATTTTTGTCAAACGTGCAGGCAACGCATTGAAGTTAAACTGAGTTTACACGTTAAAGTTTACTTTTATTTGTTTGTGGAAGTTTTGGAAAATATGTTTAAAATAATTTTTAAAACTTATTTAAAAATAGAAATTTAATTTATATGTTAAAATTTGGCATCATCGAAAAGATATATATATTTTTAAATTTTAAGTAAATGTAAAAATTATCTTTATACTTTTTTATTTTTGGATGTTATTACTGAAAATGGCAAATTTTCTCTTAATTTTTAATTAATTAAAATTCTAACTAAAATTTCAAATAAAATCGTTCCGAAGTGCTCTTTTCCTACTTTCAAAGTATATATGCTTGTTTGATAGCTCTAGGTCTAACGGCGCAATCTGAAGAAATACATAAAGGCACTAACATATTCATCTTTATTACCAACTAGCCGCCTTTGGCGACCAGCCGGTTCGCCAATCTTAATGTTCGTTAAAATTTTAATAATTAAATATTTTATGCAATTCCAACTTTAATAGATTCTTCAGAAATATTTTAAAACTTCAAATTTTGATAGTCATATAATTCACTCATAATATTATAAAGTCCTTCAGTCATAACGTGATATGTATCTCTCTAATTTTCTGTTACCCCTCGTAGAATTTATGCTTTAAATTAAAGTGTAAAGGATTAATCTGCAATTAATATAATAATATTTTTTTACTGAAACAAAGCATTTTTTTTAATAATATGATTACTGATAATAGAGTCACTGAGCGTTTAAACTTTATGGGCACTAAAGAATATCTTTCTTAATTTATGTAATATCTCAAGAATTTGTCAACAAAATTTTCTCAGATTCATCATGAACGGATCGATTCATTAAGAATGTTTCATTTTAAATGCATCAAACACTAAGAAAATAAAATGAATCGTTTAAAATAATCGGTCGAAAACAGGTTTAAAAAAACTACTTAAAAAACGATGTACTTAAGACTATAAGCATATACAAAAAAATATATAACTAACATAAATACAATTTAATTACAAAAGCATGCAACTAACCTAAAAATAATTTAAATCATTGAAAACAGGTTAAAAAAAACTACTTAAAAAACGATGTACTTTAAACTATAAACATATACAAAAAATATATAACTAACATAAATACAATTTACTTACAAAAGCATACAACTAACCTAAAAGTAATTTAAATCGTCCGTTGATAATGGTTGTCATGCCAACAATCAGAACACAGTGCGCATGCGTGAATTTTCTTCGCCTTTTACGGTAACGCAAATGCGTGAATTTTTCTACGCCAGTTGGGGTAACGCTATGCAGATTATACATTTTTAAATTCCTTTATTCTGTGTTATTTTAATTCAAAAGTACTTCAGAATGAATCTGAAACATGGATTAATTAACAATGTTTAATTTTAAATGCATAAAACATTAAGAAAATAAACAGAATCGTTTGAAATAATCCGCCGTAAAATGTTAACCCTAGCCTTATTACTGTTGGGAGAAAAAAAAAACTAAAGCCTTACTCATTTGGCGGTGGAGAAAATGGAAGATTTTTTTGGCAGGAAAGTTAATTTTTAATTAATAATTAAAATTTCAAAAAAAAGGGACCCCAGGTGCACATTCCCGACCTCTAAGGTATACATGCACCAAATTTGGTAGCTTTATGTCAAATGACCTGGCCTGTAGATCGCCAACACACACACACACACACACACACACACACACACACACACACACACACACACACACACACACACACACACACACACACACACATTGAGCTTTATTATAAGTATAGATAAAGATTTGGTCAACAGTTGTTTCTAAGTAGCTGGTATGGTTGCTAAATTGTAAGTGTTTCGGAAGACATTGAATTTAAATCTGCTTTAATGAACCCTTTGTTTTTTTACTCTTTTATGGCAGGCAACCTAAATAATTAAGTGAAGTAGTTATTTAGCTGATTATCGATTTAAAAATGAAATTAAAATATAAATCTAATTTCTTAACATTTAACACTGTTTAATACTATTTTTAGAACGAATTTCGAAAAATTAATAAATATCGTTTTAATAAAAATCGTCTGTTCTTGATCGTTTTAAAATTGTTTGTATTCATTCCATAATTCTTCTTATAAATATAAAATATTTGTTTCAGCTGAATTCGTATCATATTTTTTTGTTTGATTTTTACATTTCCCGTGATATTTCCCTTGATTAATATTATTTAAAATGTTCTGGTGAGAGTTCGCCATATCAACAAAAAGTGATTACTGGAAAAGAAGGAATGCGAGGGAAATTTTTGAAATTTATTTATTAATCAAAGAATTAATGATGGTAGCTATTAACGTCTGGTGGCTTTTTTTTACCTTCTTTCTTTCAGTGACTATTTTTCCCTATTTTCTGCAGAATACTTACTTTTATAATCTAGCGCAGATACTAGGTTTCCGCTTCGCAGCTAAAGTAACAGTAGAATGTTTTTTAATTAAGAAATTCTACCCAATCCAATTAAAATGTCGGCGTCATCACAAGCTCTCGTATCATTCTCAATTACAAAGACTGTGTTAGAGGAATTCTTAATTTTTAGAAGTCAAAGAAGTCAGAGCAATCACTATACATAAAGGTTCAAGACGCAGACTTTGGGAAGTAGAGCCCAGCTAATAAAATTTAACAGTTTAAAGTTCCTGCAGTTAAACTATTTAGCAAAATTTAAAACTAATTTAGCATTAATTATGATTACTTTCCTACATCGTTCATCTTAGCAGCCATCTTGCTTTTTATTTTCTCGTATACGTAGTATAAAACAAAGTATAGTAATCGTCAAAAATTTCGAACTTGGGATTTTGACGAATCTATTCGTTTTAGAGCTCTCTGAGTTCGAAAAACACATTTTTGGAAAATGTCCGTCTGTCTATGACAAAGATAACTCAAAAACGCTTTGAGATAGACTGTTGAAATTCGGTATACATTCTTTACAACAAATTGCAGATTTCTGTCAAATTTTGTGTGAAAACTGTTAAAAAGAAGTCCTGCTATTCGAATATAATGTAACGCGATAATTATGAAATGAAGAGGTCAAAATAGATAAATATTACAAGGTTTTAACATGTATAGTGTAGATACATGTCACATTTTGACCAAAATACAACTATAAGTTAACTGTCTATCTGTCTGTACTTTCAGAAATATGTTAACACGATAATTCAAAAATGCAATGATATAAATATATATTCAATTTGGTGTGAGATTTTGTGACTACAAGTGCAGTTTTATATCAAATCTTTATTTCAATCGATTGAGAAAAACGTGTCAAAAACACTAATTTGACTTTTGGATAGTATTAACGCATGCCAGGAGTTAATCGCCAAAAAACTCCCCAAGGATCTCACAATCGACTCAGTACGCTGCAGTATTGCTCACCAAAAGTCAATATTTAGTACGTCAGTACCATCCATGTAAGGTAATCTCTGGCATGACAAGTTTATTAGAGAGTATGCGAGAAAGTTTTGGAGAAACCACTCTTGCTTGTTGGATAATTGATTTGTTTCCATTTTCAAGTTTACTGAAGTTATTTCATACGAATCTTAATATCATGATCTGATTTATTTCTATCAAAAACTATAAATATTTCTTCAAAAAAAATTAATTTTATTCTCTTCTCCATTTTCAGTAATAATTGTTCAATGAAAAAAAAACGTGTTGCCATTTTAATTTAATAATATCGAAAATATCTAACTGTAAAACTAGTAGCATGGCATTTGACATTTAAGTTACTAATAATTTCATCAAGTTTTCATTGCGACTTTTTTCTTCCATTTTCGTGTGCATTCTAGTCTCCCCTTTCTGTTTCATATCAATAATCATCTATATCATAACTGCACCAGGACAATTCGTAATCAAATGTAATTAAGAATTAGGAATAGGCAGTTATATAATGATAAAAAGAAATAATTAAATAATAAAAAATAATTAACTGATAAAAAAATTAAAAAGAAATAATAGAACTTATAAAAAGAAAGAATTTTAAAACGTGTGAAAATACAGAACTTCCAAAAACAATGAACTTTTCCTAAAAATAAGAAAGAAGGAAGGAAAAAAATTACGATAACGATTTACTTGTAATTTTTTCATATACGAAGAGTACAAAATAAGTATTGTAATCGTCAAAAAATTCGAAATCTAAAGTTAAAAAAATCTCAATGCTGCGGGCTTCCCTGCATCTGAAAAATACATTTTTGGGAATATATCACTCTGTCTCTGAACTCAAAGTAATAACTCAAAAGGTCCTTGAACTAAATGCATGAAATTTAGCATATGATATTTACATCAAATTCATAGATTTCTGTCATGTTTTGAAATCAAATTCATTCGCAAGAAATCTGTTCGGTTGTTCGAATACAAGTTAAAATGTTAACAATAAAAAGTAAAGTGCTGGACAGATAATAACTGAGATACAATTTTACCATTTAAAATGTATATTCATATCAAATTTTGAACCATATCTATCAAGGAGTTGATTGTATATCAGTCTGTATATTTGCATTTATAGAAATGCGATAACTCAAAAATGCATCAATTTAGATTACAGTAATTTAGTATGGGATATTATTACTAAGACTGCAATGTGTGCCGAATTTTGGTTTCAATAAATTCACAAAAAATATACAAAATACATGCTGTGTCTTTATTCACTATACTAAAATAAAATACTCATGAGAGATGCGGTGAAAATAAAAATCTGAACACCCGTGGTGTTCACTGCTTTGTCCAATTTCCACAATTTTTATGCGAAAGGGCGGAGGAATAAAACCTTTGTTTGGCAGTATACGAGAAAGTTTTGGGAAGATCATTCCTGAATTTATTTGGAATTTCAAGACTGATAGACTAATATCTCTGAACGGAACTTGGGATTTCATAATGTCGTCGCTAAAGCTTCGCGTCTCGTTTTGTTGCGTTTGAAAAAAAAAAAAGACCGTTGTGTGATAATACCTTAAGAATAGTATTACGCATTTTCGTAGCCATTTACGCATTTAATTTAAGGTTTTGATTGTTTCTTCAAATATTTACATTGTTAAAAGTTAAAGGAAACACAATATGTTAGCTGCAATAATTACTTGGATCAAATGAAATTTCATCTAAAATGCTGCCATTTTGGCATTTTATTTTTTGTTTTAAAATAATCTATCAAAGAAATAACCAAGAAAGCAAATTATTGAACCACATAAATTATTATGGAAAAAAACTGTTGGCTTAAATCAATAACTACTATGAAATAATGAAGTAAATTCCAAAATTATATCTTATATAACTATGTTAAAATATTGTTAGGAATCTGTGATGCGGCTTCCCAGCATAGTTGGTTCCATAGGAGGTCCCAGAGATTAGCGACAAACTTGGCGACCATTTGGCGATTTTGCAACGAATTTGGCGACTTTGGAGCCAAAATAGATTATACCCGAAACATCGAGAATTTTCCCTTTCCGTCCAGTAGGAACCGAGATACGCCTCGAACGTTCCTGATTGGTTGGGAGGCTTCTAGCCCAGTCTCCTGAGACCTATAAAAGCAGGCAACCGCAGCTGCCGGAGTAGTCGTAGTCGTAGTCGGAAGCGACAGAGAAGAGTGGTCGGAATCGACGGTGGAGAGTAGTCGAAAATCGGAAGTAAAGAACTGGCCTTCCAGAGATAAGCGGAACAGCGACGGAGCTGTGTGCTACTCTCTGCAGTAGAGTCTTGTTGTATGCGACTGTATATGCTGTTGTATGGTACACGTCTCGGCTGAAGATAATCGTCTTCTGTGCAGTATATAGTTGTCGTCTTTGTGCTGTCCTGTGTGTCTTCGTGTAAATAAACGTCGTTGTTTTATTTTCTACTGCCGCCTGCTGAATGAGCGTTCTCCACACCATATAACTCCCACTATCCAAACGAACCCGGATATTTCGTAGCAATATGTTAATTATCCAAACGAACAATAAAAGCATAGAAATTTTGAAAATACACATAAAAAAATCGAATCGCAAGAAAAAAGGTGAAAATTTCTTCCGTAAATTAATAGATTAATCTATAATTTTTTCAGTTGCAGACTTAAATCAGTGCTGATAATTTATTTTGTAACACTTAGATCTTCTATATCCTGACATATTACGCAAGAAATAAAGCTAACACAGCAATCAATAGTGCATCAGTTAAAAAAGAAAATATATTTTATCTAATACAAAACAATCAGAAGTCACTGATAAGTTTAAAAAGTGATAATAATGAGGAATCAGAAAATGCTGAATGATTAATAGAATTCACCCTTAGGTTTAATATATTTATTTCTGTTTTTTTCATGTGATGAATTTCTTGAAAAGAAAAAACTGCATTGGTGTGTGCGTATGTTAATGGATGGATGGATGGACAAATATTTGATTTAAAATTTAGTTTCGGTTGCTCAATTGATTTGTTAATTTAATATCGAATTCCAATCAATATATAATTGTTATTAATTTAAATACAATTTATATTCATTTCGACTATCAACTATGATTATTTAAATGGTTTTATGATTCTTTTACAGTATCTTTCATGACTTGAAGATCCTTTAGATGAACCAATATTCTGCTAACAATATATTCGATTATCACAGGTTAACTAAAGAAGGTTGTAGTCAAAAATACATGAAAACAAGAAATTCCTGTACATTTTCTGAGTGTTTAAGAAATATTAAAGAAATTATTATTTGTAATATACCTTTGATGTAAATATAAATAACATTATTTAGTTTTGTTTCTTTGCAGTGGGGTCTTCTATAACCAAAATGTTGGCCAACACTCAAGCCAAAACTCGTCACTAAAATTGTATTGAAACAAATAGTGATTCATTAAGAGAAAAAAATGAAATGTCCAATACAAATTTTTTTTTTAAAGTTAGAAATAACTTTTAATTTGGTCCGTGAAGAGAGAATATAATGAGCATATATTATTTATTCATGCTTAAGTTTATTCGCAAACGATAAATTAGTCCCTTTAAAATAAAGAAAACCGCCGCTGAGTTTCTTAATGTCAAAACAGGTTTCTCGCATCCGATAATGGTTAAAGGGAATAGGGATATGGTTGATTCTGCCCAGCGTTACAGACAATGGTGAACGATTATATAAATTTTTTCAACTGTTCTGCCTCCTCTTTAAAGCAACTTTGTTTCCATTCCAGAGTCAATTGATATCCAGCAAGGGCTATCCAGTGGAAGATCACGTTGTTCAAACGGAAGATGGTTTCCTATTATCTGTACAGCACATACCACATGGAAAAAAAGGATGTGATCGGCATCAGGGTAGTAAAGAAGTGGTTTTCCTCCAGCATGGTCTTCTATCTGCTTCCTCCGATTGGGTGATTAATTTCCCTAATGAAAGCCTTGGTCAGTCACTCACTTATGTATCTACATATATTAAGTTTCCGAGTTTTTATATTAAATTTCAACTAGTTCTAAAGCTTAAAATTCTAAGTAGACGTTTGATTTAAAAATTATAAAAATTTCGTTCTTAATAACTTAGACGCATATTATCGTACAAAAACATTTATTACTTTTTTTTAAACTCAGAAATATAATATTTCCAGGGACACCAATTTTATTTCTATATAACAATTTTAATAAATGTTTAAATTCTTTTAAATACATTTCATCGTTTGAGTAATTGCATTTAAATAAGAAAGTGTTGTAAAGATATTAATTTATTTTTAATCAGTTATTGTAAATAGATAATTAAGAGTAAATTTTAAAAAGAGAATAAGTACAGACAAATCGGAAACATAGTCAAACTACGAAGTTTTTTTTTTCTTTTTTCTTTTTTCGAAAGCCACATTAATTGTAGGAGTTTGAAATCATATTTATTGATTTTAAGTCGCTTCATTCGGAAAATCAATTTTTATTTTAAATGACGAGAATTAATAAAGAGTAATTGAAATATTGGAATAATATTGAATATCAAATACATTTTAAAAATATCAAGATTTATTTTAAAGCAGTTCTTGGAAATCAGCGATAGAAAAAATTTTCATAATACATTTTGGAAACTGGAATTAATATTTATAATTCGAAAACCAGACAGAGTATTGCAGAATATTCTGTCAGGCAATTGAGAATATTCTAGAATATTTGAGAATATTCTGAGACAAATTCGTAATCATACAATAGATGTAAAACATGTTTTTAATCTAATTTTTATCAGATCAATTTTAATTAGTTTTATATTAGTTGAATTTCTAATTTCATTATTTATTTTATTAGCATTTTATTTTTGTTTTTAATTTTTTATAATTTCATGCTATGTAAAATTTTGGAGAGTGTGGTTTGCTTATAGATTTCATTTTATTTACGTCTTATGTATTCTTATTTCATAAGGAATAATGGACAAACAAGTATTTTTTTAGGCTAACGTTTATTCATATTAAAACATTTTGTCAACGTTAAACATTTTGTTTACAAATTATTTCTTATTTTCTTTGTTACAATTCTAAAATCGTAGAACACCATTCTTCTGTCCGGATTAATATTTCTCAAATCAATTTCCCTGCCTTCGATATCCCGTTTATGCTTCTCAGTGAATTCCATTAAAAACAAAAGAGAAGCTCACTTCTTTTTCATCTTTCTCTCGAGTAAAGAATAAGATAATGGTCGTATCTCCTGTTGGTTATCTAGTGATTAGAAGATGTCGAAGACTGGATATGCATATGACTGGGCGAAGAATCCCACTTGAGTACGACTGTTGTTTTTATTCGAGATCCCGTTACCATTCAACTAATAAAATAACCTCAACCTCATAGGTATCAGAAGTTGGGAGGGCCTTATGGCGTTGATTTTCATTTCTTCTGGATTTTGTTCTTTGTTTTCTGTTTGAATCTAGGAACATGAAGGTGAATCTTGATCCTAGAATTAATTGAAGTGATTATTGCGCAATCAAATGGACAGCCAGAATGTTAACCTTTCTTCAACTCTTCGAAGAAAATTTTTCAATTTTAGGAAGAAGTCTTTTTTTTAAATCTTAGAAAGTTCATCATTTTAATCGCAAGTATCTCCTTCAATTTTACAAATAACTTTTTGAAACTTTTTTCTGTGTTTTTATTTTAGTATAGAGTGTAGACTTTTTTTCTATTTGGATTTCTTGGCCGATCTTCTTTATTTTTTTAATTGTTTTTTGTAACTTCCTTATTTCGTCACTAGGGCCGCAACAACCTATTCCTGTATTCAGCATAGTCATTTCACTATAGGTACATGATACTTCCCTAGCTATATGAGATGCTGATAATTTTTTAAATTCATTCTTGACAAAGGAAACAGGGAAAGAACTGCTCTTTTCCTGTTTATTTGTCCCCATGTTCATACATCAGAGACAGCGTTAGTAGGGGGGCAATTGCCCCCCCCCATTTCGGCAAGAGATTGTGAGTTTAGTCGGTGATGAATTTCGAAGAAGCTAAATCCGCATATTTCCAGACTTTTTGATTGAAATGTCATTCACCAAGCTTATAATTTGCATTAATTTTGGCTTTATATCCGACATTGTGAATAAGATATCTCATTCTGCAGACAATTTTTGGACGGCTGACTATGAACTGAATGTGATGGAAGTCCGCAGATTTTCACACATCTTATTCAAATGTCGTTCATTCGGATTATAGTTTGTATTACTTTCTGCTGAATAACCGACAAAGTGGCAAGTGAGTAAGATGTCATATTTTCGGCGATTAATCTTTGTCTTTTGGCCAAGATATCATAAGTCGACAGAAAGAGTTATTTCCATTGAGTATTTCTATTATTTGCAAGTGGAATTATTAGAGAAATATACTTTTTTATTATGCATGAATAGGGTGATAGAGTTGTTTTCCCTAATTCAGAAATCAATGAATCATAGTTCTAAAATTAATCGTCATTTTATTCATCTAAGTGTTACTTCCTCGGTAATGAATTGGCAAATTTGTTTTATTTATTTCATTTCACTATGAGAATTATCTGACTAAAATCTAGTTAATAGTTAAGGTATCCGACTACGTTGAAAACACTGGTTATCGACCACATTGGCGAATTCTTTTTTTATTATTATTTCTTGTGGTTCAGGCTTTCCTCAGTCCAAAATAGTATTTTCTAGGAAAAGAAAGGTCTGATCTATCATCCAGGATAATTTTAAACAATTTTTTATCTAAAACTTTTCTTTAACTTCTATTTTCTCAAACTTTAATTTTCATAAAAATTATAAACCGTTAACATGGTATCTCAAAAACTAACAGAGGTATTTACATAAAAATTTCAGCGTGTATTTTAAATACTGTGGGCAATGAAATGAACCAAAAGTTTTATTGTTGGTGAAATACTTTTTCATTTATGGGTGTTTTTAGAAAAATTAAGTTGTAAATTTATGGAGAAAATGTATATATACGTATATTTTTACCCATAATTTCTTTGCATCTCAAAATGTTTCTTAGGTTTTGGTTCATTTCATTCATCATTATATTCTATAACTTGTGTACAAAGAAAAATAAGATTGCTGCATTACAATTTTGTGTAGTGTTAACCGTATTGGTTAAATTTCATTAAAATTTACTACAAATTTTCCTATTTCTCAAAATATATTATATTTCCAGATATTTTTTTTTTTTTTGCATTTATAGTGTTTATAATTGACAATACATGTAAGAACCATAAATAATTTTTAAAAAATCCATAAATAGTTTTTAAAAAATCCAATTGTTCAAAAATATTCCTTCGAACGTAGTCGGTTACCTTAAACTAAATTTAATAAAATACTCTTTTCTCTCGACACTCTTATGCAATATGCATGCTAAAAGGAGTTACTTTCTTGTAGCCAAATTATATGAATTCATTATAACTCACTGGAATAAGTAAATTGTGTAACTGTGAATTAAATTTATTTAACAGTAAAATATCTGTTTTTTGCCGCCTAATTTACAAGTTGCGATTATTACATTAAAAAAATGTTACAGACCAATTAACAGCAAAAAATAAATATATGTGTTATTCAAGTTTTTTTTAACTACATTAAAAGAACTTATCTAAGTATGCACTAAATTAATTAAGTAAATTACTACCTAAATTCTTCAGATTCTGCATCCAGTATTACAACTGTATTATCTGGAAACGTATTTTTAAAAATTTTCTTTTTCATTTTTTTTTTTCTTTTAATAACCCTTCGCGACAAAATCTATATAATTTCAGGTGTTTCTAAATTTTTAATAGACTTTAGATAAAGATGTCTTGATAAAATGATGATTAAAATAGTTATACATAGAATATTCATATATAGTGTATTAACCTATTGACATATGAATTTATTTAACTTCCTATTTAGATGGTACATCTTATTTGGGACAATTATTATTATTTTAGTTCCCAAAATAGTATAAAGGCATTTGTGATAATGATATACTATTTTTTTTTCTAAATTAGATCTCAATACAAGTAAATCTCAAGAGTCTCATAAAAAAAACGACTTAAATACTGACAATCTTTTGATGGTTAATAAATAAATGACCTGTGAGCATTTTTTTTTTTTTTTTTTTTTGCAAATTTTTTTATAAATTTTTTAACAATGGAGGAAAGGGTCCGTATGTGTATTTAAAAAAAAAACTAAAAAATACTTAATTTAATTTAATCAAATTTAAAAATTAATTATTTTGTGTCTTATTTTGAAGCCACATTAGAGAAAATGCGCTTGCCCCCCTGTCGGGTTTCTTTTTATCCTCCCGTCGGCGAATTTCTTCCGTCCCCTCTGCATTATATGCCTCATTCTGAATATTTCCTCACTGCTTGTTTCTTTGTAGATAAATAATGATTTTTTTTTTTAATTTTAAGTTTGACTACGGCGGGCGCATAGTTTTCGACAAAGGCGTTTCTTATTTGGTTCTCTTTGTTGTTGCCAGTACCATTTATTCATTAAGCACTTTCCTTTGTTGAGAAATATTCGGTTTTCATATCACCGTAAATCGTGATGGGTTCTAGCAATGGCTTGTCCAATGTCCTTTACATTAACAATTGGAGCCCTTTTATAAAATTTATTCTGGAAGTTCTCCTGTAAAATATATTTTTGTATTTGTCGGATTCGTGTTAATCAGCGGCTGTTTTTTATTTCCGATTGGCCAGGAGACTTCTTTAGCATTTCTCTGACGAACTTTATGTAGCTTTTTATTTGTTGTTTCTGAAGTCTCTATTTATTTTTTTTACATTCATTTCTTTTTCAATTAATGTTATTTCTTACAATCTGAAATTTATGCACAGTTTTAAGTTTTTTTTTTATCAATATTTTATTAATATTTCTGAGTTTCAGTTGTAAGTGTGAGTAAAACTTAATAGAATAGAAACATATTTAGCTTTTAAAAAATGAAGTATCTCTTCTTATTTAAGGAAAAATTGCGTTTTTATCAAACTTGTGGGATTTTAGAATTTCTAGAATACGTGATAATGTATATTCTTGTTTTTGCATTTTCGGTAATGTCCAATTGATCCATTCCATTTCATTGAAGCGTTTTTTTCATTTAAAACCCAATAATGTATGTGTGTCATGGATTTGATACGATTGGTAACATATACTTCTTTATTCGAAATTCTTGTTTAGCAGCGATGGGTGTTCAGGCATGATAATGTTCTAGATTTTAATTTGAATTTGATCCATTCCATTTCATCGAAGTGTTATTTGTTTTTAAAACTAAATATTTTCGTTCTCATTAAAATACATTTAATTTACTTCCCCTTTATATAATTCAGTTACTCTGAGGAAACAATCGTCCCTTTATGTTGCAGTCACTTTAAGAATATAATGTATGTTTCTAATGAGTTTTTTGACTCGCTATTTAAATGTTGTTTAATTTCCAACATATATGCTTCAAAAATAAGTCGTTACTAAATTGAAATTAATTGTATTTAAATATATGCACGTATTTATTTTGTAATTTATTTTCTCTTGCATACCTTTTTTATTATTTGTTGAAAGTCTGGTCCCTATTTTGTTATTTTTATTCTTCTGGAAAAGTAATTTATTGAGAAGAAATCAGTCTTTGTCATTTGAATTTTCAAAAAAATGTTAGCCGTTTCATAACCGATAGATGGCGGCACATATGCATTCGAAAGTGACAGTGGGTTCATTTATAGAGCCTCAAAGCAGCTATATTAGTCCTAAGGTGTGAAAAGTCTTTTTACAAATTGGAAATTCATTTCAAAGTGTAAAAAAGTCACAGTGCTGTTTATTTTACTTAAAGTTAATAGCGTTTGCGAAAAGTTTCTTCAACTGTAATATTGTTTTTCTTTCTTTTTCTTTTTTTTTTCTGGCTGTTAAGTAAATGGAATGCTTTATTTAGAATTTTGCCTTGTTACGTGATAAGACTGAAAAAAATGAATGCAATCTTCTACTACTAATTTTTGTACAAATCATAAAGTGGATATATTTTGAAATAAAAGAGAAAGCGAAACTCTTATTCTAAAGACTATTTTCATTATAAAAATATTTTTAAAAATTTATAGCTAACGTATCAAATTAAATTTTAAAATATTAATATTAAATTTAATATATATTATTATTAATTAAAATTAATTAAATTTTTAAATTGAATATATATTATACATTAAATTTAAAGGAAAAAAACTAAAAGCTAATGAAACGGATATCACTAAAAAGCTAATATTTTGATTTTTAAGAAAAAAAAAATTTCGAAAAATGAATTTTATGAGATAATATTTTTGGAATATTTCATTGTAAAATAGCACAAATTAATTAATTTTTAATTCGCTGATATTTCAATTAAGCTTTTGATGTTAAAAATTTGATATAGACATTCCTATTGTCTTAAGAAACAGATGTTCCAAATTTCAACACATCAAATAAAAATTCTGGATTTGTGTAAAAGATAAACTAATATTCATATTTATTTACAGGTAAAAATAATACGTTCATTACAAAATAGAAAGAGCAACTAATAGTTTTATGGATGGCTCAATTAATTAAAAGAGATGAACAAAGTTGGGAAAAATAAATTTTGTTTCCACTCCAAATCCCTTGAATTACCAAAAAATAATTACAACACCGAGAATAAAATTTAAAAACTTTAATTAATTCAGGAAATTAGTATCTTCAATATATAATTTGATGTTCCTTATTCCCTCAGTAAAGTGTTTTTAAGTATGAAACAAATTAAGGCCGTGTTATTTTAATAGTCTTATATCCGTTTCCCTTATCATGTAAATGAATCATAGAAAGGAATCAAATCCCATATCATTATTGTGCCATTAAACAAGTAATTTTTCTAGAAATTTATTTATTAGTTGCACATTGCCTAAAATAAGCAGAATTCATATTTTTTGGATTTCAACATGAAAGAAAATCACTCGAATCTTCGATGAAACAATGAAAAAGGTTTGAAATTCATTGCAGCAATGTTATGTCGAATGAATTTTGATTCGATTTAAACCGACAAGTAATGTATTGTAGAAGACTGACATAATCTTGGCCCAGTTCATAGTTCGAGTTCAAGTTCATAACCAACCAGGTCGAAGTGGGTGATAAAAAATTTTGTGATTATATAAATTGTGTACCTTTCTTTTCCCCAAAACTTCTTTATTATAGAAAAAAAAAAAAAAAAAAAAGAAAAGAAAGAAAGACAAGCCAAATTGAGCGAATTATTGATTTATCATAACGAATAACTTTTGCATTGAAGTTGCATGTCCTTTAAAGTGCTGTATGTCTTTTATACAGATGTATGACCCATCTACGAAATCAATCTCTCTAAAATGCATGATTCACTGGTTCAAATTAAATCTAAGTTACTCTGGCTATCGCGTTCGCAAGACAGCGCGACAAAAATTGATGTAAATTCTCTTCTGCCTAACACAGGTTGATTTCCAATCTATATCACATGCTGATTTGGTTTGTCTAGTTTGTGATCTATCATCTCTGAGCGAAAATGCCAGTTGTTTTGAAAATACACTGTATATACAAAATGTCCCATTCTGTGAGAATATATTAGAAAGCCAAGAAGGATTGGGGAACAGGTCTGATTTGATTTAATTGTGCTCACTTGTTTTTTGTGATATTTAAACAGTCCTTCTCTTTACAGGATTTCTTTTGGCGGATGCCGGGTATGATGTGTGGTTGGGAAATATCAGAGGTAATACATATTCGAGGAGACATATCAAGTACTCACCACATTCAGATGAATTTTGGGATTACAGGTTTGCTTTAGAATATTACAAATAATAAAAATATTTTCTAACAAACGATGTTTTTAATTATGTACTTAAGAGTTGAAAATTAATTTAATTAAAACGGAGACTAAAACAAAATCGTAAAAGCATGAGATATTGATGATAATTAAAATAAAACTCAGGATAAATTGGAATTTTTTATGTAATTATTCTTTTAATATATTTTTAATTTTTAATAATATTTTGTAATACTCCTTTTTACAATACTTATTGAGGCTTGGTTTTCGCGTAGTATTGTTTTCAGACTTGTACAATTTGGTTTTGGTCATTAGAATTTTTATATAAAAAAAAATCTGTTCATATGTATTATGTTAATAAACACCTATTTAAATTTTTTTTAAATAATATTGCTTTTCCCCTTTTTTTTGTTGTGTGATTATTTTTTTGTTGTGTGATTATTTTAAACCTAGTTTTTGCACAGTAGCTTCTGAGGGTAAAGACCTTGGAGCACCCGAGGGCAGAAGTCTGAATTCTATCTCATGAAGAAGAAACACGCACACACTCGCTTACACAACCCCTTTTCACATGGGGGCTCATTCACGCAACTCACAGACAGAACACAGTTTAGAGAACAACCATGCCAGAACCGCCCAGATCACGGAGAAAACGCGTTACCCCTAGGCCAGGACACCGGCTGTCAAATTTTTTCACAGTAGCTTCTAAGGGTAAAGACCCCCTGATGGCAGAAGTCTAACTTCTAGATTAAATGAAGATAACACACTCTCTTGCACAACCCCTTTTTACAGGGGAGCACATTCACCACCTCACATAGCGAACACAAGGAAGAGAACGACCATGCCCGACCTGGATTCGAACCCGGAATGCCTAGATCACGGTAAAGACGCGCTATCCCTAGGCCATGACGTCGGCGCTTTTTACTCTTTAGTCTTTAATATATTTCATAATCCATTTTTAGTAAAATTACGAAATCTCGTAAATTCATTCCTTGAAGGCTACATTACGTATTACACTTAAATTTTTAAAAAAATATTATTGCTTTTTACTTTTTGGCCTTTAATACATTTCATAATCCATTTTTAGTAAAATTACGAAATCTCATAAATTTATTTCTTGTTCGCTGTTGTATTTACTATGCTAAGAAACGCTTTAAAATAATAAATTTTATAGCTTTTTACTTTTTGGCCTTTAATACATTTCATAATCCATTATTAGTAATATTACGGAATCTCGTAAATTTATTCCTTGATGGCTCAACTGATATGGAGTCAAAATTTGATTAAAAGTGATTGAAAATTACATTCTGTAAGTACTAAAATGTTACATCCTATTCTAGAATGCGCAATTTCAGAAAATTTGGAAATCCTGTAATTAGGAATTGAATTAAAAATATCGATTACAAAATTCCATCTTCACAAATATAAAACAAGTATATTTAAATAAAAGCTTATGAGAATCGTAATCGATTAATCGGATTCCTAAAATCATTTAAGACGAGTAAGGATAAACAATAATTAATTCACATGCAAGTATTTTGAGTTTGATATGTCGCCATTTTTTTATTTTCATTGCAAAATAATTTTTTAAAAAGTGATTTGGGAACTTTTTTAATATCTCGTCTTCAACGAGAAAGATTAATAAGAAATAAAAATTTGATATTTTCTTTCTACTTTGCTCTTCTTCCTGAAAGTCTGATGAATTTTAATGTAAATGACAGAGTGAAAATTTTGAAATTCGTTGCTAAATTATTAAATTATGAGTCGAAAACTCAATGGAAAAGTTAAATGGTAATTTATTTTTCCATGTCACGTTTCATCTACCAATATATAAAAAAAATTCTGCCTAATGATTAATATTCTTGTCCTCAAACTCCGTTGAAAATATTTTAAATAGATTCGAGCTTCTAGTCAAAAACATTGTATTTTAATTATAAGAATATTTTTAGTTTATTCCTTCCATCCTTATTTCAATTTTTAAATGTATTCATAATTACGACAGTAAAAAATGCACATAAAAAATGCATTTAATTCTATAACACCGCTTGTGACTATAGTGAAGTGAAAGTTTTGAAGCAAAATATGCTTATGTTTGTTTTTAAATTTATTAAAAACATGCTAACTTTGACAATCAGTTGCTTCGCTGTGGTTGATGGTTGTTAAAAATTTGAAATAAACATTTTGCCTAACGATGTCTTAAAAGTTTACTTTGCAAAATATTTTTAAATTGCAGATTTTGATTGATATATAATCATACAAATTTAGAAGCCTTATATATAGTTCTATTTATTTTGTTATGCCTTTTCTTAATTTTTTTGTCTGCATCTTTGTACATTTAATTATATCGTATGAAAGAGCAGCGATATTTGAAAATGAGCGTACCTTAAAAAAATTTCACTTTATCTCACCACTAATCAGAAATTAAACCTTAATTATAAGCAAAACAAAATTTCAATTTTTTAAAGCTTATCTTTTATTGCGACATAATATGGGAAAAAGAATCCTAAAATCTTCATATATAGAATTTAGGATAACGCAAATAGGAGAAACTAGGAAAGACTCATTCATTGCATCAACTACGTGTAATTTTATGTCTATGTATTTACATATTCTATAACCAGTTTGGTTTTAAAATCCAAACTCTGTCGCGGATGTATAAGAATTTTTCTACTATCCGAAAGTGTACTGAAATCATGTTTTTAATTAAAAATATCTCCAGTTTTGCAGAGATGGGCTACTATGACTTACCTGCCATGATCGATTACATCCTGAATCAGACCGGCCAGAAACAACTGTCCTACATCGGTCATTCTCAAGGAACAACATCTTGCTTTGCAATGCTCTCGGAAAAAACAGAATACAATCAAAAGGTAACTAACATTTCCTTAACAAAAAACATATTAAAATAGATGAAAACCCAACCACAATCCGCGGGAGTGGTTTCTTCAAAACTTTCTACCATACTTTTTAGTAAAATTGTTAACCCAGAGAACACCTTGAATGGCGCTGGCTTACAATAGTTACGAAATATTAAATTTTGACGTGAATATAGCACTTTTACTGAACCTATTGAGCAATCCTTGGTAAATTATTTTAGATACTATTAATCCCTGACGTGTGATTAATAGTATCTGAAAAATGAATTTCTGTTTTAGACGCGCTTTTTCCAACTGATTAGAATAAAGATTTGACACAAAACTGCACTTGCATACAAAATTTGATATTTTCAAGTCATTGTATGAGTTTTCGAGTTTATTTGTATCTGAAAGTACAAACCGACAGACGGACAACTCCTTGTTCGATCTGGATCAAAATTTGAAACATTTATAAACTATAGATATTAAATTTACCTCTCTTCGTTTATAATTATTGCATTAACTTATATTCGGATAGCCGAACTTCCATTGAACAGATTTTACTCAAAATTTGAGGGAAAACTGCAAATGTGGTGTTGTTGGGATTTATGGCACTTTACGAGCTAGCTGACAATTATCTGTCAGCGATTTAAGCCGAATGAGCGTCTCTTGTTTCTTCAGTAGCGCCATCTAGAGCTAAAAATATGACTTAGGTACTCATGCGTCACAACCCTTTCTACGGGGCCGACTATATCCATGCATTTCATCCACAAACCGTAATTATACCTGAATCAGAGAACGATCACCTCTGAACCAGTACACCCAGTGATGTTACTCTCGACATGGAGGACTTTGTGACCGCGAGAGATTCATACATGCGCGAGTCACCACACACAAACGGAGAGTCTTCGACCGACAGGGTTCGAACTAATTCCCTACCAACCAGGTTATCTCGGCTCTGCAAATGTGGTATAAAGATCATATATACTTTACACCAAATTTCAAAAGTTTAGTTCAAGAGCTTTTTTGAGTTATCTTTGTCATAGACAAACAGAGCGGACATTTTCCAAAATGTGTTTATTGAACATAGGCAGGTCAGAAACGTGGAGATTCTTGAAAATCTCGAGTTAGAATTTTTTGTCTATCACTGTACTTTCCTTATACTATGTATACGAGAAACTAAAAAAAAGTGCGCGACACAAATCTTGGAAAAGGATCCTTTTTATAAAAAGTGCGATAAAATACGTGCAAAAGACATTACACATCGTAAAGATACAGTTAAGCTGCACACTTTTGCTATAAAGACCGTATATGACATTTCATCCGTCTATATTAAAGCGTTTTTAGTTATCTTTGTCACAGACAGACGGACATTTTCCAAAAATGTGTTTATTGAACATAGGCAGGTCAGAAACGTGGAGATTCTTGAAAATCTCAAGTTAGAACTTTTTGTCTATCACTGTACTTTCTTTATACTATGTATACGAGAAACTAAAAGAAAGGGCGCGACACAAATCTTGGAAAAGGGTCCTTTTTATAAAAAGTGCGATAAAATACGTGCAAAAGACATTACACATCGTAAAGATACAGTTAAGCTGCACACTTTTGCTATAAAGACCGTATATGACATTTCATCCGTCTATATTAAAGCGTTTTTAGTTATCTTTGTCACAGACAGACGGACATTTTCCAAAAATGTGTTTATTGAACATAGGCAGGTCAGAAACGTGGAGATTCTTGAAAATCTCGAGTTAGAATTTTTTGTCTATCACTGTACTTTCCTTATACTATGTATACGAGAAACTAAAAAAAAGTGCGCGACACAAATCTTGGAAAAGGATCCTTTTTATAAAAAGTGCGATAAAATACGTGCAAAAGACATTACACATCGTAAAGATACAGTTAAGCTGCACACTTCTGCTATAAAGACCGTATATGACATTTCATCCGTCTATATTAAAGCGTTTTTAGTTATCTTTGTCACAGACAGACGGACATTTTCCAAAAATGTGTTTATTGAACATAGGCAGGTCAGAAACGTGGAGATTCTTGAAAATCTCGAGTTAGAACTTTTTGTCTATCACTGTACTTTCTTTATACTATGTATACGAGAAACTAAAAAAAAGTGCGCGACACAAATCTTGGAAAAGGATCCTTTTTATAAAAAGTGCGATAAAATACGTGCAAAAGACATTACATATCGTAAAGATACAGTTAAGCTGCACACTTTTGCTATAAAGACCGTATATGACATTTCATCCGTCTATATTAAAGCGTTTTTAGTTATCTTTGTCACAGACAGACGGACATTTTCCAAAAATGTGTTTATTGAACATAGGCAGGTCAGAAACGTGGAGATTCTTGAAAATCTCGAGTTAGAATTTTTTGTCTATCACTGTACTTTCTTTATACTATGTATACGAGAAAGTAAAAGAAAAGTGCGCGACACAAATATTGGAAAAGGATCCTTATTATAAAAAGTGCGATAAAATACGTGCAAAAGACATTACACATCGTAAAGATACAGTTAAGCTGCACACTTTTGCTATAAAGACCGTATATGACATTTCATCCGTCTATATTAAAGCGTTTTTAGTTATCTTTGTCACAGACAGACGGACATTTTCCAAAAATGTGTTTATTGAACATAGGCAGGTCAGAAACGTGCAGATTCTTGAAAATCTCGAGTTAGAACTTTTTGTCTATCACTGTACTTTCTTTATACTATGTATACGAGAAACTAAAAAAAAGTGCGCGACACAAATATTGGAAAAGGATCCTTATCATAAAAAGTGCGATAAAATACGTGCAAAAGACATTACACATCGTAAAGATACAGTTAAGCTGCACACTTTTGCTATAAAGACCGTATATGACATTTCATCCGTCTATATTAAAGCGTTTTTAGTTATCTTTGTCACAGACAGACGGACATTTTCCAAAAATGTGTTTATTGAACATAGGCAGGTCAGAAACGTGCAGATTCTTGAAAATCTCGAGTTAGAACTTTTTGTCTATCACTGTAGTTTCTTTATACTATGTATACGAGAAACTAAAAAAAAGTGCGCGACACAAATATTGGAAAAGGATCCTTATTATAAAAAGTGCGATAAAATACGTGCAAAAGACATTACACATCGTAAAGATACAGTTAAGCTGCACACTTTTGCTATAAAGACCGTATATGACATTTCATCCGTCTATATTAAAGCGTTTTTAGTTATCTTTGTCACAGACAGACGGACATTTTCCAAAAATGTGTTTATTGAACATAGGCAGGTCAGAAACGTGGAGATTCTTGAAAATCTCGAGTTAGAATTTTTTGTCTATCACTGTACTTTCTTTATACTATGTATACGAGAAACTAAAAAAAAGTCTTCTAAAAGTCTTCGTCTAAAAAAAGTGCGCGACACAAATATTGGAAAAGGGTCCTTATTATAAAAAGTGCGATAAAATACGTGCAAAAGACATTACACATCGTAAAGATACAGTTAAGCTGCACACTTTTGCTATAAAGACCGTATATGACATTTCATCCGTCTATATTAAAGCGTTTTTAGTTATCTTTGTCACAGACAGACGGACATTTTCCAAAAATGTGTTTATTGAACATAGGCAGGTCAGAAACGTGGAGATTCTTGAAAATCTCGAGTTAGAATTTTTTGTCTATCACTGTACTTTCTTTATACTATGTATACGAGAAACTAAAAAAAAGTGCGCGACACAAATATTGGAAAAGGATCCTTATTATAAAAAGTGCGATAAAATACGATCTTTCTTACGATAAAATCTTTACGATAAAATCTTTGTCACAGACAGACGGACATTTTCCAAAAATGTGTTTATTGAACATAGGCAGGTCAGAAACGTGGAGATTCTTGAAAATCTCGAGTTAGAATTTTTTGTCTATCACTGTACTTTCTTTATACTATGTATACGAGAAACTAAAAAAAAGTCTTCTAAAAGTCTTCGTCTAAAAAAAGTGCGCGACACAAATATTGGAAAAGGGTCCTTATTATAAAAAGTGCGATAAAATACGTGCAAAAGACATTACACATCGTAAAGATACAGTTAAGCTGCACACTTTTGCTATAAAGACCGTATATGACATTTCATCCGTCTATATTAAAGCGTTTTTAGTTATCTTTGTCACAGACAGATGGACATTTTCCAAAAATGTGTTTATTGAACATAGGCAGGTCAGAAACGTGGAGATTCTTGAAAATCTCGAGTTAGAATTTTTTGTCTATCACTGTACTTTCCTTATACTATGTATACGAGAAACTAAAAGAAAGGGCGCGACACAAATCGTGGAAAAGGATCCTTTTTATAAAAAGTGCGATAAAATACGTGCAAAAGACATTACACATCGTAAAGATACAGTTAAGCTGCACACTTTTGCTATAAAGACCGTATATGACATTTCATCCGTCTATATTAAAGCGTTTTTAGTTATCTTTGTCACAGACAGACGGACATTTTCCAAAAATGTGTTTATTGAACATAGGCAGGTCAGAAACGTGGAGATTCTTGAAAATCTCGAGTTAGAACTTTTTGTCTATCACTGTACTTTCTTTATACTATGTATACGAGAAACTAAAAAAAAGTGCGCGACACAAATCTTGGAAAAGGATCCTTTTTATAAAAAGTGCGATAAAATACGTGCAAAAGACATTACACATCGTAAAGATACAGTTAAGCTGCACACTTTTGCTATAAAGACCGTATATGACATTTCATCCGTCTATATTAAAGCGTTTTTAGTTATCTTTGTCACAGACAGACGGACATTTTCCAAAAATGTGTTTATTGAACATAGGCAGGTCAGAAACGTGCAGATTCTTGAAAATCTCGAGTTAGAACTTTTTGTCTATCACTGTACTTTCTTTATACTATGTATACGAGAAACTAAAAAAAAGTGCGCGACACAAATCTTGGAAAAGGATCCTTTTTATAAAAAGTGCGATAAAATACGTGCAAAAGACATTACACATCGTAAAGATACAGTTAAGCTGCACACTTCTGCTATAAAGACCGTATATGACATTTCATCCGTCTATATTAAAGCGTTTTTAGTTATCTTTGTCACAGACAGACGGACATTTTCCAAAAATGTGTTTATTGAACATAGGCAGGTCAGAAACGTGGAGATTCTTGAAAATCTCGAGTTAGAATTTTTTGTCTATCACTGTACTTTCTTTATACTATGTATACGAGAAAGTAAAAGAAAAGTGCGCGACACAAATATTGGAAAAGGATCCTTATTATAAAAAGTGCGATAAAATACGTGCAAAAGACATTACACATCGTAAAGATACAGTTAAGCTGCACACTTTTGCTATAAAGACCGTATATGACATTTCATCCGTCTATATTAAAGCGTTTTTAGTTATCTTTGTCACAGACAGACGGACATTTTCCAAAAATGTGTTTATTGAACATAGGCAGGTCAGAAACGTGGAGATTCTTGAAAATCTCGAGTTAGAATTTTTTGTCTATCACTGTACTTTCTTTATACTATGTATACGAGAAAGTAAAAGAAAAGTGCGCGACACAAATATTGGAAAAGGATCCTTATTATAAAAAGTGCGATAAAATACGTGCAAAAGACATTACACATCGTAAAGATACAGTTAAGCTGCACACTTTTGCTATAAAGACCGTATATGACATTTCATCCGTCTATATTAAAGCGTTTTTAGTTATCTTTGTCACAGACAGACGGACATTTTCCAAAAATGTGTTTATTGAACATAGGCAGGTCAGAAACGTGGAGATTCTTGAAAATCTCGAGTTAGAATTTTTTGTCTATCACTGTACTTTCTTTATACTATGTATACGAGAAACTAAAAGAAAAGTGCGCGACACAAATATTGGAAAAGGATCCTTATTATAAAAAGTGCGATAAAATACGTGCAAAAGACATTACACATCGTAAAGATACAGTTAAGCTGCACACTTTTGCTATAAAGACCGTATATGACATTTCATCCGTCTATATTAAAGCGTTTTTAGTTATCTTTGTCACAGACAGACGGACATTTTCCAAAAATGTGTTTATTGAACATAGGCAGGTCAGAAACGTGGAGATTCTTGAAAATCTCGAGTTAGAATTTTTTGTCTATCACTGTACTTTCTTTATACTATGTATACGAGAAAGTAAAAGAAAAGTGCGCGACACAAATATTGGAAAAGGATCCTTATTATAAAAAGTGCGATAAAATACGTGCAAAAGACATTACACATCGTAAAGATACAGTTAAGCTGCACACTTTTGCTATAAAGACCGTATATGACATTTCATCCGTCTATATTAAAGCGTTTTTAGTTATCTTTGTCACAGACAGACGGACATTTTCCAAAAATGTGTTTATTGAACATAGGCAGGTCAGAAACGTGGAGATTCTTGAAAATCTCGAGTTAGAATTTTTTGTCTATCACTGTACTTTCTTTATACTATGTATACGAGAAAGTAAAAGAAAAGTGCGCGACACAAATATTGGAAAAGGATCCTTATTATAAAAAGTGCGATAAAATACGTGCAAAAGACATTACAAATCGTAAAGATACAGTTAAGCTGCACACTTTTGCTATAAAGACCGTATATGACATTTCATCCGTCTATATTAAAGCGTTTTTAGTTATCTTTGTCACAGACAGACGGACATTTTCCAAAAATGTGTTTATTGAACATAGGCAGGTCAGAAACGTGGAGATTCTTGAAAATCTCGAGTTAGAATTTTTTGTCTATCACTGTACTTTCTTTATACTATGTATACGAGAAAGTAAAAGAAAAGTGCGCGACACAAATATTGGAAAAGGATCCTTATTATAAAAAGTGCGATAAAATACGTGCAAAAGACATTACACATCGTAAAGATACAGTTAAGCTGCACACTTTTGCTATAAAGACCGTATATGACATTTCATCCGTCTATATTAAAGCGTTTTTAGTTATCTTTGTCACAGACAGACGGACATTTTCCAAAAATGTGTTTATTGAACATAGGCAGGTCAGAAACGTGGAGATTCTTGAAAATCTCGAGTTAGAATTTTTTGTCTATCACTGTACTTTCTTTATACTATGTATACGAGAAAGTAAAAGAAAAGTGCGCGACACAAATATTGGAAAAGGATCCTTATTATAAAAAGTGCGATAAAATAAATGCAAAAGACATTACACATCGTAAAGATACAGTTAAGCTGCACACTTTTGCTATAAAGACCGTATATGACATTTCATCCGTCTATATTAAAGCGTTTTTAGTTATCTTTGTCACAGACAGACGGACATTTTCCAAAAATGTGTTTATTGAACATAGGCAGGTCAGAAACGTGGAGATTCTTGAAAATCTCGAGTTAGAATTTTTTGTCTATCACTGTACTTTCTTTATACTATGTATACGAGAAAGTAAAAGAAAAGTGCGCGACACAAATATTGGAAAAGGATCCTTATTATAAAAAGTGCGATAAAATACGTGCAAAAGACATTACACATCGTAAAGATACAGTTAAGCTGCACACTTTTGCTATAAAGACCGTATATGACATTTCATCCGTCTATATTAAAGCGTTTTTAGTTATCTTTGTCACAGACAGACGGACATTTTCCAAAAATGTGTTTATTGAACATAGGCAGGTCAGAAACGTGGAGATTCTTGAAAATCTCGAGTTAGAATTTTTTGTCTATCACTGTACTTTCTTTATACTATGTATACGAGAAAGTAAAAGAAAAGTGCGCGACACAAATATTGGAAAAGGATCCTTATTATAAAAAGTGCGATAAAATACGTGCAAAAGACATTACACATCGTAAAGATACAGTTAAGCTGCACACTTTTGCTATAAAGACCGTATATGACATTTCATCCGTCTATATTAAAGCGTTTTTAGTTATCTTTGTCACAGACAGACGGACATTTTCCAAAAATGTGTTTATTGAACATAGGCAGGTCAGAAACGTGCAGATTCTTGAAAATCTCGAGTTAGAACTTTTTGTCTATCACTGTACTTTCTTTATACTATGTATACGAGAAACTAAAAAAAAGTGCGCGACACAAATATTGGAAAAGGATCCTTATCATAAAAAGTGCGATAAAATACGTGCAAAAGACATTACACATCGTAAAGATACAGTTAAGCTGCACACTTTTGCTATAAAGACCGTATATGACATTTCATCCGTCTATATTAAAGCGTTTTTAGTTATCTTTGTCACAGACAGACGGACATTTTCCAAAAATGTGTTTATTGAACATAGGCAGGTCAGAAACGTGCAGATTCTTGAAAATCTCGAGTTAGAATTTTTTGTCTATCACTGTACTTTCTTTATACTATGTATACGAGAAAGTAAAAGAAAAGTGCGCGACACAAATATTGGAAAAGGATCCTTATTATAAAAAGTGCGATAAAATACGTGCAAAAGACATTACACATCGTAAAGATACAGTTAAGCTGCACACTTTTGCTATAAAGACCGTATATGACATTTCATCCGTCTATATTAAAGCGTTTTTAGTTATCTTTGTCACAGACAGACGGACATTTTCCAAAAATGTGTTTATTGAACATAGGCAGGTCAGAAACGTGCAGATTCTTGAAAATCTCGAGTTAGAACTTTTTGTCTATCACTGTACTTTCTTTATACTATGTATACGAGAAACTAAAAAAAAGTGCGCGACACAAATATTGGAAAAGGATCCTTATCATAAAAAGTGCGATAAAATACGTGCAAAAGACATTACACATCGTAAAGATACAGTTAAGCTGCACACTTTTGCTATAAAGACCGTATATGACATTTCATCCGTCTATATTAAAGCGTTTTTAGTTATCTTTGTCACAGACAGACGGACATTTTCCAAAAATGTGTTTATTGAACATAGGCAGTTCAGAAACGTGGAGATTCTTGAAAATCTCGAGTTAGAATTTTTTGTCTATCACTGTACTTTCTTTATACTATGTATACGAGAAAGTAAAAGAAAAGTGCGCGACACAAATATTGGAAAAGGATCCTTATTATAAAAAGTGCGATAAAATACGTGCAAAAGACATTACACATCGTAAAGATACAGTTAAGCTGCACACTTTTGCTATAAAGACCGTATATGACATTTCATCCGTCTATATTAAAGCGTTTTTAGTTATCTTTGTCACAGACAGACGGACATTTTCCAAAAATGTGTTTATTGAACATAGGCAGGTCAGAAACGTGCAGATTCTTGAAAATCTCGAGTTAGAACTTTTTGTCTATCACTGTACTTTCTTTATACTATGTATACGAGAAAGTAAAAGAAAAGTGCGCGACACAAATATTGGAAAAGGATCCTTATCATAAAAAGTGCGATAAAATACGTGCAAAAGACATTACACATCGTAAAGATACAGTTAAGCTGCACACTTTTGCTATAAAGACCGTATATGACATTTCATCCGTCTATATTAAAGCGTTTTTAGTTATCTTTGTCACAGACAGACGGACATTTTCCAAAAATGTGTTTATTGAACATAGGCAGGTCAGAAACGTGGAGATTCTTGAAAATCTCGAGTTAGAATTTTTTGTCTATCACTGTACTTTCTTTATACTATGTATACGAGAAAGTAAAAGAAAAGTGCGCGACACAAATATTGGAAAAGGATCCTTATTATAAAAAGTGCGATAAAATACGTGCAAAAGACATTACACATCGTAAAGATACAGTTAAGCTGCACACTTTTGCTATAAAGACCGTATATGACATTTCATCCGTCTATATTAAAGCGTTTTTAGTTATCTTTGTCACAGACAGACGGACATTTTCCAAAAATGTGTTTATTGAACATAGGCAGGTCAGAAACGTGCAGATTCTTGAAAATCTCGAGTTAGAACTTTTTGTCTATCACTGTACTTTCTTTATACTATGTATACGAGAAACTAAAAAAAAGTGCGCGACACAAATATTGGAAAAGGATCCTTATCATAAAAAGTGCGATAAAATACGTGCAAAAGACATTACACATCGTAAAGATACAGTTAAGCTGCACACTTTTGCTATAAAGACCGTATATGACATTTCATCCGTCTATATTAAAGCGTTTTTAGTTATCTTTGTCACAGACAGACGGACATTTTCCAAAAATGTGTTTATTGAACATAGGCAGGTCAGAAACGTGCAGATTCTTGAAAATCTCGAGTTAGAACTTTTTGTCTATCACTGTACTTTCTTTATACTATGTATACGAGAAACTAAAAAAAAGTGCGCGACACAAATATTGGAAAAGGATCCTTATTATAAAAAGTGCGATAAAATACGTGCAAAAGACATTACACATCGTAAAGATACAGTTAAGCTGCACACTTTTGCTATAAAGACCGTATATGACATTTCATCCGTCTATATTAAAGCGTTTTTAGTTATCTTTGTCACAGACAGACGGACATTTTCCAAAAATGTGTTTATTGAACATAGGCAGGTCAGAAACGTGGAGATTCTTGAAAATCTCGAGTTAGAATTTTTTGTCTATCACTGTACTTTCTTTATACTATGTATACGAGAAACTAAAAGAAAGGGCGCGACACAAATCTTGGAAAAGGATCCTTTTTATAAAAAGTGCGATAAAATACGTGCAAAAGACATTACACATCGTAAAGATACAGTTAAGCTGCACACTTTTGCTATAAAGACCGTATATGACATTTCATCCGTCTATATTAAAGCGTTTCTAGTTATCTTTGTCACAGACAGACGGACATTTTCCAAAAATGTGTTTATTGAACATAGGCAGGTCAGAAACGTGGAGATTCTTGAAAATCTCGAGTTAGAATTTTTTGTCTATCACTGTACTTTCTTTATACTATGTATACGAGAAACTAAAAGAAAGGGCGCGACACAAATCTTGGAAAAGGATCCTTTTTATAAAAAGTGCGATAAAATACGTGCAAAAGACATTACACATCGTAAAGATACAGTTAAGCTGCACACTTTTGCTATAAAGACCGTATATGACATTTCATCCGTCTATATTAAAGCGTTTCTAGTTATCTTTAACACAGACAGACGGACATTTTCCAAAAATGTGTTTATTGAACATAGGCAGGTCAGAAACTTGGAGATTCTTGAAAATCTCGAGTTAGAATTTTTTGTCTATCACTGTACTTTCTTTATACTATGTATACGAGAAACTAAAAGAAAGGGCGCGACACAAATCTTGGAAAAGGATCCTTTTTATAAAAAGTGCGATAAAATACGTGCAAAAGACATTACACATCGTAAAGATACAGTTAAGCTGCACACTTTTGCTATAAAGACCGTATATGACATTTCATCCGTCTATATTAAAGCGTTTCTAGTTATCTTTGTCACAGACAGACGGACATTTTCCAAAAATGTGTTTATTGAACATAGGCAGGTCAGAAACGTGGAGATTTTTGAAAATCTCGAGTTAGAATTTTTTGTCTATCACTGTACTTTCTTTATACTATGTATACGAGAAACTAAAAGAAAGGGCGCGACACAAATCTTGGAAAAGGATCCTTTTTATAAAAAGTGCGATAAAATACGTGCAAAAGACATAACACATCGTAAAGATACAGTTAAGCTGCACACTTTTGCTATAAAGACCGTATATGACATTTCATCCGTCTATATTAAAGCGTTTCTAGTTATCTTTGTCACAGACAGACAGACATTTTCCAAAAATGTGTTTATTGAACATAGGCAGGTCAGAAACGTGGAGATTCTTGAAAATCTCGAGTTAGAATTTTTTGTCTATCACTGTACTTTCTTTATACTATGTATACGAGAAAGTAAAAGAAAAGTGCGCGACACAAATCTTGGAAAAGGATCCTTTTTATAAAAAGTGCGATAAAATACGTGCAAAAGACATTACACATCGTAAAGATACAGTTAAGCTGCACACTTTTGCTATAAAGACCGTATATGACATTTCATCCGTCTATATTAAAGCGTTTTTAGTTATCTTTGTCACAGACAGACGGACATTTTCCAAAAATGTGTTTATTGAACATAGGCAGGTCAGAAACGTGGAGATTCTTGAAAATCTCGAGTTAGAATTTTTTGTCTATCACTGTACTTTCTTTATACTATGTATACGAGAAACTAAAAGAAAGGGCGCGACACAAATCTTGGAAAAGGATCCTTTTTATAAAAAGTGCGATAAAATACGTGCAAAAGACATTACACATCGTAAAGATACAGTTAAGCTGCACACTTTTGCTATAAAGACCGTATATGACATTTCATCCGTCTATATTAAAGCGTTTCTAGTTATCTTTGTCACAGACAGACAGACATTTTCCAAAAATGTGTTTATTGAACATAGGCAGGTCAGAAACGTGGAGATTCTTGAAAATCTCGAGTTAGAATTTTTT
This sequence comes from Argiope bruennichi, assembly GCF_947563725.1. NCBI lineage: Eukaryota > Metazoa > Arthropoda > Arachnida > Araneae > Araneidae > Argiope > Argiope bruennichi. The sequence goes on along the minus strand of NC_079160.1, from coordinate 84,137,038 downwards.
GTCTATCACTGTACTTTCTTTATACTATGTATACGAGAAAGTAAAAGAAAAGTGCGCGACACAAATCTTGGAAAAGGATCCTTTTTATAAAAAGTGCGATAAAATACGTGCAAAAGACATTACACATCGTAAAGATACAGTTAAGCTGCACACTTTTGCTATAAAGACCATATATGACATTTCATCCGTCTATATTAAAGCGTTTTTAGTTATCTTTGTCACAGACAGACGGACATTTTCCAAAAATGTGTTTATTGAACATAGGCAGGTCAGAAACGTGGAGATTCTTGAAAATCTCGAGTTAGAATTTTTTGTCTATCACTGTACTTTCTTTATACTATGTATACGAGAAACTAAAAGAAAGGGCGCGACACAAATCTTGGAAAAGGGTCCTTTTTATAAAAAGTGCGATAAAATACGTGCAAAAGACATTACACATCGTAAAGATACAGTTAAGCTGCACACTTTTGCTATAAAGACCGTATATGACATTTCATCCGTCTATATTAAAGCGTTTTTAGTTATCTTTGTCACAGACAGACGGACATTTTCCAAAAATGTGTTTATTGAACATAGGCAGGTCAGAAACGTGGAGATTCTTGAAAATCTCGAGTTAGAATTTTTTGTCTATCACTGTACTTTCTTTATACTATGTATACGAGAAACTAAAAGAAAGGGCGCGACACAAATCTTGGAAAAGGGTCCTTTTTATAAAAAGTGCGATAAAATACGTGCAAAAGACATTACACATCGTAAAGATACAGTTAAGCTGCACACTTTTGCTATAAAGACCGTATATGAAATGTCATCTGTCCATATCAAAGCGTTTTCAGTTTTCTTTGTCACAGACAGACGGATATTTTCCAAAAATGTGTTTCTCGAACTCAGGCAAGTCTAAAAACGTAACGATTCGCAAACGTAAAGATTCGTCAAAATCTCGAGTTTTGATTTTTTGACGATTACTATGATTTCTCTACACTACAAGAGAGTTAAAAAACGACATGCTATCCTTTCCATTTATTCCGATATCCGACTGCAAATACAAAGCATCATTTGGATGGCTAACCCAAGAACTTCAAGCACTGGGTGCTGAAGTTAAATGCTGTTGTTAAATATTTTTTTTCCACATTTTAAAAATATTTTTATTATATTTCAACGATTAGCCCATTCAGAATGATGGATTCCAGAAATTCTCATACGGCACACATCAAACAAGAAGTATAAATATAATTTTTCATTTTTGTGTAGCTTGCAGGAGGTAAAAAAAAAAAAAAAAAAAAAAAAAAAAGATCAAATGTTTTTCTGCAAGTTACCAAACTATGTAACAAAAACAACTGTCAGGAAGATGTTAAAAATTACGAGAGATTATTCTTAACCTCGTAATAGTCAAAATCGAAGGAACATTTTTTTTTGTCGTGTGACTATTTTAAGCCAAATTTTGCGCATTAGCTTCTGAGGGTAAAGACCCCTGAGCACCCGAGGGCAGAAGTCTGACTTCTAGCTCATATGAAGATAGAATACACACACTCGCTTGCACAACCCCTTTTTTACAGGGGGGCTCATTCACGCATCTCACAGAGAGAACACAAGGAAGAAAAGAACCATTCCCGAACCAGGACTCGAACCTGGAAAGCGTAGATCACAGGGACGATGCGCTACCCCTAGGCCAGGACGCCGGCGACTGAATATTTTAGTTTTCATAAGAATGCAGGATTTTAGTTTGGTTTAATTATACATACTTCCCATTTTTTAAAGCAACACTAGCGCTATTATAGGACTGAACTCGTAATTTTGAACCACGGTCAGATGACGAGGACGGCACCTGAGATGACACATCTGCTTTCCTAACTTCCACAACACACCATCGCGGGAGCATTTGGCCCCGTCGTATTTAACATGCATCAGACCCGATCACACGACTGTTCTTCGGTGGAACCGGGTCTCGAACATGGAACGCTTGAGTCCCGAAGACTAGACCTTACCGCCAGGCCACCGCGACCGAAGAATGTACGAACATTTGAACACAAGTTCAATAAAATCAAAAATTTATACCCTTATTCTCAAAATACGAATATTTTTATTTTTTAAAAGCAATTATTTTGCCCAGTGTTGATTATTATTCTCTTTTCGATCTATTTTTAACTCCCTGTGATTGCAATGGTGACAGAATATGATGGGTTTTATTGCTATGACCCAAAGATCTCTCTCTCTCTCTCTCTCTCTTTTTTTTTTGAGTGTTTGTGTGCTTGACCGGAAAGCACTGCACAATTTCCTTTCGTCTTTTTCCCCTCTTCTAAAACATCTCCTTTAATTAGAAATAAAATTCAGTCACCTTGAATAACCTTTCACCCTCATAAGGATCATTTAAGTATTTATGAAGTTTAAAAGAAATATCGTATAAAGAGAGTAATTAAAAGCAATAACATTGCATTGCTGCGCATGTAGGTTAAAAAATTTGCATGCTAAAAAATAAAACTGAAAATAAAAATTATGCTTTTTAATTAACGCTCATTTGACTCAAAGAGAATCATATTTTAGAAAATCGTTTGAAGTTATATAAATCAAAACATCTAAATCATCAAGCCAGAAAAAAAAATCTCTTTAAATTTTGAACCTCTATTCGCAGTACGATATTTCAAGTTTGAAACGTCTGCCCTTTTTAGGCTAGATTTCATGAGCCATTGCATTTTGTTAGCAAAGATTTTTATATAACGCATCTAAAGAAAAAATGACAGCCTAAAAACATATTCATGCTAATAAAAATAAAAATTCTACTTCAGAATTAATATCCAAACAAAACAATTTTTCATTATAACTTTACCGAGTTAAGGATATTTTGATATTAAGAATTTGCTTTGAATTTAGCTACAATCGCAGAAAGCATTGTAACAAATTGTTTAAAGTGAACTTTCAAAAAATTTTACGCCAATTAAATTGATATGCAAAAATGCTTTTCAAGCATTATATAAATTATATTCTTGCTACAATTATTTCAAAAACTGGGTAAAAACTGTGCAAAACCGCCAAAATCAATCTTTTGCTAATGAATGAAATAACTTATAAATTAATTAATTTTAAACTTCGAAACTGACGTAAATATCCAAGAAATAGATCAATGTATGAAACACTCCGGGAATGCGTATTTTTTTTTTCTTCTTAATATTGCGGATTTGAAAGTTAACTGATGTCTGTTGATTATATAATACTTAAAACTTCGAAACAACAGAATAAATAAATGGAATTTCTCCCACCTGGCTTTTTCTTTCCATTAACTTCTCCATTGCATAAAGGTTCAAACTGCTCTTTTGTGGTATTCATATATGTTCGACAATTGAAATAAATTTTTATTAAAACTTGACACTCTTTGTTTCAGATAAAAGTTTTCATCGCATTGGCGCCTGTTACTACTGTTGGTTACATAACAAGTCCCATCAGGTATCTGGCTCCTTTTACCAATGAATTTGCGGTAAGATTGCTTGAAGGCATATTTTTGCTAATGTCCAAGGACAAAACAAAAATTAAATTAAAATTTCTTTCAATGTTATCTAAAAGTAACTTCATTCTTGATTACTTTAATTACTGCTGAGTTGATATCTACTTTAAGTAAAGACATTAGATGAGATTTAAACGACGGTTTAATACTTATACATAAACTAGCCGCCTTTGGCGACCAGCCGGTTCGCCAATCTTAATGTTCCTTAAAATTTTAATAATTAAATATTTTATACAATTCCTACTTTAATAACTTCATCATCAAAATATTTTAAAACTTCAAATTTTGATAGTCATATAATTTACTCATAATATTATAAAGGCCTTCAGTCATAACCTAATATGTATCTCTCTAAGTTTCTGTTAGCTCCCGTAGAATTTATGCTTTAAATTAAAGTGGAAAGGATGAATCTACAATTAATATAATAATATTTTTTACTGAAACAAAGCATTTTTTTATAATATGATTACTAAAAACAGAGTCACTGAGCGTTTAAACTTTATGGGCACTAAAGAATATATATCTTAATTTATGTAATATCTCAAGAATTTGTTAACAAAATTTTCTCAGATTCGTCATGAGCAGATCTATTAATTAACAATGTTTAATTTTAAATGCATCAAACACTAAGAAAATAAAATAAATCATTTTAAATAATCGGTGAAAAACAGGTTTTAAAAAACTTCTTAAAAAATGATGTACTTAAAACTATAAGCATGTACAAAAAATATATAACTAACATAAATAAAATTTAATTACAAAAGCATAAAACCAACCTAAAAATAATTTAAATCAAGAATCATCCGTTGATAATAGGGTCAACAATCAGAACACAATGCGCATGCGTGAATTTTCAAAGCCAATTACGGTAACGCAAATGCGTGAACTTTTCTACGCCAGTTTGGGTAACGCTGTGCAGATTAGAAATTTTTAATTTCCTTTATTCTGTTTTATTTTAATTCAAAAGTACTCCAGAATGAATCTGAAAGACCGATTAATTAACAATGTTTAGTTTTAAATGCATCAAACCTTAAGAAAATAAACAGAATCATTTGAAATAATCCGCCGAAAAATCTTAAGCCTAGCCTCATTACTGTTGGGAAAAAAACTCAAACCTTACTCATTTGGCGGTGGGGAAAAATGAAGATTTTTTTTGGCGGGAAAGTTAGTTTTTAATTAATAAATTTGCAATAAAATAATATTGCGGCTATAAATTGAGATGTAAGCTATCCTATCTTTTAAGTTAGATCAAACTGCACACGGTGTGCAAATTTGATTAAAATCGGTTAAGTAGTTTAGGAGTCCATCGCGGACAAACAACGTGACACGTAATTTATATATATTAAAATTGTTCTTTTTTATTAACAATTCAACCAAATGAAATGATAAAATTTTTTCATTTCAATTTATTATGAATCAGATTGTCGCGCATTTGTAAACGAAGAATTGCATTCTAAAATCATATCACAATGTTTTATTTTTTTGGAGATATTTTATTCTTGAAATAATATATCAGTTAAGATAAGGGACTCGTTGAAAAGTAGTTTTTTTTTTACTAAAATAGAAGCCTTTGGCGACCAGTTTGTTTGCCTAGATTATTGGGTTTTTAGGCTGTTAATTACTAATATGGGATGTATTTCTTCAAAAGACATTTCACCTTTTAATTTGATACCACTAAAACTCATGAATCCAATTAAAACAATTTACTGCGAATTACAAAGCGTATATATTACGAATTAAAAGCAGATGTGAAAATCCTTCTAAGGATTGAATGATTCATTCTCCTGAATTCCTGAAAGCAAAAGCGTATGCTTGAATGTTTTGATGGAGAGTTTGAATCCCATGATAGCATTAAAAAACATTGTTTCAAATAGTGTATCAAATTGAATTAAAAATATCAAAATCAAATGAAAAATTGTACGAAAATAAAATTTATATTGTAAAAAAAGGGTTTTTTTTTTTCTTTTTTTGGTCTTAGGATAATACAAAAAGCATTTTTATAAGATTTTATTTATTGTGTTCTAGTGTAGATTTGGGTGCCCCTTTGATTGGCGATAAATTTCAGAATAGAAGCATTACTTCTGTTTTCCATAATGTTTTGTTTTCATTAACGTTACTATTGGGTTACCGACCGAAAATTTTTACCCTTGGCGCCGATCTTGGTGTCAAAAATATCGCCGAAAAATCAAGGGTCACCTAATTGTAAACTTTTACCTTGTTTTGGAAGATATGAGCATCCATTTCCGTGAAGAAGTCATAACGATTACGGCTAGACTTAAGATTAATATATGGGCCCCATAATTGCCATTTCTCGCCAAATATAATCGTGACAATTTTCGAATGCAATTTTAAAAGTCTTTTGCTAGCATTTCCGGTATGCACCAAGGATCGTAGACTTTTAGAGACGATTGGTACGATTTTGACGTGTTTGGTGATAACCGTGTATTAATCTTAAGTCTTACTTATCTATATATCTGGCAAAAGTAGGCCTATTTTTGCATTAGATTGACCTTTTTGTTTAAGTCGGTTTCTTGATTTCTTTTATATCTTCTTTCCTCTGACTGAATATCCTCTTTGCGACCTGAGGAACAATCTTCAAACTATTTCGAATTATTAACATCCTATTCTTTTTCAGTTCTTGGCCAGGATAATCGGAGTGAGGGAATTCTTGCCCAGCAATGCCCTCATGAAATTCCTGAGCGAATACGTGTGCGACACGTTTGAGCGATGGATCTGCAAAGATGTCATGTTCCTTCTTTTCGGAAGAGATTTTCAGGAGCTGAATGTGGTGAGCAAACTCTCGTGAATCTGTAACGTTAAAAATATTACGAATAAACTTGAGAATTAAACATTTTTGAGAATTTAAAAACTATTGTTCCAAAAAATAAGAAAATAATAAGGTATTTATCGTTTTTTCATGCACTTATATCTCTGTTTCTACCAATAATAGAGAAGAATACTTGGGTGTGAGTGGATGCATTAGCGCTGGGCTTTTCTTGTCAGACCATTGACCTTGAGTAACCAAATTTTGTCCACATATATTTTGGAGGATAAAAACTTGCAACTTGGAAAAAGTGATAAAAAAAACCCCCTTTAATTGGACTTTTAATTTAGTAAAATTGAAACGAGACTTTGGCGTTTTCAGTGACAACTTTCTAAAATATTGCACATAAACAGTTTAACCTCAATTTAATACAGTACACTTCCGATTATCCGCGGAATTGGGTGGCGCGGCCGCCGCGGATAACAAAAATCGCGGATAATCCGAAAAAAGCTAAAAACGGGTATAGCAAAAGAGAAAACAGTCATTCCAACTTTGAAAAATCGTTTTATGTACAATAAAACGTAAAATAAACAGCAGGAAATGTTTAACGAACGTTTAATATTTTAGTAAATCACTCAAAACTAACCTAAAATGCATTTTGTTAATGAAAACAGAAAAGTGCTTTGTACTTACGAGAGGCGTCAAGGATGCACAGAAAAATGAATACATATGTACTGTTTTAATACTGTAATGTATTATGTAATTACAAAAGCATAACTGTAAAACTACATATTTTTGAAGAAATCAGTCATTTGTGTTTGCGTCTTGCTTTGGAAGCATTTTCTCTTTGTTTGGAAGCAAAAAAAAAAACTTAGTGCGGCAGGCGCGGATAACCCGCCCGCGGATAATCTGGAGTCTACTGTATTTAAAAAATAACACATTTTTAATGACATGAATTTATTTGTGGTGTGATGTTTCTTAGTTGTTGACATTTTTAAAATTTCACATTACTTTGCTTGATATTTCATCAATGCATTTAGTTTTTAGGCAGAAAGTCAAGCAATTTTCATTGCTTCATCAAATATTCAATCGGGGATTTTCTTCTGTTATTGAAAGCCATAGAAATGTTTATAATTGGTGCAGTTTATAAGAAGAATAAATCGACGATAGTCTCCCAAAACTTTCTCGCATATTCTCTAATAAAGGTGTTATCAGCCTTCATCCACCTAAAAATTGAGGGCCTTGGATAAGGCATGGCATGCTCAAACAATTGTTACGAAATATTGGTGTTAATTTAGCATTTTTACTGAACCTATCATATAATCTTTGGGGATTAAATCCTGACATGCAATTAATACACAGATACCCAAACTCAAAATATATATTTTAGACACCCTTTTTCCGATTGATGAAAAAGAACTAAAGTTTGTCACAGAAGTTACAATTAAAGTCACAACGTCGCATTCAAATTCCCTTTATTTAAGTCATTCCGTTTTTGAATTAATGTATTCATACGAATTTGAAAGTACCGATAGAAAAATGGTCAATTCTTTGCTAAATTTGAGTCAAAATTTGATAAAAATCCGCATTTTTAATGCTGCACTAGTATACCAGATTTTGATTATATAGCTTTCAACGTTTTGCAATTATTATATTATCTTGTAATTCCCCAGTCAGGTCTTCAAAATGAATTTCGTTCAAAATTTGATAGAAAACTTCAAAATTGAACAGAAATCTTCAAAATTGGTTTAAAATTTATATGTATAATTTCATTTATCTAGCTCAAAGTACTTTTGAGTTATCTTGTTCAAAAACAGACAGACATAATGTCAAAAATGTGTTCTTCGACTCGCGGAGCTTTGGAGCGGTGAGATCTGCCGAACTCTCGAGTTCGAATTTATTACAACAATACTTTCTAATTAATGAACACGGTGAAAATACTTTATTTTTATACATTTCGTATACGAAAAAGTAAAAATTGCTAGTTAGAAGATATTTTACCAGGATATTTACATTTTTATTGGCACTATGTTGTCAAATTTCATTTACTCGATATAAAGAATAAATTAAGACTATTAAAATAACACGACTTTATATTTATTATAATTTGATGCTTAAAAAAACAGCTTTGATGCTTAAAACAGTTTTTGGGGAGAATTCTAAGCATCGAAGAGAAGCATAAGAGATTTAATGGAGACTAAAAACAACTCTTATTCCTGGCGAACCATCTGATAGTCAAAAGTGGTTATTCTAAAAATAAAAGCATAATAATTTATTAATAAGGAATTTTGTCTTAACGACTAATTTTTATATGTGTGCAATGCGTCAAACATATGCTTTGAAAAGCTAAGTTTGAAAGCATTTTAAAAGCCTGTCATTCCAATTACTGGATTATAGCTAAAACCCAAATATTTCTATTGAAAATGAAATTTTGTTTTTCCTTTTTAAGTCTCTACTCTCATCGCAAAATTTTCCATATTCTAGTATAACTGGTTTAACAAACTTACAGACGATATTTCGTATTTGCGCACGATTCTTTTAATGGTTACATAAAGACTTTTAAGAAGAATAGTTTGGCTACAACATCAAAAGAAATCGTCTGATCCATTCAAACGTATCGATGCCTTTTAAACAATGTATACAATTTTAATATATGGAATTTTAAGAACATGCAATATTGATTTTCTTTGTTAACACTTTAGCTACTAATTAGTCAGTTAAACCCATTTCCGTGTTGCGAAAACAAAATGCTTGTAGGTTTCACTTTAAGGAACAATAAATAGAGAAAGTTGAAAAATAAATATTGTAAACAACTATATTCTATTTGCGACAAATCCCAGTGAAGCAACTTATAAAAAGCTAATGTAACTTTGAATACATGCATATTTCACAAAATTTAAAAATGCTGCCCTTCAATACGCGACAAAATGCAACGAAATTAAGAATAGAAATAATTGTTTTAGCTGCAGAATACAGTTTATATCATGTATATACAGAAGAATATTTTACGTACATTTGTATTGAAATTCGAATTCAATTTTTTAAATAAAAATATGGAATAAATAAATCAAAAGGATTTATTTTATGATATCAGAGCCTGAAGCAATGATTTAGTAAACAGGCAATTTCTTCAATTTCCGCGAGAAAATATTCGATAGGAATTTTTTCATTTAACTCGAAATTACGACGGAAAATTCTATTTATTACGTACTGAATCTACTATTTAGAGCATTTCTTTGCTTTCTATTAATAAGATTACAGCTTAATTTTTCAACTTATGATTTTTGACATTTTTATTCTTTTTAAAGACGTGTTTGAAATTCATACTCGTATATCGTATTTCCTTTTATTTCTTTCTTTATTTTTGTTTCGAGTTTGGTAAGTGAAGAATTCTATTTTTATTGGTGGGATTAAATGTTTGATTTAATTTGAAATAAAATCACTGATATATTTGGAAAAATTGAAAATACTAAAATATAAATTCATGGAAATCAAATATAAATTCCTCTCACGTATGACGAAATACTTATAGCATTTAGAAAATACAAAAAAAAACTCAGTTAACCAAGAGCTTTTACTTAAAAACTGCCAAAAATTTGTGGATTACTATAAAGCGTCATAAATTTTAAAAGACAGGTATAAAAAGATATCCGAGACGTCTAAATATCTATTAGCTTTATACTTTTTACTTTTTTGTGTGCGTAATATAGAGATAGTATAGTAATCGTTAAAAAATTTGAACTCGAGATTTTGACGAACAGGATAAATGGAAACACGTTTTAGACCTCAATGAGTTTGAAAAATACATTTTAGGAAAATGACTATCTGTCTGGCTGTGACAAAAGACAATTCAAAATTACTTTAAGCTAGGCGGTTGAAATTTGGTTTACGACCTTTACATTAAATTTGCAGATTTCTATCAAATTTTGTGTAAAATCGGTTCAGAGGAAGTCCGTCTATCATGCAGTTTGATTTGCACAATAATTACAAAACGGAGAGAGGTAGATAGATTTGATACCCAGATTTAACATCTAATTTTGAGCCAAATCAAACAAAAGGCTGATTGTCTGTCAGTCCACACTTTCAGAAACGTGTAAACGCGATAATTTAAAAACGCAATGACTTGAATATGTCAAATTTGATATGGGATTTTGTGACAGCATGTGCGGTTTTGTGTCAGTTTTTGTTTCAATCGGTTGAGAAAAATGGGTCTAAAACACAAAATCGATTTTTGAATACTATTAACAGCATGCCAGGGATTAATTGCGGAATAATTCACTAAGGATGGCAAGATCAGATTCAGTAAAAATTTCTAAATTCACGCCAAAAAATATTTCATAACTATTGTACGCCAATGGCATATAAGGTTTCTCTTTCATAACAAGTTTATTAAAGAGCATGCGAGGAATTCTGGGAAGACTACTTACTCCTCGTGGTTTTCTTACTAATATGATTAATTGCATAGCCTTGTTTCTCCCAACTGATCCTCCTGATTGTGTGTTCCCAATTATCCTTTTCAAATATTTCTTGCTTTATTTGCTATATAAAACTTTCTTTTCCTAATTTCAGACAAGAATCGGCGTGTATTCGGCTCACACTCCAGCAGGTTCATCGACGAAAAGTGTTCTCCATTATGCTCAGGTACGTTCAATTCATCTTCCAATTAGTTTCCATCGTTTTTGTACTTCCTGTACCATCATTTTTGTTGAAATATTGATTCTTGTATTCATGCGTTTTATTTCTTCTGCAGTTAGTTGATTCCGGAAAGTTCGGAAAGTATGACTATGGAAAGAGGGGAAATATTAAACGTTATGGACAGGTATATAGTTTTTGTTTTAGTTTTTAAATATTTGTATAATTAGAATACAAATATCAGCCATGAATTAACATAATCGAATGATGTAATTATGAATATAATGAGAAATAAATATATAAATAATTTTTAAATAGATAAAAAGAGACAGCCAAGATTTAATATTGTCAGGGATTTTTTTCCCTGCATATCGCGTAATTTAGAATATGTAAATAGGTAATGGAATTCTTGAAATCAAAACATATATATGTATGAATCATACTTTAGCAGATGCGTGGGCGAGAAGAAGAAATTTTTGAAACTTTATAACTTTGATTTATTTCACTACGAGAGGCATAATTAGGAAAGCGGCGATGGTAAAACTGACGTCGATTCACATTGTGTTCTAACAGCACAGTGATAAAATTTTCCCTTCAGTGATTTTACTTTTAGATTTTGATAAGGATTTCTTTGACACGTGTAGTCTTAGGAAAGGGAATATTAGGTATTTTTAAAAGAATATAGTAAGCATTAGGGATTTTTAGTCCTTTGCTTGGAGCATGAGAACGTGAAAAATCATTAGTTTTCTAGAGCGTGTGTAAAAATAATTAAATAAAAAGTGGGAATTTAATCAGAAAATAAGAGAACATTTTAAAATAAACTAATTTAAGGTAACAGCAAATTAATTAAGACTTAAGGACCTAAATTAATCATTACATAGATATTACACACACTCACGTATATATAGTATATATATTCCCCTACCATATAATTAGCATTAATTTAATGATGTCAATCAACTTTTATAAACTGCATCTTATCACACCAAATGAAATTTTTATTTTAAACTGTGATTTTTCTACAAACACAAAACATTCTGATTAAGTAGGTATGTATCCAGTGTGGCGAAATTAATTGGCGTATAAAATAGGTTATCGTTCTTTTGTTTAGGCAGTTCACTGTGTCAGTATTTTAACTTGCGATATCACTAGAAAATAAATAGAAGAGGAAAGCAGATGATCATTCATGGCATAATTAGAGCTTTCAGATTAAAGAAAAAGTGAAGTAATCTGTATAATGGGATTCTGTCTTAGTTGTTTTTGTTGTTGTTTATGCAGAGAATGTAAAGTGAAGTATAGTTTGAAATTTCTATCGTAAATTGGACATGTGGTGGGGGCAAGCGATCTTTGAAGCCATATTTATCTAGTCATGAACTTAATATCGAATAAAAATTGAACAAATTGGAACAATTGTTGGGGCTAGATGATTGGTTCTTTTGTTCTAATTATTTTAACTACACTGATATTTTAAACGAATTACTGCTTTTATAACCCATAATGAAATAAAAAAGTTTATATGAGTATAAGAATAGGAATGCGTTGGGCAATTATATACATATGGAAAAAGAATTAGATAATAAATTATGTTTTGATTTCATGGATTAGAATTCGCCATTAACTATTTGCATTCTTTAAGATTCTCTATACGCAGTGAAAAACATCGTTAATAATATGAAATTTTAATTGTTTGATTATCTCTTCTTATATAATTTCAAATTAGCTATGTTCTAAAAATAATTTTTTGATCTTTCAAACTCCAACTTACAATAACTGTAACTTCTAAGCTGTGCTCCTATTAATTTTCTCATAGAATCAAAACACTGAGTCGACATTTCTTTTCTAAAACAATATAAGCTTAGAATATTATGTCGTAGCCACTTTCGCTTCCTTTCTGCCTTCTACTATTTCTGCATAACTATATACTCAATACTATAAGAACTATTTAAATTAACAATCCCTTGAAAAGCATATACTAAAAGATATTTCACGGGAGGATTTGATTTCACAGGAATTAACAGTACTATCTCAAAAGGAGAACATTTATTTTATAAAGCATAAATAATGCAGTCTTCCAGTTCAATGTTACATCATTACATTCGTAGAAATTTTGGATCGCTAAATCTTTCATTATTGGAATTAAACGAGAATTACATTACCTCAGTATGAAAGAAAATCAAATGCGTAGAGTTATTGGGTTTCAGAGGACATAAAAGACACATAATTTTGTTTTGGTTAATTTTTTCATTTTCATTTTTTTTTAATATTTTTAATTTTATTTAAAGAAAAAGAATTGCCACATATAAAAGATAAAAACATCAATTTGTTGTAGATAAATGAATATTTTGAATTTGAGCATGGTATGTATTGCAAAGTATTAATGGGTATTGCATATTGTGCAACTGTATTAAGGAATATTCCATATTGTATGTGATTAAGAAACTATTCTTTTGGAATGTTTTCCCTAATAGCTGTTATGTTAGCATTTTTCTATGGTTACTTGCTTTCCCTGAGACAAAATGGCTTAAATTTTTGCCACAAATGATTAATGATTATAATTTGGCCCTTTCATTTCTGATTTTTTATTGTATTTTTCTTCATTTATGAATTTGCATCTTCGTCTATGACAAATGTTAAATGCATTGGGTAAACTGCTGGAGCTATAATGGAACATATTCATTAGAAAATGTAGCAATTAGTGAAACTAATTGGAGTGGTTTTCTTAAAACTTTCTTGTATACTCTCTAATAAAAGTTTTATTCCATTAATTCTTGACATGTGGTTAATGGTACCGGAAAATCAAATTTTGTTTTAGATACGTCTTTCTCAACTGTTTGAAATAAGACAAAACTACACTTGTATTAACAGAATCACATAAGAAATTTGATATATTTAAATAGTTGGAACTTGAGTCACAGCGTTACATGTTTCTAAAAGCACAAACCGACAGACGGTCAATCCTTTGTTGGATTTGGCTTAAAATTTCATAGGTGTCTATACTATAGATTTTAATTCTGTGTATCGAATTTTATCTCTCTAGTTTTCTTCGTTTTTTAGTTATCGCATTATATTGTATCCTAATAGCCGGGTTGACAGACTTTCTCTGAGCGGATTTTGCTCAAAATTTGATAGATATCTCCAAATTTGGTTTAAAGACCATATACCAAATTTCATCTACCTATATCAAAATGTTTTTGAATTATCTTTGTCACAACAGACTGTCGGACATTTTCCAGAAATGTGCTTTTCGAACTGAGAGAGTTCTGAAACGTGGAGATTCGTCAAAATCTCGAGTTCCAATGTTTTTTACGATTACTGTACTTTCTCTGCATTACTTATACGAGAAAGTAAAAAGGGCACAACAATCACTTCGCTGAAGATAACATCGAGCTTTTTCAATATGACTATCGTTCTTGTGAACCATTCAATGCAATCTGTTCTATTGCCGAAGTTTAGTTTTTAGTTATATTAACGTCCCGTTTTAAGCAACACTAGGGCTATTTTGGGACGGACCTCGTAATTTTGAGTCGTGTTCAGATGACGAGGACGACACCTGAGCTGGTACCCCCCTCTCCACACCAGCGGGAGGACGTTTGTCCCTGACGGATTTAACGTGCAACAGACCCCCTTATACGACGGTTCTTCGGTGGAATCGGGTCTCGAACCTGAAACCCTACGGCTCACGAGCCGAGACCTTACCACCAGGCCACCGCGGCCCGTTTGATTGCCGAACGTAACACGAAGAACGTTCATCGTACCTTCAGCTTCAAATAATGTAAAAAAACTTACATATGGAAGTAAATTTAGAAGTAATTCTCGATAAAGTTATATGAAGAACATGTTGAAATGAACCAAAACTTAGAATATTTTCATGAAATTTTTACTTTGATCTTTGTAGACCAAATAACTATACTATACAATCACGAATTTTAGTTTTTGAACTGCATTTTATGTCGCATTTCTTCCTATTTGAGGACTTTTTGAGCACTCTTCTTTAAGAAACAGTTTATTTTTTCATGTGCTTCTTGATCCCGTTATCACATTCGTTTCATTTCGGCTAATTGAACGAACAACAGATGGTTTGAGTGATTTCAATTTAAAAAAGAAAAACGTTTATATATCCTTATCTTAAACTGCATCTAAAATTACACATTCTTTTATTTATATAGGACACTCCACCACAATATGATCTAACGAAGATAACTGCACCTGTTGCTCTGATGTGGTCGTTAAACGATGAGTTGGGCGATCCTGTGGATGTCGGACTTCTAATTCCGAAACTAAAATCCCTGATTGAAGTTTATGAAGTACCGGCTCCTCTGTTCAATCACGGCGATTTCGTGTTAGCCTTGCACGCAAAAACTCTTCTGTATGACGAAGTGATGAAAGTATTAAGGAAATACGCTGTCTGATTGCGAATTGCTTGCATCGTTTAGATCCAGTTTCATCAACAATTCCCATGAAGCTATAATTCAGTATCATAACATCCCTTTTTGTTTGTCGCAGAATTGTAATTTGATTTTTCTTATAAAGATAATAATCTAATTAAACAGTTTTTGGGAAATCTAAGTAGATTTTTAATGGATAATGCGGAGAAAATGCAGTGTGACAACAGGTGAAGGCATCAACATGATTCTTTTGAAAACAGGTGAATTCTACTATATGCACAATAGAAGCCATAAATTTGTACGGTTATTGAAAATTATCGTCATGGTTAGGAAATACTGTCAATTTTTTTATAAAAGCATTATGTTGACATATTCTCATCCGACCTGGGGCAATTTCGTCTTATTCTATGTTGCTTAATATAATGAATATACAAAAAAAAAAAAAAAAAAAAAATAGAGAGACACTGTATACGTTTTTAAAAAAACTGGCGTAAAACTACGCACAAAATGACATACAATTGAAATACTAATAAGCTATTCTGATTATTATAAATTTAATTTTACTAAGCTAATTGCTTTAAACGTAATAATTTTTAATTTTTTTACATTATAGTATATTATTACATAAAATTGAAAACGATAATTGCATTTTAAAATTAAAAAATTATCATAAAAGCAAAAAAAAATTATACTTTTATTGAATATTGCATTAATTACACATTTTTATAAGATTTATGTCTATGCATGTAGGTAGTTAATTAAAAAAAATCTGTGAATTTCTCCAGATATGTTGATTGTGAATATTAAGTACACTATTTTGGATTATATTAGCTTAGATAACGATATAACGATTAACGATATTTTTCATTAGCATTTTAACATGGGAAAAAATCGTTTTTTGGATTGTGTTACGTTTATTAAAAATTTTTCATTAGTTTTTTAACAAGAAAAAAAATCGTTTTCTGGTTAGTGTTATTAAATTTTTTTCATTTGTTTTAACAAAAAAAAAATCGTTTTCTGGATTGTATTAAGTTTATTAAATATTTCATTTCTTTCAACAAAAAAATCTTTTTCAGATTTTGTTAAGTTAATTAAATGTTTTTCATTAGTATTTTAGCAAAAAAAAAAAAAAAAAAAAAAAAATCTTTTTCAATGGAGTGAGTTGTATTTTTATAGGAAGATGAGAAAACTTCGAGTTCTTCTTCATCATTGTTTTAATTACCACCTGACAATTAATCTTCAATTGATCCATCAACTAGGAGAAAAGTTCATATCTTAATAAAAATGGAAAAAAAATTACTATGGCAAAAAAATGCGAATTTTAGAAAAGAAAAACCCGCGTACAATCTTAATTTCTCTTTATATGAACAAATTATTTTATCATTATTATGGTATGAATAAATCGGGATTGTAAAGAAATGATGTATAAATGAGAAACGTATAAATGGTGCTGCTTTAATATATATTTGAAAGGAACATTAATATCTACTTGACAGTTATCTGCAAACAGTTATGTGTTTAAAATACATATATTATATGAAATACTCAATACTTTGACAAATTATTTAATAAATAAAAAATATAATAATATAGGGAATTAGAAGGAGATAATTGATCAAATATAAATCTTCGGCTTTTTTTGTTAATTTTATTTTTCTAATTTCACAAAAACTTTTTTAAAACTCTATTTTTCTTTAGACATGTAAATAATTCGAACTGATTACAGATTAAGATACTGATTGTAAAATTTATATTTATTCTAACATTTAAAAAAGTTTCATTTGTTTTCATTTTAAGTTTTTTTAAGCTTATTGAAAAAAATTGTCAAAAATTTGTAAACATTTTTTGCTTTATTTTTTTAATTTGTTTTATTCCTTTTGTTAATTATGTTGTTTAATTAATTTCAGCTTTTTACGTGGTATTTGTTATGTTATTTCATATTATGTTGCAACAATATACACTTTTTCAGAAATTTTAAATATTTTCTCATGAGGCCGAAAAATATATATTCTATGTTTCTTTACACTTTCATAAACCATATCATATGTATAACATTTACTTTTCTCTTTCTTGTGTTATGTTATTTATCATGTAAATAAAATATGTTTTTACTAGTGGATTTATTAACTTTTTTTTAGAAAATTAATATACAACAATAATATCTACTGATGATTTCTGTTTAAAAAAAAAGAGCTAATATGGATATAATTTTATATTTTTATTTTTATGAATAGTATGAGCAGTTTACAGACTTGGATTACTTAATTTTGGATGAGCGGCAAAATTATTGTTTCATCTCTTCAAATCTTACATGAATGAATGTTTTTATTTGTTTTATTCATTCAGGCGGATGGGATAAGATTAAACGTCAGATATTTTAACTCAAATATGATCGTCACAGATGCGAATATTCACATTAATGCTTCAATGAATGTTCTCTTGAGCTGTTCTGTTGTCATGCTATAAAACAAAGGAATTGTTCACTCATTTACTAATCATAGAGTGACTACTTCGACTCACCCGAAGCCACACGGAAAAACTTGAATGACGGACCGCCGCAACAGCAACACTGGCGGGAACTTTGGTTGAGTCCGAAGGGCCATCACTGGTCATAGTATAACCCTTTTCTAAGGAAGTACGTCCCGTCGTCGATGAGAGGAGCCAAACCCCCACCTTTTCATATACCCATAATGGTGGCGAGAACTAACCACCATGCCGGAAGCTTCTCATCCTCAATTACGAGGTGCCCACCCCATGGGACTACTCATTTACTAATAAAAATGTCTTACAACCATATTTTTAAAATTAATTTTAAATTATAAATTAACTGTATAATGTCTTGAAAATATAGCTAGTATCTTTAAGAATATCTACAATGTCTAACCTTTCAAAGCAAATTTTTAGAGCAGATTCTTTAAAAAAAATCTCTGTATATTTCAAAATAAACGATACTGAAATGAAAAGAAGCATATTATCCTACTTACAAGAGAATGTAGTTTTTGTTCATCCTCGAGCGGGTGAGTGCATTTGCTGATGCGAAGGGTGTGTGTGTGTGTGTGAAAAACATTACTGAAATCAGGAAGAGATAACATGGTTATAATAAAGACAGTTGTATTGTCATCTGCTAATTTATAAAAATAGCTCGCTTGATGTTCTATAATGTTTAGTTCTCGGCCATTTTTTTTTCTGAAAGCTGAGAAATAATATTATTTTACTGTTAATATAATTTTTATTTTTCTTATTGGAACTTATATGAAGACAGCCGCAAACGTACTGTAGGTGTTCGAATTATATATATCTATTCGATGCAAATATTTTTTTATTTCTTATACTTGTCTAACATACTAAAAAGGTGTAACCCTGGATGCAAATAGGCTTAGATGCTCCTGAAAATACGGAAATTTCCTGGAGCAAAGTTGTTTCAGAATATTAAGGAAAAAGACGAATACTTGTAGCTCGTGCTCTATTGTGGAAAGGGCAATGCAATTATAGTACATTATACATTGATGGCTTCTGGCATAACTGAAATCACTATCACCTTTTATAATTAATTTTAATTAATTTAATCACTAAGCAATAAAAATGGAGTAATTAGAATTGATTTGATACAGGCAATATAAACAAACAAACAACTACTGTGTAATTAGCATTTTTTTCTTCTAAATTTGAAAAATAAACTTCGAAATATAGTTTTGTTGCATTCCTTACTTCTGCTTAAGATTTACAATCAATTACCATTAAATATTTATCATCTGCCTTTAAAAAATAAAAATAAATTATGAAAGTATAAAATTAAAATAAAAGTGTGTGTAAGAATAGGCCTCCAAAAAGCCTAAATCATGTTGAAAATTTGATTAGTTTAATCTTTTCACAACAAACTTTACTTTTATATCTTGTTTACCTTTAATTAAGTAATTTTTGGGATTTTGATTAATTCTTTATAAATATTTTTTAGATGAATTAAGCTAAACAACAAACATTATTTTAATAATATTTAAATGATTTTTTTTCCGTTTTTACTTTTTCATATACGTAATATAGAGAAAATAAAGCAATCGTCAAAGAATTCGAACTCGAAATTTTGGCGTATCTCCGCGTTTTAGACATTTCTGAGTTCCAAAAACACATTTTAGGAAAGTGGCCGTACTGTCTATCTGTGACAAAGATAATTCAAACACGCTTTGAGGTAGACGGTTGAAATTTAGTATACTGTATTTACACCATATTTGTTAATTTCTATCAAATTCTGAGTAAAATCTGTTGAAAGAAAGTGCGTCTGTTCGAACATAACACAATATTTACAAAACGAAGAGAAGTAGACCGATAAAATTCAATACACAGATTTGACAATTATAGTATAGATACCTGTCAAATACTTTTTAGCAAGATCCAATTACATATTGACTGTCTGTCCGTTTGTACTTTCAGAAAATTGTAGATGCGATAATTCAAAACTCAATGACAAATTTTTCAAATTTGTTCTGTGATTTTGAAACTACACGTGCAGTTTTATGTCAAATCTTTGTTCTAATCAATTGAGGAAAAACTTGTCTAAAGTACAATTCGATTTTAGGATACTATTAACTGCATACCAGGAATTAATCGCCAAAAACTCGCCAAAGATAACATGACTGATTCAGTAAAAATGCTAAATTCTCGCCAAATGTTAATATTGCATAATTATTGTGCACCAATATTATGTAAGACGTTCTATGGCATGACAAGTGTTTTAGAGAGTATGCGAGAAAATTTGGGGGAAATACCCCCATTGGTTTTTAAAGCTTTTCTTATGAAGTTTTTTAGCTGGAATTTCCAATATGGATTGTTTTAGGAGGGGTATGTGGTAATACCTCCCCTCCCAATAATTACCCCCCCCCAATCAAGGGTAATGTGCTAGTGCAATTTAAATTTTATTTTTATTTCGTGCGAAATAAATTGTTGGACAATGATTGAAATATTTTTTTAATTCATTAAAAGTAGAAACCTAATTTACAGGTTCAAACATTGGTATCATTAAAAAGAAAATTTGAAAAGACTTTAAACTGACATAAAAATTGCTTTTGTGCTGTGATAATTTCGGAAGTCATCACGGAAAAACACAGACATTCCGTTTAATTTTTAAATAATTAAAATTATAATTAAAAAATTTTTTTAAAAAATCACTCCAAGGTGCACATTCCCGCCCTCTAAAGTACGCATGAGAACAATTTGGTAGCTGTAGGTCAAATTGTGTGGCCTGCTCATAACAATTTTACAGAAATCGACGTTTTTATAAACACATTTATGATAATTTTTTAAACATTGTTTTTTTTTAATCTACATTTTACATAAAGAATGCCAGGCTAAAAGTATTATGTTAATAAAAAGCGAAAGTGTAAAGTTTTTTTTTTAATTTAAAATTAAAACGAAGCCGTTTTTATTTTCTGCTTTAGGGAGTACACAGAGAGAATTCTAGTTTTCCAGAAAATACGGACATAACAGTTCGACGAATTTCTACGTTTCAGACACTTCCTTTTGAATAATGGCCAAATATAATTTAAGAAATTTAGAATTATGTTTGTCCATCTGTAACTAGAAAAAAACTGGGGCATAGGAAATAATTAGAATGCGAGTTTTACGCCAAATTTGTATTTTTTATAAATTTGTATTTGTAAGTTTTGAAACAAATTTGTCCAAAAATTTGGTCTGCTCATTCAAATACAATTGAATACGATAACTACCATAATTTAATATTTAAAATGTAGATTTGTAAATAACTGAGACTTCACAGTTAAAGAGGATCGTTTGGTGATTCTACTCATGCATTTCAAACGCGATGACACAAAATTGTAATGTTTTGCATAAATGGAATTTTGAATATTATCTTATTACTAAAAATGTTGTGTTGTGTCAAATTGGTCTTAATCGGATAGCAAAAAGCACCCAAAACGCAAACTCGGTTTCTTCATATCTTATGAAGCAAGAAACTTTCATATGCAGGACTGAATCTAAGCTCTCGTGGCTTCCATAGCCTTTATCGAAGTTTGCAAGTTTTACAAGACGAGACAACACCCTCAAGACTTCAATCACAAATAATATGCAAGACAGTTTTGTGAAGACCACTTCTATTAGTTTATCATAACTTTAGTAATGGCAAAAGTGCCGAGAATTTAAGATTTGATAAAAAAAAAATACAATTAATCTGAACTTCATTATAACAATAAAAAATATTACAAATTATGCTTAAATTAATGATTAAGAATAAATGTAATTCAAGTTTGATTAATTTTAAAGAATAAAAGAAAAAATAACCAAATATTTGTAAAACTTCCACATATTCCACATTTTTCATCGCGACAATGAGCAGCTCTCTTCAAGAATTGACTGACAGCAAAAGATGCTAAGGACCACACGAAACCACCCCATATGACAAATTCAATAGCCAGATCATGCATTCACTTGAAGTTCAATATGGCTCATATGCGACTGAGCGTCCTTGCGTAGTATAGCTTCATAAAATGCCAAACAGCTATTGTGATTATTATTAATCGCATATTACAAATTACTCGCGACAAATAACGGGTGGGAAAAATTGATTTAATGATTTACTAATAGCATGGATATGTATCATTACTATATACGGCTATTACTAATAGCACGGATATAGTAATATAGCACGGATATAGTAACGGATATTAGTAATAGCACGGTACATAGGGAAGGTACCGTGACAACTATGCCGAATTACTAGTCGGGAAACATCGGTATCTCGATACTTTTTTTTTTGTAAACATCAGCTGCCATGTCTTCCATAATATGTTGTATGCAATAACGCACCATCTGTCAAGTATACAATTCTTTGTCCCCCTATATGATTCCTCAAGGAGTTCAGCAAGCTACAATATTCCAGGAAATGAAACAAATGGCTTATGTTATCCTTTTGCTATGCAACATGAACTATTCATGTAAGAGTTGAGTCAACATAGCTAAATCAAGAAATTATTAGTTGCTGCTGGCACTGGATTCAGACGGTATGGGTATGAAGCATATACGCATCGAATTATATAACCCTTCACACTCGGTTGGTGCCTCTCATTCACCATTCAAGGAGCTGCATCATTGACATTTTATTTATTTTTCAATTTTGATTCTTAAAAATACCTAAAGAATGGTAAAAACAGATTTTTTTAAAGAAAACTTGACTTGAAACAATTATATATATTTTTTCAGAGCAAAAACAAATCTTTGTATTAGGTGAATTGCGCATCGAATGACTTTTCCAAGTGCAATGGGTTAAAAGCCCGATTTCCATGAATCTAAGTTTTCAGGGCCTTCTGTAGCTTCTAGAACTAAATGAAAAATCGCATTTTGATCCCGTTCTTGCGAACCGCAACTTTATAAAAAAAATTTGTAGATTAAAAAGTTTATGAACTCCTGACGCATCCAATGCTTTTATCTCGTCAACGTGAAATTCCATAAAATATTTATGCTTCGGTTTCTAATATTTAGAATGTTTCATTGAAATTTATCAAGCTTTTAATTCGAAGTTTGATTCATTTCTAAAGTTATAGCATGAACATGCATACTTAACGAGACTCCAGTTTATTGACATTACACAACTTCCTTTAAAAATCTAAAGCTTTTAATCATGGTTTTTATTTAGACATTATGTAACCCTTAAACAAGTTTGATTTAGTTCTGTGACATGGAACTTATTTAACAGCAAACTTATTTAACCCTTTATTTACTGACGGTACTTAAAAGTACCATTTAAGTCTGGCTTATATCTTCGTAATATGACAGTTTTTGCTGATGGTATTCTAAAGAACACGGAGAATGTGACCCAAATAGCAAGAAGCTAATATAAGCTAAAAGTAGGAAATATTTTAAAGATATTTCTATTAATTACAATATTTTTCTTGGGTTCCCTGGGATTATTCTGCAAGAAAACTTTACTAGTGCAAAAAAATGAAGTTGAAAAATTGATGGCAACATAATTCGGTAAATAAAGGGTTAACGTCACAAAACTAAATCAAACTAGTAATCTAATTGAGCCTTGCGTTCAATGTTTACAAATCAAGTAATAAATTAAGAATTCGTTACGATTAATTGAATCGCTTGATTTCAGTTCTTGATCAGCTTCATTAAAAATGTTTACATAGCTACAAGAGAATTTCTCCAAAAATGGCAAATTAAAATTTCTCTGAAGCGAGCTTGGCATATGGTTAAAATTTAGGAAAACTTGACAAATATTGAAAGAAGAATTTCCAGGAAAATTTACTTTATGAAGACCAAATAGGAAGTTTCGAACTTGAAAAAATGTTGCTCAAGGAAATGCTTAAATAACTCGCTTTAAATACCATCAAAAACTAGATTTGAAATTTTAGATTTCACTTTTTGAAGTTTTCAATAATATACATTGCCCTGTGTATTATTGAAATGCAACAATGCAATTGTTTTAAATGCAGTTCAATTATTTTGGCAGAATTTTATACCATTATTCGGGTAATCTAAAATTACCCTCCTTTTGGGACTAGCTATACGTCTTTTATTAATAACATTTAGCTATGTCTCCAACTTATCTCACACAAAAAAAAAAGAATCATTTTAATTTATATTTGCACAGTAAGAATATGGCATTCTTGTAAAGTGGCAAAAACTCCAGTTGAAGAGGGTATCTGTCAAAGTTTTACATTATGAGCTTTCAAAAGTTGACATTGATAGAAGGGGGGGGGGAGTAAATGAAAATTAACGACATCTAGATGTCATGAGCTTTTGTATGAAGCACCTGCTAAAATCTGATTAGAAGTTGGATTTGATTTTCCGATTTTAAATGCATTTGACGAATTATATTTCAGCATCTACAAGAAATTTAATTTTTAAATCGAACTTCAATAGAACACACGAGAAGAAATGGAGCTGCAGTGAAGCAATCATTTCCTGCGAAAAGTTTACAAATCGGCAAAAATATACATTCAAAACAAATACCACGTTACGAAAAGCAGTTTATAAAAAGCTTTGTTTTATTTCAATAAATTTTACGGGTTAAAAATTCGATGCCATACTATTGCATACTATATGGAAACAAAGCAAAAGAATTATACTCGACAGAAGTTTCACAAGAATTGAATACTAAGATTTATAGTTTCCGTTACATCCGTCTCATACAAATACACTTAAGCAAATCTAACGATAATGTTCGTCAAAAGTTTAGACAATAAATCTTGAAACGAAAAAATTATTTCAAATGCAAATTGCTGGAAATAAATTCGGTACAAGCTTTTTACTGAAATTTAAACGATTAATAAAGAAATGACAATATAGCTGTTCGGTAATCGACATTCTAATCGATCATAATCTAATCGACATTTAGCAGACGATTCCTTTCCAGACATTTTATAACTCCTACTCTTTTTATTCTGTTAAAATATTAAAAAGTAAAAGCAAACGATTTTTTCATTGATAAACATTGTTATTATTTCGTATATTTTTTGTATAATAGCTGATGATCAATTGTAAACCTTCTGGAATCTGACAATGTTTGCAAGACACGCTGTTATGTTGAAAGAATAAACCAGCCGATGGAATTCTAAATTGCTTGGAGTATTATTTTAGTTGTAAGAATTTGAGATTCTATGCAAGCTATAGTTTGAAGCGTAAGAAAACTGGTAGTTTTCTATGAAGCATGCAAAAATAGCTACTACACGCGTTTTGCCTATATTACGGTCCTTAATATTCGTCATGTAAAAACACGCCATTTTCAACGAAGAATTACACAAAATACACTTTTATTCCTTCCATTTTCTTAGTTGAATCGATATTTTTTTTAAAAAAAAAGATTGTAAATAAAACTTGGCTTTTGCAAAGATCAGATTTTTTTTACCAAATATGGTAGACTACCCTTATTGAATTTGCGAATTCAAGAATAGATAATTCTTATGCAATAGGATAGAACTCAAAATTAACGTTTAAAGCTAATTGCGCTCATTAATGGAACACCGAGAAGTGGAGTTCATTTGGAAGCAATTAGTCCAATCGAATAAAGGCGGGCTTTGATAATAGCACTGGAAATTTAAAGACTGGTAGCTAAACTATCCTTAAAACTCAAATTGATTTAAAATTTCCTACTTGACTAGATTGACGTTTTCTAAATAACGAAAACAAGCCCAATTTATGCACGATTCATAAGAATACAAAAGCGAAATGGGGAAGTTTTTATACATTCGTTAACTAAGAGAGCATGTTTGAGGAAATGCATAAAATAAGCATAAGACAACAATTGGCTTGTATAAAGAACACAGGCGCGGCGTCCTGGCATAGGGGTAGCGCGTCTTCTCCGTGATCTGGGCGGTTCGGGTTCGGGCTCGGGCATGGTTGTTCCGAGGTGTGTGTTCTGCCCTCCTGTAAAATGGAGTTATGCAAGCGAATGTGAGGCATGAAGAAGCCAAGTCGCTGCTTAAATCGCCGACAGATCACATGTCAGCTGGCTTATAAAGAGCCATAAGTCGCAACAACAGAGCAAGGAAATGTAATATCTTTAGACATAACAATTACTCCTGTATTTGTCTCATTTGTATATACTGCGAATTTGTCTCATTTGTATATATTGCGAGTACAATTATAGTACAAATGCTTTTTAGACTTTCAATTCCAAAGTCAAATTTAAGAGTGGATTTTCAGAGAAGATTTCAGGTTCGCTCAACTCAAGGTGGAATAGAAAAACAGCATAAAAATTTAGCGAGAAAGAATTATTTGCATTACTATTTCCAAGAACTCGTAGATCAATCGATTAACAGGAACCATAAGCATTTTCACAATCATCGTCCAAGAAAGATTACTTTTTCCTTCACTTAACCGACACGATTTAAAAACTTTAAAAAGGTTAAAGTTTTGAACTTGCTTATTAAAAATTTTAATTGAGAAATTTTAACAGAATTGCTCAGAATAAGAATATGAGCATTTCAATCGCACTTGAGTAATCGAATAAATGAATATAGATCATCTTCAGATTCCAAACATGTGGAGGCAGAAATTGCTATAAAGAACCACAAGAGCAAGAAAATTTTATAGAAGTATTTGCCATTTATTTAATCTTAAGAATTAAAAAATTACAATTACATGCATAATGAAATACAGTGCTATACACACATAGCTTCAAAATTTAAAGTGAAACATTGGTATGAATACTAAAACTAAGTGAATAGACCAATTAAAAATAAACACCCATGAAAAGTCATCTGCATTACACAATTACTTAATCACAATGTCAACAATTTGCTAGTGTTTTCACCTGTATAAATTTTCAGTCTATGGTATGGCCAATAGAATGAAATACCAATACATTAAACTATGACCAACTTCAATTTTGTTCAGATAGTTAAATCTTGATGTATGTCAAGATATCTTGAGAAATGGAGAAGTTTCTAACCCACTTAGCATCAAGATCAAAACATTTTCTATACTTTGACATTTGGTTTGCGCACTATACTCTTTCAAGTCATACATTGGATTAAATGGATCAGTGATTTATTTTGCACAACTATCAATATAGTATTTAATTGCGAAATTTAATACGTTACAATACATTTGTACACACTAATACAATTAAGCGTACAAAATTTCTAGACGAAAACTGCAATAAAAATCTACGAATTGCGTACATTTTACACAATTCGATTTATTAAAAAAATAGTTTAATAAATTCAGAATATCAAGCCCGAGAAAAGGCAGATTATCCATTGCTAGCACAGATTAAATTATACTGACATCTGTATTATACAAAAAAGAAATCGCGCATTTCATTCAACTTTTTAGAAATATATAGAAATTCCATTTCCAAATTCCATTTTCAAAATAAGTTTATATATTAGTTTATTGTTAAATTAATGAAGGTTGGACGATGTATTTGAAGATAAAATTTATCTTCGCTTGCTCCGATCTTAAAACTGAAGCTACAAAGACCGCATCGTACCGAGGGGGGAATGGGATACTAAAATTACCGTCATTCGAATCAAAATGGCAACGATTCTAAAGGACTTGTCGAAATAAAGATTAAAAACACGAAGGATTTGACTATTGCTTAACCTAAACTGCTTATACTTGGAATTCGAAAATTTCTCCAACTGTTAATAAATAAGATTTTGCTTAGATCGAACAAAATTTTAGTTCCTAGATTTGAAAAGATGCTATTTTTATGATGCAAACTTGCCTTTCACTGTCTGATTTTAGATTGTTAGAATAGAATAGCATAGATTGTTTACTAAAAATGAAATGACCGACAAAATTAGAGTGAAGAGCTTTTTTACTTCTAGATTACTTTCGGGAAACTAGATCGATTTCTCGAAATCAATGTTAAAGCTCATTAGGGGAACCTAAAAACAAATCGTGCAGCGGCACAACGATTGCGGAGGGTAAACTGGATGGAAATGTGGAATAAATGTGACAATTTCGGGCAGTTGCAAAATCTGGATCCTATACGCATGATATCAATTTACGTTAAAAATAATCAAAACAATTAATGCAAGTTAATAGCAGAAAAAATTTCCCCATACATCGTTAAGGCGGTTTACTTTCTGCTTGCGCTAGTGAAGACAAAATTCCCGTTTGGTTTTTTTTCTCTTCCCGAGGTTATTCATACAGTTTCGTTTCGTTAGAAGATTCCAAATATCGCGCTTGATGTAAATCATACGAGGTATTAAGGTTATAAAGAAGTTTAGATAAGACTTTAGGATCTCTTTAAAACGCCAGCTAAACAGAATACCTAAAAATTGCCGACAACATAAAGACGATTAAGGACTTCTAAATAACGGATACCATTCGAGTTCGACATTGCTTAGCTTATTTGACGTACGACTTCCTCTCAAGTTAAGACTGCTTTGATTCAGGTCAAGTTCCACGGCATTTTTGATTTCGATGGTGATCAGGCATCGGGTTCAGAAATGCCTTCAGGAACTGATCAGATTATCAGTGAACTGGCTAGCACAGTCCTCTGATAATCATCGATGGACAAGACAAAATTGAGACCGGAAATATCAAGAAACATTTTAAATTGACCATAATTAAATAGTTAAAATTAAGATTCCATTCTAATTTCCATAGAGCGTTCTGATGAATATTTAAATTCATTTTCGAATTTGCTTGTGAACGACACTCGAAAAATTTCTACACGATCGGTTCGGTTTTACTAATTCAATTTGACTGAACTATTGAATGAACGGTTACACTGAAATTTTTAATTAAGAGGGGAAGCAAAATTAATCTACAAGTCAAAGCTAAATTCTGCAATCGAGGAAGTTTTTCCCAAAATTGAATTTACCATCAAAATATTTTCCTAGTTCATCGAAATCAATAAATATCACATTAGATTAGTCAAGGAGTTGAATTTGATTTTGGAACTCTTAAATAAGATTAAATTTCTAAGTGTCATGTTAAAGGAAGGAAAGTTAATATTTTTACGCGGAGCAACTGCCGAAATAAATGTTCTATTGAACAACTTCATTATCTACCCTTAAGACTAGAATTACTAGTTGCAAATTCTAGGTTCCTCACATTAATATTCTAGCTCAAGACTACAAATAAAATTAAGTTTTTTTCAAATGGACTGCATAGGATTGAAAAATCCTCATCGTGAAACAATATTAATATTAAAAACTCTTGCCTCGCAGAAGTTGTCGTGGAAGAATGAGCACTATCGCCATAAGATAAATTTTAAAATGCGTCATCTCGCGTGTGAACCAGACTAGTCCCGTTATTGAATCTCGCGCACATTTAACTAAAGACTGCAATTTTACTAAACTTCAGCGTAAACCATTCATGTTATGCACAACCGATGAAATTTGTTCTATATTAAATTTAATTGCGAAAGGAATTTGAACACGAATTTTCCATTTTATCTAGAAAAATCGAAACAAGATTTTTCATACGATTTTTTAAATTTTAATAACTAAAATCTTTAAATTTGAGAGGATTTAACAGTTAAGACTACACAAGTTTTCACAGGATCTTAAACTTTGCAGAAATTGAAATAAATCCTAATCATCCCTTTCAGACGTTTTAACCGCGATGGTGGCCAGGCATCACGATTAAAACAGATTTTTAAAGCAGAAGACGGTCTATTAGCATGCCGGCGTTGCTACGGGCCGTCTTCAACTGAAGGGATTGATTTGAATTTAATCGATTCTCGGGCGAGATACAAGTGATACTAGATCGGTTTTTAAAATAAGATTTTATTAACAATTTATTAATACAAAATTATCGCGAAGCTCACTTTAATTACTTTGAATCATTTAGAGAATAACGATGACTTGTCTGGTTCCTTAATTCCGGATACATCTAATTATTTTCAGGACAGAAATTGCTTTAAATTGGTTGCACGCGCGACTACTGCGTAACATTTATGGTCCGAATATAAATAGAAGAACAAGTTTTTAGACTCGTTAATTTGAGGGAATCTGCTTGAATTTTGGTCAGTTAATGCGAACTGTATAGCAAAATTCGTAATTAACATTTTCTTTTCAATATCCAGTTAACGTATAGTCGGAAATTTGCGGGAAAGTTCGGAAGATTTTAAGCCTTGGGAAAATTTCTGGCATCTAAATGATTACCAAATGGACAAACAGAAAAGATACTAAGTACATAAAAGTTTCATAGAAATAATTTTAGTTTTAGGAAGGTGCAATAAACGGTTTATATTTATTTACAACTATTTCAGACTGTTGCAACTGGTAGCTTTGTCAAGAAAAATGAGCGCATAAGATAAGTGTTTTAAATTAAAGATTAGGATATTAGCCGATTGTTGGTGAACTTTGTTATCCGGGAAAACAGACTTTGCATTATGGTCAGCCTACATCAACAGAACGTTGCAAGAACGGAAGTAAACTTGTGTATTAATAGTGAAATATCTAGAACAACGAATCACTTTTTGCAGTGCGAGTATATGGCATGAACATGAAGAGTAGAGGACATGTCTTAATACAGAATAAATTGCAATTTCGGGAAGTACTAAACGAGAATAGAGCGATTCTTGGCTAAGATAGAAATTGCTTAATCCGCATGAGAGCGAATTCCTAAACTTCGTTTTATTGCAGTTAAAATTAAACTCTGGGATCTCAATATTCAATATTAAAAGGTCAATTGTTAATATTTGAAATAGAAGGGTTAAAAATCTCGGACAGAAGGCAAGTATGTCATTCTTACTGAAATAAGTTTTAATTGCCAAAGTTCATACTACCTTCGTACATTCTCTACCAAAATAGAGTGTAGAAGAAATTTATATAACTTTTGGGAGTTGGCGCATTGAATTACTATTTCAAATTAAGATATGCACTTGAGGTTTTTATAAAAACCATAATTATGTACGGAAGGAAATACTCACTTTTCCAAATTTACTAGTATGAAGTAGTTCGCAATTCAAAGATTTAAAAGCGCGTAAAAGTCTTAAAATCAGGTTCCTAAGCTGAAGAATGTTCAGACTGAGTAGTCTATAGAGCGTTATTTCAACATAAATTTCATACAGTAAATATTTAGTTTCAAAAATAGCTTATATCGATCCTGTCCAACATGCAACGTCCAACCTCGAATTTTACACTAATTTTAAATTAAATTAATTTAATAAATTAAAATTTATAAAAATTTAGAAAGATTTAACACCAGTTTGATTGAAATAAAATTACATTCAGAATACATATAAAATGCTGCAATTAAATTCAATTACTTGGCTTGATAGAACAGTTCATTCAAACAATTGAAAACATTACTTATTTCCATTATATAGAATACAGCGTTAGAAACTATATTTGCAGCACGAGATAACAGTACTGCAGATTATCTTAGTTTTTTTTTTATAGTAGTAGATTTGCTCAAATGAGACAAACTTAAGACGATGACTGCAGTAGTTGCAGAGTGATCTAAGCAGTTTTAACTATACATTCACAAATCATTAAAGTATAATTAAAGTTTCACATCAAACTTAGAATTTAAGGGAACTTCAAAACCTAGATTTAAGATCTATTAAATTAAGTTCAAACTTAATTGTACGAGTGACTAATATTGATTTTAAAGATAACAAAGTAATCAATATAAAGGCAGATTATTTCTTGCATGAAGTCGAGTTTTAATTGCAATACAGTTAGAGAATATGCAATTAAATTTAAATTAAATGGACTTTAAGTGAACTTTAAAATTTAATAGAACATGAAATAACAGTCTGCTTCAATTTTAAAAATTGAATAGTCCGATTAAATAATTTAAAGTAAATATTTCAGTTTAAATTACGATTCAAATGAAACAGACAGAATGTCAATGATTTTAATTTGAAATAAATTTTACTAGTTAATACTAATAGTGCAATGAAGTTTTAACAGCTCAATCTCTCCAAAGGGTGATCGCGCCATTTAAACTATCCTAAAAATACGGGATTCAATGAAGAACCTATCGAAATAAGAGGGATGGCAAAGGATATAGCTACAGATTTGAATCCTCCAGGAATAACTAGTATCATTTAAAGATTTAAAATAAACTGAAGCGTCGACAAATTTAAGGTTAGAAGACGTTTCATCCGGTTTTCTTTCAAGTGATTGTTTCCATATTGTATGAATATTATACATTCCAATATACACAGCTTATTTGGAATTTCGCCATTGAAAGTATTAAGTTGTATGAACTAGATCTCAACTTTATTGTTTAAGTTTCGACACCTTTGGCTTTACCCAAGTTGAACAATTAAAATTTCATTTTATCTACACGTTTCCTCAAACTATCAAGTTTAATCTGCTAAAAAGTGAGGTAAATTATGAGCTATTCTATAAACCTTAGTTAAATTATTATTAAAGCTTAGTTAAAAATTGAATTATCACTGCATTACTGCTTAGATCGAGTTGAGATACCTTTCGCTGGGTAGTTGAAAGTCGAATCCTAATGAATTGATCACGCCAAGGAAGTTTTAAATCTTGTGTCAATAGAGGCAAAACATTTACGTAATATGAAATTCTGCATCTCTATTTCTCTAGCATTAGATTTACAGTTAAAATATTTTAATCCTTCACAAATACATTGGTGTCAAGTCTGACACAAGAAGTTTTACACTAAATTTTGAATTAAAGTTTTAGAACAGTCGCTGCCAATGCTCGAAGCACAAACTGCATTGTAAATTCCTTTACCAACTTCCTACAACCAAGACTAAGATATACCAACTTCTAGTTTAACGATTCTAATTTCGCTAAACTCGTCAGATTCATCGTTAGCGATTATTCCCCCCCCCCCCCCAATGCTGCTCTCACCCTGTTAACACGTTAAGTACCAATCCCTGGGGACCATGACTTTCCATTTAGACTGCCGGTCCCAAACAGTCTAAGCAGAAAGTCAACAGGGACAGGCATTTTCTTGACGTGTTAACTTTCCTTCCATCTGCCCCTACCCAAACTTGCCACTCTAGAACTACTGGGCGTAGATGCAGGAATGTAAGTGCAATTTCTACCTCTCGCATTGGCATCTGCAACTGTCATTGCTTTTAAAGATTTACCTGTTACCGAGCTAAATTTAGGATATGTGAAAAACAAAATTTTAAATTAAGACAGCGCTGATAATTGAGATTTTAGTTCGATAGCTCATTGCTTCATTTTCTCGTTAAACGACGGAATTTAAGGCTGAAGACAAACGTTTAGATATTAATGCTGCAAATCGACGAAAGAAACGTAGCATAAGATTTAAATTTTTCAAAGCTGGTTACGGATTTTCTTTTCCCATGAATATTTATTGGTATTTAATTGTTTGACGGTCTTTCTCGAACGAGATGGTTTGAGGAAAATATTCTTAAAGATAACACGTAACTGGAACAAATCCTGAAAATCCTTAACCTGGTCCAATTGCTTCCATTAGAGTGAAATGGGGTTGGCCTCAAGAAGTGGCAGGATTTGCGAATCAGCGGAAACGTTTGATGTTTGTACTCTTGATGAAAACGGGGGAATTCAAGAAATCTGGGTTTCCGATTCTCCAAATAATCTTTCCAAGTAAAATACGTAGAATTTTTAAGTAGGCAATTCAGACACGACATTTGTCCTTTTGATCGAGATAGGTGCTATGCCGGGTATACTCGTAAAACTCGGGATTTCACCACGTCAAATTAGAATTTTACTAGATGGCGAAAGTTACCCAAGTGATTCTTCACATGTATGAAAGTATATGATAACGTAAACTTAAGCACATTTTTTTTGTTTTTGGCTTTTATTGTAAAGACTAAACTTGGCTCTATACCGACTTAAACCTTAGATAATTAAAAATAGTTTGGTTTACCGTAAAATTACCAGAAGTTTAATCAAGGAGTTATTCTTCAGAACCCATTTGAGAGATTGAGCATTTGAAGAAATTTAAGATAATTTAGTTTTTGGCGTCGATTATTTCCCATACGCGTTTACAACAAAATGAAATTGTATACCACGCGAGATTTAAAGCAAAATTCAAAAGTCTGAAACTCCTCATCCGAGATGCATTCGGTTATCTAATATCCTAAAAATTTACTGACTTACCGAAAGTTGGTTTAACTATACACTGACGTCAGATCATTGTTCAATAGCGTCCGTTTCATTTGAAGTCGAGAGAAAATTAAATTTTAAAAATTAACAATTTTAAATTTGATTTATGATAAAATTAATTGAAGTTCCCTGCTTAACTCCATAAAATAATTTAGTTTTTTTCATTTAAAGTATAGATAAAATGTATAGTATAGTATGTATAGTATAGATAAAATACATGCATCTTCAGTGAATAAAACGTAGGAAGAGAACTAAAACCTTAACCACAAAATCTTCATTTGTCAGATCACAAAAGAAATTAGTCAATACAAGATTCTGGATCATACTATTCTCGAACAAGTTCATCCATGCATGCGAAACTCCAGTGCTTCATCTTCCAGATAATTAAATCCACTTCAAAAGGCCGGAGAACCGATGAAGATTGACCCAGCATTTCTTAGTTGCCGAAATTCGATGAATGGCTTTCATACGGCAACCTGAAAATTGAGTAAATACTTCAAATGTGAATATACAAAATAAGACATTTAAATGAAATTTGTGGCTTAAGATCGTAAATCAAGTTACCCTTTTTACTTGTATACATAGTATAGAGAAACCATTATAAGCAAAAAATTCGGACTCTATATTTTTAAGGAGTTTTCACGTTTCAGATCTCCTCGAATTCGAAATACTCATTTCCAGAAAATATTGGTCTGACAAAAACCGAGCTAGATAGATGACATTTGGTATGTCTTCACACCATATTTGAAGATTGCCATCTAATTTTGAAGCAAATCCGTTCAGTGGAACTTTCTCCATTTGTCCGAATATAATTTAACACGATAATTACGAAACAAAGCTACAGATAAACTCTACAAAATTATTTGCGATGTAAATCACCTATCAAATTTTGAGCCAAATCCTACAAGGGGTCTGTCCTTTCAGAAAGGTGTAAACATGGCAATTCAAAAATGGAATTAAATGCAGATTTGGTATGCAATTTTGTGAAGAGAAATCTAGTTTTCAGCTAAGTTTGTTTCAGTCAGGTGGGAAAAATGCATCCGACACAAATTCGATTTGTCGATGCTATTGAGAGATGTCGGGGATTAATCACCAAAAACTCGCCAAAGATATGATATATTCACAAAAACGCCAAGTCCATGCTTAAGGTTAATGTTTCACGATTATTGTACGCCACTGCTATGCAAGGCCTCCGAGATACCTTCATTAGATAATATACGAGAAACTTTTAGAAAACCATTCACGGTGTTTAGAATTACAAGAGTAATTGATGAATAGTTTGTCTATTCAAATAAAATTTTAACCGATCTTTTAGGGCTCCAAAGCATTCGGTTAATTTTCTGAAAGGTTAATGGCGATTCTTCGCAATTGTTCAACTCTGAAATTCAGAAAACTCCAAGATTGCACAATTTCGAGGTGTGCTCTAGGGAAACTTGCCAAATGCAGAAGATTAAATTGAGACCATAAATTCGACTTCTTTAAAATTGAACTAAATTTCCTATGAAATAAATTGCAGCAAGTTTGTAAACAAGACCTTTTTACACAAAGTTTTAAGTATCAAACGGTCATTAAAGTTATTAAAGATAAGAGGTATATATAGCCATACAAGTTCATCTATTTAGCAAGACAAATTTATTCGCAATACTGTCGGGTATCAAACTTGCGGGTTCATCAACTGCTAATGTAAAGCGTCATCAACTATTACTGCATTTGTACGAACATTAACGGAAAACCGCTGAATATTTGCACAGATTTTAATTGGGCAAAGCTGAAACACCGAGTCCATATTTGGATGGTTTCGTCCTCGCTCCTGGCATTGCTGAATTAAGAGGAAACGTGGAAGTTAACTGCCCAAACTCATCTCTACCGTCCCATTTTAGGTTGAGAGATCATATTAGTCTTAAAAGTTATGAAAAATACGACTTGCGATGTTTCTTGTAGACCATGTCTAAGGCCAGAATTTCTTTTATTTAAAATGGGTAACTGACATTTAAACAGGAAGATTGGGAACACTAGATTCTTTACCCTGACTGATTCAAATTTTATGTCAAACTTATGTAAAAATTTTATGTTGGTGACAACAGCGAGGAAATTCAAAATTCCTTCCAGCTTAACTTTCAGTTAAGATGCATTAATTTATATCTAGGCTCCATCCAATCCTCCGATCCAAATTTAAAACAAATTAACAGGTAAAATATTTTAGACGACTCAAATGGCACAAATTTGCTGCTTTATCAAGTTAATTGTTTAAATAAAGTTAATTTACTCAAAACTTACCACTGGACCATTGGTTTTCATCTTGGAATGAGTCGAACTGAAAGTTCCAAAGACGCCCGTTTCTCACTTGCTTTTAGTCAGCAACCGCTCGAATGTGCACAAATTGACCTATAAAAAGTAAACAAGTTTAGGTGCTGAAAGCACTCAAATCTATAGTTAAAAATGCAACAGAATCCAAATTTCTACATTTTAACTCATAGGGAATGAGGCTCGACTCTGAAGAGTAAAAGCATAAGTACCTAAATTCGAAGTTCCTTCCATATACATACCTCGTAAATTATAAGACGATTTTTTATTTAAAGAAATCGTTTAATTTCAAAATAAATCTAAAGACTTGATTTAAAATAAGAAAAATTCGATTTTAACAATCCCTTTTTAAAGAACCAGATTTCACTTAGGAGTAACTATTCGTATCCAATTCATTCATTTTTTTAAATATTGCTTTGCTGGTTCTCAACTGCTTATAAACTTTGTTATTTCAATTTCAAATACCAAATTAATAATCCATTTTCGTTTCGTATGATAAAAGCTTGCATAGCAAAGTATTTTAATAAGATCCAACAACCCAAAATGTAACTTTATAATCCAACTCTTAACATAAAAAATTTTAGAATGTCCTTTTTATTCAGCTTATCATATACGGCTTGACTTCATTTCGGACATTGAAACAAACCGATATGAATAGCATGACGTTAGTCTTTCAAATCCCGTTATCCGTGATCTATACTAACCAGAAGTTATCTTCTGTTACTATCTGGGATATCTGCACACTCATTTTTCTGATATTAAGGATAAATTATGCGGTTTGACTTGAAAATATTTGAGATACTCTTAAAAAGGGAAACGTTACATTTAAGCAGGCTTAGGTTTTGTCGTAAAATTAATGTCCCAACTGTAATTAAATTAAAAATAAAATGGTTTCAAATGAATCATTGAAAAAATTCAAGTTACACTCTAAATATCTTTGCTTGTACATTTATTTTAGCTCATAAAATATTGTTTTTATTCTCAAATATATACTATACTTGAGAAGTACCATTCATTCGTAAGTGTTTTGTTATAGAAGTTATAACCCATTAAACACAACGTAAAACGATACCGTATTCTAGATTAATCCAGATATTTCAATGCCGATACGATATCATGCAGAAATTGTTGAGAAGAATTAATTCTAAAAATATCTTACGCACATCAAAGTCGTGAAATAAGTAAAAGTTTAAAAGCATTTACCCTATAAAAATTCACTTACCAATGAAAGACAAGAGCTTATTTCCATTACTACAACGCAATTCAACAACTTTTTAACACAACAAACCACCCCCCACAAACTCATAAAAAAATCATTTGCTACATAAACATCATAACAAGCAAAGACTAATCCATTTTAAAATATCTTGAACATTTCCCAACCAATCGAAATGGATGAAAGGACTTCTTTTTTTGTTTGATTGTTTTGAGACATTCTTTATTTGCATATAAAATACTAAATCGTCTGCGTACGTTTGTGGACCACGATGGCATAGTGGTTGAGACCAGACATCACAGTCGGAGCATTGCTACTTCGAGATGCGATTTCTATAATGATCTAAATTGCATGAGGGGCTGGTGCATGCTAAATCTAGAATTGAGACTCTAGTATGAGAATTTTTAAAGTTTGTAATTAGCTGTTATAACAATTAATTAATAAAATTTAGGATATTTCATTAAACTTTTGCACAAAAAAAAGTGATATTAGAATTGTTTGAAAAAAATTGGTGCCAGCAACCAAATGGTGAATCAGATTTACAATTTTTTTTTTTTTTTTTTTTTTTTTTTTTTTTACCTATTCGAAAACTATTTTGCATTAAATAAAGTTTTGTTAAAAATCCCTCTGAAAATTTTCTTTCTCCTTAGATTAATTCTAAAAATCCATTTATATTCATTGAAACTGATATATGAGGGCTATTTTATGAGGGATCTCCCCATTTTTAATAGTTCTTCCAAAGAGGCGAACGCACCATTGTAACATGAGCATTTTTCCCAAACAGAACAAGGACATTTCGATATTGCATAATATTTAATTCTGAGCAACGTCATAAAAATATTGCATATATTTATGCTCTGAAGTTAGGTCTGAATGCTAGATTTCGTATGCATCAGGCCCGCATACAATTTAAATCATTAGCAAATACAGATTTTGAAATACAGATTCTTTGCTCAGATTCTGAAGTCTGGTCTCAACCGCTATGCCATCGCGGTTCACAAACGGATGCAGACGATTTAGTTTTATATGCAAATGAAGAGTGTCTCAAAATAATCAGATAAGAAAAAAATCTTTTCATCTCTTTTGATTGGTCGGGAAATATTCAAGATACTTAAAAATGGTCTAGTTGTTACCTGCTTTTATCTTTTATAGTTTTTTTTTGTAGCAAATTATTTTATGTATTTGTGTGGTTGTTTTGTCGGGTCCTGATAATGGAAATAAGCTATTGCATTTAGGTGGTAAGTGAATTTTTCATTTTTTACTTAACTTAAGTGTTAAACTTAAATTATTTTATGATTTAGAAGTACAAGAATTGATGATTTTTTGGAAGTATCGGCCTTAAGATATCACGAATGATCTCGATCAGGACACCGTTCTAGCCTTGTGTTGAATAGACTAAGATTTCTATAGCTCGTGCATGTGAATGACTTCATTAATGTAAGCATATATTCGAGAATGAAAAAGAAATCTTGGGAACTAAAGGATTTTCTCAGTAAAATTTTTTACAGGGCAGTCTTCAAATCTTTCATTAATTACCTTTCAAATTGCATGAATGGGCAATGTTAATTTCTTAATTGTGAAACTGCGTTGCCCCACATGGTAAAAAAAAAAGTTTCATTCGTAGTCTTATTATAAAAATATTTCCAATAAATACAAATTCACTTATTCCGAATTCTAAATCTTGAAATGTTTAAAATTAGAATTATGTATTGTCCGCTAATCGAATTTAAAACTATTTTGTTGTCAATGTAACTGCATTTGGTATATTAATTCTTCAATGTCGGAACTTAAAGCGCTATTTAAATGCAATGTTTCCATCTTTAAACGTCTTCACGAAATATCTTCAAATCGAACTTAAACGTTATTTATTCTCAACGCTACAAAAAAAAAAAAATATCCCAAATTTACCGACGTCACAAATTGTAATACGAGGATTTCCAGCTAGGATAAATCAAGGATATCGGCACTTCAAAGATCAACTTCCTGCAATGCATATCATCTGGTTTCATTTTCAGAAATAAATGGTCCAGGCATCTATTCTAAAATGAATAAAAACAAGATACTTCAAATGTCTTATCTTAACAAACTATATAAGTTACTCTGAGTTATTTGGTCTCATTAATATTACCGCATTGAAAAGAGGTAGTCGACTCTCCATGGCCGAATGGTCATGGCACTGGTTTCTTAATTAAGCGATCGTAAGCTCGAATCCATCTCAAGACAATGCGACTCAGTTTGTGTAAATATGCAATTCCTTGATTTTACGTTTCCCTTTATTTCATATTCCAGAATCTTCTGGATATCTCTTTAGTTTACCAGACAAATGTTCTGAACTTTTCTTACTGTCTCCAGAAAAGTATTCTGGAACTTTCCCTGCTAGTATAAAAGCAGAAGATTTGGCAGTGGCTGTGTTCTCAGTTCAGAGTTGAGTTAATAAATTAGTTTAGCTCTATTTCTTGTGTGTGTCATTGAGTTCCACACTAGAGTACCTACGTGACAATATACTGCTATGCAAACTTTTATCATACGATATGAAAATAGATTAAAAAATTGGTTACTGAAATTGAAATAATTTGAGAATAATGCCTATTAATCCTGTCTGCCTAGTCGGAAATCAGCTATGTTGTGTCGAGATGCTTATTTGTCCATTCTTGACTTTTGAATTAAACTCTTCGCATACGAAGCAATACGATTCATAATTCTTGAATAGAAGTATTCAGTTCAAGGCTTGCAGAGCTAAAAAATAAAAAAATTCTTTCTCCTAAAAAATCTTTATTACTAACAGAAACCAAGAGGCGTGTATGATTCATAATCTAAATGGGGTTAAAAGTACAACGAATTAAAATGAATTAAATTTGATAAATATTTAGTAAATTAGTATTAAAAGTTTAAACATCTTCTGACGTTTGTTCATCTATATAACTTGCAGACGAAGAAAATGAGAAACGTGACGTATTGCTTCCTGAACAAAAAAAATTTAAACAGATTTCTACGAATTTCCACGTTTCAGATCTCCCTGTATTCAAAAAAACTCTTCGGCATTGTATATCTATCTGCCTGTACGCACGATAACTCATTTTTCACTCTTCGAGTTAGAGAAATCCATCTGGCATTTGGAAAGACTAAATTTGTAAAACTCTATCAAATTTTCAGTTATAATTATTCAAAAGTCTAATTGGCTTTTTCGGTTAAGATAACTCGATAACTTCGAAACATAAAGAGCTAGATAAATAACATTTGGTGCAGGTTCAGCATAGGTAATCAAATTCTGAACATTATCTGTCACGATGTTGATCTTTCGTTGGCTTATAGATCCGCTGATATGTAAACGCAATACCTCAAAACTATAAAATTCAGTATGCCATGTGTTAAGTATTAGAAGATTCTTGGCTGAGGGCCTGAATTGTATTCATCTCTATAAATCGAATAGCAAATCGTGTTCCATTATACTGCGTTTTACGATCTTCCCTATAGTGGGTAAGTATTAGAGCGAACTATGTAATACGACTTGGATACTTTCAGTGGGAATGAGGGAATTGGTATACTGCATCTGTAAAATTAAAACACCCAGAAAAATGTAGCAGAATCAAAATTTAGGCAAGCATCTTTCGCTACATGATGCACCAATGAGTTTCGCTGCCACTTTTTGCCATTGAAATTGTCTTACAGTAGCTGTAGGTTTACGATTCAAGACACATTCCAGTATTTTTAAGTATCTGTTGACACCATTTCCGAACTGCAGTTTTAAAACTTAACTACCGATTTCTTTCAATATCCAAGTATTCAATATACAAGAAGTAGCGAGCTTAAGCCTCGTTTTATGTATGGTCACGTCTATTGTTAAATATCATCCTACAAAAATAAAAATCAATTTATGTAAAATTCCCTTTAAATATTCCCCATTTTTTAAAACATTTTTAAAATCATATTTACATTTATTGCAGGAACTTAAAGCAACTTGGTTCAAGTTCTTCTGGAAAAATTAATCGTCAGTATACGCCAAAATCGATCGCTGCGCTTTGTGATCCAATCATGGAAATGAATTAAGCAACTTGAAATTCTGGGCATCCAACAATACATCCCCATCGGATAATTTCTAGTTTCTCCCAGAGGTAAGCAATTCAAATAATTCGAAGCTTTAAATCTCGAATTTTTTGAATTCTCGAAACATTAAAGGCCACTCACTAGATAACTTTCGTGATTCTGCTGGATTATCGTAGCCTTTCAAATATCAGTTGCGTGAATTCCGGACTTGAATTTTCATCGGCTTAGTTTCTAACTTTCTGAGGACTATTTTGGCGGGGAGGCACAAATTGAAACATCGTCTTGACAATCTCAAACACAATATACAGAAATCAAAGAATCTGCAAACCAAAAATACTTAAACTATTAGTTCTACATAACTTCAGGGAAACTCGAGTTTGAATCGAATGAAATAAAACTTTCACTTATGGTTTGTGCATATGAAACATCCAGCTGGACAAGTTATCCTTGGTTCTCTTCTGGAGATGGATTACCGTGACCATTGCCTTGTATTGCAAGTTTTTAACTGCTTATAAACTTTTCAAAGCTTAAGATATTTTCATACGTAAAAGCTGTCGGTATGAATAGTTGCTTACTCCTATGAAATAAAACCTGATTGTTTAAACACGGATATCGAAATTAAATTTTATTTTAAATCGAGAATTTCGATTAATTTTAAAATCGAAAAGATTTAAAAAATGATGCAAAAAGCTCACGAAGTATGTGGAGAAGATGGAATTTACTATTCAAATTCAGGCATTTAAGCTTTTACTTTTCAATCTTTATCCTAATTTCACTGCGAGTTTAACAGGCATTAAAATTTTAGAAATTTTGTCGCAAAAAATTACAAATAACTTGAATGCTTCCAGCATCTAAATTCGTGTACTTTTTATAGGTCAATTCATCTATGTTCGAGCAGTCGCCGATAAAAAAAGAAATGAAACTGGCGTCTTTAGGATCTTAAACAGTCTTTTAGCACAGATGGACAGCAACGTTCAAATGGTAAGTTTTGAATAATAAAAAATTAACTTGAAAAAACAGCAAGCCTGTGCTATTTTAATACAATAAACTCTTTTTCCGATGAACTTGTTTTTAACTCGACTCAAATATTTGGAGTTTAGATATAAATGAATGGTTCTTAATTGAAAGTCAAACTAGAATGAATAAATCTCGAATTTCTTTGTCTTTCAATTTTAACTTTGACAAATAATTTGAACTTGTCAGGGTTAAGAATTTCGCGTTCCCAATATTCCTTTTTGCATGTTAGTTGACCGATCTAAATAAAATCGGTTCTGACCGTACACATAGTCTAAAAGAAATTGTAGGTCTCTTTTCATAATTTTTACCCAAAGGATCACCCAACCCAGAATAGAACAGATGGGTTTTGGCTATGTATTTGCATGTTTCATTTTCATTAAGCTACGACAATAGGAAGATGAATTGTCCGAATATGGATTCGGCGTTTCAGTTTTTCCAATTAGAATTAAATGCAAACATTCAGCGGTCTTTCCATTGATGTTCATGCAAGTGCAATAAGTATCGATGGTATCTCTCACTCCAGGAGTGAAAAACCCTTAGTTTAATTTGATAGGTAAAAGTATTATGAATAAGTAAATATCTAGCTAATTAGATCAGCTTATATGGACATATTCTTAATTAATCCTTATAACTAGAATGGCTTTGAAACTTAAAATTTGTGTAAAACGGTCTAATCTGTAGATTACTGCAATTTGTCTTGTCTCAATTCTGATTTAACTTTACTGAAGCTGTATTTAGTCTCGGTCTTATTGCAATCGGCAAATTTCCTTCGGTCATATTTCGGTATAATGCAGTAACAGTTCAGTTTTGACGATTTCTAATTTCTGTAGTTCAATTCAAATTGCGAATAATCGCGGATTTACTTTTCGGGAATCAAGTCAATTGAACGATTCCGAATTTATATCCATAAAGTAACCATGCATCAATTAATGTTCAGATTTCAAAAGAATTATTTGCTTTATGATCTTAAGCCACAAATAAAAATGTTATTTAAATATTGTTCGTTGTTTAGAAAACTCGTATTTTAAATACTTATTTCATTTTCAGGACTCCAGGTGAAGTCCATTCGTTGAGTTTAAGCAACTCTTAAATGGTGGACAGACCTTAAATCTTGATCCGTTCTCCAACTATTTGAAGTGGATTTAATTAATTGGGCGATGAAGCACTGGAGTTTCGCATGTTTAGATGAACTTGCACGTGAATAGTATAGTTCATTATCTTATACTAATTCTTGGTGCGAATTCTGATGAAATCGAGTTTTTGTAGCCAAGTTTTTAATGCTTTTCTGTCTTGATTCATTGACGAGACATGTATTTTATCTATGCAACCCGATATACGAGCATTTCAAATGAAATTGTAAATTGTTTTGTGCTATTATGCAGGGAGCTTCAATTAAAATTCGTAGTAAATTAATAATTAAATGCATCTTTAAAATTAAAGTTTAATTTTGTTTCAACTTCAAATGAAACGGATGTTATTTGACAATGGTCCAAGGTCAGCGCATAGTCGAGCCAACTTTCGGAAGAGTCTCTAAATTTGCTGACTTGCATCTCGGCTGAGGCATTTCATAAGCTTTCGAATTTTGCTTTGTCACTCGGATACTCTAATTTCTTTGTAGACGCGATGATAAAAAGCTTAATTGCCGCAATTAAGTATAGTATCTAAATTATGATAGCGTTCCAGAGAAAGCAGGTCTTGTAAATAATTTAGGCCAAAAATTTCTTCAAATACTCAATCTCTCAAATGGGTTGTGAAGCATAACGCCTAGATTTGGTTTTTGGCAATATTACAATAAACTGAAGCTTTTTTAATTATCCATGGTTTAAGTAGTTATAGTATTAATTTAGTATTTACAATAAAATCCGAAGCAAAATGTTAAATTTGCGTTATCTCCTGC
Organism: Argiope bruennichi; assembly: GCF_947563725.1. Taxonomy (NCBI): domain Eukaryota; kingdom Metazoa; phylum Arthropoda; class Arachnida; order Araneae; family Araneidae; genus Argiope; species Argiope bruennichi. Next base: position 84,092,780 of record NC_079160.1, on the reverse strand, counting down.
TTCCATAGATATTGAGAACCACGTAGGTAGCTTTGGCCATCCAGCAAAATGTTCAGTCTGACATGTAAATCTGACATGTCTAATCTAAATGTCTAATCTGACATGGTAAAATCCTTAACATTTTATTTAGACAAGTACACCAAGCAGGCACTTGCTATCTTCAATCAAAAGAATGAACTATCTGAATTGCCTGCTTAAAAGTTAAATATTTTACTTAAAAGAGCTGCTTTAAAAAATAAAGGGAAATCGAGTACCCTTAAGATTACGAAACTCGAACTTGTCCGCTAACAAGCAAATCCAATCATTCCTTAAAGCCAAATTCATTTCATTCTAATCGAAGCAATTGAACCAAATTCCGAATATATTCTGCGTCTTAACTGCGTGTCATTTTTAGGAATGTTTTCCTCAAACCATCCGGTTCGAGATAGACCGTCAAACATTGCCAACAAATTTTGATGTTAAAGAAAATCAGTGACCAACTATGAAGTTTAAGTTTGATATGACCTTTCATTGATTTGCGTAAATACTATCTAAATGTCGGGTTTCAAATCGGTCATTTAACAATGTTCAAAATGAAGCCATGAGAACCTTCAAACTAAATTGAAATTATTAGCGCCACATTATATAGCTTAAATAAACGTAGTTCACAACTTTATTTTTCATATTCTAAATTTAACAGTTAATTCCGGTGAGGATAAATCTTTAAAAGCTAATGACAGTTGCAGATGCCAATGTTAGAAGTAGAAATTGCACTTATTGGGCGTAGTTGCAGGAATGCAGTTTTAGAGTGGCAAGTTTGGGTAGGGGCAGACGGAAGGCAGGTTAACCCGTTAAGAAAATGCCTGTCCCTGTTGACTTTCTGCTTAGACTGTTTGGGACCGGCAGTCTAAATGGAAAGTCACGGTCCCCAGGGATTGGGGTTCTTAACGTGTTAATAGGGTTAGAGCAGCGTTGGGGGATAATCGTTAACGATGAATTTGGCGAGTTTAGCAAAATTATAATTATTAAACTCGAAGTTGGTATATCTTAGTCTTGGTGGTAGGAAGTTGGTAAAATGGAATTTACAATACAATTTGTGCTTCGAGCATTGGTAGCGACTGTTCTGAAACTTTATTTCAAAATTTAGTTAGCTTAACTTCTTGCGTCAGACTTGACACCAATATATTTCTGAAGGATTAAAATTTAACCGTAATCTAATGCTAGAGAAGTAGATACATAATTTTATATTACGTAAATGTTTTGCCTCTACTGGTACAAGATTTAAAACTTCATCGGCGTGATCAATTCATAAGGAATTCGACTTTAAATTATCAAGCGAAAATTATTTTAATTCGGTCTAAACAGTCGGTGATAAATTGCTTATCAATTTATAAAATTGATTTAATTCTTTATGTAATGGTTTATAATTTTTACTCCCTTTTAGCAAGTTAAATTCGATGGTTTGAGGAAACATACAGATTAAATAAATTTTAATTCTTTTATTTTGGTAAAGTCAAAGGTGTTGAAATTTAAACAATGAAGTTGTGATCTAGTTCATATAACTTAATCCTTTTAATAATGAAATTCTAAATTAGCCATGTATATTCGAAAGTATAAAATTCATAGAATATTGAAAGAATAACTTGAAAGAAAACCAGATAAACATTTTCTAACCTTAAATTAGTCGGCGTTTCAGTTAATTTTAAATATTTAAATGCTTAGTTATTCCTGGAGGATTCAAATTTGTAGATATCTTTTGCCATGACCCTTATATCGGTAGGTTCTTCAATGAATCTTCATTGAATCCCATATCTTTAGGATAGTTTAAATGGCGCGATCACCCCCTTTGGAGAGATTGAGCTCTTTAAGCAGCATTGCATTACTATTAACTAGTAAAATTTATTTCGGATTTAGTCTTTGAAAAGTTCATAGGTCTGTTTCATTTGAATCTTAATTTAAATGAAAGGTTTACTTTAGTCTTGAACTACAAATCAGACGATTCATGTTGGTCATATGTGATGTTCTATTAAATTCTGCGCTTTTAAAATTTAGTTCACTTAAATTTTCTGCCTTACCATTAAAATTTAAATTTCTTTGCAAGTTAACTTGCAAGACAATATGCAATCAATATAACTTAATATCATTCCATTTTTAAATTTCCTTCAATAAATCTTAAATGTAAGTTTTGAAGTTCCCTTAAAATTTAAAGCTTTAAATCAAACTTCAGTTTTACTCTCATGATTTGTGACTATGTATATTTAAGACTGTATAGATCACTTCGCTGCAAGCAAGATCCCATAAGCTTCACTTGTGAAAATCTGTTATTAAAAAGGCTGTATATTATGGTAATTTGCAGCATTATCTCATACAGCAAAGATTGTTTTTAACACTATATTGTATAATGCAAATAAGTAATGTTTCAAATTATTTGAAAGAGTTGTGGTATTTTATATGTATTCTGAATGTAATTTTGTAAATTAGAAAAACTAGTGTTAAACATTTTTAATTTAAAATTTAGTAAATTAAACTTATTTCATTTAAAATTAGTGTAAAACTCAAGGTTGGACGGTGTATGTTGGACAGCATCGATATAAGCCATTTCTAAAATTAATTTACCGTTTTAAATTTGTATATTGAAATAACGCTCTGTAGAAGTTGATAAATTCTGAATAGTCCGTCCATTCTTAAGCTTAGGAAACTGGTTTTGTCTGCTCTGATGCGCTTTTGAATCTTTGAAATGCGAACAACTTCATACTAGTAAATTTGGAAAAGTGAGAATTTCCTTCCGCACATAATTATGGTATTTAAGCATTTATAAAAACCTCGTAAGTGCGTATCTTAATCTGAAATCGTAATTCAATGCGCAAACTACCAAAAGTTATATCAATTTCTTCTCTACTCTATGTTGGTAGAGAATGTACGAAGGTAGTATGAAATTTGGCAATTAAAAATTATTTCAGTGAGAATGACATATTTGCCTACTGTCCGAGATTTTTAACCCTTCTATTTCAAATATTAACAATTGAGCTTTTAATATTGTGATCCCAGAGTTTAATTTTAACTGCAATAAAACGAAGTTTAGGAATTCGCTCTCATGCGGATTAGGCAATTTCCATCTTCGGCAAGAATCGCTCTATCCTCGTTTAGTAAAGAATGTTTCGAAAGATGCGGAGATAACTATTAAAATGTTCTTTGTTGGACGAGTGCGCTAAGATGCGTATGTGATATTAAATCCTAATCTCCGAATCGAAATTTACATGTACTAAATGATTGCATTTTATATTATAAGAAATCACTTGTTACACTAGATATCTCGTTATTAATGCAATATCTTCCGTGTAGATATGCAGGCTAACCATAATGTTAAATTCATTCTCCCAGAAAACAGCAAGAAAGCTACCGGTAAGTAGGCTAGTATTCCAATCCTGAATTTGAAAAGTCTATGTTGAATTTATGCACTCATTTTTCATGCCAACACTAAGAAGTTGAAACACTATTGTAGTTATATATGCAAACCGCTTTTTAGTTAACTTTTATTTTCTAAAACTAAAATTATTTCGGTAATTTTTTGTGCTAAACATAAAATCTTCCATTTTTATCATTTGGTAATCATTTAGAAACTAGATATTTTCCCAAATTGTTCAAAGTATTCAAAATTTTGTACTTTAGAAAATTTTAAGTTCTTTCCCACAAATAAAATTTTAACGTTCCGAGACTGATTTTGCGATGTAGACTGCTTAAACTACCCAAAATTCAACTTTATTTCCTTTATGAGCCTTTAAAATCTTGGTTCCGCTTTGTATTCGGATCATAAATGTTGTATAGCAATAGCGCAGGTAGCAAATTGAAAGCAATTTTCGTCCTGAAATTAATGTATCCAAAATAAAGGAACCAGACAAGTCATCGTTATCTCAAACTGAATCAATTCAAATGAGCTTCGCAATACTCTTGCATTTTCATAAGTTAATAAAATTCTTATATTTTAAATGTCATTCTAGTAGGACTTGAATCTCTTTCATTCAACATCGATCTAAAGTTTCAAATTATTCCCCTCTCCGTCTTCAGCTGAAGACGGTCTGTAGCTACGCCGGCATACCAACAGACCGTCTTTTGCACGTCAATCTGTTTTAACCATGATGCCTGGCCACCATCATGATTAAAACGTTTTAAAGTAAATGCATAAAACTCGTTTCCATTCCAAAATTTTAAATTTGGGAAACACTTGTGTTATCTTAACAGTGAAATCCCCTTCAAAATTTAAATTATTTTAGTTTCTAAACTGCAAAAATCAAAAGCAATGTTTTCCTTAGACAAAACGGATAATTCCTGTTACGTTTTTCTCATTTACCACCTCAACCGTTAACGTTTGTAACGCGTTAAGTTGCGAGAAACTGCAATCTTAGTTGAATGTGCGTGAGTTTGAAATATAGCAGAACTTGTCTGGTTCACACGCGAGTTGAAATTATAAAATACCATGTTTTTCTCATGACGGTTCTAGTTCTCATTTTTTCTGCGGCAATTCTTGCACGACAAGACATGTAAATGTTGGTATGATTACAAAATGTGGATTTCTCAAACGTATACTGTCGACTTGAAAATGTATTTTAAGATCCTAATTAAAGAAGGCAAATAATGTGAGGGAGCCTAGAAGGAAGATAGATTTTTCTAGTTTTAAGTAAGAATAAATAATGCTCGTTGAATAAAACGTTTATCTCAACAGTTGATCCGCGCAAAAATTACCATTCCTGTCTCTGAGCATGGCATTTAAGTTTAATCTTATTTTAAAGAAAAATCATTCAACTACTTATCCACTTGGGTATTTAGATATTTTAAATAACTATGAAAATATTTTGGTGAAAACTTATGGAAGAAAATTTCCTCTATTGCAGTATTTAGCTCCGACTTGTAGATTAATTTCGCTCCCCCTTTTAATAAGCAATATTTCAGTATAGTCTCTCATTGAGTAGGTTTAAAACTAGATTAGTTAAATTAGTAGAGCAGGGTAGAATTTTTTCAACATCGTTCACAAGCAAATTCGAAAACAATTTCAGAATTCTCTATGGAAATTAAAATGTCATTATAAACTTAACTTTTTCATTATGGTCAATTTAAAAAGTTGTGATTTTCGTCCCTGGTTTTTATCTTCCCCAGAGATTATCGGAGGGCTGTGCTAGCCAGTTCACTGATAATCTGATCAGTTCCTGAAGGCATTTTTGAACCCGTTGCCTGATCACTATCGGAATCAAAAATGCCGTGGAACTTTGAAACCCTAGTGTCAGTGAACGTTGATTCGGGTAAACTTCAGAGGAATTGAGCTTCAAATGTGCATTTGATAGCCTGCTTAGTAAATTTTGACGATGTCGAATTCGAATATCCTTCACTTAAAGTACTTGATTATCTGTATCATTTCGATAATTTTTAGATACTGACCATAGTTTAGAGACCAGAGTTTTAAAGAAATATTTAATGAAAAATGAATCGCATTCGAGATGTCAATCTTGCTGCCGAGTCAAAATTTCATAACGAGCACAGATTGGCTTCTTTTAACGAAATAAAACTTTATGAATACTAGCTGTCAAAAGGAAGTTGTTTTAATTAGCGGAAGCGAACCGCCGTAACTATATAGAGAAATATTCTACAATGTTAAACTTCCATTGATTTAGATTACTTTTTAAAATCGTCGTTTAACATGACATCACGCATATAAAATCTAAATTTTAGAACTACCAGTAATTGTAAAATTTCCTCTTCCTATACTACCAGATTTCCCACTTCCATGCAGTTTCCTCTCCGCAATTGTAATTGCCACTATCAGATGCATTTTTAGATGCCCGCCATGAACGTTGGCACCAATTTCGAGCAATCGATTTAATTTCTAGAAGGTATACTGGAAGCAAATCCTTTCAAAATTTTGTTGCAATTTTAATCTTTAGTAAACAATCTTTACTATATTACTCTAACAATCTAAAACTGGACAGTGAAAGGCGAGTTTGCCTTATAAAAATAGTATTACTTCAAACGTAGGGAACTAATTTTATTGGATATAAAGTCTTGTTAAATAAATATTAACAGTTGGAGAGATTTTCGATTTTCTAGCATAAACGTGATCTAGGTTAAGCAAATCAAATGCTTCGATTTTTAAAAGCTTCGTTCAGATAAATCTTTAGAATCGTTGTCATTTTAATTCGAAAGATATCTTATCCACTCCCTGTCTCTCGAGGCGCGATGGAATTTTTGCAGGTTCAGATTTAAAAGAGATACTAATTGAATCTTTTTAAATACATCGTCCAGTCTTGATTAATTCATTTAACAGTTAACTTATTTTGAAACTGAAATCTTGAGCACATAATTTCATTCGAGTCTTCAGAAATTTCCCTTTCTAATATAATGCAGATGTCAGTGTAGTTTAAGCGATGCTACCATTGTATAGTGTGCATTATTTTCCTTGAGTTGATAATGACAAGGTTTTTAAATTTTAATAAATTGCGTAATAGTTATGCGTTATTAAGTTTTTGTCGCAAAGCATGCAATTTTTGTCTAGAAATTAAATGTACCAAGTTGTATTTATGTATACAAATATATTGTAGTATATTAAATTTCGAACTTGAATTCCATATTGAATCATGCAAATTAAGATCACTGAGCTATTTTTAATCAAATGCATGACTAGCAAGAGTACTAGTGCGCACAAATTGCTAATTAAATCCTAATGTATAGAAAAGTTTTCGGGTCTATTTTACGTGGATTAAAAACTTCAATAAATCATCGATGTATCTCAGCCATCTTAAAACAAAGCTGTAGCTAGTCATAGTTAAATATAATAAACGTTTATTCCGGTAGCAGTGCTCTGAATCAATGCCCTTCATATAAACTGAATTTATACAAGTGAAACACTAATTTATTGACACTGTGATTAAGATTGAATAATTGTATGTTGTAAAGAATTCTTTCCTCTGCACGGAGTGTTCATTTTTTTAAATTGTTTATTCACTTGTGTTAATTGTAATGTTTTATAACAATATTTCATCTTAAACTTAAAAGCTGTGTGTGCATGACTTCACATGCATTTCATTGTACATTTAATTGAAAACGAGTTGCTATTTTTTATTCTCTCGATTGCATAAACAGTAATTCTTTTTATAAAAGGTCTTACTCTTCAGCAATCTTTACCTCTATGTTTATTTTTCAAGTTCTTCTATTATGAACTGAAGGAGTATCAAGTACGATTGGAAATGTTTGTTATTCTCATTTTAAGTAATTCTGTGTTAAAATTTAGATTTCAGAATGGTAATTGAAACTCTTACGTTGAGCTCTTAAAAATTGTCTCCTGGATTAAGCGAAAGAAAAACCAATCGTTCTCTCTGCACGATGTCGCTGAAAATGTTTATGGTTTCTGTTAATTGTACGAATTCTTGGAAATACTAATGTAAATAAAACTAGATTGTTTAAAATTTTTGTTGTATTGCATATTTTGTTTCGTATTCTATTTCGCCATGTATTTTTACAATATTAAATTCTATATTGATAGTCATGCATATTCAAATCGCCTATCACTTAGTCAAATATACGAATTGCGCGATTACAATTGAAGCGAACTTCAGCGTTATTGAATCGTATTGACGAAATGCGATTTTTGGAGAAAATCGCCATCTTAAATCCGACTTTAGAAATTCCAATCTAAAATTTTTACTCTTAACTGTAATTGTCTCATAACTACTCGTGTTTATGTCTAAAGATATCCTCTTTCCTATACTTTTTATGCAAGTCGAGCATTGTTCTTCGTTTTAGGAAACAGTTAAATGGAATACTCTTCTAATTGATCAATATACAAGAATTATATGAACTCTTAATTTCGCTTCTGTATGTTTTTACAGTGAATCTTGTGTAAATCTTTGTTTCCACTAATTCTAGTCGTTTTTCTAAACGAAGCGGAAAATTTTAAATTCAATGGAGTTTTAACGATAGTTTAAATACAATATTTAAACTTCTAGAGCCATTATCAAAGCCCGCCTTTATTTGATTGGATTAATTACTCCCACTAAACTCCACTTCTCAGTATTCCGCCAATGAACGCTATTAGCTTATTTTAAACGCCCATTTTGAGATCCATTCTACCACACAAGAATTCCATATCCTTTAATTTACAAATCGAGAAAGGATAGTTGGATAAATTTCCTCCGGACCAGATTTCATTAAATAGGACTTGGCTATTGCTTCTTAAAAATTTATCGATTCAAATAATCAAAAATAAATGTTTCTTTGTAAATGGAGCTTTCAACTGACGAATATAATGATCTTAACAGCGTTATATACTTTTTGCTATTATGTGCTGCCGTATCTTTATACTGTTCATTTTTTAAACTTCAGTGTAAGGTTCTATTTGACGTGTTAACGTTCTATTTCCAGCTTTTTGCTTTTGCAATAATGTGTTCGCCTTGAAGATCTTCTATTGTCTGTTGAATTCTTTGACAAACGATAACTCGATGTGTTTAAAAAGCGTTCTTGTAAGCTGAATATAACCGATATTATAAATCTTAATATTAAATTTCTGTGAAACTTCTGTCGAGTATAATTCTTGCTGTTTTTTTTTTTTTTTTTTTTTTCCATGTATGCAATACTATGCATCAAATGTAAAACTGGAAAATTTCTTGAAATAAAGGGAAATTTCTCATAAGCTATCTTTTGTATTTTGGAATTATTTGCTTGAATGCATTATTGCCGCCTTTTGAACTCTTGACAGGAAGTATGGCTTCACAGCATCTCGATTTCTTCTCGTGGGTATGCCAGTTAAAATTAAAATCAAATCTCTTGTAACTTAAGATGCCAAAACAATACTGAAAAATCTAATTTGTCAAATGTAGTAATTTATATTTGTATTTAAAATCGGGAAAATTAAAGAACCATCTTCCAGCCACTAGCAAGATTTCGATAATTGCTTCATATGAAAGCTCAACCTCCTAGATATCAATTGTCATGTACCCCCACACCACCTATCAACTTTTGAAAGATCCTAACATAACTTTGACAAAGAACCTACTTCAATTGGAGATTTCGCTACTCTACAATACCCAACTAATCGGATTACTATATACTTAGTGTGTAAATTTAAACAATACTTTTTATAAGATAAAATTCATCAAAACTGGATGAAATGATTAAATGCTAGTGATAAACCGAGATGAACAGTAAGTCTCCAAAAGCGGCTAGTGTTAAATTATCCGAATAATGGCAAATAAAACTTTTACAAGCACTATCGCAACTAAAATTGAACTGCATTTACTGTGTTATTTAAAACTTCAAGTGGAATTTCAAATTCAGTTTTGGCGCTATTTAAACTCGTATATTTTCTTGAGCAACTATTAAGCAATTCTAGTTTGAATTTTCCAATTTGGTTTTCGAAAAAGTAAATTTACGTGGAACTATTTAATTTTTATTAACAAAGATTAAAATTGTTTAAATTTTAATAATTTTTCATTTATAATTGTGAACTAGATAGCAACACGAAAATATTTTTTATAAAAACTTTAAAAATTCGAAAAATGAATTTTTTTAGGGACATCAGTTTTATTTCCGTACAATCTTTTCACTAATATGTATAATGAAAATAAGGAAAAAAAAAACCAAAAAATGAAATTATTACCCATCTTTTAACTGGCTTGATTTCGCCATTTTTTTTATATGAAAGCTCATGATTTCTAGACAAGTCGACAATGGTCGCCTACATCTTCAGTCCTCCAGTTTCTAGATGGATCACGAAACAAGACTTTAACTCAGTCTCTAGCCTCTATGAACTGGACTGATTTCGCCAATTTGCAGGTATAGCTAATCAATTGGATGTTCTATATTTATTGCTGAGATATAAGTTTAAATTGTTCTATTTTTGTGGCCAGATGCGGTTCATAAGTTTATTGAAATTACCAAATTAAAAATTATTATAGTAGGCGAGCAGCTGAGCAATAACCGCAAGCAACTAAATTTAATTTTTTTAATGTTTTAAGTGTATATTAACATTTTCCATTGTTTTACTTACTGGATTGATACATTCGCATTGCAACGATATTGAATTTTTTATGTACACGTTATAGCTACTATATAATGACGAGCAAATTCTAAATAAAATAAATATCTTAAGCCGGAAACATCATCGTACTTCTATATTTTAACAAGACCCCAGACTCTTCTTTTTTTTTTATGAAATTTCTTTCTAAATTTTAAATTGAACCGATTAGTTAACTTTAAAGGTTTTAGAAACTTTAAAGATTTTTTTAAAGAAATTAACAGGCGTAAGAAAAGGCAATAAAATAAAGGAATCTGACGTTTTCTGTACAATAAATCAATACTAAGTTGGTACTTGAAATAAAGCCAAAAAAATTTCTTTGAACTGTTTTTACAGCAAGTCTTTGTGGCTGTTTCGGGCTTCTAATAATTTTGCCCAAATTATTTAGCTTCGAAGTAGATACTCTTCTAGATATCTACTTAACTTATTTTTAAATCAAAATAACGTTAACAACAGAACACCATCTTTATTTTTTTATTTTTTTTGTTTCTTATTACTTGTTGCCACAATAACGCATTGAAAACAAACTTTGTAAAAAAAATATATAAATAAAGGGGGCGCTGGTTTACATGATAGTGACTGTTTATAAACAAAAAGAAACGCACTCCTTTAATATAACCTTTAATATTCTTGTTTTAAATCTGATTTTAATGTATTGAATAAAATATTACAACCTCTTCGTGAAATTTTTGTATTTTGGATCCTCTCTCTTCAGTTAGAAACAAAGCTTCTGAAAGTCAGCATAAATTCTCAAAATCACTATTAAACCTTAATCCGATAGTAAGCTAAGCACGTTATAAAATCGTGATTTTTTTTTTCACGAGTTACTTTACCAAAATATAAATAAACATGTTTCTTGATTACATTATTGAAATCGTGTTAAAAGTAATTTTTTAATATTCTCACATTTATTTTTAATCTAAAACAATACAAGAAACTATTGAAAAAATGTTACTGATTATTTAAAGAGATCTTTTACTTGCATAATCCAGAGATTAATACCTCTTCTCATCGAGTTCAAGCATGCTTTTATATGAAAATCGATATAAAGACTAGTTTCCGTATCTAACGATAAGGAAAAAGTGAGTATTTTTTGAAAAATGGATGTTTTTTTGTTAATAAGATATTTCTTAAACAAATATTTTCAGTATTAATCTCGTTCACGGCGTAAATAAGAATGAGAGAGATATTTTAGGCATCACTATTTCAAATGAAGTTATCTGCTTTTGTAATCCTCGTATCGCCAATACTGACTACATACGAATGACAAAAGGCAAAATAACTGCCAAGGTAAATAATGCAGAAAAGCTATTTCTGAAAGGATAGTTAGCAGAACTACTCCGTTGATTGTTTGGGTGATTGTTGATGTTATTGTTTATTGGAACAAGAGCACACCTTATTGGGCATCTGCACCGACAAATGGCATTGATTATTTGGAATGCCATATTCGCAACAAAAACTCTAGTGTATTTGGGTGCCCCTTCGATTGGCGACAAATTTCAGCGATGAAGCACTACTTCTGGTTTCATGTTTTGTTTTCATTGACGTTACTGTTGGGTTACCGACCGGAAATCCCCTTGCGCCAATCTTGGCGTCAAAAAAAAATTGCCAAAAATTCCAAGGGACACCCAATTGTAAACTTTTACCTCAACAAATTCAAGGGGAATATTAAAATAAATTTCTCTCCAAATGTATTTTAAAATGTCATTTTTTAATAATAAATTTGCTTTTGGTACGACCGGAGTTTGACCCCGGGCTTGGCGCAATTTTCAAAGACCGCCAACTCGCCAACAACAGCCTTGCGTCGTGTATTTCGAAATGTTCAAAAGCGAGGGAGAAGATGTCCAATCATAGCTCATAATAAAGGCAAAAAATAATGGGTTTGCTAGTCTGGAGGTTGCCAGCTTTGGCACGTTATCGCAACTTGGCGAAGAAGGGGGGGTTAAACTCCAGTTCAGCTTTTTAAAAAATAGATCATATTCACTTGATTCACACTGTCAAATAATTTCTGTTTGGTTATCTCTTTTAAACTGTATATGATATTAGTCATACAGGACATTAGATTATTCGTCTTAAGTCTTCAAATTCGCTTGTGGTGGTAATATTATAAGCCAGATAACAACTTCCGGAGAAGAGAGTACTCTTTTGTCTAGTGGTTATTTTACTCGGCTACGAACCCTAACGTTGCGAGTTCGAACCTCAACCTGCACATTGGTGACCCTGGTTCTGAACAACCGCATCCTTCATTCAGCTGTCGTGGCTCCATCTACCGGCAGCAACCACTCACACACGCTCGCCGTCGCCCGCCATAACACTTGGCGCGATATCAACGTTCGTCGCTCGCCATAACGCCTGGCGCGATAATCACGTTCGTCGCTCGCCATAACTGGCGCGATAAACTCTACCGACTCACTGGTGGGGGACTGTTGTGGTGGTAATATTATAAGCCAGATAACAACTTCCGGAGAAGAGAGTACTCTTTTGTCTAGTGGTTATGTTACTCGGCTATGAACCCTAACTTTGCGAGTTCGAACCTCAACCCGCACACGCTTAGAGTGATCCTTTTAGGAAACTGGTTGATTGAGTCATAATTCAACAGTTCTAATGAAGTTTCTATTAATTGATATTTACGACCCCCGGGTTTTATCGCGAAGCAAACGAGAAGTTTCGCCTAGACGGTTGAATTGTGGCCAATGGAGCTTGGCTGTATTGAGACATAATCTGAAAATCCCCAAGTAATCCGGGAGCCATAAATAAATAAATGTATAAATTAAAGCAATTAGACGATGCTCAGAAGCTTTATGATTGTTTTAGCATTTTATATAATATAACTTTAAAACTGAAATTCTTTTCTTGCACAAGACTCTAAAACTAAATCTTTTGAGAATGACTTATGACAAATTTAAATAATAATTTTTTTAAAAAATAACGCTTTATATGACAAATTTTAATAACTATTCGTAAAGCGATTAAATTCTTAAAAAATAGATGATTTTGAAATTTGATAAAATATAAGGGACTCTCGAATCCTACAAAGCTTTATCTGGTACCAATGAAACTTTAATCAATGTCACAAATAGGTCAGAAACCAGCGGTAGTGGTTTCCTCACAACTTTCTCGCATACTCCTAAATAAAGGTTTTATCCCATAAAACGCTTTGCATGGCATTGGCGTACAATAGTTACAAAGTAATAACATTTGGCGAAGTTTATTATTTTTGCTCAATCCATCGGGCGCTTCTTGGCGAGTCGTTTGGTGATTAATCCCTGGCATGCGGTTAATAGTGTCCGAGAATCGAATTGATGTTTTAGACCCGTTTTTCCAAACCGATTGAAACAAAAGTTTTCACAGAACTACACTTGTACTCAAAATATCACATATCATATTTGATATATTTAAGTCATTAAGCTTTTGAGCTATCGCATTTATATGGACAGACCGACAGATGGACAGATCCTCATAAGATTTGGCTCAATTTGTTAGGTGTCTACATTATAGATGTTAAATCTATATCGAATTTTATCTGTATCTCCCTTCATTTAGTACTTTTCGTGTTAACTGATATTCGAACAGTCGGACAGACAATACATCTTCTGAACGGATTTTGCACAAAATTTGACAAAAACAGATAAATTTGATATAAAGGTCGTATACCAAATCTTATCCGTGTAGCTCAAAATAGCTTTGTATTATCTTTATCGCAGGAAGACAGATTGACATTTTCTAAAAATGTGTCTTTAGCATGGAGATTCATCAAAATCTCCAGTCCCAATTTTTTGATGAATACAATACTTTCTTTATACTATGAGTACGAGAAAATAATAAAATAATAAAAGTAGAATCATTTCTCTTTCAATGACGCCTATCTGGTATTAAAAGTTTTGCTTCCTATCAATACAAATATTGGTGCTAATTTTTTAATTGGGTACTTGTCGGTTTTAAAAAGCTCCAAAAAAAGTTCGCCAAATTATAAAAATATTTTTGAGTGCATAAATAGATATATAATAAGTATGTGTAAAAATATAGATCAAATCACCTGTAAATCACATGTTATATAGTTTGACGACTGAAATGACCAAAATTAGCGAAATTTTTTTCTTGGCCCTTTTTGGTTGTTGCCAAAATCGACAAGTATCTTTAATTGAAAAAAAAAAAAAAAAAAACCAGCAAAAATTTTTGAAACACATTTAAAAATATCCTTCCAAAGTTAATTTTTAAATGTGAAAATTTCGAAAACTGCTGCATTAATATATTCGTTTTAGTAATGAATCCCCAGAAATATACATTTTAACGGTCACTTTTATCAAATGGCAAAAATGTGAAGGCTCTCCTATTGTGTGAATGTTTGAATAGATAAGATTTATAGTCTATTTGCTTAAAAAATCCACATTTTTGAAGTTGCTTTAAAAAAACAAAAAAGGATATAAGGAATATTGATAAATTCTTCAAAAGTAAGTAATTCAGTACGTAATACACCACATAAAATATTTTTGATTTATTTTTAATAGAATAAAGCTAAATTCATTGATTGATAAGAAATAAGAAACGCAGGTTTCCTTTGGAAGGAAAAAAGGTTTTACCGTCGGACGTTTACCACCTGTCTGTTGTTGACGTAATGATAACGATGTACATTTACAGCTTTCCAGCGCACTTTTTTTCGTAGGAGTTTTGATGCAGTCAGTTGATGTTAAATGAGAGTTAAGTGGTTATGAACCGTCTCAATATGCGGGTGCACAAACAATTTCTTTCGAGCTCATGGGTCGCCGCACTGGAAAGGTAATGTCAGAATTGATAGTTTCATTGTCTTTTCTGCAAATAAGTTATTTCACGTTTATAAATATGATGCGATTTTATAGAAAAGAATTTGCCAGTTTTTATCTTCTGTCGCTCAAGCTACAACAGTTCCTATTTCCATATAAATATCTCTTTATTTCCCTTCTGGATTATCACTTTTAACTCTTTATTTACTGAATTATTTTACCATCAATTTTTCACATTTACTTTTGAGCCATTAGTTAAGTTTCGGTACAGAATAAATCCAGGAAGAATTTAAAAAATCTGTTTTAATTAATTAAACTATTAATAAAAGATTTTTAATGTTATTTTTTAAAATGATGTCTACTACTTTGTATTGGGAAAATGTTCTTCGTGTTCTTTCAAATACTGTTAGAAAATAATGTCATAGTGTGAAGATATCAGCCGGATTTAAACGCTACTTTAAAGTATCGTCAGCGACGAAAATCGACGAAATGTCAGTTGTTCAAATGAATATTTTAAAATTTAATATTTATAAACATTCTGATTGATATATTCGGCTTTAATCAGGTTTGAAAACTTTTTTTGTATACTATATTTAATAAAAAAAAGCTAATTCTGTTTAAATTATTGTAATATACAAAAAAAAAAAAAAAAAAAAAACTTTTATAATCTAAAATGTTTTTTTGTTTTTGTTTTGCCAAAATACAAATTGGATCAGACGATTTTTTAAAAACTATCGAAAACTAATTTTCTTCATAAGTGTTAATATTTATTATTGGTACAGTACATTTTGTTTATAAATGTTTAAGTAAAAAAAAAAAAAAAAAAGGTTTGTTGCTTCATTTAATTTATTAACTTATATTTGCTTTTAAATATGCTTTGATCACTATTTTAATGCGCATAAAAGACGTAATAAAACAAAGAGAAATTTAGAAAATAGTAATAGAGTAATGTAAAAAAAGACAAAATTGTGGTTAATTCTTAATTAATCGAATATTTAATTATTTTTGCACTTTGAAAAGGTGACAATATTCTTCTCACTGTCTTTTTATTTTCTCATATAGTATGTAGTATTGAGAAAATATAGTAATCGTCAAAAATTCGAACTCGAGATTTTGACGAACCTCCATCTTTTAGAACTCCCTGAGTTCGAAAAACACGTGTTTAAAAAATGTCTCTCTGTCAGTTTATCTATCTGCAACAAAGATGACTCTCTAAATGTGAGTTAAACGGAAAAAAAATTGGCATGTAGTCTTTATATCAAATGTGTAGATTTTTTATCAAATTTTGAGCAAAATCTGTTCAGAGAAAATCTGTCTCTCCGACTATTCGAATATACAGTGGCTCCCAAAAGTGTTCGTACACCAACAAGAATCAATTAAAAACCTCATTATTTACCATTATATATTCTTATTTTTACATGAAAATTTTTTCATAGCATATTTTTACAGTTCTTAATAAAGCAGTGAAAAATAAATTTTAATTACGATGCAAATTATTTTTTTTAAAAATGACAGAAAATAAAATTGGACAAAAATAGGACACAAAAGTGATCATACACTTTAAAAAAACATCACTAAATATGAAATTTTCTAAATTTTTATAAATGTTTAGTATTTAGTAGGATATCCTTTATTCTTTATAACAGCTTTTAAGCGTTTCGGCATAGATTTAACTAAACGGTCGGTTACTTCTGCACCGATCTTGTTCCATTCTTCGATCATTACTGCTTTCAGTTGAATTTTCGATTTAACCCTCTCGATTCCAGCGGGGCGGTTTGAGAATTTACCCTATAACATCCACGTGGGGCGGTTTGGGGCGACTGCTAGCCGTTTTAGGGGAGATGGGTATTAAAAGAGGCTACTCTACTGAACACTCCAGGAGGTCCTCGTTATTTTCGACAATCGCGGCTTTTTCACAGTAGTTTCCCCTGTGCCTTAGGGCGGTAGGGGTTGAGGAGGAATTCACTAAATAGGTTGTTCTCGTACATTTTGTATTTTGAAAGGATCTTAGTTTCTATTTTCACGTGTTGTTAGCTCAAAATTGGAAAGATTTTATGGCCATTTATAAAAGAAATTTTCCACTGAAGTTCTCTGGTAACGATTTTATTTTTCGGACAAGCATCAGAAGCCCTTTTCAGTAGTAAGACTATTGTAATGATATAAAGACAAACCATTGCATTGTCAATGCGGCCTATTCACATCGCAGTTTTCTCACAAAATGGGTAGCGACACTTGTTACTATGGAAGGAAGTCGTTTTACACTTCAAGCATCTTATTCTTTCATCAAAGGACTGTCGGAAATTCTGAGGCCGTGTACAAACTACCTCTTTTAAAATAGAATTAAAAGACAAAAAAAAAAAGAAAAAAGATTGGGAGTATTCTTTATCGCCCTCTTCAAAGAGTGAGATAAGTTATATAAATACTGAGTTCCTTTATAGAATGCCATTCTGAAAATTTCTCTTCAGTTGTGAATTTCTACTCTTTATTTTATGTACTGTGAATCGGGTGTTTGGATTATCAGAGTAATTTTTCTATTGAAACGCTTATTATTTCTTCATTATGAGTAAAAGAAATCGTGAACACGCTGAAGAAGAAATTAAAGCAATTTTACTCGATTCTGACGAAAGTGACAGTGATCTATCAGCGAAGATGACGGTTGGCCAAAAAATGATACTTTAGCTGATCTCTCATTTATTCTAAGCAAAGAAGCAGGAGATGAACGAGAGAGATAGAGATGAGGAGTCAAAAAATGTTATATAATGTACATATTATCAAAAATTTGCAAATGATTCCCTCGTGTGGAAATTTGTGGAAATTTAATATGAAGCTTTCGTTCAAAAATTTATCTTGTCTTAACAATACTATAGAAAACTTCACATAACATTTTAAAATCAGAAATTCAGCTTGAAAAATTCAACATGACAGTTCATACTAAAAAAGTAATACTTATGATTAATGTAATTTTAAATGTGTTAAATCTTCATATTTAGTTTATGAAGAATGTAATGTTTTAGAAAAATGTTCAGGCTGAAAACTGAAGGAATGTATTTTCGAAATATATTTAGCTGAGTAATTTTTCCCCCGAATTTTATTTCACAAATTTTTGTATTTCATTATTAAATGAAGTTTTAAAAATATGTTATCTCATCTATCGAAACAATTCGATAGATGAGATATATAACGTTTGAAGTAATATATTCCCTTGGTAAGAAAAAAATTTTAATAGTTATATTTTAAAAGATTAGTAAAAATGAGTTGCAAAATAAAGATATTTTTGGAATTTATATTTACCCTACATTCTTTTTCGATTATTTAATGTAAAAGCAAGAATGCGTAAGGTTTTGGGGGGAAAATGTGAAAACTTCTTTAAAAATTTAATTAAAGTTCTAAAATTTTTCTCTTAGTATCACTATCGAAAATACAAAATAATATTTTATATTTAAAAATTCAATAAAGATAATCGTTTATACTCAAAAAAAAAAAAATGCTAAAGACAATAAAAAAAAATCTAGGCTGAGTGTTGAAAGAATATATTATTTTCGAAACATCTTTCAAAAAGAGCAAAAACATTTTTTTTATCCAACGATTGTTTTTATTTCGGTATTAAATGAAGATTTAAAACATTATCTTGTATATCACTGAAAAGCATTGACATCTATACTATGTAAAAAAATGTACTAATTGCATTGATATATGTATAATGTATGTTTTACATTACTATGTAAAAAATTTTTACATGGTAATATATGACATATTATTTAATTTTGGCAACAAAAAAATGTAAAAGCCTATTGAGAATTAAATGAAACATAAAGATGTTTTTGAAATTGCTAGTAAAGCCAGTTTTTATTTAAATGGTTTGGAAGCCTAACATAAAACTTACAAAAAAAAAAAAAAAAAAAAAAAAAAAAACCTATTTTCTAAATTATAGAATAAATTTCAATTTTTTTGTAAAAAAAAATACCCCACAAAGATGCTGAGCGAAACACTTCACACTAAAAAATATAAATACATTAGAATAAAACTCTTAAGCTGATGGAAAATGAATCTCGTTGTCGAAAACCGCAAGGCAATTATTCAAGGTAGAGCGTCGAGTTTTATAACTTCAGAGTGCGGGGGGTAACTGCCCCTCAGCTAGGAAGAGTCCATGTCTTTCAGAGACACGCTGAAAAAGTCTGGATGTTAAAGGGAGTGCCACTTGAAAAGGGCTTGGATGTTAAAGAGTTAATGTCGTGACTTCTTATTCGCACCTCTAATTCTTTCCAAATATGTTCTATAGGGTTTAAAGCCGGTGATTGAGCTGGTGTTTTAAGGGTTTGAGGGCAATGATAGAGGCAAAAAAGACGAACATTCATAGCCGTGTGCTTAGGATCGTTGTCTTGGTAATACACAAAGTTGTTTAAAATTCCCAGTTTTTGTGCTGACACTTTTAAATTATTATTGAGAATATTTATATAAACTCTATGATCCATTATACCATCAATGAATACTAAATTGCCTACTCCAGTTGCTGACATACACCCCCAAACCATGACACCTCCACCGCCATGTTTTACTGTTCCAACTAAATTCTTGGGATTAAGTTCTTCGTTTTATTTTTCTCCATACAATGATTCTCCCATCTGACCCAAAGATGTTAAACTTACTTTCATCTGCAAATAAGACACGATTCCAATAGCTCTCTGTCTGGTTTATCATAGATTTGGCAAATTTAAGCCTAGCAATTCTGTTCTTCTGACTTACAAAGAATTTTCTTCGTGCAAAGCGGCCATGTATACCAGCATTGCGAAGAATTCTACGAATAGTTTCAAAGGAAATAGAAGTTCCATTTGATTCATTATATTGTGAAGTAAACTTTATTGCACTCAGACATGGATTTTTTAGAAATTTACTCACAATATTTCTTTGACTTCTAGCTGACAGAATTTGAGGGCGACCATTACGAGGCTTGTTTGCAATCCTTTTTTCCCTCTCTGGAACGTTTTATTATGCTTTGCACCGTTGAATGAGGTAGATTAGTTATAATTGCAATGCCTCTAATTGATTTTCCAGCTTTAAAATGAAATATAATTAATTTTCGTACGTCTAAACTCGTTTCTTTACAAATGCGCTTCATATCTAAGAATAAAGTAAATAGAATAAATAATTGTGATATTAAATACTGAAATCAAACGATTTTAGTGTATTTTTCAATTAGAAGAAAAATAAGCCACAAAAGATATTTTTATGATGAATTTAAATAAATAATGTTTGGATGTACGAAGACTTTTGTGTTCCAATTTTGTGACATTTTTTATTTATTTATTTTTTAGAACAATACTACTTGATTTTTTATAAAAATATTTGTTCAGTTTTATTAAGAACTATTTAAAGATGCTAATTAAAAAAAACCAACTAATAAAATGCTTTATTAAGAAGTATAGAACACAATTTCTGCAAATTTCTTTAGTGTACGAACACTTTTGGGAGCCACTGTAAGTCAATACGATAACTACAAAACGAGGAGAGCTATATAGATAAAATTCGGAACACAGATTTAGCATTTATAGTGTAAAATTTTCATCAAATTAATAGTATTTTAAATATAAATTTAAATATCTTGCATATTCTTAGAATTACGTGAATATATCATTTATTTTCTGAAATCTACGTTGTCAATAATGATGTATATTAAAGATAAAAGATACATTTCATTATTTTGAAGGCTTCATTATTTTTAATATCCATAGTATTCGGATTGGAAAACAAAAACGAAAAAATATCTGCAACTTTAATAGTAGCTTTTATTAATAACTTTAGTGTTCTTCCAAAATTCTTATGTTTATGCATTATCATTCGTAATATATTTAATATTCGTTCAGAATTCTTAGGTATATTTGCGTATTCTTGGAAAAATATGCTTAAAGTATTTTTTTAAAAATAGATTTTTAAAAAATTATACACCAAAATAATTGATATCATTGAATATATAATGTTTAAATTTTAAGATGACATAAAAACCATATTTATAACCATAGTAATCATGAAAAAAACGTCAAATTTCATTTAATTTTAAATTAGCTAAAATTCCAAATATCTTTTTTTTTAAAATCTCTCTGAAGTATACATTCCCACATTCCAAACTATATATACGCCAAGTTTGGTGGATTTAAATTAAACATTTTAACCTGTTGTAAGCTAGCACATAAAGAGACGCACACCCATATTCATCTTTATTATAAGTAAAAATAAAGATTTAATGAATGAAAATTATTAAATTAAAATTTCAGGAGATAAATTAAAAAACCGCTTATTAAGACAGTAAACTAGCAAAGATAGTTGATTTTTTAGTACTTTGAGTTAGCCGTTTAATTTTTTCAGTGCTCTTTTGACATTCAATAGGCAATCAAAAAAATCTAGAAAATTAATTATAATTCATTCTTTCTTATATTTTATGAAGACTTCCTTAAACTCCATTTGATTGCTAGCGTAAATTTATTGATCTGTCATCTCACATATCAGCATTTCTCTACTATGATCATTTCTCCCTTCGTGTTCATTCGCGACTTGAGGTCGCTGTTTGTTCAAGATGAAATGAAGATGTAACTTTTAAATCAGCAGTGGTTATGGTTGGGTAACTCTGTCGTAATTTTCCCTCATAGAGAATATAGAGTAAAGTAGTAATTTTGAGATTTTTTCTTGAAAACCGATGTTGGTATTGGATAGGTGATCATTGATGACAATCTAGCAATCATAAATTTTCATATGGAATAAAACTTACCGAAATCACTGGTTCATAGCTTTTCTAATTTTCTGAAATGCATACATAAGTTTCCAATGAAAGGTAAAAAATTATTCGAAATGGTAACACGTGCAGATGTCAAAATTTTTGGTATCTCAACAGAAAGAGATTTTTTAAAGATTTCTTTAATACTTAATTCTTTCTAAAAACATTAAAAAAAATTTCTTGATAATTTCCTTAAAAGAAACTAAGTCTCGTACTGTGATAATTTAATGTACCTAAAACTCACTCAATTATTTTTTTTTTAATGATTTATTGAAATTTGTTTTTAAAAATTTATTGCTAATAAGTTCACGATTAGTTTTATGACACGTTGACATGGAGACTATGCCATAATAATTCACTAAATATAGATGAAGTATCTAAATTCTAACTGACATAAACGCAAACCTCCGGGACAGTTTGTCAATATTCTATTGTAATTAGTGTATAAAAAGGTTATTTATTTTAGGCATTAAGTTAACCTAAATGTAATACAAAAATTATTTTTAAAAGATCTTTTGAGCCCAACTAACGGATACTAAATTAGCGCTTTTATTAAGTGTTATTTCTTACAAATAATCTGCTATTTAACTGTATTTTTACTAAGGTTTTAAAATAATTTGTTAAATTTTATTTATACTGGGTTTAAATAGTGATTTATAAATTTTGAGGAAAGATCAAATATACAGAACTGAGTAAATTCTTTTAGAATAGAGCTTGGGGTCTGAAATTCAAAGTGAGGGCTGTTATAGGTAAGGGACTCTTGCTTGTGAATTTATTAAAATAAAGGAATACACTAAATAAAATTTGCAAAAAAATTCATTGGAATAAAAATTTTAAATACAGCAATTATAAACTTATATAAATAATAACATGCGAAGCGTATATCACATCGGAAGGCAAGTCCTTTGAATAATTACTTTAAGGTATCCGACTACGTTAAAAACACTGGTTTTCGACCACAATGGCGAATTCTTCTTTTATTATTATTTCTTGTAGTTCAGGCTTTCCTCCTTCCAAAATAGTATTTTCTAGGAAAAGGAAGGTCTGACCTATCATCCAGGAGAATTTTAAACAATTTTTTAGCTAAAATATTTCTTTAACTTCACTTTAATTTTCATAAAAATTATCCACCGTTAACATGATATCTCAAAAACTAATTGAGGTATTTACATAAAAATTTCAGCGTGTGTTTTAAATAATATGGGTAATGAAATGAACCAAAAGTTTTATTGTTGGTGTAATACTTTTTCATTTATAGGTGTTTTTAGAAAAATTAAATTGTAAATTTATGGAAAAAATGTATATATACGTACGTTTTTACCCATAATTTCTTTGAATCTCAAAATGTTTCTTAGATTTTGGTTCATTTCATTCATCATTATATTCTATAACTTGTGTATAAAGAAAAATAGGATTGCTGCATTACAATTTTGTGTAGAGTGTTAACCATTTAGGTTAAATTTCATTAAAATTTACTACAAATTTTCCTATTTCTCAAAATATATTATATTTCCAAATACTTTTTTTGTATATATAGTGTTTATAATTGACAATACATCTAAAAACCATAAATAGTTTTTAAAAAATCCAATTTTTCAAAAATATTGCTTAGAACGTAGTCGGCTACCTTAAGTATTTCAAAGGTCTGTTATTGCTACAGCATCATACTTGCCATTGATGTATCTATTTTGATTTGTATGGCTAGAAATATTGTTTTCCAAGCAACAGGATTAATTAGCTGTTGTAAATGCGCATTTCATCATTTATACGTTGTATATTTTATTAGGTGTATCATTTCCTTTATTCAATTTACTAATAAAGAGTCCTCTGTAATTTGACTCCATTTGCATTTCAAACCCAGTTTTCTATTGTTAATCGATGCTCAAACATCGTAAGATAGATTTCTGAAAATGTTTGAGTTATTGTAACTTTCTGTTCTAAGATACAAGAAATAAAAAGAACTTTCTGCATCTTAAGCAAAATATAACACCAAAGCCAGTCAGCATTAATAATTAATTATTTGAAAAGAAAA
This sequence comes from Argiope bruennichi, assembly GCF_947563725.1. Lineage (NCBI taxonomy): Eukaryota > Metazoa > Arthropoda > Arachnida > Araneae > Araneidae > Argiope > Argiope bruennichi. The sequence goes on along the minus strand of NC_079160.1, from coordinate 84,069,186 downwards.
TACTGTGCTTAAAATAAAACTTTTTAAATTTAGTATTTAATAACGCATACTCGAAAGAATTTCTTTTATTTCTTGAATTATTATTATCGATTTCAAAAACAGAATGGTCATATGGTGTTTCATTTTGTCATATGATTTCTAATACAGACACGTAATTCTAGTACAGGCATACAGTTTTAGTACAGGTACAGTTCAAATATTCCTTTGACGCCTATGCTTTCTTTTAGAACATTTTATCTACTTTCTTACTATATTTTAAATTTACTCTTTCAATCCTTATATGTTTTGTGAATTTTCCTTATTATTATGATTAAAAAAAAAAAAGGAAATCATATCGAATTTTGTTTGTGGATCTATCTTTTCGTACTAAAGAATTAAAATATTTTCGGTTAGATTTCAATCTTTTGATATGATGCTATATTTTATGAAAATGGCACTGCTACCGAATAGATTAGCCGCAGTGTCTCAGTTGTGCAATGGAGGATCGTGTTTTGTGTGTTTTACTGGCGCAAGAGCCAAATTTGGCTATACTGCGATGGAGGATCGTGATTTCGGTTCATAGTTCCATTAACATTCATCTTGCATGTGAACTCACTACAATTGAAATTTATTGAGAATGAAACATCTTCATATTGCTGCTGTATGAAAATTTTATTCTTGAAGTGCAGTGAAATGATTCATGTGTGTTATCTGACTCAGTTCAATATTATGATGTAATTTTCCGATTCTTGTTGCCTATGAATTTAATTAATTAAACGGTTAAAAGAAAATTAATTATATTATACAAAGGTGAAAAACTTACTTGCACTTCAAAAGAAAGAACATATTTTTTAAAAAAGAACAACTGAATTAATTCCATTCTATTTTGCTGTAAGAAAATTCGATAAAATTTAGAAATATCATTTAATGAAGTTGTCAGTGTCATTTAATGAAGTTTAAATATCATTTAATCATTGATTAAAAAATAAAAAATTGAAAAATTTCTTTTTAAAATTGTAATTTTTATATAAAAACGATGTTCTTCACTTTTACAATCCATTGGCTGATAAGAATTTGTACCTTTTCTGCTACCTGTTATATTTTCCTCTCGTTAGCAATTTAATTACCTATTATACATGGACTGACATAATACAACGGGGAAGTAAAGCCATTTTGATTGATTAAAGAAAAGATAGATACGTAATGGAAATAAAATCTAAATATTTTAATGTCATATTATCCTTAATATGTCGGTAAGCAATGGGAAAGTTCTGCTAGTGTAGCATCTATATTCTACAGCTTAACATCTTCTATTTATGAAGTTAAATAAATCGGACTTTTCCATAAAGATTTAGCTGTTTTTATTCCTCAGAAAGGCCCTGATATAACACATTTTTAGGACTGACTGAAAGAGATATCTTATATTTAACTCATTGTCATGATTCAAAATGTCTGCTCTGCTCAAAGCTGTAACAGTTTCAACATTATAACGTTTATAAGCCGGTATACTGTTATCACTTAGAAATAATAGCAGGAAGATGATTTATAAATAGTTTTTAATTTAGGAAATTAAGTTAAATTTGTTCTAGTGAAAAAATTAGAGGATAATAATAAATAAATATGAATATCAACTTTTAGAATTTTACAAGAATTATTGGATGACAGAATGATTGTTTGCCATCGAACTAGTGTCTTTCTTTTCTTGCTAGTTATTTGTATATTTATTTCAAGATACTACCTCTTAATTTCATCATGCAATATGCATGCTGGAAAAAAAAATCCCAAAATGCATCACAAGGCAGACTATTTAAACTGAAACCATAAATTTGGCACGAAATTAATACTTTTAAGAAGATATTCACTAAGATAAGAGTTTTCAAAATTTTAATTTGATTTTTGATTAAAAATATTTTTACTTTACAACTTTCCTCTATAACGTAAACATATTGCACACAACAATCAGAGCCGGCCTTCTCTATAAAAGGTCCTGGGTGCAAGAAACCATTTAGGGCCCAAAATTTTTTTATGAATGAAAAAATTACAAACACGAACTTATATTACTGTTGCGTATATTTATTTAATGCATAATTTTGTTTTGCTATTAATTAATTCAAAAACATAACATTTTTTTTCCTATTTATTGGTATATTATCGGTATTAGCATAATAAATTCTTCTAGGATATTGCAGGTTTGTTTAAATTGTGTATACACCGCTTTAACCGAATCTATTTTGGTTTCCCAACGAGTATCACATAATGATTTAAAAGTGATGTTAAAATGTTTTTGTAGAATTTCTCATCATTTTGCAGATGAAGAAAATAAGTAAAATGGAAGTAGGAATATCGATTTTTTTTTTTTTTTTTTACAGTATATACTGCTGGAAGTGGCATCACAAATTAATAAACTTTAAAAAAATGTGATAGGAAGGCACATAAATTGCAAGAAGGTATAGAGCATTTATTTTCAAAATAAATACAATAGAGCGCTTATGATCCTGAATTACAATTGACAGCTATTTCCAGTTATTATAAATGCATATAAATGTGCAGATTGTTCATTTCCTCTTCTTTTGAAAAATAGTTTACTACAAAAAAACACAATGCCTTGTTTTGCATTTTTACACAAATTAATCAGTAGCGAAGCTGGATTAAACCATTCGGCCTTTTTCTTTAAGTAGTATGTAGTGGAATATGATCTACCTTCAGCATTCTTCGCAGAACCACCTTTGTGTTTTACAGGCCCGGTTTTAACACAACATTCTAAACTTATCAATTATAATACTTGGCCATAAATCTGAATCATTTACATTCACTTGCCCATAAATGTTATTGTCATTTTTAACGTTATCTTCTAATTCAATCATATTTGTATGAACATACGGTTTTTCAACGAATATCACAGTTTATACAGTTTCCATTACAAAATAGTGTAGTTTATGCACAACTTTTTTTCTCCAATTGAAGTTTGAATTGTAACTTTCGAAGTCGAAGTCCCTTACCAGAATTATTTGGTAGAAAAAAGAAAACAGACCTACTTGTGACTTCTTGACATTTAGTTTTTTATCCTTTTTTCTTTTCGGCTTTTTTTTTTTTTCTTGACACCCAAAAGGGTATTTCCTTGCTATGGACATGATTAGATTTAACAATATTGAACATTTTATAGCGTGAATTTTCAAAACACTACATGCAATCTAACTTAGTAAGTGATGTAAATGACCGTAAATCTATTTACTTTAGGTTTATAATATGTTATATACTTGCACTATATATGGTTTATAATATGTTATACACTTCGTTATTACTGTTCAAAATATTGTTTTGGCTCTTGAAAGTGTTGAGGCCCCTCAAATCCGGGACCCGGTGCATAGCATCTGCCCCAGCCTCCCAGCCCCCAGATGGCCGGCCCTGATAACCATTTTTGAACTATTTTAAAATTAAAAAAAATGTTAGATTTTTAGTTATAATAGTATTATTTCGATAAATTTATTTCTGTATTTTTAATAAATTTTTGATCCTATTTTAAATCAATTTTACAATAATACTTATGTTGTTTTAATAGCCACATCTAGTTTTTTTTTTTTTACTTATTATTTCAAAATAAAAAAAATAGAAAAATCAAAATTAAAATTTTATCACACTATGCTTCTTCAGATGAAATGGTCATATTTCTTTTAAACCTTTTTTCAAGCAAAGACCATTTACTTTGTTTCGTGGAAATCAGCGGGAATGTTTTCTTTTCGTATGACTCAATAATAACATAAAATGCCGTGTTTTATGTTTAGCTTGATAGGAAAATCGGGAATGCATTTTGAATTTCTCCCTATCAACTAATTTGATCTAAAATTTGAAGCAGATTTACAATTTGGGAGTAAAAATTATATACCCTATACCATTTAGCCAGCTTGTCCATTTTCCAATTATCTTGTTCATTAGCACCAGTCGGGATTCCAAAAAATATTTTTTCTGTCTCTAGAGCATCTAAAATATAAAGACGAAATTTTTTTTCTTTTTTACCGTTACAATCTATTCTTGCGCATTTCGTTCTGCACTTTCGCATTTCTCTCTCACTCTCTCTCTCTCTCTTTTTTTTTTTTTTTTTTTTTTTTTTTTTGCTGAATTTTATGAAAATATCCATGTTTCTAAAATTCGTTCATATTTATTAACAGAAATATTAGTGAAAGACCAAAATTTCGAGCCCTTTTTGAAATATGATATGTTCAACTTTATAAAACAGAAACCGAAACTAATTGAAGTATGGAAGTACACGTCACATGGATATTCATTGCTAATATTATTAATTATAAACATACATCTGTTATGGAAGTTCCAAAACTACGTTGAATTAATTATCGTTAATAAGGTGACTCTTGAATGGGAGCTGTTTGAAAATAACAAATTACAGTCTGAAAAAAAAACAAAAAAAACCTGCTGTTTTCCAATCTTTCGATTCCTTTGATAGTTTGCCACTTCAAATAACTTCCATTTGAAATAATTTCCATTTTATCGGTCTACAGTTGTTTCTATAATTTATTAATCTACAAATTGCTGATAATGATAATTGTCCAGCTACAATTTATGTGTAAAAAACAACAACAAAAAAAAAAAACTGTTACTTTATTTCATATTTTAAGTTGGCATCAGATATATTGAATATGTGTTGTGTTTTGATTTCTTGTGTGTATGTGCAGTGTGCACTAAATATTTATTAGCAATGGATTTTTGTATATAAATATTTTATGTCTATAATTTACATATTTTGATATGGATGATGAGAGACGAAGGAAAATTGAAGCAGGGAAACAGAAAGTAAATAGTTGCTTTTATATGTCAAACGATATAGCCCAGATTGTGTCTTTGCATGTGGCTTGCTAAAAATAAATCATTATTTATTTTTTATTGACGTGTATTTTAAACATACACGATAACTTTTAGTTATATTTCATGCTCATTTTTTTCCAACTAAGCATCAAAATTCAAATGTTGGGACTAAATTTAAGGAAATTAAGCTATCCTCTTACTTTAATTCATATTTTTACACGATATTTTTTGACTTTAAATGATGCTATTATTTTGCATATTTTATATTCCTTTGAATTTGCTAAATATCTAATAGCCTCATTAAAATAAGTCATTATTTTAAAGATTCAAACCTAATTTAATTTGGGAATGTTTTTCTTTATTGTGAATAATGGGACATATGGTTCAACACTTAATACATTAAATTCTGTCTTTGTTGTTACTTTATTCAGTAATTTAACTAGTAAAATAATACTTAATCTATACAAATGTGTAATAATGTTTTATAATTTCAGTTAATTAAATCATAAAAAGTATTTTCTATTAAATATAGCATGAATAAAATAATGAGCAGTAAAAAAAATATCATCCTGATTTATATTTATCATTATGCTCATATCCATTAGCTTGTGTTGAAAGTTTTGATGTAGTTTTTTGTTTAATAAAATTTTAAAAACATTCCTGCATGAAAGAGCATGCTTATTGTTTTTACTTGGAACCCACTTCCTTTCACTCGAGCAATCTAGATTAGAGGTGTAGTATTTAGCTGGCTGAAAGCAACACTTAAATATTATATAGGGCTGGAAATATGCACATTTCATGAAATCAATTTTCTTATTTTGAAAATAGAATTCAGAAGTTAAAAATTTATTCATTATAAAATTATAATAAAAAACTGTTTGTACCTTATAAAATTATTTGGTTGTAATTTAACTAAATGTAAAAGGCCGTCTGTATAAAAATAAAAAAATCTGTTATTCATCAGAGCATTATTAACTAAAATTGTATTTTTTACTTCATTTAGATCATTTTCTCTATCAGATGTAAATAAGTATAACTAACTGCTTAGAAATTAACTGTGGGACCTTATTAGAGGATATCTTATATATATAAATAATCTTTGCTATAAATAATAGAGTATTATTGAATCAATCTTTTAGATATTTAAAAATCACAGAAAACTGTTTTTGCATAAAATATTATGTTTCATTTCATAGAGAGACTTGAGCTAAAAAATTCATCATCTTAAAGTTTTGTTTATAATGTGAGCTTGCTTGATCTTTTAATTTAAGCTCTTATTAACATGATGAAAGTTAATTTTTCCATACACATATAATAATTTTTTATTATTTTTTTTATAAAAATTATTATTATCATGCAGATAATAATAATTTTTTATTTTGCATTAAATTTATTGTTGAAAAATATGCCTTAAATATTTTTTCTAAATGATTAAAATAGAAATTAAATTCATATGTTAAAAAAATTAGTGTCATTGAAAAGATATATTAATTTCAGGATGATGCAAAAATTAGTTTTGTACTGCAATATTTTCAGGTGTATCTTCAAAAAAGGCTAAAATTCTACTTAATTAATTAAAATATATAATGTATATTTTAATTAATATAAATGGCAAATTTGGTTGCTCTAGGTCAAATGATCATTTGCAGTGTATCAGTACACATAAGTAAAGATCGCTTTATTTACTTTTATAAATAAAAAGAAATACTGTAATATCAAGCATTTTCAATGCTATTTTTGCTATTGTAAAATAATCCATTTGTTAACAAAAATGCAATTTTAGGAAGACTAATATAAATATGATGACCTAAAAAACATTTCTTAGGTAGTATTGTTTGACATTAAACAAATGTGATAAATTTTAGAATAATGTGCTATTCAAAATTATTACATTATACTTGGTTGAATGAATTATTAGTACTCAATTTTATGACATTTTTAAATAATTGTTTTCTGTTATGATTTTAAACATAATAGCTGATTATATATAATGGATTATATAATTCTGCTGTACATTTAATGAGCATTTTTCTAGCTTGCAGAGTTTAAAAAGAAAAGACTTAAAAGTAAAACAAAAATTGCTGTTGAGAATCCCAACCCTTCCCCAACTGTTGGATGTTCTAGTCTACAAAATACTGATGAAGATGTGAGTTACTTGAAGTTCATTCAACACATTAATAGTTTTATATAAAAGTATTTATCAAATATAATATGTTTCATCAAAATTAATTTAATTGTATTTGAAATAATAAATTATTAATAAATATTGCTGCAAAAATTTGAAGAAAAGCATTTTATATTGTGCATATATAAAATAAATTATTTTTTAGGTCTTCCCAGCATGCATCTTGTTAAGAAAATCCTAACAAATTTCTGGGTTTTTTTTTATATAAATAATTATATTATAATTTTTTGTAAAAATGTTTTATTCATTTGATTTCAATAACAAAATGTTTTGAAAACAATCTAAAGAAATTGCTATATCTTTAGGTTAAAGAAATATTAACTGTCTCAATTTTATTTAAAAAGCAATTTTTCCTCAATTCTTTTCAGATAATAATGCTTTTATTTAGCTATCAGAATGCCAACTGTTTTATTAACATTCTGAATGTCAAATCTCTTTTGATATGCTGGTTCTAATTTTGCAGTTGAATATGATATTATATAGCCCACATATCTAAATTTCTTTGATTTCCCATCAGATAAAAAGAGAAGCTTTTTTTAAATGAAAAAAAAAAAAAATCAACTTAAAGCAAATTTTAAAATTACCAAACTATGGAATATATAATTTATGAAGAATTTGCAATAGTTTTCAGAACTTTGATTTAAACATAAAAAAAAAAGATATTATTTTTATGAAGACTTAACACTCTTGAAATTTTAATTGTAATTATAGCATTTTAATTATGTCACAATGTGCCTGAATGCTTCTGAAAGAGGATAGAATTTTTTCAAGGCTAGCATGATTTGGTTTGAAAGTTTCATTTTCTTAAAATACAATAGTAATTTGATGTTTTTGTTTTATTTCCTTTTTTTTCCCCCTCTTCTCTTCTTTTATGATTAGAAATGATATGTCCTTGAAGAACTATTGTTGCTCTGTTTTTATCTACTTCATCAAGAAAATGCTCCACTTTATGCAAAGCATGTAATTTCATCTTGCATAGCATTAAGCAGTTCTTTAGGTTTTATTCATCTCCATTGGGTGTGTTTAATTTTATGACTTAATTTGTAGGTAGAATTAATATACATTCAATGTTAACCTTGTTTCTAATATGTTGCATGATTCATTGATTAGTTTATCAGCTCTATTCATTAAATATATAAGCTATAAGTATCTTATTCGAAATTAAAACTATTATGAAAAGAAAAGTGAAAAATATATACCTTTACTGTATATCTTGTTGCAGCTGATTCATATGAGATCATTGTATTCTGATAACTGCAATACTAATAAGGCTTAATTTCTTTTTATTCAACCCATTAGCATCCAATTTAATTATAACACATATTTCAGAAAATTTATTTTAAATATAATTTAAAACACTAACATTCAGATAACTGTAAAGTAAAATTAAATTTAAAAAAAGTTTTATTTAAAAAAAAGCATCAAAAATTGGTCAAATGTTATAATACTTTATATATATGTATATATATATATATATATATATATATATATATATATATATATGAATGGAATGGATATTAATAATTTGAATTTTCTTTAAATGTTGTTGTGTTATTTGCTGCAATACAATATAGATTTTCTCAATAAATCTTTCAGTAATGATTTATCTTCAGAGAACATACTTTAAATCCACAATATGAACTTTCATTTGTTTCAATTATCTGGGTCCCAGTCTCTGCCAAACTTGAATATTGCTATTATTCCATTAGTATTAGCAATTACCTTTAAAAAGGATTTTATTAATATTTAATTAATGAATTATTGCTAAGATTTTTGTCTAGGGCTGTAATGGCAGAAAAATACTAAACTTTCTTGGTATTCAGAAATATTGAATAATATTTTTTTGATGAAGTAAATGAACTCATTTCTTTTATGATCTCATCTTAATTTTTAATTTCTTTTCTATATAAACATGTTCTTTTTAACATACTTTAATTTTGCATATGTAATAAATTTTAACTTAACAGAGTGTTTTTTCAACATATGACAACTAGTTGAATGCAGTATAGAAAAATGTTGCTTGACTAAGGAAAACATTGTATAATTTTTTTATAGCTGTGTTATTTCTAAATTGATGTTAAAAATAATAAACTACTAAGTAATTTCATGGAAAAATTAATTTAATGTTAAATATTAATATATCCATCGAAATTATAACACTGGTATAAATATGAGATATTGGAGACAAGCAACATTATATAAAAGAGTATAGTAATATATTACAATTGAATTCTGCACTGGATATGTATTATCATATTTAAAATGTCTGGTAACTTAACAAGGCTCAAATGACAAAAAAAAAAACTGGATGATTATACCATGTGTTTTTGAGGTTATAAACAATAAATTCTGTTTAGTTACATAGCACTTTGAAACATTTTTGTTTCATTAGCATGCAACATGATGCATTCTATTTGAAACTTTATAAAAGAAACTGTTTGTCCTTGTAGCAAATACAAGCAGTGGGAATTTTTATGTTACATTATATGTATTCAAATTTTGTCATGACTGTTTATCATTTATTTTTCTATTTTAAAATGCATACACCTTAAAGTTAAACAACATTGAATTGATGAGCTGAAAAAATCTTGCTCTTTTTAAGTATTAATAAATATTATTCTATTAAATGTTCAAAAATATTATTCCTGTGAATAGTTCCAAGTTCAATTTATATATATTATTTTTATATCTTGGTTGAATTTTTCACTAATTTGATATTAAAAAAATTAATAATTATTTTTAAATATTAATTATTTTAAAGTATAATACATATTTAATATGCTTTTATAACTTTTATTCAAAGGCTTTAATTTTTATTTATTTATTGCATAATGCTGCAATGCTAACATATCTTGCAGTTGGTTTAAAATTGCAAAAGACTCTTGAAAAAATAATTTTTTAAGTATTAAAAAAATTAATGTCATTTGTTCTTGAAAATACATGAACAGATTTAATTCTTTTGTAAAATTATAACTTTTTAAATATTTTGAAAGAATATGAAATGCTCATCTATACTTCCTTTTAATATGACTTATCAATTAATTTCTAACATCTTTTTCTCTCCCTCATTTGTGTGCACAAATAAGTAACAATTTCTAAATATTTTTCTCAAGGATTTTCTTGTGAATGGTTAAATTAACAAAAAATTCTGTATCCTTTAGACTCATAATAATTCCTGACCTAGTTATCCGCTATAATGATATTTTTTTAAATTATATTTAAACAAATTAATTGTTTGCTGCAAAGGCAAACATTTTGACAAATTTACCTGCTTGACTTTCAAAATCTTATATATTAATATTACTGATTTTTCTTTAATTTCTAGAAAACTTCCTGTTCTGTAGATAATTCAAACATTGAAAGTTTAAATATGAAAGCAGAATCAAAAGTTCCTTCAAGTGATGAAATAAGTACTGACTTAGCAATGGATAGTTCCTCACAATTCTCAGAGGTATCAATTCTGTTATATTAAATCATGATATAGATAGATATAAAAATTAAAAGTACTTGAATAATTAAAACATGCTTCTTGTTGGGGTTGTACAAATATTTTTAGGCCAACATTTAACTATGCTCATTTATTCCTCTTGTTCATTTTCTATGGAAAAAAAAATAAAAAATTCAGTTATATGTTCTGCCGTTTCGTGTATTTCAGACTTGTTATTGCATATTTGAGTTTTAATTTAATATGCAAACTTGAACATACTACCTTCTTATCTACAACAGATTATTGTAGCCCTTTTTACTTTCAGTCTGCATCTATTCATTTAGAAAAATTGATTCGTTAGAGATTTTTCCATTATATTTCCATAATATATAAAAAGTAATTATCTTCCAAAATTGTATTTTAAAGTTAATTCTATAATTTGGAATGTTATTATTTATATATATATATATTGCTTGTCTTGAACTTTATCTTCCTCCTTCCCTCTCTTCCTTCAAATCTTAACTTTGTCCTAAACTTTTCTTCTGTTATTAACTAGATTTATTTTTAAATCATAACTAATCTGTTACTTTTTTGAAAAAGAAATTGTTTATTTTGAAAAGCTTTGTATGTCAATTAATATCTATTGTTTTTTTAATTGTAAAATAAAAATGCTATTATTTAATATATTTTTAATAAATGTCCTCACTTATCTGTTTAACTATTTTTTATATTATACAAAGCAAGAAAATTTTGAATTAATTTTTATTAAGAACTTTTATACAGAAAATCCTGTACATCCCATCAGTATACATTGTAATGAAAGAACAATTATTTGATAAAGGAAATTTATATATGTTCTAATGAAGATGAATTTAATTTTATTGTATGGCTTTGTAGTAAATAAAAAAGATTTCACTTTTTAAAGACCTAATATAATAATAGTTTATATTTAAAAGATATTCTTGTAAGTAATTGACTTTTAAATACAGGATATCTATTCTTATTGTGGCTCCATAGCTAAATTTTAAAACTATTGAGATATACATATCATTCCTGTTGGAAAAATGATTTAAATGATGGGATGAATTATATTTTATGTTGTTTGGGTCAATAAATGTACATCTAAATAAATAGCTGATTTTAACTTTTTATTCTGTCACCTGGTCCTATCAATCAAATTAGATAACATAAAACATACAATTAGAAAATCCCTTTCTTTAAATTGATTAAAATTGATCAAGTTATAACATTTTAACAAAAATAGGGACTGTATATTAATATATTTTGTGAAACAATTTGAAAAGGTAACACAATGGTACATAATTTCAGTTCACAAACTGTTTCTCAAATCAGAATTTGTCTGCAAATTTTGTCTGAAATCATGATTTTTAACATTTCAAAAATCATTCAGTTTTAGCTGCAGAAGAATGGAGTTTAAAAATATGTTACAGTGTCAAGAATATTTTACAAATATGATTATAAAATTAGTTGACTGCATAAAAGAAAGTTAGATTTTGTAGAGAAATATATTTGTTTTAAGAAATACGTTTACTAACTCAAACAATAAAAAATATAATTCTTATTTTCCATATTGTGCTTACAAAAGTTTTGACAATGCATTGAGGTTAGAAATTTGAATGAAGATCATGAATCAATTTAGATCATTATAAAACATTAAGATAAATTTATAAATAAGACGTATTTTTCATGATAGGGGAGTGATGATGCTGCTCATCTGGTTAATGCTGATTCTGAATTGCTGTCTCTTTTTGACCAAAAGGTACATAAAGATTTTGCTTTTTTTTTTTTTTTTTTTTTGATGTGTATGTATGTGTTTTTTATTACAAAACATATTATTATTCTCTAATTGAGAAGCAAAATAAAAATAAGAGTTTTTTTTCCACATTTTTTAAATTCAAAATTTGCTATAAAAAATTTTGTAGCAAATTTAGTTTTTTGAATTCTTAATTTAGATAAATAAGTACTTTGTTTGTGATTTCTCAATATTTTTTAGATTGTTTTTTTCCTACTAATTCTGCTTAACTGCAGAAATGAATAATAGAATATTCTATAATTTTTTCCAAAAATAAAATTAATTAACAAGAAAAAAAGTGAGATTTGTCTTTCTGAATAATAATTATATAATAATAATTGGCTGTTTAATTATTTCAGTTTTAATTTTGTTAGTTTTTTAAATGATGTACTGTACTTTTATGTCTTAAATATATTTGTACATTTCATCTTCTGCTATATAAAATAATAATAATTCCAAAATCCTTGAAATGTAGTTGATGATATGTTAACAGAGATAATCTGCTCATTGATGATATTCCTTTCTCAAATTGTTTATAAACATATAATTGGCTTACCAAAGATTGTTATGAGAATGTGATTCCATTCTTGGCATCCAAAAGGATTTATTATTTTTTATTTTACTTTAATTTATCATTTATATGTAATAATAATACATCTTCTAGCTTTGATTTTGTGTTGCTTTTGACACTCCATACTCTTTAGAATCCACAGTATTACCTTTATTTATATAATTCAAAGAACAAAAATCAAACTCTCAAAAAAGATTATTTGCATAGTTTTCATTCTCTTAATCTGGGAGTTAGTCATAATTCTCACCATACTTTAGTTTGATTTCCTTTCTAATCTACTCATTTAGAAATCTATTTTTGTAGCTTATTGGTAGTAGTTTACAGCTTTCAAATGTTCCATATAATTGTGTTTCTTTTGCTTTTTTCTTAGAGGTTCTTTTATAATCTCTGTAGCCTTCTTGTAAATTTATTTCATTATGATTGCATCTAATTTAAAGTGGCTAAAATATTCATTATGATTTATTTAACTATTTTTAAAAATTATTTTAGCAATAGTTATTTTTCCCCAAAATTGCATATTTACCATTTCTAAACTCTGAAAAAAAAAATTGCATTTATCCACCATTTTATATCCAATTTGCTATAATCTCTGACTAGTGGCTAGAAAATAAGTATCATGAGATATCAAATGAATCCATTTTAATAATTCAGAAGACATCAATATATATGTACTTACTACATCCCTGATATTTCTTTGCAACTTGCTCTGTGATTGGTACTTTTCTCTCTCGCTCTCTCTCTCAATAAATATATTTATCTGCTCAAGTTAAAAGCCATCTGCCAACTCATGGCATCCAAGCAATATAACATCCCTTTAAATATTCGTTTTTTAATAATTGATTTGTAATCGTGTTTTTAACCCTTTTTTAGTAAAAATTTCCTGACTTAGAAATTGTTTATTATTATTATTATCTGCTTAGTGGTAAAAAATGTACCATGGAGTTCATCAGTTTTTCATAAAAAAACTGTACAAAAATATTTTTTAATCAAAGTTTTTTTCTTCCCTAGATTAAAAGATATCAGTCAGCCATTCAACACAAAGATGCAATTATTCAAAAATTGTCAGACAGACTAGCATCAACCATGAGTGCTCATGCTGCCCATTCAGAAAGTGAAGAAGTTAAAAAATTGCAAAATGAAATAAATTTGCTGCAAGTACAAATAAAAGAGGTGAGCCAAGTTTTGCCTTATTGATCATACAGCTCTTCACCATTAAAAATTCTTTACCATTCTTTATCCTTTATATCTGTCAAAATAGAATAGATATAATTCAATAGGAATCTGTGTACTATCATTTTATAGTTAATAATTTATTTATCAGTTGCATTTATCATCCTTCTCCTAGGATGTAGATGCTTAAAAAAAAAGAATTATTTTTTTTAATGAAGTTTAGAGCTAAAATCAATCTTAGAAGTTTATGCAGAAACTAGTGGTTAAGATTAATTCAGTGATTAATTATTTATATGGATTCTAATCTATATTTTGTACTACCAATAATTATTAAATGCTTCCTATTTAAAATCATGCTATTACAATTTGTGAACTTACATGCAAATACTCATCCATGGAAATAGCTCATTATTTTACACAAAGACCAGTTTCCTTTTCAACATCCTTCAAGAAGTCTCTGATCTATCACTCAGTCAGGAGTGATTATGATTATTTTTCGTCTTATATAAGTTACTATAGAACTGAATATTTAATATTCTTATACATCATGTTAGGTTAACATGAATTATTTTGCATTTTTTAAAACCAGATATAACATACCAATAAAATAGACTATATGAATGACTTGCCAGTACTATAAGCTTTTTAATTGAAGGGTAGGTTCATAACTTGTTTTAGAAATACAAAACTTATAATGATTTTGGACTTGGGCGTTATTGTGGTAGGGACTACCCATGAATTGTAGTGACATGTAGTTCAATTAATCACTTGTTTGAATCCTGTGAAAATCTAAATCTTATAATTATAAAGTAAAAATAATAAATATTTGGAATTTCTTTGTTTGCTTAATTTTTAAACATTGATAATTTTCAATGTACCAATAATGTTTTAATATTTCTGTCATTTTCAACATCAGATATTTGTACTAGCTTAAATTGTTTGATTTCGCTTTCTCGTCTGTTATCCTTGAAAAAATGTATTTATTTATTAATATTTTTAAATAAATAAATAAAGCATCTTGTTTATGCACCAGTAGATATCTTCTACTTAATTTTTTCCGAACTGAAAAAATATATATTATTATTGAGTGAACAAAAATATTTACTTCAATTCATATATGATTTTTGGAGCTATAGTTCTATAGAACAAAAACTATTGTCATAGCTCATAAGTATTATATATGTAGTGTTAAAAGAGATACATCTTTTTTGTGATTTATTAAACAATCCATTAAAATGGTCTCTTTCATAGGCTGCTGAAATGTTACAGAAACAAAAGTGTGCAATTGAAGCTAAGACAGAGGTAATATATTGATTTTTCTTTTAATTGATTTTAATTTCTAAAAAATTTTTATTAAATGATGCTGACAATTACATTTTTTTAGAAAAAAAAATGAAACTATTTTAAATTATATTCAGCAGCTAAAATTTGTAAAGAATGCTTTATTGAAAAATCATTGTTAATTTATAAAAGTAACTTTATATTACTTATCCAATAGTGTTTTTTTTATTTTGATTTTTTACTGTTGGTCTTCTAAACATGCAATTATATAGTCTTGTTAAGTTAAAATTAAATTTTAATTTAATTTTAAGTTGTGTAATTTTTAAAATAAATCTTGAAAAATCTTCAAAAATATCCTTTTAATTTCATTATAATTTTTAATATTACAGTCTAAAATTGGCCCCAAAAGCATGCTTATCAATGATGCATACAATTTTTGCAACAGAATATGAGTTACAAAAAATTATGTTTGAAATTAGCTTAATTTTTTATTCTAATAGTTTATGAGAATTTTTGCTTTTTTCTTATAGTTGCAATATCTATCAGAAGATTATTTAAATAATACATTATGCAAATATTTTGCTTGAATACAAGCTTTTTTCATTTAAGGGCTGTAACTTTTAGAATATATATTTCCATTAATTATAACTTATCATTCATGCATTTTAACTAAGCAGAATAAATAAAAACAGTTTTACAATTTGCATTATCATGCATAATCGGCAAAAGCTAATTTGGTGCATCTATTTGTACATTCGAAAATAAATATAAGTTAACACCAATAATAATAAAAAAAAAATTAATGAATTCTCAAATAGGAAAATATATGAATGGATCATGTTCAACTAATCAATGGAAAATACTTCTAACTTCTAAAACGGATATTTTTAATGCATTTTATCTGATTTCAGAATGAATTTTTTTTTAAAAAAAAGGCAATGTTAGTGCTGCTTAAAAAATAATTTCATTCGATATATTGAAAAAAAAAAAAGTGAAATTTTCTTTATTGAAGCTGAAGGGGGGGGGGGCAATAAGATTTTTAATGTAGGAGGAAGGGGGGGAGAAATCATGGTAAGTTTCATTTTTAAATTAATCTTTTTTTTCTGAAAATGTTAATCTCCTACCTTTATAATAAAAAAATTAACAAATAATAAAATTTTTATTTACTTGCATTTTTTAACCACTGTACAATTTACTACTTTTTACAGGGTGCTTCTATTGAAGAAACAAAAGCTTTGTGTGAGGCTGGTGTGCAAGCTGAAGTATCTTTAAGTGTGTTAGAAGAATTGATTTTAGGATATTCTAATGTTCCAAATTTCTCTGAATGGTTAAGTGAGTTTCTGAAAAATAATGCTGCAGTAATAAACCTCAATCACATTTTAGCAGATCTGAATCCTCCACCAGTGAATGATGACAGTGCTAATCACAAGCAACCTCCTTCAGAAGTGCTAGAAAATCATCAATGTACATATCCCAATGACATGCCTTCTTTGTTAAAAAAGATGGAATCACTAAGTATTGTTGTGAAACTTTTAGAATCCCTTGCAAATATATCATCTTCTAGAGCTTCTATTGATGGTGCCGGTGACTTTTCTTGTAGCAAATTTCAGAGCTATTTCTTAAAAAGGCTGAACTCTGGTGATGGAGAACCCGATGCATCAGAAAGTGAAAGCCAACTGTCTGATATGAATTATGTTGATGTAGAAACTCCATGTGTACAGTCTTTTAATAAAACTCCAAGTGATATTTCTTCTGTAGAAAAGTTGAGAAGCCAAATAGCTGCCGGTGATTTTAGTATTGCTACTGATTTTTTGTTGAGTGAAATGGAAAAAATATCAACATGTATACCATGTGAGAAACCTAGATCTCAAGGTGATATCATGATAGACTCATTAGATTCTGATGTTTTGCCTGAAGTACCAAGTACAGTGCCTGAATCCCTGCAAAATGATGAAAAATCTTCCATAGATCCTGATTATGAAAAGTTTTTAGCTGAAAAATCTAAACTAGAAACTAAACTTAAGCTTTTGAAAAGTTTTGTAAGTATTGCTTTTTTATAGTTATTTTATTTTGTTAAGATATGCAAATTTTGCTCTTTCTGTTAAGATGTAATTCAAAATTTTCCTTGTAAAATAAATGTCATTTTAATTGCCTCTTTTCTTTTTTTTTCATATCTTTTTGTAAAGAAAATTGACCTATTGTTATATAAACAAGTCCAGTTTCTCCTTTCTTAGCGCATAGCCTGCATGTTTTTAATTTTAAAATATTGTATCCGCTCTGTTCAGGAACTAAGAGTATTCTCCCCCACCTCACCTTTCCAAATTATTATTTTTTTTTCATAAATGCAGTTTATTTCTTGATTAATATATTTAATAAAATATTATCAAATATTAATTTAAAAATTCTGTCTGTTAATATCTTATGTACTTGACTGTATTTTTGTTTCAGCTTTTTAAATTATTAATACTATTTATAAAATTATTGAACAAGCTAGCTACCAAATTACCAAAGATGTTTGTAAGCATTAATTTTTATTGTGTTTTATTATTTCTTAATTATTTTTGTTTAAAATCTTAATGTATTATTGTATTTAAAATTTTAAAGCATTTTTGAATGAAATTTCAGATTTTAATTAGTTTTAAAAATTATGTATGTTATCATTAAAATGCATGATTAGATTGTTAGGTATTTTGTAAAATAATTAATTCTATATTTGATTAGTAATGCTTACTTTAAAAAAATTTCTTGAATTCTTTTATTTTTTAACATTTTTTTTTTTCATTATTTTTTTAAGTGAAGTATGCTTCTTATTCAGTCAAATATATATTCATTTGTACTCCTCAGTTAATTTTATAAAACTTAAACGGTTTTTCAGGATAAAGAACTACAAGGTACAGTGCAGAATAATTGTCCCAAATTCCTTGATGCAGAAACTTTGGTAAATTCTGAAGACAACATACTTCTAGAAGAACCTCCTATGTCTTGCATGAGTCTTTTATCTCTCACAGACAGTGAATATAGAACTGAAAATGCTATGACAGATTCTGAAACAAATTTTAGCCGTAAAGTGTCCTTCGACATGACAAGATCCATGCAAGATGGGGAAATTTGTTTAAAGTGTGATAAATATTTTGAACTAATGAGAGAAAAATATGATGATCATGTGTGTATTTTTAAAGAGGCCTTAGAAAACAGTTTGAATCTAGAAAAGACTGAAATGCTGAAAAAACTGGAATCAGAAATTGAAAAATTGAAGATTGATAAAGAAAATTTGATGATTGAAACTGATAAGCAAATTGAATTACTCTGTCAAGAGCAAGAAATGAAAATTAAACATTTATCAAATGAACATGATAAGGAAATTGCATATTTCCAACAAACTCTTAATAATTGTAATACTGAGAAACTTGCACAAATTAAAACCTTGGAAGAGCAATTGATGGAATCAAACACAATAGTTTCCAAACTTAAAGAAGAAATGTGCAAGAAAAAGAATTTGGAAGAGCAACTTGATGAATCAAATTCAAAAATTAATACACTTTTAGAAGAAAATAAAAAACTGCTCTTTCAAGTGAAATCCTTAGAAGAAGAGTTAGTGTCATCAAACAAAAAAATTAATGAAATTTTTGAAGAAAAAGAAATTCTTTTACAAACAATTCAAAATCATCAACAAGAGCTTGAAACTCTAAGATCAAGCCAGGCTGAAGCTATTGCTCAAGAGCAGAAACGGGTAGAAAGCCAATATTTATCTACTCTTGAAGTATTGAAGAAGCTTCATGAGGATGAAATTACAGATTTGAAACAATTATTTAATAAACAACTCCAAGAAAAAGAAAACGATCTTCAAGAAGAATATACAAAGACTATCAACTTAATAGAAACCACTCATTCCAATGAATCAGCCGACTATCAAAAGAAAATCGAACAACTTCTTGAGGAGAAATGTGAGCTTCTTTCCAAAACGACTCAGGAATATGAAGGGATCCTCAAGAAAAACCACAAGGTCCTGGTAATGCTGGTGAATCATCTTCATAGGCAACTTGGGGTTCAAAAGGAACGTTTAGTTAATGAAAGCCGCAAATCTGTAAATTCTGATATAGAGTTAACTTTTTCTGATGCTTTGGAAGAATTGAACAGAAGTATTGAAGATGGTATACTGAAATTTTTGAACCAAAACTATTTTTTGAGTAATGAAGAGAACTTTGATGATACTGAATATTTGCCTGTAGAAATAAGGTTAATATTTTTAATTATTACTTAGTTTTTCTTTGTCTGTTTCTGTCAACTTGGTATTAAAGACTTTGATTTATTTTTTTAAAATTTATTTATGAGTTCTCAAATTGTTAAAAAGGGCTTTCTAATTTCTAACCTAAACATCATAGCATAATAATATGTTTTAGCTGTAGTTCTTTCTTTCTTTTTTTTTTTTTTTTTTAATCTTTATAATAAAATTCTTTAAATATAATTATGGGAACAATAAATAATATGTACACAAAAATTTATTTAATATCTTTGAAATATGAAATGTATTAAGGCACTTTTTAAAGCAATGAAAAATGTTGGAGAATATACTATCAAAAAATTATAAATAAAAAAAAAATCTCAAAAATGGAACTTATTTTATTAAAAAGCTAATTTTTTAAAAAATATTTTAAAGTGATGTAAAAAAGTCTTGTAAAATGTTTGATATTATACCTCAAGTTTATTAAGTAAAAATCATCATTTTGATCAATTTTTAATTAAAAATAACTTCCTCATGCTTAAATAATTGATTTTACATTTTTAAAATTGTTTATAATTTCAATAAAAAAAATATTCTATTTTCAGACTACCCATTACTGATAATGATCTGCCTATGAGGAAAAATGGTGAAAAATTCCACAGAGATTTGCAGAAATATGGAGTATGTATAATTTAATGAATAAACATTTTAAAATGGTATTTAAAAATCATGCTTCAGAATTTTAAAAAGCTTGCTCTAATTTCTCCTGGTTAATTTTTTCCTACATTAATAGAAAAAAAAAATTTAAAAATCCCTTCACTTTATATATCTAACAGTTTTATTGTTTAAAAAAAAGAATGTTTTATTACTTAACAATTTATTTTCTAGATTTTATATTAATTTCTACTTTTACATAATATTTTTTTTTTTTTTTTTTTTTTTTTTTTTGTGTGCATACTTTGAATGGATAATGTAATTCCATAGGTTAATGCAGAGAAAGAAATCAGCGGTAGTAAAAGTCTAACACAATTGTCAGATCATGCACAATCAGAAGGTTCACTGGAATCAGAAGACATCTTAATGATCCATTCTGAACTTAATAAACTGCAAGAGCAGTTTCAGAAAGATGCTGCTATGTATGAAGAAATCAATGGCCAACTCCTTCAAGAATGCCAAGGTCTTCGGAAACAAGCAGAAGAGGTATAATTTTCATATTTAGCTTTTTATGAATTGGAAATTTTGTAAAATTTTATACTTTTGGCATTCATGTTATAAAAGAACTGATTAATTTTTAACATTTATATAATTTAATTTCATTGCTTATTTTTTAAACATTCTTAAATGTAAATTATTCAGAGATAATATCCATGTTTTGTAATCATTGAATATTAATTCTAAATGCATATGTTACCTTTAAATAATTTGGGAATATGTATTCTTTATTATTATTTTATTTATTTATTTTATTTTGTTTTGTTTATTTATTTATTGTCTTTTAAAGATGATTTCAATGAAGATTAAATCTACTTTTTATATAAAAATGATTTTCCGTGTTAGCTTGAAGACAATAAAAAAAAACTGGAATTGCAATTGCAAGAAAAGGAAAAAGAACTAGCTGCCAAAGAGTCTCAGTTGGCTGCCATTGATGCCAGTTCTGTGAAGTAATTTTAATATGTTTGCTTTATTGCAAATCTTTGTATTTATTAATTTATTTACTTACTTAAGAAATTTAAGTATCATTTTATTCAGTTCTAAAATGAAATAGATTAATCTCATCTTTACATTAATTAAATATGATGATTTTCTTATTAATTTGTATTGCAGGGGTGTTTGTGTTCCGGGGATTTTGAACTTCGATCCCCGGAATTTCCGGGGATCGTCATTCAAAAGGAAGTAGGAATAATAATGAATTATTTATTTTGATCTGGGTAATTTTGTTTGCTTTTAAAGCTGAAAACGCAAGGTCAGTGTGTGTGGTGAAAACTTTTCCTTTCTTTCTCCAAAGGCAGTGATAATGCGTGAAAAAGGGGAAAAAACTTCTTTTTTGTTCTTTCCTTATTGCGAGTTATGACTCATTCCCCCGGTTCTCGGACATTCTCTTCTGGATTCTTTTCGGCAAGTAGGCGCGGCAGAAAAAAAAGGGGGAGACTTCGTTCGACCAGATGTGCGATAACGTGACTCTGGGTTCAAAGGTCCCGGCGTGGCGCCAATAAGTAGAGAAGGGGGATTTTTCGCCGTATTAGCTATTTGTCATTGATCGCTTCGCAACTTTTTTTTCTCCGCTGTGTAAAATTTTCGTTTCATTTATTGATGCACGTGTAAATTTTTCGTTTCGCTTATTGAAATATTTTTTTATTTATGTACGCAAGAGAATTTCATTTAGAAATTTCAGCATATGAAACAGAAATTACCCCTTAAAAATTCATATCTAATTAGTTTTACAGCATTAGATCCAGAGCTAAGAGGTAAAAACAGTACAATATTAGCTTTTGAAAAATTATCATCTTTTATGTCCCATATTTTTAGTGATAATGAAAAGTCAAAAGTAGAAGCTGAAATAAGGTTATACCAGAGTGATATTGATATCACCAAAGAAATGCTCTACACATCTGATGAAAGTGGAAATCAAGTCAAGTGTACAATTGATAAATATTGGTCTAAAGTTTTTAATTTAAAAGATGATTTCACAAATGATTATAAGTATCCTACATTGGCTAAATTGGTCAAAGCCTGCCTTAGCTGCTTCCATGGCCCATTAGTGGAAAGTGCATTCAACTTAATGGATACACTTGTCACTGACTATAGAACCTCTCTTAAGATTGATTCCCTAGATGCAGTGCAGACTATTAAATATGATTTAATGGCTTCTAAAGAAACCTCATGTGAAAAATATGGCTCAAAAAATCCAATGACTGATCCAATTCACAAAGATCTCTTACTGAATATGAACAGAAGTTGGAAAACATATCAAGAGGACTTAAAAACATGTATTTCAGACGAGTCACCTATAAAAGTCTCTGAAAAACCTTCTACATTAGCAGAAAAGCAAACTGCTTCTACCTCTGCATGTGCAGTTCTCGAGAAAATTTCTTCAACTGTAAATGAGGAAAATAAAAGTCAACCTTCCTGCAATTATGAAGTTCACCACAAAAGAAAGACAAGCCCACAAACATCAGAAAATAAAAAAAAAAGCAGCAGAAATTAGATAATTTTTTTTAAAAGAATTAATTCAGGTAATTTAAAATATTTGCATAAAATGTAGTAGTTTATATGTTTGAAAATTTATGCTTATTAATTTTGCAAAAAAAGTAATTCATTGAACTTTTATAATTAGGTCATTCAATACTTCATAATTGTAATTTTTCATTTCTCTCCCCCCCCCCTTCTCGAAACTCCAAAATGCCGGTAGTAAGTCCGTAAAAGTTTCAGGGGATTTTTTGGGGTCCCACAAACACCCCTGGTATTGCTTAAAAAATTTGAAATTCAAAAATTTATCAATTTGATTTTTTGATACTTATATTTTATATAAATATGAAAACATTTAAGCTGTACCTTTGTAAATTTTTATCATACATACTTGTACTTTGCTGTAAAATTGTGTTTCTAAAGTAGATTAGATACCCTTGCTTGCATTTGCACTAATTAGTAATAAGTTTAATGATTCTTCTTTTTTTACGATTTTCCAAAATAAGTTTATGGTTCAGCAATTCATTTTTATTTATATAAAATGAATATATAATAATATATTATAAATGATTGCATAAAGTTTTAAGTCTTATATTTGCATAGAGAATACAAACTCTTCAGTATATGTTATTTAAAACTGTGTAAGGTGGTTATATAAAAATTAGATATTTGCACATTAAATGCAAATGTAATTAATGTAAAATTCAGATTTTATAAAAGTTCCTACTTTTGCATGCTGAAAAGTTATATATTTTACAGCAAAAAAAATCTCTGTTCTCAAGAAGCATTTTAGCTATAAATCTTAACAACGCCTCATTATGAGTAATCTTTCTCTAAATTATTCAAGCAACAGGATCTTGCACCAGAAATCTAAATCTAAATCATTCAATTTTGACTCATAAAAATATAATAAAATTAAATTAAAGAACAAATGCAGATTCTTTTCTAAATTTCTATTTCTTATCATTTAAAGATTTTATAGAGAAAGTGTAAAACATTAAGGCACTGCTAGATTCAAAGTAACTCTATAAATTAGTAGTATTTTTATATTCCTCTTTAAATCGTTGGAGAAAGACTTATACTTCCAATTGGAAAAATACTCACTATGATATTAAAAAGCATATTATATATAACCCTCTGGCCTATATTTAATAAAATACTCTTAAGAGTTAGTATTTTAATTTTTAAAAATGCGATTAAAATTGACTCAATTATGAAGCAAATTATTCATTATTCTTTATAATTTGACTTTTGTTTTTGTGTATACTTTTGTTTAATGCTTTAAAGGAAGAATTTTTAATTTACTGCTTTAATGTTCTTTTCTCTTTCTCATTTTATTGATTTATTATTTTATATTTTTTTGCTCACAGAATTAAAAAGCATAACTGTATTTCTGCTTCTAGGGGTAGCATATCAGGTCCCCATCTTTCTTCCCATGATAATAGATCTTTACTGTAAGTGATGTTGTTTTTCCTATTCTAGCTGTCTCCCCATCTGGTGATTGGTTTATTCTAAAATAAATTATGGGCTATCTTGACCAACTACTTGAATCTAAAATCTTTTGCTAATCCTTTCTTTGCCTCTAATAAGAAAAGAAAAGAAAAGTATTGATTTTTCTGATTGTAAATGAAGGGACGGTATGGGGAATCCAATTCTTTTTTGAAAATGGCATGGGTTTACAAATTTACCTAGATTTGAAGATGATTTTAATCCACCATGGTACCATGTTAAGCAGTTTTCTGCTTTGAATTTGAATTTAAAATATCAAAAAAAAAAAAATATTTAAACTTTTACGTTTTATTATTTTTTTATTTATTTATTTTTATCTGCATGTACTGAATTGTGCTTTTCTCTTGCAAAATGCTTTTGCATGGGACAGCATGTAATTCTTTATCAATATATTTTGCATCTCTTTTGGTTTACTGCTGATCTGCAAAAAAAGAAAAAATAATAAAACAAAAACACCTGCAATTTTGTTTTTAAAAAATGAAAAAATGCCCCCTCCACCATTATAAATTGTATTTCTTTATTCCATTATAAATTGTATTCAATATGGTGTACTAAAAAAATTGCAGATTTCAAATCTGTTTCATTGCATAGTTATCTTCTTACTCTGCATAACTTTCAATTATTTTATACTAACACTCTTTTTAAATAAGACAGCTAATTAATAAAATATATGAATAGTTATAGATATCACTTGTTTTTATTAGATGGTTTTAGTGAATTCATGTTGTTGTTTTTTTGTTAAGGAAAATAAATGTGATTAAAATCTTATTTATTAGTTACATCTTTTATATGTATTTGTTTTGTGGTTTAAAGATATGTGGAACTGTTACTCAAATAATCCATTTTATATTGATATATTTAGGCTATTTTTCTTCTAAATTAATTTTCACTGGTGAAGACTAATAATTTATTTACCAGTTTTTTTTTTCAAATTTAAGTAATAGTTTTAAAAGAAATGTTATTGAATTTCAGGATTTGTAGATATTACTAAATACTTAATTTAAAAATAAGTTTAGAAAATTTAAATGGGTTTTCTCAGTAAAATTGCCACTAATTTCAATTTTTTGAATGACATGAATCATATATATATTTCAAATTAATCTCTACATTATGTATATTTTTATAATTAATCTGTAAATAAGGTGATTACATATTTCAGTGACTACTGAAGTATATTTGCATCTAAATGAATAAAAATCATACTTCAAATACAGGCTTAAGAGTTTTGCAAGGCGAACAAAAATTTTATGACACAAATGTCAAAAATGATCTTAGTATATAAAATCCTTGAATGTATCTTTGCAATTAGTGGTAAAGCAGATAAAGCAGTTATTTCAACAAAAGTGTTCGTTTTTTTACAGCCATTGTTTTTACTCATATTATAACTTAATCTCTAATTTATGAGTTTCAATAGAAATTGCTTTAAAATAATTCTAAATCACTTTTATTGTTATATAAAAATCAATTATTATTTTTCTTCTAAATTTGAATTTATAAGATAATTTTTATATTTTATACTTAATTAAATCATTTTGGCATGTTTACTGTTTTTGACATCAGTATTTGGTCTTAATAGTCTTGCAACTTTGTTTATTTATTGTTTTTTATTTTGCAAGTTTTAATTTTTGGGAAAAGAACATACTGAAAGTTCTTTAGTTTGCTCATTAATATATATATATGCTACTAACATTTTCAAAAAGTTCTGGAACTTTCTAAATATTTTTTAAATGTAAATGAATGCCATTTGTTGCAGGATAAGTGCAGTATATTATATAAGTAACTAATCAGAACTGGTTTCATCCAGTTCAGAAGCATATAGCACATATGTGTGACTAAAGAGCAACTCGTGAATACTTTCACTAGTCCTCCCTAGTGTGAGATTACCTGTAATTCCTGTACTTCCACAATTAGCTTATTCCCTGATCACACACCATGTGACATTTTCCTCAGAATGAAGGATTTTCTTAAAGGTTCTCAAGAAATGTAGTGATGAATACATTAGTGAAATGATCTAAAGGAAACTTGTAATCCATTTGCATCTTTGCTTCAAATGATAACTAAAAGCATAATTGACAGAATAGTTAATTAAGAAGATAAAGCATAGGCTCTCTCTGTATTCAATTTTTCTGTAAGAAAATAAATTCCTGGACTTTTTGGACATTGTAGTATATTTTGAATATGCTTGTAAAATTTTATTAAAATTTAAGTTCATTTTAAAATTAGTGAGGAAACTTAAATGTATAATGTGGATATAAATTTAATTTTTATTTAAAGTTATTTTAAATTTTGGTGAAATTCAAACGAATGTTAAGTTACAAGATTATTTGCTTTTCATCTTTTAGTGATGCTGCTCGAACAAACTTTCGACTTCTTAATGTGTTGTCTGATTTAGTAAAAACCTTTTTGGACATTGAGCGTGATATCAATGCCCATCTTGAGAAACATGGTTTAATTCCTACTCGACCAGCATCTTTGACTCAGCATGATGAAGAAACTGGTTAGTTTTGTTTTCTCTCTACCTCTTTTTCCTCCTAAACTAAAAATGATGTTTTGCAAAAAATATTCCGCATAAAAAAACAATTGGAAAAATTTTCTATGTATATTATAAAAATTTTATTTTTTGTTTAATGTAAACAATATTTAATTAATAATATTTAAAACAAATTAATCAAAATCTCAAAAAGAATAATAACAACAACACTTACTTGATTCACACCATTCAGAAGAAATGCTTCATCAAATTTATAGAAATAATGAGTTAAATTTTTTTTAAAATTTAACTTTTAAGATTTGGAATTTTACTAAATATAACCAAATTGAAATGAAGAACTATTTAAGATCTGCTATGTTTTAAAAGCATTTTAATTGAACAATTAGTTTGGAATTTTGCAAAATTCAAATAGTTTGTTAAAAAAAATAATTTTTCATGCCAGAGTTTAATAACTTTTCATACATTTTTTATAAATGTTTTTCTAACCTCTAATTTGAAAAGAGATAAAATGTAGTTCGTGTTTATTTAGTAAAACATTGTATTTCCTTTAAATTTTATTTTTTATGTGAAAGTGTAGGTATTATTCCTAGTCAAAATAGTAAAGTAGAAGAGGGATGCAACAAAAGTGTGCATCATGAGCTAGCTGCATTCTTGAATACACATCTTTTTGGCCTCTTTCTGTTACTTTGGATAACATTATTATCTACATCCCTGCCTCTTTCAAAAAAATAAAATAGCAAAAACTGTGATAACTAAAGCACCAAAGTAGTTATGATCCTAACTAATTGATGATCGCTAATTTCATCGAAATGAATTTATATGAGTCCACAATGTTAAAAGCATTAAAAACATCATCTTCATGTAAAAACCTTTAAACCTTTTTTGACGAAATATTGAATATGTGTTATGAGCAGTGCATTTTTAAATAATCTGTAGCATTATTTTGATTTGAAAATGAAGTTTGTTGTGTTTATAATAAATAATTTGAAAACTAAGCTTTACTTTCTGGCATAATTTTTTCTCCAATACTTTAGAAACCATCTTGTCAACTATGCATTACATTGCTATTTATTACGTTTTTTTTTATTATTTGTTTCATATTGTTAAAAACTAAATATATTTGCTTAGCTAAAACTCAAAACCATTATCAAATTATGTAGCAAAAGTCCTGTTTGTCTTCCTAAAACAAATTATGTAATTAATAATTAAATATCCTACATAAATATAGCACAATATTTATTAGGCATAAATTAATTGTGATTAGCCTCATCAATTATCAACTAATGAAAGTTCATTATAGCTCTCTGTATATGTTTTCACCAATGTTCCATAATCAATCAAAATCCAGTTCCTGTTAGTTGAATTAAATATTAATGTATATATAGTTTAATGTAGAGTTTTTTGTTGTATTACTAAAAATTCTTTTTTGCATCGATTTAATTTATAAAAACATATTTTACATTTTAAATTTAAGCTTTTACTGTAAAGAAAGATTTTTAAAAATATAAAAATATTTATATTGTTATATGTATACATTTTTATACATTGTATATAAAAAGTATCTTTTTTTTTTTTTTTTTTTTTTTTTAGTCTGAATTATTTGACTTTTTTGTTTTGATATAGATTTTTGTTACAGTTTTGAAATCTTTATTATTATTATTATTATAGTTAATGCTTTATATGTTTATGTGAACTTCTAAAAATTGTTTGCAGATTTCAAATTTTCTTTATGCTGGATATGTGGTCATATTTTATTACAATTGTTCTAAAAATACTAATATGATATTAATATTTGCCCTTTTTATATACATGTTTATAAATTTTATGTGTAATTGAAGGCAACTATGTAGTTAGGAACAATCATAATTTTTGAATTCACTTTTGTAAACTGCAAAACATTGTTTAGGTTGCATTGAAAGATTAAACAGCTCCCATCTTTATTTACTGTGTTCTGGACTATTTAGAAGAGTGTGTTTATTTTAAAGAATTGTAGTCATAGAATTTTATTTCTAACGTGGTGTTGATATTCGATCCATACTTGCATCTAATTCACACCTCCCTCATAATGCAGGTTACAGTGTTGGGTCTCGAGAAGATTTTACTTCGTTGAGTATTGGTGGAGAATGCCCTACAATTGAATTGGCTGAAGATGGTCCTGATCTGACTCCAAGAGCTTGGGATTTATTTGCTACTGCTGGAGCATATGATGCTGATATAGAAGGAGAGGATGTTGTTCTGGGTAAGGATTTTTGGATTTGTTATTTAGTTATTGTTGTATATAATTAATATTGTATTTAATTTTTGTATGTTATTAACTATTTCTTTAGATACATATTATGCTTTTTTTTTTTCCTTTGTGTAAACTTATTCATATGCCATGCCAGAAAGGATATAATATTTATTTTCCTATCAAAAAGAAAGACAATAAAAGTTCTTAGTACTTTGTGGGTAGTTTAATTCTTATATCAAATTGTATCACCAAATGTTTGGTTTTTAGATTTCATACTAAATGAAAAGCTATTTAGTGATCTTTCCCATAAATAATTGAAGGAGCAATTTGTTTCTTTGTAAATTTTAAAATGGGGAAAGCAGTTTCTTATGAGTAAGTCAGAATCCCTTGTTTAGAATATAAATTGGAAGAACTGTGTGCTAAGGCTTTCATAAATTATATTACATTGAAATGCTTACTTAAATTTCACCAGGTACCTAATTATATGATTGTTAAATAAGGAATGAAATTCTATTCAATATTTAAACAAAAAAAGTTAAAATTCTTGGTTTTTGCTAATTGAAAATAATCTAATTTTATGACTGTATAATCTATATAGTAATTAATATGTGGCAAAGTCTCTTGAAAGGGAAGTTTTCAATACTTCATTTAAATCCCATTATATTTTTGCTACTATATTTCCACTAATTTGGTGACTAGATGAGGGGGCATTACATCTTTTTTCCTCCTATTTGTTGATGCAGATTATTCACAATAATGGGTCCTGTCTTAACATTCATACAAACTGTAAATGTTGATCTTTTTTGTTCATTATTTCTAACTTTTATAGCATTAAATTGCAATTTCTTTCAATTCATATTTATAATTTCATAGTCATTTCTAATATTTGATAAGAGCAGTGTAGTGATGGTATGTCTGTTAATGGAAATGCTTTTGCAACATTGGAACTTAAAAGTAAATTTTTTTAAAAGATTAGTTATAATTATGAATTTTTTTTACCATTTATATATTGATTTATTTTCCAAATTGCCTGCTTTTGCTTTTTAATATTGATTACCTTTCATTTTTACAGGAATAAAGCAATGCTTCTGTTCAAATGATAAGCTGATTTACATATAAATGGCATAAATATTTCTCATTGTAACTCTTATATTTGCAGATTAGCAGTGTTTTTTGTTTTTTTTCTATTATTTAAAATTAGTTTTAAAGTGATATAGTAGGAAATTTCAAAAACCTCTAATCTGCTAAATCATATATTTTCTTGGCAATTATATTTTTTCCTATATTTCATAGAATATTTGCTTATTTCTTCGGTTATGTAATTCAAGAATTTATTGTCAAATTATTTATTCCTAAAACTGTAAAATTTCAGGAGCAAGTCGTCGATTAAGGTCTGCTGTTGACCACCTTCTTAATCTCCTTACTCGTGCCTTGGATAATCAGCAAAACCAAGATTTGAAATTATTATTGAAACGAAATGAAGAATTATCTCAGGAATTGCAAGAAGAAGTGGAAGGCAGAGATGCTTTGCACATGAAAGTTGTTACAGCTGAAAGTAAGAAATTTATCAAACATTGTCTATGCTTGGATAAGTTTCAAGATTCTATTAAATTTATTTGGAAAAGAAAGTATTATAATGCTGGTTTTATTCTGATTGTTGCTTCATGATTTTTTTAGGTACCATTAGGAAGCTTGAATGTGAAAAACAGAGGTTAGAAGATTTGATCCAAGATCTGCAAGAAAATCAAGAAATAATGAAGAGAGAACTAACTATGGAAAGAAATAAATTGGCTCGTGTGTCTCATGAAAAAGAAAGTGCCAATGATGAAATTCAAATGTTAAAGGAGCAGTGTGAAATGCTTGCAAGTAGACTGGGAGACCCAGAAAGAAGTAAACAGCTCTTTTTAACTCAATTTGCATGTTTGATAAAACAGACTATAATTCTGAAATAATATTTATTTATTCATATACTTTTAAAGATATGGGAATGAACTCCTATTTTTGTCCTTTGATTGCATTTTTTTTTCTTTTTTTTTTTTTTTTCTTTTAAGTAGGGCAAACAAATGCATGAAATGTTTAAATGTGTATACCCCCTCCCATCCTCTCCCGCTTTGTTATACAAAAGAAAGCTATTAAACTAGATATATCAGATAAGAAAATGTTTAATTAATTATTGTAATTGATAAATAAAATTATTTGTATCTAAACATTTATTTAATTTGATCACTAGCAAAATTAAAACTCTTGAGTGAAAAAACATCAACAGTTAGACTATTTCTACTTTTTCATTGTTTGATTTTTTTTAAATTATAGAATATGGAAATAGAAAAGAGAGGGAACTTTTATATTTACTAATGCAACAATCTATCAGTTTTGAAATTTTGCTGGCTTACTGTCGTATATTCCATTGAAGCATTGAATTTATTTGCAAATAATTGATAGAAATTAATTCGGACATGTATATAAATATATAAAATGCTTTTAAAAATTCCATCTAAATATATTCTAAAGAGGGAAAAAAAAAAAAAAAATGGAAAACCCATTGAAGTTTTACACTTTTTCAGAAATAAAAATATACTTGTTTTTTCTCTTCTATTGTTAATATCATTTTTGCATGTTGAAATTTCAGATATCAAATTTTATGTATCATTCTGTCATGCACTAATCTGGAAAATATCTGATGCTTTGTAGTTATCTAAACATTTTTTTTTTTTTTCCTTGGCTATATGTATCTATAATTATCATAGATCTCTGGAAATGTTTTATTTTAAAATATTGTTTTCTTTGAAGTATTGCTTCCCCTTAAAACATTTTAATAATGAGTTAAGATAATTATGAAGCATCATATTGTGCTATTTTATTGTAGGTATGTGCGAGCATTCAAATTAATACATAAATTTACTTGTCTGTTTTATTTCAGAAATTAGTTATTTTAAATTTTCTTCTATAGGCATATAGTCATTTAAAATTGCATGTTTAATAAAAAAAATAATGCTCTAAATTTGCACTTGCATGCTCGATGTTGCTTCAGTGCATGTAACTGTGTGCTTGAATTATTTTCAAAGTATATATTTAATTTTTATTACCACATTTGAAGCCTTTGGTTTGTATTGAGGAGAAAAAATTATTTATAAATATAACCTTATTTTAAACTCTTTAAAAAAGAGAGAGAGAGAATTATCCCCACATATTTTTACAGTCAATATTTTAGCTTTGCTTGGAATAATTTGCTTTATGATGTTTGCATGAGAAAGCATTTTGAAAGCCATGATTTTGAATTGTTGATTGTACTATTATTATTGTAAGATTGTGCATTTTTTTAACTACTAAAATATTATCACATTTTAAAAATTCAATTAGTATTATATTCATTTCATTTCATTTCAATTTTTTTAAAGGATTTTAATTTTACATTTTAATGTGAAAAATATTTTTCTATTTAATTTTGATTATTATTAAAGATTTACATATTGATAAGATTATAAATCATCAAATGTGTTCTTAATATTATAAAATTATGTAATAATTAATGAAAAAAATTTCTAGTTTAGAAACTGTCTTAAAAGTTCTGATTTATTATTTTGTATACTGAATAGATTTTAATATTACTTTTTGAATATTTTCTAAATTTCTAGTTATGATGTTTTTATACAGGTATATAAATATATATAAATAAATATTGATTTTTAATATCAAGTGTTTCCAAAAAAAGCTAAATAAAAGATTATTTTTTCTAACTTTTAGACAATAATTATTTTAAAACTTTTGTTTTATTCTTACAATTAGCAGCATTTTTTTTTTTTCCTTTTTAGATAAGATTGTATTTGAAAAAAGAATATCTTTAGTTTATAATTTTTATTCATTGGAAATTTATTGTACAATAGCATTAACTAATCATTAAATCTTACTCAAGAATTGGAAGCATGTAGATTGCATACAATTTTAATTGTTATTAGAAGCTCTTTTTTTTAAAAAAACTATCCAATTTATTAATTTATTAAACTGTTCTTAAGCCATGTAGTGTGATGTGAATGACATTCTTGCACAGAATTATAAGGATTTTTTTTAATGTTAGTTATAAACATTGGTGGTATAAAAGAACTGTTATGATTGAATTTGTCCATATTTTGGACTTCAGAAATGATAAATATGACATTTTATTACAGTATTATTTCTGTTTAATATATGAGGTCATTTTCAAATGAAATGTTTAAATATTTTAATAATATTTGTATCAGTGAAGAATTTTTTTGCAGGAAATTATTTTTCAGAAAATTTCTTCGATTGAATTGCATGATTTTTTACAACTTACTATTGCCTTTTTGATTTTAACCATAAAGTATATTGCATAATAAATCGCATACTAACAATATATATATACTAACAGCAGTTTATTAATTTACTAATACAATGATTGAGATTGTTTATAATGGGTAAGTGAAAAGTAATTCTTTCTTAAATATATTTGCAACAAAGTGCAATTTTGAATTTTTAGTTGACACATCAAATTTTATAAAGAGAGGTATGTGAAAATATTTCACTTATATATATTTTCTATAGTAGCAATAGGCATCTAAATAATGAGAAATAATATTCCAAATTGATAAAATATACATGAAGGCAATTTTAGGATTTATACTGAAGTGTATTTCAATGGTTAATAAATATATTTTTGCACATTATTACTGCTATATATTTAAGAGAAAATTATGAAATTAAAATATTGATAAATGAATCCTAAAATATTATCATATGTTGATTTTTGACACTGAAGTTTCAAATCTCCTTCGATTTTTTTTCTTTTTCTGATTCTAAATAGTAACTATCGATATAAATAATTAATTAATATTCAATAGCTATTAATCCCTTAAAAATATTTTAATTGATATCAAATTGCTTCGAAATTTCGCTTACCTACATTATTTCCCATAACTTAAACTCTTACAACCATTTTCTTATGCAGTTTAATATTGTGGTGGCGGTGTTAATATTTTATGTAGGATTTGGGAGCTCGCACATTCCTGGCATTCATTTGAAACTGTAAAATATTCTTACACTGTTTTTTTTAACCTTTTCTTTTCTATGTTTTGTTGGCTTCTCGCAGCGGACGCTCATAAAATCTCGAAAACTTCCGACAATTGTTTGCATGATCAGCCAGGTTTGTTTTTTTATGCTTTTGTGTTAGAATTGCGTTTATTTTTTAGTTCCTTTATTTTCTTAATGTTGAGTTTTACTTTTAATTTAGTTAACTCATTATACTTTTTTTAAAAAATCTAGTAGATTTCAGGTTGTTCCATGAAAGCCAAAATATTGACTATTCTCTTAATTCTAATTATCTAATTTATAAGGTTTCATTTTAAGGATACATTAGATGAATAAGAAAAATTATCAAACAAACTAAAACTGAATTTTTGTATTTGAAATTTAACATTTCCTATTTTAATGCTGCTGTTGTATATGAAAGGAAAAGAATTCAATGGATATCTTGTAAGTAAAAAACTGATATCAAAGTATTGTTTGCTGAAAATACTGATAAGGCAAAGTGTAGATTATCTGAGTCATTTCTATCTGGTGTCTGATAAAGTTATTTGTGTATCCGTTCTCTTATGTTATCTAGGCTTTCAAGATATCACTGAATGCATTTTATATATATATAATCGATTCCCACTGAGCATGTTTATCCTAGTATCATAAATATGCTTTATATGTTATATATAGTTTTTCCCCCCTTAAATTCAAATTCTAATAATTATTATTCTTTTACTGGTCCCATTTCTTAAAGATTAAAATGTTTGAGCAAAATTTGCATTCAAAAAGTATTTTTGTTCCAAGTATCCTCAGTTATATTTATAAAATTTATTTTTATTCCTAGAAATTAAAAGATGTTAAAAAAGATTTTAAAACTTGAAACTTTGAATACATATAATTTGCAATATTCATCTAGTAATCTTTTTCCAAAAATGTTTTTTTATATTGGATAAAAATAATTATTGCAAATAGAATTCATGTACCCAAAAAAAGAAAAGGAACAAGTATCAAAGCAAAATCACTTCAACAGTCTTACATTATGTCTGATATTGTATTAGATATAATAGATTTGGTGAATCGCATTTAAAACAAATTTAAATCAAAATTGTTAGGGTGTTTCTATTTATTTATATAATTCTTTCTTTTTTTTTAAGTATAACTACTTCATTTTTAACTTTTATTATCATTAGAGAAAATTCATTTTCTCTTTCAATTCACAAATCATTCTAGTGTATTTAATAAAAAGACATGTTAACATTTTGTTGTTGTTCATTTCTCTTACTTTCTCCTTGGCGTTTGTATGGTCCCATTTCCACCAAACTGTCGCATTTGCACACACTGGAACATCATTGACTCTATTCTTTAATTTGTGTGTTGTACAAAAATTTTAACTCACATTTTTGGGGGGAATCTTTTAATATCGGTAACATTAAAAAAATGCCCTTAATTCATTGTAATTATAAATATATATACTCCTTGTAATAAATTAATATTAAATTAACTAATAGCTAAGAGTTAGTCACATTTTTATGTATAAATAAACAATAGAGATCCATTAAAGGTGAATTTTCTAATTGAATAACATTTCTCTCTCTCTCTCTCTCTCTCTCTCTCTCTCTTTTTTTTTTTTTTTTAGCAATTAGACAGAAATTTTTATTTTAGAGACAATTTTTATATATATATATTATCAATGCATAATAATCTACCAAAGGTATGCTCTCTGTCAAAAAATTGAAAGCAAAATAACAACAACAAAAGAAAAAGAAAAGACTCGAGATATGCACCTGTATCTGTTTTGTATAAGGAAATGGACTACTTTCATTTGAACATTAAGCTACATAAAAAGTGCCAATTCTGCATCTCTTTGGGAATTTGGGATGCTATTTATATTGCCTAATCAATGTTAATAATTAAAATTATGGCAGTAAATTTTGTGAGATGCAGGAAAATCCAAAAATCCTCCAAGATGTAGAAATTAAAGTAATTTGATAAAGAATTTCTGTCATGTAATTTCTTCAGTAAATATTTGCATAATTCCTAAACAAAGAATGTTGTAACTTTTAAAATTATCATATTAGACATAGTTGATGGCATAGTTCCACATGACATGCTGATAATGATTAGTAATTCCTCACAAAATAATGTTACTGTAATTAAGTCTATTTCTTATCATTCTTGATCAGTGAGATTTTTAAGCAGAGATGTTAAAATACTGAGAAAATGCTTTATGTCAATAATAAAATTAAGTAGCATTTGTCACTTTTCATTTTTTTAAAAATTCTCTTTACCTATTTATAGAACTTTTACAAGAAAATTCCAGGCTTTCTACTGAAAAACAATCAGTTCAAAAAAGCCTCAGCCAAGAACGTCAGTCTTTCTGTGATCGTTTACACCAAATGGAAATGGAATTGGAAGGAATCAGAGCAGAAAAGGAAGAAATCATAGAGAAGAAGTGCAGAGAAATAAGGGACTTGAAAGCAGAAATGGAAGCTATGGAGAAGCAATTGCAGTCCAACAAAAAATTTATTGATGTATGTGCATTTGTATTTTTTTATTGCTTTTTTGAAGAGAAGGATGGTTATGTTTGCTTTAAAGTCAGATGACATAGAATTTTAGTATTAAAAATTTCTTGGGATATTAATTAAAAGCAAACAATAACAATTGATTTTATCAGATGCTGGAGAAATACCCTTATTGTAAATTTTATAATAAAAATAAAATGATGAAGATTTACATTTTCATTTGAAAAAAAAAATCATTATTTAAAAAAATTGTTACTAAAAATTATGTCATGATATTCATAAGGAAAATTAACACATTAGTAACACTTGATGGATCATTTATGTGTATAATATTGAATGAAAAAATTTACGTGATAATAGAAAGGAAATATGTCATGGAATTACACTATTTTTTTTTTTTCTAATTATAGAAATTTCTGTAATAAATGTCCTTGTTTTAGTTTGTATTCATGTGAAAATCACTAATATACTGTTTTTGTCATTTTTTGTTTAAAAGTAAGAAAAGAAATTATGTCATACATAATAGAAATAGTTTTTATAATTAATTAATGCAAGTAATGTATTTTTATTATCAAATGTAATCATTATATATATAATCAATATGTATAAGAAATAATTTTTCAAACACAAATTCCATCATTTGCAACAATTTTCCTTAAACAATTTGTGGAATATAGAAAAGAGTATTTTTGCATATTTTGTAAATATTATTTCCATAATTTTTCATATGATTTTAGGAACAAGCTCAAGAGAGAGAACAGGAACGTGAAGAATATATAAGAGAAATAACAAAAATGCAAGATATAGTGCGAGAAAAAGAAAAGATACAGAGCAATGAAGTGCAATTAATGAAAGAAGTAAGCTTTTTTTAATTTAAAAAAAAAAAAAAACTGACACTTTTTTTTTTTACCTTTGGTATTCTAAATACATAATATTGTTGTTTTTTATACTTTACACCCTTTACCTGAAGAATTTTATTTTTTATTATAAAAAAATTGTCTTTTCTTAGTACCATCCTCCATTACATTAAGTTACATTCATTATATTAGCTTCTATAAATCTTAAATTATAATGTTTAATCTCCTTTTTAATTAATACTAGCTGCAATGTCAAAAGTGCAGCAAGTTTCAAAATTTTTTCAGCCTTTAGAAAATGGAATATAACGAATTTCATGTTAGTCAAGGATAAATGAACTGTCAAGTTCAATGCAAAATAACATTTAATAAAAAGAAAATAATTTTAATTTGAAGGGGAGGGGACAATACAAAAGTGATTGCTTTTCTGTTTGACAAGTTTAGCCAGCAATGTAATATTAGTCTTCATTGCTTTGAATATAAATTTATGTTCAGTTAAATAAGTCATACAAATTTGATATGTTTCAAAATTAAATATTATTAATTTTTAACATTAAAAGTGCATTAAAGTAGATTTCAAAATCATTCATTCAATTTTAGTTATAATGAATGCAATTTGAAACAATTGCTTGCAGGCAAAGAACATTA
Source organism: Argiope bruennichi (assembly GCF_947563725.1). Taxonomy (NCBI): domain Eukaryota; kingdom Metazoa; phylum Arthropoda; class Arachnida; order Araneae; family Araneidae; genus Argiope; species Argiope bruennichi. The sequence continues at coordinate 84,031,252 of NC_079160.1, read as the reverse complement.
AGAGCATTCAGAATATTTAAGTCATTTTGACATTAAAAGACAGAATTTTAATCCAATGGGTTTGTGATCTTACTTTCTTACCTCATTTCTTATAGATATGATTGCCTGAAAATGTCACATTTTTTTAAATATAATAATAGTTTTTGATCCTTACAACATTTTGATATTTTTGATAAATATGATTACCTCAAACTTTTTGCTTATGAAAAACTTTTAAAAGTTTTCATTTATTGATGCTAAAATAAAAATTCCTTTTAATTTATGATATTATATAAACTTAATGTCTTGTTAATAAAATAGTAATTTATTGAGGCATTTGTGATTTTTAAGAACTATCAGATTTTATTGATGTTATTCCTTAGTTCAGTGTTCTTGATGGAAGCATTTCATTATTATTGTTAACAATTATGGTTTTTATTATTTATAGATTGAACAGTTAGAACAGCTCTTAAGAGCAAGGATTGAAGACCACCAAAATGCAATGAAGAAGAAAGAGATGGTTGAGAATGATTTGCGTCAATCTCTAGATAAAATACGGGATTTGCGTGATGTTATTGAAGAATTAGAAAAAAATTTAGATATGAAATGTAAAATAGAAGCTGAGTTGCGACAGGTAATTTGAAGCTTCATTGTATTGATTTTTTTAATGAATTAATGAAAATGTATTAGAAATAAACATCAAAATTAATTTTTAAAATACATTACTGAATTAAATTTTCCTCTGATTGTACTTTAGTTTCCATATTCTAAATGTAGAATATGGTAGTAAAATATATAACTGTTACAAATTACCAATCAAATGAATAATGTTTCAACTGAAATTCATTACATTGTTTAATAGATATGTTCATCTTATTTGTAATTGTTAATTTTTATTATCTTTAAAATTCAATATTATGAAAGAACATGAGGAAGCAAAAACCTACAAACTAATCAGAAGATATTTTTTTATGTAGGGAAAAATCGCTGCCAGAGTACTTTAATATATATTCACTAAATTTTAAAAAACATGTAGAATAAAATAAATTATCACTAAAATTCTTTGATTTGTGTAACAAACTTCAATATGTTATGAATTATGAATAAGTTTATGTAAAATAAATTTTGTGTAATTAACCTGCCTCTGTTCTTGTTTTATTAATTGCCATATTCAATTTTTTTAAAAAAAAGTATTTTTTTTAAATGTTTAAAATATAATTCTTGTTAAATTGAAAATCTGTTTCAGAAATTAGCCATGATGACTGAATCAGTTGATATACACAAGAAAATGAATTCAGTTTTGGAAGATGGCATGACCAAATCTAAAACTGCTCTTATGAATGGAGAATCCATGGAACAAGTCGAAAATCTGAAAGAACAACTTGCTTCACAAAGCCAAGAAATTGAACAAATGTCACAAAACCAGACTTTGTTGCATGAGCTCAGAGGGCAGGTTAGTATCAAGCTTTGTGTTATATTTGATAATATTGTTGTTATGTAATTTAAATTGATCTTATTTCAGCTTTATTTTCAAAACTTGTAATTCTCAATTTCTTAAGAATGTATATAATCATTCACCTCTATCTGTAATGCTAGGAAGAGTTTAAAAGTATCCCTTCTCCTTTTATCTGTGTCATTATCAGTTATAAAGATCCTAGTTTTTGTTTTGGCATCAGGGAGTTTGAGCAGTGTTTAATGTTTAAAGTGACTGACTTATCAATATATGACTAAAATTAAGCATGAGTAAAAATTAATTATGGTATCATAAACTTCACATTTTATTTACATTATTTTATACTGGATAGTAACAAAGATCAATGAGTTGAGTTGTAGAATTGATAAACCAGACTATCTCTATATTTGCTCAGACAATGGAGTAACAAAAAATAATATTGCATACCCATAAGCATTGTGAAATTAAACATATTAGAAATGTTCTTCTTTTCCATTCAACCAAACTAAGCCAGAGCAATGTGTGGCTGAGTATAGCTAGTTTAAAAATAAAAATTAGTCAATGAAAATTTGACTAAATTTATAATTTATATATTGACTTATTAGAAAAATAATTAATTTAATTACTTTTCTTGATTTTAGCTACAACTGTGTGAAAAATTTTGTATCTTTTGAAATTTTACTATTGAACTATTTTTAATTATATTATTTATGATGTGGATAAAATTATTAATGCACCATTTGCAGCATGTCCTTTATTCTGTTTATATTTGTGATGATGGTAAACATGCATATTTAATATGATTTGCAGATACATTTCCTGGAAGCTAAAGTTGAGCAGCGAGCTCGTTTGCTAGAAAGTATGCATCTCTCATCATTTACTAGTCCTATTCAAAGTGATGATAATTCTCCTAGTGGCTCTCAAGGTAGTGACAATTTGCAACTTCCCTGTGAAGATGGTTATGAAATGTCACCTCGTTCTGTTCATTGGCTTGAAATTCGAAGATTGGAAGAAAAAATTGGTCGATTGGCACACATGGATGAGGAGCTTATCAAAAAGAATAAAGAATTAGAAACTCAGCTGAGAAGAATGAAAACTCAACAGATGGTAAATTAATTTAAGAGTATTAGTTTATAATTATAAATTTCTTTTTTATTTTGCATTATTAATATACGTACCATATCCCTGAATTCCTGTGCCAAATTTTAAGGGCTAGTAATGTTATATATATATATATATAAACGTATTGTTTTGCAAAGAACTAAGAAAGATATTTTCTATAAATTTTTGTTTTTAGTATATAGGAACATTTTTTTCTTTTACAAACAATTATAATTTTCAAATCATGAGATTAAAAATGTTACTTATCCAAAGTATCATAGTAACCAAATGATACCATATTGTGCTGACCTTTACTAAATATGATTGCAGATTAGCATAATTTTCTTATTTTCAATACTTAGGTGTTTTTGCTAAAAACTTGCATGTGCTTTTGTTCTTAAAAAGATTGCAGATATAATTCCTCACCAAAGCATAAGCGAATTGATTTTGTAGTTAAGTTTTTAGAAGCAAAGTAAAATGTTTTAAGTTATTACAAACAATGCAATGTTTATGACATAATAATGAACATATGTATTTCTAGGAAAGTCAGCATGAAAATGCTGCTCTACAAGAAAGATTGTCGGAACAACTTCTGCAAATATCTGCTTTGAAATCTCACATTCAAGAGCAAAAACACTGCCTGACTACTCCTCAAAAGTCCCAAGTAATTAATGAAAGAATTGAAGAACTTCATGAAGCATTTGAAAACCAACTTGAGGAAAACAAAAAACTCTTGTCTCAGGTATATTGAAACTTATTTATATTGGTACATTGGAGCAGAATATTCATTACTATTTAAAAATAATTTTTTTCAAATTTAGTTAGTAAAATCTTGTATTTGTCTTTTGTATTTATTTATCTAGTTCTAATTTTGATTTTTCAAATCTGTTACAGCTTCAGGAAACCCAGAGAGCTTTTAATGCTCTGGAATCTGAAATTGAGAAGAAAGATAATTTGATCAGGACTCTACAAAATACTATTTCTAGTACTAACGAGCAAAGGCATTTGGATACAAAAGCAAAGGTAAGGGGAATTTGCAATCTCTGCAATGGATGTTTTATTTAATTAAATTAATAAAGCCATGATATAATGCTCCAGTATCTATTTGAAAAGCCGAATTTTTTCTTAAGTATATCTTGGTAATTTCTTTAATTGTGGTCCAATTACTAGTTTTTAAATTGTTGAAGATTGTAATATGCTTCTAGTTGAAAAAATACTTATAATGATATAAGGAATTTTATTTATATTGTTTAAATGCATGTATGTGGGGAAATTTATGAAATTAAAAATTTATTCAATGTCCTAGTTTCATTAACCATATTTAGTAAAATATTCTTGATGCACTAATATATAAAAAGTTTTATTGTGCAACAAAAACTGATCAGAGTATGAGACTCTGAATTTCGGTATTTTAAGCTAATAATAGCTTCCTGGTCTAACATTGCCCATTGATAGGTTGACCTTCCTCAAGGCAACCATTGAGATGGTTTAAAATATTGGTATTATGCAATATATTTATTGATAGCAGTACATATGTTCATTGAAACAAAATTTAATTCCATATATCATATGAGAGTATTTTTTTTTTCTATTTGGAAATGTATGCATGTTTCTAATCACTTTGAAATTAGCTATTGAATCATGATTTAAATGAACACCCTATATAATTACTTTTATATATTTGTCGATTTTAGCTGACCAGTTTTTAACATACTTAGAAATTTTAACATTTAATATATAAAGTAACTATTTTAAGATATAATTTTGCTAATACTCTTCTATGTTCATGAATGTAATATGTATCATAAATTATTTTGGTGGTGTAAACTTTTGAGGGGAGGGGAGAATGGTACTAACTAAAATGTTTTCTACATCATGCGATCATGATTTAAAATTATCATTCTTGGCTTAGTTAATTCTTATTAATTTGTGGTGTTTTCTCTGTATGATTGTTTTATATTATTTCAAATGCATTTTTCTCATCTGAATTTAGATTTTTTTTTTAAATGCTATTTGTTAATTAGATTTTTTTTTAGAGTTAAGCTTTATTTCTAAAAATAATTAGGACTATCATGTGATGTAGTTTGACAGTTTAGATAAAAATAGCAACATTTATCTATGTATTTTTATTTTTCATGTACATCCTGTTTTAAATTGAAAATATGCAATTCTGAAATAATTTCATCAAAAATTGTTTCATTTGTATTCTTTTACAGGATCTCTCTTCTGTAACTTCAGATGTGAATGAATCTACTGCTTGTTTTAAATTAATGCTTCTTGAAAAAAATGAAGAACTTGTGAGCAAAACTCAAGAATTGGAAAATTTGAAAAAGGAATTGGAAAGCCTACAAAAGAATTCTCAAACTTCAGCAGTAAGATTAATTTTTAAATTTCTTGACACATTATTTATCTTGTCGCCCTATATTTATACCTACAGTTGTGAATATTTAAAATATTATGTGATGCAGTTATTCAGTCTTTTGTTTTAATTTTCAAAGTACTGAAATACTATATTATGTAATGTTTAACAATTAATTGGTATTTGTTTCTACTAACTATTTAAAAACTTCAAAAATTATCAATAAAAAATATAAGAAATTACTTTTTTCCTGATTTAATTTAAAGGACTGATTCACTCATACATGTTGGTTCATTCCAGTCTTGTACCATTCAGTTAGAAATGTCTGTTCATTTTATTGAATAGCACTGAATTTATTTCACAGTGAAAGCGAAAATATGAGCATATTAAGCAAAAATGAAAAGCTGCAGTTATCTGGCATATGAGAAATAATTTTGTGCTTTTCTGTAGTTTATTTTCCTTAATATTAAGCAGCAACTAAATCAAGTTTTTGGAATTGAGTAAGGCAGTTTTAGTATTTAAATCTAGATTGCTGTAACAAAAAGAAAATTAAATGCTATTATATATATGCATTTCATAATGGTGCTTCCAAATCATAACACTTTTTTCTTCAGAATTCTCATTTTAGATGGTGGAAAGTTATATTTATTTTAAATTTCATTTCAGTATCTTAAGTTTCTCTAAAAAGTAAAATTAATCTGAAAACAATAATTTTATATTATTTATTAAATTAAACATTATTATGTGTCACCAAGTAAGCATTAATCTTTACTACTTTGGAACATTAAAATAATTCCAACAAAACTGTTTTATTGCTTTGTTGTAACCACTTCTCCTCAAGCAAATTATTCATTGTTTCTTGCTTATAAGCATGCATCAATTTCTGCTTTTTCTCTACTACCATATATTTTCTTTCATGGTAAAAATTTAAAGCTTAATTAATTAAAGCTTAAAAATTTAAGACTTTTCTTAAAAAAAAAAAGTCTTTACTGAATTTTTGTATTACAGGTTAAAATTGCTTAAATTGGTTATGTTCATTAAGTGTATAAATTATACAATTATTTACATTCATTAATCAATACTGGGGGATTGTACAACTTTCACCAATTGCAAATTCATTTTGATTACAAAATTATTTTATACCTTCTAACAATGAGTAAAAAAATAAATGATTGTATTATTTTATTCCTCGGGCTGTGCAAGGTTGACTCAGCCTTTCATCCCTTCAGTGGGTTGATAAAATGAGGACCAAGCATACTTGGAAGCTAAACACTGTGGGTTCCACGTTAGGCTGACCACCTAACTGGGTCATATGCCTTGCACCCCAGGGCTCTCGGTCAAAAAAGCAGATATGGGCACTGTAGGCCTTTGCCCACATGGACTGCCATGCCACTGAATTTATTTTATTAAACTGTTGCATTATAGATTTCTGAATTATTTTTGGCTATTTGCCTTTAAAAAAACCTGGCAGAAAAAAGTATAGGCAATATTTTTTATAATTTCATTTGGAGTTGCAACTAAATAATATCTAGACATAACATAGGGGAAAATCTAGCCAATTCCATTTTCTTTCTTGTCTTATTGAGAACATCAAAATTTTAAAGTTAATTAACTACTTTTTAACTGCCAAATAATGAACTATTTTTATCTGTGCTGTAAGGGTTTTTTTTAAATAAAATATCAAATGTTGTTAGATACTCATTTAATAAAAAAGGAAACTTAATTACACTTAAAATATGTTTATATGTATATCTTTATTCTTATAAAAGAACTTGCTTTTATATATTAAAGAAAGAATAATTTTACATATTCTTTCTTTAAAGCTGTCTGGACAAGAATTAGAAACAAGAATCAAGATTGCTGAAGAGTTCGAGAAAGAAAATGTCCGGTTGAAATCTGAAAATGAAATTTTGAAAAGTGAAGTGGAGTCATTAAATGAATCACTTGCAAGTGTTAAAGAGCAATTAAAGAGTGAGCAAAATCAAGTGGAAACTCTTATGGAAGAATTGGCACATATTTCTCAAGATAATGTAAGTTTGTTTGCTTTTTATTCTGATTATGCAGAAGTTCCTTATACTTTTTATTTCCATAGCATCAACGATTTTTAAGATTTATTTTATAAATTATTTAAAATTTTATCCTGCATGCAGTAAAATATATATATATATATATATATATGTAAATTTTTGTATAGAAGTGATAAATGCTTCAAAAATAAATATTTTCATTTACATATTTTAGTACTTGTATGAAATATGTTTGAAAAACTATATTTTAAGGAATATATAAAGTAAATTATAAATCTTAAAAAGTTATTTTGTCACGAAACTGATGACTATATTTTTCCACGTCTATTATAACAGTTAATCATATAATCTGATTTTAAAATCTGCAAATGCTTTCATTCTTATGAGTTGTTAAGTATTTTTATATTTCATTAAAGAAATATAGCTTTAATTATAAATAATAATAACTGATGTAAAATAGTTTATAAATATTTATTATGAAATGTGTTATTCCTTGAAAATGATTATTTGTGGTCAATTAGAATTTACCAAAAATGTATTATAAATTATTCAAATTTTTACTTCTGATAAAATTTGGGTTTATATTATCAAGAATAAAATCATAGCAAAACAAAAATTTAAAAAGGGCTCTACTATTCTGGCATTCATATATCTAAAAATTATTAATTATATCTTTGCACTCTAGATAGAAGATGTGTTTTCTCATAAATTCAGTAGTTATGAAACTTGTGTGAAAACACTTGAGAATGCAAAAGTAATGCTTACCAGAAAACTCTCTGAACGTGACAATCAGTTGAGAGAGAGAAATTCAGAAATATCATCTCTGAAAAATTGTATTGCAATTCTCGAATCCTCCGTTCGAGCTGCACGAAGAGAATTGGAACTTGAACAGGTGCAAGTGGAACAACTTCTGCAAGAAATGGGCAGTCTAACTGGTTATCAGGTACTGGTGATGGGAATTTACTGCATGGTGCATGTGAAGATGCTCTGTCCATTGAACAACTCTGTCTCTACCTCTTTGGCCTGAGCTTAATATCTCTTTCTAGACTGCTGATTAAATAGAAAATTCAACAGCTTGAATAGCTGTTATTGCAGAATTATGAATTTGAAGATTTCCTGCTATTTAGAGTTTTCTGCTGTCTTAGAGCTGTAATGATTTTTGAATGTGGACTGTCTTGATGGCATGTGAATAATTGCCAATGCTTCAGTTTTGTTTCTTCACAAAATAACATATCTACAATTTAAATTAGTTTTAACATTATACTTTAGAGGAAAAAATAATACATTTTCTTTTTGTATGTTTAACAGAGAGGTATTCTTAAAACATTCCTGCAAAGAAATATGAATATTCTAAAAAAATGTGCTTGTTTTCCCCCATTTTACACCTGATAATCTCATTAACATTCAATAGAAAGATTTCAAAACTTATGGTTCAAACAAAGTTACTTTAAAAAATTTTATAAGCAAAAAAAAAAAAAAAAAAAATTCCAAACATTGTTTTTTTTTTTTTTTTTTTTTTTTTTAATTTTGTGAATTGTGAATGTAAGTATTTCTAATTTATTCTCACAAAAAAATGTGTTATGCTGATTTATTTATTATTTAAGTAATTGTATCATTATTATTAAGTAATTGTATCATTTAATTATAATTAACCTGTTGTACCTGAAAGTGTAAAATAAAAAATGTAAAAGTCAAGAACTTTGGTAAAAAAAATTTTCCTTGTTATTTAAAAATTATTCAGATGTTATAAGCTTAATATTAAATTATTTAGTAAAAATCAATTTGTTAAATCAGAGTCACCCAATGTTTTCTCTATTCATAGTCCAACATCTAATTTTAAAAATGTTTTATATTTTGTTTTGCTATAGTTAATTAAAAAACTGCTGAAAGAATTAAAAAGTCAAAAATTCTAGGTAATCTTCCACTCTTATTAGTTATATTAATAAAATATATTTAAAACTAACATTTTTAACAAAAAGGGGGGGGGATTGTACTCTTCAACAACTGAAAATAATTTAAAACAATTGAAATTTGAATATAAATATTTTAGACCATCTTAGTGACCACTTTAAGGAAGATTTTCCACTCAATAAGAAGCACTTGCTTGAAGTAGTCATTAAATGGCTTAAAATTATAAAATTCAAAATTTCAGAATTTGATCAAACATTACTTGCAGATGAGTAGAACCTTTTAATTGAAATATTAGTGTGTGAAGAATAGTTTAATAAATATAACTAATAGCATTAAAAAAAACTGTATAAAAATTGTGATTTTTTTTCAATCCATTTATTGACTCAAGCAACATAAAATACAATTTTTTTATATCACTTAAACATTTTTCCTTTTGGAGATATATGCCATGTTTTTGAGTGGAAAATTATAAATTTTTAATTTGCAATATTATGAGTCAAAATAAAAATAATTTTATTTTTTCCTTAGTTTATTTGTAAGCTAATTTAGTAAATATACAATAAGAACTGGCATGTGTATTTTGTTTTATGCTGCTAACATTCTTAGCTCTGAAAACAATCTTTCAAAGCATGACTCAGAATTGTTTATTAATTTCTTTTTTTTTTTTTTTTTTGTTAGATTATATATACTAATACTAACTTCATTAATTAAACTTAGAGTTTCATGGTTTTATTTGTATGTTTAACCTCAATTATATCTGAAAGTTTATAGTTGAATTTCTTATAACTGTTTCTAGTTGAATTTCAAGTGATTTTAAATATATGATTTTTGTTGAAAAACCTAGGTCAGTTTCTCTCAAATATTCTGTTTATGAAAAGAACTCCATTCTCATTTTTATATTTATTCCACCAAAAATTTATCTTGGCTATGATTGCCTGATGGTAAGGTTTTGCCTTCAGGGCCAAAAGGCACTAACTTCAAAATATGATTCCACTAAAACTCCATAGTGTATGTTGGCATGGTGCTTTTGAATCTTGCATTTTGGGCCAGATGCTTGGTGTAGTGTAGATAGTTTGGATAGGCAATACCAGCTCAGATGTCATTCTTGTCATCTGAGTAGATTTAAAATTATAAGACCTGTCTCAAAATAAGCCTCATGTTTGTTGTTTCCAAACAAGATGTTAATATAACTAAATTAAATTGAGGATTTCTCAACTTCTGAAAACTTATCAATTTTATATTCTTTTTAAGTTATACATTTTTCTTTACGAGACGATGAAGAAAATTTTTTTGGAAAGAAGTGTGATTTTTAATGCTGTATTTAAAAAAAGAAATTTTTATCTTTTTTAATTATATAAATAATTTAGATAATAGAACTAATTATTTGTAGAATCACAAACAACAAAGGTGTTTCCTATGTGTATTTGAAATATACTTTCACTGTCTGCAAATGGAGTAATCAATTTTTTTAATTACCCAGTTTTATTTTTATGCAGTTTTTTTCACCATAAGGTATCCAACTGATTTAAAATCATAGTTTTGTAAGAAATTACCAATATTTTTATGATTTAAATATGTAGCTTGTTTTTAAGCTTTTTAAAACTGTCTTACTTTTTGTGAATTATAAATGAAGTTACAGCTATTTTATTACTAAGTCACAAGCATTATTTTGTGTTGTATTAAAACATTTTCTGAGAAACAATGTTTTTGACAAAAATGATCAGCCGTAACAATGATTTTTCAAAAAGTTTTCAAGTATTAATATGAAAAATTAGATTGTTCTGTGAAGTTTGTTTTATGTTTAGTCAATATTGAATGTAAATAATATTTTTAATGTTTAAGCATAAATAAAAAGCATTTTTTAATGAAAAATTACCAATTCAGTAACTTTATTCAGCTATATTTCAAAATTAATTTAAATTATAAGAAATATTTTCGAGCATAACAGAAATTACTGTCATAAAAATGTATTCCTCTTAGAATTTATTCACATTTAAAATATAATTTTTTCTATGGCTGTGCTTGTAAAATCAATTTTTTAGGAAGTTTCTTTTCTTTTTTTTTTTTTTTTTCCCTGTGATATTTTTTTAATAATATTTTGAAAGCTTAATTTTTACAATATTTTCAAAGTTTTAAAACATATGCAGTTTTTAAAAAATGAAACTAAAGAAAATATGTATTTTTCAAAAAAGTGTATCTGAACTCATTCAGTTGCCTTAAGTTGAAGTTTGTGTTTCCCCCTCCCCCTCCATGATAGCTATTCATTTATTCATACTTTTTATTGCAAATTTTATTTAACATTTATTATTTTATTTCAATATTTGTAAAAAATTTGCTTTTGTGTCATCATCATTATTTATTATGTTTTTTTATTGCATTGTAATCTTTATGGAGATTTCCAATTGAAAATGTTATATTAAAAATGTTTACTTATTAGATCCAGATTAGCAAAATAAATTATTTTATTTAAGATGTAATATTCAATAATAACATATTGGGGAAAAAAATCTTATGTTTTTGTTCAGGTGTTTAATAACTTAGAATTTAGTTGCCACTTTCCTTTATTTGTAGAAACGACTTGAACAGGATTATGATATAATTCAAGAAATGATGCAACAAAAGGAAAGAGAATTAGCCACATTACATGAAGAAACAGATGCACAGGTTTGTTTAAACTTTTTTTTTTTTTTTGTTACCTTATGTCATCTAAACTACACTTTTAGATTTACTTATTTAATATCTTTCTTCATTTTTTTCATTTACGTATTCTTGCCTGAATATAATATTAAGAATATACTATAAGCTATAAATGCAATACATACTTAATATATTTTATATTTGCTTTTATATATATTATAAGCATTTAAATAATTTGTTTAGCATGTTCATATTTATTAATTATTTAATATAATGTAGCTCAGATTGAAGAAGCATTTCTTTCTTAAGAAAACCATCGGAGTTTGAATATACCGAAATTAAATTATTATTGTAACTCTCTTGTTATATAATGTTAAATAATAGATTTTACAGTTACTATTAATTACAAATGTAAAATAGAAATTCTTTATAGTTATAAATTGTAGACTGAGAAGAAAAAATTCTGGTACTCTTTTTATTAAACCTGTTATTTATCATGTAAATAAAAGTTTGTCATATCTGTACTTTTAGTTAATGAAATTATATCTTTAAATTTGCAACATTTATGATGATTAATTTGTCAATATGATTCCTTATCATTTGTGTGAAATGAAGATTACTTCAATCTAAAGGTAGTAATTTAGTGTAATTAAAGTGTTCCTAGTTTTTATTTTGTTAGAGTTTTTAAGATGATTCTAGTTTTTCTTATTTAAATTTTTCAATGCACAGATGAAATTAGAAGCTGAAGTAGAATCTCTAGAGAGAGAGCTGGAGGAACAAAAATCTATTGAATCAGAATTGAGACAAATAATGAAGCAAATGGAAGGGGCTTTAGAAGTTTCTAAAAGCACTTTAAAATCAGAAATTGCACAGTGGAGATTGAGAGTTGAAAATCTTGAAAAAGCTCACAGTGGAGAAGTTGAAACTTTAAGAAAGCAGATTGATGTGCTGTGCAAGAATATAACTGGCAGTGAAGTGGAAGATATTGATATAACAGAAATCAAGAAAGAAATTCTAGTATGTATATTTGAATATTTCATTAGTTACATTTTTTGTATGTGAGTAGTATTACATTATCATTAAGCTAAACATAATCAATGAATTCAGATTTCTGGTCTATTCATAATTAATATTTTTATCTTGTCTATAAAAATCAAACTTATATGATATTCCAAATTGGAACTATAAATTTAGTAAGAATTTCAACTTGTTTAGGAAACTTATAAATATTACATAATGCTTCCGAGTACACACTATAATAAGCTTTACTCAATTTCTCTAAGGCTTTTTCATTCTATGAAGAATACTGATAATCATATTTTTCTGATGTACTAAGGTACACATTGTCACCCACCTAAGCACTTCCATACGGAATTGAATAGCTATAATTGTGGTAGTATATATCTTTCAATGTAATTTTTAGTACACTGATAGAATAGCAGAAAGACCCTCATTCTATTTGATTATTAGAGAATAATAATTTTATGTGATCATCTTGTTCACAAATACTTTTTCCTTGTGCCATTTCCAAAATTGTTGCTCAATCCAGCAATTAAAGATATCTGACAATTTGAAAACATTCCAAACAATTATTTTAATCATATTTTTAAATATAGTCTTTTTCTTCTTCTTTTTTTTTTTCTTTCTGTAGTCTAATGGCTGTAATGAAAGGTCTGGCTTTACATGATCGAAATTTTCCAAATTCAAAACCCTAATCAATCTAATTTTTTTTATCTGTAAATTGTTTATGAATTAACTTATTTAGAAAACAACTAAAAAAGTTTTTAAATTTAGTCTCTCAGTTAGATAAAGTAAGAATTAAAATTTATGCACCATGGTATATTTGAATATTTCGGTTGATACATATTTAATTTTTGTTTCTTCAACAGGAGGCTGCTAATACATTTGGCCCAGATGACAAGAAAGCTTATGGTGATTTAATTTATGCTCTACTAAAGAAAGCTGTTGAAGCTAAGCTAAAGAAAATGTCGAAAGATCATGAAGCCCATGTAAAAGAGATCAATCAGAGTTGGGAAAATAAAATAAAATCAGAACTTGGTAATTCTAGTTATGATTTCAAATCTCATTTTGAAAAACTTGAGAAAGAAAATCTTTTACTGAGAGAAAAATTTGATGAACAGAATCAACGATTATCAGTTGAAAAGGATGCACAATTTGATGCTAAACTGCAAGAGAAAGAAAGAATATTAAGACAGGAATTAGAAGCAAAGTATGATTCAGAGATCAATAATCTCAAATCTAGCCTGGAAAATGTTTTGAAGGAGAAATCTGAATTAAAATCCAAAGCCAAGGACTTAATCCGACAAATAAAAGAACAGAAACTAAAATATCAAACTCAGAGGAATCAGATGTTAAAAGAATTTGAAGATAAAATTATATCTGCTAAAAAAGAACTTCAGGAAAAATTAGAAAGTAAGCAACTGACTGAAACCATATGCAAGCAAGAAATCGAAAGATTGCAAACAGAACTGCATTCTAAATTGGAAAAAGAAAGAACCATTGAAGAAAGTCATCGAGAAGAAATTTCTAGGTTGCACAAATTTTTTGAAACACGTTGGGTAGAAGAGATGAAAAAAATTCAAGAAGTTCAAATAGAAGAATTGAAAAAGTTGAAGGATACTAAAGAAAGGAATATAGAAGCATTATGTAACCATTTGTTTGCACAATATAGTGATAGATTAAAGAAACTCCAGGAAGATTATGCTACTCAGTTAGCAGAAGAGCGCAAAACAACCATTTTGCAACATAGATCTGAATTGAAGACTTTACAGCAGGCACTAGAAAGAAGATTTGAAAATGAAAAGAAACAAATCTTAGATATAAAAGAAAAAGAAATCAAATCATTATCTGAATCATTAGAAAGAAAGTACAGGAAGAAATTGAGTGAATTGCATAAAGGTAGTAGTAAAATGAATAAAGACAACAAAAGTAGGTGGGAAGAAGAAAGATTAGAGCTTATTACCATACATGATCAGGAAATTGCTGAATTAAAACAAGAACTGGAAAGTAAATATGAAAAAATGCTGCAGAATAGTCTAATGTCTCATGAAGCTGAGATTAAAAGTCTGGAAGAAGCTTATAGTCAAAAGGTTGAAGAAGTACATGAACTAATAAGAGGTATATATTTCTTTAAAATCATTCTATTGTGTAATTGATGTTTTTTGACAGTTTTGTTTTATATTCTAATTAACTTGTTAGAAATTAAGAAATTTGATTGGAAATTGTGCTTAACATTATTTAGTGCACATTTTACTTTATAGATTGGTCTAATGACCAAAGCTTGATTAAAATACAATTTTTTTTTCACTTTATATTATTGTGTTTTACACTTAGATTTATAGAAAACTATCTCTTCATATTGCACTAAAATTAAATACTAAATTACATGTTAAAATTATGCACATAGTTTTAAATGTTTATTGTTTTATGTCAGCTTGTTTTTTTATTTTTGTTTACATTTTCATTTAGAAGCCAGGCGTGTAGCAGCAAAGAGTTGTCATTCAGATTCTGGTTCTAATCGAACTGCCACTCCATCTTCAGAAATGTCTTCTGATGAAACATGCAGCTCATGTCAAGAAGATATGTTACCTGGAAATAAGCACATCTTAGTAAACAAAATCCATCAGGATGGAAAGCGGGTAAATTGATATTAAATTAATTAATTTTATTTGAATTTTACATTTGGTACTTATCAAGCTATGATTTTAACTCTTAAGTTGTATAATTTTGTAAATATATCAATTTAATCTTATTTGTAAATGTGTCCCAAACTGAAGGAACTGTAACCATTAATATTTAATAGCAATTATGAAATGAAGCATTTACTAGATGTTATAAATGGGGAAGGACTCATTTCCCATAAATTCCAAAAGAAAAATCTTAATAGGTGAAATTACTTTTACCAATTTCTTCATGCCTCCTTGAGTAGAAACATGAAATTTTGATTTTTAATAGTAATAAGTTATAATTTTGTGTCATAATTGGCATAACATAGAGAATCTTATTGACAACTAAATGGAACATAACAACAAAAGAAATCATATTTCATTGAATTTAAAAATGTTCTGACTTCTGAATCATATTAATGAAATTGCATTTTAAGTGCTTCAAATCAGCAAAGATAATTTATTCAATGAATACATTTAATAATTTAATTTTAATGACTAATATATGCTTTGATTTCTATTACAATAATTAATTCGGGAGAGATGCATTATTTTAATGTTATGAAATAGAAATGGTAGAAATTCATTTAAATACATTCTTTGCTCAAATTTTATATTACAGTTTTAAAAATGGCATTTTATAAAAGCAAAACATTTTGTCATACGCTTTTTTTTTTATTTCTATTGGCATCTAAACTTGTTTTACATTTAATAATTAGTACAGTTTTGCATCCAACAGATTTAATGTACCTTGTGGTAAAGTTTTGAATTATGTACTCTCTTTTTCAGGTTTTGTCTTTGATTGAATCTTCTCTTGCTCCTTCATCAACAGAGCGAGAAGCTAGATTATGGATTGAGGAACGCAAATGGATCGTAAAACGTATCCAAATTTTGACTCCTGAGATTGTGAGTTGTTGCTGTTTTCTTACAAATTTTATTATTTATTGTGAGTTCTTATTGTTTTCTTACAATTATTATTTTATAACTGAGTGCAAAAATTATCTCTCTGTTCATATATATATATATATCTAATTATTACTGCTGACAGGAATGAAATTAAAATTACGAAAGTAATTCTGCATACAATTAAATGGCTATTCACAATCGACTAACATTAGTTGCAGTGTTCTTTTAATAAAATCTTAAAAGGATAAAGATTTTACTCATTATTATACTAATATATCAAAATAAAATAAGTTACAGAAGTGTAGAATATCAATACTTTTTATAAAATTGTTTTTGATTTTTATAATATGTGTCTATGAAACGCTAATGTATATAGCACAGAAACTGATCTTATTACTTATTTTTTCTGTGCTATGTACATTAACATTTTATTTATATAGATTTTGATGTTCATTATATATTGAGCAAAACTTTTATTGAAGTATTAGTTTTATTAATTAGTTTTGCTTCCTTCTTATAGTGACTTATTACTTTATGATGATGAATATATGTATAAGTATTGATAAAAACTAATTTAAAGGATCTTCTATTGATTCTTAATGACTTATCAAAATCTCACCTATGTTAGTGCGTGTGTGCATGTGTTCTCCTTTTTTTTCTTACAAAATTAAAAAATTTTCATTTCTACATGATAAAATAAATTTGTATGATACTAAATTAATTATTAATTTTAATAAATTGCGACTTCTTAATCTAATGGAAATCTGATTTGCCCTTGTGCTTTTTTTAGAAGTTTTAAATTAGTTTGAGAAGAAGTTTGGACCATGTTGGAAATATTTCTATGTTATTCTCAATAGTGTTATCAAATTGTGCATTTAATTTGTGTCAAATTTCAATAGGTTTAACATTTTTATTTGTTAAATATTTTTTGATTATTCACTCTTTAACTCCACTAAGTATTTATGTTTACTTATCATTCTATGAATAAATAAAGAAACATTTAAAAAATATCAAATAATTATTTAAGCTTTAAATAGCTTATCATAGTTACAATAGCAGCTTACAATAAAATTATCTGCTGCTATTAAGAAATTCTGATTTATAATTGATTTATTCTCATAACATAGTTAAGTTGTTGCATGTATAGAAGATCATTTTTTTTATTAAGTTGCTGTTGTTCTATACTTTGCCGTTTGATTATTTTAACTATTAGTCACAATTTTTGAGATAAAAATTTATTAACTTTCAAAATCAGTGCTGGGGCACAGTCTCTGGAATAATCTCTTAAGGTACTTGATCCTTTATTTCAACCAAGCTTTTTCCAATTTTTTTTCCAGTTCTAAGTGTATATATTCAAAATACACTAAACATAGAAAATTTAAATTCTATTTTATTGTTTTCAATAAGAGAAAATGCAAGTAAAATTCATAAGTGAATTGCATATTTGTGTTATGAAATTGTTTTGTTGGTTTGCTCAAATCTTTCCATTATGTCGTCAGAAAGAAATAATATGATTAAATCCCAAATGTGTTTTAGTAATTGAATTTTATGATAATTAAATGATCTCTTTTAAGTCTTTTCATTTACTTGAAGTATTTTATAAATTTTATTAGGTTGATAATCCAGCTAACCTGAAGCTAGTCATCAGTAATTTGGTTGATGAGTTGTTTAATGCAAGAAAGAAATTAATTAAGTATAATGATGAAGTAAACAAAACTCAAGAGAAGTGCTCACAACTTGAAGAACAACTCAACGCTGAACGTAAGTTCCAGCAATGTTTTGATCAAATCATTTCCAAAATTCTAAGGATTTTATTATTATTTTTTGAAATCATTATTTCAAGTGTAATGTTTTTGTTGTAATTTGAAACTTAAATTGGAATTTTAATAAAGAATTTTCTTGTTTTATTTTCAATTATTTCAAAATAAAGTTTGAACTTTTGTTAAATTTGTGTAATTATTCTTTAGGCTCTAAAGTGTATATCATTGCAACAAATTTAAATCAACAAACAAAAGTTATTAAGGACCTTGAAGCATTATTAAATTTGAGGACGTCAGAAGTTACTGAATTGAAAAAAATACTTGCTAATGAAAACAGGTAAATTTTATCTACATTTTTTTTTAAAAAATTATTTTGTTTTCAGTATTTAATATTCTGTGTATTTCTGATAAAGAATATGTGAAGTGAAAAAAAAACAATAACAAATTATTAATTATTCCCCCCTTCCTCTTTGAAGTACACATTACCAGCAGAATTCATTAGAAAAAGATGGTGTGTTACAGGTAAGTTATCGAGAAAATTTTCACTTAAATATTTTATTTTTTACCTTTTTTTTTCTCCAGATAAAATATAGTCTTATTTATTTTTCTTCATTTTAGCATCATAGTGAGAATTTGACACCTTCATCATATGATGTTGGTTGCTTGAGAAGTGCAGATGAACCTAGGTATATTTTTCACTCCTTTTAGTTTTGTATTTTTCTTTAAAAATTTGGCTTTTAAAAAGGAATTTTACATTTTATAAACGATTTATTTCCATTATTAATATATTTATCATATTCTCTTTACATGCTTCAAACACAGAAATATTTATATTGCAAACAAAATTTGTATGCTCATGGAATGAACATAATGGCAATAGACTCAAAGTTCTATTTAAAAAATCTGACGAAATAAATCATGAAAGTTTTCTACCTATTCGCCATTGTTTGCGGCTTTAAAAAATGAATAAAAATAAACTACCCAAATAAGAAATAATTTAATACAATCTGAATCATAGTTTAATAATCATAGTTTTAACACAATCTGAAAAGATTATAGAATACCTTTTTTGTTTCATGTTTTAATCATTGGAAACATTCATTTAATAATTCAAATTCCAAATATAAATTATTATTTGTGTTATAAATAAACACAATTCAAAAATGCTGTTGCAAAAACTATTCTGTATATATAACTTATTATACAAAAACTATTTTGTATATTCTTCTTTGGAGTATGTTTTCTAATGTTTCATTAGCTGTAATTTTAAGTTTACATTTATATACTCCATTGTGTTACTATTTTAATATGACTGCCTTCTTCGAAGTTATGAAAAATTTTGTTGTGACAGCTTTTACTTTATTCAAAATTTACTGTTTTAAAGCTATGAATTCCATAAAATTCATTTGTAATAAAAAATATTCAGATAGCAAATGCTGTGTATTTTGTTTTTTTTTTAAAAAACTTTTAGCTTATAAAACCCTGAATTTATGTGCATTCCAAGATAGTAGATGACGAATAGTAATAGTCAAAGTCAGTCAAAGATAGTAAAAGTCAGTCATTTTAAAAATTATATTGGAAAGAGAGGAGGTTGAATGTTTTGTCTTTTATTGATTAAAAATTTACTGAATCATATTCCTATAAATTCTATTTTAAAAAATCTGACAATTCTCATTCTTCCCTCCCCCCCCCCTCCCTTGATTTTCTTGCAGATCAGCAGACAAATTTTCCATGTTCCTACCTGAAATAGAAAGTCCAAACCTTCAGAAATCTGTAGAAGACATTGGGGTAAGTTTTATATATATATATATATTCATTAAATTAATTTTATAAAAACATATTATTCTTGTTATAAAGGATTTTTTTCTTATATTCCATACAGGTTTCTCGAGAAGGCCTGGCATCATTAGCTCAAGTATCCAAAGAGTTAGATCTATATCTTGACCGATCAATTTCTCAAGAAAGCATCAGTCAAGGATCAAAGAATGATGTCTCCAGTGTTAGGGAGGAACTTATGTGTATATTTGGAGATAAAAGGCATCGGGGCTCCTATGATGCAAAGGTAAAAAAAAAAAAAAAAAAAATGCATATAGTTATAAAAGAAATGAGATGTGGATGGGATAGGAAAATTTATTAATATGAGTACAATATCTTTATTGGTGTCATATCTGAGTGCTTAACATTATAGAAAAGTTAAATCAGTTATAACTGAATTGCCACCTTTTTTATGAAGACTATTGCATAAAAAATATATGGATATTTTTTTTAAAAGGTACCTTTAAAAATGGATCCCAATTATTTCTTTCAATTGGAAATCCATAATAGGGCATCAGAAGAATGTGGGGTATTGAACTTAAGAAAGTTGAGTAGAGCCCCATTTATTCAATATAAAAAGAGATTTTTAATATTAGATAATAGAAAAGGAAATATTTTGACTGAAAAAAAAAACTAATGTCATGCTAATATTATCCATGTTACATTGAATTTTAAGATTAAAAAAAAAGGATGCTATTTAACAAAAAAAACTTTGCTTTTGCTTAAAAAGATTATGCAACATTTAAAATTGGTGTGTTGAAACAAAGCAGAAGTAAAGGTAGCTCCTGGGATTGGTATTTTCCTATTTTCTTTATCACCCCATGATAAGTAAAAAAATTTTATATTCACACTTATTTCACTCTCTTAAGTGTTCAAATTATTCCAAAACTATCTTAATTCATTTAATCATTTCACATAAGTTGTAATGCCATTTCTTGTTACCTTCAAGAATCTAATCAGCTTATATTCTTCAATAAAACTAAAAATGCAATTGCTTGAATATTTCTTGTTTATCTTATTCTAACATCCAATAAATAATGAAATAAATACCCAAATAAAAATAATGAAATAAATACTCGAATAAAAATAATAAAAACTAAAAAGAACCTTTTTCAGGTTGCTTTTTTAATTAATATCGAATTGATTTAGTTTAAACAAACAAAAAAAAAAATGGTTAAATTTTATCTTCTACAAATGTTCAGCTCTCTGTTGTTGAGGTTGTAACAAGAGTTGAATATGATATATCTGGAAGGAAGGAATAGAATATAAACGTGTGGTTGTTATTTTTCAGTCATTCTGTTCAATTTTATCAATTGTATTAATAAGGTTGATATATATTTTTGTTTGCTTTTGTTATCTTAATCCTTTCTTGTTTACTTCATATGATTTGTTGTTTTGATTTTAAATTTAACCAGCATAATTGGCCTCACCAAAACACTTTCTAATATTCTAGTAAAGATGTTATCCCTGTTAGCATGAAATTGTGGATAAAATTTTTATTGCATTTCTTTCCCCCTTGTTATATGAATTTGTCACCATTTCAATTATAATAATTTAGTATTCAGAATATGATACAAAATTATACTTGTAAAACTATGCATGTAAATAAAATTTACTAAAGAGCTTGCTATAATGATTTAAAGCTGGATAAATGTTAAGATGCATGGTGTATTTTTAGACTAAGTAAATGTATATTAAAAGCCTTACACTTATTATATCCATACTAATTATCAAAAAGTTTATATTTTAGTATAATTATATAATTATTTATATCAATTATCAGTATAGTTATATAATTTATGTCATTTTTATAATAATTTTTGCTCCATATATTAATTATGTGTTGTATTTATTTTAATTTCAGCTCCATGGACTTTATTGGGTGTATAAACGAAGCATGAGCTACAATAAATCTCTAGTCTATCAAAAGAAATATCTATTAATGTTGTTAAGAGGTTTCCAAGTCACAGAGAAAGCAACTTTGGCTTGGCTTCATCGTATGGACAATGATATTTCTCCAAGATCACAAGGGGATGATTCTGTTGTGAGTAGTGAGCCTCCCTTAAGGGGACGATCTCTGTTTCGTTCTGGTGCTCTTGTAATTGTTGCCATTCAGAGAATGAAATTTTATGTGAGACGTTGGCGACTTTTGGCCAAAATACCGTCATCCCAAGTTGTAGATGCTGAAATAAGGACAGTTTTTCAAAGCTATTCAGCATTTTCACCAACATTAACTCCTGGTAAAAATACTTTAAATTTTTTTTCTTTCTAGAATTTGAAATTATTTTTCATGTTATAAATTATATTTCCTAAAAATTAATTATTTAAAAATAGATGCAATTATATTTACAATCGTTATTTTTATTGAGATTATAATTCAGTATAATAATATTTTAGGACTGAACAATTGTAATTTGTTTTTAATTCTAAAAAATTGTTTGTTTATACAATATTGAAATT
The DNA here is from genome assembly GCF_947563725.1 of Argiope bruennichi. Lineage (NCBI taxonomy): Eukaryota > Metazoa > Arthropoda > Arachnida > Araneae > Araneidae > Argiope > Argiope bruennichi. The sequence goes on along the minus strand of NC_079160.1, from coordinate 84,009,158 downwards.
TGCTGCACCCTTCTATCCCTGACATTGCTCCAACAGTAAAAACAAAAATAAGTTAGTATATATAGTTTTATGAAAAATTTTAGCATTATTGCCCTATATATTTTTCTTCTTTTTCTGTATGGGGGTGGGGGGTGAGGGTCTTTTCTAAGGCAGTTCTGTATTTTTATTTTTAATAAAACTTTATGAGAGACCATTAGCTTGTAATTCAAGTAAGTTCCTCAATTTAATAAATTGAATTAAAATTTCTGAATCAAATAGTTATTTTTGAAAGATGTAGTAAAAGTGAAGATTCAGACCAGTGACTGCCATAAATTAAATAAAAAGTAAATAAGAATGTAATTTTCTAACATCATTAGATTACAAGAGAATTGACAATTTCAAACATTACCTAACTCAGCAAAGACCATTAGATATATCCTAAATCATTCAAGAAAGAGCAAGGGAGGTCTTCATCAAATATGTAAGGGGAAATTTATTTCTTAAAGAAATGCAAATCTAAAGACAGAGAAGCAAATGAATGTATTTATTTGCTATGAAATCTGCTGTCATATTATAAAGACAATTTTAAATGAATTGCATTTTCATATGAAATTAGCATAAGAAATGAATGAAATATTATTAAAAATAAAAATAATTCTATATTTCACACAATTTGGGCTGTTGAAATCTTACAAAATTTCCCACTGCCACTACTTGTTTCTGCATGATTCACTTTCATTGCCACTCTTGAATAACATTACTTCCTTCTATTCTTAAACATAAACATCTCCTGGGCAAACCCAAATTTAATATCAATTTTATTGCATCTCAAATCAATGACTGTAGTTGTATAGATAAAAATAAATTACAGAGGAAGGTATTTTTTGATGATGTTAATATATGCCCCTAACAATTAAGGCTCAGATTTTGCCAAGTATATATTTATATTTGTGGTAATTAAAGGTTTAAAAGATAATTGTGTAAAATTTGAAATTGGCTAAAAAAAAATGTCTTCTTTTTTTAAAAAAAAATTGCATTTGCCAGATTTTTCTATGTTTAGTTTCAATTTGAGGTGTTGTAATCAGTTTGTTAAGAAAATGGATTCCGTATGTAATTTTAAATAGGATTAAAATTCAAATAATTGCAGTAAAAATTCATATGGTGCACAACAAACTAATATCAGTAAAAAAAATGAACTTTGTTATATATACAGGTGGTTATCAAAATAATGGAAACGCCTTACATTTATAAAGAATCCTTTATTAGTATGGTGTAAGACTACTTTTGCCAAGTAATACAGCTTGGATTCGCCTAGGATTTGATTCAGATAGTGTTGAATAGTGTTTAGAGGAATATTATACCATTCTTCCTAGAAACATTGTGAAAGTTGTGGGAGAGATGTGGTGGAAAATATCGATTCCGTATTGAACACTAAAATATATTGAGGTCGGGTGACTGTGCGGACCAAGGCAGATATTTAACTTCATCTTCATGTTCATCAAACCATGATTGGGCAGTCTCGCTGTTTGGATAAGTGCATTATCATTCTGAAAAATTCAATCTCTTGCAGGAAACAAAGTTTATATCTTAGGATGGGCCTGGTCAGCTAAAATTTATTTATACTTCTCCCCAGTTATCCTTCTTTTCAGGATTTTGATTGGGCCAGCAGAAAACTCCGACATGGCTGCTCATACCATGACAGATCCACCTCCATGCTTGACAGTTGGAAGGAGACAATCACGATATTTCGTTTGTGCAGGTGTCCTCCAAACATGCACCCCTCCTGTTGTAGAGAAAAGTGTGAAACATGATTCATCAGACCATATTACTTTCTTCCGCTTATCAATCGATCAAGTTTTGTGAGTGTCACACCACTGTAGACGATGTTTACCATTAACATCTGTGACAAGTGGCTTGGGAATTGCTGCTCAGCCATAAATGTTCTGTTTATGAAGGTGCCTTCTAATTGTAATCACTGACACTAGAAAATCTAGATGGGAATTGAGCTCTGCAGTCACTTTTGCTGCAGTTGTTTGCTTTTTAGACATACATTCCATTTCAATACCTGTATGTCTCTTTCCCTGAGCTTCTCTTTCCGACCACTATTTTGCTTTGCTGTGCTGTGTGTATGTTAACATGACTTTAGACACTGTAACTCCAGAAACGCCTAAAAAGAAAGAAACGCCCACATTTGCTCCGGCTAGACGGGCTCCTACAAATGGCCTCTTTGAAAATCTGAGAGGTTTGACATTTTAAGCTTTTGAAAGAAATCCAAGAATTACAGAACTTAAATAAAGTTAACACATACTACCAGAGTATATACATTTCGTTTTATTAAAAAAAGACTGGTGGCTATTATTATATTATAAAACTCACAAAGTGCATTAAAAAATGTCACTTTTATTCACAGTTGTTTCCATTATTTTGATAACCATAACATATTTTTGGTTTAAGTAGAATGCAGGTTTGAAGCAGTGAAGAGACTTGGTATTTTTAATTCCGTTTTATTCTCTCTTTAATATCCATCCAGGAAAGCATAATTATTAACAAGAAGGCGCAATGCAGTACAAAGCAGAAGGCAAAAAAGGGGCGAAACCAATAATCACTAGTCTTAAATAACATAAGATTTCTGGCCGTACGCCAATTCAATACACGTGTTGACCTTTTCAAAGACACCAGAGTATCACTTTCATTTGAAACGTAGTTCTGATGGTGCATTATTTTTTACAGAGGAATTAATTAAACCAAAAGTGGAATTGGATCACGAAATAAGAGAATTTTTTATTATGGTCTAAATTAAGAGTTTAAAATATCGTTATATATATATATATTAGGTAAAAAATGTTTTATGCTCTAGTACCTTAAAAGAATTTATAGTTATTAAAAAATGGCTAAAACTCCATTTATTTTTATCTTGAGTGATAAAGGCAAAGTTAAAATGTGATGCTTTGTCTCTTAGAATATATAGAAAAAAAGGATTAAGAAAAGGAAATTTGTGTTATTTTAACAGTTTGGAAAGGGCATTATAAATTTTTTGGAAGTGAGCTAGAACTGAAACTAAAGAATTGCTTGTGCAGCATTTTAAAACAATTAAAATTTATGTTATTACATACTGATAAACACTGTGCAACTGAGAAGTTAAAGTATTTTTAAATTTGAATCTGTGCTGGTAGGAATTAATTTTATGAACACTATGAATGAAGAAATGAAATTATTACATTCACACATATTTAGAAAATTGTTTCCAAAATTATTCTAAAAGAAAAATATATAATGTCCAGATTTTACATAGCAAATTAAAGTTAAATTTATATGGAAAAAAAAATGTCTCCCTGACATAAAACTGAAATTTAGTTTTGAGCATCTCTCACTCTTTCAAAACAAAACAATTCAAAAACTCTGAAAGTTCACTATAAAAATTCAGCAGTTACTGGTAGTATTTAGTATTCTATGTCTACATTTGTATAAAAATGTGCCCAATTTAGTTAATCTCATCATAACACCTAGCTCCTTAATCTAATACTATGTTATTATTAGTTCTGTTTTTTTTTTTTTTTTTCCCTCCTTTCTAAAGGTAATTAAAAAGTACTTATCGTTTCAGATAAAATTGATTATTCATCCTGTAAAATAAAAGATACTAAAAAAATCGATTGTGAGAAAATTTTAGATTTTTGCTGCAAATTATGCTTTTTTTCCTAATTGTTAATGCCAAAAGTGTTCTATTTTACTTGAATTTACACAACTTTCAGCAAATTTCAGCTGTAACAAAATCTTTACCACATCTCCACTGATAAGATTTGATTTGGATTTAAATTGTAAAATTTTATGTTGGATGTATTAAAATATTAAATAAATGTGCAAAGATGTATTAGTAAGTAGTTTGTGCAATTTATATAAGAACTGAGTCTAACTCATAAATATTTGTTTTTGCTGTATATTTATTTCATTTCATGCATTTACAGGTATTAAATAAAAGTATAATATTTTTTTTCTCAATTTTCTAGGTGGATGTAATTTATCATCACTTTCATTATCATCTAAAGCAACATCTGTTAGTGGACATTTTAGCAATAGTCAAAGTGTAACAATTTCAAGGTAAATATTTCAGTTGGCAAGATGAACAAATCATTCTGAATGTTGCTGTTCATGTACTTCGGATTTTATTTATTTTATCTTTTTCTTTTTCATGGGTTTCCCCCTTCCCCCCTCTGTTTTTAATTTACTATATGTCACCTCATTCTTCTCTTACCTGCCAAGAAAAAAAAATTAAACAAAATTCCTTAACTTTTAATGAACTAAAAATTATTGACAATATATTTATACCATTTAAAATTCATTGTAATTTAAAAGATCAATAAAAATTAATTATAAACTGCTCAGAATATTCTTTTTTGTATTTAGTGCATCTCTGAGTTTGTATTTAGTGCATCTCTGAGTCTTCTAGTTTGAAACAAAAGAATTGAAATGTAATAATAACTGGAAGATAAATTATGTTCTAAATATTATTCTATGAAGTAGTATTTTTCAAGATTTACAGTAAAAGTTCTGATTATCATTATCTCTTAGCAAATACAGTGATGTTATGTAATGATTAGTAAATATTAGTGATATAATAAATATAGTGATTATACTGAAAAGACAGATCCAAAACATTAACTATTTGTTAAATAAATCATTGATCAAAATTATTTATCAAAACTTTGATTAAATTTGCTGTTTTCTAAAGTAAATAAACATGTGCTGTAGAAATAAGAAGTGCTCTATTTAACATCTTGGCTGCTGTGGGGATCACTGTTCACCAGCAGGTCATATAAATTACATTGTAAGAAATTCCGTGCAACAGTCAATGTGTTAAGGATATTTAGCATTTTATCACTTTCATCTAGCTAATGAAAATGTACCTACATGTTTCGTGAAATTAGTCATTAATCTATATAAATGCCAATTTCTGTAGTTAGCTTTAGCAAAACTTTCAAAAGTTTTCAGTTTATATACCATACATACCTATCTTTGAGGCTTTAGGGCATGACTAGAGTAGAATTGTATATTTCTCTTCAGATCTCTCTGTCTGTCAGATTTCAGCTTGATTTCAGTAGAATTTTTTATACATTTTTAATTTGCACTTTCATTTTCAGGTGTGAAAATAAGACAAAGGAGAAATATTCCACTCCTGATAAAAGGCAGCTGATTGAGTATGTCCGTCGTTTAGAAACACTTCAAAAACAACTTGGATTGGACAACTTCAGATGATGTTCTATTAGAATTATTGTATATAATGTATTTAAAATAATATTTTATTCATTAATGCCAAAGAAAAGTGTAAAGTTTTATTATCCTTTTTTCAGAAAATCAAATATTTATAGAGATTATTTTTAATACAAAGACACTAAAATTGTGTAAATTTTTTGCATTTTTGTATATATATAAAAAATAATTATAATTTGTTGATATCTAGTTGTGCCTTAAAATGTTAATCTTGAATTTTATCTCAATGACTTGCAAAATAATTTTGCTTTGAATTTTTTTTTTTTTTTTTTTTTTTTTTATCTGTCTAATTGTGATTTTTGAATGGGCTTTTGTTCTCGACCTTAGATCTAAAAGATGTTGCTACATATTTTCCTACTTGTGTTCTTAAATCACATTAAATTAGCATGTTACATAAATTCATTGTTGAAATGTGTGTTGTATGGTTTAAGTGTCAGTATTATTGCTCACATAAATAAATATTTTGTGCCTTCCATTTGGTTTTATTTTATTTTATAAAAACTTTATATCAGTTCTTGAAAATAAGATAAAATAATATACCTGGATCACATTGCACAATTGCATACTCCATTAATACATAATGCACAGTCCAGTCACATTAATGTGATGATCAGTCAAAGGCCAGCATAATCACCTTTTGCAGTGCGGATAGCTATGTGATGGGCTAGAAGAGAGTCAGTTAGTGTCTTGAAGGTGTTCACGAAATGTAGAGCCATGCCGACTCCAGTGTCGTGGCTAGCTACGCTAAGTATGCAACTGAAGGTTCATGGCGCTACAACCTGATCGAGGTAGTCCCACAGATTCTCAATTTGATTTAAATTTAGGGAGTACTGTAAATTCATCATGGTGCTCTTTGAACACACGTATATACTACGAGCTGTATGACATTCGCTTGTAGGGATGAACATTAGGGTGGAAAAAAAATTGCTTTTTTTTTTTTTATTAGATTTTAGTTTGGTAATAGTGCGGAAAAGCTGCCTTTTAGGTACAAAAACAATTTTTAAAAATTTGGTTGCAATATTACATTATCTTGAGGTGCTGAAAACAGCTTGAAATTAGTAAAAAAAAATGAATAAATGGAAATTTTTAAAATGGGTCTTTAAAAATTTTCCTTAGATTTTAGTTTGGTAATAGTGGTGAAAAATTAGCTTTTAGGTTCAAAAAGAATTTTAAAAAAATGTGGTTGAAATACAACAATGTCTCGAGGTCTTGCAAAGAGCTTAAAGTTTTAAAAAATAAAAAAGATTATAAACTGATAAAATATTTTTATGAATTTTTCGTTCCTATAATGTTAAAAAAGATTATTTTAATGTTAAAAAAGAGGATTGCATATATAAGCATTACAATTGGAAAAATTATTAATTACAAAGTATAATAATAATAATAATAAAAATTATGTCAAATTTTGCGTTTCTTCTGTATTTTTAATGATTACAAATGTTGCAGCTGCAAAATGCTTGTTTCTACTTCATTGTCACCTTAAACTGTTTTTCTAAATTAAATTTTGGCATATTCACACGTAAGTCAATTTTTACTCATATATATCCTTCTCTTGCGATTGAACTACAGACATTTTGAGCTGATTTCGCCACCAGTTTCACAACTTTTCCAATTGTTTGCATGCTATAAGGACGCCGGGGAAAGTCAATAACCGAGTCCTTTGTACTATTTGGTTCAGCTTCAGATGCCTTCTGTATGAAGTCTTTTAGAGAATCACTAGAAACGTTTTAGAAAGGGGAGGGGGGTCACATCATTTTCAAGCCATGAGATCATGTCTTTTAAAACATCTAAACCAAGTTTCCTTTGAATTTTACGTTCATTATGGTTCATCCTTAGCATGGACAAAAGGATATTTTCTGAAAGTAGCAAAGAAGCCATTTCTTTGAATAATCTGGTCTATAACGTTCTTGAAATCGTCAGAGAGATAGCGTGAATATGAAATAAAATTAAAAAGATGTTTTGAACCATAAGTAGATGAAAGTTAACTATATATATTAAACCACACAGATACCTGGTAGTTTTATCTATTTTTGTCTATTTGATGGATCTGGTTGGTTTTCCTGTTTTTGTAAAGGACATTGTTGTTCTTCAGCGTTGTCATTGTCTCCAGTAATCTTTTCTAATGCACTGGTATTTTTTTTTTTTTTTTTTTCGTTCTTGATTAAATTTAACTATTCTCAGTAGTTCTTTACTTTTTCTTGTTTTTTTCTTCCTCAAAGTGATTGTGGAAGCAATATCAATATTACCTATAACCATTTCCTTGTTAATGCGTTGATCGTTTAGAAACTTTTATACTATAACTTGCATTTTTTTTTCTTTGATACAAGTAAGCAATATCAAATAAACGTCTAGCTTCTCCTCTAAATTCTATGAGGTTGGAATCAAACTTATCTGACTTTTCTGCTTTTAGACTTGAATAAATTCCTGTATTTAGCATGTTAAGCTTTCATCATTTGTGAAATTATTTGTTAGAAACAACGGGAATAGAAGTTCTTGACTATATTTGTTCTATTAAGGGAACTAAAGTGTCACACATTTCGCTTACAGAAGGATCCTTCTCTGAAGCAATTTTGAGGTTATGTCTAATATAACAGTATCACTATATTTGTAAGTAGTTAGTTCAACTTCAAACAAATCACTAAATTTCTCAAAAATAGAAAACTCCGCTATTTGTCTTGTCTTCACTAATTTAGACTCAACCATTTTTACTCGCAGCAAAGCAGATTTCCTGAGAAGTAATTTTCAGAAGGACAATATTAGGGGTTCATTTTGGGAGACCTAAAGCAATTCTCAGAACTATAGTTTGAATAATGTTGCATGCTTTAAATTGAGTCTCGGAAAAACCAAGTCAGTTGAATGAACACATGTATATCTGGCTGGATCTGATGTTCTCCCAGCAACTCATTTGCAAATATTAATTCTGTATTCTGGAGCACCAACTCACTCCAGTTGTAAATAATATCAGAAATTACGTGAAAACTACTAACAGACTTCGTTGGATTGGACAATATGATCTGTTCCTTGATTGTTACAATCATCAAGTTTGATTCTCTTGGGTTCTGTTGGCTAGCTAAAGGTGTGGTCCATTAAATTATAGCGGAATACAGTGAAAATCTAATATATTATTCTATCTATTTTTCTTTCAAGCAAATTATTGATATTCAGAGAGACAAAATGAACCCCGCCCCTTTCACATTTTTTGAGGGTAGTTGTTTGGTATTCATACATACATGACTAGCAGAAACAAGTTTGCGTCAATCAAATTGTTTCACATAGATATGATTAAAGAATTTTTATATATTTACTACAATTTACAACATCTAATTCATTTTACTATGTGAGTAGTTTATAAATTACTTATTGCCATTTATTAGTCATTACTATCTCTTTTAGTACAAAATACCAAATAACATTGTATGTCCTGATCTTCCTGCCATTGGTCAGCTTTTAAAACATCGGGGATATATCGTGCAATATCTTGTAATAACATGGATAAATTACTACTCAAATATTTAATTTATTATTTAACTGTCACATGTCTTTTCTCTTCGCAATAAGCGTGATATTCATTTCGTTAAATAAAAATCTTATAATAACAAGTTCTGCATTTTCAACTATAAGAATGGTGTTGTTGTTTCTAATCCCAGGTGTTATAGCTGGGCTCTACCAACTCCATGAAACCAAAGATCTCTAAAAAGTTCAAAAACAATAGCGGTTCCCTTAAAATCTCAAATAAGAATAGTGTACTTCCTCTCTAGTATTGTGATAATCTGTATATCAGACTGATGTACATGTTTTATAATTATCGACTTTTTCTTCAAATAAAAAAAAAATCTCTTCTTTATAACAGTATAACTTGAGGGAGCCTCTTTCCTTCATTGATTTAAAATCCTTATCTTTTATATTTCGTGTATTAAAAAGACCCTTTCTCCTCCACAAACAGGCCGCGGTGGCCTGGTGGTAAGGTCTCGGCTTGTGAGCCGTAGGGTTTCAGGTTCGAGACACGATTCCACCGAAGAACCGTCGTGTAAGAGGGTCTGTTGCACGTTAAATCCGTCATGCCAAACGTCCTCCCGCTGGTGTGGTGTGGCATGGAGAGGGGGCTGGTGTGGCATAGCCCTAGTCCCAAAATAGCCCTAGTGTTACTTTACAACGGGACGTTAATATAACTAAACTAAACTAAACCTCCACAAACATCTCTTTAAGAAATGGAATGAAAGGTAATCGATTAAATAATTTACTAACTAGATTACTTTGGGTAAAGTAAAAGTAAAAAGTACGTTTCTTTAATTTTCTTTTTTGTATAAAATTAAGAATCATATTTAAATTCACTTAATTCTGAATAAGTAAAACATACGAAATTTGACTTCTGGACTCACTACTTCATTGCAATAAAGGAACAGTAGTGATAAACCCAACACTGTTTAAATCAAAATGAACTGAACTGAACTGCTGCTAGTAAATGTAAACAAACAAGCATGGATCTAGCTTTTCAGTTGGTATGAATATAATATTTTATTTAATGATATTTTATCATTTATTCGTCGTTGGACATATTCACTGTAAATCTCATGCAATTATATCGACAAGAACTATACTGTCTTCAGAAGACGACATAATCTCGCATAAAAATCGACATAAAAAAAAGCATAAAATTATAAGTATTAAAAATGAATTGTGCTTGTCACTTGTCTATACATTTTTTTTTTTACCCTTCTACTCATTCATGATTGTTTGTAGACATTTTAAAAATAATATAAATAGAGGCATAAAACAGTCTGAACAAACTTTTACTTTTCACTAAAAAATATTTTTTTCACATTCTTTTTTTTTGGGGGGGGGGAGGGATATTCATATATTTTTATAAAAATATATTACATTATTTAAATTAGAACAAAAATTATTAAATTGCTTTATATATTTTGATTTTTTAAGGCAGTTGATTGATATCAAGGTTATTCTGACCCTCATTCCTTCTTGTTTTAGGCTGAAGATGGTTTACAAGCAAGAGAAGTACCTGTTGGTTGTATAATGTTATATAAAGATCAAGTTATTGCTTCTTCCAGAAATACTGTTAATGATACCAAAAATGTATTTTTTATTTTTTACACTTTGATTTTTTTTCCCCTTTGTTGGCAATAAAAATATTACAAATTTTTTATTCTTTATTAAAATTAATATTTGATTTGGAGAGTTTTATTTTAACAAATATTCTGCTGAATATAAGCTGAATGTTAATTTTCTGTGTTTAAAATAATATTTAGCCAAGGCTTTCTTGGTTAATTATAACGTTGTATTAAGAATGGTAACTCATATAAATGCCCATTAAAAACTTTGCAATGGACAGTTGTATATATATTAAGGTAATCAGAAAATGATTTCAAAATGCATATTATGAATATAGTTTTGATTTTTACATATTAATAATTACAAAAAATTGTAATATACATTTAAAAGGTATATATTTTTTTTCCGTCTAAAATTAATATTTATTAATAGTTTGTTATGTTACAGACATTCCATTGTCTGTACAGTTCATGTTGCATTTTAAACTTAAAAACCAGCAAAGGATTTTGAATAAGTGCTCCCAATTATGACTCCTACTAAAGGGAAATTTATTTCTGAAGATTAAGGTACGAATTATTAAAGTACAGTTGCCTGAAGAAGATTTAAGAATTTAATGACCTAGATAGTGAAGCATTGGGGTAAAAAAAGGGGGACCTTAACCAAATCTTTATTCGCAAGAAATCTTTAGAAATAATGAGCAATAAAGATATGAAATTTACAATTCTGAGTTCCACTCTAGGTCAATTGAGCTATTTTTCAGCTTTCAAAATTGAATGTTCCTAAAGATATTAATAAACTAATAATAAATAAACCAAACTTTAATATTTTCCTTCAGTTTTTTTTTTTTTTTTTGCTAATAACATTTGAAAAAAAAAATCTAATATGAAAATTATTTATATAGTGACTTAATGAATGATATCTCCAATCTGATATCTATATCTCCAATGAAATTTAATTAAGTGCACTGTGATGCACTGTTTAGTTTTTACAAATTTTTTAAACATTCCTCTTCATTATTTTAATATCATTCATGATAACTGTTTTCAAATTGAACCATAAAGATTGATCTAAGAAGAAAATTTAGGAATAGTATCTTTCCTGCCAGTGCAACAACCTCTCTCCTCTTAAATAAGGAATAGTACATTAGCTTATAATTATAAAAACCATCATATAAAGAAAATTTCTATTCTTTCTGTCAGAATGATTGGTGAGGGAAAAAAAGGAATACTAAGAATTACTAGACCTTAGCCAATATGTGAAAGGTATTTTGATGAAAAGAAGAGAGATAGTTTAGCTGCTAAACAAAGGGTCAGATGTCATTTAAACAAATGCCAAAAAAAAAAAAAAAAAGCATAAAGTGTAGTAATCTGAAACTTTTTATAAAATTTAAAATACTGTAAGTATTTAGACTTGGAAAATAATTTTCACCCTAACCACAGTGTATCAACTCATACATATAATAAAGCTTAGTTTAGATCATTCACAAATACAAATTTACGATTTTAAATTATATAAATTGTGCGTAAGCAGTAATTTAATATTTGACAAAAGGATGAATCTGGAAAGAAATCAATCATCTGGCTGGAATAAAAATAGCAACATAAATTTTTACTGTAATGCAAAATTAATTATTGATCTACTTAGTTAGATTTAATGAAATGTATTTATTCAACATCTTATGTTTTCTCTTTATTATGAAACATTTTCTGCCAATGTTTATTTATGAATATCTGGTTACTTTTTATGTTCCAAAGGTGAGGTTCAATTATCGATTTTCAAATACTCTGAATACCTTTAAAATTTTTTAAAAAAATATTTATTATAGAGTATTGTTATATCACATTCAATACCTAAAATTATAAATACACTTATTCATGTAAAAGTATATATAGTTTAAAAGTTTTTATCTTCCATTTTAACAAGAACATTCAATTAAATCTAGTATATATATATATCCTTTAACCATTAAGTTTGTTGATATAGTAGAACATGAATAATCATATAAGTCGGAATAATGATTTTGTAAAGTTCCTATTCTTCAAATTAATTTAGGCTGTGAGGCATGCAGAAATTAATTGTATTGATCAGGTGATTGACTGGTGTAAAGAAAATAATGAAGATATGTTAAAAGTATTTCAACAAATTGAAGTTTTTGTTACTGTTGAGCCTTGTATAATGTGTTGTGCAGCTCTTCGTTCTCTATGTATCCTTTTATCATGACTTATTGATTTTTAAAAAGTTTTATACATTCAAATTTTATTTGCATTTTTGATTTTTAAAGGTAATATTACTTTTGTATATCATGAACTAATATTATATTAGTTCATGATATACAATAGAATTTTTCTTTTATAACTACAATCAGACCTCATTGATGTAGTATAAATTATTTTTCAGGATAAATGAATACATCTTAAAACTTGCCTGTTTATGTTTGTGATCAATCTGTAAAATCTCATTGCAGCATGTAAAATGTATTTATCTATTCATTACAATTAAATAAATGGTATCAAAAGTAATTTAGGAAATTTAAAATTAAAATGCAAATGCATTATTTTATATGTCCGATGAATAAAACTAAACAATCTATTAAATTTAGATTTAAATTTGTACTTTTAAAAGTGCCATTGTTTTAAAATTATCTGTTACAAGATCTTCTTGTACAGATTGAAATATTATATATTTTAAATTTTGTCAGACAATGCATCAAGGGTAGTTTAAAATTCTCTTTTAAAACTGCATATGATCCTATGTTTCATAAGATTTTATATCATTAAAATATTCATAGTTTGTGTGTTTGCTTTTCTTTAACTATTTTCTAGCTGTATCACGTGTGACATATGGTTGTAACAATGATCGATTTGGTGGATGTGGTACTGTTTTGAATGTTCATAATCACAAAGGCTTTTTTGATAAAGAATTGAAGGTATAACTTTTTATCCCCATCTGTAATTAGTAAATGAGAAAAGTTTTCAGATTTTATGTCTAAAACAGAGGTTTTAAATTTGAAATATTTTTACTGATAACTTAAGCAAAAAATTTTATCCTTTTAATTGTATATAATTTAATCCTATGAACTGTTTAATATACTTCCATCAATTGAGAAAAATTATGTCAATCTGAAGCATTTTGTGTTAATAATTAATAAATATTTTCTGAAATATAAAGCAAAATTTTCTTGAAACCATCATTAAAATTCTTAAAAATGTTTGTTAAGCTTTTAAATTTATTTTGTATACTTATTCAGAATAAATCTAGAATATATTGTAAACATCTGAGATTATTGAAGAAATATAACCTGTGAAAAATGAAGTAGACTGGGCTCCTTGGAGCTAAAATAATTACATTTATAAGTTATATAAGTAAAAAAAAAAATCTATGAAAAAGAAAACGAACTCATTATTGTTTAAAAGAAAAGTTGAAATATATATATGTGTGTGTGTGTGTGTGCTTGCGTGCGGGCGTGCGTGTGTGTGTGTGTATATTTTGAACTTGGAAATTCAAAATACTTTTTCTTTAATACATTTTCCAAAACATTCTTATTAAGTGGAAAAAGAAGCACAGTAATATTCCAGTAAATCTACAACAGCTTATTTAAAATTAGAAATGAAAAGAATAAAATAACAATAAAACTAATAAATAAAGGCTCTTCTCCAAAATATCTTTCTCTTTGACTTTTTTGAATGAGTTGTGAAAATCATCCAACAGAAATTTCCCTTCGTATGAATATCCCATTCTCTCTGGAATCATCATCTATTACCAGTATGCCTTGGCATAGTTGTTCAGTTTGTCTTCATTAGTATCACCAAACCTTTCAAAGATATAGTCTAAATATTTGCTAATATTAAGCATTTATACTGATTTTACAACGAAAGTTTTTGCAACTGTTAAGCATATTGTTAACTAAAAAAAACTGTTTTCAGCCTTATTATTGTTCAATTTTTTTTGCAAAATGGCAAATAAGCTTTACACTTTTTGCTTTATCTTATACATGGAATCTTCAAAATAAAGATGTTTTATGAGTTCTTTGATTTGAGACCCTGCATGAAGTCTAAAGTTAAAGTTTTATTGTACTTTTTCTAATACCTTTTTTTTTTTATGTATGTGAAGCATGAGCTATCCTGATCAAAAGTTTTCATGAACTGTTTTTTCATTAGTTCTGGCTTTATGAGTAGCAAAAACAAGATGATTCTGGTTCATTTGACTAAGAGTTGATTAATAATACTTCTTTTATCCAAAAACTATGCTGTTTCCTGTAGCCCATATTTTTCTTATGTAGTGGTAATGTTTGATTCCTCAACTCCATAGGCACAAGAAACCAGAATATTTTATATTGTCCTCTTTCTAATCAAGGAGAAATTAATTATTTTTTAAGTCTACATCTTATTGCCCATTAATGTTCATAAAACTTAATCTTCTCCAAGACCAAAGCTATAGTATTTATTTTTCTATATCTGTCATGCTAATAATCTTTCTTTTTTTACCCATTTCAAATAATTATCTATTCTAGAAATAGTTAATAAAAGATTTATTCTTTTATGTATTTCACAATTTAACTATTTTGAATTTCAAAAAGGGTAATTGATAGAGAATAACTGTTTTCATTTACATTGCACCCTGAATGTAATTAAAAAAATCTCAGTTATCAAAAAAACTTTTATTGTAACAGATAATTATTTTCTGCAAATCATTGTAATATATAAAATATGCATGGCAATTGATGAATTACTACTTAATGAATTATTAAATTTTATATTTAGCTTACAAAAAAAAACTTGTATTTTAACTAATTTTATGTATTTAAGGTTGGATGAAACTCAAAGCAAGATATTTTTTCTTTACTTCCTTAAGCACCAAATTCATTCATTTCAATTGTCACTAAGTTCAAAAAAAAAAAAAAAAAAAAAAAAAAAATCACACATAATCAAAGATTAAACTTTCTTTATTACTGTGAAATTAAGAATGTAAAAATGCATTTTGTATTTTATATCTGATATGCGAAATAATTTTAAGATTTATTTCCAAATTATTAAATGTTGCTTGGTGGGCAGAACTAGAACTAGGCAAATTCAATATAAAATTCTTATTTCATTAGAATGTGTTACATAGATATTTCATTTTAGATCACTTCAGGAATTCGGAAAGATGAAGCTGTTGACCTCTTGAGAAACTTTTATAGAGGTGAAAATCCTAATGGTAATTTTCTTTTCATGTCTCTTGGCCTATCTGTTTTATAAAACTAGAAACAGTGCCAAATTTTTTTCTTAAAAGAGCAATATATTATATAAATTCAGTTTTCATAAATAAACATTTATTATGAAAAAAAAATACAGAAATATTTCTTTTTTTATATATAAGGTCCAACATCATTATAATCCAAATATTTTGGTAATTCATTAAAATGCTTTTCCAAGAAATATTTTGTTGAAATCCTTGTTATTAAATAATTAGCCATTTTTTGTAACAGCTTGTTTGTTCTTCTACAAAATCAACAAATATACAAGTTGTCTCATTATATTACGTTTTCTCTCATTTCTAAAATTAAATATGTTAAATGGTGTAATAAATGAAGATTTAACTCATGAAGACAGATTTTTATCGTATCAAAATTTAAAATTTCAGTTTGCACATTTCAATTGATGTGATGCATTCACATGTGCATTGCTAATATAACTAAACTAAACTTGAATTTTAACTTTAACTTGTATTTTTCAATTTGATTGTCTTCACATAAATTAGATGATTCATTTCTATATTATTATGATAAAAGTGTTAAAAATTATAGAAATAAAATTTTAAAAAGAATTTAATCCTAAATTCTTTGTAGAAAATTACAATATTTTGAGGGATTTTTTTTTTTTTTTTGTAGCATAAAATATATTTTGTGAGATATTTGATAGTAATTTATCAACTTCTTTCTTGGTCAGTCACATTTAGAAACATAACAAATGGCAACTTGTTTTGCCCTCAGATGATAAATATCTTTAAATTGAACTTATTTTGGCATGATAATCTCTACAATTTAGATTTTATTATATGATGAAATTTATAACTGTTTGAGTAAAAATAAATAAATGAATAAAATTCATTTGCAGAATGGAGATTAATTTCCATAACCTATTATTTATTATAGCAGAAATATAAAAATCCCATCAAAATAGCTTCTAAATATTTAAATTCATATTTTTTTTTTTTTTTTTGTTACAAAATAAAATTCCTATTTATTAAAATTTGATTCCAGAACATAGAAACGATTCTTTTGTGATTAGTAAATCGTTTAACGTTCCAATTTTAAATTATGAAGAGAACATATTTTGTTACTTTCCTCCTTTTTCATAATGTAGAAAAATAAATAAATGTTGAATAGTAAATACTGTGAAATTAAAACAAAATAATTACCAATATTTTAAAGTTACGCTTCAAAAAATAGTTATCCTTTCTTTGATAACTTATTAATTTTAAACCACACACACACAAAAAATGTATATAATAAATTAAATAAATATCATCCACATAAATTTATTAACAAACTCAAAATGAATATCATATATTAGAGATTTATTTCTTGTATTTATTGAGTTGAAAGACAGATATGACAAAAGCCTTCATATAAAACCAAATAATTAAACAATGAAATAATGCTAAAAACTGGAATAAAATTCACCTATTTAAATGAATTTTGTTGCTCATCAATTTATAAACCAATGGTTTAGAAAAAACAAAAAAGCCCACTTATACTTATAAAGGGCATATTTGTGTGTATGAGTTGTTATTATGTAAGACAAATCTCAGATTTATAGCCATTAAATTCAGCATAGGAATGGGGAAACAAAGGAATTTTAATTCCTTTATTTCATGCACATTTCAACACGTTTTTAAAAAAATTTCCTTTTAAATTAGGATTTTAGTTAATTAAAATTTAACAAAATTTTGAAGTTTTAAGACCTTAAATCCTGAAAATATTATATTAGAACTTTGATTTGTACAACATTTTAAAATTTAAAAAGTTGCTTTTTTTAATGATACCAGTTTAATTTCTAAGTAATTTTTTTCTTGAATTTTGAATAAAAAATTATTTAATTTTAGTAATTAATTTAATTGTTGCAATTAAATTCAAATCATTTTTATTATTTCATCAAATATTTAATTACATAATTTTCATTCCTGGCTAGAAAACAGAGATTCTGTCAGTTATCTGAACATTTACATGATGAATAAAAAAATTAAAATTATATTGTCATAAAAGACAATGTAAGATAGATTACCTAAATGCTTTTTAAAAGTTTTTAAAGGCTCTATGAAGTCATGTGATTTGGATTCCTCCATTTTTCTTCTGTTGAAAGAACTATGAATATCGTTATGCAGAAGACATTCATAGAAATTGAACATAATCAGTATATTCACAAAACTAGCTAGTTACTTAAGTTATAAAGTTATGAGTTATGTACTTTATATGTACTTTATATCATGAATTTTCTAGAGTTAAAATAAATATGAGAAATTTCACTACCATTATTACATAAAGGGGAAAAACTAAAACTCTTCTGTTCCTGTATTCAGTTTGGATGAATCTTTAATTATTTTAGTTTCTTTGAATAGTATTATGATATAACATCCTTTCAATATTGCTGAAATATGTATTTTCAATTTTTATTTTTTTGTTTTTTGAATAATCTGATATATTTATATAAAATTTATTTTTTATGCTGTAAAGTGGAAAAAATTTGTTATTGAACATTTTTTTTTACAACTTTTCCAGATATTTTATTTAAAGGCTATAAAAGTTCGGAATAAAATGCTATTCTAAATGTAATCTTTTTCTTTCCTTATAGCACCATTTCCAAAGGTGAAAAAGGATGCAATTTCTTGATGCTAGCTTTGAAAAAAAAAATACATCTATGACTGGAAATAAATCATTTCCATCATATTCTGTGATATCATATATTTTTTTTTTACTGTTATTTCTAATGATACTGTTAATAAATAAGTATTTTGAGAAATAAATACTTTTTTACTGTGTATAGAATTAATTTTAGTGGAGTTTTATTTTTTAGATTTTCTTAACAAAAAATAAATTTTTAAGCAGTTCAGCTGTTAAATAGTGTGGTTATTATTCCATTAACAAGGCTCTAATAATTGCTAAAATCTGATAATGAGCATTATTGCTAACACTGCCAAGTTATTACCAATATTAGGTAGCTTTTACTAATAAAATATCATAACATTTTATAATTTATGTAATGCCCATATTTTAAATGATTTTTACTGGACTGTTTCAGTGTTAACTGAAGAATAGTGTAAGAATAATTTTATTTTATTATGAAATGGTTTAGTTGATAATTTATTTCATCACCTTGCTTAAATTACCATTTATTAAATTTCATCTATCCTTTGAAATTAATACTTTGTTTTTGAAAGATAATTAATAACACTAAGAAATTTGATAGTTGAAAAAAAAGGCATAATATTCATTTATACTCTTCCGTCTGTTGTCCTTTTTTTAGTTAAATCCATCAGAGCCAAATGTCCTTCCACTGGTGTGGTACAGAAATTTGGAGAGGGGAGTGGCAGTTCAGGTGCTGTCCTCCTCAACTGAATACACCTTAAAATTTTGAGGTCCATTTTAAAATAATCTTGAAGCTACTTTAAAACATATGTAAATATAACTATACTAAACAATTTTTTTTTAATTTTTTTGTTTACGTTTGGTATTAATGTTTTTATAAGTGAATTGGTAATTGTTTTAACTTTGCTTACCATGTGAAAATCTAGATTTGATAGCCAGTATATTCGTATATCAAAATGAACTATTGTCAGAATAATAATTCACTTTGAGCTTCCATATATTTCCAATATTTATGTTTATTTCTAAATTTATTAAAATAAAACTAATAATATTAAAGTTCATCAAGAAAAAATGCATATGCAGTAAATGTTTTATTTGATAAATAAAGTGCAAAATATTTGATTTTTTTCTCTAATTTTAAATAAATTCCTTTTCCTACTCAATTTATCAAATTCTATCTATCTTCAATTCATTGATTGAAAGTCCAATTCTAAATTATAAGTATTCAAAAGTTCATTTCAAAATTTGTTTTTCTTATCACAAGTAAATTTAGAACATTAGTTATTTAGAAAAAATGAGCTATTTTTCAAACTTTTAGAAAGTAATACAATTTTTGCAATAAATTCTCACAAGAAAATTACGTTTCTTATATTCAAACATGAAATATTTGAAATTATTGAAAAATATCTTTTATGATTACATAAAAAATTATATAATCTATTTAATGTTAACAATTAGTATCAATAATTATTAAATACTTATTTAACTTTAAAAATATTTTTACAATTTACCGACCAGATATCAATATAATTATTATCACATTAATAATGTAACAAAAAATTTTATTCTCTGTCCCTTCAGTATGTTCTATCAGTAAAATTATGATCCAATTTTTTTTCCATAAATAAAGACTGAAATGAGGAAAATAGAATTTTGGATATTGAAGGGCTTACAATTGCAACAAATACAATTGTAAATCTATCCACTGTAAAATTTTGTAAATAATAATATCCTTTCTCTTTTATTCGAAATTAAATAAAAATGTTATTTTCTAAAATTATTTATTTTTAAAAATACTTTACCTAAGATTTTTCCTTACTTTATTATGTTACAAATGTATATTTTCAGATTATTCTTACTTTTCTTAAAGTAGCTATTCTAACTTAATGGAAGGAGTAAATTCGTAGAAATTATAAGTAAATGTGAGTTTATTTCTGGTCTGCTAAATGATTTAAACAGAGAATTGAAATGATCAAAATATTAGAAAAGGCATTTTTTAATTAAATTTTTTACTAAACGCTTCTCCCACGCAGCAGGAAATGCGTTGTATGAAATTTTTTATCATAATGTTTTTTAAAGCATCCATCTGTTTCTTTTCCTGTCTGAAAAATTATAGCATGCAAAACAACGTTGATTTCTATTGTTCCATATTAGAACAAAACACAATTAAGGAGATTAGATCTGAATTTTGATCTTCATTTCCTGTACATCAATATTTGTTCACTAGAGTTCGTAACATCACGCATGATGCGAATTCAAAAAACCCTAATATTGGCATTTGATTCATATCGCTTACGATGGAAAAGGAAATCTTTACTTTTTCTATTAAATTAAAACGGCAAAGGACACTTTTAATAGCTGAAAGCATTAGAAAAGTTGCGTTTTCATGCTAATGAAAATTGTACTTAAAATAACAAAAAAAAAAAAAAAAAAAAGTTTGGAGATTACGCTTTAAAAAAAAAGTTTCCTTGGAAATTATGTCAAATCATTAAGGACTGTCTGATATATTATCGCAATGTTCCAACTGATTAATTACGTCACATAAGCTCATTCATATCAATTGCTTCCAATTGTGTCAAGGACTAATAAACGCGGAATTGTCTATGCGAAATGAATTTATTATTTCCCTCGATATCAAAATTCTAGAAATATTTTGTAGTTGGTTCATAAAATTGAAAGTTATTTTCTTTTCCTTTTTTCAGAAATAACTTATATTAACACATTTTTTTGTTCCTTTTTATTTTGTTCTGAATAATTCGAATGACTAAATTCTTTTCATAATTCATAAACAAAACTGGCAACATTCTCTCAAATCTTCCTTTTCATCGCTAACCAATAGAATTAATCCTTGCTGAAGGTAAGGCCTTTACGTCATGTGAGCAGTGATAATGCGAAAGCGTGTTGATGTTGTTTGTGTTTTCTGTTTGGTTTAATATTGTGGCGTGACACGTTAATCAGCGGTGTTTATGTCTGGTTTGAGGTGAAATTAGTGAAAAGAAAACTTCGTCATTGATAGAGAAACAACGATCCGAACCTAATTGTAGTTATGAGCTCTATTTTACAAACTTTGAAGAAACCGTACGACTGTGTCTTACGATTCTATTCTTCTAAAACGCAGCAAGATATTTCGCCATCGCAAAGACCAAATGTTTTCAATTCTATTTTGAGTCCCTTTGAGACGTACGTTGTGTCGTTACAGAGTCTTCTTATTTGGGAACGACCGTATTTAAGCGCCGGAGCGTTTGTTACTCTCAATATTTTTTATTGGTATGTTTTTTTTAATAATCTGCCCAACTAGTAGTAATTATTAGTAAAATAAATAATAATCCACTCCCGTTTCTTTAATGGGACACTTTTGTTTTGGTATTGCGTTGTCTGAAAACTTCGTCTTATTTTCCTTATCGGTATAAATTTTAATCGATATCTTCAATTAGGTCAAGTTATTTTAATGATTATTCAAAATATGACAATCATCTTTACAGGTTGTTAAAAATGTCTTTATGAAAAGTTATGTTTTAAACTATGTTCTAAAATGCTAATGATTTCATTATTATAGAAATTTGAAATTACTGAATATTATAGATTTTTATATGTTTTACAAATTATGCATAATATTCAAACTTGTAAGAATTGTGTTAAGATCTGTTTCTTTTTCATTTATTTATTAGTTAGTTAGTATTTCTGAGCTGTTTGAACTATTATTGAAAGTTTTATTTTTTTATGCTTAATACTATGAGTTACATTTAACTTTTCATTTCCTCAAAAATGGATTTCCGCAATATCTACTCTGCTGTTTCTTAATAAAGAACATAGTATTTATTTAAATTTTCATCTGCTGTCAACCTAATAAAAGAATTTTTTTTTTGGGGGGGGGGAGGGGTTTAAATACTTTGAGAATTTATTTTGTGTATTCTTCCACATGCTGTATTCATATTGGCTTATTCTTATTTTTTAAAGTATATGTTTAATGCTATGAATTACCATCTTAAACTTTTCATTTTCTCCAAAATGGACTTCATCAACATCTTCATTGTTTCTTAATAAATATAGTAATTATTTAAATTTTCATCTGTTCTCAACATAATAAAAGAATTATTTCATTTTTTTGGGGGGAGGGGGGTATATTATAAAGGTTACTTAAAAATGTGGCTTAATGCATAGAGTAAACAGCATTAGTTGTCAAAGGTAGGAGAAATAAAATGGAAGTATTAAAAATTAATAAAACTTATCTATTAAGCAATTATTATTTTTAGATTTTTAATAAATATTAAATTAAATAAGAATGATGAAAAAAAATACCTTTTTATAATCTCCCCCTCCTCCATATTTTTGTCTGAATGCATTTTCTGTATTAATAAATATATAATTAACAAAAGATATCAAATATTGCATTCAAGTATTATAAAATGCAGTACAAACTAGCCATAACTATTTAAATAGATATAATAATATAAGTTTTCTTAGTATAACCCTAAAACAAAACACTGAACTAATTTACTTAAACTCTATTATAAAGTAAACTTTAAGAGTCTTATGGGTTATAAATCATTACATTATAAATAAGTAGCATGACATTTTTTTGAAAGATAAAATCTACATTGTAAATTTTATGAATCTTTGTCAATCGCACTTGATCCTACTTATCAGTATGTTGTTGAAATAACATATTGTAACTCTTTATGTAATATGTGTGATAACAGCGATGATCAAGGACGCACAATATGGATATCAAATGTAAACACATTTACATTTTTTTTTAATTGTTGATAAAATATGCAGTGCCATTAAAATTTTTGGTAAGATATTATCTTAATAATTTATGCTTGGTTATGTAAAATATATTAAAAATACTTTAAGCATAATTTGTTTCATAGCATTTGTCATAATAATTTTCCATAAAGTGTTTTGAATCAGTTTCTTTGAAAATAATGTAAAATTTTCTTGAACAAAATTTTATAGAATGTTAAGTAAGTAGAGGTCTGATAGCTGGCAGGTAGAGAAAAAAATGACTGAATTAGAGAAAATAATCTATATAAAGTAATCCAACTTGGCAATCAGAAAAATCACAATATCGTAAAACTTCAGTTGCAAAATACATTTGTCATTGTCTGAAATGAATGCAACAAGTACACTGATATAGATTTTAAAATAAAGACAAGTTGCACAGACTAAGAAATAAAAATAAAAGTAAAGATATTTTTCTCAGGACTGCAAATTATAATACTTTTTGTTTTGAAAAATAGTTTTTTTTTTATATTTAATAAAAAGAATTATATAAAAAATATATACAAGCAGTTTGTATCTGATATTTTAACAATTGTAATGTAATTTAATTACCTTACATAAATATTAAAAATGTAATGATATTGAAAGGATACTGTCAGTCTGTGGACTAATTAATGAAAACTCCTATTTGGTTTGTGACCTTCATTCTATTGATAAAATATGCTTCCTATGGGAGGAGTTGTACTGTAATCAATTCATACATAGTTAATGCTGTCATGATGATTGTCCCGAAATGCTGTGGCAGGGTGGGGCTAGCTTGCTTTGCTCTCTTGAATGTAAATTTAAATTATCTTTATTTCTTAACAATTAAAAAATTAGTTGGAATTATGCAGTTGGAAATGAATTACAATGTTGTTTATTTTGCATTTAATATTTCAAACAGAATTGGTTGTTTGTTATTAAAAACTGAACAACATAATTTGCCTTTTAGACCATTTGTAATGTAATAATTTATTTTAACAGAATGCAGTTTCTTTTTTCTTGTTTATTGTAATAATTACAATTTAAAATGATCACTTTCATTTAATCAAGAAATAATTTCACTTTAATTTTAAAAATCATTCTCTTATACCACATAAATTATTTTGTATGCAAAGCAGTAATACATGAGAAATTGACGCATGATTGACTGATTTTTCTTCAATTTGATGATGAAAATATTTGATTTTTAATATATGTTGGTAGAAAACAGATTTGTCTAGAATAGTTTTATAATAAGTTATATTTCAACTTGTAATTTATTTGGATAATAGCCATTGTAAATATTTTCTTTTAAGCCCTTAGATAAGTTATAAAAGTAATAATATTTCAGACAATCCTGATTAAGAGCTTCATTATTATGTAATCAGTTTAAATTTAACATAATCTTTTTCTTTCAAATAGTTTTTTTTTTTTTTTTTTTTTTAACTTTAAAGCGTTTATACCAAAAGAGAATGCTTTTATAGAAGAAGTTACTGTAAAAGTACTATTAGGAGATGGGGGAAAAAGCTATAATTTATAAATATTTTTTTAAAAAATTGGTATTTGAAAAAAATATTTCATTTAATCATTGGTAATACAAAATAAAAGTTGCGAGTATCTGTATCATAATTGATTATGTAATATGCATTCTAAAGCTTATCTAAAAGCTGTACTCTATAGAGAATGTCATAGAATTATAATGAGTATTCCATCTAAAATTAAACAAATTTTATTTTGCAAAATATTAGTTATTTTTATTTAAAATGCCTTCTATTGAATTACATACTTTTATGCATTTTAGGATTATATTCATAACTTTGTTTGAAGGCCTAATGATACTGTACCGAGCTTTTCTGATACTGTCAACTTTTGATTTTGCTGGTTCAGTCCACCCCTTCTTGCCCTCAGTTAATATTTTAACTGGAATGGAATTTTTACATATCCTACTGCAATGATGATTTTTTTAAAATTATTAAGTCTAAGAACTTTCAGGTTTTAATAGTGATATTAATAAGCTTCATTTTACAAACAGATTGTATTTCTTTTTGATTATTATATGCAACTGTTTATGAGAAAAGATTGCATATACATTATAAAAATTTGAAATAAAATTCTTCACATGAGTTTATTTATGTTTTTATGTTATATTGAAATTCCTCTAATTTTTACATTTGTATTTTAGGTTAATTGTTTCATGGAATCGTAGATTCTTTTCAATTGTATCAATTTTTGCCTTGGCTTTATTCTTGTATAGAACATGGGTAAACCAAATTTGGCCTGAAATCAGAGGTACTTATTATATTCTCTATTATTTATTGACAAATTTAAATTAATGTACAAATTTTGAATAAATGTATGTAAGAAAAAAAATTGCTTCATAAAAATTTATATTTGCTTTATTTTAGTGCCTCCTCAAGAGGGTGAAGATACAGAAAGGTTTGTTTATCACATTACTTAATTTATATAAAAAATATTTTGCGAAATTAACTATTAATTTTGGAAATTTATGAAGTTGTAATCGTCTTTTGTATTCATAACATCTCAAAGATTTAAAAGTACAGAAATTAAGAAAACTAAACTTATTAAAATTGAATTAGAGAATTGTTTATTAGAAAAATGAAACAAAAGTCACATTTCTATATATTTTTTAAACAGCATTAATTGCTTTATTGTTGGAGAAATGCATGAAATATTCTTGAGTGCATTTATTTGTCAGCAAAAGTATATAAATATGAACTTGATTTTAAATTTGCAAAATGGAAGCATAATGTACAAATCAAAAGTCAGTTATAATTATAGCAATAAAAATAATTCTAAAAGGAATATAAAAATGAATTAGTTCAATATAATACTCAAACATTTAAATAGAAGAGAACAATGTGTTACTATTTCAGCCTGTTTGGTAAAAATTAATAAGATCTGTGTGATTATTTAGTATTTGAATAAAATTTTTAAAAGCACTTGGTTAAAAGACAGAAAATACTCAAAACTTTAAAACTGAATGAATTTGGAAATATCAGAAACTATTGTAGAAATTAAACAAGGATACGTAGCTTTTATCTTATTGCTAAAAAAAGAAATTTGATATTAATTTTACAAAAACTGTATAATTGATTGTTGAGTGCAGTATGTTCTGTTTTAAGCAGCAACAATGAGGCATCACTATACTATTAAAGATTTTTCTGAATAATTGAATTTCTAACTTATGGGTTCAAATTTTCTGATGCCATCTGTTGAGATAACAGCATTTGTAGTCCATTATTCATGCCTTGATGTATCAATAATTGTTGTTAAATAGTAGTATCTTCATGTGATTGCTGGTTCACTATGAATATTGTTTATATTTTATAGCAGATAAATCAAAACCATAGGTTCATGTTCACGTTTCCACGAAATTTTCTAACGGTAATGCTATGTTATTTTCATTGTCTTGCATATATTGTATACACTAGCCGCCTTTGGCGACCAGCCGGTTCGCCAATCTTAATGTTCGTTTAAATTTTAATAATTAAATAGGTTGAACTGGAATACTCCGGTCGTACTATTAAATATTTTACGCAATTCCAACTTTAATAGATTCTTCAGCAAAATATTTTAAAACTTCAAATTTTGATAGTCATATAATTCACTCATAATATTATAAAGGCCTTCAGTCATAGCGTGGTATGTATATCTTTAATTTTCTGTTACCCCTTGTAGAAATTATGCTTTAAATTAAAGTGTAAATGATTAATCTGCAATTAATATAATAATATTTTTTACTGAAACAAAGCATTTTTTTTAATAATACGATTACTGATAATAGAGTCACTGAGCGTTTAAACTTTATGGTCACTAAAGAATATCTTTCTTAATTTATGTAATATCTCAAGAATTTGTGAACAAAAATTTCTCAGATTCATCATGAACAGATCGATTCATTAACAATGTTTCATTTTAAATGCATCAAACACTAAGAAAATAAAATGAATCGTTTAAAATAATCGGTCTAAAACAGGAAAAAAATACTTAAAAAACGATGTACTTAAAACTATAAGCATATACAAAAAATATATAACTAACATAAATACAATTTACTTACAAAAGCATGCAACTAACCTAAAAATAATTTAAATCATCCGTTGATAGTGGTTGTCATGACAACAATCAGAACAATGCGCATGCGTGAATTTTCTTCGCCAGTTAGGTAACGCAAATGCGTGAATTTTTCTACGCCAGTTGGGGTAACGCTATGCAGATTATACATTTTTAATTTCCTTTATTCTGTGTTATTTTAATTCAAAAGTACTTCAGAATGAATCTGAAACATGGATTAATTAACAATGTTTAATTTTAAATGCATAAAACATTAAGAAAATAAACAGAATCGTTTAAAACACTCCGCCGAAAAATGTTAACCCTAGCCTCATTACTGTTGGGAGAAAAAAAAAAAAACTAAAGCCTTACTCATTTGGCGGTGGGGAAAACGGAAGATTTTTTTGGCGGGAAAGTTAGTTTTTAATTAATAATTAAAATTTCAAAAAAAGGGACCCCAGGTGCACATTCCCAATCTCTAAGGTATACATGTACCAAATTTGATAGCTGTATGTCAAATAACCTGGCCTGTAGAGTGCCAACACACACACATTGAGCTTTATTATAAGTATAGATGAACCTTTCTAATGGAAACAATTCCATTACTACATAGTGCTATTAAAAATGTAAATTTTGGTTCATCTATCCTATAACTCTGGTGGTATTACTTTTGCTTTTTTTTTACTTACTTTACTTTACTTTTGTATTTACTTTACTTTTTTTTTATTCTTTTGTAAACTATACATTTATTAAACAGAATCCATCTTCATTTGTTTTCAACTATATAAGAAAAACAAGCAATTGAATGCTTAGTGAAATAATATAAACAGTGAATCTCAGTTCAAGAATGTAAGAAATTAAGCAAATATATATATATATATAAAATTATGAACATTTAGAAAAAATTTGAAATTGTGTTAAAACATATTTTTGCATTATTTTTGGAAGTTAAATTAACAAAATACCAAAATTTAAGTTTTTTTTTTAAATTAAAATTCTAATGAAGTTGGTAAAAAAGTATCATTCTGAAATACTAATTCCCTCCTTCCAAAGTATGTATGTGCCAAGTTTGGTAGATCTAAGTGAAATTGCCTGATCTATAGAGTGCCAACTTTCTTCTTTATTATTAGTAGAGGAACAATATAGAAAAGTCATAAAGATAACTAAAAACATTTTTCTAGAGCTTGCTGTTCATGTTTTGTAATGCCAGTTGTGGAAAATATAGAAAAGGCTCGTTTATTCTGTTTTTTAATTTATCAATACAATTAAATAAATGATAAATTGTTTTGATAATTTAAAATCAAAACATATGCATGCAATTTCATATTTCAGTAAAAATTAAATTGCATTTTAAAATTATTATCCATCCTATCATATGACATTTTTCAAAGGTTTGCTTGCTTACAAAAGCATTGACATTTGAAATGTACCATTATTTTGAAATTACCAATTAATTGGGTTAGCAAAAGTTGGACTTTATAATGTTTCATTTTCAACTTTCTCAGATAAATTCCTAAGCTTTTTTCTTTTTTTTTTTTCCACGCACATATATTTGCATTTATGTTATTTTTATAATGCTGTGTCTTGAATATTTTTGAAATTTTATGTATTTGTATTTGAATATTATAGTTGGACTACTGTAAATCCTGAAGTTTTAAGTGTTCCTGAAATAAGCCGTTATATGAATGACTTTGTTGACAAAATGATAATTCTTTGGAAAGATGTTTGGAAATTGAGGAAGGAGAACCGTGGCTTGGTAAGATAGTATACAGTACATAATTTAAAATCTTAAATTCATAAATTTATTTGTATTTTTAATTTCATAAATCCCTTTCTCTATTTAATTACTCTTCAATAAATTTTTGATAAATTATTTGTTAGATTAATTTCCAATTTGAAGTTACTTTAGAATTGTTGGATGTGAACCTATTAATTTTCATCTGTGGTCAAATGAGGAGTATGGCAATACATCTGGAAATGTCCTATTTTTCATATTTCTGTACTGTACTAAAGAGTATATAGCCTTCACAAATATAATTAATTTTTTTTTTCAGCATTTAAAATTTAGATTTTTTATGACTGTTTTCTTTATGAGGTTCCTCTTATATTAACTTGTTTCAATTTATTTCCATCTTTCAAAAAAAGTATTCATTTTGTTATCATAAGAATGATTTATCTTAGATTATTCTTATTTCAGTGACTGTGAAAATGTATAGATTTTATGGAACACAATAAATAATTTTATTTTTATATTTGCTTATAAATACTTTAATTATTAAGTGAATGCAATGAAACAGATCCTGGCCTTTTATAGAGTTTAATTTTGTTTAATTGATAGAATTTTTTTAGAAATGTATTTGGCAAATAGACTGATAACTTTTTGATTGACTTAATTTGCTCTCGCCTCCTCTTCTTTATCCAGCAGTCGTAGGTAGTTTCCTTATTATTAAACCACCAAACTGATGTATATAGGAAATCAATATTTTAATTTTAAAGTTTCATATTTTTAAGCTTTATACCATTACTTAATTTTTTTTATATATTGAATATTGACTTAGTTAGATTAGTTGTGGTTAAAACTTATGTATCTAGTTAAGATTTAAAAAGGTCATTATGTTTTCAGTTAATACTTTTATATATTTATTTATATTGCAATATAATGTAAATAAATTTATATTGCAGTTCTGTGCTCTGATGTGTGGCTTCTTTTCTTTTCTGGCCTTTATTGGAAAAATATTTCCTGGGGTTCTTATTGTTTATGTTTTAGGTAATTTATAGCTTTTTTTACTCTTTAAATTTATTTAAATGTATTTCATTAAAAAGAATATTTTAACTTCCATTCATACATCAAAATTTTTGAAGGCTAGCTACAATTCTAAAGATATTGATGAGCAAATTTAAGTAATGAATAGTCGTCAGTAATTAGAGGAATTTCTAGATATTTCAACTATTGGCATTTTCTTGTGTAACGTCAGTATAAATTAGTGTTCTGCATTGTACTGATTTACAATATTGTAAACCTTAAAATTAGTAAAGGAATAAAATTTTTAAATATTAAAATTCATTAAAAAAATAATAAAACCATATATTCATTGACCATCTTGGATCAAATGACCAAGATTAAGTCACTATAATCACTATAAAAGGAAGCTGAAAAAACCAAGATTAAGTCACTATAAAAGAAAGCTGCAATTAATCTCGATTTCAATATGATTATTCAATTTGCAAGAATTAATTTTAAAAAATTGCGTGCACATAATACGATACAAAGGTTTTTTAAAATGTAAAATAGTTTTTTTCCCCTAATTAAATTTGTTTATATTTTGCTAGGTATGTGAAAATGTGAAGTTCCTTATGGATTTTTTTCTTTGTCTAGGGACTCCAGATATCTCTTAATTAACCAAGATTTTAATTCATTTATAACTATAAATTCAGAACAACTTCTTGCAATGATAAAAACTATATAAAATATTGTACTGAATAAACTTTTTTAAATTTATATTAATTGATTTGAATTATACATAGTACAATTATGATTGCATAGTCAGTGAATTTAAATGAGCAGTTGTAATATTTAATTTAAGACTATTTTTTGCTATATCAAATCCAATCAAAATCGAGAATAAGTTTAAATGGAATTAAGTTAAATTGTATTTTCGTAATTTATGTATTTGATGAAGTCTGTATAATAAGTATTTATTTATTTATTATTATTATTATTTCTTCTTCTTAGTGTTAGTCCTAACTCTTGGTCCTGGGGTAGCTCTGCATTTGATTCCGTCGACAGTTTACGATCAAATAATCGACTATTTTGCTGAAACTGATAGTCAAAGTAATATTTTGTTCTATTATTGTTTTTTCTTTTGCTATTGTTTATTTGGTTTCAAACTTAAACTGATTAAATTAATAATTTTTCTCCTGGTTTTCTTTTGTTAGTATTCTTAAGATATGTTTCATGTTTGATAATTTGTTGTTTGATGAAATATTTGTGATATATCAAGAAATTTATCCTATAAATAATTCAATTCAATCGAAATATGTTGCAAAATACTCTTTTTACTTCTAAATATAATCTCTTTGGAATTGAGTGATTTAAATGAGTGTCATTCTTATCATCTGACCATAGTTCAAAGTTACAAAGTGTTTCTTCACTGTGTTAGCATAAATATAATCTATAACTGTAATTTCGCTCTTCATTATGACCATTTTATATTAAGAAGTATGAATGATTGCTTTTAATTTTACACCTTGGGAAAATTATCACTTTTTCCCAAGTATTGCAATCAGAGATGCCATTTATTTAAAAATTAGTGAATTTCTATTTTAAAATAAATCATCTAATTTTTAAGAATTATATAACAACCCTGTAACTAATATTTAACTAAAATGCATCTAATATTAACTCTGTAGTAGTTGCATTTAGTAATCTGGTTTGTGAAGATTACTGGAATTTTCAATTAAATATTTTAATGGCTTCTCTTGTTCTTAATTGCTTTAGAATTTTAGGAACTTTATATTATTCTGTTGGAATATAAAATTTAATTGGAATTTAAAAATAGATGTATTTTAAAAGTTTTTCATCATTGCTTACTTTTGAAATTGAACCATAAGTATTACAAAATATTAAATAGCTAATTAAAAAAAAAACATACTTTATATACAAACTACTTATCATGGAAAAATGAACCATATCTTCATCATCAACATGAAAGAAAAATGTATTATAAAATATATGTAGCAACAATGAAAATGATAGTGTCTTTATGACAGTAAAATAAGTTGTTTAAAAAATAAACTTAAAATAATTGTGATTAAAAATTGAATTTTAAATTATACAAAGACTCATTGTTTATTGTAAATTTTTTGCAATTTTGGTGAAAAAGCATGGAAGATTTGCTTATTTGGAATTCTAATTAAAATTTCAAAAAGATAGATTTATGTTGCACATTTCCATTCTCTAAAATGCGTATTTGTCAATTTTGGTTTGATAACTTCGAGAAGGCCTAATGGTCTATTTGCCCTCATACACAGATACATTCTCTTTAATTATTAGTAAGGATATTTTTTAAATGTAAGCAAAGTAAATTTTTATTAATTATAAGTGGTTTAAGTCATACCCTTTCATTTTATGAATTCTATTGAAATAGTTTATCTACTGTTTTAATTTCTGCAATCATCTTCTCAAATAAGCTTTTTTGTGTGTGATTTATGATTTTACAATATGTGAAATGTAAATTGTTGGTAGTAACCACAGAGCAGTAGTACGGTATAATATTATTTTATATTGTTTAGCTTAAAAATAATGTAAACATGGGAATTTATGAATCTTATAAAATGATTACATTTCACATTCCTGCTCAATGAAAAGTTCCAAATCTGTGATGATGCAAAAATAAGATTTCAATGCACTTTTAATTTCTAGAACAGTAATTTTAAAATATAATGAGTTCTTATGAAATAATTTTTAAAATCAAATTACATCTCAACAATTGAAAACATGTCTGATTTCTCAAAATCAACCCATTACCTTTTATTTTCAAATAATATAAATTTTTAAATTAAATTGTTAAGCTGCAATAAATTTTTTTGTAATGCAAGCCTTGTGAAGAGAAGAAAAGTTTATCATTCTATAAATATTTTTAAAATGTTATTAATATTTTAAAATTCCTAATTTTATGTTGTTTTTTTTTAATCCGACACTGTTTTTGCTTCTAATTGTTCCTTTTATTCTTAGTCTTTTATCTGTACACAATTTTTGAAGTAATTTTATACCTATCATGTGATAATAAAATGTACAGTTAGATTTACTTTTATTTGTATATATTATGATAAGGAAGATGAACTTCAGTAATAATAACCAGTTAATTTCTTCTTTTGTGTTAATTTCTTATTAAAATTCTTTCTATTGACATAATAATTTCTGACATTCAGAAAGATGGGGGGGGGGGGATTCTTAAAAAAAAAAAAATGGTAATTCAACAGTTTTGAAAGGAAAATAGCATGGAAATTTAATAAAATAATTGCTCATAAAGATGTTCATCATGCGAAAATCCATATCGCACATAACTTAGTAAATTTGGAAAAGTTTTATTTATAATTGATTTTGGAAAAGTTATTTTACAAGATTTTTCAAATTTAATTTCATTTTATAGGAATTAACTGTTTTTCTTGAAATTTTTTCTTCTTTTTATATAAATTAACATGTACTGAAAACCAATATCCTTAATTTTCACTAAGTAAAAACTTAATATAGGTTAAAATATACTTGCAATATTCTCAACATTTTTCAAAATATGGCTATTTAAAAAAATATTTTTTAATATTTGAAATTTTTATATTTATCACTTAAATTTCGGTATTAAACAGTTCTTTAGTTTGTATTGCAGTTTCACAGTCTGCTTCAAAATCTACTGGTTTATCTGATCGAGACAGTGACATTGAAGAATTTGTTCCAGAGATCTCAGCAGACATTATACGGCAGCTTTCATTAAAAGATGATATACCAGAAATTCCAAGTCCAGGTGCTGTACTGACTGAATCAGCAGATGATGAAAGTCTCCCAGTATTTGGAACTGATAGCTACACTAATGAGAGTGAGTTAATTTAAAAAAAAGTTAATTTTATCTGAAATATAATAATAGTTTTATTTTACAATAATTTGTATGCAAAATTGGATGAGTGTTAACTTATTTTATGAATGACTATCAATGATATTCTAAGCCAGGAGCCATAATTATTAAATAATTTTCTCGTATATTTTTCTCTGTCAAGATAGATATGCCAAGATAGTATGATTATCTTTATGTTGTCCTTGAAGAATGAAATCTTTTGTCCTTCTGCTAGATCTTATATATATAAGCTGTTAATCAGTTATAAACTGGAATTTTGCTATTTTTTTTTCATTAGTAGGTTTAAATAAGTAATAATATTAAATGCCAGATTGATTTGATTATTTAGCTCATTTAAAATTTTATTGAAATAGAATGTGATTTGTTGCTAATAAGTTGTTAAAAAATGAGTAATTTGAATTTAGAATATATATATATATGTAATGATATTTTAAAATTTAATTTAATCCTAATTAATTTCCCATTTTTTTTGTCCCAATTCAGCCTATGTCAAAGTCATTCTAAAGTGTTCTCTTATTTCCTGATCCCATTCCACTTTTTCTATTTATTTAATTCAACTGAAGCTTTGCAAAAATGATGCACCATCAGTTCCATGTGCCTAGTGAAAATGATCCCTCCGTTGCCTTTCTCAAAGATCAGTACATGTATTGAATTGACGCACGATAGAAATCTCATGTTATATAAGAGGAGGGATAATTTATTTCTCGCTCTTCTCCACTTATACTCTTGTTTCCCTGTGGCAGACGTGTTTTGTCTACACCTTCTTGTAAATATATTATGCCTTCCCTGGATGGATTAAAACAAATTTAAAAATTCAAAATGTCACTTCAATGTCTTCAAACATGCCTTCTGCTTATATATATATATATATATATATATATACCATTGAAATAAATCCATTTTAAATGCTTGTTATCAGACAATTAATTGAAATTCTCTGAGCATTTTATGTTATTGTCAATGCCATTTGTTTTGAAACATATTTTGCATTAGAGCTTGTGCTTTAATTTTCATGCAGGTTATTGTGAAACAAGTTTTATGGTTAGAAATTATTGAATATTTATGTAAAAAATTAAATAAGCATATAAATTTTTTCTTCCCTGAAATGGAGTATAAATTAATTAATTTTCTGCTGAATGTTTTTATTACCTTTAATTTAAAATGTAATTTACATTTTTAGGAAAAAAGAAAAGCCAGGGAGGGAAGGGAAAAAGCAAGCATTATTATGTGAATGATAATATTCTCAATTAAAAAATAGTATTTTTGCTAATTTTGTTGGAAATTTTTTAATTTTTTTTTTCTTGTTTTCATTAAATTTTTAAAAACCAAATTGAGAATTTATGGAGGCAATTTAAATATATAGATTGTTGTTATTTAGTATTTTATGATCCACTAAAAAGGCCATATGCTACTCTAGTGGCTTCTAATGTAGAATGTTTCGTTGTTTTTAATATTATTATTTGAAACAACAGTTATTATTAAATTATATTTATCATAATTTTTGTAAATGTTATTTTCGAGCTTTTGCTTTTAGAAAGAATTCTTGAAGAAGAATTCTGATAAATTTTTGCATCATAATTTTCAACATTACTTTATTTAAAAGCTATTTATTTGATCTAAACCATTAAAACTACAATTTATGGAGGCGGGGGGGTCCCAAAAATTTTGATTTCGCTTTAAAATATACCTTGCTGTTAAACATATCTTGCATACTATTGCTGATTTAATATATTTTATTTTTAATCAAGAAGTCTACAGTTTTTATAAAACAACATATGTATCTGTTGGTTTCAAAATTCTGCATTACATAATTGGCTAAATCTAATTATTTTCATTCTGCTTAAAGCAAGCAGCTAAGTTGATTTTCTTCATGTTTAATTTATTTTAAGTATAAAGAAAATCCTGTAGTCAAAGAGCTGAAAATTGAAAAAAGATTAGATATCTATGGAACTTTCTTTTAAAGAGTATTTAAATTTGATTTTAATATTTTATATATTTCACATAAATTTTTTTCAATGAATGAAATATCATTCCAATTTTTATTCAAATATTTTTCCAGATTATTTATAAAAGAATTGTTTTTATAGAATATAGTTTATAAAAGAATATTTTGTTGTATTATGAGCAGCGTTTTGTGAGTAATAATTCAGGATTAGAATTTGGAGACTAAGAGCCTTAGTTTGCATTTTTTCTGTATAAGATGCGATCATTTATAGCCTATAGAATTATTTGTTACACTATCTGATAACAACTAAAAATTATTATGTTGCAAAATTTGAGAAGTTTGAAATTGGGACACTAATTTTTAGTTTTAATTCACTGTGACTGCCGTTCATGAGGAAATCATGTATTTCTTTCACCCAAATTGTAAGCATCTTCTCATAGGTTATATATGAGGGAGAGGGATATACTAACTGGCTCCTCTAAGAAAGAAAAAAAAAAATGCTAAATTGAAAAAAAGAAGAAAATATGCTCATAGAAATGTATTAAAAGTTTATAGAAAAATTGATGATTAAACCAAACAAAAAACAAAATATTTTGTTTAGTTTCATCAGTTTTTGTGTAAACTTATAATACATTTCTATAAGCATTAAGTATTATACATTTAACATTAAGCATATTACATTTCTATAAGTAAGTAAGTAATTAAAGATTAAATGTCTAGCTAAATAACCAACAGCATTTATTCAAATATTTTGAAAGGATTTAATGCCTTTTTGTAAGTTCTATCATTATTTTTAAATTACATTTATATTTTTGAAATCTCAGAAGAATTTAAAAGTTAAGGGGTTTTTTTTTTCTTTTCTTTTTAATTCCAATTTCTTTATAATAGCTGGTCCTCAGGCAATGCACATTGACCCCAAATGAAATTTTCTTCTCATATGGGAATACTAAAACGAGTGAATAAATCAACGAATGACGAGTCAATTACTACAACTTTACCCTATGAAGCTGAAATCTATGTGACAAATATGTCATTTTTCAGCTATGTTTACTGAAAATTCGCATGTTTCGAGGCTGTATTTTTGTTTTATATATTTGTTTTCATAAAAGATATGAATATATATATATATATATATATATAATATTGGCCATTTTTCTGTCTTTTGTCATTTTGTTATATAATTATTCCCTTATATCAATTCCAGGTGATGATTTCTCTCTCTATCAAGGCCTTGGTGCCTTTCCAAGTGTTGAAGAAGAAGGCGAAAGTGACATAGAAGAGGACATTTCAGACATAGTGCCTACAGTTCAAGATATTGTGCCTACTGCAGAGGAGCCTGAGAAGGCAGAAATGCATTTCAACCTTACCCACTTTAAAGAAGATAGTTCTGAATCAGATAGTGATGTCTTCACAGAAGGACTGTCTTTCAATAAAAACCCAGTGCCATCTCCACAACATTCTGACAACCCAAAAGATAAGAAAGTAGTCCCTCACGAACAAAAACTGTCTTCTAGTGATGTAGAAGATGAATTGTTGGACTTTGAGATTCTAGAAGAATCTGATATACCAACTTGAAATATGTTTTTTAATAGCGCCATAAATGGAGTGATATATATATTTTTTGTTGTTCTTTGATATTTTCAGTATTTTTAGCTCTTTTAAAAGATGTGATTGATCTACAAAATTAGCAATTATATGGATTTAAAAAAAAAAAGAACAAAGTTCCTTCTAATTTTGATTTTAAAAAGTTCCTAATTGTATTTGTCATTGTTCGTTTGAGGATGAGGGTTGATGGTGAAAGATGAGAACAATTTCCAGTGGTATGACACCGGAGCTATAAAAAAAAGAAACTTTCTAGTTTTTTTAAATTCTTTTTACGAAAGAATATATTCCTAATCTAAAGACCCAGGAAGATTAATTTAAATATTTTATAACATTAAGAATTCTTTTCTTTTAACTTCTTTTTTTTTATGTTTTTACTTTTTTAACTACTTTTAAAATAAAAGTTCATAATTTTTCATTGGTTAGGGTCTTACAGAAGTGACTAATAAATTATAATTTTAATATATATATATATTTTGGCATTAAATTAGTTGAATTGTTCTGTATCTTTAACTTTATTTATCTACTTTTATCAGTCGAGAAATGTGGTCATACCACACATTAAAAAAAATTTCAAGTTTTTTTTATTATAAATTTTTTTATATATATTTCAGAAATTTTTTAAAGTTTGAATAGTTTTAGTTTACACTCATTACAGTTTTAAGCATGGTTTCTAAATAATATTGTCGTTTAGGAATTTGACAAATGTTTAAAGTAAAGATATATTTACGCTTTGTAAATATGTATATGAATTAATATAGATTTTTTCTATTTGATCTATTTTATATTTGGTCTGCTTTGTGAACAGTATGCAATAGTTTCAAAATAATTTTTTAGTAGATCAATCACATCATACTAAATTTTCCACAGATCCTATTCCCTTTGTTACCAAACTCAAATTCTTTTGCCACTTTATGATAGTTAATATGTACTTAGCTGACAAGACACTTGCTGCAATCATTACACTCGTGTGTTACCTGGCATCTTGCACTTGTAGCAAATTATAATTCATCATTTATTTCTTTTATTATTTATTCATTATTTATTTGTTGTAGTCAAAATTTTCTTTTCTTTTACAGTAGCCTGCTGTGATGAAATTTTTATTTTGTTTGTATTAAAATTGTACAGATAAACTTCCTTTTGTGATTATTAGCTTTATTATTTTACTGTTGTTGTTTCTTTCATATTTTATAGTTGAGAACAAAAAGCACAGCAGTGCTTTTCAAAAGCACATGATTATATTGATGTTATTATTCAGAAACTAATTATTTGATTTGAGTTTCCTTTCACTTGAACAGAATTGTGAAAAATTTAGTGAGATTTTGTTTTCAAGTTATTTTATTGAATTTTTTATTATGAATAATAAAAAAATTATTTTGTAATTTTTTTATTAAATTTGGTAGGGAAAAAAATAATAAATAGCATTGCTACTGGAAATGTGACAGATGATTCTTAATCATTTTTTTTTCTTCCTTTTCCACATTAAGTAAGAACTTTTTAAGCGATATTGAGGGATTTCTAATTTTCTTAATTTTCTCTAATTTTTTTAATCAATAAGAAGACAAACTCGAAAATAGATTTATCTTTGTGATATATATCTTGCCTCATGTAGCTTACGTGTAGAGTACTTTCAACTATGTATTTAGTCATTAACTTGAGGTTGATGTTTTTTCTCCTGTGGCCCTGATTGCTATTGATTCATAAACAATGAAATGGGTTTTAGTCCCTTTTTATAGATATCCATTTTTATACACTGAGTGGAAACAAAGACTGTTGTACTTCTCTTTGAAAACTTATTATTACTTGATGTATCTGAAATTATTTTATGTAATTAATGTAGCTTTTAAAATATTGATATTTTTAAAAAGTTATTTGGCACATATATATAAAATATCTTTTACTTGGCATCATAGGTGCATGGTTTAAATTCTGCTTCTTTAAATTATTATTTTTATAATTACATGAGATTTTATAATGAAATAAGTTATTATGTGAGAAACTATAGAACTTGGATAGCTTTAATGATGTATCAGCTGTGCTATTAAATTTAGAATTAGAAATAACTCTTAATTGCTTGTTTTTTACAAATATCTACAGGTAGAGTATTTTTCACAAGCTTTTAGCTAACCAAATGAATTAATATAAACTGTGATGTTAAATGTGTCTTAAAATTTATAAAACACTGAGCAGGTTTTTTTAATTTTTATTATTAAACTTAAGGATGATAACTTTGTTCTTCCTTCACCATTGATCTGTTACATGAACTTTATTTCCTATCTAAAATTTTCAGCTCTAGTAATAATTTATTATTTTTCATACTACTGTTTTTGACATTTATTAATTTTATTTGAAGCTTTTAGTTAGTAGTTTTGTTTTGAAGAAATATGAATCTGGGCCAATTTTTGTATTCATTATAAATAAATCATATTTCATGTGTTTTATTGTGAGTTGACTTCTTGATTTTTTCCCTCTCCTATTTGCATTATATATATATATAATGAATTCTCGATAAATTTTGATGGCAACAGTTTTTGAGAAAGTGTTTTTTCTCTCTCAAAGAAACACAAACTACATTTATAAAGCCGTTCAATATAAATCATAAAATGTGTTATATTTGACAAGATAATAATGACAAAAAAATAAAAGAAGGAATGGAACTGAAAGATATTTTGGATAATTTCTGTTAACCATGAAAATGTTAACAAAAATTATCCATTTGTTAACAGAAATTTAACCATGAAGTGTTTTCATTTTTTTTCACATTCATTTGACTGACACAAATTTCATTCAAAACTGAGTCGCCATTTCATTTGAAAATGGCTGTATATTTTAATTCTCTCTTAATATATTAATCTGTGGTAATTGTTTCTACTGCAGTTCAAATTGTCTGATCTATCTAAAGCTATGAAATTTGGCACAGATATATTTTCAAATATGGAAATGCTTACCTTAGAAATTTTTTTCTTGAAATTTTTATGAGAACTTTAATTAAAAATTGAGATTTTGATATTTCTGCACTATAATTTTTGAAAATATTGCATAAAAATTATAAATGCATATTGTTTTAAATGGTCTTTTAATTATACTTTATGATCTTAATGTAGTGCAGTATTTCCCCAATTTTGATAATTCTTAAAAAAAAAAAAATCCTTAATATTTGATTAATTATTTTTATTTTTGCAATGAAATTCCAGCTGTTTTTATTTTTCTTCAAATGTTTATTCTGTTGTTATATGTACAATTTATATGAAGAATAAAGTGAAATTACATTGTTGAAAAGATATTGTGCAATTAGAAGCAAATTATCAGATAGTTACTGCTGACTATCAGGGGATTATCTGATAGTTACTACTGTGATGTCAGGGGATTTGACTCTATAAAGGGATGATTGCATTCTAGATTTTTACTTTTTGATGCCTGAAATATCTAATTTTTTATTGAAACCCTCTAACTTTCTCGAATTTTATCCGATTAGACTTGGGATTTCATTATGATCACCTAAGTAAATTTTTCTTCGAATGATAACTCGCCATATGTAATAAATAAAACAGTTTCAAATTTTAATCCTAAAAAACAGAAATTGATATATTTTTTATTAGCAAAGTCAGTTTTCTTCCCTCCCCCTCCATTTTTCTTTTCTCCTGGGGTGGGGCGTCACTATCTGAGATGGTGAATGATTCGCAAATTTCTTGACTAGGCCTTGATATTATTCTTTCTGGAACAGGTATGTCTTCATAACAGTTTCATTTAATTTTGAAAATAATTTCGAGAATCATCTTCCTTATTTAATCTTTCTTGTATTTACTTGGATAAGTATATTTATTGAATTTTTTAAGAATCTTAGCAGAGTTATTAAGAAAAGAAATTCCGATGTATTCCCAGAGACATGTATTTATGAACCAACTGCATGCTGAAAAAAATGTCATCTAGTTAAATATTTCTATCAAATTTAGCTGACCTTTGAAAGTCATAGTTTCGCAGTTTGAATCTTGTTCTTCATTGTGGGACAACAATTTTCATTGCTCTGGTGAATTGATAGATAATTTTTTAAGTATAATTTTCATAGACAAAAAAATCAAATCAATAATAAAAAAAACATACAACAAAATCAGGCATTTTTAAACTCCTGTTTAATAATTATTTAGTTATTAAATAGGAACTGAAAGTATTGTTATTCTAGTGCGAATACTTCAATCCAAAAGAAGTGAAAATAAATGATTTAATCTTTACAAAACTAGTGAAATTTATTTTTCTTTTCTTCATGGACCCATTTTTGAAAATTGGTTTAATTATATGATCTACATTATGTTGAATGATAAGCACTGTACTGAATAATAGCCTATATGTATTGCAGATTGTGAAATATTCTTTTAAAAAAATGCATGTTAAGATTTGGGGGTCAGGAATTTACAAAACTCCATTGATCAAAACTTTATGGAAAATTTATTAAATGCTCCATTATAATATCTTTTCATGAACCTATCGTTCTTTGGTTTCAGTTCTCCAATGTCTGTTAATAAGGATGTTTTAGCAAGCATTTTAGGTTCTAATGGAGTGCGGCAAGATGTAAATGAATACCTTCATCAAACTGAACTTTCACTTATTCTCCAAAAGTACTATAAATTTAGCAATTATTAAAAAAATGTTGAGAAAAGAAATTGCTAGATAATATTTTGTAATGATTTAATGAGTAATTATTTTCAAAATTGCATTTATTTAATTTTTTTTGCTGAATTAAATTGTTTAAAAATACGATCACAAAATTATTGAAAATTAAGGTCATTAATTAAGTGATTTATTGTTTTCAAAGCCGGCGTCTGGGCATATGGGTAGCGCGTCTTCCTCGTGATCTGGGCGTCTTGGTTCGGGCATGGTTGTTCTTCATCTGTGTTCTATCTGTGAGGTGTGTGAATGTGCCCCCCTGTAAAAAGGGGTTGTGCAAGCGAATGTGTGTGAGTTTCATGAGCTAGAAGTGAGACTTCTGCCCTCGGGTGCTCAGGGGTCTTTACTCTTAGAAGCTACTGCACCCTCTTTCCGTGGACACGACATCATCATCATTATTTTCAAAATCGTTTTCTTTATTTTACTAATGAGAATATAAAACATGCATATATGTATGTGTAATAACATTATGAATTATTCGAAATTCTGTCAAATTTTTACTTATGCTATTTTCAGGATTTTTGACATGGATTCGCAACTGCCCCTGTCCATTACAAAAGCTTGGAAGTTCAGGTGATATTCCATTAAAATGATTTGCCTTTAATGTCTGCCACAATATAATGCTTTATTGAGAGAATCATACATATCAAATGAGAGATTTAATTGAAATAAAATACAAGCAGTATTCTAAATTAACCTACTAGTTATTAAAGGCGATTAGTATTAAATAATTTTAAAATATTAATAATAAGGAACCAATATCTATTGTGATATCGCACTGTTTTTGATTTCATGGCATGACATTGCTTAGACTCGTTTCTATCAAATAAGTTAAAGGCATGTAAAGGCCTATTTCTAATCGTTTGCTTGTCGAAATTTTTCTAGAATGTTGAAAATACGACCAAAATAATGTGTGTAAAGTTGAAAAAGAAAATTATGGTTCTAGACTATTGTTACAAATCTGTAATGTTGCTTTTTAGTACGGTTAGTTCAATCTCTGGAAAAACCGTTTTACGATCAGTTCTGTTGGATGCTGATCGAGTGATGAGTCAGTAATCCTAGAGCTTGGCGACAAACTTGGCCACCATTCGGTGACGAATTTGGCGACAAAATATTTAATGCTGGAAACTACCAGAATTTTAGCGATTGAGCCAATAGGAACCGAGATATGCCTGAGTGTTCCAGAATCTTCTCTGCCCATCTCCCGTGAACTATAAAAGGCCGGCAGTCTCAAGCTGCGGTCAGTCGTGAAACGAGTCGTAATTGTGGAAAGAGCCTATCGAGAGTAGTTGAATCAGTCCGGCGAAGGGCAAGAGTTGTGTGCCAAATTCTGGTGTTTATTGTGGAAGCAGCATCGAGTCGTGTGTGGAGTAGCCAGTCGTGTAGTAGTGAGTCGGCAGTTAGATACAGCTAAAGCGAGGAGAATTGCAGGCGTTTGGAGAATGAAGAAGCTACGTAGATTCCTTCCTCCTGCCGAATTCTGTCTAGCTGCTTTTGTGCTGTATTTGTTATTACTATCATTACTACTTGTGGGCTACTGTTTTTGTAGCGTGCTGCTGTGTATTGCTTGTGTTCGTCTCGGCTGTATATTTGTAGTCTACGTATTCTTGTCTTCGTGTTTAATAAACGCCGTCATTTGTTACTAAAAGAGTTTCTTCATCGACCAACAAATAGGGAAAGAAAACCGGAATTTCCGTAACAATATTGAAAATATCTATACTTATAAGATTAGAATTTTATCTAAATCTTAAATGAGGAGAAAA
Source organism: Argiope bruennichi (assembly GCF_947563725.1). Lineage (NCBI taxonomy): Eukaryota > Metazoa > Arthropoda > Arachnida > Araneae > Araneidae > Argiope > Argiope bruennichi. The sequence goes on along the minus strand of NC_079160.1, from coordinate 83,965,580 downwards.
AAATATTATTTTAGCATTGGAAATTTTATATGAAAAAAATTAAAAAATTAAACTTCGCTAATGGCAGTTATATTTTCTTTCTAAGCCAAGAAATACTTATTTAGTTAGAAATAAAGCTAATGTGCATCTTAGAGCAATTTTTAAAAAAATTTTAATTATAGTTTTAAATAATTAAAAATTAGGCAAAATGTTGGCGTATTTCCGTTATAAATTCTGAAAACATTGCGTAAAATCAAATTTTAAATCGTCTGAAAATTTAAAAAAAATATATCTTTTTAAGATAACAAATTTAATAGTCATGAGAATTTTTGCTTAAGTTGGCAATTTTTACTATCTTGTGTACGAAGTATAATAATCGTCAAAAAATGTGAACTCGATATTTGACAATTTCGTTTAGACTTCCCTGAGTTCGTAAAACATATTTTTCAAAAATGTCCGTCTGTCTGTCTGTGACAATGATAACTCAAAAAATGCTTTGAGCTAGACGGATAAAATTTGGTATACGGTTTTCAGATCAAATTGCAAATTTCTGTCAAAATTTGAGCAAAATCCGCCCAAGGAAAGTTTGTCTCTCCGTCTGCCCGAATCAAAGTTAACACAATAACTATAAAACGAAGAGTTAGATAGATGAAATTCGGTACTTAGATTTAACGTACACTGGTGTGCAAAACTTAAGCAACAGGTGCTTTTTTTTGCCATAACTCCACGAGAAATTATCTAAGAGATATAAAATTCAGAAATGAGAGACAGCATTTTGTATTTAAACGATCACGAAAGTTTAGTAGCGCAAAAAATGAATACAATGCATATAGAATGGGTGGAAAAGAAACTGAACTCATAGTATCTCTACACATGATTGTCTGCACAACAAGCAGATGTTCCGTAGTATGGGATATGCCATTCCCTTACTGCAATGATTGCTTCTCACCATCTCTCTATACTCAGCACCAGATTGTCCAACAGTTCTTGAGGTAAGAGTGCCCAATCCTCAATCAGTATCAGTTTTAGTTTTAGGATGTTCCCCGGAGTATGTAATCGTGCCGGAAGTCGTCTCCCCAAAGCATTCCTCACATGTTCTATGGGATTTAAATCAGGAGAGAATGGTGGCCAATCCATTCGAGTGATATCTTCAGTTTCCAGTAGCTGCTGAACTTCAGCAGTCAGGTGTGGCCGTGCATTGTCATCCATAAATACGAAGTCTAGTCCTATAGCATCTCGGAACACACTCAAATGGGAAAGGATCACCTCCTTACAATAGCAATCTCCGGTTACAAAATCTCTGTTGAAAACGTGGAGTTCAGTCCGCTCGTTCAGCATAATGCCTCCCCGAAGACAGGATCACCCTAGTAGTCTCCTTTCGTGATGTTACTGAGATGAAATATTGTCCCAACCTTTTTCTAAATCAACTAGCGTTGAGAATCACTTGTGGCATTGAAACGACTCTCATCCGTAAAAAGGGCACGACTCCATTGATGAGATGTCAAGTTTTTGTGCTCCTTATACCATTCTAAACAGTGCCACGGATGACTAACTTTCAAAGGAATGCTGCATTCAGGACAATGGATGAATAGGCCACTTTTGTGATGGCGTCTGGCCACAGTAAACCGCGACACTTGTCGACCTGTTGTTGTACACAGTTGCTGAGCAGTAGCGCTTGCTGACTGGTATCGGGCTCTTTTCACCTGCAGGACCATATATATCGGTCATCCACTGCAGTTGCTTTCCTAGGGCAGGCATCACCAACCTTTCTAACAACTGTACCTATGGTTTGGAAGGCTTCCCAAACGTGCGAAACGACACTGTTGTTGATTCCGAACTCTTCAGATACACTAATCAAACTGCGCCCCTCTTCCAGCTTTCTGATTATTCTTCCACTTGTGAAGTCGTCCGGGTGATTTCTTCTAGCCATATTTCACGCTTGAACTCATTTGCACTTGCAGCGAATGTCTTTAATTGCGCCTACGTAATTCCTTTCCTTGCAGTCTTGAGCTGCGCGCGCTGACTGTATGTGCTTTGAGTACACTCACGTCGCCTGTGATGTTTTGTTTTTGACATTTACATACGCAGCATCTTTCTACTGAATTGTGTGTTCATTGTACTGATTGCAATAAACCCTTTTCTGCAATTTCATGGCTACCTACTTAAAATTTACATCGTTGCTTAAGTTTTGCACATCAGTGTATATAGTCTAGACATCCGTCAAATTTTGGTCCAAGTCCAACTATGGGTTGAGCGGCTGTCAGTCTGTATTTTCGGAAATATTCAAACGCGATAATTCAAAAGCGCAATGACTTAAATGTGTGAAATTTGATATGTGATCATGTAGCTACAAATGTGGCTCTGTGTAAAATTTTTGTTTCAATCGGTTGCAAAAAGTTTGCCTGAAACACAAATTTGATTTTCGGATACTATTAACTGCATGCTAGGGAGTAATCGTAAAAAAAAAAAAAAAAAAAAAAAAAAAAAATATCGCCAAGGGTCACACGACAGATGCAGCAAAAATGATAAATTCACGCCAATGCCATGAAAGACGTCATCTAGGATAACACTTTAATTAGGCCGGCGTCCTGGCATGGGGGTAGCGCGTCTTCCCCGTGATCTGGGCGTACCGGGTTCGAGTCCCGGTTTGGGCATGGTTGTTGTTCTATCTGTGAGATGTGTGAATGTGCCCTCCTGTAAAAAGGGGTTGTGCAAGCGAATGAATGATGCGTGAGTAGCAAAGTCGTACTCTTGGCCGTAGTTGGCGCTGCTATAAAAAATAAGAGACGTCCCCCTCAGGCTTAAATCGCTGTCTTCGTAACAGCGGGCTTGTCAGTGGCAAGTGCCATAAGAAACAAACACTTTAATTAGAGAGTTTGGGAGAAAGTTTTGAGATCACTTTCGCTGCTTTAAAAGTGTTCTTTTTATTTAATTTAAAACAATAGCTTACATTGTTATCCTGAAGTTCAAATCGTTTTTATTGTTTCATTGACTGTCTACTCAGGAACTATCTGATTCAACAATGATTTTTTTTTTCATCTTTGAAAGTTCAAGAGCAAGGTTTCTATTTAAAATCTATGTAGTTTTATTATTATAAAAAATGAAATTAGAATATCGCGAAATTTAGAAAATAGAGGAGCGAGATGTTTACGTTTTTAATAGCGCCATGATGTCATAGAATTATTCTTCATTCGATAGTTCAAGTTCAGAATGAGCAAAACATATGAAAAAACATACGTAAGAAACAATTAAAATAACACAGCTTTAATATCTGATAATTTGGCGGTTTACGATTTGTGTCTACACGATTTAAAGAAGATTAAATCTAACCAATATTCCCACCGAGCCAGCTGGTCGCCAAAGACCAGCTGAACTGAGTGAGTTAAGAAAATTTGAATATTACTATCTCTTAAAAATGTGCGATTTTAGACCACTCTATCAGCCGTCGCAAAGAAGATTATTCAATCAGTGCCCAGAGTTTTTCCAAATCTTTTTGGCCAGTAAGATTATATATATATATAAAAAAAAAAAAAACTTTGATTGTCTAAATTTGTTATATTTACAATTTAATTTGTCAGATTTGGTTTTATCTATGAGATATTTCATAAATTAAGAAAAATATTCTATAGCGCAAGAAGGAATTTTGTATGAATTGAAGTTTAATCTCTTCCACTTTAATTTAAAATTTGCATTTTACGGGAGCTGACAAAAAATTATATAGATACATAGTAATGATGAACAGAACGGTTTAAGTTTCTATAATAGCATGAATCATAAGACTATTAAAATTTGTAACTTAAAAACATTTTGTTGAAGGAGCTATTACGAGACTAAGTTACATATAAAATTTAATTTAAAACTTTAGCGAGCATTGATCGCAACGAACTAGCTGTTCATCAAAAGCGACTAGTAGATAAATAAAAATAAATAAATATTCACAAAGTTAATAAAATAAAAAAAATATTAATTAAAAATTTATTATTATCATGTTAAAAATAAGCTGGAATGTGAAACTAAATTGTCTTTCGCGACGGGCGTGTCATATATGCATCACCAGTGAACGTCTCCCACAGCCGGGCGTACACCCGTGCGCATTTCTGGAAATCAAACTCATGGGACGGCGATGCATATCTGCGTTTTAAACTGGAATAATTTTTAAACGCCACTGGATGGCACCCTGCGTCCATTATCTTTGAAATAAATATAGCTTTAGTATCCTGACCTTCAGTTTGCTCATATTCAACCTCACTTTGGTATTTTACTCATCAGCTGTTGCGGGGGAGGGGGGGGGTAAGAGTAATATAAACAAACAGAGCCGAGTTGTGTAACTTCCCACTTGATAGAATCATTCGCGTTTCTTCTTTTTTGCTATTACAGTAGACTCCCGATTATCCGCGGGCGGGTTATCCGCGCCTGCCGCTCTTTTTTTTTTTTTAAATGGTTTTTTTAAAAAGGTGCAGTTTTACAGTTATGCTTTTGTAATTACATAATACATTACAGTATTAAAACAGTACATATGTATTCATTTTTCAATGTATCCTTGACGCCCCTCGTAAGTACAAAGCACTTTTCAGTTTTCATTAACAAAATGCATTTTAGGTTAGTTTTGAGTGATATACTAAAATATTAATCGTTAGTTAAACATTTCCTGCTGTTTATTTTACGTTTTATTGTACATAAAACGATTTTTCAAAGTTGGAATGACTGTTTTCTCTTTTGCTATACCCGTTTTTAGCTTTTTTCGGATTATCCGCGATTTTTGTTATCCGCGGCGGCCGCGCCATCCAATTCCGCGGATAATCGGGAGTGTACTGTACTATGTAATTGTAATCTTTTCTGGTTTTACCGTCAGTTCTGTTATATTTTGCGTAGCTTTCGGATACATTTCGCGCACTTCACTTTTTATTACGAAAAGCCTTGGTTTCGGTTTATTATGGCAAAAAAAAAAAAAAAAAAAAAAAAAAAACGCAATTTGTCAGAGGAATAATGAACTAATTTATGAATATTATGAATGAACTAATAATCTGAAAAGGTAGAAAAAATGAAGACGTTAAGACAACCTTTATTTTTTGTGATTTTTTTTCAAAGGATTAACGACGCCGAACCACCGTCCTGTGGGATGATTCCTTTCGCGTACGTCCCGTCCCTTGCGTGCGTCTAGGATAGAGGCCTCCCGTCCCGAAAGGGTTAAAGGAGGAATACCAAAATATGTATCCTAGAGCTCAAAATATTTAAATTAATCACGGAATCACAGGTAGGAAATGTATGTATGTGAATCACATAACAAAAAGGTTAAAGAACAAAGACAATCCTGAAGGTTTAAAAATATCTGAACTAATTAATATTCAAGTTTTTGTAAGAAACACATATTTTAGACGACTATTTTAGATTTAAAAAGATTACATTTTTTTGTTATCTTATTAACGATTTATTACACGGTCTGATTCTTTAATTTAATAGTCTTAGACAAATTCACAGCTTTGATTTTATTTTACTAGTTTTTTCCTGTTTTCCTATTTCACCAGCGTGAGTACATAATAATATTTTTCGGATTACGAATGGGATTTCCATAAACCGTAACATTTTACTGGAATGTTAATTCTTCGAAATTCTATTATTTTTATATTAAAAAAAAAGCTAAGGAATGTCTTTTAAAAAAATTTAATGATACGTTTTCAACTGATATTCGAATAAGATTAACGACAAAAAAAAAAAAAAAAATCCTAAATCTTCTTTCGTTGTTCGACACGGGAAAAGAATAGTAAAGGAATAAGGCGGGAAAAATTTAAACAAGAAATCGAGGCAAGATCAGAATATTGGAATTTGTACACAAGGCCCATTATTTTCTCATCCAAACGATTCGCATCAGAGGCGACTTAACCTGTTCTCCCGGGAAACTACAACGGAAGCCAAGCGATACTAATTGTGCAATTTCTTATTTTATTTCATTGCATTCGGAACAAAAGAACATTCGTTTAAAAATGGCGCATCCTATGTTACCCGTCCCTTGCGTGCTACTTTGTTGTCTCGTCGTTATAATCTCGTATCTCTAAATTGGTTAAGCAGACGATAAAAATGGAATATATGGAATTAAATAGATCATATTTCGCAAAAGAAATTGAATTAACAGGCAGGTGATCAATGATATGCTTATTATTATTTTTATTTGAACCATTTTGTTTAGATTTCATCCAGGATCGTTTGAGCAAAAGGAACTGAACTGGATTAAAAACTTAATTCTTTGATTTCACAACATATTTTTGAAAAATTCATTCTTGCAAAAACGTCACGTGTCATAGAAGTATTCTTCTTCTTAGCAATAAATTAGTAATCAGAGGAGATATTCTTTCTTGGTTTTTTTAAAATATATTTCATTAAAATTGCCAATTTTGTGCCCATTTTCGTCATGGAGGAGAAAGATGTTCCTTTTACTGATTGAATGTCACCAAATAAATCATAGATACGTAATTTTATTGACTAGACCATTTAAAAAATTTCATTTATTTATCTTGTTGAAATTTTGAGCTATTACGTTCAAATACAAATAAATCGCCAGACATTCAAACAGGGGACGGATTTGAAATAAAATTGAATTAATTAATTCACATCCAAACAGACAAATTTCTCATAGACTGATTTTGTCCAAAATTTGCCACGTATCTACATACTTGGTTTCAAAATCCCAAACCAAATTTGATTTATCTAACTTATTTTATTTTTGATTTACTGTGTTAACATACGAATTTCAAAAACTGATTTTCTGGATCCAGGAATATCTGAAATGTAGAGTTTCGTCAAAATATAGAGATCGCATTTTTTAACGATTACAATACAGTATCTTCCCGAGTATCCGGTTAGCGACTGTCCGACCTAGTTTTCTTTTACCGTAATTAATTGAGGAAGGCAAGGCGTTGTATCGGCAACAATGTCAAGGCATTGGAAGCGGGAGTTTGCTAAGATCCTCCTACGTGAAGTGTGCAAAATAAATAGGAAAAGAGCAGCGTTCTGCACGTTGTTCATTGTCATCTAGTAAGGACTTTCAAAAATTAAAAACTGAGTTTTGACTCTCATCTTAGAATTACCTATTCACATTTGTGTAATCATTTATTAGTGAAAAATAAAATAATTTTGAATTAATTTTCTTAAGAAGATTTACGATTTACGTTAATGTTTTGTTTATGTTTCCTGCATTTCAATTAGGCATTACAGAATTTATGTTAAAATGTGAATAGTAATAAATTAATTTACTTTTTCCTCTAATAAATTCTTGAAACGTGCAGTGCATTATATTAACATACATAAACTACAGAGCCTTCTATTTTAACTCGACACGTTACTGCACCTGCTTCTATGATTCAACAGGCCGCGAGTGCGTTCACTTCTACTTGGCTTGATATAAATGGAAGGCTTAGTATTCAATAAGAAAATACGTATTGTAACAGTAAGTTGTCTATAAAAAATTTGACTTCTGCTATAGGTGGGCAAATAAATGAGTTCATAGAACTCCGGTTTATCCGACCTGCCCCTCCGCCATATTAGGTCGGATACTTGGGAGTGTACTGTATTTTCTTTCTTTCTTTTCTTTTCTTTTTTTGTAAACTTCACATATATGAAAATAAAACTTAAATAACTCGATTTCTTGTTAAATAAACCTTATGAATCAAATTAAATTCAGTGAATGTTTTTTTTTCTCTAGTATTTTGACAAACAAAGTTCGAAGGTTTATAATATTTCGTGTTAAACACCTTTGCCGATCAGTTAATTCTCCGGATGGTTATATAAAATTTCTTCATTATAGGAGAAATTTTCATTATATTTCTGAGGAATCATTAAGGTAATATTAGTGGTTTCCTTAGCGAAGTATTTTTGAATTTCAAACATTGATATCATTAGCACAGCATTTAAGATATTATGCAATTACGTGTTCATTGTGCTACAAATCTTTTTGATTTTCTTTATTTTTATTTTCACCTAAAATATGAAGTTTAAATTTCAAAGGAAAAGTGATTTAACTTTAACAAATCAAGTAACATGCTTGCTGAATCGAAATACTAAATCGAAATCATAAAAAAATATAAAGGTGTGGTAGAAAAATCACAAAACATCGAAGTTTTGTATTACAAGATATATTTCATAACATATAATACATAAGATAATTTAATAAAAAATTTTTTAATTCAATAAAAAAAATCAACGTATATCTACTAAAGAAAAAAATCTCCAAGATAAAATAGCGATGTTTAAAAATACCCTAATTAAAAAAAGATCCACTATTCCTTATTTCTAAAGTTAAGAGCAAACCTTCACATTTTTGAAAAATAGACCAAAGTTTCATATCCTGATCGTCAACGATAGAAGGGAAAAGTTAGAATATAATATTAGCAACAGCAATGAAAACTAATTTGTGTTTCACTTACAACAATGAAAATATTGTTGTAAAATATACTTAAAAATATTTTTAAAAAGGCTTATACTTAAAAATATTTTCAATGAATACATTCATTGAAATTTGTATGATATATAAAGAAGTATAGTTTATTAATTTGATAACTCAAATGTTCCATTGAATAAAATCTAAAAGTTATCATTTAATTTCACAAGAAATACAAATTATGTGCATCCAAGGCTGCAACCATGTTAATTCCAATTTAGGTGAATCCATGATAATTCCATTTAAGTGAGTCCATGTGTCAGAATAGTAAGATATTGATTTCAAAATTTCAATGAATGATAAGTGGCAAGAGCTGGAAGACCAAGTAAAGTAAACGATGAGTAAATGATTCGATTAATCGAGGATCGGCCATCGATTGCAATTGAGGAACTCTCCAATTATTTCTGGATAGATCTCACTAGTGTACCGAAGCAATTAAATAATAAATACATTTGGGTATCTTGATAAATGAATTTTATATTAATTGACAGAATTGTTGATGGACAAACGAGTTCAGATTTGAAAATCACTGCTGGAAATGTTGAAAAAATTACTCAATCTAATTACTCGATCATTTAATCATCTTCAATTAGAAATAAGGCTACTATGGATATATTTACCAAACAATTCAGCTGGGTTTGAGAGCAAATATTTTCCAGACACACAGTAATTCACAAGAAGATCCTATTGTCTGTTTGGTGGAATCGTCTATGTCTTTCTTCTCAGTAGACAATCAGTCAATAAAAGTATTTTATGGCTATTTGGACAACGGTGATGAAATTTTGAAGCAGTATTTCACGAATGTTGTCCAAATAGCTATAAAATACCTTTGAATGCTGTTCAAATAGCCATAAAGCATTTAGGATTTTTGGAATGTCTTTGCTGTTCATATCGCTTGTGAACTACAAGGAAGTTCTTTATTTCCAAGATAGCTCAAGTCTGCGCAGTATAATAGTTACAAAGACAAAATATTCAGGAAATTTCTGGACCTATTTCATGCTCTCACGATCTTACTTCCACTGACTCCAACCTATCCCTATTCATACGGAAAAAGAATAAACTAAACAATTCTGAAGAGATCCAAAATGAAGTCATCATTTATCTAAACTAGAAAACTCCCGAATTTTTCTGAACTTTAAACTTTGCAAAAAGTGATACAGAAAAGACTGAATGTTACAGATAATAAGTCGGATTTATTTCTAAGAAGATATTTTTTGCTTGTTACTTTTTCATATACATAGTGTAGAAAAATTATAGTAATTGTCAAAAAATTTGAGCTCGATGATTTGATGAATCTCCACGTTTTAGAATTCCCTGAGTTCCAAAAACACATTTTTGGGGATCTATCAGCATATTTGCATGTACGTGAACGCGGTTATTTAAAATCGCAACGACTTTATTAAATAATTCTTATTTAATCTTATAACATAAATCTTATTTTAATTAATATCCCATCCTTTGAAGACATTCCAGTTTTCTGCAGTGACATTAAATTCAACAGGAAAAAAATCTTAGATCATTAAGTGGTTATTATTGATATTAAATAACTTTCTTTTTACCGTAAATATAAATGTACTGCTGTCCAATATTTGTTTTTACTTTCTTGCACAAGAAGAGAGAATATTGTAATCGGTGTATACTTTATGTAGCATTCGTATTATGTTTGCGAAAATGCGCTTCTGTAGCACCTCTTTTTCCCCTTGAGCAGAGAGCGCCCCCCTTGTGGCGTTTTACAGAAGACAAGCAGTTGAACAGCAGACCTGCATCCTGAGACCGACTTTTTCCCTATGCGCAACCCTTGCGCTAACGACGAATGCTTTCTGCTGGAAATGGTGGAATCCCTCCACCATACTGTTTTCTTTAACCTAATTGTCTACGTGTGTTTGTAAATTTTGTAGTGTAGCTGTGCTTGTGGAAATTAAAAATATTGTATTTAAAACCGGGCAGCTCATTAGAAAATCACAACACACCCACTATACTTCTAGTAAATGCTCTGGGCTTCACAATATATATTTCTTTTTGAAACAAATAGGTATACATGTTACTGGGCTCAGGCAAAAGACAATACTGTTAAAATGCAATTTTATATGCCATGCAACATCAATTTTGATATGGGTTTTGTGACTACAACTGCAGTTCTGCATTTTTGTTATAATAGGTTGGGAAAAAAGCGCCCTATTAAAATATAAATTCGATTTTCGAATACTAATAACCTCATGCCAGGAATTAATCGCCAAAAAATTGTGATGATGTCATTTTCCTCCAATTAAATGTGCAATACAATTTAAAATTACCGATGAATGGTTGACGTGTATCATGTGAGCATGGGTTCACTTCTTTTAAGGAGATATTGAGGTGTCAAGAGTCAGAGGATTAAGAAGAACAAGACTAAAAAATTTGAATCGACGAAATTGATATTTTTAAAAGGATAACAATATTTATTCCATTTTTTATTTTATCATTCAAGGATACTTTAGGGTAGACAATATTTTATTTATTACTAGCTGGTTTCCAACGCGTCGTTGTCTCAAAAGAAATAATTTTGGAAATATCAGTTGAAATATTTGTCTTGTTTAATTAGGAATGATAGAAAGAATGATATTTAAAAGATGTGACCATTTAACATTGCACCACGCGTGTGTGTTAATGCAGCTGCTAAAAATCAGAAGCACTATTGCAAATTACACTTAAAAATTGTGAAAATTTTTTTTAAATTAGGAAAGAAATTTTATGGAAACAAAATTGATTTAATTGTAATGTTAATTGTTGCAAACACTTTTTGTGCGATTATATGATTTGAAAATATTGAGGAAAAAGGATCAATTTTGAGTTAAAAATTAATTCTTTTAAAATGTATTTTAATTAAGAATTTAATTAATATTGTGAAAAATCTTTTTTCACTGAAGAAGTTTAGAACCAACAATTAATTAATTCCAGATTTGAAACTTTAGATAAAACGATAATTATAAAGTATTTTGAATGATTTTTATACGTATATGTCGCAGCTTACAGATAGTTTGCCAATTTATTAATATTATATTTAAAAAATAAATAAAATGAACAAAGACAAAGACAATTTTTACAGTTTTTATTCCATCGTATAAAAAACATTCATATAGATGCATCTTAGGAACAGTTATGTATGAAAAAACAGCATTTTATTTTTTATGTGATAAGAAGTGAAATCAAGAGAAATGAGAAGAGACTAGACAGACAAAGCCAATTTTTCACATGGCAAAATAATACTGATTTAAAAAGATAATTTTAACGAAATGCAGATAAAATGTTAGTCAATGAATACTAATTCTTTTAAAATTTATTTAAAATTCTTTAAAATTAAACATAAAATAGCAATTATTCTTGTTCATTGCTTTACTTTTTACAGTTAAGTACTTTTTTTTATATACGCATGAGTAAACAATTATATATTTTCCGGTTATCGGATTATACAATAAATTATAATATTTTTTTTTTTTTTTGCTTCGAATCGTATCTTTTTAAGGATATCTTTTTTATCTGTTCTTGTCTCTGAGACAGGAAATGAAGATCTGCAGATGTAAGCTCAGTACTTAGTGGTGAGGGTGTTAGCACAGGACACATAAGCTTCTTTAGCTGCATCTTGAGACATACCTGCGAAAGATTGACAGAAAACGTTCGTTTAGATAGCGGCAAACATTTTAAACCCTTTTATCTTCAAAGGAAGTTTGTAAGGTTTAAAGGATTGTAAGGAATATAAAGTAAATAAAGGTAATATTAGAGTTTTAGTAGAGAATTTGTAGTTAAAAATCCTTATGTTGTATTTATTTACTTTAGAATTAAAAGAGCAAACTCACGAATTATTTGAACACTGTTTTTTCCATCTGGTCATTAATTTTTAGATCAATAATTTTTCCCATAAGAGTTTTGAAATGAAGAAGTTTAGACCGAGTAAATTATAAGTTTAAATACCTCAAATTCATGTTTTTCTTTGTTTTCAGATTTCAGAAATGTAAAGCAAAACATTTTCCAGCAAACGATTTTATTAAATGGGTTTCATTTTATGACTTTAATTAATGGTTTATTTTTATTAATTTGGTATTAATTACATGCTTATCTCCACTTATTACTTATAATCTAAAGTATTTTAGATTTATTATACTTAAAACTAAAAAGTACATATTCATCCATTACAAAAAAAAAAAAAAATCTCATTTTTTATTAGAAAACATTAAATTACATATATCGAAATTTTCTTCTTCACGAATATAATAAATTTATTTTTAATTAATGCTAAATTCAATGCTTAGAACATAATGCATTTTTCTGAGTAAAAATAAAATATATCATGCTTACAAAGAAAGATAAACAATTAAAATGCAGCAAAATTGTTAACAGTTCAAATTCGTTTGAAAAAATTATTGTTTATTTGTTGATTGTATCATCAAAACCTTTTTATTTCTCAATGGTTTAGGACTTAAAAAAAAGAGAAAAAAAAGCTTGACTTAAGTTCCTTTTAAAACAGCAATTTCGAAACTGCTAATAATTGCTAAGATTTTCACTACAAAATTCTTTCTGATTATTCAGCGAAACTTTAAAACAAAGTGACCCTATGCTAGGACAGATGCAAAGTGAATGCTAGGACAGACACTTTTTCGACACGTGATCGATTTTTGTTCTGCTTCTAGTTCTGGCAACTTAGCAAACACCAGACTGTTTAGCGACATCACTATGGTGATTCAGTTAAAATAAATAAACAAATGAGAGATATACAGACATTCCAGGTGTTAAAATGATGAAAATGCTCTCCAGTGCTTATAATAATTTCAGCTGTTTGTAGCTCGCCTTACAAAATAGTATACTTTTAATAAAAGTTATGAAATAAAGTTTTATACGAGTATAAAACTTTTACCTTTGTTAAAACGTTTTATGAAAGTGGGAATTCTGAAATATTCTTCGGCAAGACCTTTATTTGTACAGAAAAAGAGAAAGTTATGAATCAAAGTCACGATGCATTGATATACAGCTGTTTTCTCGAAACAATGAAAGAACCCAAAACACTGAATTATTCCAAAATTAATTCTTCTATAAATAGTCTTTTAAACAACGAAATATTGCTGACTCGATTTTGGTGGTTAATAAATTCCTTTTTGATGAATTAAATGACATTTATTCTTTTAAATTTTAAATTAAAAAGGAAAAAAGATCTTAAAGGAATTTTCTTTCCAAAACTTTTCGTAAAATATTATCATTATTTTGATTAAAGGCAAATATATTACTAACAATTAATAAATTTAAAAAAATAATTATTCGAGATATCGGAGTTAATTTTTTTAAAAACTCGTCTCAGATTCATATCTTCTTTCTTTTGTCTACCAACAATCTCGTAATTTCCAAAACGGTCATTTTGTAAAATTCATTCAAAATTTTTTCCAAAGATTAAGATTTAAATTTATTTAGATTTATTTATAAGGTCTTTGATATATGTTCACACTACAGTTATTTTATCTCTAGTTGCTTCAAATAACCTTTTCTTGACTTTTTAAAAGTGCTATCTAAAAAAAGGTTTTTTAATAAAAGAAGTAAAAAAAAATGATCCTGATTTAATATTGAAAACAGATTGGTGAAATGATTTCTTAACTGAATTACAAATCTGAATGGCTTGTAACTTTTCCAAGCTATTTCTAATATACTCGAAATGCAACTGTTTTGCGCTCGTCGTGATCATAGAAGTGAACAATTATCAATTATGTATCAATTTTCTCGTCAAATAAAAGAACATTTTCTTTCTTTTTGAAAGAAGATATATTTTGGTATCGTGAGGTGGATCTATTCTTTTCAATAAACTTAAAATATTTTCTTTTATAAACAAAAATTATGTTTATAAAGAAATCATGTTTATAGAATCTACTTTTACTTGCCTCTTTATGTAAAATTAAAACTATATTTAAAACCTACTTAGGCACAATTCTCTTCGATTCAGAGTTACACCATAGCTTTCAACTGCCCATTATGCCAAAAATAATGATGAACTAAAATTATAAAAATCAGAAATAATAATTGATGATATTTAAATTTCTCAAATGGCAACAACCAGTTTATTGCGTAATTTTAAGCAACTAATCATTAAAAAAAAATTTTTTTTTGAAATTTTTACTTTTAAATAAGCATAATAAGCAGGATAACGTAAATAATAGATTCATTCATGTTTAAAAATTCTGCATTCCTCCAAAAATATTTTTTTTTCCTATTGCATTATTCTATTCTTCCTACACGTAAAATAAATATTACCTTTCTTTCCATTCCATGCTTCCCACTTTGCTTTGGCTTTCAGGTCCAGTGCACCTGGTTGGTCTGCAATAAAACAGAAAAAGTCATTCACTGATTACAAAAGCGAGCATTTTGTATATCGCTTTATTCTAAATTAAGGAAAATGCTAACACAGGGTATTTATGTCATCAGTTCGATGAACCCATGACAAATATTCTTTTTTCAAATTGGTAAAAATGGAATCAACAGCTATTATATCATGCTTTTAGTTTTTTTTTTGTATCATGTACCAGTGATTATTAAAAGATAAAAAAGCTACAATGAAAGAAAAAATAAAATTTTCTTCCTTATCTTTTTATGGTTATTGGAAAAAAGTTTTATGTATAGAAATAAACTATTCTCAACACATTCAGACATAAGATTATAAAATTACATAATTACATTCGGAAGCATAACGAAAAAAAATATTAATTAAGGTGACTAACTAATTTAAAAGAGGTTAACTAAGCGAAAATTTCTCTTGCGGAAACAACATATTTTATTTTTGGATTTTCCAATCATCTGAAACATCTGCCTGAAACTAAACGGAACAAACATTTAAAAATCGTTTTCATATTTCTTAGAATAAAATGCTACAGCTCAAGCAGAATAATTATTTGTTTTTTCATTTTTAATGATGTTTTAATTAATTAAATTCATATTTAACAGATCTTTAGCTTGTAATAAAAGTTCTAACTTAAATTAAGCAAAGCAAGGTTTTTTTTTTTTTTTAATTAAATGTGAAAAATTAGACAGCTAAATTCTTTTTTCTCAATTTTAAAAAAATAAATAAATCCAACTTTTAAATAAATTTATACGGAATATTATTTTTAATTAATTATGATTCCTACTTAAGAATTAGACCTTGCATTTCCATAAAGGAAGTTGATATTTTTATGCCGATTGTTCAATTTGATCATAGATTAAAAGCTAATTTTTAAACCATTAGAAATAGGCACATAGTACCAAATGGATTCCCGTCCCATTAATCGTATTTAGTAAGATATTTTTGACTCTTTAACATTTTTAAGAAAAGAGATCTAAAATTGATATAAAGATCTAAAATTGATCGATGGATGTCGCTTTGAATATCCTCATTTTAGACCATTTTACTTGTCCCTCCAGAAAACCCTTTCATTCATCAGTTAAGAGATGATTTTTGCTTGAAATGATTATTTCTCAGCTTAAAATAATAAATTTCGATGCTTAGTAATTTGGTCATTTTTAGTAGCAAAAGACTGGAACTTTTTTTGTTTTAAAATGTTGCTTGTCAAGAATATTTTATTAAATATAAATGATAACTCAGAAATCTGCATAAAAATTCAGATTTCGTAATTTTTTCAACGTGGCATTTACTGATACGAACCACATGAAATATAATAAATATGCAAATCTATCTCTTTTTTATTTATATATTGTATCGAAAATATTTCTTCTTTTTGTTCTTTATATAGAAAATAATTCTACTTTAGAGAAACCTTAAAAATAATCTATTTTTTCCCCCTCCCGAATTTCCATTGAAATGTTTAAGATTGTTCTTATTAATAATATTGCAACTTTGCATTATAAGTACTATTATTACTCATTCATAATTTAAAAGAGCGCCATTAAACAATTTATAAGCAAAAAAATGAACACAAACACAAACGCGACAATATTGATTACGCCATGGAACTCTGATTTGGCGACATTATAACCTTGATTTAAGCTTTGTAACTAGTAATTTTAATGTCAATCAATGATGTAGAATTTAGGGCTGACTGTTAAAAAATACAGCGTTTAACTAATCGCTTGCAGCGGACAGATTCAAGTTAAACCAATCAAGTTATTTTTAATGTCAAAATTTTTTTGAATGAACCATTTTAGGAAAAGCGTTTTTTTTTTTTTTTTTTTTTTTTTTTTTGACTAAAGAGAAAGTGGCGGATTTTCTTAGAAGAATCCATTGCAGTAAAAGAATAATTAGGATATAATAAAAATACCAGCTACCACTGATAATTGGCTTCAATGGTTTAAAAAAAATGAAAAAAAAAAAATGGAGGGAAAAAAACTAAATCAAACGTAGTAAAACAAGCATTCACTTATCTCAGTTCAAAATGAATATCATGATTCAACAATTTAAAAATAATTTGAAGCCATTTTATAGTTATCTGCATATAACTGGTTGGAGATTTGTTCCGTATGGCTTTATCCCCGCCAGCTATCTGACAGTGATCGCAACTGAGTTCAAGTGGCCGTGTTTTGTAGTCAAATGGCCATTATCTCGCATCTCCAACCGTTTTTCGGTCTGATGATTTTTCTTGCGAAGTCAAATAATTTTTACTCACCAATGTTGCAGTCTCCGATGGTGGCCTGCTTGTACAAAGCATACAACTCGAGGAGTTCGGAGTCGCTAGGACGATTTTTCATATCCTTGACGGAGGCGGCGGCAGAGTTAAATTTCTAGAGAAAACGTGGTCAAAATTAGTTACTGTTTCTAATGTTTCATGACATCATATTAAAAAATTTTTAGTAAAATATATCAGATAAATATGCTTGAATTTTTATTATCTTATATTCAAAATCTATAAAGGTGCTTATATGTATTTTTATAACATTATTCGGAACTTAAAAAGTTCATATTTTATTGCCTAAAGTACACAAGATAGGGTTATGTATGGAATAACACATGGGGCAAATGGCCTCCATGGCTTTGCTGGCACATACGCACTCTTTTGTTGAAATTTTCCATGACCATTTTGCATAAATGTTGCCCAGTTTCGTTGATGCAGCGTTGAATTTCAATTTCCTCTTTCAATGTAAGCGTGCTCTTGGGTTTTTTGGCATAGACATTTGACTTCAAATAACCCCATAAAAAGAAATCCAATGATGTTAAATCAGATGATCTAGGGGGCCAATTCTCAAACTTTCTAACTGTGGCCGTCAGATTTTTATTATTTTTGAAATATTGTTCAACAACAAAAACACGTTGTTCTATCGTGTAGCCCTTCATTTTTACTAACCCTAAGTTATCAGATGTCAAAAAGTGTTTTAATAGGATTGCTAACACTTTTCTGTAAATTGGTGGCAAATTGAGATTTTGCGTAAATTTTGGGACACTCTTTATATTCGTAATATGTATGGGTGTAAATTCAGCAACTAAAACAGTGAAAAGTGTTGTAAAATATATTTCAAAATATAATTATAACTGAAGAAAAAAATGTGCGGAAATAGAATTTGCATCTGGAAAAAGCTGAAAGTGATCTAAAAATATTTTTTGTGCATTAATATGCTTAAAAATAATTGAAAAAAAACCCGTTAATATTTTAATTAATTTTTAATTTAAAAATTAATAAAAATTTAAGAAACTCCTTTCATAGCGAGCATTCACTATCAAAGAAGCAACTACGTTCCAAATTTAATAGTTCTAAGACTAACGGCTTGTCCTGTGGAAGTGTTTGAATTAAATGATTTTTTTTTTTTTTGCACCCAATATCTTGCAATTCGCATGTCGCAGTTTATAGATAGTGTGTATGATTATGTTAAAACGAAAATTAAATAACTATTTGATAAAATAACCTTGGAATATCATCTTAATTTGATAAAAAAGAGATAGCAAGGCATATATGAAAGAAATTAAAGCATCATCCTACTTATTAAAACTTAATTTATTGATTATTTCTGTAGATAATTATTCATTTTATGCCATTTAATTAAGAAAAAAAATCAACTGGACATTCATTATTTATCAATCAGAAGTATGCTGTAACACAAATAGCAAATCAATATTCATAATTTAAGCTTTGATACTTGTATAATCAGCATAATTTAACCATTTTTCAAGGGATTACAGGACAGACGAGTTGAATTTTAAAAAAACAGTCTCTGCAAACAACGCATTCTCACAGTAAAAGTAATTTGTAACCCTGGATAAAATTAACTATTGCAGAGACTAAAAAACGCATTAAACAAAAACTAATTTAAAATATTAAAATTCCACTCTGATTTTGATAAAAGGATTTATCTCATACATAATTTCAGTCTCACTAGAAGAGTGCCATAAAACGTCTTTTTTATTAATAAAATACAAAGCATCAAGAACTTGAAAACCGGAATGCTTGTTTTTATCTTTAGCTTATCAAGATGAGTGATATTCCACTCTTCCAAGCTGTCAGAAATTATGGGGACGGCGTTCCTTTCTTTTTAAACACCGCTTCAATTATGGGAACGTTACCTTCGAGAGCAAAACAACTTAAAAGAATGTCTCTAAGGAAAACCTGATTTAGCTTCATAACTTTAATCTCTTTCGCACGTTACCGCAGATAGACAACACAAACTGTGAGGCTATTTATTGGGGAGGAATTTCAACTGTGAGGTTTTGAAAAGTTATTTCCAAGGCACGTCCGTCGGCATCTCACAGGTGTGCATTCCTTTCCCAAGAGCTACCTAACAGCGGACCTCCCTGGGTGGCTAATCGTTGACCTTTTCGTCGAAAAAAAAAGCTTCTTGAGAGAATTTCTGAAAAGACCAATTTAATGTGTGTGTCTAGTATAGAGGAAAACGAAACAAATATCAAAAAGAAAGAAAGAAAAATTACTTTAAAGTGCTGAGAAACATAACATAATCACATAATCGATTTTTGAACTTTTAAAGCTCTCAGAATTACGAATTTAATGCCATTATATTTTATAAAATGCAATGCATTATTTGAATGAGCGGCTATTTTTCCTTTATTGTTTAGGATCCGGATAGAAGTTTAATTCTACAGATTATTTTTTTTCTTTCAAATTTTGCGTTTTCTTTGAATTTTAATTTAATTCGATAAATTGATATTCTTTCAGAAAGCTACATGACAATGGCTTATAACCGACGAGGCAGCTGCCTAGAACTTCCATGTTGAGGGAGATAGAATGCAGGTAGATTTAAAAAATGTTATTTGTCTAGTTACCAAATAAAATCATAAAACCATTCTATGAATTATAAAAAATTTGTATTTTACAATACCGAGCATCTGCCTTGCATAACATCGTGAAGAAACGTTGCTGCCACGCATTCGTATTTCATAATAAATAAATAATATTACATAAATATCCCTGAAGTTTTAAATTAAAATTTAAAATAAATAATTAAAAAACGATACTAAAATGTGAATTAAATTAATCATCTTATGAAAAAGTGGGCCTCAAATACGTACTACCTAGAGCCTCTAACTGCCTATATCCCCATTCTACTCAAGAGCATTTTTAGAACGGAACAATGCTCAGATGACGAGGAAAATGTCTGATACGGTATCCTATTCTCTGAATTGACGATATTAATCTGGTTGGTATAGTTAATGTTAATTATTTGGTCTAGCAAATCTGTTAAAGTCCATAAATCAAGCATTTATGAAAAAATAGAAATGGTCTTCTTCTGTTGCATTCTGAAATAGTGCAACTCCTGAGAGACACATAAGATAGACGTCTGCCATTGATATGGAGAAGCAGAAATATTCTTCAAAGAAAACGGGCTCATATTTGTATTCCGTTTGGGGGAAATCCATAAATTATTTTCAGAAAAGAACGGGTGCCCTAAATTTTATTAACATCGCAGGAAAATTGATTGCTTTCTATATGAAGAAGGCAATCAATTATAAGACTTATATACAATTATAAGAATATCTCGTAATATTCTTTTGAAATACTCCATCATTTATTGTTTAATCGAATCCTCTATGTTATCATGGAATTAAAGAAATTCTTAAATGGGTCAAAGTAATTCTTTGCAATATAGCCGTAAATATTAATAACGTCCATATTAGTTCTTTTAATATCTTGCAATCTTGAAATATTTTTTGTTTGCTAAATTAACGCATTTGAGCAAATGAATGGAAAATAGAGGAAGTGCATAAATTTCGCAGAAAATAGATAATATTGAGAGCTAATAATTATAAATAAAATTTCCCATTTAAAATTTTTGAATAAGGTGTGCATGAAAACAACAACAAATATAAAAAAAATGAGAAAAAAAAATTAAAATTTTCTTCTGAAAAAATTCCTTACGTATATTCCTTTCCTTCTATGCATTTATTTGCGTGATAATAGCTTATAAAATAATTTTCTAAATCTTCTAAATCTATAAATTTCCATCCGCTTTGAAAGCAAAACGAAGAGTAAGTAAGAACCGATAAGCTGGTATCTGACATTGACGAATAGGATTTATTAAATCGAAATCAGATTTCATTTTCAAAAAAATGCAAACGATTATAAAAGCTCAGAAAATGAACTGAAAGGAAGATAAGCGCGCTATGAGACGAATGGAATTTATTAAATCGAAATCAGGTTTCATTTTCGAAAATTGCAGACGATTATAAAACCATATAAAGTGCACTGAAGTAAAGATAAGCTTGATGTAATTTAAATGCAACTGAATATGCTGCATTCTTTGATAATCATCTTTCTACAATAAAAAGCACTTAGCTCTTTAAAAAAATAAATAGCTTTTACTCATTCCAATTCTAAATAGTTACTTCATTCTTTTTTTTTTTTCTGTCCCACAATTCGATCCGGTGCCAGATTAACTCGACTCACGTATTCCACTCACGAATAATCTTTGCTTAACCGAACGTGGGAAAAGCAAAAGAAATATCACATCTCCGAGAACGAGAAGTCGAACGATTAAAATAAAAGAGATGCACTTCTTTTTTACCAGCTTGTCTTGGAATCTGGTTGAAACATTTGTGAATGCTGAGCTTGCCCTGCAGGGACACACAACTCAACTCCTATCTTGCGTGACGGAATATAGTAGTCGCGTGAGGAAAGTAGTAATTTGAAAAAAGAAAAAGGAGATTAAAAAAGTAAAATCCGGTCCATAAAAAGTTGCTATTTTTTTCGTGTTTTATTTCCCGCGTTAACATCAAGCACTTCGCAAGACTGCTTCTAACAGGATGTGCGATGGCGGGAAACTATTTGGCGCGCTCTGCTCTTTCGCGGTCAATGGTCGCACGTTTTACCTCACTCGTAACCCTTCCACCCTTTCGCTGCATTCCATTCTCTTGTAAGTTTGACCCAGAGGGCACAAGAGGAAAATCTACCTATTGTCTCTGGACACTACTCGTTCTCCTGGAGTGATTTTTCCAACAACTTTGGATACAATAACGTAGAAGCTTGCAAGGATCATTAAGTTTGGTGCTTATGACATCACGTAATTTTTAAAAAGTAAACTTACCTCAAGACAACAAAGGATACTCAACAACATGCTATTTTCAGAATATTTTATAATACTGAAGAATACCCTAAAATTATTCTGCAGTATCTTTGTATTATAAAAAAATGCAAAATTTTATATTTGCAATAAAAATTCTTAGATAAAGCGAAAACTAATTATTTGTATGGTGTATAGCAGTTATTATTTGTATTTGCAGTTAAATTTAACTAATCATATTTTCTCAACATCACCCCAGATGTTGTAAATCAGAGATTCCTGATCTTTCTTGGAACATCCCTCCCAACTTTTATGGGAAAAAAAAAATCATTGCAGTTTTTCCATACTATTAGGCGCTTGCATGTATTTTGATCATTTTTTCACTTTTAAAAGGCATTTATTGAGAAAAATTGGAACAATATATATATCAATGAAAATATTTTCCATCTTTTTCTACAACTTTTTCCCATTTCGTCCAATAAGTCTTGCAATTAATTGTCTTCGAATTTCTTTGATCCTCCAGGCTGTTCTTTGTCATTGACATCGAAATCACCATTCTTAAATCGTTGAAACCAAAACCGACAACTGGGATATGACGGAGCAGCATCGCCATAAGTTTTTAAAAATGTCTGATGGGATTCAGCGGCAGATTTCTTCAAATCAAACAAACAAAAAAGCAATGGATGTCGAAAATACAATTTGGAGCATTCCATGATTGGAGTCTTTATACACTGAATGACTCATTAATACTAAATGGAAAACTTTCAAAATGTTAATGATAAAGTAATAGTAAATTCGCAAAACTCAAAACCATTGTCGCTTATATAGATACTTCGCATGTTTGCCAATAGATGTCACTGATTAAAATACATGCAAGCACCTAATAATTAATCATATCAAAAAATTGTTGTCACTATATATGATCTGCTATAGCTTCCGGAAAGACATTAACGCTCACTGGGGAACGATACCGCCCACGTTGGGAATCTATACTCCAGATTTTGAACGGCGGATGAAGTCAAGAAAGAATTGGAAGATTAAAGTTGTCCGGGACATCTAATTATTTTACTATTGATTTAAATAATAGCAGCTTATATATAGAATTAAATTACATTAAAAAATGTAGCTAAGACATTGGGATTATTTCCTAAATGAGTTAACTTCTGATCAAAATGAGATTTTTGGGACAGCATTTTAATCAAATTCGAAGTCAAATCCGGGACAAAATGTCTGAAATCGATATTGACCCGAATCACCTAATTTTTAAAATTAAATACAGAAAATTCTAATCTTAAAATGATCGACGAATTAAAAAAAGCCCTTTACTTAGTTGTTTATTGGCAAGGCTTATTTCTTCTGTAACAGCTATGATTTTGTTTAAAATTTGATTTCATAAGGCCTTCTTTACTTTGTCGCATACGAAGCATAAAGAATGCACGTAATCATCAAAAGAATCTCCACCTTTTGGATGCCCCGAGTTTGAAATATGCATTGTTGGAATCATGTCTCTCTGTCTTTCCGTCCATCTATCTGTCTATGACCAGGATGGCTCAAAAGTACGTTGAACTAGACCAGGGATGGCGAACCATTGTGGCACGTGACACCATATTTTGGGCGCGCCGCCGATCAAAACGGTTTTTTTCATTTCAGTTCAAAATAACAAAGTTCACTATGAAGTATTATGAACAAATGCTAGTGTTCCCATTCCACTTAAAAAAAGACACAGATATTTGTACGGTTGTTAAAGTTGTTGTTCGCTTGCTGTGAAAGAATAAGGTTTTGGGAAATCACTTCCACTGATTATTTGTAAGAATGCCTGCAAATTATTGAAATGAGCGGCAGTAATAAAATATTCTTTCGGTTGTGACTTGCTGTACTTTTAGGAGTGTTATACAATTATGAAAACAAACAAGAAAAATTTCACAAAAAACAAAAGCATTTTAATTTTTTTTCCTCATTGTTAAAAAAGTTCTTTATGCCTTTTTTTGTTTATTTAGACGGCACTCATTCCAATGATAATTTAATTCTCTTCAAATACTGAATCCTGTCATGCCATTGTCGATATTCGTAAAATCCTAGGTTGTAAGGTCATGGTGTGTATTCAGCTTAACTAACAATTGTAGTATGCATATAGTATCTTTTAATGCAATTTTAAAGGAAGAAAACGGAAACCATAAAACTCGAAGAGGTCTTACAGAGAGACATAAAAAAAGTTAAGCTGTCTGCAACGTATCGACAAATCCATCATTTCTTCATACAAAAAAAAAAAAAAAAAAAAAAAAAAAACTTTCTTTTTCACGTTCTGATTCCTTACCTTCAATTTATCACGTTTCCCTCTCTTGTTGTTTATACGGTAAATTGAAAAAAAGAAAATAAAATTTTAAGGTTTACTTCTTGCCTCGTTTACCATTGGAGAATGTAATTACTATCTTTAAGTAATATTGTTTCAAAAACCATAGAACATTTTGCAATTACTTTTATGTAATCTTATCAAAGCACTATCTATCAGATCTATAATCAATTTCATATTAAAGTAGTATGTCATTCTCAACAATAACAAACAACAGAAACAACAACAACAGCTATAATAAAAAGCAAAAAGTGGCCAAAATTTCAGAAGAAATATGTGTCCCACGTTGTTAAGCATAGAAATCAAAGCGCATAGATGGTTTTTCAGTCCTATTGTTCTCAATCAGTGATGCCATCCTTTTTTGAAGTTATATTTAGGATTCGCTATTTTACAGAGAAAGGACAATCCATAAATAAACCGTTATTTTGTTTATGCATTCTTGTTCGGGATAAAGAATTACTTTATTCAAAAAATAGCAGTGAAATTGCTAAATATAGATTCTGTAGAAATTATCTTAAAAGTATGTCGGCAGCTTTGGAAACTATATTCTACACGAGATAAGAAATTAATTACTGAACTCAACTGAAAAATCACAGTAATTTCGAACAATTTGGTTTCGATTTTTTTTCTCGGTATTGTTATAAAAATAGATACTATATAATCAGATGCGTCACGTTTGTCCGCTGGTCAGCTAGCATTGATTGATTTAAAAAGATGATATACGATTCATTATTTTTTAGAAAATAACAGTAATTTCGTCATTTAAATTGATATTCGATGGTGTTCATGATTTGTTGAAAGTGATATTCGTTTATTCTATTCTTTCAAAAGAAACAATAGAATTTTTTTTATTGTAGTTACCACAATATAACAATTGGTCAGAATTAAAAATGTGTTAGAATTAATACATAGATAGAACAATTCTAGCGATCACATGAAAGCCAAATTTCTACAATTCAAAATATGAAGAAACGAAGACCTCTAAATACTAAAAAAATATGATATATATAAGTAGTTTACGTGTGCAATCTATAACGGATAAATAGATAAACATTCAAATGTCAATTTAATTAATGCGTTGAATGTAAAATAAGATGACGAGTTAAAAAGTAAAATAAAGTCATTTTTACAAGATTTCCCTATTTTTTAAAAAAATATTTTTTATCATTTGTTCCGGGTTTTTCGTTACCATGAATATCGATTCACTTTTCTAATTAATTCCGATTATTCTGAAAATTGGAATACTCAAGTACAGTAAAAAATTCACGTTATTAGGAAATTTGAATTATGTTTTTATTTTTTGTAATACTACATTAAAATTTCTTTTGTTATGTGAATACTCTAAGCCCATGTGAAACTCTCAAACATTTAAACCTTCTATCTCCATAGTGGTGTAGAATGGAAGAATGGGGCTGGGGCCATAATATCCTTTTTAGGAAAAGAATTTGAAAATAATTCTGTTCAAAATATCAGAGTAAAAAAAAAATGACGCAATATTTGAAACATTTGTGGATATCATCTGCATTTTTACCGCTTATAATAAAGAATTTAATTCAGTGGAGTAAATCTTTTTTCATTTTTTTTTTTTTTTTTTTTTTGCTGGAAGATGGCTCAGTCACATAGGATTTATAAGTAAATTGTCTTATTGCCCATGCTTGAATTTCATTTATATATTATTCTCAACAAAGAGAAAAAATATCAAAATATAAAATTTTAATATAAATTTTTTCGTATATTAATGTACATTGTCTCCAAAAAGTGATAAGATATTTCGGCAGGCTTTTAAATTACCGCCTTCGAAAATTACTCAGTAGATGTCGCCACGATGGAAAGACCGATGTGTAATAACTCGCAATAAGTTAATTATTTATTTAAAAACATCATTAGCATGGATGCTTAGCTCGAATTATTTCGGAAACATTTTTTAAATGCATAAATATTATTTAAATTTCTTCGTTGTTGTTTTTATATGCAAAATCTTGATATGAAAGACCATCAAATTATTTATAACAAAAAATAGCAGTTATAAAATTGTAAAAAAAATGATGTATTTACTACATCATGAAATTAAAAGAATTATCGATATTATTGGCCATGATATTATGCAGATATATTGTGATAATAAGACAAATTCATCGAAAGTAAGTTCACTAAAAGTTTCTTCGCATATTAAAAAAGATAAATAATATCGAATGATTATGCTTGGTTGTTTTTATACTTATAAATTTAGAATTAATATTCAGAGTGAAGATATTTATTTTTTATTGACAAAAAAAACTTCTTTTGAAAACGCTGACAAATTACATCTCAATAAAAAAAAAGAAGTACCGACATTTCATTTTAAGGACACAATATAACATGGAAAAAATGTATCATGAAAGGGATCTTTAAAAATTCTAAAAAAAATCCAATTTTCATTTGGTTCCTATTTAATTTAATAAATGTATGAAAGTTGCCATCAGTTGTAAGGTTTGTTGTCTATTCTATCAAAGTTTATCTTTTCAAAAATCAGGTTTACAAATTTTCAGTTGAAATTGTTCATTTATTTTGTAGTATTACGTCACCATAGTAACCAGGAAGTCTGACTATAAAGAGAAAATCAGTTCTTTATTCAGATTATTTCTAAGACAGACGATAATTTTATTTTGATACATTGGAAAGCTGAGTCACCACAGAAACAAGGAAAATAGGCCAACAAATCATCATTATGAATTTTTCCACATACAACTTAGATTGTCGGTAAGAAAAAGAAAACTTCTAAAGCTTTTGAAATACAAGGAAAATATCGTTTGTCATTGTAATACGAAGTAGGATATCATTTGATTAAATTTATTGTTTCAAATTTTCTTATCCAGTGACCTGATTTTGCAACTTCATCCTTCGATGCATATCTATACTCAAGAAAAGGGGGAAAAATCATAAAAATGAAAACTGATTAATAGACGTTATTTCGTGGCTGCTGTTGCTAGAAAATACAATTAAAAAGTGTCCTGGTCTTATTTTTAAAACTAAGATGTACAGAACAGAAGTAATCAAATGTTGTTTACTTTTACAATTTAGTTACAATTTTCGTTGCAAATTCAGAAGTATTTAAATAACTTCAGCACTGCTAGAATTTCAATAAAAACTTATTTCTAAAGATTTTTTTGTGGGGCTTTGAAGTTTATATCATAACATTTCTTAATTGTAAATTTCTTCTAAAAAATGATTCCTAAGGATTCGAATTTTTAAAGTCATAATTAAAAAAATTTTGAAGACTAGTTTTTAGAACATTTTCTTAAAAACGAATAAAGAAAAGTAAAATATCAAACGCATATTTTCGCAAGGTTTATTTGTTTTACTTTTCAAAATTCTGGATATATAAATCTAATTGGTATCTCTTTGTTTTTGTTTATATTTTCAAAAGTTACAACAGAAAAAAAAATACAGCATACGGATATAGCGTATTACAAAATATTACGATTTTGAACAAAATTAAGTACAGCCTGTTCTTTCAATATAGAATTGAATAGTTTTAGAACAATGATACCAGCACACTCAAAGTAACAACTCAAACTTCTATGTACTAAAAGAAACTATTTAAATAATACATAAATGTAATCCATGTACCTTAATATCATTCAACTAGTATATGATTTCAGTTAATTTGGTTAAAATTGCATCTTTTTTTGGGCTACACGAGAGCTATTTTTTGGATCTTGTAATTTTAGTCTGTGGCTAGATGACGAGGATGGTATCTGAACCATTTACCTCTTATGAAATTCCTTCATTTTCATTTATTCTCTTCTCTATCGTCATACCTTTCAACCAGTAACTGACCAATTATTTATAAAGAATTTTTCTTACAAACATATAGGCATATTTTCTTATTTTATACTAATATCCGCCTTTGGAAACAAGATGGCTCGTCTGAAATATTGCTTCATTTAAATTCAGTTAAATCTTTTAGACATAACTTCTGTTTATAAAACGTTCTGTTTATAGCATAAATCCGAATGGAATTCAAGTCCCATTACATCATAAAGCTATTAAAAACGCATGTATATAGTCCATTTATTTTTCAAATTGCGATTTCTCTTTTTTATTCTTAACCGCCATTAGCGACCATCTGGTGCACCGAAAATTTTAATATTTAGTTTTAATAAAATCTCTTCTTTATTATTTAATATTCATGACACTTTCAAGAAAATATTCTTAAGCACGTTTAAGCACGTTATTAAAGACGTTTTAGTTTAATAGACCAACACCTGTTAATTATATACATGAACTATACAAATTGAGTCGAGTTCGGTGATATAATAGCAATTAAAAAATAATTATATGGTTCATTTCCTTCTATGACGGCGTCCTTCCATAAGGTAGCGCATCTTCCCCGTGATCTGGGCGTCCCGGGTTCGGGCATGGTTGTTCTTCATCTGTGTTCTATCTGTGAGGTGTGTGAATGTACATCTCTGTAAAAAAAGGGTTGTGCAAGCGAATGTGTGAGTTTCATCTTCATACGAGCTAGAAGTCAGATTTCTGCCCTCGGGTGCTCAGGGGTCTTTACCCTCAGAAGCTACTGCACCCTCTTTCCGTGGTAACGCGGACACAACATCATCATTTTCTTCTATCTTGCTATTGCAACATCACTTTCTTATTTTTCATGTATATCTATTTATCTATCTATATGTATATATCTGTATCTATCTATCTATCTCTATATCTATTGCTTAAAAATACTGCATAATATTAAATTAGAATCATGGTATTAAAAAATAATTTTTTTCAACTTCAAGATGATGTAAAAAGTTTTTTTTATATATATTTTAGGGAATTATCTCTAAAAAATGGCAAAATCTAAATAACTTTTACTTTTTAATTAAAACTCTGGTTCAAATTTCAACTTCAACAAAAAAATTCAAGACGCGCATTTTCATTTTCTAAAGTATATTTCTGCCATGTTTGATAGCTTTAAGTCTAAAAATCTGGCCTATAAAACACCAACACGCATATCCTTTATTATTAGAAGAGATATAGATTATAATACGAATTATACTTTATTGTAATAATAATGCATTAAACAGTGATTCGTTGTATTGAAAATATATCTGTATTTATTCGCAAATGTTGCATCTAAATATAGGTTTAAGAAGCCTGTTAGAGTATTAATTGAATGAAACGTTTTAAATTACATAGCTACAAACAGAAGGATATTATTTAGGCTCACGCAAGTTTGAAAACTTTTATGACAATTTTCTCCGATCTAAATATCCATTTTAACAATAAAATGGAAAAAAAAAATGAATAAACTCTCTTGTTAGGAAGATTCTCTGAAAGTAAAGAACTTCCGGCTATGTAATTTTTAAAAAATATGATTACATTTAGTCTACTGTGAAAAATAAATCAAAATAAATTTCGTGAAATGTAATTATGGTGTCACATAAAGTGAAAAGCCGTGATTAAAATTGGGAAATCCTTCTGAGGAAAATGGCAACAGCGGAGAACCAGATGTAACTTATTAAGAAAATCGTATATTTATCCAATCATACTGCAAAACGCTTACATCAAAATTCTGACTCCAGACGTTTTAAGTATTTCTGTAGGCGAAAAGAATGTTCTAATAATTATTTTCAACAAAACATTAAAAATATTCCTTAAACAAATAAGGAAATCGAAAATTCTTCTTTGCAATTCAGTTGAAATTCATTGTAATGCAAATTGCTTTAATTATAGACCCTACAATGAAAAGTCATTCAAATGAATTTTAAAGCCATAAAATTGTCTTGTATTGCCTCAATATACTTGATTGCCTCTGTATCTGTCAGTTTCAACATTTTGAAGTATAAATAATCGCTCAAATCATACTGAATCATTTAACTAAAATGATTATTTATGTTAACGAATTACCGCATTGAAGAAAATTCTTTAAGTTAATTATTGATCAGAACCTCAGTGATCTGTTTTATTTTCTGACATATATGCATACTTGGAGGGAAAATTTGTGCAAAGATGGGATCACGGAATATATTTTAAACACGAAATAGAGTCGCGAATAGAAAGAGTTTAGAATCTCTAGCTTAAATACCAATCAATAAAAAAACATCTACTGAACTTGTATAACATTTTATAATATGATCACTTAGGAAAGGTCTTATTTTTTGACTTTTGAACTTTTCATTACTCATGAAATACAAATTTACAATCCTTTAAAAAATGGTAAAAGGACCATAGGAAAACAATTATAAAATAATTAAGAACTGGAAAAAAAATACAAATAAACAAGAAATTTTTGGACACAGAGAAGCCATGGTGAAGTCAATCGAGGGTGAATTATCTCTTGAGTTCGCTTTATGGACTTTTCTTTTTTAAAAAAAGCTTTAAATTTGATGGTTATTCTTTAAAATTGAAAATGCCTACTGAACAAGTTTTTAAAAAAGAATATTTTTTCAGCACATAGGAATATTCTTAATACGTTTTCAAAACGCAGGAATATTTTTTTACCAAACGATTTTTTTCGTGTACATAAAATATAAGAGAAAAAAAATCAGCTACAGAAATAAACTTCGATATTATATATCATAATATTGCATATGCATACTTTGCATTTCAAAATGCGTATATTTCTGTTTAACTGGCAATTAAATAGTTTAAAAATAAATAACTTTTTATAAAATGACTAAATATTTGTAATTTATACATTTTACAATTTTTACATCATCAACTTTTACAGGAATTTGCGAACGTTTCGATACATCGTGAATTAACTGCTAATCATTCAATATATGTAAAATTCCTAAATTTATTAATAGCTATTTATTTTAGAACAATCGAGTTATATTTCACCCATTTTAATGTAATTGATGAATGCGCAGATATTTTTTACATGAAACGGCATCTTTCGAAACGGGATAGATAAATTACTTCATTTTTAGAAAATTCAGCACAGTATAAGTATCAACCATTGCTTAATCCTACTAGTAAAAAAATAATCTTCTAATTAGATATAATATAGCTAAATTATGTTTTGTGTTTGATTTTTTTATATTTATTTTATATCCTAATTTCTTTTAATGTGTGGCAGGATTTAATGCATCGCAGACTTGAACAGCAAACTTCCAAAGAAGTAGAATCAGCAATAACCAGCTTTAATCATAATAGTAAGCCCATTTCAAATTTTCTTCATGTCTTACTTTATATCTTTATTGGACATTAAAAAAATGCATTTCCATATCTGATTTTAGCTTAGTAATATGCTAATATTAAACTACATAGTGTTCATTTTAATTATGGACCAATAACTAATTTGTAAACCATTAAAATTGGGCTTATACTTCCATTAGAAAAATGCTTTAAATAATACAAAAAATATATTTTATGTGGTTTAATAAAAAAAAAAAAACTGCACAGCTAAAAAGATTATGACATCAAAAATTTTACATCGTTCCAATTACATTAGCTATATTTCATGAAATATTGGTAATCCACCGATAATGTAAGCAAAAAAGTTCCATCCTTCTGAAGCTAAAACAGACCGAATTATTAAGCTTTGCCTTTCATTAATTTGGATCAATCAATTGTAGGCACGCGGAAAGGGGGTGCGCTGTTTTGCGGATGTCTCTCTAGGTGGCCATTTAAATGAATCTAAAATCTCGAATATATAACTATAATATAATAGCGATATAACTATAACGATCAGTTTTAGTTGCAAGAGAGTGGAACCTTCTTTTTTTTGTTTAAAATGTTAATGTGTCAAAAATATTTAAATAAACTTGGTGAATAGGACTAAAAGATTGAATATAAATTTCAGACTTTTAATTTTTTTAACAATACATTTATTGATTTGAACAACAAAAATTATATTCTTTAAGAGTTATTATTTTTTGAATTATTATTATTTTCATTTATTTTTCATTATTTTTCGAATTTTATTATTTTCATTTATTTTTCATTATTTTTCGAATTTTATTATTTTCATTTATTTTTCATTATTTTTCGAATTATTATTATTTTTATTTATTTTTTATTATTTTATTTATTTATTATTTATTTTAATTATTATTTATTAAGTTTTATTATTTTCGAATTTATTATTTTTTTATTCTTTTATTTTTATTATTTTTTGAACTGGAAGAATATGTTTTATTTCAACAGCTTACAAATTATCTCTTGTCTCACATTGAAAGTGCACATCCTATGTTACATTTGTCTGGGAATATTAATTATACCAAACGATTTTTAAATTGTGGAATTTCTTGAAAAAGAAATGCAAATTAAATCAACCGATTTAAAAAAAAATCCTTTCGCAAACTAATATTTAAAATAATTAAACTTCCATAAGTTATAATTAATAATTTTTAAAGAATGATATAAAATTTAAAGATTATGAGTGTCATTTCGGAAGCAAATAATTATAAAAATTTAAAGTATCTATAATATTTTCATTCGATCAGAATGGAAACTCTAAAGATAAAATAATCGTTTCAATATAGGGAAATATAGATTTTAATTAATAAAAATAGCTATTTAATAAACTTTGTTCGCGCTTAATAGCATTTGTGAGCTAAATTTAGAAAATATTTTCTGCATTTTTTATTTGTTTGATGAACAAAATATTAATAAATTTCTTTTTTTATAAAGATTAGTATATTATTTATAATATTAAATATATCTCACTTGTAGACTAATAACGGTTGCGAATCGATCGGTGTGATAATTTAACAAACTTGACAGGTGCGATATGAATAATGTGCGATATTTCCTAAAAATTATACTGAAATACAGGTTTCACATCTAATAATAAATCAGTACATTAATTTGGATGCGATTTTCGATAGAGATATCAATGAAGGGGTTAGTTGATTTTACATTCACTTTATTTTCTGAAAAGTCTTTAGAAATTATGTCAGGATAAACGACAACATGCCGATAAAATAATATGAATCAATGCTCAAATGCATATAAGGAACAGAAATTATTTATCCAAAGCTTTATAAATAAAATTTTCATGCTTAAAATTTCCAAATATTTCAGTTTTATTTTGCAGCCAAATACAACGAATAAATTTAAAAAGAGAATGTAATTAGAGAATTATTATTCATTAAATTTAAAAAAAATGATGAATTTTCACTCTTAGAGAAAATATAAAATTGGAAAATTATTTTATAAAATTTATTTTCCTGGTATTATCCTAATATTGAATATATTTCAATTTTTATAATTCCTAAAGGAATGAATTTTCACATATAAATTTAAACGCGCGTTTAATTAAAAAAAAATTATCGATTATTTTTTACGTTTAATTTTAATTTTTGCATTTAAATTACTGAATAATAAAATAATTAGATTCTAAATTTATAACATAAAAACTACAAACTTTAGCAAAAGATAAATTAAATCATATCTGATACATTAAATTAATTAATCGTACTTTTCCAAATTTAATATATAATTATATATTTAAAAGTAAATAATTAAACCAAATTATCGACTTGAAAAATTCTTAGAAAAGGAGGGGAAGAAAAAAGAACTTACTTCATCCAAAGACATGATTGAAATTCTTCTGAGCTGATCTGTAAAAATTCGAAACCTTTCTCTTTCGAGTTCTGATCTAAAACTGCGCGCTTGACGCAGCGCTCATTCATTTTTTGTAGCTCGATGAGAGGAAGCGACGTCTGGCGAGCTCCGCTCCAATTACTACTGCTGCCGTATCTTCCTGGATAACCGACACTTGATTCAATCCTGCATTTTTCCTTCCTCGTGTCCTTATTTTTTTCACTGAAAACGGGAAAGAAGTCTTGTTAAGGCACTGAAGGATTAAGATTTCATGCACGAAAGGGTTATGTCAGCGATAAAAGGGAATGAATCATGCTTTTGATCTGCTTTTCATTTGATGCTGAAGAAATAAAATTTGCGATTTGATATTGCATTATTTGATATGTAAAAAATGCGTGGAATCATACGAGTTATATTTGATACTGCAGGGTTACTGATAGTTTGGAAAATCAATATCATTGACTGTGAGATGGTAAATTGTCTTTAGGTAAATTGTCTTTTAAAGGGATTTGAATCTCTGACCCAAAACATAGAAGCATGATAATGTTTCAGATTTTTGAATTCAGAATTCTTTAATATTGTTACAAACCAGATAGGAAAAAATGAAGCTATTAAAATAGTGAAAACTACTGTTGTTAAAAACGTACTTAAAAATATTTTTGAAAAAATACGAGGAAAAAATTGTATCAAAATAACATTGATATCACTAAAACGTAATTTTTTAAACTTTTAAATGACGTAAAAATAATTTTTATGCAATTATATGTTTTAAAATATGTAATTAATGTTCAATAAATATGTAATTATATTTTCAAATTATGTAAAAAAAAGCAAAACTTCGATTGATTTTAATTAAAAATCTAATTAAAATTTTATAAAATCCTTGTTTAAATGGAAGAAATTTATTAGCAAAAAAATTACGGAAAAGAAATATCAATCATACTAAATTCGGTAGATCTAGATTGAAAAATTAGTCCTTCAGAACATTTTGCATGATTTTAATCATGTACATCACATCATACCTTTCACAAAATCGATAAAAGAATATTTGGTAGATTAATAAAAATATGTTCAAAAAATAGAGGGAATGTTCAACTGATTAGATCAATGTCGCCTAGCACATTAAATAATAATTCTCCTTATTTTTTTTTCCTTAAAAAGAATGTAATATAATAATGACTCGAATATGACGTGCATGAATGATTCTGATAGTGTTATAATAATGATTCAGATGTTTTACTTTAAACAAAGAATGAGTTTTAAAGATGGGTTAAATGTTAAGAAATATATAAAAAGAAATATTATTAAATTTAAAAGAAAATACTTCTCAAATTCACTTATAAATTATAAAGTAGCCTTTTTATTTTTATTTTTAGTCTTTAATTTATAACTTACTATTACAAATATTGTAGAAATTCGAAAATAATTTGTTAATAAATAACATTTGTAAAAAATCTAAATTGTATACAAATTTTTTAAATTTTACAAATTTTAAAGACTTTAGCTCACAATAAAGGGCCAGAAAAACCGATTACGAAATTCTATTATTATAAACATGAAGCTAAAGAAATTAAATGAAGCCATATAAAAAGAAAATGCCAATTTTGGCAATTAAATTATGTAACGATTTTAAAATGTTTTCGTTCATATGTACTGAGACAAAATCAGAGCCGGCTTTCTCTGTAAAAGAGCCTGGGTGCATTTAGGACCCTAATTTTTTATGAAGCAAAAAACAAAACGCAAATCCGAACATATATTATTAATGCATGTTTATTTAATACGTAATTTTTTTTGTTAATACATTAATTACTTAACAAGAAATTTTTTCCAGATTCTTTTTTGATGCTTAATATAGCAAGTGCATTTAAGCGTTCTGAACACATGCTTGATCGAATTAATTCTTTATTAATTTTAATTTGCTGAAAGAGCGCTCGGCACTTGATGTAGTAATTGGCAACGTAAAGAAAAGTTTGAACACAGTTAATACATTTAGAAATAACTCATTATAATTATTATTTAGTATGTATTTCAATACGTCTTGTGCGTTATTTACATCTCTTCCATTCAAAATCAAATCCGGTAGCAAACAAATTTCCTGGATTGTTTTCATCTACATTTCTATTATAAAACCTTACAAAGTTTTTGGAACATTTCTTTAATTCATGTTTTTTTAAAGTTTTTATATCAGTGATTAATTTGAAATCAGAAATAATATTTCGCATACTTTTAAATCTATCTTCTATTTGTACAATAACACAACCAATTACAGTGTTAAACTAATAACACATAAATTCCTCTACCGAGTTTTTTATAACTTCGGTTTCTGCTAATTCGGAATATAATTTTTTCCTTTTTCTTCGTTTTTTCAGCAAAATGTTCTGAAATGATCAAATTACGAGCAGGCACTTTTGTTTCGTCTAAAAATGGCTTAAATTTTATTCTTAAATTTTGGATTTAAGTTTTAATTTTATCGACTAAATTGAAGGCCGAGTCAAGAACAATTGTTTATGATTTAAATAGTTTATTGACAGTGTTAATTTTGGACAATAGTGCAAACCATACTATTAAACATAAAATAAAGGGCATTTCTTGTATTCCATCCAATAAACTTTTCGCTTCGGATACCGCCTGCATTAATGTTACTTACACCAATAAGTTCGTCTAAGGCATTACGTGTTTGTTCAAACTGTGCCTACATTGCTTTAACCGAATCTATTTTGGCTTCATATCGAGTGTCACATGATGGCTTAAGAGTAATGTTTAAATGCTTTTTGTAGAAATTCCCATCTTTTTGTAGATGCAGAAAATAAACAATATAAGCTTTGCAATATCCTACATTTTACAATATACAAGGAATATAATTACAATATACGAAAATATTTACAATATACAAGGTGATCAAGAAATAACAGGAGGTGTTTGGAAATCTGTAGCGTGTTATATACTGGACGAAATATAACAAAATTAATACCAAAAAAATGCCAATAGGGGAAATAATGGCGCTGCAAGCGCATAATATGTGAAAAAAAAATACATATTGCCAATGGAAACAGTACAATACAACAATACACCAAATATCAATGAAAAACGTTTATTATAACAAGTTACAAATTTGGCTCTAGGTGATCACTAGACTGATGTTCCAATAATTGCATGTTTGTACACAAGGTTTCGACTTTGGCTCGCAGCATATCGGCAATTATTCGTCTGACATGTAACGTTATTTGATCTTTTAAAGTACGAATGTCAGGAACATGTCCTTTCTATATAATGCCTTTCAAGTAGCCCTACAACCAGAAATCGCAAGGATTCAGATCAGGTGGCCAATTCATGGGAAATGTCCGACTAATTACTCTAGCGTCTGTGAAATGTTGACGCAGAACAACCTTCACCGAACGTCCAATGTGCGGTGGAGCACCAACTTGCATGAAAATGGTAGAATCGATACAATTTTTTTACTGCAGTTGAGGTATTACAAAGTTCCCGAGCACATGTCATATCTATTGGAATTGACAGAGCAAGTTACTAGTCCATTTCTAACAACTTTTTTATAAAAATACGGCCGATGATAATAGAAGCAGTGAACCCACACCAACTGTGACTTTCGGCGAATGTGCTGGGATCTGTTCACCAACGTGTGGATTTGTATCAGCCCGAATTCGGCAGTTATGTGTGTTGATATTACCGTGCATATGAAAGTAAGTTTCATCGCTGTATAATATCCGCCACGGCCATTCGTCATCCACTTCCATTCGAACCAGAAGTCTCAAAGCACACTCAAATAGGGTATTTCTGTCCCCTGGAAACAATTTTTGAATCGGCGTTATCTTATACAGATACAATTTCAGGATCTTACGCAATATCTTCTGCATCGTCGAGAACAGGATATCTGTTTGTCGTGATATTGAACGTGTACTGCTGGTACCCTGCTTATTAGCTATCGCCTGATCCATAACGGCAGTTGCAACTTCTTCAACTTGTTCTTGCTTGAAAACTTTATGTCCTCTGCCTGGTTGCACATCAAGAATTCCTGTTGTTTCAAATCTTTCAACCATTCTTCGTGAGTTAGTTATGGTCATTGATCCTCTACGTAACTGTTTTTACCGCCGGTATTCACGAAGAGCAGCACTGGCCTTTTTATTCCGTTGATAAAACAGCTTGGCTAATAAAGCACGTTCAGGTAGTAACAACGCCATCGACGGGCGAATTCTTTCAGAATGACTTGAATTCCCGTAACCTTTCATTTTATCCTCGATATCGTGTCACAAAGTACCTAAATATGCAAATTACATAGTTGAAGTTTTCGATTGCAGCGCCAGGATTTCCCCTATCGGCGGTTTTTGGTACTTTTTTTTGACAAATCGAAACCGGATACTTTAATGTGTATGATGGCCAAATTTTGTTATATTTCATCCAGTATATAACACGCTACAGGGCTCCGAACACCTCCTGCTATGTCTTGGTCACCCTGTATAAGAAAGGAATTTTGACTTTCCTTTTTAAAATTAGATTAATAAATAATAATTTGAAAAAAAATGGAAACAAAAAAAGAGTAGAATGTTCGATTAGATAAAAATGTTCTACACACACACACACACACACACACACACACACACACACACACACACACACACACACACACACATATATATATATATATATATATAATGATTCAGATACATTGAATCATTATGTCGAGACGCATTGTTCATATTTCGCGGCTGTTAAATTCGTCTCAGCACCGACGAACACAAACACTTCCTTTTATGATTATAGATATCCAAACAGCATTGTCTTGTTTTATAGAATCTGATTTTGCAATTACAGCTTCAAAAGCAATAGAATACAACATTCCGGAGACATTTAATAATAAAATGTCTAAATTGGAAGGAAGAAGCATTGTTTCCACGATCAAGTTTTTGATTGTTTTGACTAGACAATTTACCATTTCAGAAAAAACAAATATATTTCGTTGTGTTTGTTCATTTGAATGAGTAATTAAGACAGTTACGTAAAATTTTAATAACTTCTAGTTCCGTTTAGATATTTACTTGTTTTTAACATTAATTCGACATTGTTAAAGAGGGTATCACGCGATTATTATAATGGAAAACTTCCGATAGGATTCATGCTACATCCAGGAACTATTTTATTTAGCATTTATGGGAAAAGCTAAGTTGTAAAACAATACTCTCATTTAAATAATAATAAACATCATTTGGATGTTTTTAATTATTTTGTTGTTGTTACTTATGGCGCTTGTACAAAGCCCGCTGACGAAGTCATCGATTTAAGCCGAGTTTGCGCAGTAGCTTTTGAGGATAAAGGCGTGATCTCTCGAGGGTCACGCCAGGATGCCGGGTTTTTTAATTATAATGGATATTAACTGCCTTTAGAGATACGCTATATTCGTCTCGTTTTAACAGCATTAATTTGTAATGTCAACAAACTTTAATGAATCATATTTCATCACATGAAATGAAATTTACTATTTTAAATTACATTTACACACTAAATATCGAACATTCCGATAGATTAGTTTTGCAAGTAATGTATAGAAAATAATTGATGAATACAATTGACAAAATGTGAAAATTTATTAAAGCTGGCATTGTTTGCAACAGTTTATTTTGCGATATTTGTAAACCCAAAACTTTTTCACATACTCTCTAATAAATATATGCCATCAAAAACATAACTTGTAAAAAAAACCAAGTCTCGCAACTCAGTTCTTCTATCGTAAAAAGTTGTGAGATCCATTTAATACCAAGTCGGTCCATTTATTCAGTCCCTACTTAAGGGTGCTTCTGTCTTAAGTTATTACGTAATTAGCTAACTTAACAACATCTTATAGTAACCATATCAATATTAAAAATCTTTTATGGTTAAAATAAGTAGATTGACTTGGCCATCGCATAGATTGACTTGGCTTCTCGGTGAACTTCGGGATGAGACCCCATCGCATGAAATCACAATGTATCTTTACATTAAATTAGATTACATTAACATATTATATTAAATTAGATTGTTTAGTGTGATTGCCAAGTCAATCTATTTATTTTAACCATAAAAGATTTTTAATATTGATATGGTTACTATAAGATGTTGTTAGGTTAGTTAATAGGAGATACAAATATTACCGGTGCCAATCATGGAGATGGTGTGGTAAAGATTATAAACCAGTTAACATTTACGCTGCACGAGCAATTGCTTTTGTATCGTGGTCATGTTACTGGACTGCGAACCACAAAGTCCAAGGTTCTATCCTCTCTCATACCCATTCGCCACAATGGCAACGGCAACGTTGTGATATTTCGGAGTTCCGCATTGTGACTAAATGATCACGAGGACCTCCACATCTTAATTTGGAATCGCAATTATAATTTGTAAGTTTGAGGGAAAGATTAAAATGAATTGAACTAGTTTAGACGAGTTCTAACGTCAAGAAATTTGGTATAATTTTAATTAATATTTTTTATGATATAATTATTAATAGAAAAAATATTTTGATTATTTATGAGGGAATAGAGAAATGACGCTGCACCTGCCTTTCACTACGGGGACTGATTTAATTAACTATTTTGATAAGTTATTTTCGAAAATATCCAGAAGCATGTAGCTCATCGTAGCTATCTAAGACCGAAACAAAGAAAATTTTGAAAAAAAACAAAAAACTTTAATCCATCCACGGAGTTAAAAATTCTCTGTCTTTTTAAGGACGGAAAATTAACGTAAATATTGTCAACCGCAGCCCTAGGTCTTTTCCTAAAGCTAGGTTCAACAGGATCATATGCTAGCAGTTGAAGTAACTCGTTGCGAATCTGGGATAACTTTTTGAAAAACTGCTAGTGCATTTGTATTGGTTTTTTTAAACAAAATATAATCAAGAG
Source organism: Argiope bruennichi (assembly GCF_947563725.1). Classification (NCBI taxonomy): domain Eukaryota; kingdom Metazoa; phylum Arthropoda; class Arachnida; order Araneae; family Araneidae; genus Argiope; species Argiope bruennichi. The sequence continues at coordinate 83,924,956 of NC_079160.1, read as the reverse complement.
GCGAAAAAATATGTCTAGCTACTTCATTTACTAAGTTACTAATCCATTTTGGAACAAAAATATTGAATGACACCCCAAACATCACTTACCTTCATTACCCCTCTGACTAGTACTGGTCCTCCCGCCGGTGTGGTGCGGTGTGGAGAGGGGGATGCCATCTCAGGTGTCGTCCTCGTCATCTGACCGCGGTTCAAAATGACGAGGTCTGTCCCAAAATAGCCTTAGTGTTGCTTTACAACGGGACGTTAATACAACTAAACGAAACGAAACTGACTAGTACTGACTGCACTTAATTTTCAGGATATAATTATAAATTATTATGTTTTCAGCTTTATGTGCTTTCTTTGTATATTACAGATATTTTTTAGCTTCCCTGTACCCCTATACCCATATTTTTACTTATCATAATTTCTCAATTTAAATGAAATAGTTTTTGCAGAAAACTAACTAGAGTGCCCTTCTCGAATCATTCTACTATACTTTTCATTAAATATGCCTACATGCCACCGAAGTACAATGCCTCATTACGTAGTGATTATTGAATGATTATTGGTGGATTGCTGTTTTTACGCAAGCAACAGAATATATAAATGAGACGCCTTTTTTTCGGCCGAATGAAATTAAAATTTGATGCATAATTGCAATTGTAATCACAAAGTGGCATACCACATTGCATATATTTAAGTCACTGTGTTTTTGAGTTATCACTTTATTATGTTATGCAAGTACAGACTGATACAGTCAATCCAATCTATACTTAAGATTTTAAATCCATGTACCAAATTTTATCCATTTAATTTTCTTAGTTTTCTAATTATACTGTTAACTTTCTCTCAGACTAACCAAACAGGCAAATTTTTTCTGAATGGATTTCGTTCACAATTGAATGAAAATCTATAAATTTGGATTACGATCCATATACCTAATTTCATCTGCCTTGGTCAAAGCATTTTTGAATTACCGTTCTCACAGATAAACAGACGGACAATCAGACTGACATAAAGTCAAAAATGCATTTTTCAAACTCTGGAAGATATGAAACGCGAAGATTCGTCGAAATCTCGCGTTCGATTTTTCTGCCGATTACAACATTTTCGCTTTGTATACTTTCTGCATGAGAAAAATAAAGAGGCAGGAAATATTTTACATGACACAAAATAAAACATAAAAAAAAACCCAAAAATAAAAGTAGTAAACATTAAAAACACTAAAAGATACATTAAGAATTTAAAATTAGTGATCACTACATCTAAAAACATTGTATATAGGTGCTTAGTTTGGCATTCAATAACATTTCTTGTAGGAGGGTTCTAAAGCTAAAACTAAAGAATAAAACCCAATTTCACAATCAGATACTAAAATGCATGGGACTATAAGGCCCTCCCCATAGAAAAAGGTAATGAAAATTGTCGATTCTATATTTTGTGCATAAGAAAAGCCAGCACTCTAAAAATGTTGCAAGTGGCCAGGAGAACCCAATGTTGATTACTAAAAGATTATTTTCTATGAGCTCCATTGTGTCATCCATTACTGAAAGCGTATCTTTATTTTTTCATTGTTTTTGTCGTGTGCCTATTTTTAAGTCAAATTTTTGAGCAGTAGCTTCTGAGGTTAAAGACTCCTGAGTACCAGAAGGCAGAAGTCTGACTTCTAGCTCAAATGAAGATAGCACACACACACTCGCTTGTACAACCTCTTTTTACAGAGGGGCTCATTCACGCACCTCACAGAAAGAACACAAGAAAGAGAACAACCACTTACGAACCAGGACTCGAACGCGGAACGCCTAGATCACGGGGAAGACGCGCTACCACTAGGGCAGGACGCCGCCACTTTTCATATACGAGGTATATAAAGTCAAAAAAATCTAGCTCTAGAATTTTGTCGAATTCACATTTTAGATTACCTGAGACCGAAATCACGTTTTTGAAATTAGTCTGTCCATCTGTGAATACAATAGCTCAAAAATACTTTAAGCTACACACATGAAATTAAACATACAGTTTTTACACCAAATTTGTAGATTTCTCTCACATTTTGAACGAAATCCAATCAGAGGAAATATGGTAGCACGGTAAATGCAAAACTAATAGAAATAGATGAATAAAATTTGGTACACAGATAGCTAAAGTACATATATTATCAAATTTGGAATCAAATTCATCAAGAGGCTGGCCATCTTTTTGTCTGTACTTTCGCATGCCTGTAACCGCAATAACTCGAAAACGTAGTGACTTAAATAAATGAAATTTGGTATGGGATCTTAGGGTAGCAGTTGTAGCTGTATGTCAATTTCAATTGGTCGGAAAAAAGAAATTGAAAGCATACACTCGGTGTTCTGATGCTTATATAAAAACCGCATTTTAGCGAGTAATCATCATTAAAAAAATCCCTCACAATATCGCACTTTAATAGGTTCTTTCGTAATAATTGTTCGGCACTGGCATGCGGGCTAATTAAAATACAATTACATTTATTAAAAAAATATACAAGAAGCTTCGAGGGTAGTACTTCAGCTGATTTTATTACTCGAATTTTAATGAAATTTTGAGTAATCTATTTTTCGTTTACTCGTTGCAACTATCGATCCGGTCTTGCTCCAAAGGAGCCAAAATCACTTCTACTGCGAAATTGACCTCTTCCCTTCAATTCCTTCTCTAATCCAAATATATGAAATTTAATTTCATTTCATTCGTTTTAGCCGAAGATGTTTTTAAACAGAGGAAGTTATTTGAAGACCATTCTGTATTAAAAAACGTATTAAAATATTAAGATTTTCAGGAAACTTAAAAAAAAATTAATTGAATTAATAAAAGGATAAATTGTTTATATAGTTAAATTTGGCAAGCACATCTCTGCTCATAAGAAAAACAACTGTCTGTCTGTGTGTATATATGGTGAATAATTGTATTTAGAACTATTAAATTTGAAAAAGATATTTTTGAAGCGATTTCTTTTGAAATTTTGATTACCATACAGAAATTGTTTTAAATATCATCTTGAAAATAAAATAATTGCTTTTTTAATGACACCAGATTATTTTTTGTGCAAATTTCTCCCTAAATTTTGATATTTTTAAAACGATATCTTTATGCAATATATGCACACATGCTTTGTAAAAAATAGCAAATTATATATTAGAAAATAATAATTCAAAGATCCCAACTCTATTGCTCTGTTATTTTTCTCAGCTTTTCCAATTTTTAAAAATTTAATAGTGATTCAAACGTCTAACCCTAAACATCGAATTCGTCTATCTTTATATTTCATTTTTAAAAATTACTCTTAGTAATATAGCAGAAAATAAAAATATATTCAATATTTTCGCAACTCACTTAAGCAAAAATAAAAGTTAAAACTGAAATATTAAGTTAAAGCAGAAAGAGTAGAATCTATTATTGTTAAAGACAATAGCATAACGGAAAACTTACTAAAATTAGGGAAAGAAATTATTCGGATATAAAAACTGCCATCTCTAATAACCTTATTTTTTTAATTTTAAAATGATGCAATTATAAATTTTGATAAATAATTTTTTCCAAATCAATTGGGAAAGATTTTAAAATATTAATTAAGTTTTATTTAAAAATTTAATTAAAATTTTGAAGAATTTCTTCTTAGAGTACACTATATACTGAAGAAGTAAATAGGCCGAAAATTCATTAAGCTGCCATTCCTGTATTTCATTTAAACAATTTTTGCACCCTAGAATTTGCAAGTATTATTCATTCTATAAAAGTTAACATCAAAATTTTTATTTTATCTTATTTAAAATTATTTATGGCATAAACTATTTCATAATAAATCCGTATATTCTTTTAGTATTTTCTTATTTATCAAAGATCACGTTAATGGAATTTTTTCCTTACTGACCCTTTGTCTAAGAGTGATTTCCTGTTTATTCTTTTCTCTGAAGTAATGATGAAATAAAGGTGATTATGTGATAAAAATTTCAAAATTTCTAGTCATGAAATAAATTAGATTCGTCAAAATTTAAGACTGGTGAGAAACAAAGATTTCTTATGACAACCTTTTTTGTCCTTTTGAACTTTTTAGTTATTGTGCATTTGTTTTTAAGACGAAAGACATTAGACGGGAAAAATGGACATATATAATCTTTGATTAAAACAAAAGAAATCATTCATCTATACCTTTTATCATTTAAAAAAATCAATATAAGACCTTTTCTCTTATAAGAATATATCACTGTGATCAAAAAACATCCGGAATACTTAATTTAAAATGCATCTATTGAAGATATGATTTTCAATCTTTTGTCAAACATTTTTATGATTTCTATAAACATCTTGCAGCAATGAAGAATTTATTTCAATTTATCGTCTGCTCTTTTTTAATCGTCTTTTTTAATATAAATCGAGTCGTAACTTTATCGATTTTTCCAAGAAGGTAAATGTAATTGAGAAAAGAATCTGCATTGAAATTTGTTTGTAAATGCTTGAATTTTAAAGAGGTTGAAAGTGACGGTAATGTGTAAGAATAGTTTTTGTAGGATAATATATTCAAAAGTTATTAATTAAAGTCGTCATTTAGATTATTTAAAAAAATTAAAATTTTGAAAACTCCTTTCTAACCTTTTTCCTTTTTCCTAACACCTACTACTTGAGAAGCAATTTCACATCATATTTGGTAATTTTAGGTAAATATTTACATACATAAGTACTCGGGATACACGAAAACCATTTTTGAAAAAATTAACATAAATAATAATAGCAATTTATTTACACACAAAGTAATGAAAAAATGAGAAATGAAATAGGAATATTTTTAACATATAATACAGAATTCCAAACGATATTTTTTGAACTCATTGAAATTGATTTAGTTTTAACTGTGAAGTTGCCAATTAAGGAATAAAAACTATTTTTCGGACTGTAAAAGTAGTTCAATCGCGACAATAAACAAGTTATACAGTTTCTTGGGGTAAAAAAAAGTACTCCAACGTTTTCTGCAGAGTATTTTGTACTATTTTTTCATCATTCATGAATCATCACGAAAATTACTGATAACATGGTAGAACATTATAATATTAAAAGTATTATTTGAATTTAAAAAATTGCAAAAGTTAGAAATAAAAAATTATTGCGTTACATAATTCAAATCATGAAATTTGCAATTGCTGAAAGCTTTCTGCTTTTGCATTTATTGTATACATTAACTATGATACTGGCAATTAATTATTTATTTGTTCAAATGTTAAATGATCCTTGTAGTGATACTAATGAACGGTTTTGGATTAATTGATGCAAAAATATCACATTAAATCGTTTAAAAACCAAGAAAAAGGAAGCCACATTGTAGGTTGGTTCCTAATAACATTGCAATGAGATGCAAAGGCAATGAGGAAGAACACTGAAGCTTCTGTTTTTGGTTAAAATCATCAAGCAGAAACAGTTTCAGCATCAGTAGCGATTTAAAGGATATGGAAGTTCAAATTACCAGGGAAGAAATTTTGTTGATTTTATTGAAATTTCTTCAAATCGTCCTTTCGAAAAATGACACCAGTGACAACAGCAGTCATTTTTTTCCTTCCGAGTTCGATGATCTTTTTTCACCTCGGCTTTAGGTTAACAAACTAGTTAAGACTTTGCAAATCTCTACTAATAATAAAAATGAATGCGTGTGTGTTGGGCTTTTTCAAAATAGACCGTTAGACCCAGATCTACTAATTTTGATAAGGATATATTTTGGAAGATGGAAATGTGCACCTATGTGTAATTTTTTTTTTTGAAATTTTAATTAAATTTAGCTGAATTTCAGCTTTCTTCCACGATAATTTCAAAAAATATATGCTATTAATTATAAATTTTACATTGTATCAAAATTTTATAAAATGTCTTTTTAATAATATTAATCTGATAATTATACAAATTTTTCCTGACTTTTTACTGTTAAATTTTTTTTTTTTGCTTGATTTTCAATAATAGATTACATTGTTGCTCTAAAATTCAAACCATTTTCAATGTTTCATTGAGTATTGTTATCGAGTATTGTCTTCCATTGTTGAAAGGAAGAGAAGAAGGATTTCTCGAATTATTCGCGTAATTTAGAAAACGAATAAAAAAGTGAATTAAAAATACATCTAAAGTTAAAAGATTGTTGAACTGGACATTTACATTTTTAATAGAGCTATGATATCATAGAACTAGTGTCCAATAGAAAGACTTATGTACTCAAAAAACAAAACTTTTGTGAGATAATTAGAATACCAAGGTTTTAAAATCTGACAATTTGATGGAATCACGAAGCAATGTTTAAAGAATTTAACTGAAAATAAATATGACCAATATTCCCGACGAACCATCCAGTTGCCAAAACCGACGAGCAAATAACAATAAGAGCGAGATTATATGAGTACATCATTCTCGACGAACCATCCTATTGCCAAAACTGACGAGCAAATAATTATCAGAACGGGATTAAATGAGTACATCATTCTCGACGGTTTTCGTTGTTTGATTAATTTTTAAAATATATTCTTATATTCTTTAAAATTAGATTTCCAAAAGAAGCCGAATCTTATTTCTAATTTTAAAAAATCGAAACAAAAGTAGATCAGTTTTCGAATTCCAAGAATTTTTTCATATTTTTTTTATTTAAAAGGTTAACTAATTATAAGCAAATCAAATAATATTTTATTATAGAACGATATTAATTTAAGGCCGTTCCTATTGCTTATCTTTTTTGAACGATTTTTTTTTAATCTTCAGAATATCACTAAAAGTCCAAAGTATTTTTCAAATTATATGTGATTTAAAGATCCATTTTCAAATGATGAATTTATCATGGAACAATAATCGTTTGAAGCTAAAACTCTATGCTCGATATTACTTTTAAAGAGGTTATCCACCTTTGAAGCGAAATGACCTTAAAATAGAAGTTCAGAATTCTCAAATTCTCCAGATACTGATCGGCAACTCAACGTTCGTTCCAAAACGTTAACAGCAGAGTGAATCTGAAAAAGTTAATGTTGCGTTTACTCTTTTTTGTTGTTGTTGTTGTTGATTATAATTCCAGTGAGATTGAAGACCTGTTTGTTGGTAATAGAATGAGATAGGAAAAGGTATTATGCATGTTGCTATTATTCCAAGCTCATGTCTGAGATTATATATTTTTATTTTTTTAGATAAATATTTCTCATATATTCGTGAGAAGAAAGCGGAATGATTTATTTTTTTCAAAAAACATATTTAAATGATGAAAAGTTCAGATCCATTAATAGAAATAAGTTTGTGTAGAATTCGCCATTTTCTTTTTTTGATTCATATGCTTCGGATTCTTAAAATTCTTCTGTAAAGGCAATCATTAATGATCCATCCTCTTATGGTTTCATTTTCACATGTGAGGGTTATTACCATATCGGAATTTTTTCAATAAGTAGAGATGAAATTTATCAAAAATCGAATAAAAAATAATCATATTACGATCGTCTGATGGAAATAATGATTTTTGTTTGTAAATTTAAAATTGCGTTTTGAATCTTTTTATAAAATTTTCACTGTTCTCTTATTATTAAAGCCTGTTTAAGACAACATGTTATTTTTAAAACTTCTTTAGAAGGGGGAGGAGATTCTTAACTTCTAAAGGATTTTTGTAATTTTAAATTTAATAATTTTTTACTGAATTATATTCAATATTCATTAAGTGCAGAGTAATAGTAATTCTTTTTTGCCTAAACTGTTTACTTTCTTTAAAATAATCACTTTTCTAAAAAGTTCATTTCGTGGTATTACCCCCTATAGTGGGAGTAAAGGCACAAAAATGAACTTTTTAGAAAATTTATCAAAATTTTGTTAGTATTGAAATAGTCCCTAAATATTTTTTCGTATATTTCCGGTTGTTTTGAACCGATTTGTCAAAAATTTTATACCTGTAAATTTCTTATTACACAGAAAAGACGAAAGATTTGGGTTGTAATCGGAACATTCGAAGAGGAGGGGAAAAAACCCTATGGATTGCCCCTTATCAATGCAATTAACACATTTTTAAAGATGACATTATTCCAAATCGAATGGCACTTTACTTTGAACTTAGTTTTTAGCAAGCAATATTAAGTGTTCCGGTACTTTTCTGGCGGATTGTACAACACATACTTAGAAGAAATTAGAAATACTTAATCCAAAATGATTTTCTCAAATTGTCAACTAGTAATTTATGTGTACTATCTCTACAGGATTTTTGTTCCCCTATGGCAAGAAATTTTCATTCCAGCTCAAAAAATTGTTGTAATGACGGGCAATTAAGAATTTATGGGAGACAGAAATAAAATTTTCCCTTTTTGATTATTCTGTGAATGGGAAGTTTACTTTTGGAGAAATGATGAATTAAAATATTTTTAAGTGCAATACAGTCTATAATCTGATGTGCAATGTCTTAATTCTAAATGATTTAATCTTTAGATTATTTAGAAGTAAGCAAGCTAGATTTATTTGATATTAGCCAACTTTTTAATATTCACTGCTATTATAGCCATTAATTTATGTTTGTCATTAAAAAAAAAGTAGATCCATCACGATCAAAGATGCAGGAAAACAGTACCTAAAAGTTCACCATTAGCTTTCTGAAAACATAAATTCTAAAAAAAGCTTTTTTTTTCAACCTTTAAATTTGAGTAAGAATTTTCCTCATTGAAAAACTATCATTTTTTAAAGATAATGATTGTATTGTTTTTAAAATGTACGCATCTTTTAAATATAATGGAATCACGGAAAATAAATTATTCTTACGTGCAAAAAAAAATACCTTTGAGTTTTAATTAAACTGCACAATTAAAATGCTTCAGTTAATAAATGAAACTGAAAAATATAATTAGAAATGCTCTGGTTAAAGCTCATCAAAATTTATATTCACTCAGACGAAAAAAGATGTAAAAGAAATCAAGAAATAGGAATCAAGCAAAGTTTAATTGGGCGCGAAAATAGGATCGGTCATTTCCAGATGGGTAATAGCTATGACTTACCATAGTATGGAAATTGATTACCATATCTAAAAAAAAACTATTACCTCACAAAATGATAGTTTATATCGTGTTAAAATTTTTAAAAATTAACTTTTCAATGATATCAATTTAATTTCTGCAATATGCTTTCTTTATTTTTAACAAATTGTTTTAATGTAATAGACAATTTATAATTTCAATGTTATGAAATTCAAACTCATCCATTTTATTTTTACCAAATTATTTTAACATAATAGACAATTTGTAGCTTTCATGTTATGGAATTCAAACTTATCCATTTAACCATTTAACCGTGTGGTTTTACCAATATTAAAATTAAGATTTAAAAAAAAATGTGTTCTACAGAGATTATTTACGAAGTAGGGTTTTTATTTCTGATTTTATTTCGTAGTTAAAGTTTTAATTACGAAATTTGCATGCGTTATAATTTGTCTTGATTTATACAGTTAAATTCTTATTTTTCGATTTTATCAAATAATAAGGTAAAATTAATATATATATATATATATATATATATATATATATATATATATATATATATATATATATATATATATATATATATATATATATATATATATATATATATAATATACCACATTAATATTTAACAGCCCTTAAAATTAACAACTGGTCGCCAAAGACGGCTAGTTCTTAAGAAAATTATACGAATTCGACTTTAGAAATTAGCACTGCAAATATACCTTAAAGATAAGTCGTTTAAATTAAAGCGCCTTTCAAAAAGTATTTTCTTACAGGCCTGCATAATTAAAGTTCATTTTTCTATAAATTGTTCTTCAGAACGCATAAAAAATGATCATAGAGTTCATAGAAACGAAAAATATTTAAATTAATATAATGAATGCTAGTTATTTCAAAAAATAATTCTTTATTGTGATTCCGAGATTTATTTCAATTGACCCTGAAATACATCTAGAAAATCAAAATATGAAAAGTACGAATCAAAAATACAAATAGTTCATTAGAATGAATTACGAGTAACCAAAAAAAAATAATAATAACATCAGAAGCAAATAAATTTATATTTATATTTATTTAAATATTTGTGTGTGTTTTTAAAATAATTTTATAACCAATTAACTATATTTACTTTTTCTGGAGTATCTGAAAATATAAGATTAATTAGATGCATAAAATAAAGAAGAAATTCTAAAACAGCATTTGAAAAAAATGGCCGTCTTCTCAAAATAATGCAAAAAAATCTTGAAGCTGCATTTTACAATAACTGATTATTCGTTTATAAATAGTTTGTTGTGAAACGAATTATGATTGGCTTCATTTAAACCAGTAAACAATATGCATTCAATAATAAAGTTTGCATAGTAAATGCGAAAGCAAGAAATGGTAATTGATTTCTAACCGCATAACTACATCCAGCTTAAATCCTTAAGTGTTATCGTTATAAGCAGGAAGCAGAAAAGAGGGTATGAGTAAATTAGGAAAACAATTGGAAATTTTTTTAGAGTTCATATCGCTTGACTATTATATCTAGTTACCATAATAATGCTTTAAATATGCTTGATGCATATGCTGTTGTATTACTTTTTTAAAAAATGTTTCTTTTAATTTTTACAACTGCGACAAAGAGTTTATTTAATATAATTTTGTCACAACACGGGTGAATATAAATCCAATTACTAAAACAATAAAAAATATGTTTAATATACTTGAAAATTATTAAAATCTGAGAAGAATGGACATTTTAAATTCCAAATGGTGTAAAAAAGCCATTTATGGAGTAATATATATTGCTCTTACATTTCTGTTATTTTGTGAAAACTTTTGCTTTTACATTTATTTTTAACTAGCCGCCTTTGGCGACCAGCCGGTTCGCCAATCTTAATGTTCGTTAAAATTTTAATAATTAAATATTTTATGCAATTTCTACTTTAATAGCTTCTTCATCAAAATATTTTAAAACTTCAAATTTTGATTATCATATAATTCATTCATAATATTATAAAGGCCTTCAGTCATAACGTAATATGTATCTCTCTCATTTTCTGTTAGCACCCGTAGAATTTATGCTTTAAATTAAAGTGGAAAGAATTTATCTTCAATTAATATAATAATATTTTTTACTGAAACAAAGCCTTTTTTTATAATCTGATTACTGAAAATAGAGTCACTCAGCGTTTAAACTTTATGGGCACTATAGAATATCTTTTTAAATTTATGTAATATCTCAAGAGTTGGTCAACAAAATTTTCTTAGATTCATTATGAGCAGATCGATTAATTAACAATGTTTAAATTTAAATGCATCAAACACTAAGAAAATAAAACGAATCGTTTAAAATAAACGGATGAAAACAGGTTTTAAAAAACTACTTAAAAAACGATGTACTTAAAACTATAAGCATATACAAAAAATATATAACTAACATAAATACAATTTACTTACAAAAGCATGCAACTAACCCAAAAATAATTTAAATCATCCATTGATAACGTTGTCATGGCAACAATCAGAACAGAATGCGCATGCGTGAATTTTCTTCGCCGGTTACGTAACGCAAATACGTGATTTTTTCTACGCCAGTTGGGGTAACGCTATGCGGATTAGAAATTTTTAATTTCCTTTATTCTGTTTTATTTTAATTCAAAATTACTTCAGAATGAATCTGAAAGATTGATTCCTTAACAATGTTTAATTTTAAATGCATCAAACATTAAGAAAATAAACAGAACCGATTGAAATAATCCGCCGAAAAATTTTAACCCTAGCCTCATTACTGTTGGGAGAAAAAAAAACTGAAGCCTTTCTCGTTTGGCGCTGGGGATAATGGAAGATTTTTTTGGCGAAAAAGTTGGCGGTGGGGAAAATGGAAGATTTTTTTGGCGGGAAAGTTAGTTTTTAATTAATAATTAAAATTCTAATTAAAAATTCGAAAAAAGAAACCCCAGGTGCACATTCTCAGCTTCCAAGGTATACATGTACCAAATTTGGTAGCTGTATGTCAAACGGTCTGGCCTGTAGAGCGCCAACACACACACACACACACACACACACACACATTGAGCTTTATTATAAGTATAGATTAAAATGTAATTCAAATTTGGAAAATTCTTTTCTTAGCGAGATCTATACTTAAGAAATAGTAAAGAAACAAAATTAGTAGCTTTAAGCCTCTGGAACGTTTAGAGCGATTTTATAAAGCGCTTGGAATGATTTTGGCGCCATGTAATCAGTGTTAAGCAATTTACACAAATTGTCCAGCATAGACGCATTATTAAATTTTTAAAAAAACACTTACTTTCGAAATATATTAAAATCGAGGACGTAAATTTCCCTAAAAGTATCAAGATAGTAATACAGTTGGACTAAATAAATAATTAGTACGTAAATAGACAAAAACAAACTTTTAAAATTGCAATGACAACCATTTGTCCTTGTCCCGTTGGGGTCACGTGATGTTCATGAGGTAGGCGTGACCGTCCATTGGCCTCGTTTGAACGCTGCTTTACTAATTACCCATCCATACAAAGAGATGCACTGAATCTGTGAAAAAACTGGTTAAAATAGCCCAGTTACTGGGGTTGGAGGAAGGGGGAGAAGGCAGAATGTATCAAGGTTTTTATTTTGAGAAATTTCTCTGAAAGTGTACGGAGGTGAGGGGTTGGTAGTCTATTGCTAATGTAATTAAATGTCATGAGCTATCAAACAAAACAAAAATTGCAAAATGCAGGAAAATTTTCTCGCGTTTTTTTTCGTCCTAAACAATCTAGAGTGATGTAGCATTTTTTGTGTTTCTCTCAAAATAAAAATCATGAAATAAATTTGATGTAATCAGGCCTGTGATTGGGAATTGAGTATTTTCGTAAATTTCCCTAATTATTTTAAATGTACAATTAATTAGCAGTTGTCGATTATGATGCTTCGCAGTAGTTGAAAATAACTAATAACTAAAACGAAATAATTCGATCATAAGTCTTAATAAAATATTCTGGAAGCTAATGTATATGCAGTAAAATTCAATGAATATAATGCACATTGATTTTGTAATTATATTCTAATATTTATATCATATTTACAAATTCTTTGAGAAACACTTAACAGTTCGTAAAAGTACAGTAAAAATCGTAAAAGTGCCATTATAAAGTACACAAAAAGTTGTTAGCAGAATAAACATGAATTGCATATTACAAGAATGCGATAATCAAAATTGAAAACAGTTAAAAAACGACAGACGATATTTTCGCGTTTTTTTAAGGCGTCAGATTAATTAAACTAAGAAACCAAACGATAAATTAGTAACATCGTCTGAAAGCGAAGTCATTTTATAGAAAAGCTGAACAGCAGTTAACAGGAGAAGTAAAAATGATTTGCGATTAATCTGAGAAATATAGAACTAAATTTAAAATTATCTATGAAATAAGAACTAATAATTAAAAATTTGTCAAGGCAACATTTAAATACATTTTTGCAACTGTTCTGATGATTAGAATTTGAGCAAAGCTATCATAAGAGAGCTATCATATCATATTTGTCAAGTGTGGAAAATATGGCAAATATCTTTCGAATACACTTAATTCATGCTGGTATAAGACAATTTGAAACTAGCCCGGCAATTTGAATTATTTCATAATTTGTAGGTAATCTTAGATATTTTTTTATTTAATTTCCAAATGCAGAGCATTTGAAATTTCATGCACAGTGACTAAAAATATATTGGTAATTTTTAATTTTTTAAAAATGTTTTACACATTTTTGTAATATGATAAAAAAATTCTATTTCATTACATCGGTGCTTTGAGTAATCAACAGCACAACTATTTTATTATTTCAAATTTGTTTCATTTGCTTTCTTAAAATGAATCCGATATTTTAACAAAAGCTCACGATTTATTTAATCTCTACCAATAATAAAGAATGTTTTCATGTCTATATTTCTCTTGAATATGTTGTGATTTCACAACTTTTCAGACAATTAGACCTAAAAATATTATGTAAAAACTCGATTATATCTACTTTGGAGGATGGAAATGTACACTTTGGGAAAAGTTTTTACTTTCTCGTACACATAGTATAGAGAAAGTGTAGTAGTCATCAAAAAAATTCAAACTCGGGATTTTGATGAATTTTTACATTTTAGACATCCATAAGTTCGAAAAACACATTTTTGGAAAATGTCCGTCTGTATAACAACAGACGGACATAGATAACTCAAAAACGCTTTGAGCTAGACGGGTGAAGTTTGGTATAGTCTTTACACCAAATTTGCAGATTTCTATCATATTTTGAGTAAAATCTGTTCAGAGGAAGTCCGTCTGTCCAGATGTTCGAATCTAAGTTAAAGTGATACTTACAAAATGAAGAGAGTTAAATGGATAGAATTCTGCATACAGATTTAACATCTATAGTCAAATTTTGAGCCTAATCCAACTACGGGTTGATTGTCAATCGGTCTGTACTTTCAGAAACATGCAAATGCGATAATTAAAAAATGATATGACTTAAATATATCAAATTTCGTATGGAGTTTCGTGACTACAAGTGTAGTTCTTTGTTAATTTTAGTTTTAATCAGATGGGATAAACGTATCTAAAAGAAAAATTCGATTTTCAGATATTATAAACGGCATGCTAGAATTAATCGCCAAAGAACTCACCAGTGATGACAAGATAGGTTCAGTAAAAATGCTGAATTTACGCCAAAGGTTACTATTTCTTAACTATTGTACGCCAACGCCATGCGAGGTGTTCTTTGGATAACACTTTATTGCGATAAAGTTTTGAGGAGACCACTTAAACTGATTTTTTTTTAAAGTTAATTACAAACTATGTGAAATTTTTACTTTTTATCCTTGAAATCTATCGAAAATATTATAACATAAATCAAGTTTTATATCATCTTTAAAAGATTAACACCATTAATTTTTGAATGTTACAACATTTTTTGTCATATTTTTTTTCTTTTTTTATTTAAACGCTTACTTACTTGATTTTTTGAAATATTTTAAATACTTTTTACAATAAAACAATATGCTTCATTGTTCAAGTGAAACTCAAGTCATTTTCATTGATGATGCTACTATTATTTCCTCCAGGTTTCTGCGGAAAGAAAGATATGAAATTCGTCTTATTTTTCCATGTTGTGTAAGTTTCAGTACAAGTTATGTTTTTCATAAATTTTATAATATTTTGTTATAATTAAGACTTAGTTTAGGAATGAAGCAATGAGGAAAATGTTTTTAAATGTGCCCTGTAAAGCCCTTTAAATTTAGAACCCTGTTACTCTTTTCTGTGATATAATTGGATGTCTATATAAAGATATAGAAAGAAAATTACGGAACTGTATAGCACAATGAACGAAACGGTATAAGGCATGAATGCTTCGAATATGGTAAAGTAAAATTTCAATAATATCACATTTTAGATGACTTGATAAATTAATACAAGCACCATACGAATCCATATTTCAAATTAAGTGATTTATATTTTGCGGTTGAACATTTTAGTGCGAATGAATCTTTAGTGGTAAAAAATATGACAATATCGATAATATTAACTTAATTATTGTATAAACTTTTTCTTAATCTCGTCAATTTTTTTTAAAAAAAATATTCTAATGTTTAACTTTTAATAATACTGTCCATTGTTGCAATAATATCCAAATCGTTTTTATTACTTCAACAGATATTTAATTACGCGATTTTCTTTCATTATTGAAGAAAATGTCAGAGGATAAAGACTTATTTATTGCCTGCTCAGTTTACATAAGTTTATGGTTAGAAAAGGAGGTTACAGCATACAAAAGAAAACGTGCAGTGAGAAAATAGAGCACCAAACGGGTACTTAATGCATATTATATGTTGTATATCCTCTATAATGTCATGAGACAATTCCTTCTGGAATATTCATTTACACAATTAACAGAACAGCTGATAAATAACAAGTTTTAATGTCTTTACAGTACAGTTTTTGATTCTTAAAAATAATTTGTTGAAAGAGTCATGAACATCAATTTAGCCGGCGTCCTGGCATAGGGGTAGCGCGTCTTCCCCGTGATCTGGGCGTCCCGGGTTCGAGTCCCGGTTTGGGCATGGTTGTTCTATCTGTGAGATGTGTGAATGTGCCCTCCTGTAAAAAGGGGTTGTGCAAGCGAATGAGTGATGCGTGAGTGGCAATACGTACTCTTGGCCCTAGTTGGAGCTGCTATAAAAAATAAGAGACGTTCCCCTCAGGCTTAAATCGCTGTCTTCGTAACAGTGGGCTTGTCAGTGGCAAGTGCCATAAGAAACAAACAAACAACATCAATTTAGGCATAAGCGATCGATTTGGTTGAAATTGAAAATGGAGTACATAAACAAATAAGAGCTGATAGTCGAAGGCGACTAGTGTTTGATAAATCTCAGAATATATTTCCTTAAACTCCACTTCCCCCCTTTCAAAATGCACCAGTTATAATTTTAAGAATGATGAATTGATATTTTCTTTCCCAATCCTTTTCTTTTTTAATCTCAAGCTGCATACAAATTGGTTCATAAAACAGCCCAACTCTTGGTACGACTTGATAATGATATGAAACATTATAACTTTCACATTCCTGTCGTCTTAACTTATCACTCAGACATGAGTATTTTTCTTTTAAGTCATTAACTATTCCAGACAGCTCCGGAGATGCAAATTTATAGATTCGCAAAGTGACTCCGCTTCACGATATGTTCTAATCTGAAATTCAGAAAGCGTTCCTTTTTTAAAACTTAAAAAGAAATTTAAAAAAAAATAGAATTCAGAAATTCGACGTTTTTGTGTGTATTAAATTATTTAACATTATCGTTTGACCTTATTAATAAGATCATTTATTTCTCAGTCAAAACTCTTCATTAAATTGGAGATTTCACATTATAAAATTTTTTAAATATAATCATCCAGATATGTTAGTTCACTTGCAATTCCAAATTCACAAACAATAAAATTAATTTATTATATTAACACAAGATTAATTGAAAAAGTTCCAGATGACTTCAATCTCTTTTATTTTTTTATTATTTTTTATTAATATATTTCTAATGTAAAAATGTTAAATGATATATATTTTGAATGTTAAATGATATATTCTGTCGAAATTTTTGTTTTTTTCATTGCTTATTTTTAAAATTCAAAATTTGATTTTTGACCCTTCGTATATTTTTTTTAACCAAAAACACTTTAAAAAAATTTATTAATATAATTTTACTCAAAAAGAATATTTTCGCCAATATATGGACGTGCGTTGATGATAGTTATATTCATAATATAAAGCATTTAACGTATTCTTAGAAATCTGTAATACTGTTTTCCTGCGAGTCACTTTCATAATAAGGAAGGCAACGCTAACGGATTCTGAATGGATGTTGGATTGACTCACGCGCTTGGCTTTAATTTTAAAACCATTTGACGACTTTGATGATAAAATCAGGTATTCCAGGAACAACAAGAACCTTGATCGTAGTTCATTAGCACACGAATTACTTGTTCGAATTCGATTCTTCAAGAACTTTCTTTGTCCTGTTACGGAAACCTAAAAAGTCGAGAGACAGAGCTGAAGTCAGTCAGATGAATTGAGCACAAGCGAATAATTGAATTCTCTCTGTGCACTTTATGTCGTTACATTTATTTTTACTGATTTGCTTCTTGTGTGCTACTGTTTACTGCAAGTATTGCTCTTGTGTATGCTTTGGCTGAGGTTTGTTGCTTTTTTTTTCGTGCTTCGTGTAGAATAAAGTCTTGTTACTTGTTATTGAGCTTATCGGGCTGTTTCACTCACTACGACGGTATATGATATTTGAATTTATTTTTCCGTAACAATATTGATAGAACTTAAAAAAGAAGTTTTTATAAAATTGGTCGTAAGAAATATAATTACTAGATAATTATAACTTTCATGTAATTAGAAGAATATTTATTACACATACTAAATACAATTAAGAAACTTCGTGGATTTAACGCGTTAACATAATAATTACAATACATATAATTAATAAAATTCAATCTAAAAGGCTGTTATTATAGAACTTAATGCAAAAATAATCATGAAATTTACATACAAAATGGATAACTGCAGCTAATTAAGATTTTAACTTCGAAATATTTAAATTCTAAATTAATTAAACACACTTGAAAAAATCATTTTTACTTTATTTTCTAACTATCTAGGAATAGTTAATTTTTATATTAATGACTATTTCATAAAATAGCTAATAAATATGAAGAATTATTAATTTACTACAAAATTTAATTGAGTATCGACACTAGGTTTTACGTGAATATAGCTTTAACGGTAGCATACACATTTCCCATGAGCGGAGTAGTGACATCGGTCGAGATCTGTCAGTCTCAGAGCACATATTGTCACCGAAACGCTAAACAGGAAACTCGAAAACTCAATTAATAAGCTTCGAGCTTGTGGGCTTTTCCGAACAACTTCCTTTTTAGAATGGACAGCAATTACTCAATTAGTTACGCTCACGAACATTGTTTACTCTGGTGACTCAGCCTCGGAAACGGGACCGCATCAGACTTTGCTCCTGCTTACTCACTCGGGACATAGATTTTGACGACAAAATGACATTTTACGGTTTTCTAAGACATTCCTTGACAGTTAAGCCAGTTTTAAGAAACCGTTAAGCCTTCCCACTCGAACAGAAGAAAAAAAAATGAGCATCGTAAAATATTTATCTCATAAGAGGAAAAGCTGCTTCGAATTTTGAGGAGCAATTAAAATAATGAGAGCCATTTTCTTTTTAACTAACCGCCTTTGGTGATCAGCCACTTCGTTAAGAATATTGGTTTTGCTTCATTTCATTAAATCTTATATAACATGATGTCCATGATTATTTCAATAAAGTATTTTTAAATATAAAATTACAAAATTTATAATAAAGGCATAATGATAACCATACACTTGTTCTTTTTATTGTGTACCTGAACCAAAAAGAGTCAAGTTCCATGATATCATTGTAACTTTAAAAATGTAACAATCGGTGCAATCTACTTTAGAATTTCACTTCGCCTTTGCGGTACTAACACTTCACTTTCGTATCCCACTCTCGCCTCCTGTAGCGACCATCTCTTCCGCTGGAAACATCGATCTTATTTTAAGCATAATTTAGTCTCCCAAGAACTTATTCGAATTATAACTAACATTAATACTATGTTATTTTGATATAATAAATTTATAGTTGCTCTGCTTATTGTGCACTAAAACATTCTTCATGGTATCGAGTCCCATGGATTCATATTACTATTAAAACGCAAGTTACCATGTAAGTAGTCTTATAATTGAATATTGTCATTCGAGGTATTGGAACTTCCGTTTCATTGTATGCGCTGATAAGAAACAAAGTCTTTCTTCTGTAGCTTTTGCAATAATGGAAGAAAATTAATCTATTAAATATTTAATGAAACATTGGGAAATGATTTTAATTTCACTGCAACAGTAAAAGTACTTTCGAAAATTGTGTTCAAAAATATCTTAAGAAAATTATCAAAATTCAGAAAAAAGTATTACAATGTAATTAAATTGGTATAATTAAAAAGACACTGTCTCGAATTGCTTAGAAATTATTTTGCGCAATACTATTTTAGGGAATTATAGCGAAAAAAGTTCAAAATATCGGTCAATTTTTAATTAATTAAAGTTATAATTTTTGGGAAATTGCTCCAAAATGCATATTTACACCTTTTTAAGTTTATTTTCGTCATTTTGGTAAACTTGGGTCAAACTGTCTGGTCCGTAAAGCGCCAAAAAACAGATATATACACAGACACACCTCCTTTATTATTAGTAGGAATTAAGTTAAACACAAGTTTTCCTTATTAGGTTGTTTTGATTACATTCATAATTAAATCAAAGTTCTGTTTTTTTAAAGAACTAACGGAGTTATTTGTAAAATATTGAAAAGCCTGCTTTTCTCAAACCTCTTCTCAAAGCAACAAAACATTTAGAGACTGTCAGTAAACTGATAGGAGACGTTTCTCCCCCTCCCCCAAAAAATATTTATGCCTTTTGTGGGACACTTGAAATTAAATATTCAGCATATTGTTTACACGGAACAGCAAAATTTACTGATATGAGCGCATTTGCAATTTATAACACCACTTTACATAATAATATTTGATACCAGAATTAAACAATTTTTAATTTTTATTTAATCGTATGTGAAGTATAGAGAAAGTATTGCAATCGCCAAAAACCCAAACTCGAGATTTTGACGAATCTCCACATTTAGACCTTCCTGTGTTCTAAAAACATATTTTCGACAATATGTTTGCCTGTCTGTGACAAAGATAATTTTGAAATGTTTTGAACTAGATCAACGAAATTCCATATAAAGAATGAACGCCACATTTGTAGCTTTCAGTTAAATTTTGAACGAAATCCATTCAGAAGAAATCTGCTTGTCCGCCTGTATAAGTTAAAACGATAAATACAAAACATAAAAGACTATTTAAATAAAATTTCGTTCTCAGATTTAGCATCTAAAATATAGGTTCTTATCTAATTTTGAACCAAATATGTCAAAAGGATGACTGCCTCTCTATCTTTACTTTCAGAATCATGCAAACGAACAAATTGACAGACAGATTCCCCCTGAATAGTATTCGTTCAAAGTTTGATAAAAAAAAATCTACTAACTTGATGTAAAGAACATATGCCGAATTTCATCAGCCTAGCTCAAAGGGTTTTTGAATTATCATGTTAAAAGGCAGACAGATTTAATTCTCGGACTCAGGAAATTCTGTAATGTAAGGATTTGTCAAACTCTCGTTTTGCCATTTTTTTTTTTTGACGATTACTACAACTTAATATAGAGGAAAGTAAAAAAGTAATGAATTAAATAGCTGAAAGCTGGCATTTCTGACTTAGTTCTGTGTCAAATTTTGGTTTTAAAAAGCGTTGTTGTTTCTTATGGCACTTGCCATGAACAAACCCGCTTTTACGAAGACAGCTATTTAAGCCCGTGGGGGAGCGCCTCTTGTTTTTATAGTAGCGCCAACTAGGGCCAAGAGTACGACTTTGCTACTCACGCATCACTCATTCGCTTGCACGACCCCTTTTTACAGGAGGGCACATTCACACATCTCACAGATAGAATAACCATGCCCAAACCGGGACTTGAACCCAGGAAGCCCAGATCACGGGGAAGACCCACTACTCCTATGCCAGGACACCGGCTTAAAAAGTGTTTGGTTCTATGTCAAATTTTCGTTGGAAGAAAGACGTCCAAAATACATATGCGATTTTATTTGAAATACTACGAAGCATAAAACGTTCATGTGTAAGATTCTGAAAATAAAATATGAACACTCGTCACATTCACAACCTTACAGCTATATGTGAAAAAAGGGGTAGCACATTTTTTAGAGAGTACTGGGAGACCATTTCAGCCTGGTATTGTACTAAAATTCAAACCAATTTTATTGTTCCGTTAAATCTTCCACTCGTTTGCTTTCATCATTGTTAACTTTATATTTAAAAAAGTGCGTCCTTTCTTTAAGTATTAATTTTAAAACGAAATTTCGCTTTTATCTCTACTAATAATAAATGTGAGTGTGTATGTACTGGCGTACTACAGAACAAAAAATTTGACATAGAAATACCAAATTTGTCACAGATGTACTTTGGAAAGTGAAAATGCTCATCTCCGAGCAACTTTTTGAAATTTAATTAAAATATTGATTTATAAGAAATTCAGCAAAAATTCAGTGCTTTTCTAAAATAACCACCAAGAACATTAGTTGATTTGACACCCAAATGAATACTCATTTAATCTTGCAATTTTTTTGCCAGTAAATTTTTTTCCCATTATCATTGCTGCAATGGAATTGAAACCGTTTTCATTGTTTCATCAAACATTTAATTGTTTAATTTTTTTCCATATATTGAAAACTTAAGAAGGAAGACTCTGTTTATTGTCAACGCACATTTTACATGAAGAATTAGGAGTTGAAATTAGAAGACACTGCTCAATTTGAAAATTTTGCCCAAATGCTTAAATTCATAAGCATTTGGTTGGTTAAGTTCTTAAATACTATGTTGTCATCCATAGTTTGATTCCATTAGTAACTTTCATACACGCAATGAACATAACATATATAAATTAATAAAAAATACGGTTTTAATGTCTGTCTATCATTTAAAAATTAATATGGGGAGGGGATCATGAATATAAAATCATGTGTAAAAAACTTATTCACAATTAATATTTCCAACTAACCAGTTAGTCATCAAAGACAGCTTATTAATAATGAACAATATTTATGTTTTTTAGACTGCCATTTTTTTTTTTTTTTTTTTTTGTAAAATGAGTCTTATAAAAGCGTTGCACATAGAAGCAAGAGTTCATGCAATCAAACCAAGCGAAGACAAGACAGACGATTAACGCTTAAAAACCTTATCATGCTACAATGGTCCTAACTAGAAGTTTAAAATGTTTCTTTTTCATTTCATAGAATACAATACATCTTCAGTACTCATTTTCCAATTATCATTAAGAAAAATCTGAACTGATAAATATTACTCTCACGCTGGTTTAAAAACACGTGATTAAACAGCACTGAGAAAGCCTATCTCCTCATGATAATCGTGCCTGTGCTTAGATTCGTTTATAGACGGAATAACAATTCATCACAATGTCAAGGATGTTTTAATTTTTCTTTTAACTTAAATTTTAAGCGAAGAACGTTTTTAACTTAAACTGAGTATGTTATGAGACAAATAGTGAAAAAGCTTAAACATTCATATTATATTTCTCACTGTATGCTTTATATTTGTTAAAAAAAGCGATGTAAATGAGAAATAATATAAAAGGAAGAGGCTGATAAAAAAAATAATAGATATTTGTATCTGCAACGTTATCATAATAATGTTTTACATTTAATCCATCCATTTTTATTTTATATATGCTTTTTATATGATTCATATAGCATGTGAACTGTTTATGCATATGCTATAATATATGTACTAACAGTAAGAGTATTGTTATCAAAACCTTCGTGCATACCCTCTAATAATATGTGAGTTTTATTAACCGCAATTCATTGACGAACACTATTTCTGAAATAGCCTTGTAGTATTCGATCCTTAACAGGGATTTTTTTTTTTGCAATTAATCGTCGGGATGCGGTTAATACACAAGCATCAGAAAATCGAATATATATTTTGGACGCCTTTTTTCCGGACGATCGAAACTAATATTTGACACAACTGAAATCGCAAGAGCACAAACTAAATTTCATATCTTCAAGTGATTAGATTTAAAGATATTGTGTTTACCTGCTTATGAAAATGCAGACTGACAGATTGGTCAACCCTTTGACAGAAGCTGGTAACAATCTACACTATAGCTACCAAAAGTGTGGACCAAATTTCATTTATCTAGTTTTTAAGCTTTTGAATTATTGTATTTATATGCATACAACAGAACAGACCGACAGACATTCAATCGACGGATATACTGGCAGACAGACTTCTTTGAATTGAATGGAATTTGATACTCCACAAATTTAAAGTGAAGTACCAAGTTTCATCCATCAAGCTTTTTGAGTTATCATGCTCACAGACAAGCAAATATAATTCCAAAAATGCTTTTTCAGACTCAGGGTGGTCTGAAATGAGAAGATTTATCAAAATATCGATATGGTAATCGATATCGAGTAAAAACGGGTTTAACATTGTCGTAACGAGCGTAAGTTCAAATCTGGTAACTATGTGACGTCAGGTGATCATTTTCAGCATTTAGGTATATTTCACGATGTAGACGTTTTCTTGTTTACCAGTTTCTCTGTTTTGCTGTTTGCTATTTTTAAAAAGGCGAGAGCAATTATTTTCGAAAGCAGATGCATGTCGAGATTTCAGATATTATCAAATCATTTAAGCAGAACAAACTAAATTCTGAGAACGCCGAAAATGATAATTTCTTTTCCAGATTTTATCATTAAAAGTTTGCATCTTCTATTGAGTGTTATCGTGAAATTATTTTGAACTGCTTTGAATCAGATAAAGCATTGACTTCCTGCTTTTAAAGCATAATTTTAATTCTATCTTTAACATATTAATTTAAAAATAACATATATTATGCAGTTCGGTTTTATTTTCAACTTCGATCGCTAGAGTTAATATTCAAATTGGGAAAGATTGATATTAATGGAAATTAATCCTTATTTATCCATTTGAAGCAGAATAAAAATTGAATTTTTAAAGCTCTTGAACTGTATTTCAAGCGTATAGATATTTAAATATTCTTAATTAAATCAGAGGATAAATAAATACGGGGTGAGTCTAAAATCATGGGACAAACTTTGAGGGGTGGTAGAGCACCTATTATTATTGAATAATTATTGAATAGGAATATATGACCGGAAGTGACGCGTTGAGGTTCAAACACAAAAAATAACACATGAAATGTAAAACAACAAAAAATGCTCAATATTGCGGCCACCGACAATAATGTAAGCTTGGTAGCGTCGGTGGAATGAATGGCGAAAAGATTCCCATACCCCGGGTATTTCACGTACGCATGCAGCCGCACAGGATAGTCGAACAACGAGTTCTTCAATGGAATCAACTGGAGTCACCTAAATAAGGGCTTTCAAATGTCCCATAGGAAAAAATCGAGACTCGATAAATCTGGCGATCGCAGTGGCCATCGGACTGGCCCACCACGTTCAATCCAACGCACCCCAAAAGTAGCATCCAGCAACTATTTTGACATTTTCTGTATGGAATCACTGGTTTCCTGCTAATGAACATTTTATGATTCCCTTAATGTGTTATTTTTTTTTCTGCTTGTGCCTCAATGCGTCACTTCCGGTCATATATTCCTATACAATAATTGTTTGTTATTATGAGCTCTACCAAACCTCAAAGTTTGTCCCATGATTTTAGACTCACCCAGTATATAAAAGAGATTCAATCCTATAGTCTGAAATATCATAGAATCATAATGTTTTAAGACTGGTTCCTTTATCTTAATCTCTAAATGATATAGCGGCGATATAGTGCATATAGTCCACTTGAGTAGTCTCCCCGAAACTTTCTCATATACTCTCTAATAAATGTACTTGTGTACTATTAACCACATGCCATTGGCGAACAATAGTTAAACAATAGTTAAGAAGAAGCCTATTAATGTGCAACTTTTGAGGATTAATCACTGGAATGCGGTTATTATACAATCAAGAGAAAACTGAATGAATATTTTGGACATCTTTTTTGATCGACTGAAATCAAAATTTGACTGAAAACTACAATTGTAATCACAAAATCAAGTACCAAATTTCACATATAAATCATTGCGTATTGAGGTTATCACATACATACATGTGAAAGTATAGACCGAAAAACAGTCAACAAATTGACGGATTTGGTTTAAAAGTCAATTCATATCTACTCTAACCCTCGAGGGGCACCTCGAAATGAGGATGAGATGCTTCCGGTATGGTGGTTGGATCTCGCCACCCGGGTGGGTACATAAATAGGTGGGGGATCTGGCTCCTTCCATCGATGACGGGACGTACTTCCTGCGGGGAGGGTTGTACCGTGGCCGGTGATGGCCCTTAGATCTCACCCATAGTTCCCACAAATGTTGCTATTGCAGCGGTCCGGTCATTCAGTATTCTTTATCTGTGTGCCTTCTGGCTGGTCGGAGAGTCAGTGACATGACTTATGTACATATCTAAACATGTTAAATCTGAATAAGGAATTTTATCTAGCTCTCTTTGGTTTTTAGTTATAGGGTTAACTTATATTTGGACGGAAGTCTTACACGGACCTACGTTGTTACAACTATTTACGTTTGTGTTGTTACAACTATTTATTACTGTTTACTGCAAAGGCAGTTTTGTGCATAATTCCTCTTTGTATTGTTCCTGTGAATTTGGGCTTACATGGAGAATAAAAATATAGGATAAACTAAATTCAGAAAATTATATGGCTTAGAAAAGAAACATACTCAGTAAGATCATTAAAAATTTATTAAATGTCATAATTTTATTTCGAAATTCTTATTTTATAATTTACAAAAATAAAAAAAAAATGTAATTTTAATTTCTACACTAATGTATGATTGACAAAATGATTTCAATTAGAATATAACAACTTTTCCATTACGATCGAGACCCGCTTTCTGAGAGCCATTCTGGACAGTAAGCCCGCAGAAACCAGATGTAATGCGTTTATTATCCATTTGCACCGTCAAATAACGTTTGGAGTAACAGCCGACATTCAGACTGACCATTGGCGTGTGAATAGCCATTTCACCGAGCGTTGGTAAGACAGTTATGATTCTCTGTCTGAAATTCTGCGATACTTCAATGTTCCCGTAACGATCCTGTTTGATTTGGGTACCACCAATGATCCAGACATCATCCCCATTCTGATAAGTCTTGTGAGCTGTTTTCGCTACCATTTCATAGCACCTCTCCAACGAATAATCAAATTGTTGTTGTTGGTCGTAGAAAACATCCATCGAAAGATCTCTCCTGAGATCCATAAATCTGTCGGCTGTAGATTTTGTACCAGATTCATCCACTAAATACGCCAAGCTACAAGCAGAAGACGAAAATACGATACCTCTTTGGCAAATCTTCGCGATCCGGTTCTGAAAGGTCATCACGTGCACATCCTGTCCATCCTGATAGACGCGGCTGTTCAAGTGAATGATACAACTCTTAGTTCCAGTGCTGTTGATAACTGCGACTGATTCCCCTGGAACATTCTGGACTAAAATTGCCCCTTCTGGATTCAAATCAACTCTCACCAAGTGTCTCAACATGATAGTCACTGATCCATAGGTAGTTACCATTGGATAAGGCTGCAAGGGGTCGGGATGAACAGTCTCATCGAATTGGCTTGTGGTTCCATAACAGCTTTCATTGTCTGCTGATGCTATATCTATCATTGTGGGCTGAGCGAATAATACATCATCATTTTTCCAAATATCGTAGTTCAGAAGATTGTGTTGATGTTCTAAAACGCTCTGTACATTGTATTGTTGACCAAGTTCCCCGGGAAGGCTATTGACGGCGAAATAGGAGACATCTGACGCATCTGATGGAATAGGAGCGGATTCAGGTGACAGGATCTGAGGCCAAGAAAATTGCTGAAATGGACGTTGGCCTCCATTCTCGTTGGCTGAGGCGACTTCTTGTCTTGATGGTGAACTCTCGCCAGAAAGAAGGGTGTAAGTTGATTTTAGTCTTCTCATTTTTGGGAATTTTTTTTGTCAGTTTACGATTAGAACTAATTGATTCAGTTTGGCATTCCCTGTAAAATGTTTAGAAACAAGTAAGAAATGAAACGTATCTTTTCATTAGGACAATAGCAGAAATCGTTAATCATTAGTGTTGGAGCTTTTTACCCTTGCTAATATTACTTGAATTCGGTAGTAAAGTAAAATATAATACCTTTATTATCCTTAAAAAGTCGAACTGATTCTAGTTTTTTAAAAATAATTAGATAAATATGAAAATGAAATCTTTTGTGTATTAAAAGCAGACATTTAACTACCATAACAGAACTTCTATTTAAAAAAACCCACTTAAATCTAAGCCTTAAGAATTTCCCTTTCTTATTGAAACCAAAAATATTCACATTAATTAAATATCAGATTAAAAATAAATGCAAAAAATGTAGATCAAAATCTGTGCAAAATTGTTTAAATAAGTACTATTGGAATGCCATCGCGCTTATGTCCTACGCTGACAGTTGATAAGAAAATCTCTTATCTTTGATTATAAGCAGAGCAAATTTTGAATCATAAATTTTAATTTTCATTATAAAATAAATTTAAGTTGATACTTATTAATTAATGCTAAAGGACTGGCGATTCCTTGCGGATAATTGCTTTGGTGAAAATAAGATTTACTTTCTATAAACTTTGCATATACAGCGTAAACAAATGTCTATTTTCTTTTTGTAAATTACGCGTCCTCAGGTTGGCAGATTTTCATGCTGCATTTGGCAAATTTTAGTTTTCCCACCACTAATTAACACTTTAAAGTTTGCTATTTTGTATTTAAATTATTGGCATTACTAAGCTTAAAAGATTAAAGGTAGGAATTAAAAATTAATAACTTTGGTGAGATACAGAAATAGGGTGCGTTTTCTGGAAATCCTGCCAAAAGTAAGTCCTCTGTAATATCACAAAAATCATTTGTAACATCACAAAACTACCTCATTTGGCGAGAAATTTTCAAAAACTCCAACTTTGACAACTGAACCTTATTCTTAAGTCGTGCCACATCTTTACTAATAAAGAAATAAATAACTAATAGTGAGATAATCAGTTATACGTGTATTAAACCATTTGTTATTTGTGTATTAATGGCATATCAGCAATTAATTGCCAAAGGATTGTCAAAGATGTCATATTCATTGGAACAAGTGATTAATCACCAAAGCTATCTTATTAATAATTGCTAAAATTTGTCTATGCTCGCCAATGATATAGGGTTAAGCCAAAAATTCGCCAATGGCATGCAATTAATATAGAAATACAATGATTTTTAATGATAGGTTAATGGATGATATTAAATGGCATGAAAAATGAAAATGATGAATATATTTTTCATAGAAAAATCTTACCGTCATGGTTATGCTTAGAATTGAATTAGAAGAAAATTTTATAAAAGTTTCAGCAATGAAATTCGTAAAGTGCGAATCCGTACTGAACTATTACTAGATGTCTCTCAACTATCAAAATTAATTAATACAGTGTTATATTAATATTGAGGAACTGTTCATTTTACATGACTAGTAAAAATATATGATATTAATATTACATTTCTTATTGAAGGGGCAATATTAAAAAGATGGTAGAAATTAGAATACTTATTTATATTTATGGGTCGCAGATTTTATAACAAAGTTACGAGATATAGCACCAAAATTGTTTGCATTATGTGAAAGAGAACTTGCCGACCTTGTATAATAACCTGAAAATCTTCAAGTAAATTTGGAGGCTGTAAGTACCAAAGTAAGAAGAGCAATAAAAAGTTTTCAAAAATTAGAAACTTTTTTCAAATTTCAGAAATTGGATCAGCATTTGAATCCGAAATCATGTTCAATATATTTTAAAAATTTTTAGTACAATGCCTATATATTTGCTTGTATCACAACTTAAAATTTTTGTCATAGTATAAAGATTTATAGAAAAGTGACATTCAAAGTTGGAAAAAAAAAAAATCTTAGTCTTTTTCAAATTTATATGTAAATTCTAGCGAATTAAATGAACTGGAATATGGTGTATATTTTAGTTCTGAAGTATTCAATACTATCTACTACAGAGATAATTTAACTACTTATTTTTAAGATTTTTGAATTATTAGATATTGTATAAAAAAAAAACTTTGGCCGAAAAAATTAATTTTTAGATAAATACTAATAAATTAGCACATAAACGGGAGCAGTATTTGGACATTTTTAATTTTCACTCGAATAATTTTTAAATTTAGAATAAAGGAGTTTTGAAATACCAAACAAAAATATTCATTCTAATAAGGAAATAATGAATATTCAGAGACGACAAAAGTCTTTAGATAATTAATAATGCTAATATATTTGTTTCGTCATGACTTATTTCATTATTATAACTAGATTTTTGCTGCAATGCTTTATAGTTAACTGTTGTGGCTAAGTTTTTGTTGCTATGTTTTATATTTAATTATTATAATTCAGTTAAAATTGACAAATATTTATTCTATAATAAAATTTGCCGTAATATCTTGCATCTAGAAGTAAAACTTAGTTTCTCCTACAAGAAATATTGTTCAATATGTATGTAATGATTCCATGAGATTCATTAATCCACGAATGGAAACGACAAGTAGTAAATAAAAATGATCGAACAGTTTCTTTTTCTCATGTAACTTTGAAAAAGTTTCAGAATTTATGCTTAGTACATAGAAAGTATTCTAAACCAGCCAAAATATTATACCTGTATTTCTTTTCCAGTCCCTAGAAGCGAAGCGATTTAAGTTTTGAAGAATCAATTCAAAACGAAAAATTTGTACCAAGCGATTATGTTTACCTGATCGCGTGAGAAAAATTCAATCACAGTTATAGCAAACACGGATGCATAATTGTCAGACAATCATTGGTGGATTATAGCACGAGTCATAAATATAATGACTCAAATTATAAAATCCTTTAACTAACGATCACTCTTAACAATTTTGGGAGTAATCAATTTTATGCCGGGTTTACACCACTCAGCCGGTTATAAGACGGCAAGTAGGTAGCGCATGCGTAGAAAGGCAGAAAAATGTTGTTCGCTCGAATTCAAGCAATTGTCCCGACAGGACAACTACAAGCCGCTGTATTGTATTTTTTCTTACTGCGCAAGCGTTGGTAGAATTTGGCTGTTTTTTTGGCATGAAAAAATTGATCACTTATCATAGATTAATTCCGATATCGTTTGCTCTTTGTCCTTTCTGATACGAGGTTGTGTTTTTTTTTTCATTTAATTTGCCATTTTTTTATAGTTTTCCAAATTTAGGTATATTAACCTTTTTTTTTCTATGTTTTTTTGTGTAAATATCCACCATTTTAATAGGATACGCAGTGAAAGAGAAAAATTCAGGGATGATGCCAAAACGGCAATTTATAGTCAAGCATGGTTTGCTTGAATCTATCCTATGAAATTGTTTTCAAATATAAATGTCCTTTCCTGCGTATGCGTTGTCTTACTGGCCGAGTGTAAATCTACCTTTGTTAATTTTTATACAAATCTTTATTTATAATAAAGTATATTGTGTGTGTGTGTGTTGGCGCTCTACAGTCTAGACCGTTGACATATGGCTATCAAACTTGGTTCATACATATTTTGGGTAGTGAGAATGTGCATTTCAAAGCGGTTTTTAAATTAGAATTTTAATTAATTAAAAATTCAGTGAATTGTTGGCATTTTCAACGAATAACTTCCGAAAATATTGCAGTGTAGCTATTTGGTTGTAGTGAGGACCGAACTCGTAACTTTAGGGTTCGTAGCCGAATAACATGACCACTAGACAAAAGTGATTACTCCTGTCCAGAATCTGTTATCTGGCTTATAAAGGCTTCGCCACAGCAGCACAAAAATTGTTTTTACATCATCATAAAATTCAAAACATTATATTTTCAATTATACCAACTTCATAACATATAAATTAATTTTCTGTTTTTAATTACATTTTTAAAAAAAATATTTTTAACACTTTATTTCGCACGAAATCAAAAATAAAAAATTAACCTTCAAGAGCAGGTTACACGTACGAGGGAAAAATTAGCTTTTATCGTATGTTTCCAACACGTTGGCAAATGCTTAGATTAAAAGACTAAGTTAACTCTTACAGAATTACAGTTTTTTTCAGAAGTGCATTTGTGACTGAAATAAAATGAAACATTAACAAATCCTTTTGAGATTAAAACTAAAAACAGAATTTTATATTGAATTAAATAAATTTTTGTTCAATAATCCTTCGAGATATTGCATACATTACGAAAAAAACAACAAACCCTATTTTGTAATGTGCATATAAGATTTCAGTCCAGAACAATTCGATTTTTTATACACATTAAAAAAAACAAAAACATTTTTGATTTCATCAAAAACGTCTTTGTATGGTTTGAAGTTTAATTACTTTCACTTGAATTCATAATCTAAATTTTGCAGAAGTTGATAAAAAAATTAGACAAATGCATACAATGAACAAGAACGGCATAAAGCTTTTTATAATAGAATGTTATACGACTATCAAAATTTGAAGCTTAAAAATATTTTGCTGAATAAGCAATTAAGATATCAAGAGAATAAAATATTTAATTGAAAGATTTAGCTAGCATTTATCAAGGCATGCCAGTTAATTGCCAACGATGGATTGCCAAAATTAAGGATTCATATGAAATAAAACACAAAATAACATTCTTGGTATCATGATACAAACTGTTTAATGACTACTTAACTAAAAATAATTACAAAGCAAAATTATTATTATAATTTGATAATTCATGAATTTGAGAATCAATTTCTGCATATTTTTCAGTCATTAGTTTCAATTTTTTCTTCAGTAATAATTTAATTTGCAAAGTTGTTTGTGTTTTGTAGAATTCCTTTTTTCCCCCCTGAATTCTTTTCTGCAATTTCATACATCACACGTTAATTTTATATAGTGAAACAAATCTCTTCACATCGAAACATCCATAAAAGTTTATAGCATCATACCCACACCAATTACACAAACTTCCTATAAATTTTAAACAAACATATCTTTGCTGATACTAAATCTACTTTTTACAGCTGCATTGCCATATAACAATGCAAGAATTATTTTTCCAACTTCCCAAAGAATCAGAAAATTATTTGGGTTTCAAAACGCTAAAATAGAAATCATCTAAGTGATTTTCTGCAATAAATGAATGATATAAAAAAAAATTTTTTTTTTTTCTATTCACTTTTTAGTTTTTCAGCAAAATCTCAAATTGGATCTTTGTATATCCTGAACATGAAATGGAAATTTATGCTTTGGAATAAAAAAGGTGAAGCAAATTAACCATTTATTTTTTACATAATACTACATTGTTTTTCAATAAGTGGGATTAAGCAATATGCAGTTTTTAGAACAGCAAAACTTTTGGACATGCATTCAAATATTATGTTGTATTCTTCACAAATATAGAACACTTTTCTAAAAAAAAAAATTCTCTTTTCACAATGTCTATAGTTTTACTAGTATTCAAGCAGCTTGTAATCTCTATTCTAATATTGGTATTTTTTCTGTTTTGGAAATAGGACTGATTTATGCAGAAGAAAAGGAGAGTCGGTAGAAAAGGGATACACTTCCACAGTTTCAAAAACACAAATAGTTTTGCTTTTAGAGCTATGACAACAATCTTTTATTTTTGCAATGTTTAAAAATATCAACATTTTTTAGATTTAAAAAAAAAAAAAAAAACCTAAGACATTTAAATTTTTCAGTACTTTTGGGTTTTAAAGAAAAATTTCAAAATTCTGGATTTTCCTTATTTTACAGATGATTTTTTAAATGTTCTTTTTTCTTCTCGTGTCATTACAATTTTGATACAAACTGGGAACAATATAATAATTTAGATCTTTCAATTACTTTGAACAGTCCATTTAATAACTTATACTATCAATTTTCAAATATAATCCTTTACATCATTAAAAGCATTTTTTGTTTGTGTCAAAAGCATATATATATTTCGAATAGCTTAAAAATTAGTTATTGAGCCATGATTAGAATGGATAGACACTCCTAGTATGTGCCTTTCAGAAATATTTAATTGACCATTTAATGAAATTATATTAAATAATCACTGGAATCAAGAGCAACATTTTAATGAAACACAGTTTTTGTTTTATTTTATACAAATAAACTATTAAACATGAAGAATATCTATTTACATAATGGCACAATATATAGCATTAAGCTTCATCCTCTGATGTAGATTCTTTGTTCTTTATTTCTGCATTCAGACGCAGGACAGCACCTGGACTAGGGTATGGCCTCATTTGATATAAAGGACCAGAAGCAGTAGTATCAGCACCTGTTTTAGCTTCTCCCTTGCGATCTAAGCCTGAGGACCAAGTTCCTCTATAAAATAAAAAATAAGAATTGATTTAATTATAAATCAGAGTAAAAAAATCACGCACAATTAATTTCACAAGAAAAAGTAGGACAATTTCTATCATATTTCATAAGGAAATTTTTGTTTCGTACCATACAAAAAAGAAATTTGTAATTTTTAGGCCAAACACATCTCCTGTTTATATTTTGTCACTTTCTAATTCAATGCATAAAAATAAGACATCATTTCAACTAATTAAAGGGGGTGATAAGTTGATGAGATGATAATGCACACACTAGACAATGAGAGAGAGAGTATTATTGTTATGCAACATAATAAAGCATTTAGGATAAGCAAAATCTGCATCAATATATAAAAAAAATAATTTAAAATTCTGGAAAGCAAATTATCTATATTTTTACAATTGAAATTTGAAGACAAACATCTTTAAAATTAAAATTAACTTGAATGATCAAGAGTAATGAACCATTTTGGAATTATTTACACTAAAAATTTTAATCATCATATGCTTAAATGATGAAGAAGTTTTGCAAAATTATTTACACCAAATATCTGAATTAATATTCCAATATTCAGGAATAATATTCCTGAAATAATCATTCCAGTTAAAATAATAATAATTTATTCTTTTAAATATAAAAGAAGGAAATATGATAGGTGCAAAGTTGTCAAATATATAAAAATATATGAGGAAAAAAATATAATTGAGCTTCTTTTAAACAGGAAATAAAGTTACACACATATAATCTCAATATATAATAATTTAACAAAAGCAATTTCCATTTTATATATATACTAGCCGCCTTTGGCGACCAGCCGGTTCGCCAATCTTAATGTTCGTTAAAATTTTAATAATTAAATATTTTATGCAATTTCTACTTTAATAGCTTCTTCATCAAAATATTTTAAAACTTCAAATTTTGATTATCATATAATTCATTCATAATATTATAAAGGCCTCCAGTCATAACGTAATATGTATCTCTCTCATTTTCTGTTAGCACCCGTAGAATTTATGCTTTAAATTAAAGTGGAAAGAATTTATCTTCAATTAATATAATAATATTTTTTACTGAAACAAAGCATTTTTTTATAATCTGATTACTGAAAATAGAGTCACTCAGCGTTTAAACTTTATGGGCACTAAAGAATATCTTTTTAAATTTATGTAATATCTCAAGAGTTGGTCAACAAAATTTTCTTAGATTCATTATGAGCAGATCGATTAATTAACAATGTTTAAATTTAAATGCATCAAACACTAAGAAAATAAAACGAATCGTTTAAAATAAACGGTTGAAAACGGTAGAATTTATGCTTTAAATTAAAGTGGAAAGAATTTATCTTCAATTAATATAATAATATTTTTTACTGAAACAAAGCATTTTCTTATAATCTGATTACTGAAAATAGAGTCACTCAGCGTTTAAACTTTATGGGCACTAAAGAATATCTTTTTTAATTTATGTAATATCTCAAGAGTTGGTCAACAAAATTTTCTTAGATTCATTATGAGCAGATCGATTCATTAACAATGTTTAAATTTAAATGCATCAAACACTAAGAAAATAAAACGAATCGTTTAAAATAAACGGTTGAAAACAGGTTTTAAAAAAACTACTTAAAAAACGATGTACTTAAAACTATAAGCATATACAAAAAATATATAACTAACATAAATACAATTTACTTACAAAAGCATGCAACTAACCCAAAAATAATTTAAATCATCCATTGATAACGTTGTCATGGCAACAATCAGAACAGAATGCGCATGCGTGAATTTTCTTCGCCGGTTACGTAACGCAAATACGTGATTTTTTTCTACGCCAGTTGGGGTAACGCTATGCGGATTAGAAATTTTTAATTTCCTTTATTCTGTTTTATTTTAATTCAAAAGTACTTCAGAATGAATCTGAAAGATCGATTCATTAACAATGTTTAATTTTAAATGCATCAAACATTAAGAAAATAAACAGAACCGATTGAAATAATCCGCCGAAAAATTTTAACCCTAGCCTCATTACTGTTGGGAGAAAAAAAAACTGAAGCCTTTCTCGTTTGGCGCTCGGCATAATGGCAGATTTTTTTGGCGGAAAAGTTGGCGGTGGGGAAAATGGAAGATTTTTTTGGCGGGAAAGTTAGTTTTTAATTAATAATTAAAATTCTAATTAAAAATTCGAAAAAAGGAACCCCAGGTGCACATTCCCAACCTCCAAGGTATACATGTACCAAATTTGGTAGCTGTATGTCAAACGGTCTGGCCTGTAGACAGGCCCAGCACACACACACACACACACACACACACATTGAGCTTTATTATAAGTATAGATTATACTTCATTACAAAAAGTTGCAGAAGAAGGAGATAATTACAAAAAGTTATGAAATATATCATTATAAAAATTATGAACAACTTCTTTCAGGTTTTCCAATGACAATTTAGATATTTCTTTAATAATATTTAATTATTATTAAAATTTTATTTTATAATTTTTATTTAGACAAGGAATAAAAGGTTAATGGATTCACTGAATGTTGTTTAATAGTTTTGAAATTATGCAATTATATTATTTTAAAAGACAGAAATTCACTACTTAAAAAAAATGTGGACTTTCACTAAATCCTTTAAAAAAATTATCCTTCTTTTTGTTTCATACAACCAAATTATTAAAGATATTCAAACTTTAACAATTTAACACAAATGAAATTTTTTATGGCTATACATGATACAAGCCATTCACTCAATTTCTTTAACAAATCGAGTTTAAGAATAATATTAATAATTTAATAAATAAAACATCAATAATCAAATGTAATTTTCATCATTTAAAATATTTTAACTGAAGAACATTATTAATCTTTTAGAAATCTGCAAAGCATTTGGACAAAAATAGACTCAATTATTATTATATCTTAAAAAAAAAAAGTGAAAAAATGGTATGATAGGGGGAAAAATTTAAATGTATTTACTTTTTGTCATTGTTTCAGCAATTAGAGTGCTGAAACTAAAATCGAGAACCATTGATTAAAAAATTAAAGGGGAAAGTATGAGGATATTATTTTATAATATGAAAAAATTGAATTAAAAGTTTTAACTTATTAAAATATTGGAAAATGTTTTAATTAAAATTAAATTTAGAATCCCTAAAAAAAGTAAAAAGTTATTTAAAAGAACATACAGAAAATAGAAAAATAAAAATTAAAGTAATACAAACCTTGGAGCTTCAGAATAAGCAGCAGGATCCATTGGATCTAAATCATTTTCCCTAACTTTGGGCCGACCTGCAACAATAAAAAAAACTATTTAATTACCCATAAAGATATTTATTTTATTACTACAAACTTTCCAATTCATAATATAGTACATTTTTTAATAAAAAGTTTGGTCTTTTACATTCATAAAATATGATATAGTCACATATACTTGCTTTAATCATATTTTTAAAAAGATTCTGTTTTCTACGAATACACTAGTAGATATCAATAAAAATTTAATTATTATTTAGAAAGAAAAAAAAAAAACTATTCCTATCAAAAATATTTAAAATTAAAATTCATGACACTTTGATACGGCAGAAAGAAAGAATGTTATAGAGATACAAAGAAATGAATGTCTCTGTAAATCAACTTAGACATCTTTATAAAATCATTTGTATAAAAATAATGTCATAACATAGAAACATAGCAAAATATTTCAAAATTT
This sequence comes from Argiope bruennichi, assembly GCF_947563725.1. NCBI lineage: Eukaryota > Metazoa > Arthropoda > Arachnida > Araneae > Araneidae > Argiope > Argiope bruennichi. Next base: position 83,887,680 of record NC_079160.1, on the reverse strand, counting down.
TGTAATTTTACAAAATTTTACCATGAATGCATATATTAGAAATGCTTTTAAAAATCAGCAAAAGAATAATTTATAAAGAATTTAAATATATTTCTGCTGATTATTAGCAAAGATTGAGGAACAATTTCCTCCAATCCTTTTTTATCTAGAAAAATATATAAATGTACAAAATATACATTAATAAATATTAGAATTATTATTCAGCACCTATTTATATTTTTAACTATTGGTACATTTAAATTCACAAATAAATAGTTATTATTTTCATAAACTTAAAAATTGTTTAAGATGTGAAGATGTGATGTGGTTAGTAACTGCAAAATAAAGTACTAAAGTAATATATTAATTGTTAATTAATAAATAATAATTAAATGTTAATTATTATTAACTGGGTACCACCATAATTAAATTAGTCATATCTCTAATTAATCACATATCAAAAGATAATTTTCTAAATACCTTTTTATTCACAAATTTATTAAAAAAAAACATAGTTTTTAAAAATAATTAATTTGTGATTTAAAAGAAAATTCTAGAATATTGTACAAATAAAAAGAAAATGGTAAAAATATACTTTGGATTTTATTTCATATACAATTCTCTATTATATATGTAAAATTCAATAATTTACAGTAAATACAAGAGCTAAACAAAACAAAAATATATTTACATTAAGAGAAAATAAATATTCCATAAATAAAAAAATATTACTTCAACTTGTTACTAAATACAACAAATTATAATTTTATGATTCACTGATTTATGAATAACCAAATTTTTTATTTAAAGTGAAAGTTTTCATATTTGTACCAGCATGCTAATTCTAAATGGTTAATAATTAGGTTTGCAAAAATAAATAAATAAAAGATGAAATAAAAATCATACAGAAAAAAAATAATGAACCATCCAGAAATAAAATTAAAATCATTGCATGTTTAGTACATTTCCAATAATATGTCAGAAGCTATAGCCAGGAATTAACATGTGTGAGAATTGCAGCAAGAAATTAAATGGCAGCTACACAATAATCAAATGCAAAATTATATATATAAAAAATCACAATAACTTGCTCTAATGGCGAACTTGTTTTTCAAGTTTTTGGTAAAATCATAAATGATTAATGCATTAGAACATTATTTAAAAATTCATTACATTAAAAAAAATGCATTTTCAATTTCAGTATAATTTTCATTTAATAATTGTGATAACTACTAACAAATCTAAAGAAAATTTTCAAATCTTAAATATAATAATATGAAAAAAAAAACTATTTAAGATTTACAAAAGATTAGAAAAAAGATTATTCAACCAAATGCTTCATTCTATATCAGAAAAAAAAAAAACTATACACAAACTTAATTTTAAGTAATATTACACAGTAATTAGCAGAAATTATAGATAGAAAAGTCATGTTAACTTTATTTTAAATTAGCATTATGGGTTAAGTATTACTATTTAGGTAAGAATAAATGCTCTATATATTCCTTTAAGATCTTGTTTATGAGACTACCACTCCATACTGATATCAAAACCTCAATCTCAAATCTCAATCCATATCTTGTTGTTTATTATTTATAAAAAAATAAAATAGTTAGCATAATCACTGTCATGCAATTTTAAGAGAAAATCTATTAAGTCTGATGTCTTCTCTTTTTTCTTATTTTGGTTGAAAATGCAATAACAAATTTACCTCTGGATCTATCCCTAACATGATCCCTTCTGTGGTGCTTATCATTTCTTTCTTTTTCTTCATTTATAGGCTCATTTTCTTCATCTTCTGAATCTTCTTCAGATTCCTACAATCGAAGATATAAATTAGCAATCGAAATTTTGATAATTTAATACAGTATTATGATGAAATTTAAAGAAAATAATGATTAAGGAAGAGGAACAAAGAAAATCTTAGATATAACTTAATAAATTATAATGATGCAGTAAATCAAGAGATGGATTTGGTACTTTTAATTTAATTTTTAAATACATAATTTCATTTTGTGTTAAAAAATTACTGCCTTCTTACTTATATTAAAAAGAGTCCAATATCAATTGATTCAAAAATACATTCTTAAATAAGAAAATAAGATAAAAAAGAAACTGACACTCATATTTTGATCTAGATCATCATCCTCGTCCATTGGCTCTAAGAAGGTTTCTTTAATCAATGCTATAAGAAAACATCGAAATGAGATAATATGTAAAATATGTTTACAAAATTAAACAAAAATGTATATAATATCAAAATCTATAATTTCATTTCATGTGTAATTTCATTCATGATTAATAATATCATAAAAAAAAATGATGGTACAGAGAAGTAAGAAAAAAACATTCCGGAAGGAAGACAAAAAATATAAACAAGGATTAATATATTTCCAAAGGAAATACATGTTTTAATAATAATTCCATATGATAAAAACTATTTTTTTTGCTTTTACAAGTTTTGGTCATTAATTTGAATTCAATAAAAGTACTCAAACTGGCAATGAAAAATGCAAATGTGTTAAGTGTTGTGCAAAATGTGTTAAATGCAAATGTGTTAAGTGAAAAGTGCAAATGTGTTTGTTAATAAAATAAAATTTTTGAAGTTAAATTATGCTCTTTTTACATTTGTTTTCTTTTCAAAAATTAACATCAAATTTGATTTACTCATTCCATGTCTGATTTCTTGTAGCCCCATTTTGGTTATAATGTCAATACTTGCCAAAAAATGATTTATTTTCTTATATATTTTCTCATTTAAAAAGTTAAATTTTAGTTATTCACACTAAAGTATCCGAGGATCTTTAAATATTTGTTTAGCTTATGTCCCCTGAATTTTATAACTAAGCATCCGAGATATATAGCCAAGGTAGTTGCATTATGTATACAGGAATTTGGTAATCTTGGCATAAAAGAAAATGACCACATAGATACGAGGACCATAAAAATAAACAAGTACTGATTTTCAAGTTGTTTAATAAATTGAATTAAATGCACAATAATGTTTTTAGCAAAGATCTTTAGATTGCAAATATAATTAATAAATTGTTGAAGCATATAAAAATAAAAAATGCAGAAACAATCCAATTTTCTAAAAATCATACTTGAGAATGCTCAAATATACAGGAGAATATTTCTCCTGATTCAAAGAAGTTAATCAGTATCAAAAGAAATAATACATTTTGTATCCATATTTCCTAATAGCATCCTATTTAAGTTAGAATAAAATTCTAAATGCCAGAAAAAAAATTAAAACATTAAATGTGAAAGAAAAATAAATGAAATATAAAATCAAAATATTAAATATACTATTTTTTTTAAATGGTTACCTCTTAGTTTCTCAGCAGGAAGAGATATTTTGCACCTTGGATGATTTGGTGGAAGCCAAGCAACTTCATTAGTAATAGTATTCCAATAATAATGTCTGCCTCTAAAATGGAAGTAAAAAAAAATTATTAAAAATAAATTAGAAATAATGACCCTTTATAAGAGTATTAATTATAAATATGATATAGCATAAAGTAAGTTATTACTAACAGGATAGAATAGTTATATAACACGATAAAATCAGAAAATTTAAATTAATTTATGGTTTTCCAAAAATAAAAACATTTTATTTAAAATGTTATCATTTAGCTATAATTGCCTGATAGTTTCATTTAATTTTAAATGTCATGGTATGATATATACATATAAGGGGTCTATACTCAAATCTGTGTTTTCCCTGTAAGTATAAGAGGAAATACACAGATAGCTCCAGTACGCTAGTTATAACAGAAAAACCATATTCCCCTAGTTTTTATCAATTAAAAAAAAAAAAAGAGAGTGAGAAGTAAGCAAAAGTTCAACATCATCTGAAATAATAGTATTTTAAATAAAAGTTTATATTTGCATACAGAAAAAAACTCTTTTTATTATTGCATCAAATTTAGCAAGACAAATTCATATGTTAAGGGAAAAAAGATATTAATTCCTCATGCTCTCTGATTTAAAGTCACTCAAAATTAAGGATTCAGATGAAATAAAACGCAAAATAACATTCTTGCTATCAAGATACAAACCATTTAATGATTACTTATAAAGAAAAAAAAAACATTCCAAAGCAATTTTTCTTTTAATTTATATTTCAATGATAATTGTCATAATAATGTCAATTTCACTTTTTTTTAAATTTTTATTTTGAAACAATTAATTTTGAAAACTTATTTAATGTTTGTTGGACTTCTTTTTTAATTTGAACTTCTTTCTGCTTTTCTGAAGCTTCATAATATCTCAAACTAATTTTGATTACTGTAAAAAGTCTCTTGAGATCAGAGCTTTTAAGATACCTTCACAGAAGTTCATGACATCATAATTATAATTAGACAAATTTTAAAAAAATCTTCTTTCAGAGTTTCAAAAAAGCATATCTTTGTTGATACTAAATTCACTTTTCATAAAAATACAATTATTTTTATGATTTCCCAAAATTCTTTATATTTCAAAACATTATTATAATAATCATCTAAACAAATTTCTTCATTAAATGAATCAAGATGTCCGTTGTATTCACTTTTTAGTTTTTTCCAGGAAAATTTCAAATTAAATTCTTGCCCGTTCTGAACATGTAGTGGAAATTTTGTTTTGGAATAAAGAAGTTGAAGGAAATCAACCATTCACTATTCATCTAATACTGCACTGTTTTTTTTTTTTTTTTGTTTTTTTTTAAATAAATGTGTATTTAAACAAAATTCAGCACTCAAAAATAGAAAAGTTTTTAAACATGCCTTCAAATATATATATATATTTTGTACTATTCTTCACAAATATAAAACACACCACTAAGAAAGTGTCCTATTTTCAGTTCCAGTGGCTTCGCTAGTATTTAAGTAACCACAGTTCACTATCAATATTTTTTCTCAACTTTGAAATGTGGACTGATCTACGTGGAAGAAAAGGGGAAAGAGAAGAAAAGAGACAAATTTGCAAGTTTAATAGTTTATTTAGCAAGTTAATAGAATGATGTTTAGTTTTTAGAATTATAATGATTTTTTTTTCTTGCAATGTTTAAGAAGATAGGGATATTTTTTTTAGTTGAAAAAAACTAAGAAATTTAAAATTCTCTGTACTTTCACAGTTTTTAAGGAAAATTTCAAAATTCTCTGCATTTTCGCAGTTTTATTAGTGATTTTTAAGTTGGGGTTTCCAGTTGCTCAGTGCTCTGGCAACCTTGTATATATATAATTTCAATCTATATGTATTCTAAAAATAATTATAGGTTTCACTTTAAATTTTTCTTATTTTGTCATACCAAACTCTCCAAGTGTTGTGATCATAAATGCTTTCTCAGCAAAATGCCATTTTGAAGATATAAATGTTCCAAATACATTCACATGCTGGTTTCCTTATTTTTACTATTGAACTATGCAAATATCTAATCACAATTCAAACAATTTTGGTAAATTTTCAAATTTATCAAAAAACTCCAGAAACCCTTCTTTAAACCTGAGGAAGGAGAAAAATGTTATTTCTAGTTAACTATGTCTGTTCTCCTTTTCTAAGAGAACCACTTTAATTTAATTCTTAATAAATTTTCTATTTTTTTAATCTTAAATTAGTCTATATTGTTTTTTTCTAAATTTTTCTCTTAATTCCTGAACCAATCATATATATATTTTTTTAATGTAATTATTGCCAACATGTACTTTAAAAATTCCTTTTTCTCCCCCCCCCCCCCCCCCCCCCCCCGATTTCATGAGTGGAGGGATACGAATCCTTGGTGCCTGTGCAGATGTTTAAAATATACTAAAGTTTCCCTTCCCTAAGTCAACATGTGTTAATAAATAAATGACATAATGTGTTGTTAACATATATATATATATATATATATATATATATATATATATATATATATATATATATATATATATGCTATTGTTTGTACTATTTTTTGCTTTTGTTTTTTTCCTCTTAGCTATATGTTATTCTCACTCTCTCTCTATATATATAATATGAAATTAATATTAATAATCCTATATTACATAGTTTACTGGAAAATATTCAAAATCACATATACTAATAAATAAAGCATTACACTAATCTTAAATTTATTTACTTTTATTTAAATTGATTATCACATCATTAGAGTGAATACAAAAGTTTAAATATGAAGTGCAAAAAATATTTGATTAAATTTATAACAACTAACTAAAATTAACATGAATCTTGAGAAGGATTTTGTAGTTCATTTTAAATGTTACACATTTTATATTTTTACAGTGAACATTAGTATTCTTTTTTGCCATATAATGCTTCACTTTATAGCTATTTTTTAATTTGAATATTTTGGCACATTTAGATAAATTTTTTTTATTTAGCTTCAAAGTTTTTTTGACATACATGTGGAAAATGCAAATTATTTAATCATATAGTAGTAAAAAATACATAAAAAAAAGAGAATATAAAATAAATATGGTTCTAAATAAAATTCATACTATATTTATATGCTAGTTTTACTTACACTCCAGGATCATATACTTCTTCCCAATTATTTGGCAATGGATATTTTTTTAGCATTAACAGACGCTTCCGCTCTGTTTTAGGAGATGGGTTATCCTTTCCTGACCCCCAATTTTCTTTACAAAAATCAGTACAATCATGATATATATTCCATTTATTTGGGCAACCTATCCAGGATTCCTTGAGCTGAGAACTTTCTACAGTTTCAACACCATTTTGTTGCACATCTTCTGTCTTTTCATTATCATCATAATCTTCTGCAATAACTTCTTCTTCAACTTCTAAAAAATTTATTCATATTATAAGTGATTATATTGTATAAAACTGAATAAAATATAACAATAGATCATTAATATTTAAAAAATTTTTTGAGAAGGTAAGATTATAAGTATAATGCAAAATAGCAGATGATAACAATATTCATTTTTAATATATAATGGCCTGAAGTCTATAGATGATGGCAATAAAAAGATTTTTAAAAAACTAACTAAATTATGAACAATATATGTCCTAATTCTATTTTATAACCCCCCCCCTCCTTTTATTTTTTGTGTATTCCAATATATATGAATTCATTTTTTATTAAATAGCAGGATAATTGACATATTTCAGTTTACATACACAACAAACATATTATCTTAGTTACAAAGCACAAGGCATCATAAGTCATTCTATATTCATACCTAATTATAAATTAATTAAAGACTAATTTCACATGAACTTCATCACTATCAACCTTGGTCTGATGATGGGATTTCAAAATTTCCATATCATATCAATATGAAAATATTCTATCCATTACAAATTTAATATAAATGTCAAATTGATATTCTTCAATTAAAAAGATGAAATTCCATCAAAAAGCTGTGTCACATATAACTGTCATTATACAGTAAATAATCAACATCCTTTTAATCAAATTTTTATTTGCTATAAGCAAAAGTAATTTTTAGAAACAAATGGTACAAACAATTTAAACCATTTATTTGAGAAAATTTTAATAAAAAAAAGTTTTATTCACTATTGATATATAATTAGAGCTTTAATCAAATATTTGGAAAAGAAATTATAAAATATTCTAACAAAAAAGTAAAACTAATCAGTAAAAGAAATAACGAAGTATGACCAATCAATTATAAAAACAAATTGTACAATGTATAAAATCACAGCATTTTTTAAAGAACACAAATGATTACATGACAAATGTTCAAGGTAACAAAACTGAATAAGAATAAAGATGAATATATGAGCATGTAAGTGCTCTACAGGCCAAATCTGGAGTGGGAACCACAAAGAAAATTTTTGAAATTTTAACAAATTAAAATTATGCTGAATTTTGGTATATTTCTGTCATAATTTCTAAAAATATTACTGCACAAATAAGCTTGATACTGTTTCAAAATTTAAAAAAAAAGTATTTTTTATAATACTTATTTAATAGTCGTGCGAAATTTTCTTGAATGGTGATAACATTTTAGAAATAATGTTTTAATTAATTTTCAACAATAGATTATATTGTTACTCTGAAACTCAAACCATTTTTATTGTTTCATTAAATATTTAATATCGCAATTTTCGATCACTGTTGAAAGCTAAAGAAACATTTGTATAGTTAAGAAGACGAATAAAAATGTAAAGTTACAATGAAAGGCAATTTAGAAGTTGGAAGAACATATGTGAGACAACTAAAATAGCAGGGCTTTAATATTTGACTATTTCAAGTAATCATGGACATGAAGTTACATTTATACGATTTAACTGAAATGAAATATAGCCAAATTCCAGGAGAACTAGCTGATCGTCAAACGCGTTTAGTAAATAATAATAACAAACAAATTAATATATTTCAGCAATGTAAATAACCAAATAATTATAACAATACACAACTAAGCAATAAAACTAAAATTTATATATAGTAGTATGATACAAACTTTGGACAATGTTCCGGCTTGTTTACTTACCAGGCTCAACTGCTTTAACTATACCACGTTTCTGAAGTCTTGCTAATAAAGCTGCAGGTAAAGGCATTTTTAGTGAAATTATCAAATAAAATCGGACAATCAATCCACGTTTTGATCAAGAGAATCAAAAACAAAACAGATTTCAAACAGTTGTTGTTGTTTTTAATTTTTGCTCACTTCATTTCTTTATGATCCATACAATTAAAGTATCTGAAAAATAATTATCTGCCTGTTTATATTAGAAAAATATTAGTTCAAAAATTTCACAATGACTGACGGATGAAAAAAATTGATTCAATTATTTTCCTTCCTGTATGAAGTTTAAATTCGTCGACATTCGTCATTATAAAATCAGCCATCAAAGCATTACTTGCTTCAAACAATTTGTTTAAATGTTTTGGCAACATGGTTACATCACCTTTGGAAACAAATCAAAACTGTAGCAGAAAGTTGAGGGGATTCGTTCAGAGAGGCTGGTTGCAGAAAGACATTGAGGGGCAGTAAATGTGAAACGTTTTCTATATTAATTTTATATATATTCTGAAATTATGGATAGTAAGAACAACAAAGGTATATAATTGTTTCTTTGAATTTAACTTTATAATATTAAGCTATGAGATATTAGTTTAATTGCTGTTTACATTTTCAGAATTTATTTCTAGATTTCTTACTTTTTAGTGAAATAAGAGTATTCTTTTTTTTTTTTATTCATTAAAAATTGCTGGTTAATTTTGACGTGTATTTTTTTAACATTTTGAAAATTCTGAATTTGGGTTTGAGGGAAATCAGAAAATTAAAAATTTAATATAAAGTTTCTGTTATGTATTAGTTGCTTGTAGTGTTTTTTCTCCATCGACATTTACTTTTTTAATTGATAGAATATTGTGAATATCATTGTTGTATTTGAATAATGACATCGCATATGCATAATATGTTGATACAGCAGGATAAATTCTTAAAGGTTTCTTCTGATGTATGTTTTGACATGTGGATTTTATAAAATATTTTTTGATTCTGGCCCTTGTTGAAGGAGTTATAAAATTGAAATTTTTCATATTTATCTATTAACTTATTGATTGCCAATCTAAATTTTTAAAAACCCATATTAAATAGTTTTTTTCTGTCTCTCTTATTCTTTTAATTTGCATTTTACATTGTATCTGACCGAATAATATTTTAATTTCAATGCAAATATACAGTTAATGTAACTTTTTAATTAGTTATAAATTAAAAGCACCAAGTAGATTTAAAAGATGAAAATAATGAGATGATAGAATTTTCGAAGGACAAAAGTTGGTGTATTATAAATTAAACTTAAAAATTTTGGATTTATTTTAAGAAAGAAACAACCTTCTTTTATGGCAATTATTATCAAAAGAATAGCATCATTATTTTTAGTTATTTTAATATAATGTATTTTTAAAAAATATTTTGTGGGAAATGCAATCTCAACTTCATTTTAAGTATAAAGTGGCATCAGTTGATTAAGTCATTAAGTTTATTCGTATCTAAATATTTGTTCAAATCTATCAGTCATTAGTCATCTATTTGAAATCGTCCCTTTTAGCATTGTCATTGTTTTAAAATAAAGAATTCCCATAAAAACCAACATTTTCATTACTTTCTTTTCTTTTGATGCCTGAATTTATTTATTCTTGTAAATCAGTACGGATATAAAAATGTTATATAAATTGTATATTCATGAAATAAAGTAAAATGTTTTAGAAAAATTTCAGTATTCATTTATCTAATATTCCCCACAAATTTTCAAAAATTTTCTTAAAATTTATTACCTTAAAGCAATTTTTATATTATATTTTAACTTTCAAAAGCCATAATGTCAAATATCTTCTAAAAAAGTTTAATCATGCAAATTATTTTTTGATAACTTTATTTTTCTTGCATTAAACAACAAACATGAGTTATTTACATTTTTATGAATGTTTACATAAGGTAGTGTTTAGGTAATATGGAATTGTTTCTTTAAATAAATAGCAGTACAGATTCAAGGCAAATTTTTTTTGTCAGATTTTGATAATACAGTATTTCATCATATAAATAATATTACTGATTAAATTGTATAGTAGAAAATGCATTGTACATTAGGAAAAATGTTATTTGTAACCAGTTTTTAAAAATAATTTATTTGAAAATTTTGAAATGAAATACTTTATGAATATTCTTTTTAAATTATAAAATTCAAAGTTTAAATTATTTGGAAAATAATTTTTCCTCTTCTCATTTTTGATAATTAAAAGCTCATGAATTTTTGTTACTGAATATTGGCAATTATATTTTGCATTTTTGTTCATCTCTCTGATGCTCCTGAGTATTATTTGAAGTAACCTGTATTGATTTATTAGAGATATCTGTGAATATCTTTTTTTCTAAACATCTGAAAAGTACATAAATCATTTTTTTAAATCTCGCATGGAACAAACCCCAAAATGTATGTTTTTTAAAGAAATACTTTTGAGATGTTGAAAAATTCTTGAAGAACAAGTTAAGAGATGTCCTTTTTTATGCTAAAATGGCGAGAGAAAAGGGAAAAAAAAAAAAAAAATTATCGAGCTTATGACTGAGATTTCTGAAATGTTCTCTGAAACACAAAAAGAGCAAACGATTTTGTTAAACCTACTAGAAAAGAATAGAAAGCGGTGTAATGATCTTCCTTGTCTGGTGTTTTTTTTTTTTTTTTTTTCAACCTTGAGTCTACCGATTTTCGTATAAGGAAGCAAAAACTGCTTCGAAGCGTGACCTTTATAGATAGATATTCATCAATTCTTGCTCACAGCCGACTCTCACGCAAATCTGTACTTTTTCAGTGGGAGATACTGAGTGAATTTCCGATATTAATACGTGTAACACTAATGCGTGAATTCTGTCGCGGAAAAATGGATCTCAAAATGTAAAATTATGAAACCTGTCAATTATTTTTAGAATGATTAAATACTTAGTGCTCTCTAATATATTCCCTTACATTTGTACTTTATTAAAATTTCCTGCCTTATCCATGTCAAACATGCGGGGCGGACATTGAAATATTTACCATGCATTGTATAAGTTATCAAATATCTTAAAAACCATTTAAAATTCGATAAATTATCGAATACCTTAATTGTACCGATATATATACATGATGAATTATCTATTTTTAATTAGCAAAAGAATAACAGTCCCTAACAGTTCTTTGCCCTTTTGCATTTCAACCGCATTTAAATATTAAATCGATTATATGATGTAGATTACAACAATGATCGGTTCCATTTGGTGAATTTTGACTCAAATGTAAAAAAGTAGTAGTTGCTTCTCAATAATATTTTTTATTTATATCATTTGTTTGTTAAAAAGCCTCGAAAACTAGTCTATATCAACAAAATGTCCAAATTTTTAAAAGGGTTTATTTATTTATTTTGACATACTCTTTTACGAAATCGATCTGCCCTGATATTGAATTTTGCTCTGTAAAACAGAAAGAAAAAAGATTTTTTAAGATGCTCTCTTCTCCTACACCCACAAAAAATAAGCGAATAACTTTTCTTAATCAACAATTTTTGTAGTCTGTTTCTAGGTAATTCCCGGAAAACATCGCATTACTTGTCATTATATCTTTGCAACTATTACTATTATATCTTTGCAAAAATTAAACCTGGCATACACTTTCAACAATGGAATGCTATAAAATGCTTTTATCGCCTGTCCTTTCCCGCATCTCCATCTTTTTCTCCAGAGTTTGCAAGCAAATTTATTCATTTCAAACTTGCATATTTCTTTTGTATATTACCTTAATATTATGATGTATTCTTTTATAAACATCCATTAGCTTCCTCTTAAAAATTATCTTAAACCACTGAGCCATAAATGTTTTATTTTGAAATTTCACACTCAACATCGGACAATAAAATCATAAAGATTCATCATATTCTTAGCAAACGATTTTTTAAACATCCTATGCTCTAATTTCACTCAATTTTGAACGTTTATGTAAAATATCTGAAAAAATGTGTACTGTATTTTCATCCAAAATAAACGGACATTGAGTTATAGAATTTATCATAATGCAAATAGGAAGCATTGCAACCTGGCCAGCTAACGAATCCATTGTTTTCTGTTGATCAACCGCATCCAACACTATGACGTCACAGGTCGCTTTGTTATGAATTTAAGTTGGCAGCAGATGATAGCTGTTTTCTTTTCTTATTTATTTGTAAAACTTAAGTAGGAAATACAAAACTTCTAAACAATTCAATATCATTTAAATTTTGAAGTAACTGTTTACTTATTTTTTTTTTTCCCTTAGAAGAAACAATTTTCTTCTTTCGATAAGACCTTTAAGACTCTAAAATTATCTAGAAGCATGTTTTTCTGTTTTTATAGGAAATGCTGATTTCGTAAATCTAGAAATATTATTCTTAGAAGCTTTTAAATAGTTAAAAATGTCTTTTTTTTTTTTTTTCGTAAAATTGGATTAAAAATAAGTTTTAGCATTCGTCTGTTTTACATTCTTTGGAAAGGGAAAAAAAACAAAAAATGAATTTCTGTTCAGTTTTTCTGTTTGATCTTACAACAGATAAGTGACTTCATTGATATATATATATATATTAAATTTTCCCACTAAGTTCATATTTTTTATTTGTTTTCTTGTTTTCGTATTTTTCTTTTCTTTTCTCATTTCATTGAAAATGAAATTAACTTGTTAACTGTTTCGACCTTTTCAAAAAAGGCGTATCTAAATTTTGTCGCAAAAATTTAGCGATGACGTTTATACTCGTCAAACGCAGAGTATGTGTAATATGAAATTATGCTGTAATGAAATGACTTTTATGTTTTTATTTCAATAATCACATTTTTTTTACTTACCTAAACTAACGTACGTTTTTTTGCAAATGAACGAAAAGAAGCATAAATTAATATAACAACAATATATTTAACAAAAAATAATTCGTATTAAATGCGGATATTTTTAATAATAATTATTAATCTTTTATTTGTTCCTTTGATTTCAACTTGGCTTCGAAATTTTTTAAACATCCTTGAAATGTACGAATATGTTTGAGTTTTTACTGAAATTGTCATTCAAACTGCAGATTGTAATTATTTATTACTATTGACGAATAAATTTCGTCATAACGCAAAATATTATACTTTTCCCTTGACGAGTATACTAGTCAAAACTAGCTAACTAGCTAATTTTGAAAAATTATATAAAATTTTACAATTAATAAGTATTTTGGATTTCCTACAATAAAATTTTTTGGATAGTATTTTTTTTTTTTTTTGCAGTGATGTACTGATGTTTTCAAAAACATCCTCCATTCATTTATCGTAATTGATTTTTAAAAAAAATAGAATTCCTTTTTTTTTTTTTTTTTTTTAATTTACAACCATTTGATAAAAACTCTTGAAAACTGTTTTTTGTTTATGTCACCTTGTTATATTTAATTTTTAATCGCTTTGTTATCTGTTAAAACGTGTTCTATTTTATATCAATATTGCATTGATAAAATTAACAATCACAGGACATAGTATTGCATGCCCACCTTAAAATATCTCGCTGACCTCCGATTTTTCTAACCTTCAGAATCTCGGGAAATCCTGTACAATTCATTCCTCAAACCTGAAACAGGTCTTTCTGTTTCTTTTGCATCGTTTCATTGTACTATCTGTACCCAGAAAGGAATGATATCATCCATTCCAGAACATTCTGTGCAAGTTAATGAATCCTTCCACCGTCATTCCAGTTTTTTCCCTCCCATCCCGAGTTGTTGCTCTTTCCAACTTAGTAGCTTGGCGTGGACAGTTCTATATGCATCCACTTAACAGAGATCGCCTTTTGCCCTTCGTGCTCTAATTGGCAAGATGTAGGAAGGAGTTGACTTTTAGTTATTTTAAAGATTTTAACCACTCTGTTCTGTCTTTTTAAAGAATTATAAATGGTTCATGTAACTTTAGTACTGTTCCTTGCTCGGTTGCAACTAAGACTAGATCTGCGAGAGTTTTTGAGACACAATTCGCAGGTTTATGCGTATGAGCTTTTGCATGAATTCTGTGTCTTTTTGTGGATAATATATGTAAAATACTTTACTTTGAAGTCATATTTTTGTTTTATGCATTGCCAGTGAATAATTAGGTGGTTTAAAAAGATAACAAGCTTGAATTTAAGTGTATATATTTTAATTTTCTGTCAAAGGAGCGAATCATGACATGAATCAATTTGTTGTCTAAAACTAATAAATACCACAAAATATTGCTAAATTTATATTTCACTCTAAACTCATAATAAAGACCGAGTATTCTCAAATACGATTTTGGAAAAGATGTTTTTTTTGTAGAAGTCAGATATTTTAACGGGTGGTTGCATAAATTTTATGTATTCAGTATTTAGCTTGTACTTTACAGTTTGCAAAAACTAAGTACGTTTTACACGAAATTTTCCATTTTATTATTACCTAAGAGCAAAAATAAATCTATATTTCCACTTTTGCCTCCTCTTGTGTGGATTTCTTGAAATATATAGAAATTGGCGTGGTAAGTTATTGGATAGTCACAATTAAAAAAAGAAACCTTGAAATCAGAAAAATTCTTGAGTCGCCAAATTAAAATAAATTTGAGAAAATATTTTTGGTTAAAAAACTTCATTTCAAAATAAAGGCAATATTCTGATATTTTAAAATCAAAATGAGTTCATTTTGTCAGGAACTCAGTAATGACAACATCATAACCGTTAAAGATTCTCATGTTCGTCACGTAATACCTTTTCACAAAATGAATTCAGTTTTTAGATAAAATAGCTCAATTTATTCTGAAATTTATTTTATTACCTCATAAATACAAAAATTTTATTTATATTTTGGGTCCGTCACGATTGATGAGCTTATGAGAAAGGTTAAAGTTATTTATAGTAGCAGTTTCTCTTCCCCTCAAAATTTTATTTTTACTTATTTTTCTGATGAATCGAATTGCAATCATCGGTTTTTCATAACATACAATAGCCCACATGAATGCAAATTTTTTTATGCCTTGTAATTGACTTGCGCATATGAGGAAGTGTGCACTTCTTTTTTTTTTTATATAATTTTCAATTATCGTTAAAAGAGTATGCTCAAATGGGTAACCTTGACAAACTTGAAGAATATATTTCGTTGAGGAAGTCTTGTCCATTTCATTATTTTCCATGTGAATTACAGTTATAAATTTTGAATTCGTCTTTTGCAATTGCTGAATTTGCATTGCTGTTTTCCTAATGATCAAGGCGAAAAGTGGAATGTAATTAATTTAAACCTTTGTAAGCTTAATAATGAGATTTATTGAACTCTGCTATGAAAACATTGAGGCTGTTGTAGAAATAGCTTTTCATGATGTGGGGAAATTTAAGTTCGCTTTTAAATTTGAAACTGCTACAAAAATATAAGGAAATGATGAAATTTGAGTCACGATCTTAAAGATGTCTTGTTGGAAAATAATGAAATGTTTTATGCATTGTATCTGACTTGCGCATATGAGGAAGTGAGGCTCTTCTTTTTTTCGAATAAACTGTTCATATTTGCATTCCTTTTCATAATTGTTCAATTCATCTCAAGAAAGATACGTGTACCTGTATATTCAGTGTTCTTTTCTTTATAATTAGGCATTATATTTTTGATCGCATGAGTGTTGCTTAAAGCCTTAAGCCATTATATTTTTGACATGCCTTATATTCGTTATATATAGTTATAATATTCGTCAAAAAAAAAATCCGAACTCGAGATTTTGATGAATTTCTACGTTTTAGACCTTCCTGAGTTCGAAAAAGACATTTTTTGGAAAATGTCCGTCCGTCTGTCTGTCAGTGACAAAGATAACTCACTAACGCTTTGATCTAAACGGATGAAGTTTGGTTTAAGGTCTTCACACCAAATTTGTCAATTTCCATAAAGATGAATGTTTTTATTTCTTTTAATACAAGTTAAATGTTCTTGTGCAGTATGAATGAAATTTGGCCTATACATTCTTTCAGGGCAAGACTAAGATTACTGTCACATTTTGGAACATAGAAAGTTAATTAAAATGTAAGATATTTAAAAACGAATCGAACTTTTGACGTTTTCGTCTATGCCTTCAAAAATACCTCGCAAACATTATTTTTATACCGAAAACTGAAACAGTTATCTTTTTATCAATTTTATAACCAAAATTTTCACTCTAATTCTAATAAATTACTTCCTCTATATTACGTATACGAGATACATATGCTACGTACAAAAATAATTTAAAAACGCTTTGAGCGAGACTGTTGAAATGGGTATAGGGTCCTTACACCAAATCTGTAGATTTCTATCCAATTTTGAGCCAAATCCGCTTAGAGGAAGTCTGTCTGTCCGGCTGTTCAAATGTAATTTAACATAACGGCAAATCGAATACAGCTAGATAGATAAAACTCGATACAGAGCATTAATATCTATTGCCTAGATATCTATCAAATTTTGACCTAATTCCAATGAACGGTTAACCATCTGTCGGTCTGTACTTTCAGAAAAATGTCAGCGCGATAACTCAAAGACGCATGACTTAAATATATCAAATTTGGTATGGGATTTTGGAAAGTAACTGCAGTTTTCTTTGTCACATTTTTGTTTCCATCTGTTGGTAACACGAATTCGATTTTCGGATACTATTAGCCGCATGTCATCGATTAAAAGCTCGCCAAGGATGACACGATAGATTGAGTAAAAATGCTAAATTCACGCCAAACGGTAATATTTCTTGACCATTGTACGTGAATGCCATGCAAAGCATTATCTGGGTTAACACTTTTATTAGAGACTATGTGAGAAAGTTTTAGGGGGACCACTCCTGCAATTTTCTTTTTACTGTACGGCTAGTATAAATATAACAAAAATAAGCAGGTGAATTAATTCTTTCAAATCATTATTCCCAACAATATCACTAACTAAAACTATCAAAATCACCTCTATTCACAACTCACAATTATATAAAACTACAACAGTGAAAAAAAAAGTTATTCTTCCTATTCATTCATTCATTCGTTAATAACAGAACGTATAAGAAGAATGATATTAACGAATGAATGGATGAATAGGAAGAATAACTAAACGTATAAGAAGAATGATATTAATGAATGAATGAATAGGAAGAATAACAGAACGTATAAGAAGAATGATATTAACGAATGAATGAATGAATAGGAAGAATATTAGAACGTATAAGAAGAATGATATTAACGAATGAATGAATGAATAGGAAGAATATTAGAACGTATAAGAAGAATGATATTAACGAATGAATGAATGAATGAATAGGAAGAATATTAGAACGTATAAGAATGATATTAACGAATGAATGAATGAATAGGAAGAATATTAGAACGTATAAGAATGATATTAACGAATGAATGAATGAGTAGGAAGAATATTAGAACGTATAAGAAGAATGATATTAACGAATGAATGAATAGGAAGAATATTAGAACGTATAAGAAGAATGATATTAACGAATGAATGAATGAATAGGAAGAATAACAGAACGTATAAGAATGATATTAATGAATGAATGAATAGGAAGAATAACAGAACGTATAAGAAGAATGATATTAACGAATGAATGAATGAATAGGAAGAATAACAGAACGTATAAGAAGAATGATATTAATGAATGATAGGAAGAATAACCAACAGACCCGAATTTCTGCACCAACAGACTCGTGAACCGATTTTAACTTGGTTTCCCCGACTTTAACACATTGCGGGCTACGATCACGTGTATAATATATCCCTGGGGCCATGACATGTTTCTGTAATTCGCATTATCATTTTATTTCAAATATGCTGTATGATTTGTTATTTTTTAAAAAAATTTAAAACAGTGTTTTGTTTATTTTGAACTTATTTTGAGGATGTGCACGTATTTTATTATTTTACACATGCGAAACACCTCTCTTAAAAGTCATTTCCCTATAAGTCACAATATCAGACTCTCATGGAAAGTACATTGTAATGTCACTCTGTACAATGCGACGTGGCTATGAAGATGAAAATGCCCGACGTACGCATGTGTACGACACGGGCCTTTTTTTAAAAAATGGCACTGACGCTCAAATATGCAGGACGTGGCACGTAAGATCTTAATATCGTGTTTGACAGCTTACTATTTTGAACAAAATTTTAAATAGTGATCTATTTTTTTATAGAATTTATATAAAACAAATATTTAAAATAAATAAATATATTTAATTTTTTTATTTAATAATTTATATAAATAACGATACGCTCTCTTGTATATAAAACATTTGTACTTGTTAAATCTGGGATTTGTGATAAAATCGTGCTTGTCGGAAATTATTTATTTTGAAATAGATAATATTTTAAAAAGGGTTTAACAATTATTTGAATATTTTACAAAATTATTAAAAGCACTATTTATTTTTAGATCCTTTTTTTTCTTCTCCTGCGACCTGTGTATTTAAAGATATATGTATCGTTTACTTTAGCCTAATCGTTAACTAATTAAAATGTAGTATTAAAATAATTTATGGAGCCCAAGCAATTCAAATTTTTTTTAATTAAATCTGTAATTTCATTGGATTCTCATATTGTGTTCAGGAATTCAACTGTTATATATTTACACTGTTTATTGTTACTATTCCTGGCATAAAAGCGTTTAAAACCAATTCTCAATTGTTTAATGTGTTACTTCCAAAAATCAGTAATTATTCTGCAATATGCTGTTAACAGTATCGCATAGAAGCTTAATATAGCTTTTTAATAAACAAAATTACGAATTACCGAAAATAAATCTTTTCCCGTTATTTTAAATTGATATAAATTAAGATAAGTATAGCGAATAATTGTTGGTAATTTCTTTTTAAATGGTCATCTGATCTAAAAGGTATTTTTTGTGTGCAAATATATGTTTTGATTCTAATTCTTTTCATTCATTTAAAACATCTAGCGTTGGATATTGATCCTCTGTCAAACTAATCATAATTTAAAGAAATGATATTTTACCAAAATTGAATGATACTGTTTCGAATTTCGATCATTACATTTGTTCTTTATGTTTGGCATCACAGCATCAACATTTTTGGCTCTACCGCCAATAAGTGCTTATATTTATGTTCATCATTATGTGAATCTGTAATGTTTAACCATTTTAACGTTGAATTAAATTAGTAATTATTAACATCTTGAAAATATCTTTAAATGAGTCAGAATTTCTATTTCATCATTTTAATGCATCGAACAAAGTACGCTAGTAAAAATCTCTGAACTTCTCACAAGCTTATTTATTATTGAAGCCTGAAATTGAAGTTGTCGTGAGTCTTTTGTGTCTCGCAGGTTCTTTTGGTGCCAACGGTTCTTTTTTAAGGTTTCTTTTTCTTTCTTTCTTTCTTTTTTTTTTAGCTGAGCTTCATGCGCTGAAGTTATTTTTTGGTCTTCATTTAGCAAACGATTATGATTTCTAGAACATTCTTTATTCTTAAATTATTTTTTTAAAGAGGCGATTAATTCCTTAAGATTATTTTTGGAAACCATTGTTATTCCTAACCCTTTTAAGAATCGGATATTCGATATCAACTGCTTTCTTTAGTAGAAACCTGAACGAGATTAGTTTGATGAAATTTTCTGTCTGAAGTTGATGGCGAAGATATGAACGCAGAATTAAAAGAAAAGCGTTTTTATATCTATGAATGGCGAAACAGAATTCATTTTTTTTTCTCTTTTTCGCGATCTTTATAACTTTAGTGTTATTTATAAGTCACTATTTGGATTTTAATCTACTTAAAATAAAGAGCTTCAAAAATTCGATTTACATGTCGAATCCTGGCAGACGATAATTTGTTGCTGAATTTAAATACAGTCGTTAAATATTATTTCTAATGGTTTAAAAATGAATCATTTCTTATCTAAAGTGATAAATTTGTAAAATAATCATAAACGGTTCCGGATTGTTTAAAAATATATAGTCGTTATTTATATTATTAGCACAAATATTTATAAATTGAAGATTTGTATAAGAAAGTATGAAAATTCCAGACATTTTTTTCTGTATGTATGTAATTTCTGTTAGTTCTTTCGAATAATTTTCTTATTCTTGAACGGATGTGATTAAATTTTTGTTTCATATTAAATTGTTGCCACTTTACCGGAGAGTGGGTGGAATGCATGAAAGGCTTCAAGGTTTTTAACTTCTGGTCATGACAGAAGAATGAGAGAAAAGTGGCTTAACAATGACATTAAACAAGATAGTTTTAAATTAATTAAATAAATTATGACAATTATATTAATTATATCCTCGAAGGTAAAGAATTTTTTTTTTTATTTGGAAGTGGTGGAACAAAATTTCCACAGGCAAAGCTATAGAGGAAATCTGTTTTATGCTATAAATTGAAATTCTGAATTTTAAGATTTAAAGTTTTAAATTATCTAGAAGAATGTAAACATTGATTTATCTTAAACATTTTTTTTGTTCAAATTTATTTCATTTGATTTATTAATTAAGCCGTTTGAGATTTTTCTGATTGTCAGTATATTTAGAGATAGATTGTGAACTCTAAGTTGTATTTAGCTTGAATAATGCGTAAAACAAAAATTTTCTGATTAAAAGCATTATCAGCAGACGTAATGATTAATCAGACGTTCTGGTACTTTATGCAATTGAATATCTGTAAAAACTATTGACCGCAAAATTACCGATTATATTATTGGCTATTTTGTAAATATTTCATACAAAACCTTTATGCAGGTATATTACTATTCTTTAAATTGTAAATATATAATAAATTCAAAAGGCACAATCGTATAAAGAAAATTGAAATCTGCTGTCACAAATTACAATTTATGATGCGAAAACAATTTTAATTGACAGTACGAAATTTGAGAGCAAAAATTAAAAATTTAAATCATCATTTCATCTATGAAATGCATTAATAAATTGAACTTTGAACCATTATCATTTTTCAAACATATTTTTTAAGAAAACTGTCAGATAATTTTGATTCAGAAACTAATCTGAAATGTTCGAGATGTTGAATATTTTCTCATATTTGTGGTCTCGATCAGAAAAATTTCCTACAATTTATGAGTCCCAACAAATCATACCCTTTATTTTCTATCTACGCATTTTGAGGTTTCAAAAACCCCATACCAAAATATCATGTTCTCGCATGATAATAATGTAAAGAAAATTTACATTTTATGGCAAACTACAGATAATACTTATACATGAAAAAATTTTCGCAATGGAAACGATTTTAAAATATATAATTAAAAATATGTTTTTATTATGTTTTTAAAAATATAAGTATGTAAAAAGCCTAACTAATCAATACTTGTAATTCCGGCATAGAAAATTTCTCAGATTAACTCGTTAAATATTTATTATATTAAATATTTTTACATTATTTCAATATATTTCTCTTTTATTTTCATATTGAAAATATTTGACCTCTCTTTTAGCGATTTATAACATATATTTGAACCAGAGAAGAATTATGTTGATATATTCTCGTTTTCGTTTTGATCAATAAGTTTGATCAGCCGCAAAGAATTTCTGCTATTGTTCAGAGCTTCCATCGTTGGAACGCGATTCAAATAATAATAAAAAAGTATATCTTATTTATGCACATACTTTATCGAATTACGAGTTTACCGGCATAGCAATCCGTAGAAAAAACTGAATACGTGCATATGGAATTCAAATACAGGAATTTGTAGACTAGTTCCTTGTATCTGCAATTTTCCTTTAGGTTTTGTTGTTATTTCTGATGTTCTTCATTAAGATTACAATGTTCTTCATTTTCCGCTTCAATGCATTATAAAATGAAACTGGTCTTTACCTTAATACCATATCAGATAATAAAATAAAAATTTAACATATGTGTTGCAGATATTGAATATATTTCTAAAATCCGATTTTAATTTTTACTTTCTTGTATAGATAGTATAGAGAAAGTAATCAACAAAAAATTTGAACTCGATGTTTTGACGAATGTCCACGTTTTAGACCGCTCTGAATTCGAAAAATACATTTTTGGAAAAGGTTCGTCTGTGTGTGACAAAGATAATTCAAAAAGATTCGAGATAAACAGTTGAAATTTGGCATACGGTCATTATCCAAATGTGCAGATTTCTCTAAAATTTTGAGTAAAATCTGCTCAGAAGAAGTTCGTGTGTCCGGCTATTCGAATATAAAACAACAATTATAAAAAGAAGAGAACTAGAGAGATAAAATTCGGTACACAGATTTCACATGTATAGTATAGACAGCTGTCAAAATTTGAGCCAAATCCAACTACGAGTTAGTTGTCTGCCGGTCTGTACTTTCAGAAACATGTAAATACAATAATTCAAAAATTTAATGAGTTAAATATATCAAATTTGGTATGGTAATTTGTAACAATAACTGCAGTTTTGTGTCAAATTTTTATTTCAATCGATTGATAAAAACGTGTCTAAAATACAGATTCGATTTTTTGATACTATTAATGCATACCAGGGAGTAATCGCCAAAAAAGTTCTACAAAGATGACACGTTATCTATACTTATAATAAAGCTCAATGTGTGTGTGTGTGTTGGCGCTCTACAGGCCAGGTCATTTGACACACAGCTATCAAATTTGGTACATGTATACCTTAGAGGTCGGGAATGTGCACCTGAGGTCCCTTTTTTTTTGAAATTTTAATTAGAATTTTAATTATTAATTAAAAACTAACTTTCCCGCCAAAAAAATCTTCCATTTTCCCCACCGCCAAATGAGAAAGGGTTCAGTTTTCTTTTTCTCCCAACAGTAATGAGGCTAGGGTTAACATTTTTCGGCGGATTATTTTAAACGATTCTGTTTATTTTCTTAATGTTTTATGCATTTAAAATTAAACATTGTTAATTAATCCATGTTTCAGATTCATTCTGAAGTACTTTTGAAATAAAATAACACAGAATAAAGGAAATTAAAAATGTATAATCTGCATAACGTTACCCCAACTGGCGTAGAAAAATTCACGCATTTGCGTTAACGTAACTGGCGAAGAAAATTCACGCATGCGCATTGTTTTCTGATTGTTGACATGACAACCAACGGATGATTTAAATTATTTTTAGGTTAGTTGCATGCTTTTGTAAGTAAATTGTATTTATGTTAGTTATATATTTTTTGTATATGCTTATAGTTTTAAGTACATCGTTTTTTAAGTAGTTTTTTTTAACCTGTTTTCAATGATTTAAATTATTTTTAGGTTAGTTGCATGCTTTTGTAAGTAAATTGTATTTGTTTGTTATATATTTTTTGTATATGCTTATAGTTTTAAGTACATTGTTTTTTAAGTAGTTTTTTTAACCTGTTCCCAATGATTTAAATTATTTTTAGGTTAGTTGCATGCTTTTGTAAGTAAATTGTATTTGTTTGTTATATATTTTTTCTATATGCTTATAGTTTTAAGTACATTGTTTTTTAAGTAGTTTTTTTAACCTGTTCCCAATGATTTAAATTATTTTTAGGTTAGTTGCATGCTTTTGTAAGTAAATTGTATTTGTTTGTTATATATTTTTTCTATATGCTTATAGTTTTAAGTACATTGTTTTTTAAGTAGTTTTTTTAACCTGTTTTCAATGATTTAAATTATTTTTAGGTTAATTGCATGCTTTTGTAAGTAAATTGTATTTATGTTAGTTATATATTTTTTGTATATGCTTATAGTTTTAAGTACATTGTTTTTTAAGTAGTTTTTTTAACCTGTTTTCAATGATTTAAATTATTTTTAGGTTAGTTGCATGCTTTTGTAAGTAAATTGTATTTATGTTAGTTATATATTTTTTGTATATGCTTATAGTTTTAAGTACATTGTTTTTTAAGTAGTTTTTTTAACCTGTTCCCAATGATTTAAATTATTTTTAGGTTAGTTGCATGCTTTTGTAAGTAAATTGTATTTGTTTGTTATATATTTTTTCTATATGCTTATAGTTTTAAGTACATTGTTTTTTAAGTAGTTTTTTTAACCTGTTTTCAATGATTTAAATTATTTTTAGGTTAATTGCATGCTTTTGTAATTAAATTGTATTTATGTTAGTTATATATTTTTTTGTATATGCTTATAGTTTTAAGTACATCGTTTTTTAAGTAGTTTTTTTAAACCTGTTTTCGACCGATTATTTTAAACGATTCATTTTATTTTCTTAGTGTTTGATGCATTTAAAATGAAACATTGTTAATGAATCGATCTTTTCATGATGAATCTGAGAAATTTTTGTTGACAAATTCTTGAGATATTACATAAGTTAAGAAAGATATTCTTTAGTGACCATAAAGTTTAAACGCTCAGTGACTCTATTATCAGTAATCATATTATTAAAAAAAATGCTTTGTCTCAGTAAAAAATATTATTATATTAATTGCACATTAATCATTTACACTTTAATTTAAAGCATAATTTCTACGAGGGGTAACATAAAATTAGAGAGATGCATATCACGTTATGACTGAAGGCCTTTATAATATTATGAGTGAATTATATGACTATCAAAATTTGAAGTTTTAAAATATTTTGCTGAAGAATCTATTAAAGTTGGAATTGCGTAAAATATTTAATGGTACGACTGGATTTTAACCCCCTGCTTGGTGCAATTTTTAGAAATCGCCAACAACGGCCTTGCGAAATGTTCAAAAGCAAAGGAGCAGATGTTCAATTATAGTGCATAGTAAAGATTGCCAGCTTTGCCGCGTTATCTCAACTTGGCGAAGAAGGGGGTTAAACTCCGGTTCAACCTATTTAATTATTAATATTTAAACGAACATTAAGATTGGCGAACCGGCTGGTCGCCAAAGGTGGCTAGTATTCAATAAAAATGCTAAATTCTTGCCAAAAATTATTTCATATTTTTTTTGTACTCCAGGGCCATGTAAAACATTCTCTGGCATTACATGTTTTAAGGAAACAACTCCTTGTTTAAAAAAAAAAAAAAATGTTCTTCCTTTTAGTTTCTTAGCATATGCTTTCATAATATGGCACGTTTTATGTTTAGTTTCATAGTATTGATATATATTAATAGTGTCTTTCGTTTTTGTCATTTCCTTTTATTAATTTGATCCAAAATTTTCTATAAAAATAAAAATATTATGTAAAACTTACGTTGTAATTGTGATTTCTTTATTGCAATTTATGTTACTTACATGTGTGTCCTATGGCGAAAAGTTTAAAATTCTTTACTGTAACTCTTTTAATAACATTTGCTTATGTGCTTATATCATACTTGAGTTTCTGTTCTGATATTTGAAGGATTAAACGTAAGGTCATTATAGATGTTTAAATGTTTTGCTTATTATTTTAAATAATTATATAATTTATATTAAATTGTGAGCATAAAAAATATTTTTAAAAAATGAACAGTGACATATGTGTCTGTTTGTGAATTGTTGCGTGAAATATTAATTTTTTTCTAAAATTTAATAAATATTTCTTGCCTTTTCTATGAAATTTTTAAAAAATTTAAATATTTTATTAAATTTTGAATTGAAACAAATGAAATTTCTAATGCTATTTCGTATTAAACTATTTTCATGGTTTTTTTTTTGTAATGAAAAACTGACTATTTAATTGTCATGAAACTTTCATTAAAATCTTGCTTATATTTTAATACTTATTTACATGTGTGATATATCTAGATATGTGCTGTAACGTGTTTTATTAAAAGCATTTAAAGTATGATACACAAAATCATTATCGCCTGCAACTTAAAAATAATGAAGAACACACTAGTCAAAAAATAACTGAATACACCAAACGATTTTTAAAAACCGCAAAGAGCTAATTTTCCCCTATAAGTTATGAATTTTTAAAAAATAATATAAAGTTCTTTGAAATATTATGAATGGCAGCTTAGATATATATTTACAATATGGAACATGGAAGTAACCTTATTTTCGATACAGAATGTCAATTTCTGTTGATTTTTAAATGCAAATAAGTTTTGAATCAAATTATAGGATATCTTAAAATAATTTTCAAATTAAAGAAACTTTTTAAACAGCAATAAGGTAAAATAAATTTTGGTTAAATATCTCGATTGTTAAATATTTTAAGTTCAGTTTACTGAACAATGTTAGAGCCGCCATGCTGTTTTCTTTCTCAATATTACGCCTGTTGATTGCAAGCTTCGTTTTTAATTAATAATTAAAAAAATATTTAAATTATTGCCTCGGAATCTTTAATAATGCTATTCTTATGTTTCATAATATTTTAAAGAAAAATGTGAAGTAAACTTATTTAATAATTTTGATTTCAGTAGAATACAAAATAGATACTAAATGGAACGATGTAGCGTTTCAGTCTCATATTTAAAGATTATATTGATTCTTATTCCTCGGTGGAAAATATGTCCCAGATATCTTGATAGTATCGATGGTCACGATTTAAGGATTATTTTAGTTGAAAAGCAGACGTTTCTAGAGACCGGAAAAGACTTGATAGATTGTTCATCAAGATTAAAAGCTGAATATGCAGATCTTTTCTAAGCATTAAATTAAGGCTTCAGTATTCAGGTTCTGCAAATGATGACTTCGGTGCTTATACAACAGTTTGCAACCGGTGCTTATACAACATTGGCAACAGATATGGAAATAGCTATTCCTAGAATTTGAATAAAGATTTAAATCATAACCTAAATCAACTCACCGTCTAGAACTTTATTTTCAATGACAAAACATTAGCGTTTAATGCATTTTTAAAATGATCGCGGAACTTGTTTTAATGAGGTAATGGCCTTTTATTGTTTTAACTTAACAAAAAAAATTGTATACTTTCTTTCTCTTTTGCTTTCTTCCTTCTGAAACATCATTATTTACACTTAAAAGCATTTTCCTTTTCGAACATCTTTCTCGTTCGTGAATATTCGGCACTTTTTTTTTTAATTGTTTGACGTGTTCATTGACGCCATGTTTCTTTTCCTTCTTTTGAGTTCCAAAATAGCTTATTCATTTCTTCCATTGCATCATGTGCCTATCGTGCCATAACTCATCATAATACAGATTACTAACTGGAGGAAAGACAGATACGTTAATTTCAAGCCACTCTGTTTATCATTAGCATATTACATATTCTTTTCCCTCTGAGCATTTTTTAGTCCCTTGAAATGGCTTGTGTTAAATAAAATAATAGTTTTCACATTTATTATTAAATATGGAACTTGTGTATTATAAACATTTTTAATTCGAATTCTTTGTTACCCATTAATTTAAGGCCCCTTAAATTTCCCATTGACATAATGCTGAAATATGTCTGTAGTTTGAATTTGATTGATTCCATGCCAAAGCTAAAAATAGTAAAGTATGTGTGTACAAAATTCAATTTATACGCATTTTTAAAATTATTTTCTAATCATTTGAATTTAAATTTCACTTTAATTTCTGAAGGATTCCTACTTTTTTACATTTCTCAAAATCTTATTTCTCTGTAACTAGTGGCGGATTTAAGCATTTTGTGGTCCGAAACAGTGCAGATTATGAGTCCTTTTAATATGCCGATAATACTTAACACATTTTCGTTATAATCTATTTTGTCAATTTATTTTCGTAATTTTATGGAAGTATTTTATTTATTTATTATGATTTTGCCTGTGCGGTATAATTGTACATACTTATATTTAAATAGACGCTTAATATTTCTGTATACAGTAATAATTAAATGCATGTAACGTAAAAGATAGAAATCCAATAAATTGTGTTTAATCTGACTTAATACGATTAATAATATTCTGATTCATTACTTAATAAATAATTAATGCTTTCATATTATCCTAATATTTTATAATTCATAGAATTTGTATTTTTTTTTCTTCAATTTTCTTTTTAATTTGACAAATTACACTATTAGCACTTAATAATAAACCTTCTTTCTTTCCAATTCACTACTCAATGCAACGGTCCTATGCAGCTGCCTTGTCGCCTCTGACTGTAACTGTTCAATATGAAACTGCCTTATTATGTAAAGATAGTACCTTTAAAATACATGTTTTCTAAGCTAGATTTCGATAAAATCGGATTTTGAATGTACTATATATGCCTTGAATGCTTTGTCACGAGTCTTTTTTCTAATCTTTGTCGTATACGTGTCATTCAAATACTGGCGATGGTTTAACAAAGAACCTTTAGAAGTTTCTAAAAGGTGGAACTTTAATTCAGTTATAAAGAAGAAAGCTGTGATTAACCTCCCCCCCCCACACACACACAACCTGATCATTTACTGAAATGTACATTTCGTATATATTTAATCTCACTGCTTTTGTTAATTAACATGCCCTTACTTTCTGTTTTCAGTGATCAGAAAGAAATAATTTCAGATGTTTACTTAATATTTTACAGTCGTTCACTGTAAGTTTGCGAAAAAAAAAAATGAAACTTTTATCATTTTTTAAAAGCACTTTTAATTCGTGAAATGTGAATATTTGTTTAGAGGTTTTTATTACTCGAATTTTTTTCTTCAAATAATTGTACAATGTTTGTCTGAAGTGAATATTTAGCAAAATATTGTATTTACAATTAATAAAATTTTGAATTGTAATAATTGTTAAATTTCTAGATAATACTTATTGGTCGTGTATTCAATTTTCATTAAAACTGTTTAATATGGGAAAATAAGCTGTTTTTGTTAAAAGTCGTTTTTTTCTAACTTCACCTATATTTAGACCCAATTATAATTAATTTGTGAATAAATCGAATTTTTATTGTGGTTCCAACAGATTCGACTAAGCCAAATTTCACTAAACAAATCTTTTTTCTAAAACTTTATTATTATCTAGAACTTTATTTATTATTATTAAGATAATCTTCTTGTATCTTTTCTCTGTGGCGTGGGAAAAATGGTTCTTATCCGATAGACTTCCTTCATTCTTGTGCTTCTCTTCAACATAGCTTAAAAAATGACAACTTTGACATGTGTCTGCGCAATAGATGTTGAATCGATGCACCGAATCTTATCTATCTAGTTCTCTTCGTTTTGTAGTTATGTTAACTAATGTTCAGACAGAAGGATTTCCTCTGAATAGATTGCACTTAACAACCAAATTTCAACCGTCTAGCTTAAAGCATTTTAGAGTTATACTTTTCACAGACTGAAAGACGGGTATATTTTCCAAAAATGTGCTTTTTGAACTCAGAGAGGTTTAAAACGGGGAGATTCGTCAAAATATCGAGGTTGATTTTTTTTTCTTTTGATTATTATTATCCTTTCTCTATACCACGTATGAGTAAAGCAAAATGTTACGCGCTAGAAATATACGACGAAGAATCGTAACATATAACTTGTAAAATTCTATCTGGTTTTAGATGAAAATTGTCAAAAAGAAATTTATTTTGTTTACCCGTATGCATGTGAACAGGACGACTAAAATCGCAATGAAATTGATGCTGATTGCTTTATTTTTATCATCAGAATTGGAGATATAGATGAAATTTAAACCATATCCGTTCTCGCGTTGTCTGTCTGTGCATTCATTTATTTCTGAACGCAACGCATCAAACCAAAAAAGGAAATCTTGTATAGTTTTTTTTACACCAATTTGCAGGCTTCTATGAAATCTTCATTCCAATCAATCAGCTAGTGTGGCGAATTGTTATGAGTGAGGATAGAACCTAGAACCTCGTGGTTCGCAACCCATTAACATGACCATGATACAAAAGCAATTGCAGAAACAGCGTAGTTGTTAACTGGCTTATAAGCTATTCACTACAGACTCTTCCTCCAGTGAGTCGAACGATATGACTGTTGAGTGATGATGTATTAGCTGTTGATTCTAATGCGCCTGTACCCATTTGAGTAGCGCCAAGCGTTATGGCGAGCGTGTGTGGGTGAGTGGTTGCTGCGTCAAGTGAGTCTGACGACTTTTGTTGCGGGTAGATGGCGCCACAACAGCTGTACGAATGTTGAGGGTTCATCGTCCGAGGTCACCAATGTGGCAATATGTGATAAGCGAGGATAGAACCTGGGACCTTGTGGTTCGCAGCCCAGTAACATGACCATGATACAAAAGCAATTGCTCGTGCAGCGTAGTTGTTAACTGTCTTATAAGCTATTCACTACACTAGTAAATAATTGTTTTCTCTGTAACAGATTTTTTTCATTGTTTCTGTTAATAGATTGTTTTCTCGGTCATTACAATAGATTGTTTTCTCGGTCATTACAATAGATTGTTTTCACTGTATGATGGAATTAAACATTGCATTCTAGAATATACGAGAAAATCGCAAGAAATCATTCCTGATTGTTAAAATGTCTTACATAGGTAATAATTCCTTTCCAAACA
Organism: Argiope bruennichi; assembly: GCF_947563725.1. Taxonomy (NCBI): domain Eukaryota; kingdom Metazoa; phylum Arthropoda; class Arachnida; order Araneae; family Araneidae; genus Argiope; species Argiope bruennichi. The sequence continues at coordinate 83,856,955 of NC_079160.1, read as the reverse complement.
TCAGGAGTTTGCTACTCTTTCTACTTTTATTAATTAATACATCTATCAATTACGTTTTACAATCAATAAGTCGTGCAGAGAAAGAGCGTGTTATAGGTTCCTAAACTTCTAGCCGCCTTTGATGACCTGCCCAAATTATTGACTTTTTGGACTGTTAAATATTATGGAATGCACACTGTTTTAAAACAAATTTCACCTTGTAATTTGATTTGACCGAAAAACATGAATTTAATTAAGATTAAATTACTAACAAGCAAATTAAAAAATGTATATTCTACGAAATAAATGGTATTCTGAATGAACAGCATATTTTAAATCTTCATTTTAACATTGGCTTGAATGTTTTGATGAATCGGTTTGAATTTCATAACATTAAAAATTAACTTTTCAAATAGTGTGCAATTGCTTAAAAATTTATTAAATGTAAATAAAATATTGTACAGAAAGGAAATTGATATTGTTAAAAAGGTAATTTTATGATAAAATAATACAAAAATCATTTTTATGAGATAATAGTTTTGGAAAACATGATCATCAATTTCACATTTTTAAGTCACAATGATGACCCGTTCGTAAATGGTTGAATTTATTTTCACACCCATTTAAACTTTGACGCCTATACCTTGATTTCTTTGACATCTTCTTTTCTTTGAGTGAATAGTTTTTGGCGAGTCTTCTCCAGAGCATTTCTAATAATAATTTGCAGCTTCATTAACTATCTAAATATTGAACTAATTGCAGTTCTAATAACACACACACATTGAAGCAGCCTGAAATGTTTGGATAGTGATTCGTTCACTCGTTACTGTTGCAATTCATCAATATGTAATAAGAACGATTTTTGTGCTTACGTTACGTTTGTACATTAGCGTTTTATATATTTATAGATACATCAATACTTAGCTTATTTGGGAATTGCTTTCATATTATGCTAGATATGTTATTGTTTTGCTTTTATTTAGCATTCATATTTTGTTTTAACTTAACAATTCGTTACTGTTTTGACAGATTGCATGTAGTTAAGGTTTTTTTTTTTCCCCTTTGACTGCATAATTTGGTTTCATAGGAAGTACTGAAAATTAAGCTTACTTTTTTGCAATTACCAAATTAGCTCAATTGCTTTCTTTTTTTATTTTGCATTAAAGAGACATTTTCTGGAAAAGGAAGAAAAGACAAGCCTTAATTATTTTATATTTTGTTCAAAGTTAAGGAAAATGCAAATTTTTTTTCTAGTTTCCTTATTGCATGTTAATAGCTCTTTACCCTTTCAGTAGTAATAAAAAAATACCGAGTTTTAATTGAGTTAAAGCTAAACATAATTCATTTTGTATTTGATTGACTTGTAAAACTTCTACATTTTGACTCATATAATTTGAACCAAATCTTTTATACAAGTAGTTCCTCTTGTGAATTATTAAGGATGCCCTAAAATTAACGCGAGATTTAAATTTGCCACAATTCATGCGGTAAAGTGTTGGCAAATCTATTTAAAAACAATTTGACAAACTGATAGTTTAGGATTAGCAAAAATGGCGCGTTACAATAGAACAACGTGTTAACGCAAGAGTTGAATTAAATAAAAAAAATTTTTTTTCTTTAAATTGTTATATTTTTATTGAATCGCACAGTACTCAGGATAGGGTTATATATGGAATGACACATAAGGCGATAATGGCCTCGACGGCTTTGCTGACACATGCGCACTCTTTTGTCGAAAATTTCCATGACCATTTTGCATAAATGTGGCTGAATTTCGTTGATGCAGCGTTGAATTTCCTCCTGCAATGCACGCGTGCTTGTAGGTTTGTTGGCATACACCCTTGACCCCAAATAACTCCATAAAAAGGAATCCAATGATATTAAATCACACGATCTAGGGGGCCATTTCTCAAATTTTCGAACTGGGGCCACTAGACATTCATTATTTTTGAAATATGGTTCAACAATGAAAGAACTTTCTATCGTGTGAGCTCTATTTTTATTAAACCTAAATTGTCAAATGGTTTTATTTTAGTAGAACTGCCAACACCTGAGTGCTCGAATGCTAGCAAATTCAAATCTTGCGTTCATGACACCCTTTATTTCACGCACTCCCTCATAGGGCATGAAGGACCTGGTATATGTTTGAAACTAACAAAGTCAAAATGGTGATTAAACTATGTAAATGCAATAAAACGCAAATTAAAAAAATCCATGCACATTCTGTTTTATTCATTGAAATGATCACAAAGGATATATGAACATAATTTACTGAAATATAAATCTATTTAATCATGCGAACTATGATTTTTCTGTTCTATTTATGTTTTTTAATTATTTTACTGTTTCGAAGTATGTAAAATACACGGAGAAAATAGAAAAGAAATAAAAAAATAAATAAAAAAAAATCCTCAATTTTGATGAATTACCAGATTTTAGTCTTCTTGAAACTCGAAAAAAAAAAACAAAAAAAACATTTTTGGAACTATGCCTATCTGTCTGTGAAATATTACTCAAAAATGGAACGATTAGTTCCAAATTGCAATATCCGTGAAATTGTGAATGAAAATCGGCTGAAAGAAATCTGTCTATTCCTCCATGTACGTATGAATACGATACTATAAAAGCTGAACACGCTAGATGATTGAAATATTGTATATACTGGTTACTCAAAAACTGTCCAGACATTTAGCATTTTTGGATTAAATATGTCTGGCTTAAAATGCACTTCAAATGCTGAATCAGTTTTTCTCGTATGTGATGAACCTAAATTCAAAATGCACTTTAATGAGATAAGATGAACACAAGTTGAGATGGAAACAATCTCATTGGTTTTCGTTAACAGAAAGTTTCTTCTTGGCGACCTAAACAAACTGCTGCTTGTTTTTCAAATAACATCACTGGCTTAGGAATGAATAAAAATTATATATCATTTTATTGAAAATAACAACTGAATTTTAGTTTCTTGACTTAAGGAAATTTTTTTTTGGAAACTAAAGAAAAGTCAAACCTTTATTATTTTGAATTTTGTTAAAAAAGGAAAATGCAATTTTTCTTGTAATTTCCATATTGCATTTTAATGGTCTTTTAGCCATTTATTGATAAAGATGCTGAATTGTAAATTACAAGGTAATGCTTATTATAATTCGTCTAATAATCTATAGATTTCCGTGACTTTACGTCATATATTCCTGTCGGAATTTCATAATGTGCCAGATCTGAATCGCATATGTAAAGCTAGTGTTAAATATTTATATATCACACACTTCCTCTTTGAATATGAAAGCGCGTAGTACATGTTTGAAGCAGAGAAGATCAAATTCGTGAATGAATGATTAAAATCAGCTGGAGTGTCTCCGCAAAACTTTTTCACATACTCTCTAAGAAATTTATCGTGCCAGAAAGCGCCTTGTTGGACACTATTACGAAATATTTTTTGGCGTGAATTAAGTATTTTTACTGAATCTGTTGTGCCATTCTTGGCGAGTTTCTTTTTGGCGATTAATCCCTGCAATGCATTAATAGTATCCGAAAATCAAATTTGTGTTTTAGGCGCGTTTTTCTCAAATTAAAATTCGTTACAACACTGCACTTATAGCCACAAAAATCAGATACCAAATTTAATATATTTAAGTCATTACGTTTTTTAACTATCGCGTTTACATGTTTCTGAAAGTGTAGACTGACCGACCGACAGTTAACCGGTGGTTGGATGTGGCTAAAAATTTGACTGATGTCTACCTTATAGATATTAAATCTGTGTGCCGAATTTCATCTGTCTAGCTCTCTTCATTTTGTAATTATCCTGTTAACGAGGAAGTATAGGAATCGTTCAACTCAATTTTGACGGATTTCCTCGTTATAGACCTAGAATTCGAAAGGCGCATTTTTGGAAAATATCCCTCCGTCTGTCTGTCCTGTAACAAAGATAGCACTGAAACGCTTTGATCTAGACAGATGAAATTTGGTATATATCCTTTATACCAAATTTGTAGTTTTCTATCAAATTTTGAGGGAAATCCGTTCAGAGGAAATCTGCCCTACTGTTCGAATATAATTTAAGACGATAATTACAAAACGACGAGAGCTAGATAGATAAAATTCAGCACATAAAATTAACATCTAATAGTCTAGACACCTGTCAAATTTTCCAGGAAATTTTTCAAAAAATCCAGGAAGGTTCTGGTCGGTCTGTACTTTCAGAAACATGTAAACGCGATACTTAAAGTCTTAAATATATCAAAATTGGTATGTGATTTTTTGACTACAAATGTAGTTTTATGTAAAATTTTGTTTCAATCGTTTGACAAAATCATGGTGTTGATCAAAATTTGATAGAAACCTACAAATTTATTGTAAAGACCGTAGGCCAAACCTCATTCGTCTAGCTCAAAGCATTTTTGAGTCAGACAGGCAGACGGACATTTTCCAAAAATATGTTTTTCGAAGTCAGGGAGGACTGAAACGTAGAGATTCGTCAAAATCTCGAATTCGATTTTTCTTTCTTTTTTACCATTATTATACTCTTTCTATACTGTCTATACTATACTATACTATACTCTATACTATAAATACGGGAAAGTAAAAAGTGTGACGTAATTGTCCATCCTCATACTAAATAGTAATGTCTCATTTATGAAGTCTTAAAATATAAACGATAAGTATTAATTTCAACCGAATATACTATTCAAAACTTGATAAAAAAAATACCATTTACTTATTACTTTATTCGGATTTGTGTTTGTTGAGGGAGAAAAAAGCGTTGACAATAGATATTTTAAGAATTGTGTTGACATAACGCCAAGACTGAAATGGACTTATTACCGATTATGAAAAGATCAACACTTAGCTTTCAAATCTGTTCATTTTTTTTTTTTTATTAATGCCTTGATCTTGCTTTGTAATCTTTTGTTATTTTGAACAACTTGCATCATTCAGAAAAAAAGACAGAAATGAGTATAAAAAGCAGCTTTTCTATTGTAAGCAGATTTTAAAGGTAGTGGGACAGATGCGTACAACCATTTGCGTACGAATCATAAAACTGTCAATCAGTTGTCTCGTTTACAATGCGGTTGTGTTACTGAGAAGGTTCAGTTCTAGAAGAGGTTACAACATCTTAAACGTTATCTAAAAGTGTCATATTTGGCGAGAGTTAGCCTGATGTTTGACACAATTTCGAACACTTAACGATACGTTCATTAATATAATTTCATGCGTTTTAATACTATAGGAGTAATTTCTACTTGCTTTTTATGAAAGATGGATTGCTTTTCAATGTATATATTTAAAAATGTAAGATAAAAACATTGGGGAAAGATATTTCTGCTCATATAAATAGTGTAGCCACTTCGAAATAATAATCATTTTTTCTAGATTTCAGATATAAATGCATTACTTTACATAAATATAACGTTTTGCATTAAACGAAAGAGTTTGCGTTTCATTAATTTTTGATTTATTTCTTCTTGATTCGTTTATTTAATTCAATAAGTTCGTTATTTAAATATAGGCAATTAAAAATTATTTCTTAAATTTAAAGTACAATTAAATGAGGTTAGTGGAATTGGAAGGATTTGTAAGGAGGGATTTGTATTTGTTTTTAAAAAATCGGTTTCCAGAGTAGAACGCCATTCAAATTTAAACTTTTCTGTTTATCATCGCAGATTTAATTTAAATGTTGTTACATTTTTTTCAAAAATCTGTACTCTGATAAAGATAAATTATTTGTTCATTATACGACTTTGCACTTTATGTATGAAATATTTTAAGTATAAGGTGCGTAAAATAAGCAGCTTACTAAATCAGAAGTATATTAATATTTTGAAAACTGATCATTTGTACCTGCGAAAATTTGTAGGAAATATTAGCTGAATTCAAATTTAATTTTCTTCTAGTTGCACTATTCATTAAACTTACTGTTAAATATAAAACAAAATTAAGAAAAAGGATTTTTACATTAATATATGTAGTATATGTTCTTCAGAAACTTTAATTTCATTAAAGATCGTTCTTATATGTACAAAAAGTCATTAAAAATAGTGTTGAATGAAGTTCTGGTAAAATACTCTTCAACAATATGCATCTACCCCTTTATTGAAATGTTTACTTATTAGCTATGCGTTTTTTTCCATATTTTAAACAATGTGATTATTTCTAATTTCAAAAGAATTCATGGCCGTTTTAAACCTTCCTGGGGCCCTGAGATAATGCAAATCTCAAAGCCCCTTTTTCCCTCCAAATTTTTTATTGATTTTAATTTAATTTTTATTCACCAATTTTAAGTAGTAAATTTTGAAAACTGAAGTCGCAAGTCCCTTTCTAAAAAGTCCATTTCAATATTGTACAAATAAAAAAAGTGCACTGTCAAGACGTAAAATTAATTTTAAGCAAAATATCGAAAACTAAAGGAAACTTTCTATAACACTCTAAACAATATTGTAAAAGGAGGGAATATATTTCTTTAAACTGTAAAGCTTCAAATTTTTTAGAATTATAAAATAGCATAACGAGTAAATGGTAATTAGAAATATTACTAGAGTAAAGTCTCAAAATTAATTTATAATTTTGATTATAACTTGAATAAATTTGACTGCACGGCCCACTGTCATTAAATGAAAGTATAAAACTATTTACCTTTCTACAACTATTAAAAATTATCAAGAGCTGAAGGGTTCCTTGACAATTGCCAACTTTACCTATTTAAAAATCTTGTCCCCTCCCCCCCCCCCCAGATTAGAATTATTTAAATAATTTTTTTGGACTGTTGACATAACAGCTCCTGTATAGTAGATTCAAATCTCTTGGGAATTTAATTATATTTAATAGAAATGACTTCAAGGGCATCTTTCGATTTTACCATTGATTCGGACGTTCTTAAGCGATTTTTTTCGTGAAAACAATGCACAATTTGCAGATATTTTGCTATGGAAAAAGTCTGGTTATCTCACAATGAGCCCATAGTTTTCAGAAGTCCAGTCGAGATCCATATAAGATTTTAAGAGTAAATGAATTTAGAACATTAGTTTCTTTATTTAAAAAAATAAAGTCAGACTTCTTTTACTGCATTGCAGAAGAAACTCTTGCTGTAACATTAAAGAAGTTTTTAAAGAGATGTTTTATTTCTTCATAACTATACAAGTGAACATTCACTTCTATTTCTGTAATTTACTTTCATTCATAATACATGAAACTTTGATTAAATCTTCAGTATTCCATTATAGTATTTCCATTATAGAAATTTGCAATCTTGTAATTAAAATAAAATGAATAATTTCCTATTAGTATATTACTAAATAAAAAAAACTGTATTATAATACTTATGTAACAGTTATAATTTTTTTTTCTCAATATAGGCTAAAAGTTTGGTGAGTTTGTATTGGATTTGAAGGAATATTTCACAGAGCATTAATTCTTTAATGCTACTATGTACAAAAAAATAATTTAAATGATTTCTTAGATCATAGTATTCAATACACTGCAATATTATAAAAATCAAATAAATAGTAAATGCGGGATAAGTTTAAAAATTGTGAAAAATGCTTTCTTACGTATTATTATTCCATTTCCATTTGTAATGTTCCATTAAAATATCCTGAGTTTTATTTTTAATTCATAAAATAAAATAAGGACTGTTTTAGGAACTTAAATAAAAAATTACCTAATAACATACGCACACACACACAAAGGATGGGGGGGGGGATAAAATTGGCTTTTAACACGGAAGCATATATTTTAAATTTCACAGATATCTCCAAATTTTTCGTTTAAAATTATTCAAAAATTAAAGTGTGGAATATTCAGACTTTAATCTAAAAGTTTTAATTAACAAAATAAGATTTTCTTCCAAGAATGAAAGTGAATGTATATATATGCGTCTATCATTCTATTTAAAATATCGACCATTGGAACTAGAGATACTAAATTTAACACACGTATATTTGGAAGAAAAAAATATGTAATTCAGTGCATTTAAAAATATTATGTCTTACGTAAATTATCTTAAAATTTTTAAAAAATTCATTAATTTTATTGGTTTATTAGTCTTTGCTTAATTTTATTCTGTAAAAAGAATACAGATCTTAGATAGCATGTATGCTTTATAGTCAAGATCTTCCGTTTATATTTACGTACGAAAAGATAAAGTTTTCACATAAAAGAGAATACTAGATTTTTAAATATAAGATAAGATGTATTTTTATTATATCAGGCTTCTTAAATTATTTATTTCATGTGTATTTGAATTATTTATTTGAGTTCCAGAAATTCAAAAGCTTTGAACAGATTTAATTTCAAATAGTAGTAAATTTATCACTGTTAAATTCTCTTATTGATTTATGTGCTATTAATTAGCTGAAATGCACATTTAAATGATCCATTTATTTTAAAACAATGGGAATCGTTTGTGATGGTAATAGTTAAGTTCAGGTGTATTTTTGTTTTTTTAGAATGGAATTTCTATTTCGGATTTTTTTAAAGTTTATTGATTTTCATTTCATGAGAACTATATTTAGCATACTTTGATTTTGAATGAATAATGCAGAGAATTTATATGATTTGGAAGTAAAAACTATTTTTTACTGTAAATTTTTAGAAAGTTATCAAATAATTCTCTTATTTTTTGATAAATTAAAATTCTAATTAAAAATTCAAAAAATCACTTTCCTACCCTCCAAAATATATATTTGCCAAATTTGATAGGCAGACGGCAAGGTGTGTACAGAGCCAGCATATACACATATAGACAAAAGTTTTTTCCCTGTGTTTAAGCATCAAAATTTAGTTAAAATACCAATACATTTTCTCGCCAAATACTCTTGCCAACAGATAACATATGTTTTAGCAAACCTAAACTAATTACTCCTTACCCCCTTTTTTCAAAGAGCTACGCGTGATTTATTGGCTTTTTTATGAGCTGTACGGAAATGGTTGTACGCATCTGTCATACAACCGATTTTAAATATTATTTAAGATCCTTTCGCACATCATTTGCTTTTGACTTCTCAAGGATATCACTTTTGAAAGGATTTATCGCTTCACGTCTGGAATGTATTCTTCTGCAAAATTGGGCTTGGATATGGTAAATATTCTTTTCTAAAAATGTTAACGATTCACTTAATTTAAATTTCTTAGATACTGAAATGAATTTTTAAAATGATTAGATTTGATTTCTGAGAATTGTCAAATGATTTGTGTTATGAATCATAATTAATGAATTTAGTTGCAATTGAAATATAGTTATATAAAAGAACTATATTAAGGTATTCGACTAGGTTAGAAACATCAATTTTGATGAAAGCACGCATTTTTATTTATTTTGTAGTTTCAAAAAATAAGTACGTTTCTATTTCCAATTATCTTTTTTTTTTTTTGTCTCTGTGTCAATTAAAAGTTAAGTTATAGCAAACTATTAACATGTAAGTGATGCTTATTTATAAGCATGTAAAAACTTTATATGCATTTTCTTAGAAACGAGTGTTTTCACTATTCTATTTTACGAGTATCGTTACATCTGAAAAATGAATCAAGGTATCTTAATGAAATTCGTAATGAGTGCAAATTATGGATGAAAAATGTAATGAACTATGGATTTGATGTTGAAGGCTCTAGTAGTGGATTTATGATTGTTTAATGTAAATATTGTTACACTCTAAGATATGTTACGCATGTAATGTTACAAAGAAAAATGAAAAACTGTAACAGATTTCTAGAACATTCCTAGTTTTTGTAAATAAATGCTAAAATATACATCAAAATATGCTGTTTCTTCAAAAGCTACATATATATGTGTGTATATAAATAATTTCACTTTGATTCATTATTTTATCTTTAAATTAATAAAAAAAACATCATATAAATATTAAAATATTTGCTTTTTTTGAAAAATCCCCTCCGAACCTATTCGGTTATGTTTTTTTCAGTCTGTAAACTTTATTGGTGGTGGCAGCTCGTAAGCCGTATACGAGCCTCGTAACAATATGTAGCTCAAACTGTTTGGGCGATGTGTAATTCTGAACTGTTTGGAATGCGCATTTTGAAGTCAAATTTTTAGTAACACTTGATTTTAAATGCAGTTTATTCTTCTATTGCCGCGTCCAAATTTTCCATCAGTATTGTTTTCTTTCTTCTATTCATTCCAAGAAAAATTGCTTGGAAATTATATGTCTCTGTTCTTTTTCAATGGGATGTGGGATGTTTAAATATTTCCGTTCTATTTGCCAATTGGGTTTTGATGACTAAATTGATTTTATTCATTTGAATTCATAAGATTATAAACACTTCTTCGCTGAGTAAATGGTTTTGTATCGGATTGTTATGGGCGAGGATAGAACCTGGGACCTTGTGGTTCGCAGCCGAGTAACAAGACCATAAGACAAAAGAAATTACCCGTGTTTCGTAGCTGTTATCTGGCTTATAAGCTTTTCACCACAGTACTCTCCCTCCAGTGAGTCGGAGCGGAGACGAACGATATGACTGTTGAGTGGGGATGTAATAGCTGTTGAGTCTAATGTGCCTGTACCCATTTGAGTAGCGCCAAGCGTTATGGCGAGCGTGTGTGGGTGAGTGGTTGCTGATGCTGTTGCGCTAAGTGAGTCTGACGGCTTTGTGTTGCTACTGTGGTGAAAAATTTATAAGCCAGTTAACAGCTACGAAACACGGGCAATTGCTTTTGTCTTGTGGTCTTGTTACTCGGTTGCGAACCGCAAGGTCACAGGTTATATCCTCGCTCATAATAATCCGATACAGTTTTTTAGTAATTATTCCTTTTTTTATTCAATTTAACGTTTACAAATTGTAATTTCGTAATTGACCCAGAGTGGAGTATGGTCACTATTCAATAAGCATATAACACAAATTTGTACTATTTAAAATGGAAAGTCAGTAAAGGTATTAAGTGTGAAATGCTGGGACATTTTGTGTGAAAATTGACTGAAACAAAAAAGACTCACATAAACATTTTGATTATTTGATCGTTTTTTTGTTCAGAAATATTTTCCATTCAAATGAAAAAATGCACATAGAAAATATTTGTCGCTGTTTTTTTTTTTTTTTTTTTTTTTACTAATGCAACTTATTTATGTCTTGTTCGGAATGATTTTGCTGCCATAAGTTTAAAAACGTTCGCTTTCGCTGCAGCTTGATTCTCTTGAAACTCTTGCTGTCAGGTGCTAATTCTTTGGTCCAGTTGCTCGTTCAACTTGAAGATTGGCTTGAGGCCCTGAAGGTTCTCAAACACAAACTCTCACTACTTCCTTGTTAAGTACGTAATATTATTACTTCATCGAAATAGGGAAACCGATTGCTGCTTTACATTTCAAAACCATTCTTTTTTTGTGAAGGTTATTTATATTCTGACAGTAAATTTGACCGTGAAATTCTATTTTGTTTCGATTTCTAAATAGATTTTTGCATTCAGACGTCAATTTGACATTTCATGCAAGTTAACACTTGACGTTTTGCCATCTGGTACAGGTAGCCTAGGTCACTGGGTCGTAGAAACCACGGCCAGCCAGCCAGCCAGCCTCCCTGGCGTGCCACTTAGGCGTTTTTATTAATTTTCTTTTTTGCTTTGAAACTTGTGTGTGCAGTTGGAGGGTAATTTTCACTCATCATTGCTTCACTTAGAAACTGGTTTAAGGGGGGGGGGGGGGAGGGAGGCTCCTAGCGACCGTTTATAAAGATTGAGAAATGATTGTTTTGCATGTACGTTGTACGATTCCCTCCCTCTTTCACTTTTCCATTTTTCTTATGCACTTTGTTTCTTGTGGAACAATCGATGCCGGTCAATTGACATAAGTTTAACCGTGTTGTGTTGCAATATATTTACTGATTTCGCCTTTAGACATGAACTTAGTAGTTATGTTATGTAATGGAAAGGCAACTTTGGATGTTCAGAGACAGATTAACCCAGAAGTTACGAGTATCGACCTCATGTTATGTTTTATTATGTCCGAAAACGAGAAAGTGTTAAAAATTGTAGTATAAAATATCAGTTTGTTATTAAATTATTTTTTACATTCATTTATATTTCACAGCTCCTATTTAAGAATTTTTACATTGCAAAGATGAAGTATTTTTTTGTTCCAATTCTTAATAAGAAGAAAAAATCTTCTATTAGATATTTTATTATTTACACAGTGAAGATTAACATTTACAGGAAACACTTTGCAATAATAAGGTATTTCTATTTATAATTGAGAATGTGTGTATTTTGATGCTCTACAGAATAGACCGTTAGATCTAGACTAACGGTCTATTCTGTATCTAACGGTCTTACCAATAGACCTTTAGATCTTTTCAGTGTAAAGATTAAGTATTTTTTGTTCCAATTCTTAATAAGAAGAAAAAATCATCTGTTAGATATTTTATTCTTTACAGAGTAAAGGTTAACATTTACAGGAAACACGTTGCAATAATAAGGTATTTCTATTTATAATTGAGAATGTGTGTATTTTGATGCTCTACAGAATAGACCGTTAGATCTAGACTTACCAAATTCAGCTCAGATATATTTTGAAGGATTCGAATGTGCATCTCGAAGCAATTATTTTTTTGAAATTTCAATTAAAAATTTAACAATTTTTTTGATAACTTTTGGAAATTTTATAACTCAAAAATGAATTTTAGCCATCTTAAAATTCAAAATATTTTTTTTTTTTTTTTTATAAATGATATCAGTTGAGTTCTCCAATTTTCCCTCTAATTTTCAAAAAAAAAAAAAAAAAAAAAAAAAAAAAAACGCTTAGTTTACAATACTTCTCATTGTTGTAACGAAATTCAAATTTTCAGTGTTAATTCCTTGCTTCTCTGCCGTTGTTGAAAGCTACAATAAGGTTCTGAAAACTGTTTATTTCATCAATTTCTCTGTGAAATCTGCAAATGAAATTTTTTTCGATTGAAACCACAATAGGAAATACAGCCGGTAAGCTCAATTGGATCTTTTTAGTGATGTTTTAACTCAGTTAGCATGCCTCTGAACATAAATTGTGACGCATCATTTCAATATTGAGATCAACTGCATGAGGAGTATGAAAGTAAAGTGAACGTCAATGTGCATTTAGATATTGAGATCACATGACTCCTTTGGGAACGTTCATATAGACTTAGAATAAAACAGATGAAAGTTTAGTAAGAAAAGACATTGGTTAAATGTCTGTCGTGACTCGAAGTTTGAATTGCTTTACTAAAGGATTCTTGAATGTCAAATCATGCATAAGAGATTCAAAAGAAATGAAATAAAATTATTATTCCTGGCGAGCACGATGGTTGCCACACAAATTTTACTAAATTTTCATAAATATTTTTGTGGATTAAAACCATATGTGATATTTGAAAAATAATCGTCCATTATTCTTAACTGTAATTCATTACCAATAATGATAAATAAAATTATTTACGTTTTTATTTTCAATTCGTATTTGCTGATATAATGGCATGGCTTTGGACGAAAAATGTTTTTATCGAAATTTTAGTGCTTTATAGTATTTGTAAGTAAAATTTTAAGGAACCTTATTCAGGAGCTGCTGTGAACTGAATTTTATATGTATAGTGCAGATTATTTTAATGAAATCACCACCAAGGACAATTTACTGAAAAGTTTGATATGACGAAAAATATTTTCTGGTAAAAAAATGTTTTTTATTTCCATTTTTGGTATTTTTTTGCTGTGATAAAATGACATTTTTACCCCTAAGTGAAGCATATGCACCATATATTATAATTGAATTCGAATTTTACTCAGATGCCAGATCTCTTCTAAATATGATTCTAGCTATAATTATATTATGTTTGAAATGGAATTTTAAGTTATGAAAAAATTCTGCACGAGTTTTATGAATGTTGCAATTTCGAATCTTAAGAAAATGTACATTTATATATAAAATACTAACGTACGTTTTAATTATTTATTGTTAAATGGTAACAATCAAATAAATGTAAACAAACCGTTATACAAATACTTCAGAATCTTCTTTGAACGTTTTTACAGGTGCATTTGTTATTTTATAATTTCATTACTTAGCTGCTTCATTTATTTATTTAATACTTATACGAAATGTTATTAGAAACTCCCATGAGAGGACTCGTTGTGTCACCAAAAACTATTCAACCGGAGGAAAGAACATTTAATCGAAATCAAGGTTATAAAAATAGAAGCCAAAGTTTAATAGAGCGTGAAAATATCTTCAACCATCATCACATGTCTAATCACTATGATTTGCCTATGGAAACTGATGTTCATATCTTCCAAAAAACTGTTATGTCATAAAAATGAATATTGCATTATCTTAAAATAAACAAAATTGATTTTTAGTGATATCATTTCATTTCCATATTATTATTTTTTCTTTATTTTAATAAATTTTTTAGATATTATTTGGTACAAATTTTGTTTTTAATGTTATGATAAAATTCAAATTCATCTACCAAAACACTTAATCGCGGACTTTTATCAATGTTAAAACTATATTTTTAAAAAATTGCTTTCTTTGGATTTTTAGTTCTTTTATTTCATAGTATATACAGGGTGTTCATTAATTATTGTCGGGGTTTCCGTACCTCATAACTTTCGAATAAAAAATATTACGCAAAAACCGATTACGTATTCGTACATTACAACTCAAAGAATCTTATTAATGATATTAGTGTAAAGCTTGCACAATTTGAATTTTGTAGGCATTCATCTGAAGGCGATTATGTATTCGTAAATTACAACTCAAAGAATTTTATCAATGATATTAAAAAGATGAATGAATTTGCACATGGCTGCCCTTCGAGACGAAATTCGATTTCCCTCCAAGTATTCTCCAGCATTTGTGGGATAACATTTTGGATCGCAGTAACAATTCTGCGCTTCAGTTCATCAAGGAAGGGCACAGGGGTCTTATACACAATGTACTTGACAAACCCCCTAGAAAGAAGTCCAGGGTGTTATATCTGGTGATCTCGGAGGCCATGGGATGGGTCCACCTCTTCCACAGGATCTGTCGGGAAAGTTCTCGCTCTAAGATCGCATTGTTGCCACGTAAAATTCTTTGATATGTAATTTACGAACACGTAATCGGTTTTTGCGTAATATTTTTTATTCGAAAATTATGAGGTACGGAAACCCCGACAATAATTAATGAACACCCTGTATAACTTTAAAATTTGCGCCCATAGTATTTTATAGTAGACGGATTCTATTAATCATGTCTTTCATTCTTATCAAAGGTGAAATTTTTAAAAGAAGTGATTTCCATATTAACCGTTTAACAGTCTAAAGTTGGACACCAACGGTGTTTTTGAAATTTAGAAATTAACATCCATTGCATTCCACTCCATTTAAATGCCGTTACATTTATTTTATTAGGTGCTAAAATCACCCTGAATACACCGTCTTGTCACTTTCCTTCTGCGTCATTGTTTTCACAGCTGACAGAGTATTTAACGTTTCCAATAAATCCGGTGCAAGGTATTTAATCACCCGATTTCTTACCTTATGATTTTCACATGACTGGCGAGGAAATTGTCTAATGGCAATTCAATCACGAGCGTTGATGAGTCTTCTGCAATTGAATTAGTAATGCCCGTGGTTAACGAACTTTATAAAATGACTGTTGATTCTGTTTTTTCGACTCCGCCCGCATTATATGAGGAACTCTCCCTTCCCTAATGAGGCTTATTTTTAAAAAATCTTTGTTAGTATATTAAAAATGAAGTACAATTTTTGTATTCACAATTCATTGGAAGGTCAAATCAAAAATTGTAACAGCGTGAAGCATGAAAAATAATAGGAGGAATTTATAAATCCACAATGTCTTTAAAAAATATGTCAATAATTCATTATATATAAATTAAAATATATTACAAATAAGATTACTTTTGAAATATACTGAACTTTTTAAAATGTGCCTCACGCTTTTGTTTTTATTTCCATGTTTCTGATGAAATGTTTTTTTAATCTTTTAATATATTTATAAAAGCGTTTTTTTTAAAAAAAATTTTTAATATTATTATAGTTTGTGTTAAATTCTGTAGAGGGAATATGTTACATTTCAGTCACCCCCTGCTCCCTTGTTTATGTATCTCAATTTATAAAGTTATTTTTAACGAATTGTCTTTATATTGAAATTAACGAGATTTCATTAAATAAACTCGATTTTATACATTTACGGCCAATATAATTAATCGATCAATGTGATAAATCGATTAATTTTTATCGATTATTATTAGTAACTGATTAACCCCATTGTCCGTAATTTATATTATATACTAGCTGTCTTTGGTGACTAGCTATTCACCTGGATTAAAGCTTTCTGCAATTTTTAATTAAATCTTTTTTTATAACTTGGTTTCATAATAGCTTCTACAGCAAAATATTCTTAAGCTTCAGATTTTGATGGTCATATAATTTATACTATGAAGGAAGGCTTACACTATTCTCTTCATTGCATTGCATATATCTCTAATCTTCTGTCAGCTCCCATAAAATTTGATATTCAAAATAAAGCAGAAGTAATTAAAATTTAATCAATACAAAAACTTTTTTAAAACCCAATGTATTTTTTTAAAGATGTGAGTACAGGAAACAGAATCGTTCAGTTTTGAAGGCTTATGTGTATTACCGAATATTTTTTATAATGTATGCAATATCTCAACGAATTATTTAATAAAAATTGCTCTGGTTCATCATAAAATTCGGTTTTGAGTTTACTTTTTAAAAAAGGCTTAATTGCCTTGAATAATAACATTTTTTTGTACTAGTCAAAAAAATTATGCAATCAAAATTTTATATAGTCTTTTGGCCCTAGGGAATCATGTTCATTAAAATATTTTTGACATTTCAACTTTTAAGTAATAATAATAATAACAATAAATGTTTTTATCTTCTGTGACCAAATTTGATCCAACTATGAATATCAATACTTTAAGACAATCAAAAGTTTGATAATTTTAGACTATCAACATCGGGAAATTCCGAGTGCTAACTCACATAACTTTTTTGAGTGCATCGAGTTAGCGTTTTCTCGAGTTAACGTTCATCGAGTAACTTATAAACTGTAATTAAATAATTCTAAGACACTATAATTTAATAAAAAATTATTCATAATTCGCAAACATTAAGTGTTTCTGTAGCTACTTAATTGAATCAGTAAGAAAACACATTTCTAAAATGAAAAGCACTATTTAATTAGGCAATAAAAAATGCATGACAGTTAAGGGGTAATAATATAAGATGCAATTTTTTTATGTAAGATAATTTTATTTTTGATTAAAAGCAGTACTGGAGTTTCAAAGGCATTATATGGGCGGAAAATCAAGCGGCCAACGCGTGAATTTGACTAGAAGCTGAACTAAATATTCAATTCCGACGATGAATATATTTTTTTTTGGATTAAAATATGCTGTTCTACTCGTATCACTGAGGTATAATGTTTTATGTTTAATTACAGAATGTAAATAATCAACAATTCAAAACTGGTTTTCACGCCACGAAGGCATGTGAAATGAAATAAGGACAAGTTCTAAGAGTCGTCCTTTTGAACAATATCAGATAATCATTATTTCGAATGTGCATATTTTTAGGAAAATGTGAAGCCGATTTAATCTAGTTTCTTGGAAATCTAGACGAATCCAGATTACTGAAGGAAAAAGCTGCTGCTGGGAGTATAAAATTAGTGAAATGATTTTGTCTAATTTGCGCATTTGTTAATTCCATCGATAAGAAATATTTGGAAACAGTAATTTAGAAAAACCGCGAAATAATCAGAACCCAGCAATAAGTATTTGGTTTTCGGATTTATTATTATTATTATTTTTTTTACTTTGCATTTTTATCGCCAAAATGGCTAATTTTTTAAAATCTCTTTTTATATAAGTCGATATTTTTTTATTTTTTTTAATCTTGAAAGTGTCAATTCCGTGAATTAGAAATGAAGTCATAATGATCGATTTCATAATTAAAAAGCTTCACAATAATTTTGAATTCAGTAAATAGTTTGCAATAACCAATGTATAATATTCAACTTCAGTTCTTCCCGTTTACTCTTTTTAGAGAAGCTTATATCATTCAAGCATTTATTTTGTTCCAAAAATCTCAAAGGCTTTTTAAAAAAATTCATTCATTGATTCGCGAAGCTTCGAATTCGATATGCTATTGCTTTCACGTTGCAAAATATCTAGTATCCATTGGCTAACTGGAAAGAGGGGGAGAGACTCTTTTGCATTGGCTATGAAAGAAAAGCGAAGATCAAGTTTATTAGTTATATAGGTATCGTGATTCTAGCAAGCCAAACTGATTCCTAGACTTTAAACACCTAGGGAAAAAAAAAAAAAAGAATATAAGGTCGTTCCCTGGTTACAAAAAAAAGTATTACGAAGGAACCATTGAACATAATATTGTAAAAATTTTATTACAGTATAATCGTCCAATTTTAAGTCCGACAGATTGCGCTGTGATGCAAAAATAGTGATTCGTTTATCAAAATTGTGTCTATGAAGGGGAAAATTCAATGTGTTTTTAGACTCTACGAATTCAAAAGAGTCATTACTGCTCAGTGTCAGTTTTACAGTTACCTTAGTCGTGATCTTAATAGTTTTAAAATCCAACAAATAGCTCAGTGAAGCAGAAATAGGGATTTTACATTTGATTATCAAAATGGCATCAACGATGGGAAAAATTCAATGTGTTCTTTAACTTTACGAATTGAAACTGGCCATTACTGCTCAGTGTCAGTTTTAGAGTTGCATAAAGAACAGTGTTTGCAAGGACAATCGATGATAATGATACACTCAAAATAAAGATAACATACTGTGCCAAGTATGACAGCCGAAATGTTGGACAATACTTGGCGACAATTGGAATACCGTCTTAATATCTTCGAGCTACCAGATATGCTCAATTTGAAATTTATTGACATTTATCGGTTTTACTGTTAACTTTATTAACTTCTTTAAGATATATCGAAACAACCATATGTCAAATTATAATAATTTTTCATCACCAGAAGAATACTTTATGACCACCTTGCATAATAGTTAACTTTGTAAAATCAGTCGTTTTTTTAAAAATATTCCTCATAATTAAATGCACTTTTAAAATAAAACAGTGGTTCGAAAAATCTTTATGTAAATAGCTGGTATTTCGAAGGGGTTGAAGGTTATCAAACTGTACACCGGACCTGACGCATTCAGTGGATTAATGCATTAGTTGATCAGATTGCCAATTTCAAAACTAATAGAAGTATTTGCAGTTTAGTTTCAGATAAATCTTGTCTGACTCTAAACAGTAACGTTATAGTAATGCAGACTTCTTGAACTTTCCAGGCAGTGAAAATGGGTTCTGATATTTCACTTGTAAATTCTGTACATTATCTCTTATGAAATAGAAGAAAACAACATTATCTCTGATGAAGTAGCTTTAGCATTTTGTTAAAAAGATAGGGAAAAAAAATCTTATCAACATTCTATCCATTATCTATGTTATGTGGCGCTTGTTTCAAACTTCAAAAAAAAGTTTAGATTATGGATTTAGAATTGTCTAATACCATAGAGCTAAAAATGTTTTTTAAAGAATCGCCATTTTTCCTTTGTTCAAGCATAGAATTGGCGGTGGAAGTACTTATTGATTCAGCTGCACGTAGTTCAAAAATGAATCGTAATGCTAATTGTGGTCATTTACAACTGCGCATCTTTTCAGTTAAAAAAATGATTTAGTACGATTGCTTTGGAGTTCATATCAGTTATTTAGATTTTCGAAATCATGTGTCTTTTATCTTTTTGTAGGAATAAAAAAAGCATATGGAAATATTATTACCGTAAGCATAAACCGACGAATTTCAGTATGTGATCTCTAAAGCCAAATTGTAAATCTGTCAAATTTTGGCGACACAAATAGTAGCTGCGGATTTCTATTCCATATATAATGTTTATTTATGTATGTCATATATAGATGTTTACAATGTCTGTCGATTTTTATCATTTATCATATTTTTTTCTCTCATCAATTAGTATTCTCTCTTTAGTTTACGCACAGCTAACAGCCACAAAAATGTAGAATGGTTGCGTCTGTAAATACCAACGTTTCTCTATAAGTCCAACCCATTTATTTTTAGATATTTCTGCTCCTTTCATTTAGATATTATTTTACTAAAACATTAAATATAGCTGGTTAAAACGTGACACGGATGGGATTCTTTTCGGTGATCTCTGGATGTTTTGTCGTTTCCTTCTTTCTTTTTTTCCTCTTTTTCTTCCATCTTGTGCTCATCCAACTGGTTAGGTAACTCAATGTTATCTATCCAAGCACCAGGGGCGCAGGATGACATTATATTATGTCACATTTTGGATCAGATCTTCTGCTTATTTTTATAATCTAAATACAATAACTCAACAATGTAGTGGATGAATTAAACGAAATCTGCTTGATAATCTTAATATACAAATCCTAATGTAGTCGAAATTCACTTTAATGCGCCCTTTGTGTTTGTTGCTAATATGACAACTCGAATAATCAAAATGAATAGATTACATACCAAATAGTATACATGTATTAAGTATAAAAGTATAATAGTATACATGTATTAAGTATAATAGTATACATGTATTAAGTATAATAGTATACATGTATTAAGTATAATAGTATACATGTATTAAGTATAATAGTATGCATGTAATGCATGTATTAAGTATAATAGTATGCATGTAATGCATGTATTAAGTATAATAGTATACATGTATTAAGTATAATAGTGTGCATGTAATGCATGTATTAAGTATAATAGTATACATGTATTAAGTATAATAGTGTGCATGTAATGCATGTATTAAGTATAATAGTATACATGTATTAAGTATAATAGTATGCATGTAATGCATGTATTAAGTATAATAGTATACATGTATTAAGTATAATAGTGTGCATGTAATGCATGTATTAAGTATAATAGTATACATGTATTAAGTATAATAGTATACATGTATTAAGTATAATAGTATACATGTATTAAGTATAATAGTATACATGTATTAAGTATAATAGTATGCATGTATTAAGTATAATAGTATGCATGTATTAAGTATAATAGTATGCATGTAATACATGTATTATAACAGTGTACATGTATAACAGTGTACATGTATAACAGTGTACATGTATAACAGTGTACATGTATACATGTATAACATGTATAACACATGTATAACACATGTATAACAGTGTACATGTATATGTATAATAGTGTACATGTATATGTATAATAGTGTATTATGCATGTATATGTATAATAGTGTATTAAGTATGCATGTATATGTATAATAGTGTATTAAGTATGCATGTATATGTATAATAGTGTACATGTATACTACATACAAATAGTATATATGTATTAGTATCTATCGACCCCCCCGGGAAAGGACCAAAATGTATACTCGATTCTCTTTTCTATAACCTGAGGTTAAACCTTAAGAGCACGTCAGCGTATTATGATAAACATACCAGAAAAACCACTTGCTGAAGAATGCGTTTGAAGACCTGAAGACTGACGGCTAATGGTGACCATTTTGAAGAATAGTCATTGCGCCTATATTCATAGATAAGTTATTTGTGTTCAGTTAAACGATTCCTCAAATATCTTTGCAAACTCTTTATAATTCTACTTCTAAAGAACTTGTAAAAAAAGACTGTGTAGTTAAAAGCTTACGATTTTTTTAATCCGGAAGAAATCCAAAGGCAACCATTTATATAATTATATTTTTTAAACAATGCAAGTCTCAACGTAATCGAATCATTAGCACTAAAGAAATTTGCATTTTTATTTCATTAGTATGGGTTACTGAGCAAGATAATGATCTGGTGATCTTGGAGATGCAAGTTCCTTGAATATTGACACTGATGCTGCGATTGCAGTCATCTTATTCCATACTTCATTTTTCTTTTTTTTTTCTTTTGAATTTTTTGATACTAGAGATATTATGTTATAGGTATCTCAAAAGCTATTATCATGAGTATCTCATATCATTTCTTATTTTTAAAAAAGTTCATCGATTCTTGTTATTGCAAATTGATATATTTTTTTTAAGAATCGATTTTTTTATTTGTGATATGACAATCTCGCATTTCGATGGCATTCTGGTTATCTAAAACTAAGGGTGCTGATTGTTGAATTTAAATTTATTTAAACAATAAATGAAAATATATGTAATAAATAAAATTGCTGTGCATTAATGTCTGTGCTTATTTGAATCAGGTACTCGAGGAAACATTTTTTTAAGGCCCTCTTAGTTGACATCATATAAATATTTACTATAGCTTGTTTAGAAAATTTTGCATTTAAGTTGTATTGGTCTTCAATTTTTTTTAAAGTTTTCTTGCAATTATACGCTAAATTCGAATCAAAAAATATACGCTCATTATGCAGTTTAACAGCTGATTTTGGAGTTAATGCAACGCAATTGCAAGTGGCAAGATTATGGCAATAAAAACTTAGTTTGCCCCGCTTATATAACAAATTTGTAAATTTCTACGCAGGAATATTGTAATTTAATTTTCTGATTTAAAATAGAAACTACGTTGCGGTTTTCGTATTTTGCTCGCATTTATTTTTAAATTTAGTTTGTCTTCATTAAGGTTGTTCGTGCGAAAGTGTTTTTTTCTGGCTTGACCGAACTTCAAATGTCAATTATATTGCATTGATTTTTTTTTCCATAACATTGTTAATCTGTTTTTAGGAGGTGGTCCTTTCTCTCTTTTGAATAAATGTTTAGTAGCATGAAAATTATTTGCATCTTGATTATTGAAGTCTATTTTATTCAGCGTTATAAAATTTTATTATTTTAATTTATTAAAATGTGAATTTTTAGAATAAAAGCTCTTTGTATATCCTAAATGTTAATGTGAGAAATGGAAGTCTTGATAAATCATAGATTTTAAGACGTCATGATCAAAATAAACAATGCATACTGTCTTTACCTATATAAATGAAAGTTCTTAAGTAGTTTATACGCTTTAGAAATCCAAGCTGCTAAATAGATTTTTTTCGAATTTTGTTCACAGTTATTTTGAAACACAAAAGTATTGAATGAAAACTTTGTAAGTAAATTAAATGTTCCTATTACAAAATCTGTAAAATGAGAGTATAATATATTTTTTAATTTTCTAAGTTGATTCCACTTCCAATAATTTAATTTCATATTATTCTTTGAAAATTACAAATTGTGCATATAATAATAATAATAATAATAATTTAGAATTGTCTGACATTTTTTGTGACGTTGAGTATTTGAAAGTTTTCTGATGCAATTGATATTCGTATTTTAATTTAAAATAAGGTTGCAGACGATAATATTATTTTGCGTATTGTAATATGTTTTGCAAACATGCAAATATTTTCATCCTGAATGAAACTAGGGTATCAATTACTAAAAAAAATTGATAAATGTAGAATAGATTCTAAGAGCGAAATTCGAGATCTTCTGTGCATTTAACAATTGTCTTCTATATGCGCATGTGAAAGTTTTGTAACTTTTTAAAAATCTATATAAATAAAACTGAAATACCGGAATTTTTCTGCCAAATTGTACTATAAATCCAGATTATTGAACTGGTTTTCATCAAATTTCGCACACAAATATTATTAAGCATAAGAAAGTTTTTTAAATTTTTTTATGAAGGTTCCATAACAGTTAATTAATTACTTTTTTTACTAAAAATCATGTCTGCATTGCGCATGCAGACAACATGGCGAAACTCAAAAATTGTTTTGTAAACTGAATTTAAAATAATAAAAACATGGGCAGAAAAATTATAAAATTTATTTTGGCTGATTAATATTAAAAATATTTCTCTTTATTTTAATTTTTTGTGCATTTCAAAATGGATTCAAAATTTGAATACTTACTTTTAACGGTCGTTAAAGACTAAAATTCGCTTTTAAAAATGGGTGCCTTCATATTCAAAATTGTAAGCGTATTCAAATTGTCATTCGCAATGTAAACTAAATTTAGCTTTATAATTTTCTTTAGAAATTATTAATGACTAAATGGAAAAAAAATAATCTTTTTGCAGTTTTTAAAAATTGTTTTAGATATGTTTTTTGAGAAATTGCGAGTTATTTATTTTTTGTGTGCAACGGATTTTTTAATTAGAATATAAAATTGAGAATGATATAAAGATTTTACGCGTTGTAATACCAAATAATATTATCAGAACTTTTTACTTTAAAAATATGATATGCTTATTTGATGTGTGGTGATAACTTTAAAACTTTTCATATTTTTAGCAAAAATTATTGATTTTGTGATGGCTAGATTAATTTTAATTAATTATGAACATGAAAATTATTCCATCCGGAGTAAGCAACGTTGAGTAATCAGCTATATAATATAAATTCTATTTTACAGACCGAATGAACTTGTAAAACAGCTTGATTATTTTTTATTAATTACAAGGGGTGTTCAAATGAAAAGGTACGAAACGCCGTAACAACGTAACCGTTAACATATTTACCTGTGTCGCTATGGGAGAACGTAGCGACATATCTAGGGATGCGATTCGAGTCTCCGGCGTAGATCGGAGCATGAGCGGGCGCCCGCATGCGCAAGTGAGAGCAGAGGCTCTTATAAAGAGTGCCGTCGAATTGATGTGGCAGTGTATGAGTATAGCACATTCCTCGAGGACAGAAAAATCATTAACTCCGATGTATACTGTGAGACACTCCGAAGACTACATAGGTCTAAGAACAAAAGACAAAGGCTATTCACGGAGGGTGTGGTTCTGTTCCATGATAACGCGCGTCCACACGTCTCCAGGATCACACACGCGGAATTGACCACGTTCAAGTGGGAACAGTTCGGTCATGCACCCTACAACCCGGACATGTCTCCCTGCGATTTTCATGTGTTTGGTCCCCTGAAAAAATATCTGAAAGGGAAGCACTTCAGATTCGTGAAGCACTGGGTCTCGTCACGGCCACAGGAATTCTGGGAACTAGGAATCCTTCGGGATCGTTGTGCTCAGGCCTACGGTGAATAAAGTCTTCATTTATACCCATATTGTCACTTCGTATCTTTTCATTTGAACTCCCCTTGTACGGACATGAAAATTATTCCATCCTGAGTTAGCAACGCTGAGTAATCATCTATATAAAATAAATTCTCTTTTATAGACCGGACAAAATTTCACGTTTATGCAATTCTAATGCCAATACTTAATGACATGATTTTGATTTCCTGTTCATGCGTGCAGAAAGGCTGAAAAATTTGCGTGTTTCGTACTTTTATCTGCTTATTTTGCATTCGGTCTGCAAAGTATTTGATCTTAAAAGATTTTCGTGACGTAAATTTCCAGCACTCTTTAGCATCTCGGTATGAAATGATGTGATAAATGTGCCGGCTTAAAATATTAAAGAGACCAAGATATCCGCTCGGTTGAATTTACAAACTCAAAGAAATACGAATTATTTAGATCAATGGTCTAATACTTATCGTGCCGTGCCGACTTAGCATGTCGGACGATTTAAAAAAGAAGTCTCCTTTTATCGCTTCATTTATTCTTCAGTGATGCGTTAGTAGGGATTTGCTCCTTCGAGATGGGGGTTTTTTGTAGCTTGATTCTTTTGACATGCTTCCATTTTTTTTTTTTTTTCCCGAACGATTGATTTGTTTTTAATGCCAAAGATAAATTCAGTCGTTACGTTTTTCTACAAAATCTTGTTTCGAATTTTACTTATTTTTATAGTTTAAGATTTTGCTGATGTGATTTTTTTTTCTTTCAAATCAGTGTATAAAAATAACTGAAATAAGTTTTTTCACCTTTGGATAGTTGCTAATTTTAAGGCATTGAGTTAGTTTTGGCGCAATTTATACAGTGAGTGGATTTTTTTTGTTAAGGTAGTATCTACATAATTACGTCTGAACAGTTGCTAAACTAAAAAAGTTTTGATAATTGTTTCTTTTTTTTACACTTATTTCGTGATATACCATAGTCATCAAGAACACACTACTGTGAGAATTTCTGTGATAATATTTTTAATACCTTCAGGAATTAATTATTAATTTAAATTTTATAGGCATCATCTGTTTGTGATTTAAAAAAATTTCTGATTAGAGGATATTCCATAAATAATAATATAAAACAGCTGCCTTTGACAACCAGTGGTTCGTTGGGAAATTGATCATGCTTAATATCAATTAAATCTTTTATGCATAACATAACGTTCATGACTTTCTCACTAGAATATTTTAAAATATTAAAATTGTGACATATCTTAAAGACGTTTAGTTAATAGCTTTACATTTGGTCAATTTATTGTGAATATGAACTTTATTAAGGGAGTCGCCCCAAGACACCACAATGCCTTTGAAAACTTAATGCTTGAGTATTTATTCTGTTTGAAATTTGCACGATGTCTTTGGCTGTAATGTAATTTCACTTTCCGATTCCTTAATGCAAAATGCACAAATAATTGAATATAACCTTTCTTCTTTAGCTTCTTTTAATAATTGAAGAAAACTATGCAATCAAATAGTGAATGAAGCTATGAATGTTGTTTCAATTTCGTAGCAAACTTAAAATCTAATTTTGAAAATTCTGCATAAAATCATTTTTAGAAAATTGTTGAAATTCTTGAAAAGTTTTCACATCTGTAATGACATTGTTAAAAAGTTAATTTAAAAAAAAAATTATAATGATGTAAAAATTGGATTTAAGCACAAAAATTTTCTAGAGTTCCCTCAAAAAGTACCGAAATCTCGTTTCATTTTTAATTAAGATCTTAATTTAAAAAATAATTCCGAGTTGCACATACCCACCCCTTAAGAATGTCTGTGCTAAATGGGGTTTTGTTGTACTTTTGCGACTGCTCTGATGCAATTTAATTTGAAAATATTTAGGTTCGGAACGAAATGTAAATTACTGCGCTGTAAGACAAATTATAGAGATGTATTTATCATATTTTTTTCGCTAATATGTGGATATAGAGTTATAATCCAACTCGCCTTAAAAATTGGATGATGCTTTGGCGATGCCTGTAGGCAGTGTCAGATTGAATTGGGGTCGCCATTGTTAGGTTAGAAATATTTGGAATTAAGCCGAAGTGTGCGAGGTTTTACGAAATTTGGCTATGATTTACAATATTAGGCCATGCAGTTCTTGAATGCATCATAGAATTCTTTTAAATATGGTGCTTATATAATAGACTAAACCAATTTATCATACAAAAGGAGTTTCATGAAAAAATATGCATTGAATTTGAGTTGCATGTTAAATTTCAGATCTATGAAATTTTACAAATATAAGAAAGTATGTTTATTAGCATCAAAGACTACCTATATTTTTTATCATTCGTATCTTAATAACTGCAGACGATAGAAATTGGGAAAAAAAATGAAAATGAAGAGAAAGATACAATGGAATTAGAAGGATTGATGCAACCTATGTTTTAGAATTCGTATTATATAAAAAATAATTTTGATGTTTCTTGATTTCCTAATTTGGCTCTTTGCCAAATCAACTAAGCAATATAAAGTTTTTTCCTGCGGATCGGAAGAAAAAATCAGCAAACTCATTAAAAAACAAATAATTAAAAATCAGTGAAAATATATTTAAATCATTCATCTTTAAATCAAAGAGAATAACTTGAATATTGAATAATATCCTGAAAAAAAATTGTAGAAAAATAATGGTATTAGAAAGTCGGAGGCATAAATTTCAATTTGAATTCTTTGAATCTTTTTGGAGAAAAGTGGCACTTTTTTAAAATTTACCGAAAATTCATTAAATTATGACAAGGTGCAAAAAAAAAAAAACTTTAAAACGATAATTGTTTGTTTTTATCGATCATGTTTTTTCTAGAATTATTGAAAACGATTTTATCAAAAGAAAAAAAATATCCAAAATAAAAAAAAGATATTCAATTTTTCTGTAAATTATTTTAAAATTCTAACTTTAGACATCCATTAAATCACCATTATGACTACTTGTATATCAAATTTCATGGCTATAATTATTTGGCCCCGCAGACTCGCACTTATATATGTGCATTAACATTTCCTTTGATAAAAACAAGTGCTTGTTCCGATGTTCTTTTAGTTGTATTAGCTGTTGTGAGTTTTTCTAAGTGCATATATTAGAAGTGATTATATTTCGATAGAATTTCGTTTAACTATCGAAGCGTTAACCAGTGAAGCAAAGCGTTCGAAATGACATTAAATTCCGCAAAGTCTTCTGGAAGATTGCGTCATCCGCAGACATGCGTCGGAAGATTTAGGTAGATTACGTTTTTTGCGTGCGTGTTCTCGTTTCGGGTAATCTTTCCAACCGACCTTAGTTGACCCGCAAAGTTCACGCCGTACCCCCGTTGTCCCCGAGGGCCCGCCGTGTACCATTTCTGCGTTTCTTTTCAATGAAGGTGATGATTTTCGCGACGAGTCGTTTTCGTAATTCTAGGAAGTATTTGCGTCACATAACCTAGTAGTTATGTGTGTGTGTGTGTGTGTGTGTGTGTGTGTGTGATTACTTTGATAGTTAGTCAGTGTTATTGCAAAACAAATTTGTGTTCTTTTGAAAAATTGTGTAATTTAAAGTGTTCTCTCCTTTCTGCTTAGCAAGCATAAAAATATTTTTAAATCGAATATTGACTTACATTAATTTACATTTCTAAGCTTTGTTAAATTGCCAAAAATTACTTAAAGTATAGTTTTGGGTATTAAAGGAGACTAACCTTCAATCCATAACTTTATAGCATGATAATGTTTCGAACATAACTCATTACTTTTTTTATATAAATTTATTCTCATTTTCATCAATAATATGCACATGAAAAATGCTTTAAATTAAAATCTTATCACGCAGGCTTATAAACATATTTACAAAAACTATGAAAAGTTTTTTGTTGTAAAATTATTTAAAACTGCTTTTATAAAAGTTGTTCAAATAAAAAAAAATCGTGAGATAAAATTGGTATAATTTAAAAGCTTATTTTTTAAAATATAAATGGTTAAAAAATGGGATTTGTCCAATAATATGCTCAGAATTTATCCAGATAAAAAAAAAGAAACTTTTTATTAATTTTTAATTTAAATCTGAGTGTGAATTGAAAAATCTTTTTTTAATGACCTGTCCATTAAATATCTACATTACAAAGTTGGTACCTCTAGGCTCAACAATCTGCCTTGCAGAGGTTTAATTTTCAACATTTTTAATAACGCAGTTCACAGTTTGATGATGGTATGACAGCTTATAAACATTATCATGCTATTTTTCTTTGTTCACAATAAATAGTATATGAAATAATGTACTTGAAACATGACGGCATCAACTCATGCTCACTAACTTTCTGCATCGATTAAAGTTTGAAATTTATGATTAACATTGCAATATATTGCATGCCGTTACATAATATGGGCAATTACATGTATTATGCTGCTGTGATGTCATTTGAAACGCTTCCATTAATGATTTCAGCAAGCGTATCTGAAGAATTTAGTTAAATTTAAAGACAATTGTTGCGTCAAATTATATTACTATCTACCTCATGCTATAATTATGAAAAGAATTCATATTGGATAAATGTAATTTTGTACTGATATAGTATTTTCTATTTCAGAATCTACAAATATGTCAAACACTTCAAGTCACAAAGACATATCAGAAGTAAGTTAACTTTATACACATTTATTTCATTTGTTGCATGCTCGTAAATATATTTTGTAATCGATTTTATATTAACTTCCTGATGTACCAGATTTTTGTTCGTATATATATTTTGCTTTTCAGTACACTTTTTTAATATCGTCAAAATTTAACTGTTAGATCATTCGTTTAATTAATTTTTTATTCTATTTTAGTGGCGCCATCTGGAAGTGAATTTTCAAAATAACCTAATTTTAAGATTATTTAACATTATGATATTTGATAATATAATTATAATGATATTTTAAAAAGATTTAAAATATTGTTATAATAATATTTTAAATATTATTAAATAATAAAATATCAAATTTTTAAGATTTTTTAAAAAAATATTATAATAATAATATTTAGAAAAAGGTTAAAAAGTAGCAAATAATTAATATAAAAATTCTATTTTTTTTAATTCCTTGATAAAAACAGTTATTGAAAAAACTTTCTTTCATAAAACTAGAAAGTAAAAAGACATTGTAGAAATAAATTCACGATTTGAAAATTCCATATTTAATCCATATTTTTTAATTTTAACAGTTTCTTTTATTATCTCGGCCATTTTAATAAAAAGTGAACCTAGTCGAATTGTCAAAACAATAGTCGATTGTCAATCAAACCGAAACTGACAGGTTTTAGTTGAGCTTCCAAATTGTCCAATATAATGAGTTATTTGGAAAGTCTCCGCCAATTTTGGGGATAGATTCAAAACAATTTCTTTTCACTAGCAATGGAATTTATAAGATAAGATATGCGTCAATTTATTTGATAATGATTCGAAAGCATTTAAGAAATGTCATTATGCCGCTGTCCTAGAACATCTTTGGATTATCACTAAAAAAAATAATCTGACATAATTTTCTTATATATACACATGCAAAAAGAATATAAAGCTCTAAATTTTATGAATTTAAGCCTTATTAGCCTGAATTTAGGCTATGAATTTAATATCATGTCGTTTTATAAATACTTATTTTATAAAATCCGTAACTTCAAAAGTGCTTTTTACGAAATCAGAATTGTTGTGTAATCATAAAATATATTCTATATTAAACACATATATAATGTAAGAATTATTTTTTGAAATCAGATGGAAGTTCGACGATAAAGAAGACACTTTGCATTTTTAAGTTCGTTTTATTCTCTTTAATCCATCCCGGGAAGGCATAATTTATTTACAAG
This sequence comes from Argiope bruennichi, assembly GCF_947563725.1. Classification (NCBI taxonomy): domain Eukaryota; kingdom Metazoa; phylum Arthropoda; class Arachnida; order Araneae; family Araneidae; genus Argiope; species Argiope bruennichi. The sequence goes on along the minus strand of NC_079160.1, from coordinate 83,826,141 downwards.
AGGAGACGCGGACAAGGCACGTCCGCTCTCTGCGCGGAACAACAACAACAGAAAACACAAGAGGAGAGGTAAAAGAGAAAGAAACAAATTATTCCTGTCTTATATAACATGAGATCTCGATATGGATTTCTGACACATGTCGATTCTGGCATGAATTTCTTACACGTTTCGACCTTGACACGAGAAACAGAGGATCCTTTAGAAGAATCTGTTTACATCAGCGATTCTCAATCCCTTCACTCGGTACGTGATAACCACTGACACAGTCATTTTTACAAAGCTTCAATTGTATTAATTAGAATTGAAATACGAAAGTTTTTTTGTGGAATGGGTAAATGAGTTTGTTTAGAACATCGAATTTCAAATTAAATTAAATACAGGTTAATTATATGTAGTAATAAACATACTTCTAAAAAGTAGGTAAGATTTTAATTTAATGCACTTTTTTTTAATTTAATTTTTTTTAATTTTTAGAAATCCACATCTGGTCCTACAGTTTTGTTCTTCTGGATATGGAACTGGTTTGCAACTCTTCCTAAAACTATAACAAACCTATACACTGACATAAAGGTGAGTACATATTTGCAAATGGAAATATTACTTTAGCTCACACTTACAATTCTTATGAGGATGAATCATTTAATGAAATTCGAATTCTGTTGCAAGCAAGAGATTTAAAACGTTACTTTATTTTCAAGAGCTGCTCCATTTTCTTGGCGATGTTTTTGTAATAAAAAAAAAATGTCTTGATTTTTTCCCCCCATAAAAATTTGATTTATGACATTCTATTTCATCACAGTGGCACGGCCTGGAAAATTGATGTTTAGAAAGGGGGAAAAAATCAGTAAAATTTTATTTTTGAAAAAAAAAATCGCATGGACTTTTCACTTTATTTCAAAGTAACTCGTGATAATCAAATAAAAATATGATACAATATTAATCTACATATGTATAAACATGACTGTGTGTACATCTTTTATACAGATTTATGATTTTTTTCCCTTATGTTATTGAAATTTGGTAATCGTTCTCTTCTAGATATGAAGATCACTGTCAACTTAAATCCCCCCCCCAAAAAAAAGAACATTTAGTTATAAACTAATTAAAAATTAGTCTTGTTTGATGTTTCTCATCTTTTATATCTCGAAAATATTATAATTCGATAAGGATTTTTGATGCTAACCGATTTCAATTCCATGCGATATTTTTCTATAATTTTTAATCTTTAATTTGATTTACATTCTATAACATTGTTTTTGTTATGTCGAAATCCAATAGCTTTGCTCCATCAAACCATTCAGTCGCGTGCTTTTGTTAATATTGAAAGCCGTTGCATTCTTTGAACATTAACTCTGAAATTTTCACTTAGACTTTTATTTTGTAGTATTTACAATTTTTTTTTTTTTTTTTTTTTTTTTTTGCACCCTGAATAATTTGTAGTGGATTGAATCCCTTTATATTTTTCAATCTTATAAAATAACAAGATAAAATTTTAAATATGTGCATTCTATATAAATAGTTTAAAAGTTATTTATGTGAACAAGCTGGTCACCAAAGGTGGTTAATTTTTAAATCTAAAAATTATATGGGGTACTTAAAATTGCTGTATTTTGTTGCTGTTTAGTTCAACTATTCTATTAGTTGTATAAATGTTAAATTAATATTTTAAGGGTCAATTCAGTCGAAGGAAATTAATTTATGCTTAAAGAATATTTGCTTTAGTTTGGCGCAATGATTGAAAAGGATTACCTGCAACTTAGCTAAAATATTCGTAAAACTTAAAGCATCATAATTAATTATATCATATACGCTTTCATATCAGAAATTTGCTATATTTCGATATATTGCCGAGTTTATTTTCATGGCCCGACAATAAGTCGCCATAAATGCAAAACGTCGCCAAGAGAAGTTCGCAACCATTTATTATAATGGAACTTAATGATCTTGGCGCATTCTGAAAATCGCCTAATGAATACAAAGGTCGTAAAAATAACAAGTCTCATATTTCTTATCTTGAGGAATGATGCAAGAATGAGCATCGGCTTATTTTTTGGCGAGCCGTTGTACCCTGTTGGTTTATTAACGGAAGGATCGAGAATTCAATTACACGTTTAATTTCTCAAGATTAGACATTTCCCCATTGCCATGGCGGAAAAATTTGGAGCAAAAGCATGACATCTCAAATATCTTCATTTAACTGCGTTTCAAAATGATGAGGTCCGTCAAAAAATGGCTAACTAAACGAATCTACTTAATTTCATAGCTGATGACTTTAACTCTTTATTCAAGTTTAATATATTCAGATACCGCAAAAAAAATATAACATTGATAGAATTATGTTCCAATTGTGGTGTATTCTACCAACTTTGAAAACATTCGGAAAGGAGAATCTAACTAACTCTAATCTCTGTTCTTCCTAAAGAGAATGTTTTCCCCCTCTATCTCTGTGTGTATGCTAATTTTGATAGAAATATAACATATTTTATATTAGAAATCTTACGCCGTTTTGCTCATTGTGCTATGTATATCCTTATTTTTCTGTCTATTTCTTTATATTCTTTTTTATTCTCATAATGTCATCACAGAAGCAAAGAATAGCAATATTTAAAAATGGGCACACTTAAAAAAATGCACCATTGTTTAAACTTTAAAATAAATCTTATTTGTAAACACAGAATATCATATGATTTTACTAAAAGCATTCCTTACAACGAAACCTATTTAACATTAAAAAATAAGCCGAAGGTTTATAAGTTGATCAACATTGAGAAAAAAGCTTTGATGAAATAGTAGTACCAACAATGATAACGATTTCAATTTCACTTCATATATCGTAGCCAAAACAGGCTGAATTTGTTGAAATCAATTTTTTAAGAAATTGGTAACCTTGATGCCTTTCGAATTTGAAGGTGGTGTAAAAATTACTTTTGTGCCATTATTTGCTTGGAAGTTATGGCGGGAAAACGCCAAAATTTGGCTCAGTTTTTAATGAAATAATTATGTAATTAAAATTTCAAAATATTTTAACCAAAATATTCATTTACTAAATTTGGTAGTTTTAGTCAAACAGTCGATCCTGTCAAACAACAAGCAGATATACATTCATCTTTATTATTAGCAGAGAAGAGCCGCCATTGGCGACCAGTAGATTCTCCTGGAATATTGGTTATATTTAAGTTAAATTTAATTAAATTAATAATTTAATTAAATCGCTTAGACGCAATTACATATCCATGATTTTGTCAAATTATTAGGCATAAAACTATATTATTTCGATAAGTCTAACAAATATACATGTACTTTGTGTACATGAATTTTCCTAATGGTGACCAATTCCATAACATTTTAGCGCTCTTATAATTATAAAAATGTGGTTCATCCATCTTTTAAATTTCACGATTTATAACTTCATTTTTTTAAAATTCTTTTTGTTAAATTACAGAATTTTACTTCTTTAGCTTATAACAATAAAAAAAACCAGGCCATCAAATATTTGATTAAACAATGAAAACGGTTTGAATTTCAAGTTACAATGTAATCTATAGTTTTGCAAAAATATATTATTAAAATAAAATGTAAATATTTAAGAAGAATTTGTGCGGCAATTAAATTTGTATCATTAAAAAACAATTTTCAGAACTTTGAAATGATGTAAAATTCATTTTTGCAATATTTTCAAAAGTCAGCGAAAAAAAGTGCTAAAATACAATTTAATTTTTATCTAATGAAAATTCTAATGAAAAAATTTCAAAAAAAATTGCTTTCATGTGAACATTTTCTCCCTCCAAGATAAATATTCTTTGAATTTGTTAATTATAGATCAAGCGATCTATCTTGAGCGCCAACACATACACATTCATCATTATTATTAGTGAAGATATTATAAAAATTACTCTAAGAAATGTATAATCAAATAATAATTTATTCATTTTTTTGTACATATAAACGATCGTGAATAGGACTTTGCCTATAGAATAGCCGCCCTATTCGGTATGCATGAACTGAACAGGGACCTTGTTATGCGCAGAAGCATTAATGTGTGTGGGTGGAGCTAATTGTAAGGGGATGAGGGAAGGCACCACCTCATATTACCTTTGCACTATACTGCACCGAGCCACAATGAAGAAGACATACGCCGCGCCTGGTGCCCAGAGAACATTTCAGCTTTTCCTGGTTCTTGATCAGATTTTATCTTTAGCATTGCAAGATACTATAGTTCTCAAGATAATTATTCCAATTATATTTACTGTATATTATTATTGCAAATTATCATTTTTCAAAATTTACTGATGTTCCATTTTATCAAGGAGGATGTGTAAGTTTTTGTATTCATCTACGTTTAAAATATTTTATTGGTATGTAATAAATTAATAAAAGTTAATATTTATATAAATAAATATTAAAATTTGTAATAAAATAAATGTATTAATTTTTTTACTGCGATTAAAAGCACTGCTGTTTCCATGAGAACAGATTCTTTATCTGAAATCGAAATAAAATGTAAAAATTATTTTATAAATATTAATTTAAAATGTCTGGTGATAATTTGTGTTATTCTGCCTGTACTTAAGTTAGATCACGAGGGAAATCGTAATATATTAAAAGTGTTTAATCGAAGAAAAAAAACCATTTAGTGATTTTTAAATTTAGTTACCTTTAAATTTAACACATATTCTCTTAATTTTCATTAATAATCCCTTATCTTTTAATCATGCCCAAATCGAAAAATTGCTAAAAATAAGCAATTCAATTCAACATAAATTCTTGTTTTGGCTCTTTGATTTGAATTAGTATAAATATATTGATTCTTTTCCCAACAGAACGGTGATCTTCTAGCCAGATTTACACTGTTGGATGCCATGTTGCAGTTCATCGTAGCTGTTGCTACGTCGTGTCATCCTCAAGGTAACTACCCAGCTTTCTCTCTCTCTCTCTTTGCCTTTCAAGATTTTAAAGGAAACAAAAATTACTTGCTATTATATACAATTGTGTTTGTATATATATATATATATATATATATATATATATATATATATATATATATATATATATATATATATACAAAGTCTATCGCATACAAAGAGAAAGTATTGTAACTGTGAAAAAATTAGAATTCGAGATTTTGACATTTCAGATGCCCTTGGACTGTACAGACCTGTGCTGCACCCGAAAAACTATTTCTTTTTTTTTGGAATCCTTTAATTTATATCAGTTTTTATACTTATAATAAAACAAAAAAAATATTTTGAGCTTAACAGATGAATTTTATGTGTAGTCTCGATACCGAATTTGTAAATTTATTGTCAATTTAAAAAACTCCAAGAACTGGAAGTTTATCTTTCTGGTTTCCGAATACAAAGTGCACTGACCGATTACAAAATGTATATGGATGAAGAAAAAGAAAAAGAAAATAATTATACAAAATACGATACAATTAGAGTGGACACTTTGTATGAACATTTTTGTCTTAATAAAAAGAAATATATTTTCTTGCTATGAAAGATTTTTTTTTCAAAAAATATTTAGTTACTAAAGCAAGTGGTATTTTTTTTTTCTTAATGTACAATAATCTTAAGGAACACAGTGTACAATAATCTTTAAAAAAATTAACTTCAGAATTGATTTCTGAATACGAAAAAAGCTATTTTTTGGAATTGTCTGTCTCTCTGTGAACGCAGTAAGTCCAAAAGGTAACTAGCTACAGACATGAAATGTATGTGAATTTGCATATTTCTATCAAATTTCCATCTTTAGGAAGTTTATTCGCCAAACCGTGCCCATATGAACACAATAAATCAAAAATTAAAATAGTAGGTAGATGAAATTAATTTAATCGATTTATTATTAAGAAACGAGACAAAGGTTGAGCAATCTTTCAGACTTGTATTTCAGTATCAAAATATCTTGTTTCGATAAGAAATTTGACTCCATGAAGCAGTGCCAGCATTCGCTTTACCGTAATGGAATGATTCCCCGTGAAAATTGTTTTTTTTTAATTCCTATAATCGTGAGCTAAGCGCATGCGCTATACCCGATTGAATTTGGTGATACCTGTTCTGACTAGTCGATCGCTGATATTCATCGCTTACGTTCTGCAGGAAAAGAATAACTCATTCATATCTGGAAAATGGAATTTATTGAAGGTATTGGTAGATCTAATGTGAGCGAGATTTAAAGCAATGGCGGGTTTTTGACTAGGTAGTTGCCAGGTCCATTGACTGAAGCGGGGGAGATAAGCATTTGGAGTGAAAAAATGTTATTCACCTTAATAAGTACATTTTTAAAAATACAAATGTTATAAAATGTATATTTACATTGAATTATTAAAATGATTATTAAATAAACTGAATTATAAATAATTTCTTATGATTTATATAGTGGAATATTAGTTTTTCGTTAAGGTGGTTATATCATATGCCATTTGATAGGTTCTGCTAAATAATCACTTTTAATATATTTGCTTCGGGCTTGTTATCTCTTTGTAAACTATCGTAATAAATAAATGATTTTATATATAAAGAAATAATTAATAAGTGCAATTAATTTTTCAAGAACTTGATTCTTTTATTTTAAAATAAAAATGTGTTGAAATGTGAAAATAAACTAACGACTTAATAAAAGAGATGCTTCGTAATATGTACTACTTGGGGCCATAAAACGCAGAAATCTGCCACTGAATTTACCAATACATATGTGATAATAAAACAACGTAGAACAGATGAAATCTATGTTCTTTAAAATTTACCTCTTTTTCTATTTCAAATAACGATCCAATTTAATTTTTAAGGAGTTTTAATTTTTTCAAATACATTAACTTGAAGGATTTTTTTTTTTTCAGAGGACGGTATGGGAGGAGATGCAGATGAAGTAAGTAAATTTGATTCTTTGTATATATTTCTGTGCAAAATTTGAATTGTTGCCATGTACTTGACATTTTTAAAGAATAAGAAATCGTTTTCAAAAATAGCATTCGCCAAAGCAGTGATTTACAAAATCAACAGCAATCAGCAACAGCAGTTATTTATAATTAATTGATTAAATTTTGATTATTATAACTGATTAAAAACAATCTGAAGGAACATATTTGTATTCGTTTAAATGCATTTAATGGATGGTCAATTTCATTTTTACTTTCATTATAAGTAATTTATTGAAATAAAAACGCGGAACAATGAAAAAGGTGATAAAAAATAACATAATATAAGTGTTATGGTTATATTAAAAATTTTCATAAAAAAATTCTCCCACAAAAAATAGATTTTGGTTTATGCTTCTATAATAATTCAGAACAGATATTGCAAATTAAAGTTATTGTATTTGTCAGCGTATACAGCATCCGATTCTTAGTCTAATTAACTATTGTTTCATGCAAATTCCAAACAAATTTAAACACATACTGTGATGTTTGACAAAGAATTCTATTCTATCTATTGTCTTCTTTTTTCTGATGCAAATTTTCTTTTTCCAGCACAAGGCAGAGAATGACAAGTCCAAAGATTTTCAAGTATTCGGAGGTAAGATATGATATGTTTTTTCAAAAAAACTCATTAATACAATGATCAATATTCATCTCTTGTGAACTGTGCTGATACTCCCACCCCCTTCTTTTCATTCATCACAAAAAGTTTTCCAATGCCTCTCTTTCAAAGTCATATTTTTTATACAATTAAACCTACAACAGTTGTAAATTCAGGTAGTATGTGTGTTAAACAAATTCTTTCGACATCTTGTGTATTCAAAATGTATACCTTTTTCACTATCGCTGCTTTTACTATTGGCTGGTGCTGTAAGATTAATCCAATTCTTCTCCCGTCATTTTTCGATTAATTCTCCAACTTTTTGAGTTTCCTTACCTAAAAATCTTGTAAGAATAAATAAAAATGCATTTTGCAGAGTATATGTTGCCAAGGCAACACGGCTCTAATACTAGTATTAGACAAATTAAAATAATGTGCATATACAAAATTGTTTTCAACTTATTCGCGCTAAACAAGGGTTTACTGTATTGCAGTTATTGAATTATTTGTTTTCAGTGTTAAACACGTTCTAAGTTCCATTTGATTCGATAAATACCAATAATTAAAAACTATGCAAAATGATAAATAATTAAGATCTAAATTGTTTTTTATTATATAATAGAATGTGGCTAATTGAAGTTAAGGGGAAAACTAAAAACTTTTCCAGTTATCTAAAAAATTTGAATTTAAAAATATCAAAGGCTAAAAATGAGTGTTACAATAGAAAGAAAAATCACTTTTAAACTAAAAATTGCAGTTATAAGTTTTTTTTTAACAATGAAAATCTGGCACCTAATGTATTTAACTAACAAAAAAAAATTTAAAAATAAACATTTGTTTTGTAGTTTTGACTCCAAATTAATTGAAATAAATTATAATTATAGATGATACTTGAGTATTATATTAATAAGAAATTTAAAGAATCAGAAATTTCAATGTATTTAAGGATAATATTGAAAAACTAGGTTTACATACGATTTGAAATAAAATTATAATCTGAATAAAAATGAAATGAGTTCATAAACTGTTACCACATATTGTAAATTCGTCCTTATTTTATATTGCAGGTGCTGGCAGAACGCTTCGTTCTCGAACAGTTGCTGCGAATTCTTAAGACTTATATTTATATTCAGTCATGAAACTTCTCCAATATTAATGCATTTATCTCATTTACTGCTTTCAATTATAGATTCATAAAAAAAGTATTTTTAAGGAAATAATGCCCTGTATATAAAAGCGAGCAATCCTAGATTAAGAAAATGAATTTAGCTGTTTTAGAAATAAGATACTGTTTAGCTTTAAAATTTTTTAAAATAATTCACCTTATACTGATACTTTTGATAATGTTTCTTCACTTTATGCAGTATCTTTTTCAAGTAAATGCATTTTTTTAATAAGCAAATAGATTTTAAAAGCACTTTCTTTTTCTTTTTAACTCTCCAGCTGTTATAATTTTTTTTGTAGTTATTAATCAAGGTCTTTTCATGTTTTACCAATCAGCAAATAAAAACAGCAAGATATTAATATATTTTTACACTTTTAAATGATTGTTAGTAAATAGGTAGTTTTTAAATTGATTGTTTGTTATATTTCTTCTATATCTTAAATGTATGGAAATTGTTACAAACCATGATCTTTGTTAAACAATATCTACTAACATTCCATCCTTTTTGAAAAAAAGTTTCTGTGATAATACTCCGCCCGAACACCATATGCATCTCTGTGAAATTTAGTCTATGATTATTACTGTACAAGATTATATTTTCTGTTTTGAGAAATTGTTTTTTTCAGTTTCAGTTATGTTAAATAAAATATTAAATGTTTACATTTTTTTTGTTTTTTTAAAAATTGTTTTAAAAATAACCTTCTTTTTATTAAGTATAAATCGTAAGTTATTATTTTATTTCTAAAAAATTATGCATATGTCTTGGTGCAATAAAAGCTTTACAGATTGCTTCAAATGTCCTTTATTTTCCCCTATCTAATTTTATATTTTAAGTATATTATCGCATCTATATTTAAGATTTCATGAGTCTGAGTTTTTTTTTTTTTTTTTTTGTAAATTTTAATCAATGCATTAAGGTTGTTTTTATACAATAATTAATTCTGTAAAGCTATATCCATATAATGAAATACTTCTTTTGTAATACTGGAGCTGATTATTTAATCCAGTTATTTTCACATCAGTGAAATAATAAAATATCATTGCTCTGTGATTATTTCTACAAAGAAATATATTCAATACAGAAACATGTTTCGGGATAGGTGTACATGAGGTAGGAAATAAAACAAATCCAAAACTATTTATACATAAAACATTTATTTTCATCATGTTATTTTTTATACAATATTAAAAAATATACACAAAGTTACAGAATTAATTCTAAGCTGCTTTCAAACTCAACTAGAAAACATTGGTAAAAACAGTAAACCTGAGAAAAGTTAAAACACCTGACAAATGGCCATGATAGCTAAATAATACACACAGAAGTTGGGGGTAGAAAGAGCATTGAGGGAGGCCAACTGAAAACGTCTGGTGCCCTTCGAACCAAAGATGAGGTCCATGTTGAACTGAAAACACGCTTTAGATGAGACAATGATGGTGACGTTGTTAAAAATTCTAGAATGACAACACGCAACACATGGACAGCATCATTGGAACACAAGAAAGAAAAGAATTTAAAACAGGAACAAAACTATATTATTTATGGCAGTCCGCAAAACTGCATGCATATTTGAACTTTCGTGATTCATATATTCGTGGCACTATATTTCAAATTCATAAATACAACGGACAAAATTTAAATAAAGGAAATAATAAATACGTCTTTGTTCTTGAACCACTGAGTCGGAAAATAAAATTAAAAGGAACCAGCACACAACTTAAGGAAGCTGCTGCAGATCAGAAAGCAAACAACTAGAATCTATGTGAAAAAGAAAAAATCAACTGGACGTAAAGAGAAGAAATAAATGCTGTATAAAAATTGTAAGTAACAAATATTGCAAAAATAACAACAAAAGCCATAACAAAAGAATTCCAAAAATAAATTTTAGAAAACATAAACAATTCACCGGGAGAAAGAATAAATTTTCTTAAAATAGGAGAAGTAATAATTAAGACCAATTGGGACTGTCCTTGTCGAACAAGAAAAAATGGGCTTATTCAAATAATAAAAAAAAAAATGTAGTTCAGATTTTATCCATTCTTTTTACTGATAAAAATAAATCCTTTTATTTTTCTAATTCTGCATCATTTGGCTATTAAATGTATTTAAGATAATAATTTTATAAAAAATTATATCAATTCCCAATTCTATTTGTTTTAAAGAGATTATTCTAAATGTTACATACAAAAGATTTGTATGTATACCATATTTAATTATTTTAGCAATTTTTGATAAACATTATGCATAAAATATTCAAAAACCTCCTTAATAAATAAAATTGCAGAAAAAACATTTTATTTTGCAGTCAGTAAAAAGAGTGTTTAAATTCTGCAAGAGGTGGGGGGTAGAAATACAGTTAAAATACATAGGTATACCAAAAGATTACACGTGCAAATTCTACCATCTATTTTTACATCTTTTAAAAGAAACTAACGGCTGTGAGCATGAGGTGAGGGAAAACATTTACATCATAATAAAAGTGAATGACAAAATCTGCGATGCTCTCCTTTCTATCGAACATATGTTTACAACAAAATCAATACTTCGGCAAGTGCTTCATAATTACAAAGCTACAAATGGCTTTTAAAATATACTGTTTACGGAAATAAAATTAAAGTCACTATGGATTTTTTAGTGTGGAAGAAATATACCTTTTTAAAAATAAAAAGGAAAGGTATTGCAAATATTTTAACATAAATGACAAATATAGGATTTTTATAAATTATGCATTAACCTATTCTAATAATAGTTAAAAAAAAAAAAACCAAACAAATTGTTAATATTTTAAATAAATTGCGAAAATGCAAAGCGTCATTTAACTAAAATGAATCATTTCATGTTTTAAATTCTGCTTACAATTTAGGAGCATATATGTAGATTTTCGTAAATATTTTGAAAAACAGAAATATGACTTGGTTAACAATACATCAAACATTTAGCAGTCATATTCTGAAAGTTCTGCTCACAACCGTAGTTATTGAATGATTTTTTTTCCCCAGAAAAAAAAAATAGAGCAATTAGTACTACGAAACTACTCTTTTAAACCCTCCCCTTTCCCATTTACGAACTATATCCTATGAGATTAATTATGCACAAAATACCATTAGGTGTAGAACAGAATGCATCATGCTGCATCCATTGACATATGTTATTTTATACACACGTCCTTTGCGAAATAGAAAAGAGGAAAGAAACATTGAGCATGTCCAACACCATCAGATTTACAAGAGGAAGAAAGGCCTAGAGAAAACGACTTGAGCTCACCGAAACAGCAAGACGAGATACAAGGGCATGTCATGTAGTATGCATATACATACAATATATATATTATTATTTATATTTATATGAAATATATATACTCAAATGCTTCTTGCAGCACTGCATCCTGTTAACCAATCATATGCTGTATAAGAAAACACCTTATAATACTTTCCTGCTTTTTAAGTTTTTTTTTTTTTTTACAAAAGAAATCATTAAACCTGGTATAACACAGAATCCTAGTTATGATTTTTATTTCCATTATATACAATTTATACAGATACAGTCACCAAAATTAAAAAGTTTGGCATTGTCATTTATTTACTTTTAAATTCCTTTTTAATGTTCATAATTAAATTTAGGACTTTAAAATACCCCCTGCAATGATCCATCGCAAAATAAGGTTCCCCTAAAATTGACTCCACAATTAACTGCTGCCTTATGCAAGGGAACAATTAGAATTAATATTAAATAATTAATGGAACGAGAAGCTTGCTGACAGAAAGAAATTTCAGGAGAGAAAAAAAAAGTTTTATACTTAATTTTATCTTGGTGATAGGTAACTCGGAAGTCAAATTAAAAAGTCTCCCTGAGATATGACCTTCCAAGAAACCACACAAACAACAACAACAACAAAAAAAAAAACACAACCACACATATCGGGAGGACATGATGAGGTAGGCCATAAAAGAGAAAGGATTCACTTGTATGTAGGTTACATATAAACAAATACAACCTACAACAGATATTTTCTGAAACTTGATTTCAATCAACAGAAATGGTATCATAAGAATAATAAATAACAAACTACTTACAACTTCAAATGATTTGTTGTAACGGCTGTGCAAATTTAAATTCCAACACATCTAAAAGGTGAAAAATTGCTGTGCTTTTGTTATATTTAAGAACTCAAATCAAGAGTTTTTTTAAAAAAAATTCCTTCCATGAAAATAAAAGCAACCCGTACGAAAAATATATATACCTGAAAGCAAATTAAGTTGTAAGAATAACTTAATGTGAGTCTTGACATTTTTTTTTTAAAAAATCCTATTTGAAACAAATGATTTTTAAAATGTTCTATTATGATACTATATATTTAATGTTATGAAAATAGAAATGAAAGAAATAGTCGAATATTATAGAAGGCATATGGAAATGCACGAGTTTGATAAACACTTATAAATAGTATTACTTAAAAGAAGGGGGATAAACTTTTATAAAAGATTTCAGATACATTGATTAAATCCCAATAGAATAATAATTAAAATCAACTCATACAAATAAAGAATCAAGTGTTATTATAAAAAAAAACAAAAAACATACAGAGTGAAAGAATTTGAACAAGTGCATATCTTGCAATGGAGGAAAAATGGAAATTTGAAATCAAAAGATTATTATGAAAGGAAAAGAAAAATTATTTAATTTCAGCACCTGTATGTGTATTAAAAAAAGTAGACGAGAAATAAAACTAGTCATCTTCATAGTCATTTTTTTTAAATAAGGAATTTCTAAAAGGACATTATAGATAATAATAATAGCATGATCGAATAAAAAAGACCTGCTATATTTTTATGGCCATTGAGAAGAAAATAAATACTATATATCATCTAAGTAAAATACAAAGTTATTCATAAACTTGGATGCATTCTTCAGTCAATTGAATTAAAATATCTTAAATAAAAATAACCATGTCAACAGCTTCTACAAATATCATCAGAAGGATAGTTAAAATAAAGCCCTGCCTAAATCTTCCCCTCTAATACTGTGAAATGAAAACAGCCTCCCCACTGCTCTATGACAGACATGTAGGGGTATCTCCTTGCGACTGCATTGGCAGGGGGTTCAACATATAAAATTCAAAAGCAGCTTCCTCCCAAAACCTCAAAATTTTCTCAGCTCAAAATGGAATTACAGCAATGAATTTGTACTTATAAGTATTCTCTACGCTATTATGCAGTATTAAAATAACTATACATGCTTGTTCTTGGATGGGGAAGAGGCCGTTCAAATACTGCGTCGTCGCAATTTAGAGATTTACACTTCCCACAAACAAACAATATTCTTTCTGTCTTGTTTAGTTAATTCTTAGCAGAATCTCCACTGTATAATGTTCTTAAAAGATTATCCATCGTCTTGGGTAACTAGAATTATACTATTTTCTTGTTAAATTTATTTTGACAGCCATTTCATATCCTTTTTTATTTGTACACTAAATATAAAAAACAAACAGTCGTTGATTTGAGATGAAATTCCATAAAAACAGGATCAATTAATCAAATGATGCAACAGAGCATCTAGTGTTCTTGTGGGAGTTTTATCAATCCAAAAACTAACAGTGTATCGCAAAAATTCTTCATAAAAAAATGTTAAGATTTTAAATTGACATGCAGAGTTTATAATAATAATTAGTATAAACTCTTTAGGAAATAAATTAGCGACCAGTTTTTTTCTCTCTTATCAGTGATAAAAGTTTGAAAAAATACTGAATACTCTGGTTCAGTTATATATATATTTTTAACTAAAGACTCACACAACAAACATACATCTAACTATTTTAGATAGAAAGCACAAAGAGGGGGGAGGGATAAATTATTCAGCTCTTTTTATTATTATTATTATTATTACTGCTGCTGGTCATCTTATTCAGTATTAAGATAACAAATCGATGTCGTCAAGATCTTTCAAGTACAACCCAATATTTGAGCGGCAGTTCGTGTTTCATTATCAAATCCTTTCAGTAACTAAGAGACAGATAGGTTCAGCTTTGCCCAACATAGCACTTCTAGAAGCAATGAGCCACTGCTCGCAGCATAATCCACTAGAGAGAAGCAGAGACAGTGGATCTAGTCTTACTTAGCAAGTAAAATCTGAAATTTATACAACCTCTTCTTCTGAGACAGACAGAAAGAGAGAGAGAGAGATGTGTACAACATTGTAATTAGGTACTGAATAAGGCAAGCACACATTATGTGGCTATATTTTGTAGGGATTATATTAGAGATTACACTAATTTTCAAATAGCACTTTATAAGAAGTTACAATACAGAGAATGAACAAGTGAGAGAAGAGAGATGCATTTAAAATAATACACTTTGCTCAGAATTGAGCATTTCCTACAAGTACAAAGGACATTTGAAATTTAACATCATCATAAGGGTTAATTAAAACTGAAAAGAGAGGGGGGGATGCATTTATTGTTTATGTCAGAGACTTCTAGAAGTACATTTGATCCGAAAGATTATTTCATTAAAATATACCAAGTATCAATTTGTACTTTGCAGAGCACCACTTAGAAATACAACTAGCTTCAATGGTTTCAATACAAATTCTAATAAAAAAATTTAAGAAAAAAGAATTATTACACAGCTGATGAAAGCAGAATGTATTATTTTGACATGATACTTTCCTCCTCAGAGTTCATACACAAGATAAATTTGTACTTTTAGTCACTTTTTTCTTTTATTGATTATGAAACAAAATGTCGATATAATAAAGAATTCAGCTGCAGTATGAACTCAGGATACCAAACATTAAAAATAATTTTTTATTAGTAAATGAAACAGTTTAAAATTCTAAGACGATTTTCTTTTTTTCTTTTTAAAGAAGGCACCAAAGAAATGAGAGATTCATTTGAGGGATGGATGGAGCAGATGATGTTATTGTCACAAACATTTATGATCCTAAGCAGCCATGTGGCAATGCATAAACATTACTTGGAATATTGTATGAATGCCACTGACTTTGCAGAAATGTCACCAAGAAATATCCCATGCTCCTTCAGTATGAGGAAAAGCTCAGAAACTTTTTAACATCGTGAAGTAAACTTCAAGAGAATATCAGGGGAGAAAAAGGCAGAAGACTTACTATAATTGAAAACTATGCATTTTTACTTAAGAGCCCTACTGTTATTCAGTTTAGAAAATTTTGTACAGATGTTGTACTTAAAAAAGAGTTGACTTTAAGCAGTTTTATTTTTTTATCTCAAGAAACTCTTATATTTTCCCCCAACAAATGAGAATCAGACAAAATGGCAATTTCCGGTTTTGTGTCACATGAAACAAAAGCTATGAAACGCATGCTTTTTTTAAGTGGGCTTCTTAAAAACATTTATCTGTACAGTTCTGACGTATTTCCAAAAGAAGTGCTTTGAAATGAAACTTGTCTCTTATTATTCTTTAAGAAATGCACCACAGTCTTAAATAACATATTTATACTCGATATTGTTAAATTTTGAAAATAAAAATTAACAACATTAAAAATGCATTTCTCAATTTAAAATAGATGAAAAATATATATACTCACATATTTTATATAATTAAACAAACATATTCAAAAAATTAAAAATTTCTCAACAAGTTCCTTAATGCAACAATAACAAAATATTTTAAAATATAAATAATAATAATAATAATCACAAAGTTTCAAGTTTTGGACTTTAAAAAAAATTGGAGAATTTGACAAGATTAAACCAATAAAATGCAAAAAATAAATCAACTTCATAATTTCTAGCCTTTCTAGCATATTAATATCTGCATAAAATTTCATTTAATTTATAACATAATTAAATATCAATTTAAATTGAAATCATAAATGAAAGAAAATCACCGGAATTGAATTCAAATCATTTCAAAGTATCCATTACTTATTTAGAATAAATAAAACAAAGTATTCTGAATTCTTTAAATATCAAATAACTTTAAATATTCATATAGGTATCATGAACTGAGAAAGAAATATACAAATAATACAAATGCATCAAGCTGGCAACAGGTAAAAAATAGTCTGCTATTTTTATATAGTACTTATTGCCATTTCATTTCAATAAAAAATTTGTTGCATTTCAAATTTAAACATATCAATTCATCCAAATAAATATTTATCTGACAAGGAAAACAAAACATACAAAAGATTTTAGACTTGTAGATACACAAATCTGGCAAAACAAATTAAAAACCATTTCACAAATTATGCTTTTGACCATTTTCAATTTGTTTTCAGTGAGTATTTAATAAATTGGATTAGCTGATGAATTTAAATTTAACTCACAGCAAATGTGAAAAAAAAGGTACTTAAAGAAACAAATAATTAAACTTAAAAGACAAGAATATTAAATAAAAATGCTATTTTGACCAATGGTTCATTTCAAATGAACACACAAAGCTATTTAATGTCGTTTCCAGTCATAAAAATGTTAATGATTGTCCTTGTAACAGATATATAATATGAAATGAGAAGGATATTACTTGATAAACTATGTTTATGTAGCAATAAAAATACTCAAGTATTATGAATTACACATATTGCAATTGAACTATTTTGCACATGGAATTACCCATTCTGTGAATTTATTTAATGACACTCTATTTTAAAATAATAATATAAAGTAGGGAATCACTTTCAGATCATAATATGTAATGAGTAATCAGTTCATTAAAAGGTTTTTTTTGGAGAGATATAAACGGTTATACAGAGTTTAGATTCAGCGGAATTTACTGAAAATCAATTGAAACATTTTAAAAAGCTTGATATCAGCTAACTGAAGATTTGGTTCCAAAATAGGGGGAAAAAAATTTATGTTTCAAAAAAAAGTTATATATATATAAACCCTAAAAAGAACATTTTATTAATAAATTGTCAGTAATTAACCTTTAAAAAAATTAATAAAATAAACAGTGTTGAAAACAAATCACGGATTTTATATTTAAATGTCATTCAGTATATATTTGTATTGCTATGTTTGGATCTGAATCACCTACACCAATATAAATCAGTTTTCATTATTTTTTCAACCAGTCTGAAAGAAATTTTCATTCATAAAAAGCATTATTTTAAATAAGTAATCCTGATTTTGTATACTCCGATATCATATCAATAGCTAAGGGAGGTTGCATCGGGGCTCCGGCTGCCCTTTCAAAAATATTCTCTCACTGTAATTCAATTAAAATAAGATAGTTATGATTAATAAATGCAGATCTTTACAAGAGCTACATTGACAGTAATAAGGAAAAGCGTTTGGGACCATTCAAGCAATTTTACTTAATTATCACAGAATGGGACTGAAAAAGAAGAGAAGGGATGAAACGACAATAATTCCGAGAAATTAATGCTTTATCTTTTTGTTCCAGTTATAAATAAATAAAATTCATGTATCGATAAAAAGTATTCGAGCATATTTTTTTTCAAAATATACCATGAAACCATTTTTTAAAGAAAATAAAAGTGAAACTATGTATCATAGTACAGGTACCAATTATTACAGTACTTAGATGCATTACAAAACACAACATAAGGAAAAATTAGAGGTAGTATTATGCATGTCATCTATAAGAAAATAAGAATACTGAGTATTTAAAATATGAATTGTAAATATGGAATGCTCATAATTCCTCTACTTGGGCATTTTGTTTGGAGGGGGAAGGACAAATAAAAAAAAAAAAAAGCTGAACACCACTGCTAAACTTATTCTTAAAATTTTTTTTAAGGAAATGAAAAACATTACAAAGTTATTAAAAGTAAATACAATTAAAAATATTTCCTTAACATAAAATAAAACATCAAACAAACAAAAGAAGTAGAAGCCTTTGAAAGGAAATAATTAGCTAAAAAAAAATCTTAACTTTCAAATTTTAATAAATTAAACGAAATCATTACATGTTTAAAAATTAGAAACCACAAGTTAAAAATACAGAAGAGAAAAAGAAGTGAAAAGTATGCTGTCTTTAGAACAATTCTGGTAGAAAGGCATGAAACTCAATAGGGTCTTTGTAGAAGATCCAAACTATTTCGGAGTAAAGTAACACAAAGAGAGGACAAAACAAACAATAAAGCAACAAAATTCTATATACAACATACATATAATATATAAAGAAAAAATGAGGTAGAAAGCATCTAAGTGTAACAGGACCCAAAAACATTGCTTTCAGCACTGGATAAAGTTACAACAGACCAATTGAATAATTGGAATAATAATAAAATAAATTAAAATACAATAGTTTAATTACAAGATTTAACTACAAATGAAGAAATCCATAACAGCCACTAATATATTAAGCGGCTATTAAAATCAGTAAAGTTTTTAACACTAAATCCAATGCTGAATTGTCCCTGTCATATGGAGAAAAACTGAAGCTGCACTATCAAATCTTTCCAGAAAAACTAGTTGAATGCATTTATCTGAATCAGTATTAAAATTGGGATCATTTCTCAAAATACCAAACAAAATCATGCATTTTAAAAGTGTACAATTTGAATAAAAAAACAATATCATAATATTCAGCAAATTCAGTAAAGAAAATCTGCTTAATTTGTTATTTCTTCACAAGATTAGAAGAAAATTTAATCATTTCAGAATTTGAGATAGAATAGTATCATTTTGAGAAGTATTATTTTTTTTCTATATAAGTTAATATTTATAAAGACAATCTCAAAGTTTTAGATTCTCCCTTTTTCAGCAAAAAAAAAAAAAAAAAAAAAAAAGAAGAAGAAGAAGAAGGGAAGGGGACTAAAATACGAAATCAATTAATTACAATTATCAATTTTTAAATTTGCTTTAAATTTCTGCACACAAAATATGAAAATTGAGATATTGTATTTACTACAAGTATATTAGAAACTTACCTAAAGTAAGAATAAGAAAATCAGTTTCTCATTTAAATAAAAACATGTTTTATATTTTAAGATATCTTCCCCAGCATGCATACCAATCAAATTTTACTATAAATCAAATCAGGAAAAATTAAAAGAATAAAATTGGTTTTTCTGAAATTGAAGAGGTACATATAAATGAAATACAGTCTTAAAACTCATGAATATGATCATTCAAAAGTATTCTGCATGACTTAATGTGGAACGGAAAAATTCTGATTATAATAAATGCAATAAGTTAACTATTATGATATTTCTGAAGAAATAGTTAAAAAACTGGCAATAAAAACTGTTATTTCATTCATTATGCCAAAAATTTTTAACAATAAATAAAAGCTGCCAAAGCTGAATTAATGCCACAGTATTATGAAGTAAAATTTAAATTTTAAAAAATTATAATTTACAATACAATACTCAAAATATTTGTAAAATATTTTGTCAATTCTAGCTTCTCTAAGATGGGAGTAAAGTAACAAAGAAGCAGGTTTATGAATTCAGGTTTGATTTGTAAGATATATGTTCTAATTTCATTTCTTAGAACTGCATCGTAAATATTATTTTCAATATTAATTTTAATTTTCATGCCAGAAAATTTCCCATAAAATAACAAAATGCAATTTGCATTTCCTTTCATAATATAATAACTTAGAAGAAAATCAATATTACAGATAAAGAGGCAATGTAACAAAGAAACTGGTTTACGAATTCTGGTTTCAAATTTGGTTTGTACGATGTGTTCGAATTTCATTTCTTAGAATGCTTTGTAAATATTATTTTCAAAATTAATTTTCATGCCAAAATTTTTTTTTTTCCTTCATCAAACTAGCAAAATGCAGTTTGCATTTTTCTTTCACCGCATAAAAACTTAGAAGGAAATCATTAGTACAGACAGAGTCAAAAAACTGCAAGGGTGAAAAATAAAAATTTATAATAGCACTTCAAATGCTACTGTGGCATTAATAAATTCCAAATATGGAATTTTTTTTTTAATCCAATGTCCCCATAAATTTGTTATCCACACAATTATATCCCTATTTCATGCAGCTGCTGTAATACCAAAAATCATACACTCACAGAGACATTCAAACATAAAAATGGTAGTGATAACTGTTATATACAAAACTGATAATGAGAAACAACCACTTATTTTTTCCATTTGGAATGTTGGCATTCTAAAGATGTCATTAATCAAAACATATTTTTCTCTTTCTCAATAAAATATTTAAAAGAGTGCACCTCCAGTTTAACTCCGTAACACAGGTGCCATTTTCACTTGCTTGGTATATATATATATATTTTTTATCCTTGGAAAAAGTTTCAATAAACATAATGTACATGGATTTAAAAAAAAAAAACATCTATTTTTCTTTCTGTTATCTTAAAATGAATAAAAATTTAAATACGTATTCTATGGTACAAGTGAAAAAGTAATGGTGAATGCTTTCGAGTGTCGCATAAACATTTGTAACATAACTATAAAACAGTCCATAAAAAATACCCGCTTCTGACAAAAATCTATGAAATTCTGGCGAGGGAGGATACATACACACACATTTTGCATCCTCCCTCCCCCATGCTCCTTCATGGAGTAGTTTAAAGTTCTATTTTGCACTTCAGTAGGTCTGCGCTGTTGAACGGAGAAATCAGATCTCGTCTTAAGTCGGTTCAGGGACAGCGTCCGAGTTGGACGACTGAGAAAATCGAGGACCAGCAAGTGGCGAGAGAAATGCATTCACTGAAAATGGGAGTGGCTCACTGCTGTTTGCAGAGTTGCGACTCCTCTCGCCAGGGGGAGAGTTTGAGGTGGATGGCACGCAAGTGGGGTCGCTGTCTGACAGACAGTCTCGTGGTGTAGGGTGAGAACGGGGCGATATGGAGACAGGTGGCACTGTGCAAGTGGTGTGTGGTTCTGTGGAGTCTTTTGATTGGATGTTGGAGGAACTTTCGGTGACATTTGTGTTATTAGCACCATTTGCAAGGGTGTCATTCTTTGATGCTGTGGGAGGGTCTGTTTCGGCAGGTCGCGTGTCATCCTCGTCATCAAGGAGGACAGTGGACGATGTGATGTCTCCTGCTTCATCCATCCAGTTGTTCTCGGCAACTTTGCGGTCATTCACCGTGTAACGTTTAGAGTTTGGGGGTACTGGGTGATCAGAATTCGGAGTCTGAATTGGAAAAAGTGCATGGTTATGAAGTTTGCAACAAAAAAAAAGGGTTAAAGTTTTGAGTTATTCATTATTTCAAACAGATAAATTATTCACTTTTAATAAATATCATTTTTATTTCAATGAATGAATGTTTAACTGTATTATATGTTAAATGTATCAACACAACATTATCTATCATATGGTGAATGGTAGCAAAATTAAAATCATATAAACAGAAATTAAAATTATATTAAAAACAAAACAAAAAAATAACAATATGTAAACTTATTTTTCATTACAGCAATGACATTGAGTGTAAATGCACAGAAATGAAAATCGAAAAAAGTAACTAAAAATGGCATGTTAAAAAAAAAAAAAAAAATCAAGAAAAATAATGAATTTAAAAGTTTGCTACAAACAATGCTATTCACTTGTGTAAAAATTCCATGCTTCTTAGAACTATAATTCTCATTTGGGTCACTGCAAATTCATGACTGGAAAAGATGTGTATCACAATACAGCAAAAAAAAAAAAAAATCTATGACGAGAGGGGAAATCCTTATCTTTTGTTTCCTGTTACAGTCAAAGATGAAAATCTTTTAATAGCCAGGTAAAACATAGAATTAAAAATTCTAAGAATGGGATTTCTACATTCTTGTTTAAAATTTGAAAGAAAGTTTTCTTCAAGCTCAAAAATTCTGAAACTGTCAACAAAATGAAAATGTTTGTCCGATGCAAGAATTTTTGTAATATTTTGAGTAGAAAATTTATTACCTTTTTCTTAGAATTCTTAAACTTAGTAAATTATTTTAACCTTTCAAAACAAATTTCGAAGAACAAAGAAAGAACACTGCTTATTCATTCAGATGTTTCCATAGTCTTCCACCCTACTTCAGATCAACTAACTAAAAATTATTCAAAACATCAAATGGAAAATTTGTACATTTAATTTTTCAAATGAAATTTTGAAGTGCATTGAGATATTAAACTACTGATGCCAAATTTTCATAACTTTAAGTAATAGATTCATTTGGTCTAAGCAAATCTACAATCAAAAACTTTCTTTTAAGAATATGGATTATATTTATTAAAAAATATATAAATATTTAAAGAATTTTCCATTACAAATTATTTTCTGAAAATTAATAAAATGACTTTGAATAATTTTGTCACAATTTATCTGTTAAATTTTCATTTACAAAAGTTGTTGTGATTCATTAGTAATAAAAAATTTAAAGAAATTTCAATTACAAATCTCATTTACACATTTTATATGTTATAACATATAAACTTTATATTGTTATAACATATAAACTTTTTAACATAAGAAACTTTTCAGAATAATAATGCATTGTAAAATTCTACATCAATAGATTAAAATATCCATGTGATACAATGACATTAATAAAAAATTAATATAGCTAGGCATTAAAAAAATATTAAATTATTATCCATACAAACAAAATATTTGATTCGAACAATACATTAATATAGCTAAGTATCTGCTAAATTGCTAATATTGTTTCCAGAAGTTTTAAATTACTAATAAAAAGATATATAAATGATATACTACAAATAAAAGCAATGCATTAAACAAGCTTTAAATATAATAAGTACGCTTTAAATAGTTTTAATTCTTATATTTCAAATCAAAGAAACCTATTCAATAACAATAAATAGAAAGCATGCTATTTTTCCTTAAACATAAGACGTTAATGAACAAATGCTGTTTATATGCACATTTCATCTTAGATACAGTAATCTGAGTGAATCTCGCCAAACTAAATGAAGAAAATATTACATTGTGTATTAAACTGATGTCATTAGCTGATTTCATACTAATGTGAAACGATAAAAACGTCCACATTTAACCTATTTTGATATCAAATTCCTGCCAGAAAAATAATCTTCAATTTTTGGAAGCTTCATAGAAACTTTTTGATACAACTGCGTTTTTTTTTTTTTTTAAATAATTTGAACTTAAAAAGGAAAGCTTATTCATGCACTTTAAAGAAAAAGAACTTTTACTTCAAACATCCTTTACCCCATGCTAATACCAATTTATTTTATTGAAATAAATCAACATTTTAGAAATTTATATTATTTAAAAATTAATAACAAAGATTTCATTATTTTAAAAATATTTTTAGGATATCAATAAAAATAAATTTACAATCAAATAAAAAATAATTAAGAACATCAGCAAAAACACATAAACTCAGAATGGCAGTAGTAAGAGAACTTACTGGACTGCTTCCAACTAAACCCTGTTGGCTACTTAATGAAGAATGGCTATTTCTTAATATTTGTGAAGGAATACCATTGGCTCTGCCATTGCACATTCCATAACCACCCTAAAGAAATATATGATACATATATTCAAAATTTGCAGTATTTAAAGATAGTATCACAATTTCTTTAAGATGAATAAAAAAAAAAAAAAAACTTTCATAATTCCCTATCAAATAAATTATAACAACACATATGCTAACTAAAAAAAAAAACCCCTTACATTTTAGTTTATTTCAGATTTTAATATAGAAATCCATGTTATATTTGAATGTCACTCAAAGCAAACATTACAGATTTAAAAAAAAACAACCATAACATAAAACCTAAATAAAAATGCAAAAAGCCACTTCATTCAAAAACTTTAATTTAGCAAATAAACATGGCAATTAAGATATTTTTGCAAATATAAATGCGACTCATTAATAATGACAATTAATAAAACATTAAAAAAGATTCATCAGGCCAGTTAATTGGCAAAATGTGATTTCAAAATATTTGGAAAGCATAATAGAATTGCAATTTAACTAATAGTTAAAAAGAAAAGAAGCAGAAGAAAGAAAATTGGCTGTTATTAGAGAATGAATTCAGTTTTTCTTTTAATTAGTCTTTATAAAACAAGTTGCTTTCTATACAATGAAAGAAAGATTAATTAATGACGATTTGAATCTTTAATTTAAAATATCATAACATGTTACATTTTGGAATCCATTTATCTATCGTTACATTATTTTAAAATTTGCTCTTAATTATAGCAACGATAATATGCATACAAAAATGTATTTCAATGCATTTCATGTGTGTAAACACAGTTACTAAAAGGATGAAAAATATTGTCATAAAATGTACTTAAAAATATGGAGAAAAATTTATTAAAACTAAAGAAAAAAAATGATATCACAGAAATTTTTTAAAAAATAGTATGACAATGTTTTGCGTAATAATATAAAAATATTGAATAATAATATGAGTTAGTACCGCAAAATGTTAAAAACTTTTAAAAACCTATAGCAGTGAGCATTTGCTAATATCTAACTAAATAACAAATTTTATTGAGCTAAAACCAAATTTTTTTTCAAACAATTGTGTTGTTTTAGCTTTGTAAAAAGAAGTAAATGATATTTTCATCATATATACTGCATTTTTCAATTAATATGGCAGAATATAAACATTACAAGGATTTTAAAAATTATACCTTGGTGTCTAAATGGCGATCATTGGAGCCATTAGGACAACTGTTTAACATGGGAGTAAAACACTCCATTTCCTGACTCTCTCTGTTGGAGGATCGTTTCTCAGCTGGCAGACCTCTGAGTATGTGACCATTCATTTGGGGAAGATAGCCATTGCCACGGCATGCTGAGTACCTCCCATCGCTTGCATGAGGATCAGCAGGTGGAGTGGGACAACATCTGAAGAATATATATATACGTAAAAAATTAATTACAGTTGGTATTGAAGGAGTAGAAAATATTTCTTAACAACACTACCACCTACAACATCAATGCACAATAAACTTTTATTTAAATTTCTATTTGTATTAAGCATTGTAAAATCAGATCTTTAAAAATTGTGGAAAAGTTAAAAGAAAATTATTTCTACAGCCTGAGTAAAAACTTTAAGGCCAGAAAAAAATTTTGAGAAAATGGAAACATATAAACTGAGGAATTAAAATACCATTTGATTGATAATTATTGAGCTTAAATAAAAGTAAAAAAAAGTAGAAAAATTTATTTGCAAATATTTTATTATTAGAAAATATTACAGAGCACACAGATGAATATTTGAGCCTGAGTAAAAACTTTAAGGCCAACATAGAAAATAACATATAAGAAAAAAATTACAAATTCTTAGAAGGTTGTGTAGGAACCATTTTTTCGAATTACTTCAAATACTCTTGTTTTCATGGATGAAACGAGTTTTTGACAAAGGGTGGGGTCGGTTTCATACCATTCTTCTTCGCTCTAGATTTCAGCTCTGTTGTTGATGTAAAATGTCTCCCATTTGCATAAACTCTTCTTGCTAAGTCTCCCCCAAAGGTTCTCGATTGGGTTAAGGTCAGGTGAACTAGCTGGCCATTTCACAGTTTCAACATTGTTGACGGAACCAATTTTTGTGCTATTACTCGAATGGATCGATGCATTGTCTTGCTGATATTTTCAATTTTCTCCAGCAAAACATTCCACATTTGGCAAAAGATTTGTTAGGACATTTTGGTATTCTTGTGAATTCATTCTGCCTGAAACGAATGCAATTAAGCCCACACAATTGTAAGAAAAACGACCCCAAGGTCATGACAGACCCTCCACCTAATTGGCGCTTGGAGAATATTTCTTTTTTATTTCTTATATCATGCCAGTAGAAATTCCAGCCATCTGGTCCATCCAAATTCCATTTTTTTTCGTCAGAAAACATAATTTCTACCCATTGGTTGTCCCAGGTCATGACTTTCTGGCCAAAGTTCAAACGCTGTATTTTGTGTCTCTGCAGTAACTGAGGCTTAGTCAATTTTGCTGTATAAGTGAACCTTCCAGACATTCTAATTGTGTTATAAATCGTTTTTTGACAAACTTTTAAACCTGTCGTCGGAATCAGTTTCCAGGTTGAGTACTTTCCAGTAGATGCAAGTTGGCAAACTCTTCTTTCATCACGCGAGGAAAAAGCTTTAGGTCTTCCCCCTGTATTCTTTTTACTGTAATTGTCTTTCAATTTAAAAAAAAATTGTTGACTACAGTCTTTGATCTTCCTATCTTTATCACAATAGCACGACTACTCATTCCTGTTGTAGAAAAAGCTTCGATCTGTCCACTTTCACGATCAGTTAACTTCTTACCCTTCGCCATCTTCACAAAGATCACCAATACTTCGAAGAAACGTATGACAAGTATGAAAATTGCAGCGTTGTCACAAGCTAGTAGTTGCAATGGTAATTACACGATTTTATTATATTTATTTTTAAAAAATGACTGGTGGCCTTAAAGTTTTTACTCAGGCAGAAATACTAACTTTTTAAATAACCACATTTTTTCATAATTATGTATTTACAAATTATGTTTATGGCATTTATTTCTTATCAATGAACTTTAATAATTAATATTATTTTAATCCCTTTTATTTCATTTTACATTTTCTCAAAAAAAATTTCTGGCCTTAAAGTTTTTACTCAGGCTGTATATATCAGTGGCCACTGGTGCAATATAATTGTGAATAAGATTAAACACATCTTATATTGCACAATGAAATTCCTTATGGTAGATCACAAGCTCCTTAATTCATTTTGAATAATTCAATTATTAGTGAATAACAAATCTGATTTGATGTATGCAAATTTAAGCAAAGAATTAATTATTATAATTAAAATTTAAATTTAGAAATGAATTTGAACTTAATAGTAGCTTAAAGTTTAGATAAATACAATTGCAAAGACATGACTTAGATACTTATAAAAAATACAATCGCATAGCAATTCTCTAATTAATTATTAATAATCCTTCATTCTATTGTTTATAATCAAATTTCAGAGTTGTAAAAACAGAAAAAATCTACAGCTGAAAAATGATCTTGTTTTTAATATCTGGGAGGCTTTTGAGGACAGTTAATTATTTTCATAGCATCTTCCTTTCATAAACTGTGAAACAAAAGAAAACGCTTAGCTGTTTGCTTGTACTGTAATAGAAATGAGCACTTTTCTTTTCAAGTGAGGGTAGTATAGCATTTTTTGTTCCATTTCTCCTAAATATCATGTTCTAAAAATAAAGTTGCTAGATTTCTGTTGAATTTAGATACCATAAACAAAATGAAATTAATATTTTTAAAACTATTTAACTTTCTAAAACAAAAAAAAGACAAGATGGTGCAATTATGCAACACTTTAGCTCATGAAGGAGCTACCATTGTTAAATACAATTCATATGAAGTATTAATTTTATTGTTGATTATTATGAAGCTTTTAAACATAAATCTACACACAAACATGATTATAATTGGAATGTATAATATCTAAAGTTACGATTTCACCACAATGAAATTTTTATTTAGTATAAGCATGTGAAATAGCAAGGACAGAAATCATAATTAAAAGTCAATGTCCATTCTCTGCTTCATAAAATTGTGACTGTTAAACATTATTAAATGGCTAATATTGCTTTTCAACGAATGTTGTCTGAAATGTTTTAAACTTTACTAATAAGCACAATGTAGAAATACAAAATTTTGAGTTCTATAGCAAAAACTTCAATGGGATTCACAATTCCAGAAATCCTTCAAATTAGATAACATATTTAAGAAATAATAATAATAATTATTTTGTTCAATAGTATATAATATTTTATTATGTTTATTTAACTACTAAAACAGGGGTGTTTGTGGGACCCCAAAAACTCCCCTGAAACTTTTACGGACTTACTACCGACATTTTGGAGTTTCGAGAAGGGGGGGGGAGAAATGAAAAATTACGATTATGAAGTATTGAATGACCTAATTATAAAAGTTCAATGAATTACTTTTTTTGCAAAATTAAGACCTTTGAACCCAGGTCACGTGATCGCACATCTGGTCGAACGAAGTCTCTCCCTTTTTTTTTCTGCCGCGCCTACTTGCCGAAAAGAATCCAGAAGAGAATGTCCGAGAACCGGGGGAATGAGTCATAACTCGCAATAAGGAAAGAACAAAAAAGAAGTTTTTTCCACCTTTTCACGCATTATCACTGCCTTTGGAGAAAGAAAGGAAAAGTTTTCACCACACACACTGACCTTGCGTTTTCTGCTTTCAAGGCAAACAAAATTACCCAGATCAAAATAAATAATTCATTATTATTCCTACTTCCTTTTGAACGACGATCCCCGGAATTTCCGGGTATCGAAGTTCAAAATCCCCGGAATTCCGGGGTTTCCCCGGAGCACAAACACCCCTGCTAAAATTATATAAATAGATTAATTAGAAAAATCGTCAAACTCATAATATAAATGAACCGAATACCAGCAAAAACAAAGTCTATTACGCACCTATTACGACTTTTAATGATGACTGCACATATTATGAGACAACCTAAGCCTATGAATGCTCCAATAATAATTCCAAGATATTGGTCGGGACTTTGAGTGTTAAAATCTAAAAAGAGGAAAAAACAATTATATATCTCAACAACAACAACAAAAAATTGCTCTGAATAATAGAGAAAAACAACTTAAGTTTTAAATAAAACAGATACAAACATAAGAATAATACAGATACAAACATAAGAAATATTTTATTTCACAAGGGAACGCAGGGGGGGGGGGGGTATTTTGTGTACTTTTATTTTAGGGGTGTTGCATATTTCTGTTAAATAGAGTGACTTTGATTTTATGTTAATAAGGAGTCTTTTTTCCTTCTTCAAATAAATCAATAAACACATTTCATATTCAACCACTACATTAAGCAATGTTAAGAAAATACCTTTATATTAAGATGTTCTAATTTATTTTTAGGTGCAAAGCTTGATTTTTTTTTTTTTTTTTTTTTTTTTTTTTTTTTTTTTTAAATTTTGGCACATTTCTGAAAATCTAAAAAAGCAAATCACTGAACATCCAACTTTCAAATGTCATGTTTATTGTTACATAATTACAAATATAAAACATATCTTAATGAGAAATCAGCAATCAAATGCTTGATAATTATCTAAAAATATCAAAACAGATTCTCATTTACTAATATAATCTACACATGAAGAGTATTTTAAAATGCTATACTTGGTGTCATTTTATATACATTTTAGTAGTATATAAAATTTTATATTACAAAAATTACTCTATTCTTAAGATTTATTAGATAAAATGATCTCATGTGTTCGTAATCAAAAATCTATTGATAAATCAAGCTTACTTTCAAGAGTAGTGATTTAAATACAAATTAAAAGTGTGTCTAAAATAAAATAAATCTTGATAAACTAGGCCATGTAGTCTAAATATGAGCCATTTATTTTGAAAATGAGGCAAGTCCATTTTTTGTTATTGCGAGATATTTAAAGGTTTTTATTTCAATAAATATACAAATATTGGTAAGTATTAATAGATATATTTTGTGTATTTTGTGGTACAAGATAATGTAGGTTTATAATCCAATAGTGTTTACAGTGCTGACTAAAAAAATAAGAGTTCCATTATAATTAAATGAACTTGCCTCACTTTCAAAATTAAAGAATTATTGCAATCATTCATTCAATTGGGAAATAATATTTCAGTTGCATCAGCCTTTTTTTAAGAATAAAAACAAAATACTATTCAAATTTTAATAAATATTTAATCATTTGATAAAAAAGTGAAACAAAACCAAGAATATTCTAGTAGAAAATATAACATAACAACAAACAATTCAATTTTATTAAGAATTTCAATGAAATTATATACTTCAATTTATACGTAGGTATAATCAATTTGAATTCTATTCAAGATTTAACATTTTAAAAAATCCATGATGAACGGGAGGTACATATGGTAATAAATCCATCATATCCTTATATTTTTCAGATGTAATAAATCTGCTTTTTTTCTTACATAAAAGATAATTTTATATTTTTGAAATTATTTGGAATTATTTACCTTCTTCATTGTGTTGACAAATCGATAACTTTAAATTCAAAATCTAGTTCTAGCGAAGTTTTGTTGAACATTTTGTATGGTGCATATCCCTTGTAAATCTGATCCAGCATATAGTTAATCAATTCACAGTTTCTCCATCGGTATTTTTCTTTCTTTTTAAACACGTTTATTTCAGAGGTTGGGTTGAAAATAAATTTCCATGTTTAATTTCATGTACTAAAAATTTATCATGTTTTCAACAAATCTGTATTACTTTATAGTAATCCTGGGGAATATGCAAGGAACTGATTTCTGGATTGAATCGTTACTGGATAGTTCCACTCCAAAATCACGATCATTCTGTAGACATGAATGTCCGGACAATAAAAATTTGTGATCAATGATATTTATTTTGTTGTCACTGGGCTGAACAATCGGTGATGGAAGTAGACATTATTATTGACACATAAAATTAAGATATACTTTTTATTATTTATAAAATACTGTACAACCACTGATTTTCAATATCAAAAATAGATAAATAGAAACACCCTAGATTTCAGACATGATGTCAAACGGCCACATTTCCTTCACCATAGAGCAAAGGGAGCTAAATTTTGCTGTAATATAATTTCAATCTAAGATGGACTTGCACCACTTTCAAAATAAAAAGATTTTCAATACTGTTAAGAACTAAAACTTCCACCTCCAAAATACTAGAATCTAAATATTTTTTTACTATAAATTTTTTTACTCATAAAAAGATCATAACAAGTTTTATCTATAACTGCATTCTTTTCAAAAATGGACTTGCCCCACATTCAAAATAAATGGCTCATATCTATTTACCAATCATTATCAAGAGATACAAATCAGATTTGATCTGAAATAATATTGTTGAAACATATGTTCATCAAAAGATGAATAATGAGCTTCTTTTCAATTAACACACAAAATTATACATATGTACCATTAAACATTTCATAACTTTAAACCTTTCCCTATCTGCAAATTTTTAGTTTCTATTCCTGAATAAGCAATGCAACCAGAATCTTTTTTATTTTAATCTAAACTTGCAGCAAACAAATTAATATTCGTATTAAAAAATTTCAATTTACAATTTTCATCTGAAAAATCATTATTAATACATACTTCACAAAAAAAAAAAAAAACCCTCAGATCAATCAAAATTAAGGTATTTAAAATTTTTAAATATAAGCTTCTGAAAACTTTTATAATTATATGTCATATATTTCAACAATTACAGTGTTTTGATAAAGAAATTGATGTGGAGAGAAGGATGGCAGCTCGGGTGTCGTCCTCATCATCTGACCACGGTTCAAAATTACAAGGTCTGCCCAAAATAGTCCTAGTGTTGCTTTACAATGGAACATTAATATAACTAAACTAAATTAAACTAAACTGATAAAGAAATTTGAAGTAACACTCGATTTTCAAAACAATTTATTTAATTTGTAGCAATAAATTTCAAATAATGTTAGAATTAAAATAAATATATAAATAGATGATTGGAATCTTACTTTCTTGACTAGGAAGTTTTGTATTGTTATGTCTGACAGGGATGTTGATGTTCATTGTCTCTGTAGGAAGGCTCACTCCAGCTCCATTCTTCACCCTCATACGTAAGTAATACAGAGTATTGCTTGCAAGGCCAGTCAATATAGTTGTAGATTCCGTACCTGAAAAAATAAATACCTTGTGGTTAAAAAAATTTTAATGACAGCTGTTAAAAGGTTACTGCAGAGAATTTTATTCAGAATATTTAATTAATTTTTCTTATAAAATCCCATTAAAAAAACTTTTTTGAACATGGATTCCTTATATGGATTTCAAAAAAATTCTTTTAAACAAAAAGAACATGAAAGTATAGTTAGATGTATAATATCAATGAGGTCACAAAAATTTTACTATAAAAAAAAAGATCCAAAAATAAAAAATCTCAATAAACTATGAATTACAACAGAGTAATACTAGCACGTGAATCTAATAATATAAATTCTTTATTATATTGTATGCAAAGTTAAAATATTTGTATATATCATTTAAAGGTAATTTTTAAAAAATACCTTTCTCTTCTTTGTAACTCCAGGTATCGAGATTTTTACTATTCCGAGTACTGTACAAAATGCAGTAGGCAAGAATTACACCATTAGGGTACTTGGGAGGCTGCCAATTAAGACGAATGGAGTTTGCATCAACAGGAGACCAAGTTAAGTCTTGAGGAGCAGATGGTACTAAAATTTACACAAATAAATTAATAATGGAAAAGCACAATTCCCTCAATTGACAGAAAAGAAAATGACAAAAAAAACCCCTTTTCAACACTATAATTCTTTTTAAAATAAAGTCGTTTTTAATTGCAACATTAAATCTTCACCAATTACTTTTAATTAAGCATTAAATAACATTATTTAAAAATAATTATGAAAATTACAAATTTTAATATGGCAACAATTTACACGTTTAAAGTTTACAGAATGTACCTTCAAATTTGTTATTTATGGCTCTAAGAAAATAATGTTTATGTACCTGATATGCAAAAAAATAATATTTACATCTATTAAATTGATTGAAACTTTAACAATAATTATAGATTTCTGGATTGCAATTCAGTAAATTATTCTTTCATTTTTAAGTTGAAATTTTCAAATCAACATAATCATTAATACATATTCATAAATGTGGTAATAATAGATGGCAGTAACATTTTTTCAGAGCAAATTACACCATACAAAAAGAATTTTCCTATAAATTAGAATTTTTCTTTAAAAGTTCTCCCTCTAAAAAGATAGTCAGATAATTAAATTAAATTTAGATCAGATTAGAAAAGAAAAATGTAATAAAATATGCTAAATTCACAAAAAGACATACTAGCTTCTTTAGTTCTGCACTCCACTGTTGGACTAAAAGGACCTTGGCGTTTATCCACATCATGTGAACGAACAGCAAATTCATACAGAGTATAAGGTTGCAAATCCGTAATCAGAACCTCATTATTTGTACTGAAATGAAAGGGGAAAAAATATGAGAGAAGAAATCATTAATAAAATATACAAACGTAATTTTTATTAAAATTAAAATAATTTATAATATCTAGTAATTATAAATTTAATGCTTCCAAAAAGGAATTTAAAGAAATATTTTTCTTTCAAATGAATTTCAGAATTCATATTTAAATAAAAGAAAAAAAAAATCATAAAAAGTTCCTACCTTCGGATATAAGATTCATTGACTAGGCCGCTGGCAGAGACTGGATGATAACGAACAGTGTAGTAACTAATGTTTCTACTAGTTTCAGGAGCTTTCCA
This sequence comes from Argiope bruennichi, assembly GCF_947563725.1. Classification (NCBI taxonomy): domain Eukaryota; kingdom Metazoa; phylum Arthropoda; class Arachnida; order Araneae; family Araneidae; genus Argiope; species Argiope bruennichi. Next base: position 83,792,234 of record NC_079160.1, on the reverse strand, counting down.
TGTGAGACGGATTTGTGTTGAGCTAGTTGGTTCTGCTTCCAACTGATGTGGAGGTTCCACAACTGAAATATTAAAGATTAATTAGATCAAATGTACTCACAAAAATTAATCATTTAAATTAAAAAAGAATATAATACAAACAAGACAAAAAAATTATAATATAAAGAACACAAAAAATAATAAATCAAAATTCAAATTTATAAATTCAGTTTTTCAAAGTAAATCCAATATTCTAAATGCAACTTCTAACAAAATGACTTATACCATTATGGGCAATATAAATTAAATGAACTATCAAAAGTTAATGAATTATAATACATATTAACTGCTGAAATCAAACTATTTATGTATTTGCATATCAACATTGTTAATGCATGAAATTATTAACTACAGTGAGTGAATTTCATATTTACCTTCCACAGTCTCAGCCTCAGGATTGTCCCCAGAAGATGTAATGATTTTACGTACAGCTTCTTGACTCTCGCCTTTTTTGTTGAATGCAACTAGGTATACTTCATACCATGATTGAGGAGCTAAAATATATTTTTTAAAATGATATTAATAGCCATTACTTAAAGAATGAATTGTGTGTGTGTGTGATATTTTAAACTCTGATTTCAATTCTAATTAATTTACAACTTTTTATCTCAATTTAGACCATGCGTCCATTCTCTTATTTCTTGATCCAATTGCACTTTCTCTACTTAATTAATTCAAGAGAAGCTTTATAAAATTGCTGAATCGACTAAACACCGACACATTCTCATGCTCCACATGAAGGGATAGAAAAATGTCCAGTAAGCACATTCTTTTAAAAGATCCCTGTGTTTCCCTTACTTGTGATTGACATGCGTCAGAAATCCCCATCAGAATCTAATTAATATATTAGCACTATGAAGAAATATTTTCTCTATCAAAATCTCAGGTTATATAAGACAAGGGATAATTTATTTCGTTCTTTTTCATCTTCTGTTTTTATGCCGCACTGTGGCGGACATGCCTTATCCGCGCCTGCTTGTAAATAATATGTGCTTCTCCAAGATTAAATAAAACGACGTCACAAAAATGTAAAATGTCTCATCTATGTCTTCAAACCTGTCTTCTGCTTCAAACAAAATGCTTATATATATATATATATTCTGCCAAGAATCAAAAAGTAAAATTGCTAAATAAAATAAGAAAAGGGGGTTTCTGAAATATACAGTAGGATTATGATTTAAACTCGATCATGCTGTCATAATTTTATGCTTAAAATTTAATTATGCAACAGTGATAACAAGCACACTCTATATATATATATATTGCAATACACTAGTATAAACACATAATTAAAACGATGAATGTTAAAAGTAATAATATAAGTAATAATGTTTACTTAATAATATACATAACAAAGTATAATTCAGGTAATAATGCTTAAATATCTTTTCAAATATATTTTGAAGATATTTCAATGCTTAAAATATCTTTACAAAACTTATTAAAATTATAGAACAAAACCATACGGGAAGAAAACTGGTGTTATAGAAAACTAAATTTTTCGAATTCTAAACAGAAGTGAAAATGGTTTGTGTTAATTTGTAGTTAAATTTTGAAATAATTTTGATTAAAATTTCAGTTAAAATTAAAAAATAATTTAAAAAAAACTTTTTTTTAAGCACCCTACAACCCAAAGTGGGGGAACCATTTGACAAATTCTGTAGTTATAGATCTAAAGATTTGTCCTATAGTGTATTTTCTTTTTCCTCTTCTCATAATACATGTTGCAATTTACAGATAGTGTGCATCTATAAATATTATGCTAATAATAGCAGCTAAATGTGACATGTTTAGATTAAAATTACTGGTATAGTATATTCAAGTTTGGAGGCATATTTTACATGCATAGATTCAAAAAATTCATAATTTTATTTACAAAAGAATAATAATTCTTACCTAAGTCATAAAGGAGGAACTTGGTAGTGTTGGCAGGTATAGTGATACGGCGCTTTAATGGTTTATTTTGTTGTCGATATGACAAATAGTAGCCATCTACTGGATAAGGATTATCAGGAGGCATGCTCCATTCCACTTGTAGAGCAGTGTTGTTCAAAACAGTCAGATGTACTGTAGGTGGAAGTGGCACTGAAAAATGACAAATAAATAAATTACTGACTTTTCAAACAGGGAAATGAAAAGTAATAAAAAAAGAAAGAAAAAAAAACTAGCAAAAAAGTCAAAATTCACAAAAAAAATAAATTCATTACAATTAAATAAATTTAAATCATTTTATAAACTATGAATTAAATCCATAAAATACATTAATTAATTCATGAAATCAGCATACTTCATAACAGCAAGGCAACTACTGTTGATCACTAACAACAACAGCAAACAAGTTTTCATCTTACTCCAAATCAAATAACAAATAATTTTTCATTTTACTCCAAATTAAATAACAATGTCACATGAAAATGACACTCAACTATTTCAAATATTATTACAAACAATATTTTGCATTCATATATATATATATATTTTACCTAATTGAAACAATATACCTCATGCTGTTAAATGGAAAAGTATAATTAAATTATTCTACAAACAAAAACATTCCTTACAGCAATCAATGCTATCATCTTCATATAATTAATAACCAAACAAAGTAAATACTAGTTTCTTAAATGTTATAAATTTTTAAACTTTCATATGCTATTTTTTTACAAAGATATTTTCACTTTTGAGTAAAAAATTTTTGTATTCAAATTCTAATCTATTTTCATACCTTTTGAACTGGAGAGTGGGGGCATCTCATGTACCACCCATGGCCATGCCTCATCTGTTAAAGTGGGAAAGCCAGCTTTTGTGCCACTGAGTACTCGGACATCATATTTCTGCTTTGGAGTTAGACCTGGATGTTTTAAAAAAAGCATTCACAGTTTAACTATTAAATATTTTTTTAGCATCAATATATAGTTTAATTTTCATATAAATTTTATGTAATATAAATAATTTATATTAACCCCAAAGAAATAAGTTTTACATAATAAAATGCAATAAATAATATACTTGCATTACATAAAGAATAGACTACTCATATAGTTCTTAATATATTTTAATGGAATTAATATTTGCATTTTAAAATTTTGAAATTACTTCTCATAATTTTTTAATTTTTTATTTTGAGGAATTCTAAATCCTATTTCAGAAAATCTTTCCATTTGGGGTGGGGTGGAGGGATTTGTTTACCTGTTATGGTATATTCATTCCCAACATTAGAAGAACGAACAGTTGAAGAAGCCTGTTTATGTTTTCGATAATAAATACGATGCCCCGTTACAACACCACGGGCTTTGGACATAGGTAATTGTTCCCACTGAACTTGAAGTGTAGTTGGACTTATGCTTGAAAGAGTTACTTTAGGTGCAGCAAGAGGAACTGAAATCATTAAAAAAATTATTCATAATGAATTTGAAAACAATAATTATATTAAAATAAGGTGTTAATTCTTTGTGAGATTAAAAGAGAATTTTAAAAAGTGCACTTATTAACATAATAAGTATCTAACTCAACAATTTAAAAAATCAAACTAAGAAATCTTCAAATTCTATAATATTCTGATTTGTACAATCATCAATCAATACAGAATTATTATTTTTTCTATCAATGGACAAATATAAATCTCTGAGTTGTTTGGGGGATGAAAGATACATCACAGGACTAAAATGGTTTATTTTGAGCAGAGGTATTAAGATAAAAATTGTAATCAGCAATAAATTAGAAAATTTTGTTTAAAAATATCAAGCAAAATTGGTGGGTACATAATTTGGGGATTTTTAACATACTAGCTCACTATTGAAAATAGTTTTGACAGGAAATTGTGAAAAATTTTATCAATTGATATTTGAAAAATATTTTTTTACTATGTTTAAGAAGGCAAGATGTTTTGAAATGCCCTCAACTAAGTTAGTTTCTAAAAAGAGAATTCTCTAGTTATTTTTCAGAATTGTGGCAGTTTTAACACTTGCAAAGTGAGTTTTATTTTAAGTGTCAATGATATTTTTATATTATATGTTTTACGTCAATGGCATTTCTCCAATTAAACCATGTCAGCAGCATTCATATTCTTAAAGCGTAAAATATTAAATATTTTAAAATGTTGGACAAAAGGAAGCATCGATCAAATACTAATAAAATTCAGATAATTTAAAAATTAAGATAGTTTCTTTCAGTTGCTAATTTCTTTTAAAGTTTCTTATGCTATATTCAATCTTTGATTAGATAATAAATTTCCTCCATAGAAAGCAACAGCGAAATAGAAATTTCAAACAATTATTAATTCTAAAAAATAATTAATTTCAAAAATTATTAGACAGAATGTTAAGAAATTGTGTGGGACATGTTTCAGGTCCCTTTCCTTTAAATTGTATAAGTTTTAAGATACTGCTATTTTTAGTTTAAAACTAATAAATTTTGCCTCACTAGAAAATGGAATAGATGTAGTTGGAATATTAATTGGATTAATTAATATATTAATTGGATTAATATTAACAAATTAATTGGAATAGATGTAGAAGATAATTTCATGCTGAAAATTCAATTTTGTAATGTTGCACACAAACATGAGGGAAAATTGCAATTAAAATGAAAGCTTACGTAAATGAATCTAAAGCAATTTATACAGTTATATACATTTAAAAAAATTTATACAAAGTATTATGAAATAGCTATAAAGTGGGGGAGTTTTAATAATATTAAATTTTTTTTTCATTATTTAAGAAAATGGTGATAAAAGAGAAGTAAATATTAATTCATGTCATTTTTAAAAGAAAGAAATTAAATCATTAAACAATTCCAAATATACAAACCATCCTCTCCTGTCATTTGTACTATAGGTTGAGATGGCTCACTGGCACTTTTATTGCTGTAGGCCCTAACATAAAATGTGTAGTTTGTATAAGGCTTTAAACGCTCAATCAACAGAGATGTATTTACAGCTACAGCATCCTGTTCAACACCACCTGCAACAAATAAATATATACACATGAATATTATGTCCAAAATAGAAGAAATAGAACACTCTTTAATAAAGTTCTAATACAAATTTGTTAAATATAAATTTTATTGTGAACTATCATTAAGGGTAATATTAATGTACAGGTAATTTTAAGTTTAAAAAAATGCTTAGAACAATGTAGCACTATGAAATGAAATAAAATAAATATGTTAAGCAGATATGTTCAAAATATGAAAGAAATTTAATAGATAGTATAAAACTGATTTTTTTTTATGATAGAATCATTCTAAATAAAAACAATAGACATATTTACCAACAAATTAGAAAGCAAATAATATATGAACCTTTTAAAAACTTATTATGAAATGAAGCATTATAAAGTTCCATAATACACATAATACTCGAGAGAAATGTTTGCATTAAAAGAAACCAATACAATAATTGAATAAATCATTAAGGAAAACTATATAAAAAAAACTTTTATTAAGCTAAAAAAATTCATTTCACTGTTTAGTATAATAATAGTAATAAAAAAAAAAGATCTATCCCTTAACTATAATACTCAAGTTACAAATTAGACATTGAAAGCCATAGCATAGGAACACTGTGAAATGTGAGATTATATTACAATAAACAAAGTTTTGTAAACTAAACAGCTATAAGAATATGATGGTAAGTAGAAATATAGATTAACAACTTAATTATACTTCAGAGGAAAATAATTCTTTAATTTTAGTAAAAATTATTTTGTTGTTATTTGAATCAATAAATTTATTGACTAAAAAATTATGATTTTTGAATTTTTATAAATTTTTTCAGCACTACAAAATTTTATCAGTCATACTAAAATAATGTACATCAAAAACATTACATTTTATACAAAAAAAGATTCCATTCTTCTGGAATCAAAACATAATTCAGCTTTGAATTTCATTATTTTAAGATCTTTTGATATTTATATTTTGAATCATCTCAAAGGTCACTGAAAAAGATCAGCCAGTCAACAGCTGCCACTTCCTTAAAGCAGCCTTTGACTGACTTAAAATAATGAAAATTAAAACTCAATAACTTAGCTTTAAATACACTGTAGTGTCACTTAGTACAATGTGACATGGCTAAGGAAATGTCTGTCAAACACATGTGCATTGTGACCCTTTGGGAAATGTTAATATTGCACATATGTACACACATGACAAATAATATTTTAATAAAATTGAAATACTATAAAATGATTTTTTTTTATCTCAATCCCTAAAGAAATCAATAAGGTAAAGAAAAAGAAAAATTAATTTTAAAAATCATTTATTAAACTAAAAATCGTAACTTAAAAGTATGGGATATTAAAATAATTGTTCAAATTAATGTTCTATAGTTTAGATTCTTTGTTTACAGATTTTTAATGAATTTTTGAATTAAAATTAGACAAAGCTGCATGAAACCCTACCCCTTAAAATAAGAAAAAGAGGGGGGGGGACAGAATGTTAAATTATATTGAGAAAACCAGATCAATCAGAAAGAAGATAAAAGAAAATATGCTTCCTCAGTACCATTAGATGGAACATAGTGGACAGTATAGGCCTGTATTGGAGCAGAAGGTAGAGAAGCAACTGGCTCCCAAGAAAGTACAATGGCACTGCTTGACATGGTAAATGCTTTCAAGCCTGAAGGGGGCTGAGGCTGGTCACCTAAAAAGAAAATACAGCTATAGTGATAAGGTTTGTTTAAAAAAGGATGACAAATTCAACTATCAAATAAATCAGATAAGGATTTGATCACTCATTAAAACTAAACTGAACTTAGAGCCAAATATTTAAATTTCAACTAAGTGAAATATACATAATAATTAATGAAAGCTAGGTAAAAGAATTTGGAAATAGTTAAAAGACCATGAACTAACTACAATTTCATGGATTTTAGTATATATATATATATATATATATATATATATATATATATATATATATATATATATATATATTTGAAATATACATCAACAAAATCTTTCCTTTTACATTTTGAATTAACAGTTCAAACTCAAAATTAACAATTTTTAAAAATGATTACAGATTGTATAACTACATTAAAACATCTGTATGCTAAATAATTAACAGATAAAAAAAATACTGGTACCTGTGGTTAAATTATTAAAACAAAACGTTATTAAAAATTATCTTATATAATGTTAAATATTACTTAACTTTAATTCCTTTTAAACCACTTACTTGAAGCATTCACTTGTAATCTAGCAGCAGATACAACTGTTCCAGCAACATTGGATGCCACACACTGATAAATTCCAGAATCTGTTGTTACTGTTTGGGAAATCACTAAGGTATTACCAGGCTTCAATTTTATTCTCCCATTTATATAGACTTGTTCACCATCCTTCAACCACTGTATAGAGGCTGCAGGAATGCTGTCAACTTCACAATCAAATCGCACTGTCTGAGCAGTTGGGATTATCTGGCTTACAGGAACTTTTGAAAATTTTGGTGGCACTGCAAAAAGAATGAAAAAAAATTAAAGATGTATTATTAATAGCAAATACATAAATATTGTCAAAAATCATAATTTTAAAAATAAAATTTTATAAACAAATAATCTAGGATTCTAAGTTTTGTGTTCAATAAAATGTATAAAAGTGAATATTCAATATAAAAAGTACAAAGCTTTTTAATAGTAGGAGGAAATTATATATAACACATGAACAAATCCAGCTTAAATTTAAAAACATAAATAAATAATAATAAATATCAGATCAAGTTCTTAATATAATACTCTAGCAGAGCCTCAAATATTAATCAATCAATCTAACATCATATGCACTGATAAATAAAGTCATATTCAAAAGTAGCAAGCTTTCTGAGATTAACCGGATCCCCTAAAATCCCTGTCTAGAATTTTAGACGAAATATCGAAGGCAAAAGTCGTACGTACCATGGACAGTAAGTGGTATTTTTTGTATTGCAGCAAGGATTTGGTTAGTTTCTTTATTCACAGCTTTTGCTGTACAGATATAGGATCCAGAATGATTAGGTTGTACTTTGGGAAAGTAAAGGTTTCCACTCCTCAGAAAATGATCAGGTATTTCTTCACCATCTGCAATACATTTTAAAAAAATCATATTGAGTAATATTTAGCAAATCATTAATTTAGAAAATAATTGATTTACATATCAACAAGTTACATTTAAAATTTTACTCTCAAGTTACATTTTGTAAAATTTGCAAAAATAGAAATTTAAATGATATATTTTTATTCACTTAATCATATGGGATAATTACATTAGAGGGTTTTACTTAAAAATATATGTTGAGATGTATAATATCTGATGCAAATTCTCTCAAAATGCTCCAAAAGTTCTTTTTTTTAAAAATATTTTGAAAGTTTAAAAAGAAAATTCAGAAGCCTTTATTGACAGAATTTCGACAGAAAAATTATATTAAAAAGTACCAGCCTTAAACAGCAGGGCAAAGTCAAAGAAAAAAAAGGTTAATACAGATAGAAATTTTCAATTCAAAAATTATAACTAAATACACAAAAGGAGAGAAATAATCTAAAAATTAACATTTAAAATCTCTTATTATTGAATGAAAAAAATGAAATACATCTCACCTTCTCTCTTCCAACTAAGCTCAACTGTAGGAAAACCATCAGCAAGACATTCAAGAACTGCGGGCTTGTTTGCAATAGCTGTCATTTCTTCACCAGGGCTTAAAAATACTGGTGGTTGGAATTGTTCAACTCCTATAATAGAGCATATTGAAATAAAATCAGATGAAAATAATATTTTGATTGAAATAATACAACTAAATTACATGGAACTAGGCAGTAATGTTATCAAATTAAATAAGAAAAAATTAAACACTTTCTTCATTAAAATCAATTTTGATTACTAGCCAACTTTTTAAAACTATCTTATCATGCTTTAAATTGTTCTTAGGAAAATGTAGTTCTTTCAACTTAAGTAGTAATGCTTTCAACTAAAGAGATTATTAAATTTTATCTAATCACTTTTTATCTCTCCTATTAAAAAGCGAAAGGAATTATTAAATGGGGGAAAAAACTGTATTCAAAATACTTCTTTTAAAAATGATGAAATTTGATACTAATTCATAAAAATGAGTGAATGATATAATACAATTCAGAACAACATTCAAACATTAAAGCAAATATATATATTATATCAAACATGCAATTGAAATTTTAACTTTTTTAAAAATTCAGCAACAATGGAGCAAAATTTCACTAAGTTAACTTTTTTAAAAAATTAAAAATTCCTTTACACATATTAATTATTTAAATAGCAAATAATCATTAGATATATTAACATGCATTTCAACATTCAAAGACTTTTTTGATTTATACACAAGGAGAATTTTGATCATAAGCTTCAAATAATTCTACTTACAATAGAAGTTAAAAGAGTAATTTTTTTACAATGTTTAAAATTTTTAATATCAAATAGAACAGCAGAAATGTAGAATTTTTGTAATAATTCATCTCTTATAAGACAACCAACCAAAAATTATGATATCTTGTTTAGAGGACCTTCATACTTTATGTATATATCATTGTAATTTTGAAATTTTATATCAGAAAACCGATAAAACAGTTTCTATTGTACTTTTTAAAAATAAATATTTCTCAATAAATTACAGAAAATAGTTCTGAAATTCATATTTAATTTTTCTTTTAAACTCAGAAATTAAGCTTGAAGAAATCCACTTACTGGGGAGAACTGTTAAAGCAGCTTCTGAGCTGTCCCTTTGTCGAGCAATATTTGAACATTGACATTTATAGTCACCTGCATCATTCAGTGTAACCCCAGTGATTTGCAGTGTACCCGAGGGTAGGAAAGTGTACCTACACAGAAAAGAATACTGTTATAAAAGAATGAAATTCTGAACAATAACTGAACAATTTCAAAAGAAATAGCATTATGTCATCAGTATATGAAGATTTTAATATATATCTTTCAATTTACTTGTAAAAGTTTGGCAATAAAATTAACAAAAAATAAAACTTACATCTTTCAAATTCAATTGAAAAAAGCATTGATTGAAACTTAAATAAATTTTTTGAAGTGTTATGTTATTGTTAAGTGCTATTTTCAGAAGAAGAAAAAAAAGTATTAAATAAATATATTCAAGTTGATCAAAATATTAGAGATTGAATTGTTGATACAAAAAATTTGCTTACAACAGCATATCATAATAAACTTTTGCAATGAAATGAGAAATACAAGGAAGTAAAGTTCTAATATAACAATCAATTATGGGAATGCAAAATAACAATTTTCATATCTCTGCAAGAAGTAAAATATGAATTGAAAATACTGGAGAGGAAATCATCATCTATGAAGGATTAAAGGAGGAAAAATTCATTTACATCTCAAAAATCTGAAAGGAATTTTGAATTAAATCCTTTAAGATTCAATATATAATAATATTTTTTTTAAATATTTGAAGATTAATGCAAAGAATAACTACATATTTTAACATATCAGCAAACCATAGAACATGTTTGATTTTTTTTTTTTTTTTTTTTTTTTTTTTTTGTAGTGACTTGTTTGTCCATTTAATGGCTTACTGTTAAAACAGAAAAGTATTTTAAACCTGCCTTCATCAATTTCAACTTTTACTATTATGCGCTAAATTATTTATAAGTAAAAAACCCTATCATATAAATTAATTAGAAAATTTTCATAATTTTACTTAGATTATTTCAATTATTTTTGAAATTTCAACTAGATTGCAGCAGAAATAATGTAAAACATTGTCATTAACCCTCTAAGATTATTCAAGTTCAGATTCCTCAGAATACTAGAATGTTCAAATTTCTATTTCAAAGAGAAAAATTCCCCCCTCCCCCCTCAAAATCTGCAACAACATGTATGTATTAAAAAGTGGAAATATAAAAAATAGCTCTATTTAATTGAAGAACAACAGAAGTTTGAATATTCTTCGAGTGTTCTCAAAAAATCTGCCTGTTCTCAAAACCAATCTCAGCAAATATCTTAAATGAACAAAAAACATCCTTGGATATTCAATCAATCATACTTAACAAAAGGAGAGAAAATTTCATCGTGACATCCAGAAATCTTGGACACTCATTGTAATTTCTTTGAATGGACGTTTGAGGTTTTTCAGCATTGAAAGAGTTAAACTAACTTATTAAAAGTCAAATCTCATTTCATTTTTGTAACATTCTCAGTCAAATAATCTTATAAAATATTCAATAAGCAAAAAGCATAATAATATGTAAAATAATAATCATAATAATAAGCAAAGAAAATGTAAACATCATTTAAATTCCATACCTGCTGTTATTTTGAGGTAGTTTTATGCCATCTTTGTACCATGAGATGTCTGCTGGCGGCACAGCATAAATTTGGCAACTAAAACGAGCTTGTCCACCTTCATGAGTAGTGAGTGGTTGAGGTTCAGTTGTGAAGGTTTTGGACATACCTTGAAAGATTGTAATTGCAAAGTGTTAAAAAATATATATTAGTACATAGAAATGAGTAAACAATAGAGATTAAAACAATTTTTAACTTTTAAGTTCTTTAAATAGATAAGCATATGAATAATGACTTACGAGCAAAAATTACACGGATGGGTCTGCTTGCAAGACTTCCCACTCTGTTCTTAAGCAGACAGGTATAATTTCCATCCCATCGACGCTCCCTCCTTCTTTGAGATACTGTTCTTTCAATATATAGAGAGCCATTGGAGAGTACTTGGAAATGTTTATCCCTTATGGTAACATCCTAAAAATAATGATTAGTAATGCAAAGAAGCACCAAGGAAATATATTTTAAAAATTATAATTAATAACACTGAGAAATTTTCCTTAATTTCAAATTTATGATACAAAATAAATAACTGAATAATTTGAAACTGCAATTCAGATCAGTTATATTAATATTCCATTTTAAAAGCAACACTAGAACTATTTTGGGACGGATTTCATAATTTTGAACCGTGATCAGATGACGAAGACAAGACCTGAACTAACGCCTCCCTCTCCAAGCTTCCACTCCACACCAGCCAAAGGACTTTTAGTCCCATTGGATTTAATATGCACTAGCCTCACTTACACCGATGAGTCTTCGGTGGAATCGGGTTTCGAACAAGAAACCCTCCGTGTTCCGAAGCCAAGACCTTACCACCAAGCCACACCCCTCCCTTTGAAACTTCAAATAAAGATAGGTATTTACGCTCTACAAAATTGTGAGCCTTATGTCCAATAAATTCATTTTGCTGATGCACTGAAATAATTACTTGCCAGAGATCTGTCCTAAAATTTAAACTTGGATGTAAAAGTGGAAAATACACAAAACTCAATTAATGCAATAGTTCAATTGTTTATTATATAAATACTCATAAACATTTCACAAGTGTGTAAACCAAAGATGTTTCGTAATTTATTTGTATTTCAAAAGATTTGAGAATACAACAAAAGAGTAACTTAAATAAGAAAAATATCAAAATGAATGAGCAATTTAATATTTTTATGCACTTAATTAAATAACAGGAAAATATGGCTTTTTTTAGAAATGGATAATTCAATCTCAACTATTATCCTTTTGAAACTTTTATGTACAATAATCTGTCGCAGGCAGATAGGTACACATGCATGAAGAATTGCTTTCTTTACTGTAAGAAACTCTTCAAATTACTGATGATTTTCCATATCAATTAAATCTATATATGCATGTTTCTTGACAAAGGACTTTTTTTTAAAATTTTCATAGTACAAGAATTTTAGGTGGATGAAATAACTAACCAATCTGAACTTTTAATTTGAAAACAAAAATTATGGGAATTTAAATAAAATCAAAGTATGTTAAGTGGATTAAAACATGTTTACAAAAAACTAAAGAATTGATTAAAATTCATCATTCAAGCATATTAGATACATTTTGATAAATTTACTTAATGTATTAGATTGTTTGGCTCATATATTACTTTAAAAGTTTAATAAAATTAAGTATGAAATAAAAATATTTTTAAGCAGATGCTTTTCAATAATAGTTAATTAGTTACATATTTTAAGATTTATTGGCAAGATAAACTCTACTTGTCTATTAACTATATAGTATAGTCATGTCTATTGCATGATTAATTGTGAAAGATGCCATCTTAGTCTACTGGCTATGTTCACCGCTGGCAGTTAAGCCAAAAGTTCGCCAATGATATATGGCTAATACTTAAAAAGACTTAAATCTAAAATTCTTGGAACCTAATTAAATTTAAATTCTAAAAATACTTGGGACTTTCTTGCTAGATTCAATAAAAGTTGGTTTGGTAAAAGTTTAAAAAAAAAAAAAAAATCCAACTTTATCGATTACCCAAGGTAATGTGCAACTTTTTCAATCCTGTACTCTTGACAAAGGTTTGAAATAAAGCACAGGCGTGCTATGTGTGACATATCGCATAATAGAGAATGTCAAAATCACCAAAAGTCAGTCAATTGTCGCAGTGCGCATACAGCCGCGCGACAGTTTGTCTCATATATATTAAAGAATAGCAGATATTGGAACTAAACTGTCGAAATCAAATAACAGGTGAGGTGCGTAGTATATTTAATCGATTATTATCCATAAGATATTCAACAATTCATCAAAGCAAATGCACCGATAATCGAAAAAATACTTAATGTAAAAATACACTATTATTCAAACTATTAGCGGAAAAATGACACACTAATAAAAAGCTCTCATCGAAATGTTCGGGAAAATAATCGAGATTATTCTACGTAAGTTATTTAACATATTTAATAAGATTGAAAAAGCCGATTCACTGATCAGGAGAATCTCTGCCCAAATCAGGAGAAAAATCTGCCCAAATCCAACTGCGTTCCAAATGAAATAGGATGCACGTATTTGCAGTGATATATCTTAAATGTTCTTTCAAAACGGAATCCTTTTTTTTTTAAATCTATCCCCCTCCCTTTGGTTATCCTTTTTAAAAAAAACTTCCCTCCCCCCATCTTTCTTTTTCGGTCTTTCTCTAAATGCATCAAGCTTTTCGCGGCCCTTTGATTTTGTATACGCGCTACTTTTTGCTTTATTTGTAAATAGCTGTAATCCCACTATAGCGGAATTGCACAAAACATAAAAATACAAAAGCTCAACATTCCTGTTTTTCCATAGCACTAGATCTTTCAAGACACATTTCTTAACAACCTTTATTTCTATCAAAACTTGGTTCCATTCACAGAGATCAGATCGACCTGGTGGGGGTCTGATTGCACGCATGTCTTTGAGAGCATCTAGTAAAATTATTCAGACAAGAATTTCCTCACAACATAGAAAATGTTACCAATATAAAAAATTATTTACAATAATCTAAAAATTATTATTATAAATTTATATACTTCTCAAAGCCAAAATATAGAGTTAAGCTTAATAAAGTTTTTTTTTTTTCCCCAGATCTTGTATTCAAGACTGGTGACTTTAATCTGCATCAGCCTTTTTGGGGTTCAAAGAGAACTATTTGAATTAACGGGTTGCAAACAACTGGTTCATTCTCCTCAATTCATTGAATCCTATTTACATCGCTTATTCCAAAATGGCTTCTTCGCTTCATCTCACGTTATGCTTAGCAATTATTTCCCATCAAGTTCAAAGCAACGTTTCAGATCCGAATTTCGAGAGTGATTATAATATCATATCAAATATATCATAACAAAGTAAACAAATTTGGGGAAAATACGAAAACGCTATGAAATGATCTTCAAAAGCTTTATCAGCAAAAATTAATCTAAATTCATTAATGAACAAAATTTCAAAAAGAATGAGCAAGCAGAACATAAAATGTGTTACATTATCAAATAACAACTCCCTTCCGTAATAGAATAACTCATGCCATAATTTCAAAAAGCTTAAGTAGCTGTTTCGGAAAAAAATCCATGTGTTACATTTCAGTTTCGAACAGAAAAAAATCCACAAAAAATGAATGGCAAAATTTCGTTACTACATTTTTTTAAAGGTGGGGGGGGGACGAAATTATTGCGACAAAATATGCAGCATAACCCGACACTTCTGAAAATTTTATTCAATGTTTAACAAAGTATGGAATCATTCAAATCAAGAAATAAATTCTTCAAAGCTCATCTTTTATCATTATCAAAACATTTCGAATTCAATTCAGTAAAATAACCTTTCTATCTTTTTTTTTTTTTTTTTTTTGCTGATAACACAGCATGGTACACGAGTCTATTCCAATTAATTCTTTTTGGCGATTCAAATATCATTCAAAACTTGACTATTCAGTATTAGGAACTTAGGCAAGTTACCCCCAAAATAAAAAATTCATCATACAGCATCGATAGCATTCCAGTAAATTGGTTCAAAAATCCAAAAATTATAGACTTAATGAAAATCACCTCGATTTTTCAAGAAGAGTTTTCAATTTCTTGTGTCCCAGATTAGTGGGAAAATAAGCCAGTCCCACAACCAAATAAAGATAAAACGAAAATTAATTCCTACAGCCCAACCACACTCATATCCGTCTTTTCAAAAAAATTTCAAAAGGATAATGGCACAACGCATTACCCAACATTTACTATTCAACAAGAAAATATAACCTTTTTATGAATGGCTTCCTTCCTTTAAGGGACATTCAACTCACTGTTTATAGAATTCACACACTCTTTGCTAAAGCACAATATGAAAAGAATTACTTCATTGATTAAGTTTGGACATTAAGAGAGCATACGATTTTGTATCTATCGATGAGCTTATTTAGAGTGTCTGAAGATTGCAAATAATATTATCTGAAAGATTGCAAAATCTGTTCACTATTATGATCAAACGAAATTCTTCGTTGGAGAAATGACTTTCTTAACACTAGAATAATCCAGAAAGGTCTTCCTCAAGGCTGCGTATTATTATTGACAATTCTCTTCGTTTACTACATGGCTGAATTTTCTGAAACACTAGATGAAGGGGTGGGCTGCTCTATTTTTGCTGATAATATCTTTATATTTTGCCCTCATTCTTCATTATAGCTATAAAAAAACTTCCAGAAATAATATGGAAAACGTCCACATATAGTTTATTGGAAACTCACTATTTGTTCAGAAAAATGTTGTATGCCAACCTCTCAAAAAGAAAGCCACATTCAGAGCTTCGGCCCATATATGCAAGTTTTTTACTCCCTTGGAAACAAACAATAAAATATTTTGGATTAATCTTTTCCAAAACAAACCAAAATGAGATTAATATTAAAAAAACTTCTGGACCAAAGACTTTAGAAAAACCAATGCCCTAAAATCTATCACCTTTAATAAAAATGGGTCCAGAACAAAAAATCTTATCAATATCTACAATAACAGTATCAGTAATTTATTTTTTATAATTGTGTAATTATAAT
Source organism: Argiope bruennichi (assembly GCF_947563725.1). Taxonomy (NCBI): domain Eukaryota; kingdom Metazoa; phylum Arthropoda; class Arachnida; order Araneae; family Araneidae; genus Argiope; species Argiope bruennichi. Next base: position 83,775,854 of record NC_079160.1, on the reverse strand, counting down.
ATATTTTGTAATTATAATATATTTTGTAATTATAATATATAATAAATTTTCTAAAACCCAGTTCAAAGTTAGCAATGCCGGTCAAACAACAGTCCTCAAATTCACGCTTGATCTTCCTGAATGTAACCCAAACATTACCTTGGTGAAAACTGCTAGTCAAGTAATTATCTCATATAAAATCAAAATAATGGTTTCACAGTTCTTTATCAAACAAATTATACATGGTCACCTATTTATGATCCAAAGGGTAATTTTGGTATCATATCGACATGGTCCAATTAACTTGCTGTTGTCAGCTTACTTAAAGAACTGGATAGTTTTTCAAGGAAAGTTGTAATTCTCGCTGTTCCTCCCATTTTCTGAAATAAATTTTGCAAAATATTTCTTTCTGAGCTCAGTTTAAAAAAACAAAGCACAACCAATTTCTATCAAAGTTCTGTTTAAAAAAACTCTCAACAAAGATTTTCCAAGGTTGTTTTGTTATCTGCAATTTGTCACTAAAATCCAATTAAAATCTAAATTAACACACAATACTTTGCTTACCGAATTCATTCCATTAACTCCATCTTTATAGCCGAAGTGTTAACAAATTATCAAGCCATTGATGAGTTCACAATTCCAACACAATATTTACTTAGTTAACAGATAATTTCTCTGTCCTCAAAAAGCCTTGAAAAGTTGATCGAATCACCGAAAGTTATTCATAGAACAGTTTAAAAACTCAACCAGAATATTGTACAGGTTTGGACCGTAGAGCATTCAAATATTTCTTGGAATGAAAAGGCGAATTAACTCGGATTTGGAGTCGAATCCAAACTTTCAATGAAATGCTATTGAAGATATAATCATTTATTCCCAGAATATTTCACTTCAAAATATATACCAAATTTATGAAAACCCAAGTACCAAGAAACTCCATTCTATCCTTTATACATCACTTAAAAGAAGAGAGAATATAATAAAAGAACGCCTAATTAACAGAGTGACCAGTTCAACAAAATAAATTAGGACTCTTTTATTATCAAGAAAACATTCTTGACGTGTTGAAATATTCAACTTATAGAACACATCTTTGGAACAAGCTCACTTTCAATCACAAAGACATTTCCTGACTTAAGAGTTTTGTTCTAAATATACATTTATATATATAAGCGCCATTTGCAAAATATTCTTCGATTACAGAAGCTTTTTGGCATTCTATGAACTGTGACTCGTGCATTAGGTGATGATAGCCTTTGTCACTTGATATCTCGATATATTCATTTCAATAGTGATATCTAAATCGATTACTCACGTTATATTTCCAGTAAATCTGAAGAGGACCCTCCTCTGAGTATCCAGAACAATTGAGCAGCAATGGATGATTTCTCAGGATGACGACCTCAGGCGGAGACAGAGTAGTGAAGCCTAAGCTCAATTTCAAGGAACCTCCTGCTGAAGAAAAAGAAATAATTCCATTATTATATTCCATTTATATTCTCAAACAAAACAAGAACAGCATAAAAGTTATTGACGCAAAATTTTCATCATAATCTTGAAACAATACTAGATATTAAAATTAAAAGATTTATTGGAAATCTTGATATGAAATGAAAAGGAAAATCCCAAAATAGTGGATATATACATATAAGCTGAGTTACAGAGTCATTTGGGATAAAATATATCAAATGATATTTATCGATTAGAGGAGTCATGTGTTGGCGACCAAAAAGAAAAAAAAAAGGCAAATATTAGCACTATATCGATGTTTTGCTACCTAAAAATGGCGCCAGAATTTGGCGACGTTTTGCCCTATAGGCGCGATTGGCTTTACAGACCTCATAATTGGTAAGTAATGATCAAACTGCCCATCTTCGCAAATAATTGGCAGGGAATTTATAACAACATTCATAATATGAATGAATTTTTAAAAATTAAAGGCATTTAAACTATTTCAATAATTAAAAATTAATATTTCTTGTTTTTATTTGTATTTAGAGACCAGCAATGTCACCGCACAGTATATGAAAACTTATCCAGTAATAAAAAACAATCCAGTTCAAAAAAAAAAAAAAAAAAAAAAAAGCATTTTTCACTGGTATATTTTTTCCCTACTAAATCGGCAAGAATTGGCATAATGCAAAATTATTTATCCGATGTTTCAATATTAATCATGGTGACTATCAATGATGATATAATTAGAAATTATTTTGGCAGTGCGTAGGGATCTTAAAAATGTCCATATGATTTGAATGAAAACTAAATTAAAAATTGTACTAATTCATTTATATAATAATTATTCATATTTGCAATTACAATTTTACACTGAAATCAGATTTCTTCGTAAGTAATGGATCTATCAACAATCACTATAACAGCAATATATAACCCTCATCTGATGAAAGACCACTATTTAAAATTAGCAAGTGCTAATTATGTAGCTTACTTGCATGCGAAACAATTAAAACTTTCAGAATAACAGGACATATAATGCTAAACTGAATTTACAACAACATTGTGTTATGTCGCACACTCAAAAGAAGTTCGAGAAAGAAAATTACTTCCAAATGGATAGAACATTTTCATATTACTATCGCATATGAGTATTTATCTTGATGTAATACCGGTAAAGAGATTATTAAGAAAGATAACACTGAACACCCCCCCCCCTTCTTATCGAATGCTACCTCAATAGATTTCTTCTTGTGAAAAGAAATCTAAGATACAATGTTTACAGCTCAAGATAAGCTATAATCTGCCAGATGAGGGCACCAATTAAAAAAAAATCAGAAATTTTACTGATTATCAAATGCCTGAAATTGCTATCTGAATAATTATAACACAAACAAGAAAGAAATTGATGGAATACTGCAGCCTAAACACTCCCAGCAATAGGAAGGTAAACAAAAAAGTGTACTCGTGAGTCCAACTTACATATAAAATGCATTCCATCCTTAATAACAAATTTTTTTAAAAAAATTCGTTTTTGCAACATTTATTTATTTATTACAAATGCCCAGAAGATTGGCTATGACGCCATTAGATCTCCAGCCTTCCAATATATCGGAGACACAAGTAAGGAGATAAAGCAGTAGCGAATTTAGAGTTAACCTGTATTTGCAACATACCCAATACAATACCCAAAATTTGCTTTACCTTTTTATCTAAAAAAAGAAAGAAAAAAAAATACTAATTTCGATAATAAAGATGTATGTGTGTGTGCGAGTATGCGCTTTACAAGCCAGAACGTTTGGCATACAGCCACCAAATTTGGCACATATATACTTTAGAAGATGGGAATTCGCACCACGGAATGATTCCTTTTAAATTTTAATTAGAATTTAATTAATTAAAAATTAAACAAAACTTTGGCATTTTCCTGTGAAAACTGCCAAAAATATTACTGCACAATTCAATTTCGGCAATATTTTTTTTTTTTAATTTTGCCTAATTTCCAACAATAAACTACATTTAACAGACAGTCACAACAATTCCCGCTTATATGGCTTAGTTCTGTGGTAACGAGGTGAAAACAAAAAATACATTAACATTTTTGCCCTGAAATTCAAACTGTTTTCATTGTTTCATCAAATATTGAATTGCGAGATTTTCATCCATGATCGAAAGCGGAAGATTCTATCTAATATCCGTTTAATTTACAAGACGAATAAAAAGTGAAGAAACAATATGGCGAAATTTAGAAGATAGATGAACCACGCATTTACATTTTTAATATCGCTATGATGTCATGGGACTAGACTCCATAAGAAAGGCCCATGTAACACAATTAAAATAACAAGGCTTTAATGTCCGACAATTTGATGGGCACGAAATCACATCTAAATGATTTATCTGAAATTAAATATAACCAACATTTCCTGCGAGCCAATTAGTTCCCAGAGGCAACTAGTAATAAATATATATAATTTATTTAAAAACTAAAAATCTATTCTAAAACTTTATATTGTTCATCCATAGTGAGAATAATGAACATAATTTCCATTAGATTTATTCCTTTAATAAGAGGAAAGAAGATAATAAGGAAAAGCAGCATTTTTATCACGATTTTTTTTAAAGGTGCTGTACGTGATGAAAGCAACTTTAAAGAATCATTAGTTTATTAAGTTTAATAAAGGATTCATAATTTGACAATGTCAAATAATTTTATAGTAAAAAAATTCTTTTAGTTCAAAAGATCATCAAAAAAATTCACTTGTTATTTATTATTATTTAAACGAATGGAGTAGATAGAGTCCCCCCCCCCCATGTCTGCCATCGTTCTGGTATTTGATAGAAGCAATTACCGTTTTTATATTATATATTTTTTTTCATTATTTGAATTAGATAGAAAACTGATGAATGCATATAAACAATTAGTTAAATTTAGTCGCTATAAAATGGCCTGGCTTTAATCCAAATTAAAATCGGTGAAATTTATCAGTTTAGACATACTCTTATATTCAAGCAACTCAAAATTCAAACAATGGTATAATAGAAGCCTAAACCCCATATCTAAGCATTAACAGATGATTTTATTTGCTGAACATGAAATGGAGAATTAGTAAATATCTTACAATGATTGACTAATGTTTGATATTTTATGACATGTAAACGCTTTAAAATGAAATTCTACTTAGTTTGCTATTCATACTTTCCTTGTTTATACAGTTGTTTATGTAGAACAAATATTAAAAATTTGCAACAACATTTCTTTCTTTTCTCTTTCTCTGTTTCCCCCCCCCCCAAGAAAGAGAAAATTTATTAGTCTATGTTTTTCTCATATTCTATGTTATTTTTGTTGTGTCATGACTCTTTTTTTTTTTTTATTACTCTACTCTTCTTTTCCTATTATTTCCCACTTCAAACGATTTTTTACATTTTTCTTATTTTTTTATTTTTAATTATTTACTGTTTATTGCTATTGTTTGGCATTCCGAAGAATCTAAATACAAATGAACCGGCTGCAGGTCCACGCATCTGCTCTTTGGTAACCTACCACTTTTTTAATACTTTCCTACGGTTGAAATGATTCCAGGTGGCCCGTTTTTTTCCGTTTGGCTTTAGCGGAGTTTGGGCCTTGCATTATTGTTTATTTGGCTCTTCAATAAATAATAGTATTATGTTCCGATAAATAAAATGGCCAATTCTCATCCTTGTTGATACTGAGTGGGTATCCAATTCAAAGATTAAGGATATAATCATCATGTTTATTCTATATAAAAATCCATATAAGATTTTAAACATATGACGAATTAACTGTAAACTATAATAATCTCTCTTTAATGAACCTAAAAATCGGCTATATATAGGATAATGAACTTAATGATTGCCCATTATAGACGCATTTGTCAACATTTTTTTCTTCGCAGAACTAATATCATGTAATCTGACAGCTTCTGCAGTAACTCTGAAAGACTTCTGAGCGAGACATGACATGGCATTTAATATTAAAATCAAAAAGCTTTTTAACAAAAATTTAATAATCTCCACCGAGACTAATTAGTATAACTATCAGGATTTGCTTACTGGTTCAATTTAAAAGCTGTCAGTTTCCTTCAAGACATTCTGTCCACACGAATAAAAAAAAAATTATGATTATCCAGAGTCTGATTCGCCTAATTGAAGACGCATGTAAAACTATATTTTATCCATAAAAAAGAAGGGAAGAGGCTGCCCAAAAAGTTATATTAGCGGGGACTGTTACTCTTCAACAACTGCCAGAATATTTATGATTTCAAAAATAATCCAAGTGCGGATAAACAAAAAATAAGATTGGGCCATAAAACTATTTTCATGCCAAATATTTATGTAAAAATAATATTTTTAAAATAATAACTACTCTATTTGGGGCAGATAAGAAATTATATTTCATAAAATGTATATAAAATTGATTAAAGCTAACTTAAAACAAAAATAAAAATAAATATAGCACAACTAATAACAAAAAGAAAAATTTATTTAGATATCAAACTAAGTAATAAAGGAAAACAGTCTGAATCCCCACCCCAATTTTCCAGCTTATTCAAAATCGCACCATAGAGAAAAAGTGTGGAGAATCGTACATGAAGCGAAACAAAAGAAAATTTCGAACACTTAAATCGGTCATTTCCTAAACAAAGAAGAATCTCTCTCTCTCTCTCTCTTTCTGTTTATTATTATTATTTTAGCGAAGGATATCGGACACAATGAGTCAAGGCTTAAAATCTATTTTCAGTATTTCGAACATCCGATATTTCGGTACTTAACGAGATAAGTAGCTTCTGAGCGAAAAGGAGAAGCCGAAAACGAGTAAAAAGAACAGAATAACTTCAACCGTAACATAGCCGGCCGAAACAGGAAGAAAACACCTGTCGGTATCTCACATATTACGTAACGCAAACGATTTTAATGGGCTGATCCATCAAAATTACTGAAGTACGTATAAAGACGGCTTCAGAGCGGCGGGATGAATGTGGAAAGGGTGGTTTCACGAAAATGAATGATAAGAATCCGTAACTAAAATAAAAAACAAAAAAAAAAAAAAACTCTAGAAGACGAAAATAGACTGTTTTTTTTTTGGGGGGGGGAAAGCACAAATTTGATTAAATAGATCGTTTAATCAAAAAAAAAATTTTTTTTTGAATAGATTCGTAATGTTCCTATTAAAAGTCGTATAAAAAAGGGCAAATAGATTCTAAGAAGATTGGACGACTCTGACTTCAGAGGTCATAAAATGTTTCTCGTTCTTAACCAAAATATAAATAAAATAATGGAAGGGGGGGGGTATTTTCTATAAATTGTAGATGAAAAATCGTTTAAAAAAACAGCATGTAGAAAAAATCATTTGAACATACCAAATTTTGCACGCAGTTCATTTTTAAGTAGTATACGCGAATATGCAAATATATGAATGGGTTTTTTTTTTTTTTTCGAAATCTTAATTCGGCTTTTAATTAAAAATTAAACGAACATTTTACGCTTTTGCTCATTGGAGCATAATATTGCACGTAAATCATTTTTACGCAAGTTTAAAAGTTAAAAAATTAATACTAATTTATTTCACAAATTTAATAAATTTTTAAAAATATTTTAAGCGAAATTTACAATAATACTTTCCATTATTTTATTTCACGTGCGTTGTGAAGATATTAAATATTTTCTTGTATGTGTTAGTGAATGTATGCGCATGTGCGCGCTCACATGCTATCGCTGTTACGTAACTAAGAAGAAATGTCAAAAATGTAATAAAGATAAACGAATCAAAATTTTCTTATGACATTATGCAGTATGTATCATTTTCACATTCTCGTTGGATTATGATTATTATAAAAAGCTGCATAATAGAAGAAAAATATATCACATTAATTTTTAGGAATTATCACAAACCAACAACTATTTCTAAGATTTCCAAGCAATGAAAGAAAACTTTATACTCACGTATGCGTAATAAAATAGCTCATTACTCTTCGGAGTGATAAGGGCTAAAATATTTATCATGTTACGATATTCCGTATTAGAAGTTTGAATCTCTTTTTATTATTATTATTATTATTTATTTATTTTTCAGGCTATGGTCGGAATGAAGAACGATATAAAAGATAAGAAAGCAAATATGAATACAAGATTTATTGACAAATATTTTTTGATGGTAGAGTCATAGAAAATATAATTACAAAAGTTTTTTCTCGTTCTCTAACACAGCATTTTCAGAAACAACAATTACAACAAGAGTAGGGGGGAAAGTTAATGTTAGCTTCAATAATAATTTAGATATTGAAAACTATTCCGATTTAAAACATTATATTTGAACTGAGTAGATTGACTAAAAATATATTTTAGCCATACTCTAAGATTATTTGTTACGAACAGATGTTAGAAAACACAACTTCTCATTGTAAGCCTTTTTGTCTTAACACATGGAATAAAGAAGTTTATGCTAACTACAGCATATTAATAGACATTTTCCAAACTTCTGAAAGGAAATTTTTGGAAATCAGCGAAAGATACTTAAATGAATGATTTTACTATATTATGCAAAAAATTTATTTTTAGGTGGGGGGGGGGGAAAACTAACTGGAATTACGAGTATCAGAAATATTGAAATAATTATTCTATTACAATACTCAAGGTGGCAGAACTTCAAAAGAAATTTCAAATGTTATCAAATGGTGAATAATTTTGAAGCTTTGCTAATAGGTATGAAGTATGTAAATCTAATATAACAGTAAATGTAATGCAAATAGTAAAATTGTAAATGTAATAGTGAATAGTATAATGTAAATAGTAAAATTCCGCAATTTTTTTTTAATTGGAAAGGACTACATAAATAATATTCTGAGTTATATTCCAATTATATATGAAATAATCTCGAAGGTAATAAAAGCAGTTAACTTCAATTTAATTATTTAATTTTTTATTCATTTATTATTATTATTATTTCTTTTACAAAGACAGCATTACTAAAATGATCTTTTAAAGTATACATCCAGAAAACAATATATGTCTCTACATTTCAAAACTTTCTCTCTCTCCCTCCCCCTTTATTAAAAACACCTGCTATCATTGCCTAAAATAACAGAAGAACACTGGGAGCTCATTCCCAAACTAACGCTCATTACTTTATCCAATATATTCATTCATTCACTAAATCAACTTAATGCGAAGGAAGCCCGAAAAAGGAATCAACAGTATATTACATCACTCAAATGATGTTAAAAATGTTTACCGGAACACTAATATCGCTATTTGGTAATCAAACCAAAACATCATTTCTACTAAAAACGCATTCAGAAGCACCGACAAGGAAAAAGAAAAGAGCCTGACAGATCATTTCGCATGATTTCACGCAATTACAGATTATCGTTATGGATGGTTTACTTAAGCGCGCACGTCATTTCATTTATTTACCTTCTAACATTACACCTCCTGAGGATGTGATGAAAGAGGAAATTTTAATTCAAATAAATAATTCTTTCACTTCAAAGAGAAAGATGATATGATTAGAGGATCCAAACGATTATTTTCTCTCCCTCCCCCTCCCTCCAAATGTGTTCTTAAGTGTATTTTGAAATAAGAGCTATCACGAAATTGATTACACGAAAGAAATAAACTTCACTTTTATTTTTAGCATTTCATCTTTTATATCAATGCTGGACATAATAATGCAGACTTTTGTTCTCAATGGAAATTAGGATTATCAAAATAATTAATTAACCAGACTAACCACTACAGAATACACATATCGATAATTGGCTTAGAACAGGACGCCTTTCTAGAATCTTAAACAGTAGGTACTGATCTTCCCTTTCTTCTTCTAAGAGCTGAGCATATCAAATGATTTTTGAGTGGTGAATAGTTTTTTATAGCACTTCTTTCAGAATCATCAAACTTCTATAAACAATTATTAAAAAAATATTTGTAGTTATGATATTTGCATTCAATAAAAAACATTTCATCAAAATTTATTAATATTTTATATTTATCATTTGTTGTCCGTTTTCCAACATATTCCTAAAAAGCAGCATGTGTGATCCCCTCGAAACTTCCTCGCATACTCTGCAATAAAGGTCATATCTCCCTTCCGTCGCATAACATTGTGCACCACAGTTAAGGCTGCAAATATCTGCATGCCCTAGGTGTACAAAAGTTATAAAATATAGATCTTTGAATGTAGCACTTTTATTGAATCTAACATGAGAATATATACTTAGTATGCTTTTTGACACCGAAATTTGACCCAAAACTACAACTGTAATCACAAGATAACATACCGAACTTTACTGATTTAATTCACTGAGTTTATATGCATGCGCATTTGACGATTTTGGCTCAAAATTTGAAAAGAATCTGTATTTTTAAGGGTACCAAATTTTATTTGCCTAGCTTTTAGACTTATTTCCTGAAGGTGAATTTCGTTCAAAATTTGATAGAAATTTACAAATGTGATCGTAATTTCATATACTAGATTTCAGCTATCTAGCTCAAAGCATTTTAATGCAAGCCAGCTAAAATCGGTCATTTTCACAGACAGACAAACTTAATGCCAAAAATATGTTTTTCACACTCGGGTAGGTCTGAAACCAGGAGGAGATAGGTGAAAATTCTGGCTTCAAATTTTTTGACGATTACAATATTTCTATATCAAGTGATTTCTAGATCAAGTTCTTACAATATTTCTGGATCAAGTGAGATCTTTAGAAGAAAAATTTTAAAAGCACTGTTTACTGTGAAAAGAAAGACGCCTCCCTACAACATCATTATTTTTTAGTATGATTTAATTGTTTTGATTTCTAAATATACAATATTTATTTTAACAAATCCCTTTCCAGACAAATTGCGAAAATCATGTCATTCCTAAATTTTCTCTATATTACCACAAATTTACTGAACACAGTGAAAGCCAAATACTTAAAAATATCTATATCAAAAATCGGAAACAAACAACAGAGTGACTTTCAAATCATTTCAGCTTTATAATGGATATTTTTAATGTAAAACATTATATGTGGAAACTTGACGATAATTTTCCGTCGTCGGAAATTTCTAAGCATTCCTTTCAAATGTACTTTTCATTGTTAACACTCAGAAAATTAGAATTAAAATTCTAAGTTATTTTACATTTAGTATCCACAAATGTTTCACCAATTTAAAAGAGTAGAAATATTTTTTTTTATGATAACGATACCTTTTAAATAGGGGGGGGGCTCAAAATTAATAAGAGAAATAAGCATAAAAAGATTTTATTACAAAGAAATTGCCATATTTTTTTTTTTTTTTTCCCATTTTATCACTAGCTGAAAAATTTTACCCGAGGAAGGGGGGAATCAAAATTCAATTATCTAATGATCCCTACAATCACACCATCTTAAACACATCGGTATTATCATTAAGATTTATTTCAAATTAAGAAGATTGCCAATTTGGATCCCACAAGAGTCGGAACTTTTTCGCAAATTCTCTAATAAAGGTATTACAACACCCCACCCCCCGAAACCGCATACACATAGCCGTCTCAGAATCCGTTGACGAACTATACACATGAAAATTAAGTCGTTAACACCACGGAAACTAAGAGTCTTATTTTCAAAATTCCACATGTGAGCGTTTAGTGGTTTGAAGTATAAATAAGGAAATTCGGGCAGTATTTTGAAGTCTTTTTTCTTTTATTTGATCAAATGAAGCCAAAATATGACACGCCACTGCAAGACAAGACTCCATACAAAATTTCATTTATCCAAGTCGGTGTACTTTTCAGTTATCGGATTTACGTGCGTGCGAAAGGACACTTAGACAAGGACAACCCTTTCACGGATTTTGATATGGATACAAATCAACACTTTAGATGCTAAAACTGTTATCCATATACTGAACACGTTGCGTAATTATAATGTTCACTCAAGACAGAAAAAAAAAAAAAAAAAAAAAAAACAGACTTTTTGGCAAATAGACTTTTCTTTCTTTCTTTCTTTTTTTTTTTTTTTTTTTTTTTTTTTTTCTTTTGAATTAGACAGATATTTCAAAAATCGGATTTTGTTCAAAATTTGATAGAAATCTACAAAATTGGTGTTCAGACCATACACCAAATTTTATCCATCAGACACAATCATCGCATTCACATATAAACAGATATAAAGCCAAGAATATGTTTGTTTTGTTTTTTAAGCTAAGCGAGGTCTGGAATATCTCAAAATCTTGATTCGAATTTTATTTTATTTTGAAGATTACATTACCTGCTATATGTAAACTTCGTATATGAAATAGTAAAAAAGAATGGACGCAGAAATAACAAAAAAGAATGAACACAAAATTATCTTTGGCGAAAACGATTAGAGACAGAAAAATGACTGGCTTTGACAAATACAAGCAACGATATTTTAAACAGTAATTATGCAAAATGTATACTATGTTTTTCTTGCCATTAAATTAATACGATATAAGCATTTTTCTAGAGAGATAAAATTTTTCTTTACGTTAATTACTCATATTCAGCCTAGTCCTAATTAATAAGGGCAGTTGGAGTTCTGTCATACTTAGATTTTTTTTTTATTTGTTATTTTATGCTTAGACTGGACTAAAAAAATAACAAGGGATTTTATATTAATTAAAACTGATAATTCTACATTTTTTTTAATCTAATTAATTTTCCAACATTCATAATGACCCTACGATCGCATATACATAAATAAAGTTTATTCATATTTTTTAATTCAAATCTACAATTTTTGTAAGATCTTAAGTAAATTTACTACACATGCTCTTTAAGAAAAAGGGAAAATCACTGCCAATCTTCAAAAATCGAAAAGATAATTAAAAACAAAAACAAAAAATAAAACAAATTTTTTCTAAATATTTTTCAGCTACATCTCCAGCTTTTCAATTCCATGCCATTTTTCTCTAATCTTAATAAAATTTTAAAATTCAATTTGATGCATAAACTGTGACAATGTTTTTATTATAATAAAATTCAAATTAATATCACGATTGCATTAAACCATTCAATCGAGAACTTAGAGCAACACCGAAATTTATTTATTTATTTATTTTTCCTCGAGACATTCATTAAGAATTATCACTGTTTCAAATTTATATATTTTTTGTTAATTTCCGTGTATAATAATTAAACGCAAATGGATTCTATTAACTTTTTAATACGGTAATTATATTCACTAGATTTCGCATTGAAATATTTCGTCATGTCCGATTAACAAATAAAATTCATATTTTTGAATCTTATCCAATACCAAGATAAAGTTTTTAATAAATACATTTCATATTAATAACTTAACAAACCAAGAGAGCCAATATTCTGGACAATCCAGTTAGTCATCCAAGGCCGTTGGTTTGCATATATTTGATAATTATTTTATTTATTCAAAATATTTTTTAATTTGAGCATTTAACTGTGAATAAAAACTACCGCCATGTATGTTATTTCAAACAATTATTGATTTTTCTAACAGTTTAAGTTTGCATAGCGAACATTCGAATTAATCTCACAATTGAATGACGTTATAAATAAAAACCACATCTAATTCTCAACATAAAGCCGATAAGAATATATATATATATTCCGGCCAGGAAGTCGAATTCCCGAAAGATTTCCACAAAGCTTATGCCAAATTAAAGCACTAAATATTCCATTCCTCGAGAAAGCTGCTATTTAATACGGACTCAAATAACGAAATCACGTCATGTGCGAATGGCGTGAAAAGCGAAAAGTAGCAGGTGATGGAATTACAGAGCAGATAAGAACGGCTTTTTAAACATCTCGTTTGTTATTTTACAGTCGTTTAACAGTCGTGGTTAAGCTAACTAGAACTTGCCGACAGCGTCACATAGTTTTATTGTTGTTATTGATCAGTCATCCAAAGAACAATCTACTATTTAAGAAATAATAACAATTTGTTTCTAATTACTTATACAACCAGATGGGATGGTCTTCCCAAAACTTTCTCGCAAACTCACTAATAAAAATTGCATACCCATCCCCTTTTATAAAATTGTGCAATTTAGGAAAGGCTGCAAATGCCTTGCATCACATTAGCGAACAATAGGTACGAAATACTATTGTAGCATTTTTATTTAATCTATCAAGCGATCCTTTTGGAATTATTTTATTTTATTCTTTGCGATTAATTCTTGTCATTTAACGATAGACACTCGAATGTGTGGGTTAAACTCGTTATTTCTAACAGATTGAAATTGACATAAAGTGGCAACAAAATCAAATACAAATTTCATATATTTAAGTCAGTGAGTTATGGGGTTATTGTGTTTGCAAACCGACAATAAGTCAACACCCTGATGGATTTGGTCCCGAATTTGCTACATATTAGATGGATCGCAACCAATTAAAAAAATTCGCCCAAAACTACATTTGTACTCAGAAATCTTCATACCAAATTTGATATATTTAAGTCACTACGTTTTTCAAATATTGCGTTTACATGTTTCTGATAGCACGTATCAATAAACGGTCCATCTCTTGTTGGATTTCGCTCAAAATTCCATACATGTCCACATTATGGATGTTATATCTAAGTATCGAATTTTACCCATCCAATTTTCTTCGCTTTGTATTATCGTGCTCATTTATATTCGGATAACCGGACAGACAAATAACATCTGGATATATTTCATTTGAAGTTTGATAAAAATCTACAAATATTGTGTAGATATGTAGATACCACATTTCATCAGTTTTAGCTCAAAACGTTTATCATTCATTTTTATCATAGACAGACATAGTGACAAAATTGTGTTTTTCGAATTTCATAGTGACAAAATTGTGTTTTTCGAATTTGGGAAGGTTCGAAACGTGAAATACTATTCGTTTCAGGTTCTCGAGACTAGCACTTTTGGATGCTAACATTTTTTTAGCTAAGGGGTGGTATTCAAAAAGATGAACAGCTATTACGCCTCTATCCCGCGAATAATCTGAACTTACCTTATTGCTAATTATAAACATCTTTTCCTTTCATCTTTATTTCACCCCTTGTCTGGCAAAATAAACCCCTCCTGAGGCATGCGCAAAAGCGCTGAAGGTTTCCGAATATCAAAATAAACAGTATATCAAAATGCCGAGTTCGAATTTTTGATGATTGAAATAATTTCTCTACACTTCATATAAGAGAAAGTAAAAAAATAATTTGGATGAAAAAGAAAAAAAATACACCAATTACGTAATAAAAATTTCTAATTGTTTAGAAAGGAAAGTTTAAAAAAAATAGAAGAGAAATCCAAAATGATATCATATCATAATTGGTATGGTCCTTTGCCCCAGATTGCTCACAAACTGGGGTGGGGGAATGTTTTTCAACAAATGAACACATTTTTTTACAGATATCCAGCACACGTTCCTATACGGAGATGATATCCCAGCACTTCCTTGACACTCAAAAATATTATCTCATCAGCATAAAAGAAACATCTTTCATGCAGTTTTGCATCGAAGTTCTCTGGAATGAATTCTTGGTGATAGATTATTTACCTAATAACCTTCATTGACTCAGTAATAAATTTTCAAAGGAAAATTATACAAATACTTATGGACAAAACAGGAAAGGCAAACGGCTATTCCAGATATATTTCAGAACCGAGAAAATAGAATATGACTCATACCAATGAATTGTTGACAAAATAACAATTTAAGAAAATTTTAATTAATAACTAAGATAGATGTTATATCTGTTAAAAGAAAAAAAAAATCTATAAATTCAATTTAATACTATTAAGAAATGAAAGATTTGATGTTAACTTTCAGAGCAACTAACTTACTTAAGAAGTTATCATCATCTAATTTTATACAAGAAATGCGATTCCATTCTTTAACTCTTTCTAGGACCGTGGGAAGTATGTTTCCCACCAAATTTATCAATCTTTGTATGAAATTATGTAGGTTGGCATAAGTACTGACAAACTTTTTTAGAAAGACAGAAACTTAGATGCTTCAGTTCTTTATCTCACATAAAACGATGTGTCTTGATTTATTACTTAATTATTAATTAACCAAATTAAATTTATCTAATAAATTAAATGAATCCTTTTCCTTATTCTCATTTCAAGCCTAAAAATATTTTAACATAATATGACTAGAAAAAAATGGCCCTTTAAAGGGTTAATATAAATGATTTGTTTCTTCCTAAAAAAATTAAACCATATTTGAACTTCTAGTCGAAAACTTCTGATAAAAAAATTGGTTTGATTCTTCTTATAATTTGTTTATATTAGTTGCTGTATTTTGTTCGAAACAATTTTTACACCACTTAATTTACAATAAGGATACAACTTTATAAACATCATCAGTTGAAAAGAAAATCCGATATTTTGAAATAAATTCCAAGCATTATTTAGTTATAAATTAATAAATCCCATGTTTATTTTTGCTTTGTCTCGCGAGAGCTATCAAAACATTTACAAAATTACTCATCATTTTCCTACTTAATTGCATGATGGAACCTTCGCTGTCATATAAAATAGAAAAGCATTATTACAAAGACATATTCATTACTAATTTTTAAAATTTATTAAAATTAAAGAAAAAGATTCACAAAAACAAATTGTTATCACAGAAAAGTCAATTTTTGAATTTTAAAATGGTATAAAAATTACTTTCGTGAGATAATAGGCACTGAAGATATTGAAAAATAAACACAATTTAAATTAATTTTTAAATAATTAAAAGGATAAATTTAAATTTAATTAACATTTTGAAAAATATTGTCTGAATGATCACCTACTATCTAAGAAATCACTATGTGTCAAATTTTATAGCTATAGCTTCAACAATCTGCACGATACAGTGTTTCATACAATTTTTAAATCACGCAACTTAGAGATAACCAATTGATATGTCTGCAGTTAAAATTCTTTCATGTATAATATTTTTAAAGTAAAAATAGCTCTTGTTTATAAAACATTATAGCAGATAAAATCCTTTAATCGTTTGCTTTTAATTAAAATTAAGAGTATAAATTGAAACAGACGATTTTTAAAAACTAATTAAAGTTAACTTTCTCTACAAGTTATTAATATTTCTTACATTAGTACTGCGAATTTTTTTTTTATATATATAAATGCTGAAGAAAGGTTATCTTTGTTGTGCGAAAAACTTAAAATTTAGTTTTAAACATGATTGAATCACTACTTTAAGAACAATTAAAGCATTGTAAAAAGAGGCAATAAATCAAAGAAAAAAAATAGTGATTGAGAATACGATAATTTTGTTCAAATAAAACAAATTTTTCTTAATTTCTAATTAATTAATTATTTAATTAATTTTTGAGCTTTGATAAGTAGATATCTTACGTAATAAATGTTTAAAATTCTAAGTATACACAGATACAATGACTTTTAATAGTATTAAACTAATAAAATTTCCTATACAATTTTAGCCTACACAGTCAATACAATTTAAATTTCACATCCTGGGAAATGCGAAGAAAAAAAATCGATATTCTTCATGAGAGAACAAAAACTCTGAACCAGTAAACTCTGGAGAAGGAAAATGAAATCTTCTGTAATTAAAAGATTAATTTTCCCTCTAAATTAACTCAAATGCCTAAGCAAAATATTGTCTTTCAGAATTGAAAAAAACTAACCGCATATAAATTTACAAATAGTTAAATAAGCTTTCTAGCTGTTATTGTATAGAACCTCTAACGGGTTTTTTCTTCAAAATACAATTCGTAAACTTTAGAAATAATCGCATTATTAAATGAAATTTTGAAATAATGATTAATCGTATATAAATATATAGCGAAACTAAAATCAGTGTCATACTTATTCGATTCAGATTACGAATTATATTTCTAATAAATTATCTTAATTTAAGAGAAATATTATAATAGTTCATTTAAAAAATGCAAAAGTTAAAATTTAGCATTCGCACACTTGGAAGATATTAAAACGTCCGTTCTTCACAAACATAGTAATAGTAGCGTCAGTACTTAAGTCATTCCGCGTTTTTCAGAATGAAAAGAAGATACACATTCTACATTTGTTTATCGCGTTTTCAGTCGTGTCTTCGATGGGGTTTTTCGATATGCAAAATATTTTCTATATTTATTATGCAGAAAAAAAAACAAAGATAATCACAGTAGCTGATTACGGTATTATAACAAACTTCTGAATGTCATTACCAAATAATCAATTGTTTAGACGACCGTAAATTTCCAAAATAGCAAGTGTGCAGCTATGCTTATCACCTTTGGATAACCCATTGTACCAATTATCAAGATGTTTTGAATGCAACAGGAACATCGCGAATTTGCAAAAACTGGTGAGGGTTGGTAGGCTATTATTCATAGATGAAATATTATATATATTATATTATATAAAATCACAGTCGCGTAAACATAAAACGACTGGAATAAAGTGATTCCCTAATTTCAAATCCACATATTAACAATGGTTTGCTCAATTAATTTTATTCGATCTGATGTTTTTGAGTTATATTCTTCAGTTTTATTGTCTGTTTGACAAATTCGCTTTACATATCCCACCCACCCACTATGTGTTTTTTTTTTTTTTTTTTTAATGCTGCATTCTAAGCGCACTTAGCTTTGGAAAAGCCAAAAGACATTATGTGAATATTAAATTTGGAGCTAAATCACGAGGTAGCATTTGTGAGAATATATTAATTCTCAGAAGGACTTATTATCATTATTTTGGTTATTTCTGTCATTAAGTCCTACAGCAGGTTTGTGTGTAGGTCTAGAACTTATATATTAAGTGTTCTGCATGTTATTACTTCTTTGAAACGAATTAGCTAATGATCTCCGAGGAGTTTGCAAGAACGAGATTCTAAGATATTTTCTAGGAACCCTTATCTGAAAAGCCGAAGAGGCCAAGTGTTGTTGAAAATAACTTTTTCAAGGAACTGTAAAAGAACCGCATTTACAAGTTCGCACCATAAGATGAGAGAGAGATGAGAAGTTGAGATATTCTTTATAACTTCTATCCCCGCTCCTTCTTAATTCGTGTAATGTACAAATATTATCTATACTTATAATAAAGCTCAATGTGTGTGTGCGTGTGTGCTGGCGCTCTACAGGCCAGACCGTTTGACCAACAGCTACCAAATTTGGTACATGTATACCTTGGAGGTCGGGAATTTGCACCTGGGATCCCTTTTTTTAAATTTTTAGTTAGAATTTTAATTATTAATTAAAAACTAACTTTCCCGCCAAAAAATCTTCATTTCCCCACCGCCAAAATGAGTAAGGCTTCAGTTTTTTCCCGACACTAATGAGGATAGGCTTAACATTTTTCGATTGATTATTTCAAACGATTCTGTTTATTTTCTTAATGTTTTATGCATTTAAAATTAAATATTGTTAATTAATCGATCTTTCAGATTCATTCTGAAGTACTTTTGAATTGAAATAAAAAATTTCTAATCTGCGTAGCGTTACCCCAACTGGCGTAGAAAAATTCAAGCATTTGCGTTACCATAACTGGCGTTGAAAATTCATGCATGCGCATTGTGTTCTGATTGTTGACAACAATTTTCAACGGATACGGACTTGATATAAATTATTTTTTGGTTAGTTGCATGCTTTTGTAATTAAATTGTATTTATGTTAGTTATATATTTTTTGTATTTGCTTATAGTTTTGAGTACATCGCTTCTTAAGTAGTTTATTTAACCTGTTTTCGATCGATTATTTTAAAAGATTCTGTTTATTTTTTTTAGATTCTGTTTATTTTTTTTAGATTCTGTTTATTTTTTTAAATTAAAAATTGTTAATAAATTGATCTGCTCATGGTGAATCTGAGAAAATTTTGTTGACAAATTCTTGAGATATTACATAAATTAAGAAAGATATGCTTTAGTGCCCATAATGCTTAAATGCAGAGACTCTGTTTTCACTAATCAGATTATTAAAGAAAAAGCTCTGTTTCAGTAAAAAATATTATTATATGAATTGTAGATTAATCATTTACACTTTAACTTAAAGCATAAATTCTACGGGAGCTAACAGAAAATGAGAGAGATACATATTACGTTATGACTGAAGGCCTTTATAAAATTATGAGTAAATTATATGACTCTCAAAATTTGAAGTTTTAAAATATTTTGATGAAGAAACTATTAAAGTATGAATTACATAAAATATTTAATTATTAAAAATTTTAACGAGCATTAAGATTGGTGAACCAGCTGGTCGCCAAAGGCGGCTAGTATATAATAAGTGCATATCACCATCATAATTTTGAATATTTGAATAAGCCAACATCTTATCAATTAATTTCACAGTAATAATAGAATATCGTTTGGTAAATCACTTATTGCTTTATTTACTTTCAACTTCTCAAATAAATAAAGAAAACAATCAAAATTGAAGTCCGATGCAAATAGTAGGATTAGATCGGCAGATAGAGCGAAAGGCAATCATTAATTCAAAGGATCAAATCCACTCAACTCCCTTTTGTTGTGAAATGAAAGATAACAATGGGATTACGATTTTTAACAAGTTGGTTAGATTAACAATGATAAATGTTCTGAGGAAATAAAAATAAAATTGAAGTCAACATTATACAGCACTTTTATTCACAGAAAAATGTTAAATAATTTACTTTTATAATTAAATTAAAATCTGAAGGATCAATTTTTTTAATGGTAGGAATACAACCACTGATATAATGTTAATTGCATCGCCAGCAATTTTAATAGTTGACGCAATAAATTTCTAAATAATAGCAGATTCCATGCATTATAAATAACAGAGTTAAAATAAATGGTATAAAAATAACACCAATTAACAATCTAAACAAAATTCCGAAACAAAACCGAAAGATACTCTCTAATTTACAAGGATAGGTCAATAAATCTTATCATTATCATGCCACGGTCAGATGAAGGTCAAAAAGAAAATTCAAGGAAAATCGAATCTCAAGCACTAAACATCGCAGCCTGATAATGTTTAAGGCTTGATTCATCTATCTTAAATGTATTTTCAAAATTTGTTCTTAATCGCATAGTAGCGATAGCGTGCGCATAAAAAAAATATATATATTTAATATTTTGTGCAAAGAAGTATCAAATGTATGCAACACATTTGAGATCAATTCAGCTACAAAAACAATTCGAAGTATTATGAAAATATTTTTAATAATATTTCAAAACATTTATTAAAATTAGAGAATAAAATTGGATGCAAATTATGTTAATATCACCGTAAAAAGCTTATTAATTTAAAAATAGTGTAAAAATGTCTTTTTTAATACAATAATCTGTTTCGGTACTAACTTTTATTCAGATATAAAATAAAAATTTGTGATGAATTTTAATAAAAAATTTAATCAATATTTTGAACAAATCTTTCTTAGTGAACAATTACCATTAAAGAAATAATTACATGTAAAACTTAGTAGCTCCAGGTTTAATAGCTTGTTCTGCAGGCGATAATAAATCTCTTCAATTAACAGTTAGCATTTTATAGCCTCGTATATTCTGCGAATAAAATTATTTTGTAAAATACCAATACATTCATACCATTTTGCCATCACAGAGAAAATAATTTAGAGCTATGACAGTTGTAATTACAAGCTAATAAAACTCCGACTTGCTGCTTTAATTAAACAGCCATTTTATTTTAAAGCTACAATATTTTAGCTTAGGATAGGACTAACACTATTAAAGGACCGCAAATTTAAAAATCGATTTCAATAAAGATTGCCATGCATGCGAGCGAAAATCATATTAAATATGGTTCACATTAAATTGTTTAAATTATGAAAGTAATTTACCAAATTATTGCCTAAAGTATTCCCCCATTATCCAACTATGAAGGAAAACTAAATTTATATACATATATATAATGCAAATACATATTTTTGAACAATTTCATAGCCGAAGACAGAGAAATATACTTTTGTAATTTTAAAACTTTGCTTTACTCCATCCCGGGAGGCATAATTTATATACCAGTAAGCAGCGATGAGTTACACCAATCTACAACACAACACAATAGCGAAAGAGAGAAATATTTTCCCGATTATATATATCATGAGATTCTGATAGGGATTTCTTTACACGTATCGATTTAAGTAAGAGGAAATAGGTATCTTTTAAAAGAATTTGTTTGGATTGACCGACTTTTATCCCTTTACACGGAATAGGGAAGCTTGACGATTTCAAGCAATTTTGCAGAACTGTGGGGCATTAATTAAATAAAAAAATGGAATTGGATCAGGGAATACGAGAACATTTTAAAATTAAGTTAATATGGGTTAAATGAAGATAAAAATTAGGAAATTAATTAGGGTTTAATTTAGACTTACAGATTATATATATATATATATACATATATATATATATATATATATATATATATATATATATATATATATATATATATATAATTTAATCCAAATTAATTTCCTAAATTTTTGCCTAAGTCAGCCCGTGTCGGCATCATTCTAGTGTTCTCTTGTTTCCTGATCCCATTCCATTTTTGAAATTTTGTAAAAATGATGCGCCATCAGTTCCACGTGTCAAGTGAAAATGATTCCTTCGGTGCCCTTATCCAAGGTCAACATGAGTATTGAATTGACACGTGGCCGGAAATCCCATATTATATAAGACTATTGATCATTTGTTTCGTCTCTTCCTTACTTCTGCTTTTGTTCCGCGCAATTGTGGACGTGTTCTGTCCGCGTCTGCTTGTAAATAAATTGCCTTCCCGGGATGGATTAAAATGAATTTAAAAATGTAAAATGCTCTTCTATGTCTTCGAACCTGCATTCTGCTTCAAACAAAATATGCTTACATATTATTTAGTCGTCAAGGATAATTTCCTGTGAAAATTTTTTAAAAGAATTAAATCTCATTATATATATATATATATATATATATATATATATATATATATATATATATATATATATATATATATATATATATATATATATATATATATATATATATATTATCTGAAGAAGCAAGCATTGAGTTCTTTAATGATTGATTTTTGCTCTAATTTTGACCTTTTGTCAAGATTTCTTTGTTCCGGTCATGACAGTGCAGCGAACTGAATAAGCAGGCAAAAAGCAGGAAAGAGAGGGCATGAAAAAGTATTTGGAACTTATATAATTTTAGAAAGGAATCTATAGTTTTAGTGTTTTGATTTCGTGGGTAAAAGAATAGCAAGCGCAATTTAGAAGTTAAAGTTACAGTGAAGAGGAGTTCATCTTCTTCACTGGGTAATAATCTTTGGAACGCAAACTAACCAGAAGTTATTAAATATTTTATATCTATATAATACATATATATGTCGCCACAGGGCCAACATATTTTCCACTTCTCTGGTTATTGAATTATCAATCTGAAATGCAATTAGTATTATTTAAAATGCTGCCTTCTTATTTCATTAAACTTAAAAATAAGAATTCTAATGGAATTATTCTCTCTACTATATATTACTGTTCATAGAAATTAAAAAGAGTATACTTTACGGTTCATGAGAATGAATTAGTTATCATTAATAATAATGGTTTTATCACACTGGCCGTAACATAAACTAAGAAATAAAAAGCGAAGTGAAACGCTTATTACAGAGT
This sequence comes from Argiope bruennichi, assembly GCF_947563725.1. Taxonomy (NCBI): domain Eukaryota; kingdom Metazoa; phylum Arthropoda; class Arachnida; order Araneae; family Araneidae; genus Argiope; species Argiope bruennichi. The sequence goes on along the minus strand of NC_079160.1, from coordinate 83,752,832 downwards.
CAATATGCAAAGAAAGAAATTTCGACGTTAATAATGGTAAAAGCAGGTGACTGAGCAGTTTGACGGAACAATAAAATTCGAATTTCTTCAAAGCAATTAAAACATTGGCTTAGAATATCAAATGACACTTTTAAAATTCATTGAAACTGCAATAAATTATGCGAAAATTAAACTGGAATCATATATTAAGCATTTTTTTTAATTTTAATATATTGTAAAAACTACTTTGGGGATAACATTTTTAGAATATTAAAATAAAGAACAAAAGGTTGCTTAATTTTAAATTTTTAGACTTTGAAAAGTTGGCAATGACCTTCCTGCTGCCCTGACATATGCCATCAAATTTTTGTCAAGATTGGCCACGAAGTGTAGATTTGTGTACCAGATATATATACTTCATCATATACACAGGCAAGGATAAATAAACTAATAAATAAAATAGCATCAACACAGAAACCTCAGGTTTATAGCAATAAAGGAATTCATGTCTCAGCTCATATGACAAACTTTTCAGTATTCCTGTATACTTTAAAAAGTTGTTCATTTTCCAAATACAAGTTATTCACATAACAAACTAACATTTCGATATTCATTTTATAGTGAATTAGTTGATAAATAATTTAATAGTAAATCAACACTTACAAACTTTTTGTACACTACATTTCAATAACCATTTATTTTATTAAAATTTTACTATCAAGATGCTTTAAGAGCCATAACGCTACACTAACTTATCTTAAAAGTCTCCCCACTCCCTTCCATTTGGTTAACCACACATAAAAATAACCTCCAAATAAGTTATTTATAATTTTTAGCAGCATCTCCCCCCACGGTATTGGGGAAAGCATCAACAAACAACACAGCTCACTTACGAAAAACTGAAAGAATCCGTGCATATTAAAAAACCGAAAATCATTTCTATACGGAAGAAATCTTACTATTTAAATTAACATTGAATAATTCAAATATAATTCTTTTTTAAAAAAAAGAAATTTGTTAACCAGAGGGCAAGATCACGCTCGCTTGAAGCAAAAAAAAAAAAAAAAAAAAAAAAAAAAAAATGCTTTGCCTGCATATTTATTCCATTGAGAAACCCATCCTCGTGTGCCCTTCGTTTTGTAAATGGAAACGTGTATGCCTTCTCCTCCTTTTTCCAAACGGAATAGAGAGGCTTTTCAGCCAACTAAACGCCAAATTTGTTTTCCACTTCTCTCCACGTGCGCGCGGCTTTTGATCTTCCTTTTTTTATGCGCGCAGGTCATTAACCAGCCTCATTTCGGTTCGCGGCGTAAAAACTCAGCGGAGTGGTGGCATCTACCTGACCCCTCCTCCCCCTAACCTTCCCTCTACCCGTGGGAAAAAAACGATCGGCTCAGAAATGTAAAACTCTTGCAAGATGAGCTATCATCATACCTTAACGTTTCGTTGGTTATGAAACTGACAGTTAAGTGTAGTAAGTGCCGGTGATGGATTTTTTTTTCTCTTCCTCTCCAGGACCCATATTCATGTCAGGTCGAATTTTAGGTCGAACCTTTTGTTTGTTTATGCCAGAGATCCGCGATTTTCCAGCTTACCGAATTGCTCAGGCAGGTCAAATTCGTAGCACGTGCTTCTAATTAGTGCAATCAAACTCCTCCATAATGTGATACTGGCGCGTGCGGAGAATCATTCTCGGGATTCTTGTTGAAAAAGTTCATTTGATATAAGACCTTTTTTTTTCTTAATAGGGATTTTATACAGGAAACCAACTCACTAAAATAGATCAGACGATTTTTAGTGGGTGTTCTTATATCAAGGAAAGCATCTCTTAAAATAGAACCATTTCACAAATGAGGAAAGCTTTTGATGCTTAGGATTATATAAACTGTGTGAAGTGTTTTGCCTTTTACAAAAGAAATGTCTGTTCTAGTCCGGTCAATTCTCAAATTTTCCAACTATGACCGCAAGACTTTCCTTTGTTTTGTTCAGCAATGAAAATACACTGTTCTATAATGTAACGCTTCGTTTTTACTATCCCTAAACTGTCAGTTTCCAAATGTTTTTTTATAGGGTTGCCAACACTTTACTATAGGAATAGTCGCAAATTCAAATCTTGCGTTAATTTTGGGTATTTATTTTCAGTATCTCGCAGATAAGAGTTTCGTGCTTCGTAGTAAAGCATACATAATTTGGATACATTTCTTTCAACTAACTGAAATCAAAATTTAACGCATAACTTCATATATTGAATTTCATTCATCTGTCACAGGTTTATATCAAAATCCGATATGGATTTCAACTTTAGATGCTAAATTTGAGTACCAAATTTTACCTATATAGATCTTTATAGATTTAAAGTATACATCTGTATTATATCGGGCTTCTGAGAAAGGATTTCATTCAAAATGCGATAGAAATCTAAAAATTTGGTATAAATACCACATACGAAATTTCACTCGTTCAGCCCAAAGCATTTTTGATTTATAATGATTATACGTCAACAGAACGACAAACAGGCGAAGAGACATGAATTTAATTTTAAAAAGTGGTTTTGAGGCATAAAGAGGTTTAAAATTTGTAAATTCGAAAAAAAAAGTCTGGCGAAACAAGCTATGAAGATGTACAAAGAAGGAGAAAATAGCAATCTGGACAAGCAACTAAAACACAACTTTGTTGTTAAAAGAGATATTCATTGTATGTCAATGATAATGATTTTTTAAGAAGGGGAGGGGGACGAATACAACTTATACAGTGCTTATGAATACTGCTTCAACCACTAGAACTTGAAAATTTTTAATTAGCTGCCTTTAAATTAGATTACTTTCTAAAATGTGAATACTGTGGAGAAGTTTAAAATGCGTGCTTTCATTTCATACATTGGTACAGCCATTGGTTCATACATTGGTTTAAATTATTAATGTTGTTAGCGGTAATTATATCCATGTACATAACTCATACAGAAAATTCTATAACCGATATTGCATCTAAAAGCAATTCAAAAATTAATACAGTGTGCGGTGCAATATAAAATTAATTACTAATTACACCGGTTGCTACACCATTATTAAATTTTGTAAATTTAATGAATATTTCTATTCGTAGAATCAGAATTCAATTTCTATCCACTGATGGTCCAGACCTTTACTACACAGCCACTTTTGGTAACTATCTATAACTCATACGGAATATGAGAATTTCTGGCAGATGAACTAATAATATAGAATGAATCAATTTAAAATTTCATTATGTTACTTGAAAAAAATGAAAAATGTGAGTGGAATCTGTTTAGTAAAATCTATGTACTGCAAATGAAAAAGTGCATATGTACCATAAACTATAAATTGCCAATATTCTTTCATTTCGATCTTTCAAGTTCATATATATAGAAACGAAATAAAAGTGGAAGTGAAAATCCTCCTCCGGAGTCAATGGCCAATGAAAGCAATTCTTTTTTTATCCTAATTTGAACATTCGCCAAAGTTCCCGACTAAATAGTTTGATGAAGAAATGAAATTAGTTTGAATTTCATCAAAACAATAAAAACAACATTCAACTGAGTATCAAATTAAAAACTTATTAAAAACCAAGTTTAAAAATAATTAAAATCAAGAGAACGAACCTAAATTTAAAGTGGTATTATTAGAAAGATAATTTTTTGAGTGTGAGATGGTAATAACAAGTACATAATGGTGTATTTGTAAGTAATTACAAGTACAACATTATGTAATGAATATACATGTACACTACATTATATGTAATAATTATAATAAGTACATAATAATCACTTTTGTGAGACAATCTTTTCGGAAGATATTATTGTTTAAAAAAAGAATCAGTTTATTTTCCATTATTTTATATTTTAACAAATATAACAACATTTAACATTTTAACAAATATATATAATATTTTTAATGTTGGACTTCAAGATTGACAATATCTCTGGATTACAAAATAGGTAATCAAATAAACATTCACCTTCATATATTTATAAATTTGTTATTTAAAAAAAATATTTGAATATTTTTAATTTAAACAATAAATACAACTACGGAAATAAACCAATAGAACAAGTACATAAATTTTCAACTAGAATATATCTTCCATGTAAGTCAAGTTTACTGAAAACAAGACAATAGAACTAAACGGTAGGAATCAATCAAATCAGTGCCATACACAAAATAATGGTCAAAAGTACTTGAATCCTAGAATTGCATTTAGGCAGAAGATGCGCACAGGAACAGATTACAAATCAAGTATTTGGTAATTTAACACATTTAAGGAGGCATTGATATAATACTTTGAAATTTTAGAGCCTACAATAAAGCGTTTACAGTTGAAACCATCGTTAAGGCCATTTCGTCACGTGCCATTGGCCACAGAATTTCTATGAAAAAGTGGCGCCAACATAGGGTAATTTCTGTTGCAACAATCAATACTCTTATTAAAGTATTTTTATCATAGCTGTTATGTCAAAACATTCACAGTAATTCACAATTCGTTAAAGAATAGAATAATGAAGGCGAAAAAAATCTGGTCATTATTTTTCCCATAATTTTTTGAGATGGCATTAAATACAGCGCAATTTTGATTAGTGGAATTTTTCTCTTTAAATTGTAAATCTATTGCGTAAAAAATCATCTTTTTAGAAATTTCTTTTTCTTTTAATTCAGTAATAAGTAATACTATAAAAACACTTATTTGCGGAAGAATAAAGTTTCATAAGTGTTTTACTGATAAAGATTACTAAATTAAGCATTAACGAGAACATAAAATGTACAGAAAAGCACCGTTTATACAGCTCCCCTTTTTACATCTTTTACATTTGTACACCGTTTCACAGAAGTACCGATTCTTCTCTAAGCACTGTAAAGATAAAGTACTTCGTTAATACGACGCAAAACTTCGATTCAATGTCGTTTGTATTCCTTTCAAAAGACTGCAAAATTCTGACACAATTATTACTTCTCCGCTCATATTGGGGGTGGGGGGTGGGGGGGGTTGCTTGTATTTCCATTATCATGACACTTCGGAATTATTCAAAATCGATTAATACAAGACAAATTGTTAGTGCTAATTTAAACTACAGTGAAAAGAATGCAATTTAGCGCTATGGCCATTTATATATATATATATATATATATATATATATATATATAAACACGTCTATAGACGTAATGGACTCTACTGAAAAACATACACTGAATCATATCTTTTTCATAATACCGTAATTCTCATAGACAATCACCAAATCAGAGATTAAATTAATTAGGTTTTCTTTTTTTTGTTTTGTTTTGTTTTGTTTTTGAGTAAACGTCTACCTGCAAACACATAAATTGAATAAAACAGAAAACACAATTTACACTCAAACATAAAAACATAATTTTTCCCATTTTTACGATAAATGTTTTGTTATAAATTGAATTTACTTTAGTAGAATTAAATTTGAAATATTCAAAGTTATTTCTTAAAATTCTTATTGCATGCCTTTACATTTACACGTCGTTCCATGTCAGTCCCTTGGGAAACATATAAACAATGGTTTACTGAAAGTCAATATTAAGTGTATAATATGAGTGGTAAATAAATAATTTACAATACAAGCCTTCCAAAAAATGGGAATTTTTCACGGCACAAGGAGAAAGCTTAAAGGTATATGACTACGATCGGGATGAACATTCGAAAATAATTATATCTTGAACACTTGCATAAAAAAAGATTGAAAAAACATCAATGAAATCAAAATATACCATTAAGTGGAATTTTTTTATTGGAAAAAAAAAAGTTGTTGTTGTTGTTGCTGATGGTAAAAGCAGGTATAAAAAAAATTCTAGTTTGCATGATGATTATTTTGGCAGAGCACCTGGACTCGATGGCCCTTAATCTCCGAAATCTTATAGCTGATTTAATTCGACGTTGTTTAAAGAAAAAATTATCTAAACCTAAATATTTTACTGCCTGATTAGCTTTTGATCTGTAATGGAATTATTGCTAATTGAAGAGAAAAAAAAAAAAAAGAAACAAAAAAAATGAATAAAAATAAATTTTTAAAAAAAATCTAGTTTAAAGGTTCATCAAATGATTTGCATAAAATTTTGCAGATACGAAATATACTATCTAGTTTTTAAAATAAAAAATAAAGCATATTTCTATAAATATCGGGGTTTTATTGCTAACATTTTAATCTTTTTTCCCCCATATTGTAAAGCACTAATACAACTACTATAATATATTTTTAAACAAATGGACTACTTATTTTCTAATTCAGGAACTGCAAAATATACTGAGAAAATATTGCACCAAATCTGAACAAAAAGCATACATTAAATTTTAATTTATGAGGTTTTTCGTAAGAAAATACTACCAAATTCGAGAGTTTGATAAATAGCATCTAAAGATGTAAAATAGCATCTTGCAAAAAATATGCCATATGTGAATGCAAACATAAAAAAAACAGTATAATTTCCCAAAAAATAGACTTAAAAATATTTTAAAAGTTTCTTCATAAAATTCAGGTTTTATAAAGAAACCTGTTCAAACACTAAGAATATTAAAATTAAAAAAAAATTCGCAAAAAAAAAATCGACATTTCAATGTATTTACCAACCTTAAAACATTTCAGAATACTAATCAATAGTAACAAGGTCTAAAGGTTACCTACATATTTCTTAATCAACTTAAAACTCATTTAAGGTGTATGTACACACTTGAAACTTCGAAAATCGTTCAAAATATCGATTTTTTTTTTTTTTTTATTGCTTAATAATGTTCTCTGATCCTTTAGCTTTCAAACGATACCAAGATGTTGTCCATATTCGAAATATTTCTTAAGTTATAATTATTTTTCTTGGAGCGCTTTCATTAAAAACTCTAGTTACGGTTTTTTTAAAACTCATTTTATGAAGAATGATATTTTTCTTCTATGTTGATTCATTCAAACAATCATAACTCAACAAGAAATTAATGAAATACAATTATTATATATCAAAATAATCTGTATGAAATAGCGGATGTTTTGTCCCCAATCAAAGTTATATTCATAGAAATAAATTTTCATTGGCTATTTAAAATTTAAAATTACAGAAAAAATCACGCTTTTTCTATTCACCGTTAATGAAAAAATTGTTAAAAAAAACTATATATTTGTATAACCTGATTGAGGCATAATTTCCAACTAGAATTGTGTGTCTGTACAAATTAGAATTTAAGATATCATGTTTCAAAAAATATGTTAATTAGCTCATTAAACATAATTTAATTAATTAATAATTTCTGTAATGTGGTTTTTTCTCACTGAAATGAGTTTAAACATATATTAATAACCTACTGTGAAAAAACTGGATTTTTAAAGTTAAAATTTAAAAAAAAAAATCTTCTAGTGTGTACGTACACCTTAAAATATTTAAATCAACTTAAAACACTTCCTGTATAGATAATTACTAATAAAAAATATATTAGAAAATCAAAACGAAGCAATGAAAAAAATATCATGCATTACCAATTAAAAAGCCCTGAAAAAATAATCTGCAGAAAATCATAAAAAATTCGGTCAGAGGAGAGGGGTAGAGGCAGGAAACAGACACCATTAAGTAAGAAAGATATAACATAAAATTTCGAGAATAACTCTCTAAGAAATCTTTACCCATGCAATCCCACCCATAAACATTCATCAACCATTCACTGTTTTAATTGATTGTCGCATAATTTCAATAAAGCTAACACTAACAAAACAAAACAAATTCAAGTGCGAATTCAAGTACAAAAATCAAATAAATTTCATCAAAGAGCAATTCGGATGTTTAAATTTGACAACATATTATCAGGGGGAAAGATCGCAATTAAAAACAACGAGAAAAAAAAAGGCATGATAACGAGCACACTTCTCGTATCATTTTCTATCTGACCGCGCAAGGCTTCAAGGCTATCGGGACACTCGCAGAAAGGAGATATTGTAAACAAACAAGTGAAAATCTCTACGGGCAGATTTTTAAAAGAGCGGTCGCAACCGAAAAGGCTTTTCATGGGAAAAAGTAATAAGCATCAGCTTTCGTGCCGGTTTCTAAGAAACGGTCGTCGGCCTGCCAGCTAAAGAACGGCGGGAAAGAGATGGGGGGGGGGGAAATGTCTTCAAGGGGGTACTTTATTATTTTTTTTCCCTAAAAGAGCGTAGAGTCCACGAAATGAAAACAGTTCCCATTTTTTCTGCGGAAGGAATCGGGCTCCTATCATTACACGCTTAATTCCACGCAGTGATGAATTAAAGGAAAGGGATGCTGGTACTGAAAAGCCAGTTTTAAACCAATTTTCTTCACTCTCATTTTCAGATTTGACGAATTCCGGCCTGCATTATTAAGCTGTAACTGATGTTATCAGATCTCTTCGGAAATTTTAGCGGAATATCAGATCACCTTGAAGGTCTCGGACTCGTCTCTGAATCTGTCGTGTTTTTATGGAATGGGACACAATGGTGTTTTTGTCGTTTACCAAATCCTGTCAAATCTTTTTATTTATTTATTTTACTTTCTTAAGTTTCCACTTTTTATCAAGACGTCAATTTTCGACAAGTTCCAATCGCTGCACCAAGAAAATGTAGTTGACAAAATTCAACGAACAACTAACGATAAATTTGAAGTTATATTTGGTTCTTAGTTATAATATACACTTAGATAAAAAAAAAAAAAATTAAGTCATAAATTGCGTAAAAAATTTGCATTTTTTACAAGCGAGCGGCGATATAAATGAATCATATAGGTATTGTAAATAAATAATAACGCTCACACAGATAAAGGGCAGATAGTACACTTTTACTTTATCGTATACGAACTATGGAGAAAATATTGTAATTGTCAAAAAAATTTGAACTCAAGATTTTGAAGAAACTCTACGCTTTAGATTTCCATGCGTTCGAAAAACACATTTTTGAAAAAGGCTTGCCTGTGACAAAGATAATTCAAAAACTCTCTAAGTTAGAACGATGAAATTTGATATATGGCCTTTACACCAAATTCGTAAATTTCTACCAAATTTTGTACAAAATTCGTTCACAGGAAGTCTGTCTGTCCGGTTATGCGAAAATACGTTAACACGTTAACTACAAAATGAATAGAGTTAGTCACATATATAAAATTCGGCACGTAAATTTACCATCTATAATCAAATTTTGAGCGAAATCATGCAACGGGTTGACAGTTTGTCAGTCTTACTTTCAGAAACATGTAAAAGCGATGTTATAGCTGCATCTGGTATCAAACTTAAAATTCAGCTTTTACCAAGACGATAATTTGTTCTGCTATTTTGTCGAGAAAAATTCGATATTTAAAATATTTTTTTACGAAATTTTTGTTTCTGAGTTATTTTTAACAATTGTATTAAAAAAAGGACTGTTAAAAATTAATCAATATTTTTTTTAAATATATATATTAAATAAGAAGAGTCTTCTTATTTTTAATTATATGCATGGGATAAAAGCATTCAAATCTACAGGAAAATGCACGGAAACCACTTTTTTAGTTCTAGTTCTAAAGCATACCACATCCATAACTTATTTAATTTATTATTAGTGCAAAAAATTATACGAAAATAGCTATATACAGATAATTTACTCAAACCAAATACTTAACACATTAAGATCGTATAATTTATCAATGCCGTTACTAGTTAATGAAAGTTTTCAAACATATAATTTATTTTTTTTAATCCGCAGCTCAGTATTACCATCAAAAAACTGACACTTTAAGCACCCGTACTTTATCGATTAATAGTACCCTGTTAATACATCCCAAGAAGACCACATTTCAAAAGGGCCTTCACCAATTAGCTGACATCCGGTACTTGTAGTTATAAGCATGTACTTAGCTTTTATTTCCGGCATTATTTAATTAAGACCTAATTATTTTCATGACCTTAATCTAACAGGGAGAGGGGAAAAAGCTCATACTTTAGGAGAGCCATCGAGTCCGTTAATTTATTATTAGTTCACACACTGTCTTTTCATGTATTTTTCGCGGGCTCGGAAAATTTCAAGAACGCTTCCCATCTTCCAGAAGCGCTCTCTTCGGCGCAAAATGAGTCGAAATAATGAGCCAAAACGAGTTAATGATGCATACTACTACCTGGCCCGATTCTAATAAATGTCCTAAAGCAAAGTTAATGGCAGAGTACAGATTATTTACTTATTTTTAGCTGGGGAGCAAAAGATCAGCGAAAAAATGCTAGCTCGACGCTTCCGGGAAGAAAAACAAAGCACAAAAAAAGAACGGATTCGAAAACGCAGCTTTTTGAAATATCATGTTCAAATTCGCACCTTCCAAGTTTCAAAAGAGTGTAGTTTATTTATTTATTTTTTTTTTTTTTTTGACGAAGCTAACTGTTTTTCATTTATTCTTCAAATTACTTGACCATATTGTAAGAGTTTAAGTGAAAATCGGAAAAACAATCACTATAATATATACAATAACGAAGCATAATTTTGCCTTTAAATCAGAGGTAATTCATAAGCCCATATAATATGTGTTTTCCATTATATTAAACCCAGCAGGAATGAAACGCAGCTTTTTGAAACATCATGTTCAAATTCACACCTTTCAAATTCGGAAAAGTCTTTCCCCCCCCCCCTTGGACGAGGCAGGTTGTTTTTTATTTATTCATCAAATTACTTAACCATATAGGAAGAGTTTAACTGAAAAATAATCGTTATAATATACACAATAACGAAGCATAATTTTGCCTTTAAAATCAGTGGTACTGGTTATTTACCCGGTTCATGAGCTTATATAAAATGTGTTTCTTATTATACTAAACAAGTTGGAGTGATATCCTTGGCGAGTGTTTTGGCGATTATTCCTTGGCATGCGGCTAATAATATTTGACACTCAAATTTCTGTTTCAAACGCAATTTTCTCATCCGATTGAGAGAAAAAAATCTGACACAACACTACATTTGTAGTAACAAAACCCCATGTTAAATTTGATATATTTAAGTCACTGCGTTTTTGAGTTATTGCTTTTACATGCTTGTGTAAGTATAAAACAACATTCAGTGAAACCCTTAACGGATTTGGTGCCAAATTTCCTACATATCTACCCTTTACACGGTGAATCTATGTGCTGCATTTTATCTATATAGTTTTTCTTCGTTTCATATTATTATGTTAACCTATATTCGGACAGCCGGACAGACATACTTCCACTGAGCGGATTTTGTTCAAAATTTGACAGAAATCTACAAATTTGACGTAATGATCATATATCAAATTTCACCTTTCTAGCTCTAAGAATTTTTTAGTTATCTTTGCTACAAGCAGACGGACGGACATTTTCCTAGAATGTGTTTTTCGTACTCAGAAGGTCTAAATTGTGGAGATTCGTCAAGTTCGAATTTTCGACGGTTACAATACTTTCTCTATACTACGTATAAGAGAGAGTAAATATTATATGCTATTAGCTCAATCTTTTTGTTTCTTTTTATTTTAAAATTTTTTTAAATTATTTTATAGTGGAATTCTAATGGACGCCAGAATCAAGTTCAGGGCTCTTTTCCATTTCGTTGTCATATTCTGTTTTATAAGACCTCTACATTACGATGGACATTTTATTTCTAATTAAATACTATCAAAAAACAAGATTTGATTTTAAAACTCAAACAACAAAAGATGGCGTTTAAGAACTGTTAAATTATTAAGATTAAAGCAATAAATTATACCATCAAGATAACTGTCAATTTTTAAAGAAATATTGCACATATTAAAAAAAAATTCAAAAATAAAAAATAAATGAGAAAATTAGAAAGAAGAAATAATTAAATTTCATTTAAAAAGAATTTCGGCTTTCAGAAAAATTTAATTTCGTGATAATACATAATACTCACTGACATTAAATTGCAACTCCTCGCTATCCTGCCTCAAAATAAACTGCACAAGAGCAATTTAATTAGTTGGATTACATCTAAGTTCGAAGCTAGGTAACCAAAAATTTTGAGTTATGAAAAACATTTTTGATCCTTATATATAACGTTAGGGCAAGATAGTTTCTAAAAGTGCCATGACAGAAATCAACTCAATTTAATTTTAAAAACAACCAAAATTATTTATTTATTTCAACAATAAGCAAAAATAAAAAATAAAAATTATTACTTCTCTTAAATTAATAAATGTGCAATATCAAATAAAAAAAAGTATTTATAAATTTTTTATTCTTTGTTTTGCGAGAAAGGGAAAATTATGGACTAAAAACAGATCCAAATATTTAACAAATAATCTTTTTTTTTTTTTTTTTTTTTTTTCCCCTTTTAACATTTATTTATTGAGTTAATTTAGAATTTTCGACTATGTAATTTCCGATTTTTTTTTTCTGTTTAATTTGGAATTTGGAGACATTTTATGAAAATTATGAGTAATTATTTTTCATGTCAAAAATTGACATTTAAATCTTTTGAACGTTAAAGTATTTTTTTTTTTTCCTACTTCTTTAAGAATTTATATTGCAATCGTTCTAACACATGAACAATTTTAATAAACAGAATTAATTAATCAGAAACATAAAACAGGAAATAATGTAGCAAACGATATTTATATAGAATTGAGCGAGAATACAAAAATCATTTCATTAACAGTCGGAAACTGAACATGGAATGAAAAATAAAACGAAATTCGAGATTTTCATATATGAGATTAGAAAACTATGATTTAACAGTTTTATTTCAATATTTCACGAATTTCCTGATTTAAAGAATATAAATAACTTAACTACAGAATGGTAAATTTTATTTTAGCTGAATATTAAAGAAAAAATGATTTTATTAAGCAGGTGCATATAAAATGCAAAAAAAAAGAAAAAATATTAAAAATACAGCAGAAATAAACGAAATAAAAATAGAAAAATTTTACAGTCTCTTCACTGCTAAGCAAAGAAGTATCTATAAATTCACTCATTTCAAAAACGATTGTAGCTATTCAATTATAAAATTTTGGAAAATTAATAAAAACTGAAAAAAAAAAAAAAAAAATCTGCTATCGCAAATTTCAAGTTATCATGTGAGAACCAATATGTTTGACATTACGAATTTTGAGAGCAAAAATTGAATGTTTAAATCATGGCTACTTTTATGAAATGCAATGATACATTGAAATATCAAAATCATTTAGGGAAAAAAAAAAAATCGGATATAACTTTGCTCTATGACCATTCTGCAGATATTTTTAATATAACTGTGAGATGGTTTTGATTCAGAAACTAATCTCAAACATTCGAGATTTGGAAAATTTTCTCATATTTATGGTCACGATCAGAAAAAAGAATTATGAATTCCAACATAAAATAACATTTTAAAATCATACTTAAGGCTTCATAAAATCATACTTAAGGCATTTTAAGGCTTCAGAAGCACCAAACCAAAACAACACCATGCTCTGATATGATAATACATAGTGTTTTGAAAGAAAGAGTGAAAACATAATTTCTGAACTACTTTATACTAAAAAGCGAACTGGAATGGCTTTCAAATTTGCACTTAATTGAGCCACGTGCAACTCCCTAGAGCCTTCCGAATGTATTCAAAATATTTTTTAAAGGAAGATATTACGCATTCTGCTAGATTTCAATGCATTGATGGTGCATGCATTAGTAAGATGCTGTTTTCGGAATAATTATATTGAAATCCCACCGCCAAAACTCGGTGCATCCCCAAAGAATTTCATCGAAAATTGCTATTGCCGTTTGCAAGAAGCCTAGTGGCCGAGCAACCAGCAGCACATACCAAGCAAAAAGCTTCCCACGGCGTTCTTTTTCTTCGCCGAATTGGACAAACAAGTTTCACTTATCACGGGTACGTGCTCGCGAGGGTTCTTGGCAATTCGCATCACAACGAGTCGAGCCGATATGCATTCCGGACTTTTTCTATGCGAAACGCGCACTTTTATTGACGAAGAAGATCGCATCGTTTGTATGATTTCCAACCGATAGCATTACGAGCGGTGTTTGTTTAATTCCGACGGCCAACTGAATGACTTTTTGGCGAAAATAAAACCCGACTCATTGAAGCGGTGATGTTTTTATCTGAATGGGAGAAAAGCACCTGCCTCACTTAGTAAACGCAATTTTATTTCAGAGAGTGAAACGCGTAAAAAAATATAAAGTGGAAGGAATATGGAATATTTGTTTAAACAGGATTTAAATCACATAAATCAAACATTTATATTTCTTCGCAAAATCACGTATTTATCGAAAGTATGACTCGTTTTCTCTTGGAAATTGTACGTTAGTTCAGCGCATTTTATATCATTTAAATTATTGCTCATAGTAATTTTACTGCGCATGACTCATTTTCCAGTGATCTCGATCTACAGATCATCACAAATTCTGATTTATATGCAGGATTGAAGTCAGAATTCGAAATTAAACATTCTTGTCTTTAAAGACTGTTTTTCTTGTACGGATAAAATAACAATATTTGATATATTGTATGGTTAAAATACATTGTATAGTTAAAATAACAATATTTGATAAATCAGACAGGTAGAGATGATCTATCATAATTCGTTCAAGCGCAGTCCAATGCACATAAAACTTAAACGGTAGCATTTAATAAAAAATAATATCTTGGACTACTTATGCGTAAAATAGCTTCCATTCACATATTTAAAATTGTAAATACAGTGACTAGTTTTCGTGATTAAATTCTAAAAACAAATTAAATTTATTATTGTGTATATTTAAAGTTCAAAATTAAAGTTAAGTAAAAAGAGATACATTATTTCACTTAATCCTTTTCTTCTTTTTGATTTAATATTTCGCAACATAAAAAAGGACAAAGGCATTTTTGAAATGGAATATGGGTAAACGGATATCTTACTGTGCAAAACATAACAGGAAAAAAAAAAAAAATTCAAAATAATATATCTTTATACTAAATTAAAACTATATGCATGAACAAAAAATTAAACTTTAAAATTGTCTTTTATTGCAAAATTAACATTGATTCATACGATTTTTTAAACTTTAAAATTTCTTGTCGAAATTTAATTGAAACGCTTAAACGAAAAATAAAATAGATTATGAACCGATCACAGATATAAACCAGAACAATATTAAAATCACCAAATTATTAAGAATATTGATAAGAGAATATTTAATAAATAAGCAAAGTACCTGTAATATATATGATAAATGAAAATAGTTTTTCCATTTACTCAAAATCATAATAATTATTAAGAATGTAGGAGACACACATAGCTATTTTTACTTCAATGTAAATGAATGCATTTCATTAGATAAATCATGCGACGTTTTCTCGTAAGTCTGAATTGTTTCTTTCCTACATTTTTAACCATTTATTCCTTGTTTTTCTTATACCTGCGAAATAGTTTAAAAATGAATTAATGATGTGGGATTGAGCCCTGTCTCTCCCCGCCAACTGAACTTCTCAGAAATATTATATTTCCTGCTTTCGAAAAGCAATTGCGTATTTTCTCCCTTAAAAATATATTGATTCCTACGGCGTTCTTATCTCTACTAATAATAAACGAAAATAAGCGTGTGTGCTTTGACATTTTACAGGCAACCCGCAAGGAAATTCAACAACAATAACGCAACTGCGTAAAAAAGATTAAAATCATTTGCAAAAATTATTGTTTTAGTCGTCAAATAAAATTCATTCATTAAATTTTTGTTTTTCATTCATTTAAATTAAAAGCTTTTAATTAATTTATTATTGAACGTTTTCTATGGAGGAGAGGAGACACCACAAGTACATGAATGAGAAGTTGCCAGATACTTATGTAGATACTCAAATCTTCTGGTTGAATAATAGAGGTGTTGTGGTTATATTATATAGCCCACATTTCCGATAAGGGAACATGACAAGTGAAAGGGGTTGATGATACACCTGTACCTGTGTTACTAATCATGGAGTCTCGGTCATTCAGTGATCTGCATGCCTAAACTGGGTGGGAGAGAGAGTATTTACGATTATGATTGACCAATCGTCTTAATTGATTCATTCACAGACCTGCAGAGAGAGTTTCGGAGAAAGGAATATCCTCGAAACCCAGCGTTCTAAAAAAAGGATATACATATATAATGATCTTTCTTAATTTAATTAAAATCCTAATTAATTGTCTAATTTTTAACTTAAATCAGCCCGTGTTAACTTCACTCTAAAATGTGCATTTGTTTATTGATCCGAATACCACTTTTTTATTTAATTATTTCCATGTACACGTACTAAAATAAATTATTGATTTCATTGTTTCCACACCATGAGCGAAGAGATAAAAAATCTTTAACACACAATTGCACATGTAGCCAACATATCATCAATTAAGTTTGTAGTATTCTAATTATTGACATATTATACAGTCATGAATATTTTTGGATCAAAAATATATTGCAAAAAATGTTATTTTGACAATGATATATATAACGAAATTACATATTAACCAACAAAATCAATCATGCAGTATACAGTTAAAAAAAACATTCATCTCATTCAGTCAATTCATTCGTCTTGATTTTTTTAAATGATTTTCACTAAATGTTACAAAAGATTATTGTAAACATCTTTTATAAATGAAAATCAGAGATTCCATCTTTCTAAAGAGAAAAGCGATACAAATAGCATCGGTGCAACATCTAATAATATACTATATTTTAAGTTTGTCAAAAACAGCCGGCAAAGAAAATAAAAATAGGAAGTTTCTAATGTATCAAGATTCTTTATTTGAAATTAAATAAATTTACTACTTAAATGCACAAGACATGCACATTTTCTTCACTGAGATTTAAGCAATTACATCTTAATTTTATAAAATTTTAATGCATAAATCCATTTTGCATCATCCATTTTGCTTTTTTAAAACGCAAGGCTCTCCATCAATATAAAAATAGAAATATAATAAAAGGCCTAAAATAAAAAACGAGATTATTCTATGTGCAAATCCAAATTCATGTTTCTAATCCATATGGAGCAAAGTATTGTTTTTCATACTCATCTATCTCCAAACAGTATCGTAAACGAAAATAAACACAAGTTTAGATACGAAATTCTTCACTTCCGTTCGAATTATTTTAAAAAGATTAAAAAAGGCAAAAATAATCCTCTATCTCTCTATATACTATATTAAAAATTCCACATAACATTTTTGACAACTAATAATAATCCCTATTTAATGTTAATAACAATTACGTGATATTTAGTTTAACGTGGAAATCGCTAAATTACAGAAAAATTTTAAATAATTTTTTGAAAAATAAATATTTAAATTCTTCCATAAATAATTTTTTTAAAAGCAATTTTGGGCTACAATAACCACACTATATATCCAAAATATAAAATGACGTCTAGGATTAAAATATTTATTGAACAGTACAAAAACTTGATAGAAAATATCCGAGACTGAAAGAGAGTCGCAAATGTTCCAATAAGAGGCTTAGTTATATATATATATATATATATATATATATATATATATATATATATATTTCAAACTATTTCAATCTAAAGTAAGAAATAGTTTGAAAACGAAACTAAAATGAAAACGGAACAAAACAGTTTCGAAATCGCAACTAAAATTTATAACCTATTTAAACTAAAACCAAAAAAGAATTTCATAGTATTTAGAGAGCGCCATTGCAGCTACTTCTAAAACACAGATGAATTGATACAAAAGTATTAGAATCAAGTTAATAGGAAAATCAAAAAATCAAATAAAAATTAAACCAAAAAAATTATAAAAAATATTAAAAAATCCGGCCGGATTTTTTTATATTTTTTATAATTTTTTTGGTTTAATTTTTATTTGATTTTTTGATTTTTCTATTAACTTGATTCTAATACTTTTGTATATATATATATATATATATATATATATATATATATATATATATATATATATATATATATATATATATATATATATATTATAATTATTTAGCAGTCACCCTGTAATACCCAGTTCCTAACGTACAGAGGATCGCATATTTACCACGAAACCAGTTCAAGTTCACCAATTCTTTTATAAAAGAAAAGCCATTCTTAAAACATTTCTGGCTGAAGTTGATAACTCCTTTTTCTAGAAATTTCATTCCGCTTTGGCCTTAGGAATGACAAAGAATTTACAGGACGAAATTAAAGGAATTCTTATCTTTAAGTAGTTCCAATGGCCTAAAAAAAACTCAATATCTTTGGTTGCTATGACAGGACCAGTGTTTTGAGTTCCTACATTTAGAAAAGCTAAAGGATTTGGCAGCCAATCCGCTCATGAACTATTCGTTCAAACTGTTTTCAAAGAAGCGCCAGTGATCCATGGGTAAAGAACCAACCAATCGCGAACCAGCAAAGTCATTTGTCATATACTCGGAATCGAGGCTCAGCGATTAAAAAATTATTCAATTCTGGTGGTGGCAAAAGTGATACGGTTTTAGTGATGTTAGTATGTGCAAGAAATAAACATTTTAAAGTCTAAAAATAAATTCATTTTCACTTCATTTAAACACATTTTTTTCGCGGAAAACATCTTACACAAATGGTTTTTACGCCATTTTAAAATATGAAATATTATCTTTTAAAAGAAGCCAAGTAATTATCATTCAATTTTATTTTTCTGTAATTTAAAAAATAAATAGGAACACTTTTTTTTTTATTTATTACTTTCAAAATAGACTTTTACTTATCAGCAATTTGATGTTATGCACTTTTTTATTTTCTCGCATATGTATTATGTTATATTATATATACAAAAAGTATAGCAATCGTCAAATTTTGACGAATCTCCATATTTTAGACCTTTCTGAGTTCGAAAAACATATTTTTGTAAAATGTCCGTCCGCCCGTCTGTCAGTGACAAAGGTAACTCAAAAACTCTTTGAGCTAGAAGACTGAAATGTGGTATATGGCCTTTACACCAAATTTGCAGATTTTTATCAAATTTTGAGCAAATTCTATTCAGAGGAAATTCGTCTGCCGGTTGTTAGAATAAAAGTTAACACTATAACTACAAAACGAAAAGAGCTAGATAAATAAGATTGATAGAGATTTAACATCTATAGTGTAAACACTTGTCAAATTTTAAGCCAGATCCAGCAAACGGGTTGATTGCCTGCCAAACTGTACTTTCAGAAAACGCTAAAAGCGATCAAACAAAAACACAATGACTTAAATATATAAAATTTGGTATGAGATTTTGTAACTATAAGTACAGTTTTGTCCCAAATCTTTGTTTCAATCGGTTCAGAAAAACATGCCTAAAGTACAAATTCGATTTTTAAATACTATTAACGGCATGCCAGGGATTTATCTCCAAGTATAACATAACTATTCAGAAAAAAATGCTAAATCTAAGCCAAAAGTTAGTATTTCGAAACTATTGTACGTCAATCCATGCAATGTGCTCTTTGGCATGACAAGTTTATTAAAGTTATGCGAGAAAGTTTTGGGGACACTACTACCGCTGGTTTAAAATGAATTTCTCAACTCAAGCTGACTGGATGAACTGAAATGTAAATCCAATTGCTAAGATTTCAATGAATACTTTTTTGTACCATCTTCAAACCGAACCATTTTATAAAAATGATAAGAGATATCTGCTTTTCGCTTTATTTTCAAACTAGCCGCCTTTGGCGATCAGCCGGTTCGCCAATCTTAATGCACGTTAAAATTTTAATAATTAAATATTTTATGGAACTCCCATTTTAAATGCTTCTTCATTAAAATATTTTAAAACTTCAAATTTTAAAATAGTCATATAATTCACTCATAATATTATAAAGGCCTTCAGCCATAACGTAATATGTATATCTCTAATTTTCTGTTAGCTGCCGTAGAATTTATGCTTTAAATTAAAGTGGAAATGATTAAACTGCAATAAATATAATAATATTTTTTTTACTGAAACGAAGCATTTTTTTTTTAAATATGAGTACTGAAAACAGAGTCGCTGGGTATTTAAACCTTATGGGCACTAAAGAATATATTTTTTTAATTTATATAATATCTCAAGAAGTTTTCAACAAAATTTTCTCAGATTCATCATGAACAGATGGATTCAATAACAATGTTTAGTTTTAAATGCATCAAACACTAAAAAAATAAACAGAATCCTTTGAAATAATCTGCCGAAAATTTCTTAAGCCTATCCTCTTTAGCGTGGGAAAAAAACTGAAGCCTTACTCATTTGGCGGTGGGGAAAATGAAAAGATTTTTTTGGCGGGAAAGTTAGTTTTTAATTAATAATTAAAATTCTAATTAGAAATTCAAAAAAAGGGACTCCAGGTGCACATTCCCGATCTCTAAGGTATGCATGTACCAAATTTGGAAGCTGTAGGTCGAACGGTCCAGCCTGTAGAGCGCCAACACACACACACATACACACATTGAGCTTTATATAAGTATAGATTATAGTTTTTAAGTTTTCAATTTCCGTAACCATTATTAATTTGGTTTTTTTTTCTTTTAGACGTTTTGAATTAGAAGAAATAAATCTTCAATTCTTCATACATTTTATTACTAGGATAACTCTGACAGTTATCAGCTTCTTCTTAGATTACATTTTACTTTTAGTTCAAAATATTAAAACTAAATTGCTTTATTTAAAGAGAAGGAACAGAAAAAATAATTTCTTTTCTCACAAACATCAATGTTCGTAAAATTCCTATTTTAAAAATGTAATCAAATAATGCAAGTGAAAATTCAAAATATGGTATTTATACTTGTAATTATGGTTTTTTTAACAAAATTTATGAATATCGTAATAGCACTTAAAGATGATAGAGATATATAAAGCGAAAACTCTCATAAGAAATTTTCTATTCATACCAAAAAAAGCAGAAAAACGAATCTAAAAGAGGAGAGTTAAGGGATTTGTCACACTTGAGAGACACAAGTTTTCAAAAAAAGAAGGCAAACTGCATCTGATAGAGTTAATATATTTTTTACTTTTCTCTAGTGATAATTCATCTATTTATTATTTGTGCTAAAACTATGAGTTTGATTCCCTATAGATTCAAGTACCAACTTTTAAACAACTGATAGACCAAAATATATAATCTTGTAGACATATCGTAAAGAAGTCTAAAAGGCTTGTGAGGTGATGCATTTTTCACGAACTGTAATTCGATTTTATATTAAAGTTAAAAGATACCAATGAGAATTCTGCTCACAAAAAAGTAAGTGAATGGAATCTATGCATACAAATCAAATATTTCAATACAAAAAACACTAAATTGTAGAGCTTGGAAACAAAAAGGAAAAAAATTACATGACTCATTCATTTATTAGACAAAATTTTGTTTTAATTATTTTTTATTATTTCTTTCTTTATAATTATATTAAATGTAATAAGAAATGCGTCAAATGTAAATTAATGCAATAAGAATCATTTAAATTTCATATATTTTCTCGAACACACAAATATTGATAAAATTTCAAATAACTTAAATTCAAAAAATATTTTTTTAAATTTTACATACAAGTTTCTTTAAAAAAAAACTTTTAATGATTATATCAATCATTTATTTTCAGAAGGCAAATTTTACTATATTTTCAGGTGATATGAAAAAAGTTTCGGCAACTGAAATAAATTAAGAATATATATTCAGAGCATCGCGTATATTCCAATGAATGATATATTAAAAACGAATATTTGAACGGATGATTTTTTCGTCCACAAATTACTAAAACTACAGTTCTGTAACTGAAACTGTAATCAAGCCAGATTTTTCATTTACAGGATTATCAAGAAAATGACTGCACTTTTAGCACAGAATAACAAAGAAAACAAAATGGCACGAAAAAATAGAACATTCATATAATTTATGTTAAGTACTTTAAGGCAATGAATTCTTTTTTAAAACGACCACCAAACTTTTTCATTACAGGACTTTCATATACTTTCTTCTACAAAGTGCTTATGAATATTGATAAATACTCAACATTTCAAACATCTTAAATTCTAAAAACTTATTGACATAATTTTATTAAAAAAAATTTTTAATGATTATATTACTTATTTATTTATTTCAGAGTGCACATTTTACTATGTTTTCAAATGACATTTGAAAAATTTCGGTATCCGAAAACTAAATTAATCAGTTAACTGTTTTGACCTCTTCGAAAAATGTATATCTAAATTGCAACACAGAGTATGTGTGTGTAAAAGGAAAATGACACGAAAAAGACTTCTCAGAGTAACCTAACGTATTTTATCAGTTTTTTTACAGCATTCGTATAATAAAAATATATTTATGTTCAATACTTTAGGGAACTGAATTCATTTTCAAAACAACCGCCCAACTTTTTCATTATAAGACTTTCATATATTTTCTCCCGCAAAGTGCTTACAATTAATTACTGATAAGTATGCAAAATTTCAAAACCCTTCCATTCTAAAAATTAATAACATTTACACCTACACATAAAAATTTCTTTAAAAACAATTTTTTTTAATTATATCAATCAATCATATTCAGAGGGCACATTTTACTATATTTTCAGAAGATATGAAAAAAGTTTCGTAGCCAAACTAAATTATGAATTTATATTGAGAACATCACATATATTCCAACGAATGATATATTAAAATTTTTTTTTAATATTTCAATGGATGAGCTTTTATGTTCTTTTTTTCGTAATTTATTAAAATTAGTTTTGTAACTGTAATTGTAATCAAGCCAAATTTTTCATTTACGAAATAATCAAGAAAATGACCGTACTTTTAGCTCCGAAAAATAATGGAACAAAATGGCAAGAAAAAGAACTTCAGAGCAACCTAACATAGATTATCACTTTTTTCGCAGCATTCGTATAATAAAATAAATTTATGTGAAGTACCTTAAAGAACCTTTTTTGCCATATGTTTGGCGCAGTATGGCCAAATCTGGCTCTAGTGCCATAAACTTCAAAATCAAATTCAAAACCTTAAAGAATTGAATTCTTTCTTCAAAACAAACACTCCGGTTTTTCAATTTACAAAATCGTACTACTTTTCTTTCGATTGTACTACCTTAATGATGCTGACGGGGTTGCGATTCTTACAATAACAAAAACATGTCTAGTTACGGTTAAGATCAAAGAAAAAAAAACTGCATGTTATCGGAACGCTTGTTAATATGCATCTGCCATTCGTCTCATTTGGGGGAAAGTTAAGCGGACATCACGGCGAAGTATTAATCGCCAAGATAAATACACTCGCCAAGCACTTCAATCGCTCTTCAAAGACTGCGAAAACGACACAATTTGCATACTATGGAAGGTCAGTAGAAGAATACGATAAGGACACTATTACTCGCGCATTACATCTGATTTATTGGCAGTTCCAATCCGATATGATTATCTCGCAAAAAATAAAAACCAATGGAAAAGATTCTGGCAAGAAGCTAAACGGTCCATCAAAAGGGATCAAGCGAGATTCAAATCAGAAAATCCCAATTTTTCATCGAAAATATTACAGCAAGGCTGCTGTTGCATTAAAACTTGGTAAATATAAAAGAAAAGAATAAGAAAAGTATAAGAAAAATATGATAAAGTCAATAAAAGTTAGAAGTTAAATTTTAGTGAGCTAAATTGTTTATTAAAACTTAGAAACGTTTAAGATTGCGATATTATTTTATATAAAAAAATAAAAATAATGAGCCAAGCGTAAAAAGTAAAATATGTAAATTGGATATACTATATTGAAGATGTTACCCACCCATTTCATTTAAGAAAATTTCAAAAATGTCAGCAAAAAAAAAAAAAAAAAACGAGAAATTTTCTGATCAATTGAGATAACACACACACACACATACACACACACACACTTCCAAATATTCAAAAGAGAATAAACAAAATTAAGCAAACTGAAAAATTCAGACTGATATTTTTTAGGAAGGAAGAGCGTTACTGGCCAAAAAGTTTAAATCTAAGACAGAAATCAATTTAAAATAAATATTAATTAGGTTAACATTTAAAACAAAAAACTTAATTCTCTAAACCCATAAACACAATTAAGAAGTAAAAGTTAATTATTTTACATTTTGACAGTGATTATTTGGATATTTTATTTGAATCCTTATATATACGTTACTTAATGCTAATTTTGTTTATCTGATTATTTTTAATTATTAATTATAAAAAATACTGGACACAATTTTAAATTTAAAACCTTATTTTAATCCATAACCTTTATTAAAATTAAACTCAGCCTGCAAATGATTTTAATTTTTAAAAAATGGGGTTTTCTCTTTAAAATTAATTTTAAAGACAATTTCTTTATTTGTCTTAACGAGACTCTTTATTTGTCTTTAAAAATATGTCTTTCTAAAATGACATGTATTGAATCTAACTTAAGAAATACCATATTCAGCATCACAATGATTGAAACTGTAATCAAATAAATGCAAAAAGGATTTTCATGCTTATTTTTTTAAACAATTTCGCCCATTTTTATAGAAATTTTACAGTTTTTTGATTTCTATAAAACAAATGAAGTGAAATATGTAAAAAAATATATATATATATTATTTATAAAAGAAAACGTATTGGTTAGAGCCTTTTTTACACTAAGCAAATAATCCATTCCATACGGCACATGTTTTTTTTTCGGAGATATTGCATTGCAATGATATTTTTTACTCATAAGGTGCGCAATCTATCTCGAAAAGATTAAATTTGGCGCAAATATATTTTGGAAGGTGGGAATGTGCCCCTTGGAACTACTTTGCAAAAAATTTAATTAAAAATTTGACAAATCGAAAATTAAGCAGAAATTTGGAATTTTTTTATCTACAATTTCCAAAAATATTATCATTTCTTTGTACGAAGTTAAAATTAAAAAAAAAATTAATGATTTACTGTCTTCAATTTGATCCCTTTAATTTTAATAAAAGTTCGAAAATATTTTAATTCACAATACCTTTTTATTACTTATATTAAATTCAAACCACAGTCATTATTTGCACAAAAGAATTATTTACATATTCTTTGTTTTCCATTGTAGAAAGCTATGCCTTAAGTTCTCTAAGATATTAATTATACAAGGAAATATATTCAGTAAGCTCAGTAATTACAATGCTGATCTAAAATTCTTTTTGCTTAAATTCAGCTAATATGCTGCTCAGCGTAAAATACACCGTACCATTTTTACGTTGAAAGGAAATGCATTATTTTGCACAAGGAATAAGAAAGTGAAATTTTGCCGATAACTTAATGACACGCACAGTTACTTAACTCCATCGGGCCATTTATTTAGACAGTGAACAAAACAGTAGCAAAATTACTAAAAAAATGCGGATTAGAGGCTTGTCATATTTTGAAATCTAATAAAATAATTTTAAAGAAACAATAAACACTAAATTTTACATAAAAGATAAACTACGACTGAAAGAAGAAAAAAATGTATTCAGAGGGAACAAGCCGATCATCAAAGACGGCTAGTACAAAATACAAGACAGTCTATTAATGATAATTCACGATCATAAAAAAATATTATAAAAATTACACAGAAATGTAGTTATTTCGCTTTTAAAAATTTGCTTTAATGTTTTAATCATCTTGAATAATTTTGCAAAAATCTCAATAAATGAAACAACAAGACTAAATTTTAAAATTATATTTTCTAAATGAATCCCGTTTCTCTCCGCTAATCACGTTTAATGAAAAACGAGAAGTATATTTCTATTTCATAAAAAAGAAACAAATTTTTACATCTCTTTACAGGGCAGGCAGTGGTCTGGAGGTAAGTTACTGGGTTTGGGACTTTAGGTTCCAGGTTTGCAACCCGATTCTACCCAAGAACCGATATGTAAGGTGCCTAGGGCACGTTGAAATAATGGGAATGAAATATCCCTCTATTAAAGTGGAGTGGTGGCCTGGAGATGCGGGTACCGATTCAAATGCCATTCAAGTCATCTCACTATAGTTTAACATGTTAACTGGGGCGGGATGTCATGGTGGGCCCATATAAATTACACTGTAAGGAATTCAGCCCGACAAAAATTACCGAGTCCTTAGCAAAATAACCTCTGTGTTGTTTCAGAACGGGATGTAGATCCAGATAAATTAAAGTCGTTTCTCCTTAAACAAGAGATGGGCCAATAAAAAGATAGGGCAATCATATATATGTATCCCCGATATTTCTAATATAAATCTCCGCTGCTTTCCTAAATGAATTCCAAAACTAGGATAAAAATCTTATAAAATAAATAGAATCGAGACTTGAATCTGATCAAGTTCATTGGATTAATATGCATTCATCACGCCTTAAATAAAAAGTTAAAAGTATGGCCAGGAATATGCAATACATATGTTTACTAATACTGAAGTAGGGGGTGTTATTGGTGGTCTACAAGGTAGACCATTGAACCTAGAGCTACCAAATTTGGTACAGATATAATATGAAAGGTGGCAATGTGCAGTTAGGAATTATCTTCTCAAAATTTCAATTAAAACTTAGGAGAAAAATTTGACGTTTTCCCCACATTTTTTTACACCATCTCAAAATGCCTTCTCAAATAATAATAATAATACCGACGTTAATTTAATAATCATGCAAGTTATTCTTGAATTGCAGCAATTTTTTTAACCTTACTATGTATAATAGATTGCACACTGTTGCTCTGAAATCCAAACCACTTTCATTCTTTATTTTCAATATTTAATTGCATGATTTTCTTCTATTATAGGAAATTATGGAAGAAGACTCCTGCTAGTGAGATTCCTATAGGAAGATTATCTATTGCAATGGTTTTCATAACAAAACTTCAGAAAATTATTTCAGTACCGATCATATACCAGAAACCCCCCTTCGTTCAAAAGTTATTATATATATATATATATATATATATATATATATATATATATATATATATATATATATATATATATATATATATATATATGCATGCGTGAACGCTTTGTCCATGTTATCTTGTGAACAGGATAATTAGAGTAATTTTGTTTGGATTTTAACTGGCTTGGGATGTGTTGTTAGAAATGTAAAAATCTCGAACGAGTTCGTAAATGGCCCATCTAGCTCAAAGGAGTGGAAATTTTCATTTCGCTATAACTTTCTTGATTTTGAAGATGGAAAAATAAATCCAATTAGACAAAATAGCGCCTCATTAAGACAAGCAACTTTTACATTTAATGTTTTCGATAATTGCAATATCTTAGAAGTTAGAAGCTGAAAAGTAATTTTCAAGCCCTCATTTTGACTGTTTCTAACATCAATAATTTATATTGCCAGATATTAACTTAGATTAAAGGAATGTACCTTTGCCTTCCATCTTGTCGTGAGGAATTTTTTTATATTTATGTATATTACAGTTACAGTTTAAAAAGTTGGTTAATGAAAGTTAAAAAATTAATATTATCTGGAAAATTACGTTTTCGTGTTTTAAAATTAATACTTACTCCGAGGAATTATACATATTAATAATGAATAATTTATTTTTAATAATTACATTAAAAATTTAATTGAAAGTAAATGCAACCAAAATTCCTGGCGAAACAACTGGTCGCCAAAGGCGACTAGTAATTAGTAATTATGAGTTCACATTGATTAGCGCCGAATGTAAGATAATTATTGGTTGAATTTTCTTTCATACTTTATCTCTCATTTCTTGATAATTCAATTTCAATTAATATCATGAACTTGGCGAGTTGGATATCATATTTTGATGTGTTTTATTTCCAAATCAATTTTTATATTTTTAAATAACAGTAAACATCGTATAAAATGGAAAACAATAATACTAAGACAGCTAATTTAACTTATTAATTAAACGACGAATATAAAAATCAAATGTATAAATGGTTTTTAAATCTCATGCTAGAGAATCATGTTAACTCTCAACGCAATAAAATTACTAAACCAGTCTTTATTTGTTTATGGCATTAATTACCAATCCGAGAACTCACACAGCAGCCACTAACTGTAAACAACACGCGTTGACTGAACGCAGGACACAAGACGGATACCGCAGAAAGAAGCTAACAAACCAAAAAGAAAATGATAATGAGATATCATACTATCTCTCCTTTTTTTTTATATTTTTTTCCCCAAAAGCTTTTAAAACAAACGAAAACACGTTTAGCTGAGATATGACCTTGAGAAGTAAGTGCTTTTTGCCTCTTCAATATCGACAAAAACTTTTTCTCCTATGACCGCTTCAAAAACACTGAATGACAAGCCAGCAGCGGAGGAGAAAGAAATGAAATAAATAAATAAGAAGAAAAAAAAATCGAGTGTATTCTCGTAGTGTTTCTTCAGATTATTTAACTCAGCTAAATTTCTTTGGAAGCAAACGTTTAAGTGATAACCAGAAATTAGTGACAATTGAGCCATAAATTTGATGGAGCTTAAAAAATAATAAAAAAAAAGCATCTAAAACGTGTATGGAAGCTTGAACTTGATACAATGTAGCAAAAATGCGTTTATTGAATGGGATTTTTTTTTTTCATCTGTTATTTCTCCCCTGGCCACTAACAGGAAGAATGCGGATGTACGAGTTGAAACGGTGTGGTAAAGAAATCGATTTGTTTTAATCCTTTTTTTTTTTTTCCCTTGCTTTTTAGCGCTTCTGGGTCCTACAAAAGAACACGCACTCCGTAATTTGCGGAATGGAGTGCCTGTTTTTCCTGTTCGTGATGATAAAATTTAAACCTCTTTTCTATCCTTCTCACTTAAAACTAGACTGTCGTGGCAAAAAAAAAAAAAGTTCCATGTATCCATAAATAATATTATATATATATATATATATCTATATATATAAGAAAGTTGGCGCCAGTTTCACACTGACAAAATTTATTGACATTATAAACAGGATGATATTTGTTTTTAGACGTACAAAGTAACCCCCCCCCACTGGTAATTGATTTTAAAACTTAAAGGGGATAGAAAAGAATTAATCTTTAAAAGGGTGATTAAATATGATGATGAATCACTTAGATGTTTTAATTACAAAAAAAAATCGACCGAAAAATAAAACTGACCTATAACTGAAACAAATCTCCCCCCCCCCCCTTTTTTTTTTTCTTTTCTGTTCTTTGAATAATAGAAAGAATTATTAAATAGAAGATTTAAGTGAATATTCAGTAAAGTTATTAAAACAATAGGATTGTTTCAGTTCTATAACACTATGTACAATTAATCATACAGTATTTTATATAAACAATTTGAAATCAATAAAAGGGCTCGCATTTCATAAAAAGTGCGATTTAATTTTTTTTATTCCGTATCAATTATATCTATATTGTGATTTGAATATAGCCCATACTAGACAGAAAATCTGGAATAAATCACTAGTTTTTGATGAGAATATTAGAAAAAAATAACCAAATATAATTTTCGTCAAAATTTTCTTTTAATGAATTTTACTGAAAATTCCACGATTAATTACTTTAATAATAATATATTTAACACGATCTTATAAAACTCCAGA
Organism: Argiope bruennichi; assembly: GCF_947563725.1. Taxonomy (NCBI): domain Eukaryota; kingdom Metazoa; phylum Arthropoda; class Arachnida; order Araneae; family Araneidae; genus Argiope; species Argiope bruennichi. Next base: position 83,723,447 of record NC_079160.1, on the reverse strand, counting down.
TAAGAAATAATTAATATATTCAAACGGAAAACAAAATAAAAATACGATAAAAGATATTTGATTAAAGAGTTTAAACTATGTAGGCGATTAACCAATATTACCAAAATCATGCCTTTTATTTTCTCCCTCTTTAATTCTAAATTTCCTTAGTTGGGACACTATTGTTCTGACCTTGTTTAAATAATCTGACCAATATATAACTTCAGCTTCGGTCTCCTCATACATTTGATATACAAATCGCACACATCAAAGGACAAATCATAAAGATATTACACTTCAAATCATGATGTCAAAATATCCTAAATATTATCCGGGCATTTATTAAAAAATTCAGAAAAAAGCTCTTTGTTAATGAGACAAATTTAGTGTACAGATTAAGCTTTTCAAAATATGGCCTAAAAATAAATATTTTTCATATTAATTATGTCGATTCCAATAAGGAATATCTTTAAGTAATATGAATTTTATGTAGGAATATTTTTTTTTTTAAATATTCGTGCCAAAGAATTCCATAATTACACAGTTTGATATCAAAAGATGTAAATTACATGTACCGGTTTTATAAAAAGTACATCAAAATTTTACATTTCAAAGCAATTACAGAATACAATTGGCAAGAAGGAAATTCTTATATTTAAGTTGATACTGAAATTAAACTAAAAAGAAAAAAGTTCAAAATTTCAAAATTTATTACAAAGGACAAATAAAATTCCGAGTTAAATAAAACAACGATCATTAACAATACGCTAATGACTAGAACTAAAAAGAAAATAATAATATTTTTAAATATTCCGATAAAATTTTTTGAAATCGTTTGGAAGTTTCAGATCCGGGTTTTATAATGTAGCATATCCTGCAACATATTCCTGAAATCTGCTAAAGTAATCGATATTATGTTAATTAAATATATTTAATGAATCGATAGCTAAAACTAAAATTTCTACAATTTTCTGGCAACTGTGAATCTGACAAAATCACAGCTCGGAAAATTCAAATAAAAACGATTTATTCGAATTTTCTATTACAAAATTTTATATTAAACGGGAAATATAATACGCTACCCTTAAAGTTTCCTCCTTTTTCAAATATGATTTGATTTTAATTCATTTGTAGTAGAAAATTTTTATACTTAATCAAATTGTGATCAGTCCAGTAAATGTAATTAATATAATTATTAATTGAAAAATCTACAAGAGCCAATCAAGATACGAAAGTAAGGATCTGAAAGATCTATATTTTGAAACTATTAGAAGACAAATAATTTTCTGGGCTACTTAGATAGTAGCAAAGAACAACAAATTTTACAAAAAAAAAAAAAAAAAAATCATGAAAATAATATTTAAAAATATTTTTCACATATTTTTTTAACACCCATAGCTAAACAAATAACAGACGATAACTTTTTTTGTGTTAATAATTGAAACAGATATTAACCTATTTTCAACGATTCCTAAAAAATAAATCTGAATGATTAAATAACGAAATGCAACAAAACTAGTTTCGAAATTTAATACATACATATATTACTGCTTTTACTATTATTTAAACCGTTATTTTTAAAATGGTATATTACAGTATATGGCACTCAAAAATTTCAATTTCGCACTTTTTAACGAAATTTGAAATATTTTTCACAATAAAATTTTTTCAACCTATCAAAAAATGTAGGCATGTTTTGTTTCATATCTAATGAGTAAGGTCGTAAAACCCAAACAAAGCTCACTCTTTGTATATTCTATGAAGCACCGATCTTAAATTACATATTGCAACCCTCTCAACAAGATGACAATAACATTAAAACGTTTGATGGGGTAGTAAAAACAGCAAATGAGAAGACGTCCAATGCACACACAAAAAAAAGACTAACATCAAAAAAGAGCAGAGAAAGGAGAAAAAAGCAGCAGCTGAAAAATAAACCCTCTCACCATCGTTAAGTCTATATCAATAAAGAAGATCCTTGTTTAATGTGCCAAGATAACAATCGCCAATTATTATGCTTTTTGTAATAGTATTTGAGCAGCGATTGCTTTACAGAGATAAACTGACAATATTCCAAAGACGTGCAAAAAGAAATCAGCAAGATTTAATCAAAATCAAAATCGTCAAGTCAAAATCATTTTTTGCCTTATGTTACAGATATATTTTAATTTCGGAACCAGAAAACCGAAATCAAATGTGAATTAACAATAGAAGGGATATTTTGAACACATTATAAGGTGAAAAAAAAAATTTAAGCAGAGCAAAATATGTATCGTATTTTATCATGCTAGCCTCCATTCCCCCTCCCCCCCCAAAAAAACATTATTTTTTTTTGTATAAAATTTTAAAATATTCAATCAGCATAATAAGCTAGTATACAAACTTTAAAATTTTCTATCAACAATTTACGGTATCCGACTTGGTTGTAAAGATGCTTTTTCTCGTAACATTTGAATTTTTTTTTTTTTTTTTTTTTTTTTTTTAATGATCTGAAGTCCAAACTTCGTAGATTCTAAAATAGACTTTGTTTTTAATATATGTAAGATAGAACTATAGATACAGTAGTTTCAACAATACACAACAAATAAAAATGAAATCGGAAACGGTGGTATTTTTAACCGAAAATGAGTGATTTTTTTAAATTTTAGCTATAAAATTCTCTAAAATAATATTTGATACGTTTATATTAACTCTCAACCTACTCACCCCTAGTTGGCTATTTTTTGGCGTTTCTGATAATAAAGCTTGAAAATTACATTTGTTTCCAGCACATTTGAATGAACTAATTTAACAAATACAATATATAAAAGCATTTTCTGAAGATTAAATATTTCACTGTGATTGATTCACGGAATACATGATATCTCAAATTCAATTCAATAAAATTTCTTGAAATTTGGTATTAATGTATCCAAAATCTTTAAAAGTGTGATACACTGCGAATTTTAAGATAACTTCATTTAGACCTGTTTTACAGGCACTTTAAATTCAAAACATAGACAAATTTTGACAAAAAAAAATCATTAATGGCGACTTCAAATGCTCATAAAATTTTTATTAAAATAATTTTTATCTTGCGGTCTGTCACATTTTATGTAGTTTCAGTTATATAGGTGAAATAAAAATTAAATATTTCCATTATTTTTTAGCTTATTCTGTTTTTTCTAATATGGAAAATTTAGCTACATTTTTGTTAAATAAGCAGGGATTTCCCCCCCCCCCTTCTAATAGGGACATTTCAAATATGTTTTAGCTATCTGGTACAATAGAAAATGTTTTTTTTTTTTTTCCCCATTTCCAAAAACATTTTCCACCCAAGTTGGATCCTTAATAATAAAGGCGATGTCAACATTTCTCACAATTTTCATATAAATTATATAAATTAAATTTTATCAAATTTTGGATACTAATGGTATCAAGTCGAGCTGCATATTTTCGAAACGGAATTTATTAATATCTTACTATTAGTTAATTAATTCATATAATTATCTAATAGTATCAAGTCGAACTGCATATTTTCGAAACGGAATTTATTAATATCTTAGTATTAGTTAATTAATTCAGATAATTATCTAATTAAACAAGAGAAAACAAAACGCGAATAAGCTAAAAAAAAAAACTCAATAAAGAGTAAGATATTTTTTTAAATCAATTCAACACAATATAAATTAGACATGAATTGGTCAATTCGATGAAAGTTTGATATCGCCTTTGTTTCCATAGAAACTGAAGCAAACTTCTGCTTCGTGTTCTGTTAGATAGATGACTGAACAAGAGAGCTCCGATAAAACTATTGGTTGAATCAAAATGCGGATTCTTCCAGAGGGTGGGGGGAGGAGAAGGTAAGACTTATCATCTGTGAAAGATAACATTCATTTACATCGGAATATGCAAATCAGCAGGAAAATGAAAATATATCATTCTTGCGATTCGAGTACGCGTTCATTGTTCTTCTATTTTGAATTACGCAATGATAGGCTATAAAAAGCACATGGAAAATATAAATTATGTAGTGTAACGGATGAGACAAAATACAAAAAAAAAAAAAAAAAAAACTTTAATCAATATTTCAAAGAACTTTAATCATATAATCAAAGAAAAATATATAATGGCACAATAAGGAAATACATGAAATATAATCTACTGCAATTTAATTTTTATAATTCTTTTTATTAAATATTTCGCTGTTTTTTTTTTTCCATTATCTATTTTTGTACTTATTTATGTACACTCAAATCTTGCCTTGAGAGAACGTTTCGATAAAGAAAAAAAGATTTAAATCACAAGTTTCTGATAAAAATGGGTGCTGGTACTACTTTATTTAGATTTGCATTATTCGAGAAAAAAAAAGTGTGTATTGTAAATGCGCATGTTAAATGAATGAAATTTGGAAAAATGAAATCAAAATATTTGGAAAAGGTTAAAACTTAACTCAAAAAACAACGAATATGGAAAAAAAATCACTCAATGATCAGGGTCTTTTCCTACTTTTCAGCTGTAGATGAAAGCATGAAAATATTAAATTATTGATTGATTTAAATATTACATACAAAACTAAATAAATAAGAAATAAAATTCATATATTAAGAAAAAGCGCCGAGGCTGCAGTTTCGTAATCGCGGTTCGTAATGCAGTTTCCAAGTCATATGACTTTTAATCGATTATAGCAAGTTAAGTAGAAAAATTTATATTTAATTAATCATTAAGTGATTATCGCTCGCACTGAAATTAATCAGAATAATTATAGTTAGAAAAGAGTTTAACCAAGTTCAGTTTAAACCATTAATTTTTGAATTTCTCATAAACACTGCCAAATTAAACAAGGTGTTTAGGCGACTCATGCGCAAAAACTAGAAACTGCATCACAACCAATATCTGTACCTACACTAGCCTGGGTATGCGGTTTGGATTTCAAAGCCAAAAAGTGGTAAGAAATTCATATTTTAGTCGACAAGAGTGGATTTCGCTGCTGAGAAAATAAATTGTTTATTTTTGACAAAATATCTCAATTTACATTTTCAGAAAATGTGAAATTATTAACTTGCATGTAGACTATTGTTATCAAGCACATTTGTTAAAATTCACAATAACTGCAGTCGCAATTTCTTCAACTCTGCATTCCAGTTGGCATGCGGCTCCATCTTTTTCGTTTCGTTTAATAATACTAACATCAGGTTTGGAATAACATTAGGACTATTTTAATACTGACCCCGTAATTCTTAAATATGATCAGATGATGAGAACGATACCCGAGTTGGCATCCATTCTCCAAAAACCTTCGCCCCGAATTATTTAAGGCGTATTAGACTGGTTTACGCGACGGTTTTTAGGTATTCTTGTTTCGAACCTAGAATCCTTACTAACAACGCAATGAGACACTCCGCTTTAAGTTTCAATCAAAAAATGTTAGTCTCTCCAAAACGGAGAGTCTTCTACCGAAGGTTTGTTATAAGAGAACCTCAGTTCAAACCTTTTATCTGCCTAAAGTGACTCTTTTTCAATAAGTTTCCTTCTACTTAAGTAACTTCTGTGGGAAAAAAAAAATTTTTTTTAATGACAGTACAGTTTATAAATGAACGGAAGAGGATATAATAGAAAAAAAAAAGTAAACAAGAAAACTTTTAATTAATACACATTAATATCATTAAAATGAAAAATCGCGTATGCATGAAGGGGGAAGATGGATTGTCGGTATTTTTAACATTTCCAATTATATTTCAGAATATCTTGACAAAAATCTCAAAATGAATAAATATTATTCAAGGCAAGACAATTCTTGGATTGTTTAAGCAAAATGTGCGTCTCAGTTTAGGCATCTAATGTAGTTCAAAACCACAGCCGGACAGGATCGTGTTTATCGAATGTTCAAGGAACGCTAATTTACTCAAATAGTGGGCGTAGCATCGTCCTTAGTTAAAGTTCATTTATTCCGTCGTCAGAAAGCATGGCTCACGAAAACAAAAACAACGTCACGTCTTACCAGAAATATGAACTTACAAATCAAGAATATGTGGTCATACACTAAATAATTTTAAATAATAGAAAAGAAAAAAAACTAAGGATTTTTCAATAAAATGAATAGAGATCAAGATTTTTAACAAAATAACACAGGAGACGTGATTTAATATTTATTTTATCTAAAATAAAAAATTATAAAAAGCATTCCATAACAGTTTCAAAAACTCATTTTCAAATTTTCATTTAAAACAAAGGAATAAACATTTAGCCCAATAACAAAAACCAAAATAACTAAAAAAATAAAAGAATGGAATCCAAAAAAGTCAATTTTCAATTGATTCTAAATTCTATCAAACGATTACTTTACATACGATCAAAAAATATAGATATTGGTATGTATATCATATTTTAGGTAAAATTCAAGGAAAGAAGGGAAAAATAATTATGTTCGATAAAAGAAAAGCAACTATAGCAATTAACCATGTATAATTTTTTAATATTCAGAAGAAATAAAAAAATGCATACTTCTTCTTCACAAAAAACAAGAATAAAATTACTTTATAACTACAATGATTTTTTTAACTTACAAAAACGTTAATGTTAAATTCGCACTCTCTCATAATTCGGAATTTTTTTGGTTTTCATTTCCATTTAAATGAATAATGAATTACATACTTGAAGCAACTGAAATTTCATTTATAAACATATGATACATTTAATTACTAATTAATTATTGAAACCAAACAATTTTCTAAATAATGTTTTCAAAAAATGTTGCAAAAGATACATCATTTATGACGCCTTAATTTGAATAAATCAGTTTAAGTAGTAAACAATAGAATGCTAATGCACTATAGTAATTAATTATTAAAATAGTGTTGTTTAATAATATTAGTATTAATAGTGCTAAATGCGTTAAAATCTTTCTACAAATATTTCTACACGGAAAGTCACCACGAATTTCTTTTCCAAATTCATTTAACACTTGACATGCTCATCGAGTAAATAAATAAATGATGCAAAACATTTCAGAAAAGAATCAATAATATGAAAAATAGGCGAGTAAAAGAAAAATCGGTGAGTAAAAAGAAGCATAATGGCATTTGAATATTGCACAGGTAATAGAAAAACAGATTACACAATTACAAATTATTATGCAAATGTGATAGAATAAAGGTATATCAAAAAAAAAAAAAACACGTATGAACCTCTCTTGGAGGAAAAAAGTGTATACGCAGAAATCAAAAGAACGACCACCTTGCCTCATAGAACGACAAGCTCTATCAACAAATAAAAAAAAAAAAAAAGGGCAGAGGCCGATATCTTTTTTCCTGTAAATAGGAACACCTTGAAACGCCATTACATTTCTTGGACCGCTTTATTGCAACTGATTTACCATTTTCTGTTTGAGCAATCTTTATATCAAAAACCCCTAGTGATTCAGCAATAAAAATATTGTAGATCACATCGAAAGAAAAGATACACTCCCTTCCCCCTCTTTCCTTGGCACAGTGCCAAGTGCGTAAAAAAAGTTGTACTGCTACCTTTTTGCTCCCACGAATCGCAGAAAATTAAGTAGTATTGGCAAGAAAAGCGTCCTACTAAAGAAAGAGGACGTGAAATGAAATCGGATGATGAAAATATGTGGCACTTATAACCTCTATTAATATACTCGTATTGCTTTTTTTTCCTCTCTTTCGTTTTCGGACAGTAGAAAAATACTTATGACACAAACAAAAAAAATAACAGCACTCAATAGCTTGAGCGTGTAAATAATGTAGTGAAATGAAATGTAGCTCTGATCTCTCTAATATTTACAAACAATAGAGTGAAAAAAAATTCAAAATAATTACATAAAAAAATTAAGCGTCAAGTCAAAATTAGAGAAAAATAAATAACACTCATTTTTAATGTTGCGCATTATGTAATTTGCAATTCAATAGACTATTACAAAAAAAAAAAAAAGCTGTTTATAAGTTTTAAAATTTCAAAAAATGATTCTTCCACGAATGCGGTTTAAAAAAAAAATGACGGAGCATCCAAATGCTGCAATTACAATTCCGCAGCGTTTTGAAAGGGAAAAAATTAATTTCTTTTTAGTGTCATTTCTTTAAAAAAAAAAAAAAACATTTTAGAACATTCGATATGATAAAAAATTATGAGACATAAAAAAATTTAAAGCATAAAATCTCTTTCTTCATTCCCCCCCCCCTTCTCTCATGTTCTCTTTTCTCCTCCCTTAGAAAATAAATTTAACTAAGAAATAATCTTCAAAGCAATATGAAGCATTTAAGCATTTCGTTATTTCCACGTCTTACATAATAAAACATTTGCACACTAATTCCACAATATTATTCTAAGACAAATTAATCTAAGAAAGAACCGAAATTTCATATTTAAAGATATCAAATTTATATAATATAAAAATGACATTGAAATCGTGCATGTTTAAAAAGATTAAACAACTTAATTTTTAAGCAATAATGCTTTAAAAAATAATAAAAGGATAGAGGGAGGGGGTTCTTTCCACTTCTAAAGTTAAGAAACACAACAAAACAGTTCTTCAAAACTCATTTTAAAATTTTGTCAAAAAAATACATTAAAATATTTCTAAAATCTGATTAATAAGATAAACAAAGTAAACCACATAAAAAAAATGCAATAACAGAGATGAGATTCCAAGTAACAAAAATCTGCCCTTTTTTTCTCCCTTTATTCTGAAGTTCAAAGAGCCTATCAAGATACTCCGAAATAATGACCATGACATTTGGCAAGTTGCCAAAATAGCGGAACTAATCGCATTTTCTTCCTACGCTTTCGTGTTTTTCGGGCCAATAAGCTTTTAATTCGGAATAAAATTTAATAACTATTTATTTGCTTTAAAAAATTTTATTCAGCAAATCGAAAAATTATCTGAATAAAATTACTGACACATTTTTTTCCTATTTCACTTACAAAACATATTCATTCAAAGCACTTAGTTCCAGCAAAATTTGAATATTTTCACCAAATGTTAAAAAACAAAATTGTTTACATCATTTCAAATTCTTTTTTATATAGGATAATTAAAAAAAATAATCGTATACTTATCAGCCTTCTAAACACAATCATCTTTAAGAGGGAGGGGGAATATATTTTATGGAGAAACTTTTTTTTATTACCTGAACCTTTAATCTTAAAAAAAAATGTAAAAACGCAAATTTATCTCCAAATTTATCACCTTCAAAACTTTAATAAATGTTTATTTTACCCATTTAAAGAAAAAGTAAAAATAATGTATTGTTAAAACTACAAAGAACCTAATCCAGATTCTTTGTAAAAATTAAAACAAAATTAATTAATCTACCAACAAATGACAAATCATATTTTGTGTATGAGAAAATGATAAAAACTTTGTTTAAAGCAATTCAGTAATATTTCAATCACCTTATAAATGATTAATAAACACCAATTCGCTTTAAAAATATTTTTTATAAAGCGCTGTTTTGATAATCTATTAGTTCATTCAGACTTTTTAAAAACATATAGTTTTTTAAATAAAAATTCAAGCAATTTTTCAAATTAAGTCTACAAAATTTATGCTGTTTTAAGGTTGTATCAAATACTATAAAATAAAGTAGGCAAAATGGAAACAGTTTTCTGATCTCTCAAATCAGTAGAAAGGATGTTAGAAGGAATCTTTCTTTTAAAATGAAGTTCGTAATAAAATAAAGGAACAAGGAATCATTGAATACTTCCATTGTCATTTTATTTATATTACAGAGTTGATACTAAATAAGGCAGAAAGAGGAAATACAACTTTTTTTTACAGCTGAATAGAGATTTATTACATTAGGATTGCATACTGAATAATAAAGGACAATTTAAACTTTAAAAATATATGGATCCAAATTTTGTAATTAAGTTCATAAATTATTTAAATCTGATGCCATATGATTTATTTCTAATTGATAATTATATTTTAAAATTGTACATAAAAAGGAAATACTTTATTTATAGATAGTTATGTATCCTTCTTGTAATATAAAAATAATTTGTTGGCCATATTTTAGACCAAACAATCCAGAAAATATTCATATCCCATTTTTTTTTTCTAATATGTTATTTCTATAACATTAAACAAAAATTTAATTATAATTCAATCTTGGGATTTATATGTTGAGACAACAATAACATTGACATAATAAACACTGAGAGCTCATTTCATGATTAATGCATTATAGTCTTGATTTCATAAATTGCAAAAAGCAGCAACTTTCACAAACTGTGAATAGACAAAAAAGACAATCTTCACCAATACTCATGCTACATTTCCCATGAATCATTTCCATAGTTTTCTTCTAAACAGCATTTTTTTTAAAGTGGTAAAGTAATTGTAAGAGAAAGAGAGATCTAAAATTACTCATTACTACACATAATAAAAGAATGAAGATAATGATTTATCCTAATTTTTCATTGAAATAAAAACAAATTCAAAAGAAGCAATGAAATTAGATAAATATGAAAAAAATTATGACAGTAATATCCATGGAAATAAAATTAACTACAACATATGAAGGCCAGAAATAATGACTTAGAATGAGAAAACATCGATCTATTTTAAATTCCAGTTGCATTAAAGAAGACAATTACTCAATTTTACTTGTTCGATAAGAAAGATGAAAATGAATTTCATTACTAACTTAGTAGCTGTTCCAATTTCTTTTTTCTAATAAAACCTCTTATTTAACATATCTTAATAATCTTACTATGGACTGAAATGAAGTAAATTTCACTTTATACTCAATTTTCCCATAGCATTTAACAAGTCATTCATTTAAACTGAAAAAGCAAAAGCTAAAACAAAGCCTCAAGCCATGGTGCCTATCGTATTTCCCTAAATTTGGAGCCATGACGGCACTGTCAGTTGGATAGGTATTTCTATAGTACAAATGACTGTCAATGAATAATTGCAGTGAAAAGTGGCCTATGACAGCTGTAAGCAGAGTGAATAGGCCACCTGGCAGATAATTTGCAACTATCCCATACAGATGGTGTAGCATTTTAATTTCTAACAGCATGTGGCTTTATATGCAAGAATCATAACTTTTACAAAGCTTTAAATAATATTGAGAATGTTCTATTCTATATTTTTGCATGTTCTGAAGTTTTTCTTCATGGCTCTGTCATAAAGTGATGAAATTTTTGTGTATATCTTTTTATAATTAAAATTAGTACTCAATTTGATTTGCCACAGATCTACAACTTTAAAATAAAGTGCAATGACCTCAATTTATTTAGCTTGTTTGTTAACATGTTCGTATAAAATCACCCCTTTAATTGACATTATCCAAAATTGATACAGATCTTTCTTTAATTAATTTAACTGCTAATATTTTTTCTCTCATTCTTCACATTAAAAAAAAATCAGAATCAAATGCACATGGACAATTAGTGTGTTATTAGATGTGTCTAGTACTAGATTTGATAATGTTGTAATATTGGTATAATGTCAAATTTCATTTACCTCCATTATTTCAATTTAAGGAAAACAAGTTCATGCATATACAGTAAGATGAGGGAGATATTTCAATATTATATCAGAAATTTCAAAGAAATAGAATGATTTCAATGAAGATTAAAGGAAATAACTGTAATTGTGATGTAATTTTGCAGCAGAAATTATGTAATGATATAGGATAAAGAAGCAAAATAGATTTCCAACAACAGAAGGGCCATGGCAAGATGCACCTCAGGGATTAGATTTTTAACGTTGTAATAATGATCATAGCAAAGGTATTTGGAACCCTTTTTTTTTTATCCTTGCCATACTGCCATTGACTCCCTTGCCATTTTTTCTCCCTGGGCAAAGAAGGGAAAATGCACTTCTTTAAAGTAGACAAATAGGAACTACTATTCTGCCTCTAGAAGGCATCCCTAAAACTAATGCTTAAAGCATTTAAGTCCTCCCTTGTCCACTGCTGTTATTAAAACACAAGAGCTTGCATCTATCAATTATAGATTATTTAAATCAAATATGAATACTTCTGACAAGTTACATATATATATATATATATATATATATATATATATATATGTGTGTGAAGAATTCTGAAGAAAATAGTTCCTAATCAGATTTGTGCTGTTTGCAGATGCACAGAAAAATTTTATAATAATTTTCTGCTATCCTCTACAGCTGAGTAATTAAATTTTTTTACAGTCAATTTCTACAGTCAAATAATTTTTCAATCTGAAAAACAGCTGTTAGCAAAATAAAAATAGTTTCAGCCTTAAAAATTTACATTAAAATAAATGTATAACAAGGATATATTGCTCTAACATTTCATTGCATGTAATGACTTAATCATAATGTGTATATTCTAAAGAATATAACCTATACAAGCAGTAAAATACAGCATATGTAGCTATATAAAGTTTATAATTTAAAATATTTAGTTTGTAGTGTATGTCGTTTGAATTCATAAAGTAATATAGGCAAGAATCATTTTAAATGCATAAAGTATTAATCATTCTTTAGTATCTAACAATTTAAATCTATAACTAATTTTATAACTTCATATGCAATAAAATATAACTCGCAGAAAGAGAGGTTTCAGGAAATATTATTCGTGAAGTATTCAGAATTGTAGTAAATATATACAATTTATGAATTAAAAAAATAATATGCATATAATATTATTTCTATAAAATAAAAAAATATATCATCAGATTATTGCAGTTCATATTACTTGGACAAAAATTAATATACTGATATCCAAAATAGTAATATTACATAAAACGTTAGGTGACAAACTAAGTTATAATTTTTAAATATGAAAGTAAATAATGAATGAAATGGCTTTCAGAAGGAACAAGCACACTAATTTTGAATAACGCACAACATAACCTTGGATCGCATAAAAAAAGTTTGAGAAATCAAAAAATAGCATCCAAATTTTTAAAAAACATGCCAGGAAGAACAAAAGCATATGAATAAGAGAATTCATGTCAATATAATGATACATAAAATAAAATAAATAAGGTTCAGTTTGTAAGATACAAAATAAATTACTAGAAAGAATCATTCGATTAAATGGTTTTCACTAGCAACCATCAAAAATGAATCACGAATTCTTAGCATGAGTGAAATAGGAAAACAGAAAAAGGAGAACCACAAAATTTGGAGATACAGTTTAAATCATGAACATCAACTTAAAGAGGTGTGCTTGTATTCTTAAATTATCATGCAACACATGAAAGAACAACAAAAAAAAAAAACAGTTAATAAATAAAGATACACACACCAGAAGAAGATTAATTAAGATATTTTCAACATTCTCTATGGTGCATGTAAAACTCAGGATAAATGACAATTACGTAAGAAAATAAAAAAAATATATTTGACGTTTATAAAAGGAATTAAGAAATTAGAGAGTATTAATATTAATGTTTTTAAAAATTAGGAGCACTATGGTCAAATTTGTTATATAATATGAGTATTATGTTAATGTAAACAAGATTGTACATGAAGATTCACACATAAGTTTTCTTTAAAAAAACAACTCTATTATACAAATAATTAAACATTTTAAATCTAAATTCAAACGAGAAACGTATTTTAAAATTTTAATATTCAAACTGAAAAAAAAAATTGAACAAAAAAAACACTAACATCAAATGAAACTATCTGATTTTATTTCAGTGACATATAAATTGTTCCAAATAGTAATGATATGACAAGTATTCTGCCTTTTATATAAAGTCTTCTTAATGGTCTTCTTAATAGCATTACAGAAACTGTATAACTTTCTCCATACAAAATGGATCTATGACTTTGGGAAATGTTTACATCGCGCTTTTTTGTGGAGAATTCCTCTTGCGATTTGATATTATTGAAAAATAGCGGCAGGTTAGTTTATGCCGCAACTACTGTTTGACTGCAAATTTAAAAAATCAAACAAATTACAGAGTTGATGAAAACAGTGCGCTTGTGCATCAACTGCTGGGAACAAGAAAAAGAGGAAAACTCAGCTGCGGCTAAGATTACAAACACTAGCGGAACTCACTAACTGTTTACAAAACTATTTGTCATTGCGAATGAATATTCCCAAAGCAAGAGTGACATTTAGAGACCCATTTGACTTGAAACAAACATCGTTTAAATAGGGAAGAGACAGAAGAAATGAATGGTTAAAAACAAGATCGTATGCCAAAAACAAAGAGGAGAGAGAGGGGTACCCCTGGAACAATTTTACGTTCGCTTCATCATCCAAGATGCTTCAGGAAAAACCGACGTCACAAGCCCATGCGCAAACTATCTATTCTGGTCAAGATAACCATTACTGCACTACTAATCAGGTGCGTTAGCTATCACAAATAGTAGAGGGGTCGTATGTCAGGGTTCTTGGACATTCCTGCGGGGTGATGGGCCCCCGCAGTGAGTGAGGAGGGGGGAGGGGAAGGGGGTCAGCCATGATAGGTTGACCGACCAAAAACACTTCCGTTCGCGAAGATGCTCTCGCGCTAGCTCTACATATACATATAGCAAAGCAAGCGCGTAAAGCTAGAAATGGGACACTTACCTTCTCCGGAATCTATTAGTAACCCTATTATTACCAAACAATAAAGTGATGATATTCTGGGCGCCATAAATTCTCGTTCCTGAGAAACTCCATAGAAATAGTTTATCCACTTTCAGCATGCGGTGGTGTTACAGGAGTATGAATACATGACAGGGACCGCTTTACACACTCTACAGTAGTTTGTTGTTGCGCGGGCCATTCTCGCAATGGCGACTCCCGCCTCGAAAATAATTCTCAAATCAGATTTCAATTTTACCTTTGTTCACAGCTTTGCGATCACTCGAAATGAAGTTCATTTTGAATGACATAAAAAACTCATCTCCTTCCGACCAATAATTCCGGTAGGGAAATCTTAAAAAATAATGACGTTGTACGTTTGTAGTAAAGGGATGGCGGGCAACTGTTGGATCAGCGTGAATGGAGGATGTAAACGTAAGTGAGCGGCATTCCCGCCTAAATGCTACACAACAAAAGCGCGTGGGTTGATATTTAGTAACTATTTTCACTGTCAAGAATGCGAACAAATCTTCGCTCTGAGAACTTTAAGCTATAGTACGAGAGGTGTACTTGATCACTAGGAGGAGTTTCATATCGATTTGAGGCGTGTTTCTAAAGTGATTCCGCAGAATTTTTTAATGCGAAAAATATTTCATTTTTAAATTAATTATTGATGCGCTTTAATTTGAAAGTGCAAAAGAAAACTAAACACTAAATGAGTGGGCAATATTTTAACTAGCAATGAAAAAAATTATATTTTAAAAAAATGAGGAATTAAGTAATTAAATATAACGCGAGCAATAAGCAGCTTCCATTTATAATTTAAATGTCTATATTCGCACTTTTATGATTAGCCCTGAGAACTTTAAACTATAGTACGAGAGGTGTACTTGATCACTAGGAGGAGTTTCATATCGATTTTAGGCGTGTTTCTGAAGTGATTCCACAGAATTTTTTAATGCGAAAAATATTTCATTTTTAAATTAATTATTGATGCGCTTTAATTTGAAAGTGCAAAAGAAAACTAAACACTAAATGAGTGGGCAATATTTTAATTAGCAATGAAAGAAAGTTATGTTTTTAAAAAATGAGGAATTAAGTAATTAAATATAACGCGAGCAATAAGCAGCTTTCATTTATAATTTAAATATCTATATTCGCACTTTAATGATTTTTTAAGAAAGATTTACAAATGCATTTTCTATGATTTTTTTCACTGCTTAGTAAGATTATTTTCAAGCTGCCAAAACAATATTAACAAAAAGACAAAGTTATTATTTATAAAAAAAATTATAATGTTTTTTAACAAAGAAATTATTTTTTCATATAAAATTTTTCCAGGCATCTCTCCTGAACATTGTCAATCTATTCAGTTTCCAAGCAAAGATCCCAAGCAATTTGATTTTTAATGTGGTACTCCTTTGAACAGATCTTATAAATTATGATAATTTTTTTTATCATAAACTTACATTCCTGATTTTTTTTTAATCTATGATTAAAATAAACAACTTAAACATAACTTAGAAAGCATCTGATGAATCAACTATTTAAATTAAACTATCCTTTGTTCCTCCGCATTAATATCTGATATAAAGAGAAGAAATGTATTTCAATATCTCTTTTATTCAGTTGTAACTTTTAGTAATTATCATTCAAACAATTAATGTCAAAAATATATTTTTAACTAAAATAAGAAACTTTAATTGTAGTTTAAAATTTTTCTTCTACTAATCTTTTTTTTTTTTTTTTTTTTTTTTGTCGACTTACATTATTTAGTTCATTCCTTAAATAGTTAATCATAAGTTAAACTTAGAAATAAGTCGCACACATTTAACTTGAAATCTTATATTAATTCTTAGCTCTCCAAGGCGACATTGAGTTGTATGTATACTTTAGGATTAAAGAACAAATAATTCAATTTTTTCATTCAATAATTATTACTGAGATCACAGTTATAATTATAAATGCAGATCAAAATAACCATAATATGATCATGAATTTAAAAAAAAATTAAATTATATGTGTTTTAAGTATTAAATAAGCATGCAACCCAATACTGCCGTAGCGGCGCCATTGGACTAATGAAGGTTAATATTCTATTTAGAACTAATTACAGTAATTCCTAAATAATTTATCGTGATTTTTCTTTATAAGTGATACAGATATTTCGGAAACTTATTTACCCAATGAAATGAAATTTTAATTTCAGAAGAAGGAGAAAAAGCCCATTAGTTTCTCTTAGTTTTAAAAGTCGCAGCTCTTAACGCAAACTCTACTAAAAAAAGTCAAGTACCATGTTCTTATGTAACAGCTATCCTAAAGAACAGCAAAAGCGCGTTTCCGTAGCTACACAAGAACTTCATCTACATCAGTGTTTTCTAAAATGTCGTCGCAGTACCTAGGATGTTTTGACTTTTTCATAGCGCCATCGGGAGATATTATATAATTTTTATTCTTTTATTTCTAGTTCAGTTTCATTGGTCAATATTCTTACAGAATACTTATCACTCGCATTAAGAAATATGTTTTCAAAATGATAATATCGAGCATTTTGTATGAATTCAAGATCCATTTAATGTCATATCTGCATCCGCCTTTATGGCTACAAAATAAGATAATCTGATTAGGTTATTTTGGAACAATCCGTTAAAGCAAAATTTAATGTCGCGAAATGAAATGACTTTTAATTGTCAGCTTTCTGAATTTTACTATTTCTAAGTGTTAAAGTTAAGAAATTTTTAATTCTGTTTATCAATTATTATTTTTGCGAAGTCAGATTTTCAGCTATCTATATTTTTTAAATCTATGATTAAAATAAACAACTTAGACATAACTAAGAAGAATGTGTATGTGAAGAATGTTTATATGTGTGTCGGGGCTCTACAGGCGTTAAACCTAGAGCTGCCAAATTTGACACCAACAGACTTTAGAAAAAGGGGATTTCTTTTCGAAATTTCATTTAGAGTATTAATTAAAATTTAAGCCAAACTTCTGTATTTTTCCTCAATTACTTCCAAAAATATTGCAGCACAAAAACTATTTTTTCATCATCTTAAAAACGCTACGAGATATCTTTTTAATGATATTCATTTAATACTTGTACAAACTTTTCCTGAATTTTGACATTTTTTTCAAAAGAACTTGTTGCCTAATTTTGAATAGCATAATGCATTGTTTCCTTGAAATTCAAACCGTTTTTAAAGTTCCATCAAATGTTTAATAGCATGATTTTTTCTCAGGTTTGAAAGTTACGAAAGAAGGAATTTGTTTTATTCTGTATAGTTTAGAAGAAGAATAAGAAAGTGGCAGTTAAAGAAAGTGATAACAGTTACGAAAGTTAGAAAATAGATGAATTGTATATTTATATTTTTAATAGATCTATGTTGTTATTGGACTAGTTTTAATTAGATATTTATGTTATACTTATTGTGTAGATTAGCTTTTCAGTTAATCTACGCAATAAGTATAAAAGGTGTTGGTCTATTAAACAAACATTTTAATTTTTGTCTTAATTTGATGTTTCATAATATTCTCTTCGGAGAAACATGTATATAGATAAGAGATTCAGTTGAAAGTAACCACAACCAAAATTCCTAATGTACCATCTAGCTGCGATCATAAAGGGATCCCTTTCAGCAAGCATTTTAATTCCATAATTCTAGAAAATGTGTAATGACCAAAAGTGTACCCAAGCCATTCAATTTATCTGTAAAAAATTTGTTCAATAAAATTTTATATAATCTAAAGTATATTTTTACTTAAGCTTTACAAAAAAAGGATTGCCTTTCAATAGCAACATATTTATATTTTTCATAGTAAATCTTGGTAAAAACTGGATTCACCCATTTCACAACGAATCAAAAAAACGTTTGGGAGTTATTGATCTGTATGTTTTTCTTAATTGCTCGTTTCTATTGCAGTAAGAGTAAACAAATATTTTTTAAGTCAATTAGATGTAATATTTCTAAACACATTTTTTTCAGCTAACAATTTTAGAAGAAACAAAACATACTTCATTTGGGAGACTGAAAAGCTATCTATTAAAAATATGTAAAAAAGTTTTATGAAAAGTTATTTTTTAAGATTAGATTATTTTTGTAAGTGTTTCTTATTGCTGTTTAAGAAAAATCTCGCAAATCTGATTTAATTTGGATCAAATCAATATGATAAATGAATCAAAGAAATTTTTTTATAGAATTTGACAAACTATTATGTACAACTTAAAATAATTTCTAGCAAATATAATTGCTTTTACAATACAGAAGAAAAGCAAATCTATAATCGAACGACAAATAATGATTTAGCTCCTAAAGATAAATATAAAACGTTACATTCATTCAGGATAAATAATAGTAACCATTTTTAAAATATTTCCTGGCGTTGTTGGATGTTTCTCTTATCCTAATTCTTCCTCCTTACTGTATCACATCAGAAGCGACGGAAAAATTTTGTATTTATAACAAAGTTAAAATAAAGCAAATATATTCCTCTCACTTTTCTAAATTTTTGTGAATTATTTTTTAAGCTTTTCATCTTCTTCTAGTTTTTTAATCAGGTACAATTCGAAAGTTCTTAAATCTTTTCTCCTCTTTCACTCCCTCACTCTCTCAATCAACATTGCCATGACCAACAATCTTTGATAGAACTTTACTGAGACAACTAAAACAGAGTTATCTGCTTCGCGTTATATGTAGTATAAATAATTAACAGGAATTAAGAAAAAATCCTAATTGGAAAAAGACACTTTTAATTTCAAATGACATAAATTCGACAGCAAGTTTAATGGAGTACAAAGTTTCCACGAAATTCCATTACAAGATAATGAATTAAATATTCACTGTGAATGAGTCTAGAAGTTGAAACTATCATTATTGAATAGCTTAAGTAGTATAGAAAAAGCATCTTAGGATAGATATCTAGAAAGAATAAACTTAGAGTTGAATGGAAAATTATCCGATAACGATTTTCTTACACGGTAAAAGAATAATAAGTATATGCAAATCTTGGTAATTTTATTATCTATAAAATTATAAGAAAAAGTAAGCAATAAACTTAAAAGGAATTATTTTAGCAATCCTGAAAATTCCAAAGTAATGCAAATGTTTCAGCTGTTGTTGACTTATTGCAAATCCATCTAAGTGTGATTTCATAAATCCAACTCATTCTTTCCCAATTATCTGTTTTCAAAATAAAAGTTCAAATGACTCGATTTAGAATTTCTGATCAAATTATTCATCCACTCATCATCATTACACAATCTTCACAGTAACCAGATTATATACATTTATATATGTGTGTATGTAAATATAATTTTACTGATAGTGACCAAAAATAAGAAACTTTTGAAATTTTAATTTCGATTCATTTCATCCGAGAGTCATTTTATGTACTAAGAAGAAGCGATGATCAAAAGACGTCTGTTTACATCGCGATACAAGAGCAAAGTCACTGAAAATTTTCTCTTCGGTAATTTTACTATAATTAACTATTTCATTCCGATAAGGATTTCTTTGCCATGTATCGAGTTAGACAAGGGAATCTTGGGTATTTTTGAAAAAGATGCGTAGGTGTCAAGGATTTTTTCCCCTTCATTCACGGTATGGGAAACAACGAAGACAGCAATTTTTTTTAAGCACGTGTTAGAAAATTAAATATTAATTAAAAAGTGAGAATTGGATGAGGAAAATGTTAGAATGAAGTTAACATGGACTAAATTAAGATACAAATTAGGAAATCAATTAGTATTTAAATTAAGCGATATCATTATATATATATATATATATATATATATATATAAACGTGAAGAATTTACGCACTTTTATTATGATTAATCCTTCAAATGAATCTATGAAGATAACTTTCTAAGACTTCTTTTAAAAGCAAAATGTTATCTTGAGTAAAAATATTACTAATATTTCATTTTCTTTTTTTAATTTTGGAGATCTAAATATATCACAAACGATACAAAGCAAATACCGTTATATAAAATCCAAAAAGTTTTAAAATTTATCTAACGAAAATTTTTTTAATCGGGAGTTAGTGAAGGAATAAAAGAGTAGGGATTAATAATAAATAAGTACTCATAGAATAAATGAGGTCAACGTAAGCACAAAGCCCCATGGGCTTGAATTGAATAAAATATAGATATTGTATGGAGATTTCCCATGAATCGCCCACGTGAGTTTCTCTGAATAGACTGTCAGCCCCCGCGTTTTCCGAATAATTGATTCACCTAAGTTATTCGGCAGAAAATGATTGTAAAAATACAACCGAAATAGAAATTTTTTATTTTATATTTAAATTAATTCATTCTGATGAAAACTAGTTTCTCAGAAATATTTCATTTATGAAAGAAGTTTGCACTCCTCTAAAATATGCCGATAAAACATTTCTTTAAAGATAGTAGGTATTATTACCTAGCAGCTTAAATAGTAGAACTAAAATAATTGATTTTTATGAAAGTAAGTTGTATGCTATTTTAGATATAATGAGTTTTAAAGATTTATTAGCTCAAAAATATTTCAAAGAAATAATAATGTAAGTATTTTTAATTTTTAATAGAAGAATTGATAAAAATACTGATTTTGAAAAGTATACTTCATTTAATCGGTAACTAGTAACCATAAACCGAAGCAAACATGTATATAGAGTAAAATAATTTCAAATATAGCTTGATTTATGAATAAGTTTGATCTATAAATAAGTCTATGAATAAGATTTTGAAAACAAGTTTCGCCGAAATATTTCATTTATAAAAGTTTGAACTCTGCAATACATCGGATAAAACATTTCTTTAAAGATAGTAGGTATTATTACCTAGCAGCTTAAATAGTAGAACTAAAATAATTGATTTTTATGAAAGTAAGTTGTATGCTATTTTAGATATAATGAGTTTTAAAGATTTATTAGCTCAAAAATATTTCAAAGAAATAATAATGTAAGTATTTTTAATTTTTAATTGAAGAATTGATAAAAAAAATACTGATTTTGAAAAGTTTACTTCATTTAATCGGTAACTAGTAACCATAAACTGAAGCAAACATGTATATAGAGTAAAATAATTTCAAATATAGCTTGATTTATGAATAAGTTTGATCTATAAATAAGTCTATGAATAAGATTTTGAAAACAAGTTTCGCCGAAATATTTCATTTATGAAAGTTTGAACTCTGCAATACATCGGATAAAACAGTTCTTAAAAATAGTAGGTATTATTGACGAATCTTATTACCTAGCAGCTTAAATAGTAGAACTAAAATAATTGATTTTTATGAAAATAAATTATATGCTATTTTAAATATAATTAATTTTAAGGATTTATTAGCTCAAAAATATTTCAAAGAAATTAGTATTTTAAGTATTTTTAACCTTTAATTGAAGAACTGATAAAAAAAATACTGATTTTGAAAAGTTTTCTTCATTTAATCGGTTTATTAGTAACCTTAAAACGAAGCAAATATGTACAGTACACTCCCAAGTATTCGGTTCGCGACTATCCGGGTTCCGTGCTATCCGGTCTAGTTTTTCAGAAACTAAAATCTGTAAGTTTTGACTCTTAACTTAGGGTTACCTTTTTATATCAGTGTTTCATTTATCAGGGAAAATTAAAATCAGTTTGAGTCAATTTTCTTAAGAACTGCGATTTACGTTAATGTTTTGATTATGTTTCCTGCGTTTAAGTCAGGAGTTACAAAATTTATGTTAAAATGAGAACTGTTTATATCCTTTAACTCACTTTTTATCTTAAAAATTCTTGAAATGTACAGTGCAGTGTATAAATATATATAAACTACCAGTACAGAATCTTCTATTTTAATTCGACACATTACACTCAACGGCTTCCATGATTCACTTCCACGTTCACCTTCTACGTGGCGTGAGAAAAATGGAGAGTTTAGTACTGAAAAAGAAGTGAGAAATTACGTATTCTTATAGTCAGTTCTGGTATAAAAACGGTCTGATATTGTTGATTTTCGCTAACTTAAACTGTTTGTCTAGTGTTGGTGGGTAAAGCTTGGTTTGGTTTTAGTTATATTAACGTCCCGTTTGAAGCAACACTATGGCTATTTTGGGACGCAATTTTGAACCGCAGTCAGATGACGAGGACAATACCTGAGCTGGCCCTTACTTCGCCGCACCAGCGGGAGGACGTTTGGTCAGGACAGAATTAACGTGCAACAGACCCCTTACACGGTGGAATCGGGTCTCGAACCTGAAACCCTCCGGTTCCAAAGCCGAGACCTTACCACCAGGCCACCGCGGCCAGTTGCCGGGTAAAGATAATGAGTTCATAGAAATACGGCATATCCGGCTTTTTTGTCATCCGGCCTACCCTTTCTCCACATTAGGCCGAATATTCGGGAGTGTATAATAGAAGGTAAAATAATTTTATGTATAAAATAAAATAATTTCAGAGCTTGATTTATGAATAAGATGCTATAAAAAATCGGGTTATAATATATAGCAGAATTTTTTTTAAACAAACTACACGTCAAAAACTAATATTCATATTAACTGCGAATAGAAATTCTTTTTTCTCTTTTTCTGCAGAAATTTATTTTAATTCAAATACAAAATGAAACTCATAAGAATGCATTCAAGAATGTTGAAATGGCAAGGAAATCCCTATTATTATCAAAACTAATAAGGAATTGGAGAAAATTGAGATAATACTCGGAGATGATAAGAAAAAATATATATTCATATGTTTGAATGAATGATTCAACAAAACATTCTTGGAAGTTTTGCAATCAAGATTCGCATGAGAAAAATGAGTTTTTCCTCGAAATTTAAATTTTAATTAAATTCAAAGAAATCATGCATTGTTTTATGCATGTTAACATAACCACAATTTTGGGAGAAATCCTTTAAGGAAAAACAATTTTATATAATGATGATTTGATTCGTTCTTCAAAAATTCATTCTCACGTAATACTTTCTAGGATTCATCTATCCATTAGGGTGAAATTTTTTAGATATTTATTTTTTAAAAAGAAATTAAGTGTTAGTTAGAACAGATGGAACAATTATTATTGGATTTCATTAAATCAGTATTCCACTATGAAATATATTATTTCAGAGCAAAAAAAAATTAATTAAAATTGAATATTCAAAAGGGAGTTCAAAAAACTTCTGTTGGCAACTTAAGTAATGAGGATTAGGGGGGGAAAATCCAATTAAATTAATTATGAATTTTATTACGAAAATAAAAATTATTATGAAAATAAAAATTAAAAATTAAAAACTCATTAAGTTTGCTTGTATTTTTTAGTAAAACTTAAAAAAAAAATTGTATGCCCAAAACCTTTAAAAATTATACAAAAGTCATTATGAAAATGAAAGGATAGAGATAATATGAAGCTGAATATTAAGGAAATAAATAAATAAATTGAAATTTGTCTCGAGATTTTATTTTCATAGAATGTTTAGAAGAATTAAGAAACAAAAATGTTAAATATTTTTGACAAAAGTTCTTAAAATATTATTCTATTGAGTATGCAATATTTCTAACAAATATGTTCGTATGTTCAAGAAAAAGGAAAATAAAAGAATTTATTTAGACTTAGCATTTTTAATTCTTAAAAAAAAAAACTAATTAATATGCAAATTTTTCAGGATATTGCTAATTTCTGTATTAATTAGCAATAAAGTTTATGATACACCCAATTTACTTTCTTATAGTTATTACTTTTGTTATTTTAAATGGCTGAGCCAGAAATTTACTAGCCTACAATTTGACAATTATAGGCTAATAGATTTCGGAATATTACATTTATTATGATTAAAATAGATACCTTCTTGTAATAAATCCAATGAAATCACAGAGTAATAACACTAGTAAGAATCTGGATTTTTTGTATTTTCGTGAAATGTAAAGAGTAGAATATTGAAAACACTCAGAAGCGATAATTAGTATATTCAAAGGATTTCTTAAAATTAACATTTGTCTTGAAATTTGAAAAGAAGATCATTAATTTTTTTTTTTTTAAAAAAAAGAGCTTTTCATGAAAAACTCTTATGAAAAATATGTATTTGAAGAAATTTATTTACTAAACTTTTAAGTCAAAAGTAATAGAGGAAAATATACATATAATTAAGGTCTATTTGATTTCTTTATTTTTTTAATGAACTTCACAAATAAAAATAATATACTAATATACTTTATATGAAAATAATATATAACATTATTTATGGATGTAAAGTATAATATTCCTAATATACTTTACATTCATAAATATACACTGAAGAGCCATTGCATTATGTGTCCACCCTGTTAATAACATGTGGAACCGCCTTTAGGCCGTAAAACTGCCAGCACCCGACAAGGCATTGACTCCACAAGGTGCTGATAGATAGTCTGAGGTATCTCTGGTACCAATGCAATTCCCTCACATTGCGAGGGGGTAGTATTTTCACTTTGATGAAATATAGAAATATGATGTCTGAAGGAATGATAAAGATAATGTCTTCATTATTTGACCCTCATTTAGAATCGCAAGGTCATTCTGCAAATAACTATTCTAATATTATACCAAAACGTGATGCCAAGCAAATCAAATTCAGAAACATTACAATATTATTTGAATCTATTTGTGTACATGAACAATAAACTTTTTAAAAACTTGCTTGATTTATGTATTTACAAAACGATCGCATGATTCAGCAATTTTTATTACGTTTTCTGTTTTTTATTTACTGAAATAATAATGAGGAAAATAATACAGGATTCAAAGTGCATTGGAGATTCTTTTCTGAAGTGAACTTAATAAATGAGAGACAAAAAAAAACATTCACTCAGCGTTTTCCCTTTCTTTATCTTTTTTAACCACAGTCATGAAAAGTTTACATAAAAAAAATTATTAGTGGTTAAAAAAATAAACGGCATAGTGTTACGCCAACACCTCTCAAACAATAGAGCATCAAGTTTGAATTGAAACCTGAACTGTAATATCGTTGTAAGCAGGTGTACTTTTTCATGGTTATGGATGTTCGTTTATTTTTTGTATTTTAAGCACTGCAAATGGAAACATTGTATCAATGCAAATGATTGTTCTGCCGTTAACCTTTTCAAATCGGTGTTAAAGTGTTTTTCTCTTATTTATATGGCACTAACAGATATTTTCATTCAGATACGACTTTTAAAATAACTTTAGTTTAGATGTAAATTTAGAAAAATACTAGAAATTTGTACACATATATTTCTGAACAGAATATAAATTTTTACTACGTGGCATTTTAGTTAGAAATGAGTGTAGGAAGAATTTACAAAGCTATGAGGATCTTAAATCCATTATTTCAGCTTTAAAGTATGCGATTAGGTTAAAATCATGAATTTGGATGAAAATTCGCATTTTTATTTTTACTTATTTATTTTATAGATTAAAAAAATAGGTGCATTTCTGTTTCCAGTGATATTTTTATTTGTCTCTATGTCAATTAGAAGCCAAGTAATAACAAACTATTGACATGTAAATGATGCTTATTTATAAGCATTCAAAAACTTTAAATTCATTTTCTGGAGAGGAAGTTTTTTTTATATATAATTCTACTGTACGAGTATCGTCATATCTCAAAAAAATAATAAAGATATCTTAATGAAATGTATAATTATAGCTCGTTATGTTATGCAGAATGTTATGAGCTATGATTTGATTTTGAATGTTCTAGAATGATAGTTTAATGTAAATATTGTTGAAAAAAATTCTATAATTCCATAGATAATTTTATATATTACACACACAAAAATTACATTTTTGAATATAATTCTTAGATAATAATTAGTTACACTCTAAGATATGTTACAAAGAAAAATGAAAAACTGTAATAATTGTTTTCTCTATAAAAATCTTAGTTTTTGTAAATAAATGCTAAAATTTACATCAAAATGTGCTTTTTCTTCAAAAGCTACATATATATTTAAATAGTTTCACTTTTATTCATCATTTTTTATCCCTATATTGATAAAAAAATATGATATAAACATTATTTTTTATTTTATTTTAATTAATTTATTTATTTTTGAAAAATCCCCTTCAAACCTAGTCGGATTCCTTATGCTAGAGAAATACATAATAAAAAGAAGAAAACATTTTTAATTTTCGAAGATGCAATACCTTTGAGCATTTTTCTTATAATGAATGACTAAATATTATAATCAACAATTTTACTATACATTTATTTAATTATGATTGGCTTCAGATATTTTAATATTTAAATAAAAATATAATGATAATTGAATTTATAGAAAATCCGTCATATAATCAGCAATGTTCCTGTATTGCGACTTTTTCTTGGCGCCATATTAATTAAAAAAAAAACATTATTTAAGGGTGTCTCAAAATTAACGCAAGATTTGAATTTGCCACCATTAGTTTCAGTAAAGTGTTGGTAACCCTATTGAAAAAACCATTTGATAGCTGATAGTTTAAGGTTAGTAAAATAGAACAAAGTGTTAGCGCAAGATTTGAACTAAAAAAATTTCTTTAAATTGTTATATATTTATTGAATCTTAAAGTACACGGGATAGAGTTATCTATGGAAAAACACATGGCTTTGCTGACACATACGCTTTCTTTTGTCGAAATTTTCGATTTCACTCTGCTTAAATGTGGTTGAATTTCGTTGATGCAGCGTTGAATTTTTTCTACAATGCACGTGTGCTTGTTGGCATAGAACTTTGATTTAAAATAAGCTCATAAAAAGAAATCCTATAATGATGTTAAATCACACGATCTAGGGGGCCAATTCTCAAATTTTCGAACTGTGACCGCGAGGGCTTTCATTGTTTTTGAAATATCGTTCAGCAATGAAAACACGTTGTTATATCGTTTGACGCTCTATTTTCACTTACCCTAAACTGTCAACAGTCAAATGGTTTTTTAATAGCGTTGCCAACACTTTACTGCATGAATGGAGGCAAATTCAAATCTTGCGTTAAATTTGGGACACCGTTTACATTAATTTTAGGAACGCCATTCATTACGATATTTTAATAACGTTTTATTCCTATTTCTAAACAAAAAATTACTTTTGATTTTACTCATTGTAAAATTATTCTTATTCTGTTAATAGTTTCATTTGCACTTACTGAATACCAAGTACGATTGCATTTATAATATTTAACAGTTTTACAATAGCGGCGCAGATTAGAAATTTTCATCGAAAATTAAACAATCGTAAAATAAAAATTTTCTGAAAAGAGGCTTCTCTTTAATCCTTTAAGCTTTCATTCCATATTCTTTTCAACACATGGTATTTTCAAAATTTATTTATTGACATTCTTAAATTAAAATTATATCAAAAACATATTTTATTTTTCCAGTTATAGAATAATTTACTTTAAAAATAGAAATACTTAATGCATTATTTCCAGCATCATACTAATGGAAAAGAAAACGACACCCCACAAATAAATAATTAATATTCAGAGCTATTTATATCGATAAAAATATTTCTACAGATTAATAAAACAACAAGGACGCTATTTCTAGACTGGAGACCAATTTCTATTTTTAAAATAAAGTTGTTTGCATAGATTTTCAATTATACTATTATGGGTTATATTTTATTTAACTTCTTTAATAATGTAGCTTTAAAAATACTATACTAAAAAGAATTAATTATTGAAATTAACAATAATATTTATCCGAAATACTTTTAATTATGTTTGTTCGTAAAAATTATGCAAAAAAGAAGTAGTCGTTAAAAAATTTCATCTCTAGATATTGACTAATGTCCATTTGAGATTTCTCCATAAATCTGAAAAATATATTTTTGAAGTTATATCTATGTGCCGAGAGATGTATGGAAAATACAGAGAGCCATATTAAGAGCATGGGATTTAATATTCAGATTTACCATCAGAATCGTAGATGTTTATTCGATTTTAATTCAAATTTGTCAAATAGATGCATTTTATTAATCCGTTTTGGCCATTTATTTGTATTCGCGTGCGTCTGAGCGCTGTAATTGAAGAACCCGACTTCTAGATAAATAAAATTTGGCATATAATTTCAGAAACAAAATTGTTGATATATATCGAATTCTCTATCTATCAGGTTGAAAGAAAGGTATTCGCAATACATACTCAGTTTTCTTCATTATTTTACGAAACGCACTACACTGCATCATTAAATTAAAAAAAGACATACAAAGCCATTCTCTTTAATTCTCTGTTCTGAAAGAGAAAATTCATATAAATATAAACATTTTAAGAGTATTCTAAAGCATGTTAAATATTAAATATGATTGATTTTAATTTTTCCAAAGCATATTAAATATTAAACATGATTGATTTTAATTTTTCCAAAGCATATTAAATATTAAATATGATTGATTTTGAATTTTTCCAAAGCATATTAAATATTAAATATGATTGATTTTGAATTTTTCCAAAGCATATTAAATATTAAATATGATTGATTTTGAATTTTTCCAAAGCATATTAAATATTAAATATGATTGATTTTAATTTTTCCAAAGCATATTAAATATTAAATATGATTGATTTTAATTTTTCCAAAGCATATTAAATATTAAATATGATTGATTTTAATTTTTCCAAAGCATATTAAATATTAAATATGATTGATTTTAATTTTTCCAAAGCATATTAAATATCAAATATGATTGATTTTAATTTTTCCAAAGCATATTAAATATTAAATATGATTGATTTTGAATTTTTCAACTGATTTTGATCTTTTTTAAATTGATTTTATAAATATATAGATTACAAAAAGGACGCTATTTTTTAATTTAATTTTTTCTGATTTTTTTTAGTTAAAATTCATATTTTGTGTTGTCATGATATCTATTCAAAAAATAAAATTTGCATAAATTATTTTTATCGACTGTATAAAATGTGCAATTTAGTACGAGGAATACAAATATTTTAATTAAGTAATTAACAAAAAAAATCAAACAACTTCCTTATATGAATTTAAACAGAAAATCTAAGTAAACATAAGTTTTAATAAGTAACTCTAAGTAAATATAAACTTTTCGATAAAATAAGTAAGTAAAAATATAATTAGTTAAAAATATAATTTAATCCATAAAATGACATTCGATGGTATTATAGTTAAAAACAAAAACTGAAAATATGAAGAATCTAGAAAGCTCTATTATTGGCAGCGATTAACGAGTTAGTAGAGCTACAGATTTTGACAAATCGACCAAATAAATGGCAAAAAAAAAAAAAAAGTCAGAATTGTTTATTTGATAATTATCATCAAACAAAAAAATTCAAAATCGAGGAAAAAATAGTTAATTAGATGAAAATTACATTTTTCAGTGTATTATATAGTAAGAATTTTTTTTCTACAGAAATTAAATATCGCTAGCATATTTTATTATTTTTATCTTTTAGCTATAACTCATGCTTTATTTTGGATTTTAATCCGCCGACTTTAGCGATCAGCTGTTTGTCTAAAACCTGAATTGCATTAATTTAGTAATGTCAACCAAATTTAAAGAAATGCACCTTATAGCAACAAATGAATGTACTAGTTCAAATAAACATAGAGCATTACAATTGCTGAATTATACGCATAAGGTGGCGAGATTAATAGACAAAATCGATTCAGTTACAAGACTGGGAATTGTATCAAAGTTGTGATATCTTTGAAATGTTGAGGATGGAAAGAACAGTTGACCATTGATGATATATCTAAATATCATGGTATTCAAATGAAATAAATTAATGATTGGAGTACTACATAATATTTTTCCCGCTGAGAATGCACAGGGGGTCGGGCACGTGACTATTGACGACATATTTACGGGTCATCAGCTTTCGAATGAAATAAAAATTGACAAAATCAGACCAGTGTTTGGACTAAAAAACTGGTTCTTTGATTTTTCTACTTATTTTATATGTTAAATATAAGATAAGATAAGTGTTTCCGTCTTTAAATGCTATCATCAAGACGATTCAAAGCAAAATTTTAGAACACAAAACTAATTTTTACTACGAACTATATGAAAGCATAGTGTACATTCGAAAGCATAATAACAGAAAAGTGTTCTAAAACACTTTGCTACTTCTTGTGAGAAAAACATAAATAACAAATGAAAAATTAAAGTAAAGAAAACAGGGGGTTTTATATTCACAGAGAAAATAAGCAATACATTTGATAAAAAGTATTCAAACTAAGGAGTTTTTCGTTGTTGGTTTTTAAAACTCTCGGTTTTTTTTTTTTTTTTTTTTTTTTTTTAATATGGAAGTTGAATAAATTATGTTTTTTTTCACATGAAAGATATATAGAAAAATAATATTAATTGTAAAATATTGATTGCAGATATTTTGACAAAAATCTGCCTCTCTGAGTTCGATAAAAGAAATGGCAATTAAATCTAACAGGATGCCTCCTCATAAGTGAATAAGATATCTCAAAACTGCTGTGACCTAGATGTTATATGAAAATTGCCATGCGCTCTTTATTTCCAAATTCTAGTTCTGTATCGTATTAAATATTTAATCCCGAGATTGGTAAACTTTTCACAACACAAGCTCTCTTTTTTCCCAGTATCTCTTGAAAGCAGAAGGGGGGGGGGTGTCATGTAGTATTTAAAGATGCAAACATTCTTGTCATTCGAGTTGAATAAAAATATTATTTTGATTTTTTGATTTTTAATTTATATACTTGGGTTTTGCCATTTATTTTCAAGGAAAAAATTGGATACATTTTTAAAGGAAGAATCTATTTACTTCAATACTTCCTCTTTTTCCAAAAAATAAAATACATTTATATCTTTATAAATTTAAACGGATTAAATAATTTATTCAAAGATAAGAAAATTTAAAAAAATAACAATAGGCTAAATTGACATTACAGAACACTCCCGAGTATCCGTCTTAATATGGCGGAAGGGTAGGCCGGATAACAAAAACGACAGATAGGCCGGATTTCTATGAACTCCTTTCTTTGCCCACCAATACCAGAAAGCAAAGTTTTTATACCAAAACATGTTGTTATAATATACGTATTTTCTCACTTCTGATTCAGTACTAAGCCCTCCATTTATCTCAAGCCACATAGAATGTGAATGGGTTGTCTTACTTTCATTCCACTTCCATTAGCTTGTGCAACATGCCTCTTTTCGATCTCTGCCCGATTTTTTACCAATACTCCACTGTACTTTATTCAATTCCTGACTCCGAAATTATATTTTTTGCAGTTACACCAGAATCCCGTCGCTGTAAAGAGCGTAATTTCTGCTCGATAGTCACTACAACTTTTTTTTCATTTATCATTCTTATCGTAATCTTCACTGTGGTACACTTACAAAAAAAGTAAGCATACCCCAAGTACAATTTGCAAATATTGTACGCACTGTGCAATTATAATCAGGGAGAGCAGCCAACAATTGAGGTCCGTTACACACTGACGAAACAATGAACAACGAGCAGAACGCTGCTCTTTTCCTGTCACAGCTTGTATTTTGCATACGACATGTAGGAGTGTCGCAGCAAACGCCCACTTCTAATGCCTTGGTAATGTTGCCACTGCAAAGCCTTGTCTTCCTCATTTAATTATAATAGAAGAAAACTAGGCAGAATAGTACAAAAGCGGGATAGTCGCAAACCGAATACTTGGGAGCGTACTGTATTTAAAAAATAATTCTGCAAATCTCAAGATGGCACTTATTATGATGATAATAACTTTCTTGAAATAGAAATGTCTAAAATCATCATCAGAAAGCTTCGAAAATCAGAAATAAATAACAAACAAAACGCCCATGTAAAATGAATGAAAATTAATTGTTAACCACTTTATAGGATTTTAAATAAAAAAATTTATTTTGAAAATATTTACAGATTGGCATACGTTCTGAGAAATGCGTGATGTAACATGTGAAAAAAATTATTCAAAACACTTTGTAAGGCATACTTAACTTAGAAACACTAGATGTGGCGCATAGTTATTTCTTGAGTAATAGATGTTTACTACGGGTTTTTTTAAAAAAACCATTTAATTGCATGTTCACTGCGACGCTATTAAATAGATTGTTTATGTGCAAGCTATTACTGATAATAAATATATTATTAAAAGTGAATTTTAAAAATAAGGTAATGATAGACGAATCAAGCATAAAATAATATCATGCTGTGATATATTTCAGATCAGAAATTTAATTCTCTCTTAATTTTTTTATAGTTAAAAGAGATAATTATACATAATTAAAAGGGATTTTTAAAAATAAAGTAATGATAGACGAATCAAACATAAAACATTATCATATTGTGATATATTTCAGATTAGAAATTCGATTCACCTTTAATTTTTATATGACAATCACGAACGTTGATTAAAGAACTAACATTCAGTAAATAGGCCTTTTTGCTGTTGTGCTGTAAATGATATCCATTCACTGTAGGCTCACTTTTAATAATGCATTCAGAAGTTGTTGTTGTTTTTTTTAAATACTATTTCCAACACTTTCTGATAGCAGCTTTTGAAAATTAGAAATTAAAAATAACAGTAATGTCAATAAGGACAGGAAACCCAGATTTAAAAGAAATTTAAAGTTTGGCTCAAAGATGAAAATAAAAATTAATTATAAAAAATAACTCCTGAGTCTAAAATTGCTATAATTCTTAAAACAGTTGGAAAATTATTCTTTTCAATAATAGTTCAAGAGATAATTTTTGACGTTAATGTTATACATTTCTTGAAATTATTCTCAGTTCGAATTTTTTACATAATTGCTATTAAAAGAATAATAATTATCATAACTATTACTTTTTGTACGTTTCAGCAAGATGTTATATTATTAACTGCAAACTGCATTCAGGAAAGTCAGCCATCTAACTCTCCACCCCGCCACGAAGGCACACGGATTTAAACCATAAAAACTGAATGACCGGACCGCCGCAACAGCAACATTAGCGGGAACTGTGGTTGAGTCCTAAGAACCGTCATCGGCCACGGTACAACCCTCCCCAAAGGAAGTACGTCCCGTCATCGATGGGAGGAGTCAGATCCCCCACCTATTAGTGTACCCTCCAGAGTGGCGAGATCCAACCATTAAGCCGGAAACATCTCATCCTTATTTCGAGGTGCCCCCCGGGGGGGACTGCATTCAGGAAAGTTAAATTTTGATATGTGAAAAAAATTTAAACGAAAGGGACAAACAAATAATTAAAATTAAATATTCTGTTTGAAGTGCAATTTACTAAGCTGATATTGTTTGAAGCACAAAGCTGGGCCGGTATGCTTATTTTTGATCAATCAATGTAAATGATAATGAAAAATCTAAATTTTGTCACTTATCCTGAGCTACTCATAATGACAAATATTGTAATTGTAAAAAAGATGATATAAGGATATTTCCTTGTATTATAAGCTAAATTTACGACAGTAGGATAATCTTATGCAAATATAATGTTTTTGATCGATATTTTTTAATTTATTGATGAAATATTTTCTAATTGAAAATATACTTGCTAAATAATAATCTTGGTAATTTTAAAAATAAATTTATATAATAATGATACCAGAATACAAACTGATAAATCACTCATCATTTAATTTGACAAAATTCTCCATAAATGATTGTTACACAGTCAATTTTTATAAATGTTAGTTTTCCAATTTTTTTATGAATGAAATTCTGTTTAATCTTCTGAAGAAATATAAAAAAGACATTCAACATAATCTATTCATACATAAGTATGTCCATTCATCCCATATAAAGAATGCATCCATTTGATACATCAATTTTATGTTTGATACCTTTGATGCTACGAATTATTCCTTCAGAATTTTCTGATACAGGATTCGATTTCAGCTGTAAGACATTTTTACATTCCCTTGATAAGTATTCACCTATACCAGATTCATAAAGAGGAAGCTATATTTAATCTAAAAGTATTGAGAAGTTTAATAAGTCTTGCAATCTGAACAGTTCGGGAAAAAAAATTGACGGTTAAAATACCTGACAACATTTAAAAAATTCTTAATAAAATATTTTAAACTTCATAATCTAATTTTTTGAACATGATGATGAACATGATTTATAAGATTTCCATGCTAATTATAAACTGCAATTAGAAAGATGCTACCAGCATAATTAAAAACTCATGAAAGTGCTTTTCAAAGCTTATGGTTAAACTTAAGAATTACTTAATTTTGCAGACAATTTTTTTGAGTAGTAAATGCTCTCTAAGAAAGAACCTTTACAAATTTTAATTAAAAATTAATAAAAAAAATGTGACTATTTTCCTGATTTATTTTGTTGCATATTATAGCATAGAAATCATTTTTATACTACTTTAAAATTAAAAATAAAATAAAATATACAGTGACATCAATTTTATTTTCGTATAATTTAAAAAAAAAATAATTTTATCAAATTTTTAAAAATATTTTAAGCATATTTACAATAACATTAATTTTATTTTCTACCACCGCAATACCATTCATACCAATTTTCCAATATATCGCAATACCAATTTTATTTTCGTATAATTTATTTAAAAATAATTTTAACAAATTAAAAAAAATATTTTTAAATATATTTACAAAAATACTTTTAATTGATATAGTTACTGCATTTATGTACAGCTTCGTTGCGATGCTACAATTGTTTTCATGTTCGTGCTGTTATAGAATTAAAAACAATTTTTGAAAAATTATTAAAAGATGAATTAAGCTAAAATTATAATTATGCTGCAATTTTCGGATTACAGAATAGAATCGAATGTTCGTATTTCGGAGGGGGGGGTAAAAGATGCCTAATAATGATTTCATTGAATTTTAAATTAAAGTGATTATTTTGAGAAGTTTTACAAAAATATGTTCCTCTCTTATTAATATAACTGAGCCCTCTGATGACTGCTGGAGTCATATTTCCCTCGCTTTCACAAATGGTGAACATTTTCAATTGCCATTACCAACGCTTGGATCGTCACTTTATTCGAATCAGCAACTGCCAACGTGCTAGTTTATTCAATTTATCAAAGAGAGTTCAGGAGGAGGATTGTGCTACTGTTTGCATCCCGTTGGGATTTGATAACAGTAGTAAAATGTGGAACGAAAATTCAATATGGCCTCTATTTGAATGATAATGCAGAAGTTCTGCCTCGGTTTGGATTCCTTTTTTTTTTTAAGTCTAATTTGTCCTGCTAAATGGTATCTTGCAACTGGATATTCATATGCAATGGGATCGGACGCTTTTCTATTTTTAGTAGTTCCAGTAATTTTCAAAATGTCCCTAAGTTATATTTAAGTAACAGAAATCTTTATAATCAACGCCAAGGATTGTCACTTTTCAAGAAAGTCAATAACGATCTAAACATGAATTTTTTAGAGTTTGCACTAGTTTGATATTTATTAAAGAAAATCAACTGTTATATTTCAATAACAATTCAACAATTTGTAACACATTTTGTCAATTCTTATTTGTGTTAAATGCTAAATAAACATAACTGATATAAAAAAGAATGAAAAGAGAGGAAAAGACTGTATTAAATCGAAATATGAACAATATGAAACATTTTTAAAAAGCTGCAATAATCAGAGAAAACACTGTAACGTCTTTTATTTAATGTTACAGTAAAATGCCAATGTTTTGAGGAAAAAAGATCAAGCTTTACTCTTGACATAATGTAAAAAGACGATTTTTTTCAACAATTATTTTTGGTTGTGAGAAGTTGGTGCTATCTTTTGATCCCGTGCAGTGGCAGTTTTCCAAATTGGCGCTAGAGGTGCTCGCCTCGAGCTAGAGCCCCTGGAGGGAGAGGGTCTCAAAATCTATTCTTCATACATTCTCTGTACTAGGCAGTGAACAAATTCACTGGGGCACATTATCACTCTTCAATGTGTGTGTGTGTGTGTGTGTGTGTGTGTGTGTGTGTGTGTGTGTGTGTGTGTGTGTGTGTGTGTGTGTGTGTGTGTGTGTGTGTGTGTGTGTGTGTGTGTGTGTGTGTGTGTGTGTGTGTGCTGACCCTCTATAGGCCAAATCATTTGATCTACACAAATTGAATTTTTGAAATTTTAATTAATTAAAAAATATAGATTTTGATGTTTTTTAGTAATTATCTCCAAAAATATCACTGCTCAAAAATAAATTTTTGGATGTCTTAATATTTTAAAATATATCTTTTTAATGATATCAATTTAATAGGTGTTCAAACGTTTCTGAATTTTGGAATTTTTTAATATAATATTCTGAAATTCAAATCTTAATAAATCAAACGAAATAATTCCCTGAAATTCAAATCGCTTTCAATATTCATCCAGTATTTAATAGCATATTTTCTTCCATTATTGGAAGTTAAAAAAAGATAGATTATATTTAATATTTGTGTAGTTTGCAAGATAAGTCAGCTGAAGCAGTGTTCCGAAACATTTCCTCGCATACTTTCTAATAATGGTGTTATCTCAGACAACTCTTTGAATTGCATTGGCACACAAAAGTTTTTTAAAAAATTAACTTTTGGGGTACAATAGTTACAAAATATTAATTTTTGGCTTGAATTGATCATTTTTACCGAATTATTCTGTGATTCTTGGCGAGTTTTTTGGTGATAAATTCTTGGTATGAGATTAATAATATTCAAAAATCGAATGTGGGCTCAGATGCGTTTTTCTTTACCGACTGAAAGCAAAACCCCACTCGTAATCAGAAAATCACGCATCAAATTTTACATATTTAAGTCTGCATTTTTTAATTATTGCGTTTACCCGATTCTGAAAGCACAGACAGATAGACGGTCAACCTCTGGTTGAATTTAAATCAAAATATGAGAGGTATCTACACTATAGATATTACATCTGCAAACTGAATTTTACTTATCTAGCTTTGTTCGTTTTATAGTTATCATGTTTATATCAGAAATGCGACAGACAGACTTCCTCTAAACATATTTTGCTCAAAATTTGAGTGAAATCTACAACTTTCGTATTGAGACCGTGTACCAAATTTCATCTGTTTAGCTTAAGGCGTTTTTGAAGTATATTTGTCACAGACAAACGCACATATTCCGAAAATGTGTTTTTTTAAGTCATGGAGGTCTGAAATGTGGAGATTTATCAAAATCTCGAGTTCGAATTTTTTGCAATACTTTCTCTGTATTTCATGTGTGAGAAAGTAACGAAAAAAGATAAAATATCGTGAAATTTAAAACATGGGTGAGA
The DNA here is from genome assembly GCF_947563725.1 of Argiope bruennichi. NCBI lineage: Eukaryota > Metazoa > Arthropoda > Arachnida > Araneae > Araneidae > Argiope > Argiope bruennichi. The sequence goes on along the minus strand of NC_079160.1, from coordinate 83,685,808 downwards.
CGGATATTTAAGTTTTTAATAGCGCTATGATATTGGAAAGGCTCATGTACACAATAAATAAAACTTAGAAATGCGATTAAAATAATGAAGACGGTTGTTTGAATTATAGACATAAAATTATATCTAAAGGATTTATCTGAAATCAAATATAATCAGTATTCCCGGCGAACCAGTTGGTCGCTTGAGGCAACTAGTATGGAATAACATAAGCCTTATTGACATTATCATATTCGTAACTAATCCAGCTTGATGATGCCATAAATCTAATGTTATGTCATCTCTATTTTTTGAAATAATGTCGATAAATGCGAAATTACATTTTCGACTTATGTCGATCTATAAGAAATTTCATGCTGATCTCTTACCGAATGATCTCTGCCTCATTAGGAATTAAACTCATATCTCTACCTCTCATCTTTATTATATACTAGCTGCCTTTGGCGATCAGCTGGTTTGCCAATCTTAATGTTCGTATAAATTTTAATAATTAAATATTTTACACAATTCCTACTTTAAACCTTATGTTCATTTTGTATAGTATACCATATATACAACTTTATAAAAATATATATACTAAAAAATATACTACCACTATAAAATAATTTTTAACTTAATTTTATTAAACACATGACATTTCTAGACGTTTTTTTATACTTCAAAAAAATTTTATAACGTAAAGAAGCTACCTATATATATATATATATATATTGCTTTTCTTCAAAAAAGCAATCTTGCAACGATAAGGGTTAATAGATTCATCATCAAAATATTTTAAAACTTCAAATTTTGATAGTCATATAATTCGCTCATAATATTACAAACGCCTTCAGTCATAACGTAATATGTATCTCTCTAGTTTTCTGTTAGCTCCCTTAGAATTTATGCTTTAAATTAAAGTGGAAAGAATTAATCTGCATTTAATATAATAATATTTTTTACTGAAACAAAGCATTTTTTTATAATATGATTACTGATAACAGAGTCACTGAGCGTTTAAACTTAAAAGGCACTAAAAAATATCTTTCTTAATTTATGTAATTTGTCAACAAAATTTTCTCAGATTCATCATGAACAGATCGATTAATTGACAATGTTTAGTTTTAAATGCCTCAAACACTAAGAAAATAAAATGAATCGTTTAAAATAATCGGTCGAAATCAGGTTTAAAAAAACTACTTAAAAAACGATGTACTTAAAACTATAATCATATACAAAAAATATATAACTAACATAAATACAGTTTCAAAAGCATGCAACTAACCTAAAAATAATTTAAATCAAGAATCATAAGTTGATAATATTGTCAACAATCAGAATACAATGCGTGAATTTTCAACGCCAGTTACGGTAACGCAAATGCGTGAATTTTTCTACGCCAGTTACGGTAACGCAAATGCGTGAATTTTTCTACGCCAGTTGGGGTAATGCTATGCAGATTACACATTTTTAATTTCCTTTATTCTGGGATATTTTAATTCAAAAGTACTTCAGAATGAATCTGAAAGATCGTTGAAATGAACAGAATCGTTTGAAATAATCGGCCGAAAATGTTAACCCTAACCTCATTACTGTTGGGAGAAAAAAAACTGAAGCCTTACTCATTTGGCGGTGGGGAAAATGGAAGATTTTTTGGCGTGAAAGTTAGTTTTTAATTAATAATTAAAATTCTAATTAAAAATTAAAAAAATGGGACCCCAGGTGCACATTTCCGACCTCCAAGGTATACATGTACCAAATTTGGTAGCTATAGGTAAAATGGTCTGGCCTGTAGAGCGCCAACACACACACGTACACACACACACATTGAGCTTTATATAAGTATTAGCCGCCTTTGGCGACCAGCCGGTTCGGCAGTATTACCGCTAGCTACAATTTTCAATTAAATATTTTAAGTAACTGGTCTCTTAATAGATTCCCAAACAAAACATTTTTAATCTTCAAATTTTTATAGTCATACCAAACTTATACTATTGTTTAGATCGTTTCGTTAATTTACTATATATATTTTGATAATTTGTTGTCATTTCCGGTAAAACTTCAACTTTAATTTAAAGTGGAAATGATGAAATTGCAATTTCATCATTTAAAGATATTTTTTAATAAAACCGAGCGTTTTATTTTATTTATTATTATTATTATTGAATATGAGCATTGCAAACAGAATCGTTCGGTATTTAAGTCTTATGTGAACTACAAAATATTTTTCATAATTTATGTAATATCTCAAAAAATAATTCAACAAAAATTTCTCAGATTCAGCATAAAATTCAGTTTTTAGTTTTGCTTTCAAAAAGATTGAAATGAAATCAATAATAATATTTTGTTCCGACCTATAAATATATTTCAAAAAATTATGAAGTCTAAATTTAATGCAGTAAGGTATCATATTCTGAGAAATATTCTGGATACACCAAATTGTAAATAAATGAATGAATGTTCCTATTTTCCACGATCAACTAAGACTTATTTATGAAGTTTTGAATGTTAAAAATTTAGAAAAACTCAACATTTTCATAATCTTAGGCCAATTAATCTTGAGAAACCTGCGCGCTGATTGGCGTATTTTCTTTGAAACGACCGATGGAAAATCTAAAATTATCCTTTTTTTATTGAATAGTGATATTCAAATTTTCATAAATCAGTCAGTTTAAGTGACTGATTTAGTTGATTGGAAATTAACTCTTTTTATTTAAAATATTAGTGTTTCAAGCACATTTTGTTAACCGTGATTTACACAGCAGAAGCTTTATGTAAAATCAAAAATTCGTTATTTATTAGAGCATTTATTGAATCAAGTTACATAAAATATAATCATTTTCCATTTAAACCATTTTAGCAGATCTGTGTCTTACTAAAGGTTTACAAATTAGCTGTGTGGCCCTGATTTGAATGGATATCCTGTTGATATTAAACAAAACTTGCCTTAAAATAAAACTGATTTATTGGATTAATAATATAGAGAGTGTAAAAGATCATAAAATAATTCTTCTTGAATTTATTTTTTAGAAAAAATAATATTTCATATTTGTTTCATTTCCTACAGATACGTGCCGAAAATTATATTTTTGCAGATTTCATTTCCAAAAAGATTTAATTTATTTTTAGTTGGAGCTTTAATCAATGTGATGGCAACACTTTGAAAAAAGCTAATTTTTTCCCATGAATGCGAAAATCGTGCTCATGCAGCTTAAGTTTTATTTTTATTTTGTACGAAAATAATTGTTGGAAAAATATAGTTAAAATATTTATTTAAAAATTCATTAAAAATAGAAATTTAATTTTAAGGTTAAAACATTGGTATCATTTAAAAGATAAATTTTTGATCTTTAACTTCATGTAAAAATCTTTTTCGTGCGGTAATATTTTCGGAAGTTATAGCAGAAACACACCAAAATTTCGCTTAATTTTTAAATAATTAAAATTCTAATTAAAAATTCGAAAAAATAACCCCCAGGTGCACATTCCCGGTCTCCAAGGTATACACGTGCCAAATTTGGTAGCTGTAGGTTGAATGGTCTGGCCTGTAGAGCGCCAACACACACACACACACACACACACACACACTTACACACATTGAGCTTTATTATAAATACTAGCCGCCTTTGGCGACCAGCCTGTTCGCCAATCTTAATGTTCGTTAAAATTTTAATAATTAAATATTTTATGCAATTAAAACTTTAATAGATTCTTCAGCAAAATATTTTAAAACTTCAAATTTTGATAGTCATATAATTCACTCATAATATTATAAAGGCCTTCAGTCATAACGTGATGTGTATCTCTCTCATTTTCTGTTACCCTCGTAGAATTTATGCTTTAAATTAAAGTGCAAATGATTAATCTGCAATTAATATAATAATATTTTTTTACTGAAACAAAGCATTTTTTTTAATAATATGATTACTGATAATAGAGTCACTGAGCGTTTAAACTTTATGGGCACTAAAGAATATCTTTCTTAATTTATGTAATATCTCAAGAATTTTTCAACAAAATTTTCTCAGATTCATCATGAACAGATCGATTAATGAACAATGTTTCATTTTAAATGCATTAAACACTAAGAAAATAAAATGAATCGTTTAAAATAATCGGTCTAAAACAGGTTTAAAAAAACTACTTAAAAAACGATGTACTTAAAACTATAAGCATATACAAAAAATATATAACTAACATAAATACAATTTACTTACAAAAGCATGCAACTAACCTAAAAATAATTTAAATCATCCGTTGAAAGTGGTTGTCATGACAACAATCAGAACAACGCGCATGCGTGAATTTTCTTCGCCAGTTATGTAACGCAAATGCGTGAATTTTTCTACGCCAGTTGGGGTAACGCTAGGCAGATTATACATTTTTAATTTCCTTTATTCTGCGTTATTTTAATTCAAAAGTAATTCAGGATGAATCTGAAACATGGATTAATTAACAATGTTTCATTTTAAATGCATAAAACATTAAGAAAATAAACAGAATCGTTTAAAACAATCCGCCGAAAAATATTAACCCTAGCCTCATTACTGTTGGGAGAAAAAAAAAACGGAAGCCTTACTCATTTGGCGGTGGGGGAAATGGAAGATTTTTTTTGGCGAAAAGGTTGGCGGTGGGGAAAATGGAAGATTTTTTTGGCGGGAAAGTTAGTTTTTAATTAATAATTAAAATTCTAATTAAAATTTCATAAAAAGGGACCCCAGGTGCACATTCCCGACCTCTAAGGTATACATGTACCAAATTTGATAGCTGTATGTCAAATGACCTGGCCTGTAGAGAGCCAACACACACACACACACATTGAACTTTATTATAAGTATAGAAGATAGATAAAGATATATATACAGTAAGTACACTCCCAATTATCCGCGGAATTGGGTGGCACGGCCGCCGCGGATAACAAAAATCGCGGATAATCCGAAAAAAGCAAAAAACAGGTATAGCAAAAGAGAAAACAGTCATTTCAACGTTGAAAAATCGTTTTATGCACAATAAAACGTAAAATAAACAGCAGGAAATGTTTAAGTAACGCTTAATATTTTAGTATATCACTCAAAACTAACCTAAAATGCATTTTGTTAATGAAAACAGAAAAGTGCTTTGTATTTACGAGAGGCGTCAAGGATACACAGAAAAATTAATACATATGTACTGTTTTAATACTGTAATGTATTATGTAATTACAAAAGCATAACTGTAAAACTGCATCTTTTTGAAAAAAAATCAGTCAAAAAAAAAAAAAAACTTTGTGCGGCAGGCGCGGATAATCGGGAGTCTACTGTATGCGCTTATGTGAATGAGTGCGTATGTATGTGTGTTAGCGCCGTATAGGCAAGTCCTAGAACTATAAAACTTGGCACATAGTTACTTTGAGAAGCGGAAAAGGACGATTTTTTTGTTGGAAATTTTAATTAGAATTTTAATTCAATATTAATTAAGAGAAATTTTGGCGTTTTGCAACAATAACAGCTGGAAATATTACAGAACTGAAATGATTTTTACATCATCTTAAAATTAAATATATATATATATATCTTTTAAATTATACTAATTTTTATGTATAAATTAAGTCTCTGTTTTTAATCAAATTTAAAAAAAAAATTATTTCGAGTAAATTTTCCGAGAATTTATTTCGTTTAAAATAAAAATAAAATTTTATTTGGACGAGCACATTACGCCTGCTCGGGTAAAATTAGCTTCAATCAACGTGTTGCCATCATGTTGAAAAAAAACCAAATTAAAATTTTAATTCAACTCGTACAGCAAACTAAACCTGAATAAAATGTAATTTTTAGCATCATAATAAATGAAATAAATATAAAACATGACATTTTCTAGAAAGATAAATGCAAGAAAAAGTTTCTGTGAACTTCCAAAATATCTATATTATTAATTCAGTAATTCTATAATATTTAAGGCAAACATGGTTTATATACATACGCGATGTCCACTCTAATCGAGGTCCAACTCCTAATTTCTAAAATTTAATAATAAACATATACATGCATTTAATAGGAAAAATGGTCTAAATGAAACAATGAATACTATTTGATGTATTTTCAATCACTGATGAAAAACAAATTTTATATTTTTATACAGACACCCGATCCTATGAGTATATTTAATAAAATATTCTTGAGGCACTGACATCTTAAATAATAAGAAATGCCCATTCTTTTGAGATTAAAACTGAATGAGAACGGAAATTTGGATATTACTACATAATAAAAACGTGCAATTCTTGCCCATTCCATTAAGAGGAATGCCTCTCTGCCAATGTCTCAAAGAAAATACTCCAATCAGCGCCCGAAATTTCCCCAATGTTGTTTGACTTAAAATTATGACATTGTTATTTGTCTTAAAATAGGAATATTCGAAACTTCATACCTTGGTCAGATTTGGTCGTAGAAGACAGAAATGCCTTTTTGATTTAAAAACTGGTGTGTCAAGAATATTTCACTGAATAAGATTCCTTAGAACCAAATGACTGTGTAAAATTTAGGCTTCATAATTTTTTCAGAAGTACATTTATTTGCTGAAACAAAATAAAATATTATAATTTACGCCATTTAAATCTTTTTGAAATTAAAACTAAAAGCGGAAATTTATAATGAATCAGAGATTTTGTTACTGAATAATTCTTTGAAATATTGAATAAATTATAAAAAAAATATATTCAATAATACATATAAGACTTCAAAGCTGAACGATCCAGATTTCTGCATTCACATTTTTAAAAAACGTTTTGATTTCAGCAGAAACATATTTTGTATTAATTGAATTTATTCATTCTTCCGTTTCAATTTAAAAGAAATTTTATGAGAACAGAAAAAAAAAAATCAAAGAGATATATAATAAAATGAACAGAACAACATAAGGCTTCTATAACAGTTACATTGTTTGTTGTTTGTTTGTTTCTTATGGCACTTGCCACTGACAAGCCCACTGTTACGAAGACAGCGATTTAAGCCTGAGGGGGAACGCCTCTCATTTTTTTTTTATAGCAGCGCCAACTAGGGCCAAGAGTACGACTTTGCCACTCACGCATCACTCATTCGCTTGCACAACCCCTTTTTACAGGAGGGCACATTCACACATCTCACAGATAGAACAACAGAAGAACAACCATGCCCACGAACCCGGGACGCCCAGATCACGGGGAAGACGCGCTACCCCTATGCCAGGACGCCGGTATAACAGTTACATGAATTTTATGACTATCAAAATTTAAAACTTAAACGTATTTTCTTGAAAAAGCTGTATACTAGTATATAAAGTATACTAGTATACTGTACTAGTATACAAAGTATACAATACTAGTATATTCGTATAGTAAGTATATGGATAACTAATACTTATTCTATACTTAGTATATAGGTAACTAAGTATAATTTTTAAAATAACGTATATACTATAAATAGTACTTAGTATATACAAGTTAACTATTTAATTGAATATTTTAGCAAATATTAATCCCTGCTAACAACTGGTGGCCAAAATCGACTAATAATTAAATAAAGTTTCAAAAAATAAAAAAAAATCATTGAAAAAACATTAATGAGCTAAATTATAAGCTCAATAAACCAACATATATATATATATATATACTAATTAGTAATTAATTTACCAATAATTTTTATTTGGTTTAATTTCGATTCTATTTTTTTCCTGTTAACTTGGTTTTTACTACTATATTAGGCTAGATTCATCTGTGTTTTAGTAGTAGTACTAAATACGATGATGCTTTTTCTACTTTTTATTTTTTTATTTTGATTTCGAAATAATTTTTTAGTTTCGTTTCCGAAATATTCAGCAAAATGAAGACATAAAAAAGATCTTCGCTCTGTTATCCTCAAGACATAAACTAAAATATGAATTCAAAATAAGCTTTTTCTAATTGATATAAATATGTGCGAAGTAAAAAAAAAAAAAAAAACGTTAATATGGTAATCTATGGTAAAAGTACTGTAATTTCACATCTTCTATTTTTAAATTTAATGATTCTCTATACTACTCGATATAACCTTTATATATTTATATAATAAATAACTTCTAATTTCTTCTATAGTATGTTAATATAGTAATTCGAAATTATTTCATTAGTTAAAAGACATCTAGTTTTCCTAATATTATTTTGTTCTTAATATTAAAAAATTTGCTTTCGGTAATCTGAGAGGCAACTGTAAATTCTAATATTTTCAAATTCCTTTCGATTCTTAAACAAAAACAATGAAATATTGCATATTGAAAATAACTTTATTGTTTTCGGACAGTAATGCATCAATTACAAATTAGATAATACTAAGATCACAGATATTATAAAAATAAAATTCAATTGGATTTATTTCAAAATTTAAATTATTTTATTTAAAAGCTTTGAAGTTTTTAAATAAATGTCATACAATAATATCAGCAAGAAAGAAGCAAAAAGTTTTTTATCCGTATTTTTAGCAGATATTGTCTACAATTCTGTCAGATTTCAGTCAATTTAGAAGAATTTATTTTAGTAGATAGAACTTTTCTACAAATTAACAGCCATTGCCAGCATTTCTGAAAACGATAATTTCTTTTTTCAAATAAGAATTGTTTATAATTATCTTCAATTAAATAAAAAATAAATAAATTTTTCTGATATAAATCGTAATTCTCTTAAGAGAGCTGTGATTCATGTAAAAAATTAAAACTTTATTTCATTTTGCAATTATGTGGGGGAAATATCGCTCTGCTTTTCTTAATTAATTTTGTCTGGAATTGCAATTAACTGGATCAACGAAATTTATTTAAAAATGATTTAAATAAAAAAAATGTATATTTATTTCATAAAATATAAAAACATTTTTAGGAATTTTTTTATTCCTTTTTTAGGAATTATATATTATTATTTTATATATTTTTAGGAGTTATTTATTTGAATATATTACAAAATATATTCAAAATCTTAGCAACAGCTTATTTTTCGCCTTTGCAAGTGAATTGTATCCCTTTACTAAAATGATTGATCAATAAAGAAGACAGTTTTAAGATAAGTTTTTTCTCTTTGGATGATAATATAATTTAGAAAATAATATGATTTATATTTTAAAAGATGAAGTAAATAAAAATAAACACTCACATATTTTCTTTTCAGAGATAAAGCTTATAAAAAATTCATTCGAATGAACTAAAGTACGACAGCTTCTGGAATTTTCTAAAGTTGATGCTTTTTACCTTAAGTTACCAACAAATTTTTCTGCTTTTAAAGTTTTTATTTACTTAATTTTTTTCTAGCTATCAAACATTAATCCACGTGCATTTTAACAGTTTCAAAGTAAAGAAAGAAAGTAAACGTAGAAGTTTCTTTCATTTATTTATTTAAATGTGGCAATACAAAGCGTACGAAAAATAATGGAAGTTAGGAATTGAAAATCACTTTTCAGCCTCTAAATTCGAATCTATTCAGCTATCGAAAAACAGTTAACCCTTTGCACTCGTAAAAGTAGCTCAATGCATAATTATTTACCTAATAAAAATTAATACCTAATACAAATTTGTTTATTTCTCGGAAAAATAAATATACATAATTGTTTTAAGTCAAATTTCTTTGAAAAATTAATCTGCATCTTTTGACCATTCTCTAGAAGTTTTTAACAATCAAAATTGAAAATTAAATAAATAAAACATCAAAATGATGATCCGACTTGAATGGTGAGTGAGAGGCACCATACGAGTGCAAATAATTAATACATAAGTTGTTCGTCTTAATGATAAGCTAATTCGCTTATCTTCAATTGTAATGGGGAAATGAAAATTTCATTTTCACTTTCATGTTCACCCCACTGTTTCCACCCCCTTTGACCTGTTTGGTCCATCTATGAACTCAATCAACCATCAATGAACTTTTTTACTCTCCTTATAAGATACTAGCCGCCTTTGGCGACCAGCCGGTTTGCCAATCTTAATGCACGTTAAAATTTTAATAATTAAATATTTTATGCAATTCCTACTTTAATAGATTCTTCATAAAAATTTTTTTTCAAATTTTGAAAGTCATATAATTCACTCATAATATTATAAAGGCCTTCAGTCATAACGTAATCTGTATCTCTCTAAGTTTCTGTTAGCTCCCGTAGAATTTATGCCTTAAATTAAAGTAAATAAAGTTGAAAGAATGAATCTGCAATTAATATAATAATATTTTTTACTGAAACAAAGCATTTTTTTATAATATGATTACTGAACATATTATAAAAAAGGCGAGCGTTTAAACTTTATGGGCACTAAAGAATATATATCTTAATTTATGTAATATCTCAAGAATTTGTCAACAAAATTTTCTCAGATTCATCATGAGCAGATCGATTCATTAACAATGTTTAATTTTAAATGCATCAAGCACTAAGAAAATAAACAGAATCGTTTGAAATAATCGGCCAAAAAATTTTAACCTTAGCCTCATTAGTGTAGGGGGAAAAAAAAGAAGCCTTACTCGTTTGGCGGTGGGGAAAATAAAAAAGAATTTTTTCTACGGGAAAGTTGTTTTTAATTAATAATTAAAATTCTAATTAAAAATTAAAAAAAAGGGACCGCAGGTGCACATTTCCGACCTCCAAGGTATGCATGCACCAAATTTGGTAGCTGTAGGTCAAACGGTCTGGCCTGTAGAGCGCCAACACACACACACACACACACATTGAGCTTTATATAAGTATAGATATATACATACCAAAATAAATGAAAATTAAATTAATACCGCAGAAGTTTGACTTGTTTTAATTTAATTAAGTTTAATTACATTAACATCCTGTTTTGAAATGGCATTAGGGGTATATTAGAAGGGGCCGTGTAATTTTTTAAACCCTAACAAGATAGGAATGCTGAATAGAAAAATTATAAACAGGAAAGAATACTTTTGAATAATCTGAAACGAAGTCAAAAAGAATAATTTTTTCGCATTTAGCCCAAACTGAATTCCGAAAATTAAACCACAATATTCTGTGAAACAATTAAGTTAAATAAAGGTTTATTATCGAGAAAAAAAATCACAAATTCCTAAATTTTTTTTTCTTTGCAGTTCGTTTTTTTTTTTTTTTTTTTTTTTAATGCTTGAAAGCGCAGACGAGAAGACGAAACTGCTGCTGTGAGTGGAGGCCCCATCCCGAAAACTATTTTATTACTTTTATCGACACTAAAATTCTTAGAGGGGAAATGGGATGGCACTTATAGAGGAAAGGCCAGCGGTAATAAAAGCTATGAGCAATGCTGCCCGTTCTGTCTGGATTATTCAAAGGTAAGAAATCTGACGCCTTTACAGCTTTTCAAGGATTCATAAAATTTCAGATATGGCTCATTATTGTGCAAATAATGAAATTGTATTATTTTGCTGAATAACTTTTATAAAACAGAACAAACTTTTCTCGAAATTAAAATGCATTGTATTTGTACAACGTCGTATTTTTTAAAAAAGGAGTGGGGTATTTATGCGCATGGAATATTGTTCTGATACCCGGCTAGTTAATACTGGTTATCTGAAAATTGAAGTATAAAAATGTATATTATTAAACATATTTTAGATGAAAGTTTTGAATAAAATTTGAAATTTTGGAAGTTAAGTTTGGAAGGGAAAGTTAAACTTTTCGAACAAGAAATAAACAGTCACAAAGACTTTTCCAATCAATAATTTATACATTTTTTTTTTTTTTGCTTTTATTTTTTTAATGAAAGGTTAGTATTCTTACAAAATGGTTTTGTTTGTATAAACAATAAATCAGTGGTATATTCTTTAACCCTTTAAAGGGCCATTTTTTTCTAGTCATATTATGTTAAAATATTTTTAGGCTTGAAATTAGAATAAGAAAAGGGATTCATGTAGCTTATTAGATAAATTTGATTAATTAATTAATTTGGTTCATTAATAATTAAGTAACAAATCAAGACACATCATTTTGTCTGAGATAAAGAACTGAAGCATCTAAGTTTCTGACTTACTAAAAAAATTTGTCAGAACTTATGCCTACCTACATAATTTCATACAAAGATTGATAAATTTGGTGGGAAGCATACTTCCCACGGACCTAGAAAGGGTTAAATTATTTTACCGCCATCTCTATTAAAATAGTAACAGTTTTGAAACTAAATTTGTAAGGGGAAACCAAATTTTTTCAATTAAACAATAAATTAAGATTTTTTAATTAGTAATTTATACATTTTTTCTTTCTTTTTTCATGAACGATAAATATTATTATTAAGTGGTTTTGTTTGTATTGATCAAGTAAATCAGTGTGATATTCTTTAAGTTATTTCAACTCCATAAATTTAACTAAAAATAATTTTAAAAATAAATCCATAAACTAACTTTTATTAATAATAAAAGTTATTATTTTATGGATTACTTTAATTATTTAAAATAATCCATAAAAATAACTTTTTATTAAAATAGTAAACAGTTTTGAAACTAAGTTTGTAAGGAAAAGTTAAACTTTTCAAATAAGCAATAAATAACAACTAAGATTTTTTAATCAATAATTTACAAATTTTACTATGTCATGGATAAAGCCAATTTTTCTTTATTTTTTATTTTATGAACGTTAAATATTCTTACAAAATTGTTTTGTTTGTGTTGAACAAATAAATCAGTTTGATACGCTTTAAATTATTTCAAAGCCATTTTTATTAGAATAGTAAAAAATAAATAATACAATTCAAGCAAAGTTGTAATCACACATCCAGCATAACTATGCGCTTTTGTTTTATATAAGCATAACATTTAATTGAAAGATTTTTGTATTTATTGCAGGAATGCTAAGTGGATTGAAATATTGTTTTGGCAAGAAGCATAAGATATATATTGTGTAAGCAAAAAATTTTGGCTTTGTGATAATTTTTATTTCCAATTGAAAATGCGAAAGAGCATTCTTAGTTATAAAAATGAAAATCATACCATTAAAAAAATATTACAAAACATTGATAATGTTGTAACTGAATGTAAAAACAGCATAAATTCTTTTTATTTCCATACAAAATTTTAAAAAAATTGCTAGAAATTTTTATTATAACCCATTCAGGAAGTATTGATATCCAATTTAGTCATTTCACAAGCAGAAATATGATTCAGTAATCAGAAAAATTTTATGATAAAACGTTAAGTATGATAAAAAAAATTCAAAAATAAAATTGATTCATTTTGATGAAAGTGAATGAAAGATTGACTGAATAAGATTAAAGAATATTCACGTTGTATATGATAAAAAAAAAATGTGGACAATCAAGATTACAACTAAAAGCAACAACATGGAATAGAATAAAAATTTAAAAAAAATCTAATTAATAAAAATATTAAGTACTTAACTCAAAATAAAAGGTGAAAAGTTATCCAAAAACCAAATCACGTTTTACAAAAAGAACACTTATACGTAATTAAGTACACTCCCGAGCATCCGGCCTAATGTGGCGGAAGGACTGGCTGGATAACAAAAAAGCCGGATAGGCCGGAGTTCTATAAATTTATTGCTTTGCTCACCAATACTAGAAGACATATACCAAAACTCACTGTTTTAATACGTATTTTCTTAATTCTTATTGAGTACCAAACTCTCCATTTATCACAAGGTGAACGCAGCCGCGCGGCCAGGAATAGGAATATATAGATAAGGATATATAGATAAAAAAGGATATATATAGATAGATAGATACCACGTAACAAAGCACAATGACAAATTTGTTCAGAAATTACGACATACAATCAGTACAAGCAATACGAACCAAAACTATTTCGAAGTTTGTCTATAATGACGTCACACACTCGTCACAGAGTGGGCGGCGGTGCGAACCAATGATGTTGCTCGATTTTTCTCCATACATGAAATAGAGTCGGGAATGAGTATATGCGGGCCGGTGTATCATAGAAGCAGTTGTCTGTAACGCGTCGAGTTAAAATAGAAGGCTCTGTACTGGTAGTTTATATATGTTTATATACTGCACTGCAGGTTTCAAGAATTTATTAGAGAAAAAGCAAATTAAAGGATATAGACTGTTCAAATTTTAACATAAATTCTGTAATGCCCAACTTAAATGCAGAAAATGCATATAAAAAAATTAAAAAAAACCGTTGATGGAAATTGTAGGTCTAATTCTTAAGAAAACTGACCCAAACTGATTTTATTTTTAACTGATAACTGATTACACAGATATGAAAAGGTAACTCTAAGTCAAAACTTACAGTTTTTAGGTTTTTAAAAAGTCCTTAACAGATGACTTAATAGACGCTTTGCCTTCCTCATTTAATTACTATAAAAGAATACTAGGTCAGATAGTCGCGAACTGGATACTCGGGAGTGTACTTACATTTAAATAATGCCTATTTAACATTCGAAGATTTGTTAGAAAGAGAAACCGACTGCAAATGGATATAGAGGTCAGTCTCAAATAAAGAAAGGATGAAAAGTGAAGTTTTAGGTTGAGGCAGTGAAATTTGTTCAAAAACTTATCGTTATCCAAAAAAGTTCACATTTTATCATACACCACACACAGAAACTTATTTTGTGTATATAGCTTTTGAATCAAGTGATTGCTGGTCAATAAAGCTTACTGATTCAACATTTGATAAGTTTTCTTTTTCTTTTGGAAAATATGAAATAAAAGACTTCTTATCCTCTTATGTATAAGAAGGATATGTATAGACCTCTTATGTATAGACACAGTTTCAGGCTTAAGACTCTGTTAAAAAGTTCTTATTTCCTAACTTGGAAGAACTTCATACATATTTTTTTTAAAACTTGACGGCATTTATGGACTAATATACTAATATACTAACAGTTATGACATATATATATATATATATATATATATATATATATATATATATATATATATATATATATATATATATATATATAATGAAAAATTCATTCAAATTTTTTTTACAGGGCACACCGTTGAAGTAGAACTACCAAATTTGGCATGTAGTTACTTCCGGAATAGTATGTGCTCTGTATGAAAGGGTTTAAAAAATTTTAATTAGATTTTTAATAAAAAATTAATCAACATTTTAATGTTTTCCCTCAATGTCTTTGGAACGTATTATTGCTATAAAATCATTTTCACATCAATTTAGAATTGAAAAAAGAATGTGTTTTCAGCGATAACAATTAATTCAATACATATTTTTTCAAATAATTTAATAAATTTTTAAAAATATTTTTAAATATATATTGCAATATTATTTATTATCTTAATAACTGAATTTACACTAGGTCACCAAAAGTTGGAAAACCACCATGATTTGTTGCTGAAGGTCAATGACCTGCAATAAACTAATATGAAGCTGATATTAATTATATTTGTTAAATACATATTATTACTACTTTGTAATTAAAAACAGCTTTTAAAAGTAAAATAAATGCAGGTGAACCATTATCAAGGTCTGATATATCAGAATAAACATATGAATATTCTTTTAATTTTTGTTGTTCTTGTTTGTTTTTCTTGGTTTTTTTTTATAATTATTTGGTACATAACAATAGATCACAATAAAATTCAAATTCTAACATCAAAATTTATTAAAAATAAAAATTAATTAAATGACTTTAAACCAGATTCCTTCTGTTTTTCTTATTCCACGAGAAAAGTTTTTTTTTTTTTGTTTAATATGTGATGTATGTTTAAAAAACATGAGCATCGAATTTATTATCTTATCTAAAGAATGAAAAATAAATATGGAAATTGAAAATTTAATATAAAAGAAATATTATTTAGGGTATAAGGATATTTCTTGCTTGGAAGAAAAATAAAAATTAATCTTACTACGTTGGAAATTGAGTTTTGAAACTGAATCCAATTATTTGACTAACAGTGAAGTAAACGAAATGACTATATTATATTATGCATTAATCCCATAATTTATTCATTCAGAAATTCTATTTTCTCCTATTAAATTAAATCGCTTTAATCGAAAGCTCATATTATTTCCATAAAGATTCTTCTCTAGCCCACGCATCTCAATTCATGTTTGAAATTAAAAAAAAAAAAAAAAAAAACTCGTTTATTTCGATTGAAATTATACAGTTCGAATCAAAGATGATTTTTTATAAGCGAAAAATTAAACGCAGAGTGGCAAAAACTATTCCACGATTTTCATTAATTGTACATAATGTATGACTTCCGCATTTTCCGGAAATAATTAGAAATGGTAATGGATTAATTCTTACTATTTTATTTATTTAAGTATTTCAATTTAAAGAAAAATTGTTCATCTTTAATTTGAGCAGATATATTTTTTTAACACGTTTAAATAGAAACATAAATTTAAATTCGATTTAAAAAATTATCTTTTATGGTATTAATTAAATGAATTCATCAAGAAAAAAAAATCGTTTTCAGGAACAAGTATAAGTTTTGAAAACGATTTTTTTCTTTCAAAATGTATTTAATGCTATTTTAAATCATTAAATATTTTTTAAGAAAAATTTTAAATGAGACACAATCCTTTGATATCTTAATATGTACTTAATACATATATCTTAATATGTTTTTAAAACTAAGTATTTAAATTAATTCAGTTTAAATATAGATAATAAAAGTAGATGTAAATTAAAATGAGCAAACATGTTTAAAAAATGGTTCTAAATCCTTTGAAAAATTCAGAACAAAGATATTTAAAATCATTTTCTTCTATAAAGTTTGTCAAAAGAAAACATAAATGGAAAACAAAAGTCGATTCATTCTAATCCTTTGATTAATTTTTTTTATCAATTTTCCTGAAAAAAAAATTTTGTCAAATTTTCCAAACATATGCATTAAATTAATTTTCTCCATAAATATTATCGATGATTATTTGTTGGTTCAATGTATGAAAATTTTTCCCGAGGTTAAAAAAATTCTTTTCGACGAAAATAAAGTTGAAAAAATCTTTTTGTCTGAAAAAAAAAAAAAAAACAGAAAAAAAATATTTTCAGTGACTGTCAAGAAATGTTTTCTATCCAAACGATCATGGTGGATTCACTGTCAAACTTTAACCTAGAGCAACAACAACAACAAAAATCCTTTTTTATTAGGTGCCAGGATTTTTTTAAAATTAGCTTTGACTATATTTTGTGTGATGGTTTAGAATATGAAAACAACGTTCTCTATCAGCTTTACTTTTTGAAATCCAACGTAGTTAAAATATGAAATATTAAAAATTTTGAAGAACAACTTGAAAAGCATGAAAAGAAGAAGAAGAAAAAAAAAAAAAAAAAGAATGATAAAGTTAAAATGGGATATCACAGAAACTTCTTATCATCATGTTCTCATACAGAAACTCTTGTAAAAGATAATAATAAAATCAAAATCAATGGGCAATTTGAGTGAACTCAAAAAACGTTAAATTATCTCCTTGGTCAGCAAGAGTACCACACAAAATATCCCTTCTTTTTGTATCCTTGAGGTAACAGACACGAAAAATGGTTGTTAGAGAAAAAATATCATTCGCGAGCCTTCAGTCGGACGAGCCAAAATCATCTCGTTACAGCTGCGTATAAAGTTTGTGCTAATTAAGGGGCTATAGGATCATTAAAAGCTAAAACAGACCCCGAAACTTGGTAAAATGCAACTTTCACTAACTTAAGAAAAAAATTCTTAAATTTAATAGATTTTTTTGCCACAGTTTTAGAAGACATTTAACCTTATAATCATGAATTTTTAAGTCAGTGAAATAATTTTCATTAATTAAAATGTATGCGCAAAAAAATATGTTCAGTATAAATTGTCTAAGAATTTGCTTGCTCGCAAAGTTTTTCAGAAAAGAAGCTACTTATATTAACAATTGCTACTTATAGAACCAATTTAATCCTAAAGCGCATAACTTAGCATAATCATAGAAAGTGATAAATATTTTAATGGATTAATGGGAGTTATTTTACTTTTTATGCTATTGAAACATGATAACGCTTTTTTAAGAAAAAATCTTTAGCAAGCACTGAAAAAAATTCATAATGCTTTGCTTTTGCTTGATTTTCTTTATTATGTGTGTATAATCATACCTGGGCAATTTCGTATGATACGATGAGCCATTTTTATTTAATCCTGAATGCAAGCTCTGAAAATGCAATGCTGAGAAAAATAACTTTAAAATGAAAAAATCCTTTCACGAATCCCACAAACATATACTACTGACCTTTACGTTTCTAAATGAAAAGTCAAAAATGATCGTAACGTTTCTGATTATATTTTTTAAACTAATTAACGTACAAACATGTGCAATACCTTAAAATGTTCAAAAAAGTTCGATTATCAAATGAAATTATAGAAACACCACCGAAAAATTACAGGTTTAAAGGTTCTTGAGCCCCTTAAGTAATTTCATAAAAAAAATTTCTAACTAGTTGCCTTTTTTTCTGTTTTCATTTTTATGCGCAATCAAACTTTAAAATTATTTGTCTTATTGTTCGAAAACCCAAATCTCTACTTATGATAATTCGCATAGTTTTAGAGATTCAACATAAAAGTATAATTATCTATTTCAACTATAGAGCATTACCGATTTATATGTATTCTTTCTCTGAACTTTTTTGATGCACTCTTTTTTTACGAACTCAGAGCAGATGACAATTCTCCCATGTCGATATTTACAAATTTAATTTCTTAAAGATTTAACCTGCAAAAATTCTACAAGTGGAAAGCGCTTTGAGTGTTCTCTTTTGATTTCCATCGATAAAATAATTGTAAAATTTTGTTTTTACAAAAAATAGTCCAAAAAAGAGTTGAAAATTGTTAAAATAAAGAGAAAAATAGTTTTGTCCCCAAAAATTAGAATCAACCCTTATTTTTAAGAGTGAAACAATATTTAATACCTATCCTGTAATAATGATACATTAAATTTCTGACAAATAATATACGCCATATAGTATGCAAGCAATATCCCGACCTAATCAGAGGCGATACGGGAAACTTGATGGGGCAGCCGATGAGAAAGAACCGCACCTAGAATGAAGGAACAAACAACATTTGATGACATCGGACATTTGCAAACATCAAAGAACCCTCTAGAGGAAAAAGCATATTGGTACAGCAAAAAAAATATTACATTTTACGTTACGTATTAAATTTTGACCCATTAAAAATGTATAAAATACATTAAATGTGCGTTAACTTTTGACCTTAGGTGAAAACTAAAGGCAAGAGCTTTGACAAAATGTTCCGATTAGAAGATTTCATGGCTGGAATTTTTATGTTTTCTTCGACTTCAAGAGACATCCAATTTCTTGACCATTTGAGTCTGTGTTCTTGCCATAGCTTTGATAACGTGAATAATAATAGATCCTTCTTCGGTACCACTCTGACAAGTCGAACTTTTGTCAAAGAAACGACTTGGATATACAGAAAATACACCATGCCTAGTGTATACTATTCAATTCGGTTAACAGAAATATTTTTAAAATGTTGATAGGTTTTTCTCCCCTTGATGGAATTATTTCTTCTCTCCTGTCAATCTTTTATTAGTTTTTTAGTCTCATTTCTGAGTTGGATTTTGGACTCACAGAAAGATATTTTTTGTGTTTCTAAGTTTAAAGCTTCCTTAGCTAATGTATCTGCTTCTTCATTTCCAATATACCCCTGATGAACCCATATAGTACGACTTCATGATTTTCTTTATGAAATGAACAAGCTGTTGTTCATGCAATCTTCCTTTTTTCCATTTTTATAGATATTAATGTGTATAATTAATGCAAATATAATGTATGTAATATCCATTATTCTGATATATTAATACTCTAGACAAAAATTAATGCTGAACCTTCCTATCATATACAACACTTTCAAAAAATAGGCACAAATCAATTCATTCACATTTGCTTTATCTCCAGTTTATAAAAGCAATATTCGTGAAAATATTTTTTGAAAAAACCCATCAAATAATCATACCAAATTTTATTCTAAGAGCAAGCATTTTAAAATTAAACCGTGCCCTTTTAAATTAATATTATTTTGCAGTTTTATTAAAACTGTGCAGAAACTTGATAGTAACGCATGCTTTTTAAATAAATTCTAAAAAGTAGACAAAAACAAATATTCACGAGTGGTGAAAAGCAGACCTATTATTTGAAGAGAGTAAATAAAGAACTTTTAACATGAATACGGGAAAATTGAAGAAGAAAAAAAAAAAGTACTTGCCGTGAGCGAAATATACGTTTTAAAAGATTCTTCAAACTGTACTGGTTTATACCACTTCACATTAAAACTACTATAAACCACTCTTTAGAGTAAAAAATTCCAGTGGCAGAACTTTTCTGTTAAAGCTTTAAAAAAAATCTGGTATTCGCCTGAAATTAACTTAGAAGAATGCGATTTTTTTCTTATGAGAGCTTGTTTCCAATTTTCTCTCGATTAATTCTGATGTCGTAAAAGAAAATCGTCTGCGTATATTTAGCGTATATTTAAATATAAACAGATCGTTTTTGATAAGTATTCGTTTAGGTATTTTTCGTTGAAAGAATTTCAATAAATCCTCTTATCTTTTGTTTTTGGTAAATACTAATTGTCCAAAATTCCATTTACTGAAATTCGTAAAGAATAGTTTTGATGGAAATAGTATTATATTTCCTTTTAGAATTATGATAGGAAATATAGTTTGATTATATCTTTCTGTGCTATTATTTTATTTATTTCTTTTCCACGATTCATGAAATTCAAAATAGCATTATATTTTTTGTGATCCTACTTTCCATGAGAAAACTCATAAATTTATATAGACACAGTAGGAAAAAGAAAATCAAAGTAATTTTAATATTGAATTATTTAAATAAAATAAGGTATTCACATTTCCACTGCTAACATTTAATAATTATAACAATAATCGAACTGTGTCGCGAAAGTCAAGTTCCATCGTTAATTTAATGTTATTAAATTAGCAACTTGAAATCTATTTCTGATAACTTTTTTTTATTCATTTTCTACCGTTCTAATTTTTATTTTCATGTAAATTACTGCAAACACAACAAAAAACTATTGTGTAAAAGTCATAAATTATTGTAAAATATATTTGAATATTTATTAAAGATCATATGCATCCAATCTTAGAAAAAGTGACTTAAAACGGAATAGTAAGTAATCTAAATCAAATTTAATTAGTAATAACTGGGGCACCGTACTTTGTTTCCCATCGAATGTTAATGAAATCAAAATTAGTAAAATTTAAAAAAGTTAGAATTTGCCAGCTCCAACCAATGGATGGATCTCAAAAATTTTAATTTCATGCGACAGCTCTCAACCTTCAAATGTCTCATTAGTGAAGAATTTAGTTGACTATCTGCATCAATACAAAGAATAGGCGTTATCTAAAGCTAATGAGGGAAAATAAGCTGACCTTTGATTCTAATTAATTAAAATAAAGCAAATGATTATTTTGCAGATTTTTTTTCGAGAAACGATTCTACTTCAAACTGTGATTAAATATTCACAAATCCTATCTTTGCAGAAGAATAATTTAAAAAAATGTTTTAATTTTTGAACATAACGCTTGTTTAAAAATAAATTGACTATATATCGTTTTTAATAATTTGTATATATTTATTCTTTTAATTCTCTAAACATCATTGTATATCGATTGTGATTTTATCGTTTGCATCTGGAAGCACAAACTGAACTCACAAATTTCAAATGTCAATTTTGAATGGGTTATTTTTTTGTACGCTTCTCTTTTACTTTTTTGATATATTTCAGCTGTATCACATGATAATTTATTATCACATGATGCACAGGAAATTTACCGATCCCATTTCAGTTTTAAGTCTTATTAAGTATTGCTTGGAAAAGAGTTCGAATTTGAGATATGAGAAGTCGCCAGAAGAAATATTCGGATTCTCGATTACCCTGCAGGCATTATAATTATTAATAGCTGATTAATGGCCACACCCTGGTGATGAATTGTATTTCCGTGCTACAACTCTGTGTATGGAATGCTTGTAATAAAGTCTGCTTTGAATGAGCGTCCATGCTGTTTTCTGCATCGACTTGAGGCTATTTATAATAATGATGTGAACATCAAAATCGTTTTCTCTATATCATGCCCCTAGAAAAAAATTTAAAAAAATTGTTTCCTTGAATTGTGGAAGGAGGATGGAACGTCGAACTTTTCTATTCACATGCCAGGTTAATATAAGTCGAGCTCACAGTTTAGTTAGTTCATTAAGGGGCATGGGAATTTTGTGACGCATCTCCATAAAATCGTCTGCGTTCTCCCTATTGTTCTATCTGTGTAGACAAAGGTATCTTAATTACTAAATTATTATCTGCTTTATAGCAACGCTTTTTTATTTCACTAAGCCCAGAGTAAAAACTTTTCGACCTTTTACCAAAATAAAAGACTTGTATATGAATAATGAAGATCATAAAGTTTCTACAAAGAAGAAATGCATACTCTACACATTTGGATAAACTAGGTCAGTGTGGGAAATTAAATAAATAAATAAATAAAAACCAGCGGGAATGATTTCCCTAAAATTTTCTCTCATACACTCTAATAAAAGTATTATACCAAAGAACACTTTGAGCGACTTTGACTTACAGTAGTTATAAAATATCAACCTTTGATATGAATTTAGCATTTTTATTGAATCTGTCATGTCATCCTTGGCGAGTTATTTTGCGACTAAGACCTGGTATGCGAAAATCGAATCAGTATTTTAGATTCGTTTTTTCCAATCGACTGAAATAAAAATTTGTTCAAAAGCTATAATTATAGTCGCAAAATCTTACACCAAATTTAATACATTTAACTCAGTGTATTTTTGAGTTATCGCTTTTGTATGTTTCTGAAAGTAGGGACCGACAGACGGTCAACTCTTCATTGAATTTGGATCAAAATTCGATAAATTTCTAGTCTACAGATGTTAAATGAATGTAAAAAGTTTTATCCATGTAGCACTCTTCATTTTGTAATTGTCGTGTTAACTTATATTTTGACAGGGGAACAGACAGACTTCTTTTGAACGGATTTTGCTCACAATTTGATAGAAATCTTCATATTTGATGTAAGGACCGAATACCAAATTTCATCGGTATAGCTCTAAGATTTTTTTAGTTATCTTTGTCACAGACAGACAGATATTTTCCAAAAATATTTTTTTCGAATTCTAAAACGTGGCATTCGTCAAAATCTTGAGTTTGAATTTTTTGACAATTACTCTACTTTCTCTATACTACGTATATGAGAAAATAAAAAAAAGCATGTTATAAACACTGAGTGATAATGTCTTTAAATGCTTTCACTAGCCACTAAAATTCACTGTACACTTTTCTAGTACACATCAGTGGTGGATTTAAACGTTTTGAGACACTAAGCAATGAACATTATGATGTCCCTAATAAGTTTAATCAAAAGCTAATGGTCCATTCAGTTTCATATTTCAACGCATTTTTAATTATTCCTTATAAGCTAATCTTTTAATTATTTTATTAATTTTTTGAAAAAAGCATATTTTAATGTTTTATGGCTAAGAAAATGCATAACAACTAAATTTGCACAAAATATTACTTAAGCAGATATTCGATATTTCTAATTACTTTGATAAACCAGAAGAACGTAATTAACCAGATACAAACATGGTCACAAGGATGTTCCAAAATTAAGACCAAGATTTGAATTTGCCACCATTCGTGCTGTAAAGTATTAGCAACCCTTTAAGTAAACTGTTTGACAGCTGATAGTTTAGAATTAGTAAAAATGGAGCGTTAAGCGAAAGAATAATGTGTTTTCATTATTGAACCATATTTCAAAAATAATGAAAGTTTTGCAGAAAGTTGGAGAAATGACCTCTTAGATCGTGTGATTTAACATCATTGGCTTTCTTTTTATGGGGTTATTTGAAGTCAAAGGTCTATGCCAACAAGCCCACAAGCACGCGAGCGCTCAGAAAGAAATTCAAAACTGCGTCAACGAAATTCAGCCACATTTATGCAAAACGGTCATGGAAAATTTCGACAAAAGAGTGCGCATGTGTCAGCAAAGCCGTCGAGGCCATTATCGCCTTATGTGTCATTCCATACATAACCCTATCCTGAGTACTTTACGATTCAATAGAAATATAAAAATTTGAAGGGGAAAAACTGTGTTTTTTATTTAATTCAAATCTTGTTATTCTATCGTGTAACGCTCCAGTTTTACTTACCCTGAACTATCAGCTGTCAAATAGGTTTTTTTAAAGGGATGCCAACACGAGTGAGGCAAATTCAAATCTTGCGTTAATTTTGCGTTCCTTTACATGTTAATCTGTTTAAATCAACCTGCTTGTAGCTCCCGTTCAATCCTACCGCCTTAGGCAGTTGTCTATTTTGTCTAATCAGAAATTAGTCACTGGTACACATTGTATATTAACTCCCGTATTCTTAATTTATACTTATATCTTAGGTTCTATTTTATGCCGAGTGGGTGTTATTTAATAGTAAACAATATCAGGTCGGTTCATATCCGGTAATTTAATAATAAATATAATAATCTGCTTCATTCCATCATTCAGTTTCTAGGCATGCTAAAGTTGGTGGGAAGTATCTCTTTTTGTGATTATTTCTCAGAAGGGAAAATGACGTGACATCATAGCTCAGAGAATGAAGGCGCATTGTTAAGTGCTAAATAAAAGGCGCAGTTATTATCACTAAATTAACTCAATTACATTCATTGTATAGAGTTAATTACAACCACTTCTTAGATGTGCGAAATATTATTCATAACATGTAAGGAGTTTTGAGAAATAAAACGGAAGATAATCATATCAAGAGAATTTTTATTATAAAATCGAATTTAAACGTAAAAAATATATCTTCTTTAAGATAAAAAATAAATTTTCTTTAGATCCGGAAATGCTTTCAAATCTAAAAAGCGCGGGCCCCGTTTTTTAAAATATAATACTTCACTTCTTAACAATTCTTGAATAATTTATAAACGGTTCTGAGGATATTTACTTAAGGGTAAACTTCTATTCTATTTCTTGACAGAGAATACGGTAAACATACATTAAAAATTTAAAATATTTTTTCAACGAAAGATAATTTTTTTTTTAATTCTAAGCATTTGTGCAGAAAAATAGTTGTAATACCAAAAATAGTCCCATTTTTTTTTATTTCATTCAAATAAAAAGATGCCCAGGAAACTTTGGTTTTAATGCTATTTCCGACTTTGATTTTCTGGAAAGTCTTTTGTTGCGACTACAAGAATTTTAAAGAAAATCCCTTTGAACAAGCAATGCGCGCATATTGAAGGAGATTAATGTATGCCCACATAATCATCATTAAAAGAACCTCGCCTATTTCATTTGGGAATCCACTACTCATCTTGAACAAAGAAAATTAATGTGATGTCACGGCGCAGCAGAAAACAACTTTTGATTAGGTGTTAAGGTAGGCTTACACTCCTCCAGTTATAAGGCGGTCAGTAAGCACATGGGTAAAAAGGCTGAAAAATGCTATACGGTCCTTGGCAAATACTTGTCCCCTAAAGGTGGGTTCAGACGAGGCTTATTATTGCCGGCAATAGAAGGTCACGCCTACTTCAGGAAAATCACGTGACTGCAACGGGACAATGGCAAATGGTTGTCCCGTCGGGACAACTATTAGCCATTGTCCCGACACGTTGTCTCAACTGTTCACACGGGGACAATAGAGGGACAACAGTAGATAGACAATGTTTGCGCGCAATAAAAAGCCTCGTGTGAACCCACCTTAAGAGACAACAAAATGTCGCTGTACTGTATTCTTTCTCACTGCGCATGCGTTTGTAGGGTTATAATAATTATTATTATTTTTGGCTTGAAAAAATTATTTCTTATTATTGATTAATTTCGACATTTTTTGCTCTTTGTTCTTTCTGATGAGAGGTTTTGTGTATGCGTGTGTGTGTGTTTCATTTTATTTTCCATTTTTTTCTATAGTTTTCCAAATTTTGGTATTTTTTACCATGTTTCTTTGTGTAAATATCCATCATTTTAATACGATACGATGAAAAAGAAAAATTCAAGGAACACCAAAACAGCAATTTATAGCCAAGCATGGTATGCCTGAATTTATCTTATGAAATGTGGCAAACATAAGTCAGGCCCTTTCTGCGCATGCGTTATCTTACTGGTCGTCTTATAATTGATCGTGTGTAAATCCCACTTTTAGATGATATGAGATGTTTGGTGAGTCACGTGATTTTGAAGTTATTTGATTTGATGAGAATATATTATAATCGATTGATTATTTATATTATAATCACTTTCTTTGAAGGCCGGTAATATTCTCTTCTTGGTAATTTTTAAAAAAATATTTAATCATAATTTTATTTTTAAAAAAATTAAGCGAAATTTCGGCGTTTTCCCACGATAACTTTCAAAAATATTATAGCACAAAAATAATTTTTACATCATTTCAGAATTTAAATCACTCTATTTTTAATGATACCAGCTTAATACTTGTGGAAATTTTTCCTCAATTTTAGCAATTTTTAAATTAATGCTTTTTTGTTTAATTATTAACAATAGATCATAAGTTTCCTTGAAATTCAAATCACTTTCATTATTTTCTCATATATTTAATCATATTGCTTTCTTCCATTTTTCAAATCTAAGGAAGAAAGTTTCTGTTTAATATCTAAGTATTTTACAAGACGAATAAAAAACTAGCAAGAGTGGTCTTCTCAAAACTTTCTCGTACACTCTAATAAATTTGTCATGCCAGAGAACGCCGTGCATAGCTCTGGCGTACAGTAGTTAACCTTTGACTGGAATTTAACATTTTAACTTAAGGCGTATGTACACACTTAAAACTTCGAAAATTGTTCAAAATATCGAATATTTTTTTTATTGCTTAATAATGTTCTCTGATCCTTTAGCTTTCCATCCATACCAAGATATTGTCAATATTTAAAATATTTCTCGAGTTATAATTATTTTTCTTGAGGTGCTTTCATTAAAAACTCTAGTTACGGTTTTTTTAAAACTCATTTTATGAAGAATGGTATTTTTCCCCTATGTTGCTTCATTCAAACAATCGTAACTCAACAAGAAATGAACTAAATACAATTATTTATATATCAAAATAATCTGTATGAAATAGCGGATGTTTTGTGCCTCAATCAAAGTTATATTTATAGAAATAAATTTTTTATAGATATTTAAAAGTTAAAATGACAGAAAAAATCTCGCTTTTTCTATTCATTGTTGATAAAAAAAACTGTTTAAAAGAAACTATATATTTTTATAACTTGATTGAGGCAGACAACATGAAGACTCATATTAGGTATAACTTCCAACTAGAATTATGTGTCTGTACAAATTAGAATTTAAGATATCATGTTTCAAAAAATAGGCTAATTAGCTCATTAAATGTTATTTAATTAATTAATAATGAGTGTAATATGGTTTATTCTCACTGAAATGAGTTTAAACCTATATTAATGACCTACTGTGAAAAAGCTGGATTTTTAAAGTTAAAATTAAAAAAAAAATCTTGAAGTGTGTACGTACACCTTAATCTATCGCGTCATCTTTGACGAGTTTTTTTTTTTTTTTTTTTGGCGATGAATCGTTGGCATACAGTTAGAAAAATCAAAAAATTGAATTTAGACACGTTTTCCTCAATCGATTGAAACATAGTTTTGATTCAAAATTGTATTTGTAGCCACAAAATTCCATGCCAAATTTGATATATTTAAGTCATTGCGTTTTTGAAATATCGCGTTTGCATGTTTCTGAAAGTGCATACAATCAACCTTTTGTTGGTTTTGGTTCAAATTTTTTCAGGTATCTACACTATAGATACTAAATATGTGTCCCGAATTTTATCTACTTATCTGTTGTTGTTGTTTCTTATGGCACTTGTCACGGACAAGCCTGCTGTTATGAAGACAGCGATTTAAGTCGAAGGGGGGGGGGCGTCTCTTGTTTTTATAGTAGCGTTAACTAGGGCCAAAAGTACGACTTTGCTACTCAGCATCACTCATTCGCTTGTACAACCCCTTTTTACAGGAGAGCACATTCTCACATCTCACAGATAGAACAACGGAAGAACAACCATGCCCAAACCGGGACTTGAACCCGGGAGGCTCAAATCACGGGGAAGACGCCCTACCCCTTTGCCAGGACGCCGGCTCTACTGATCTCTCTTTGTTTTGTAGCTATCGTGTAAAATTATATTCGAATGGCCGGATGACGGACTTTCTCTGAACAGATTTTGCACAAAATTTGATAGAAATCTGAAAATTTGATGTAAAGACTATATACCAAATTTCAGCCATCTAAATCAATGTGTTTTAGACTGATCTTTGTCACAGACAGAAAGGAGGACATTTTCCAAAAATGTGTTTATCGAAATCAGGGAGATCTAAAAATGGAGGTGAGATTTTTTTTGACGATTACTATACTTTCTCAATACTATATACACAAGAAAGTAAAAAAAAAAAAAAAAATTATATATACGAGAAACTGTTACAGTACCGCGAAAACTAGAAGACAGATGAATGGGACAGTTACACAATGAACATAACATATGTAAGACTATTAAAATAAGAAGGACTTAATGTCTAAGAAAATGTGATGCTTAAGAATAGTTTGTTCACGGAAATCAGACTTTAAGTTATTTATCAGATATTTAAATGAAATTAAACACAGCCAATATCCCTGCAGAACCAGCTGATCACCAAAGGTTTCTGGAGTTGAAAATAAACTAAAGATAGACGAATCAAGCCTAAAGCATTACATTTCGAAGTATGAAACAACAGGTTCGAATCTCTTAAAATTTTTTTTATCACTTTGTAATTTGAACTCAGCATGATCTAAAAATTTATATGTCTTCGAAACAAACATAGAACGCCAATGGTCGAGTTAATTATAAAAAGTTAATAATTATGAACGTTCCATTTATAAAACTATTTTACCCGTGTTAGTGTAAAGTAAATTAGGACAAATATGTCTGTCTGGCAGTGTGTCTGTTCTTACCATTTAAATTCATTCACGAGTAATGAAATTCAGATTAATTTCTAGTAACTTCTCCATAGACACTGAGCAAACTTGAATGTAGGCCAAACACGTGTCTATGAATGTATAATATGTGTGTGTGTACATATATGAGAGTTTTATCTTCAGTGTGTAATCTAAGAGTACTTTAACTCATATATATATATATATATATATATATATATATATATATATATATATATATATATATATATATCCATGCGTTAGGAGAAATATTAATTAATTCATCTACCATTTTAAATATTTAACATTTAACATTTATTTTAAATATTTAACATTAACATAAACAGTTTTTTCAAAAATTCAAAAATAAATATTTGCTACTTCACTATATGTAAAAGATTTAGTTACATGTATGAAAGCATAGACAAACAACTCATATTTTAATGATTCTCATATTTTAACGATTTTTCTCTAAGACATGGAGATTTATCAAAATCTCGAGTTTTTGACGATCATTATACTTTCTGTACACTACATATATCAGAAAGTAAAAATAAATAAATAAATAAGTGAATTAATAAATTCCTTAAGCATTTGAAAAATAAATTTATCTTTGTTTATTCAAAATATCAAAAGCAAGCTCTGGTTTTTAACGGATGATTTTTTTTATGAAAATCGCCAGTTTTCATACCATAATCTGTGAAAAGGATAATACGGTGTTTTCAAAAATCCAAATATTTTCGATGCATTGGAAAAAGGGGAAATGAACAAAAATATTATTGCTTTTTTTTTCATGACTTCAAAATAAAAAGTAGTAAATCTTTTGAAATTACACGCACGAAATTCAGGAAGCAGGCAATATCCGCGCCGTTGAGTGAAAAGTTTATAGATGTTTGAAAGAAAATTGGAATAAGAAAACAAAATTATTTTTGGTTTAAAGCGCTAGAAAGAAGCGTAATGGAATTCTGACTCTTCAGTTTCTTTTCTTGCAAATTTAATGCATGGACCTGTTTACTTTGCTATTTTAAGAGAAAATTTCTCTTCTCCAAGAAAATATATTAGTAAGATTTGAAAAGGGCTTATATTTTGTGTTATCTTTAGAGCACACAAATTATGTTTGCAAGTTTCTATTAGATAGTTCAACAACGTTTACCTTTAGATATAAAAATAAAGACGAGCTTAAAAGGAATTTTGATGCCAACGTTTTTCCAAGATTTTATTAAAAATTTAAAGTAATTTAATGGATTCATTCTTCAAAAATATAAAAATTAATTTCATCAGATTTTTGAAAAATTTTATCAGTTTTTGAAACTAATGAATTATTTATGGAGCAATGGAATATAAATGATATTTATGAAAGAATATTTTAATTTATATTTTTAATATATCAGCAACCAATCCATTTAAAATTACACCCAGAAAATAAATCATTGTGAATAATTGCAGTAAAATAGATCTTTGATTCTGATTTGATTTAACAGTCACAAAAACCATTTTTAATCATACTGTTCCGAATGTCGAAAGTTCTTTGTTTTAAATTAAAATTTGTTTACAATTTGAATCGTTATGTCACAATTTTTATCAGTTTTTTTAATTACTTTGAATATTTACGAATGCAAGGAATTTATAATTTTGTTATATTTCAGAAATGGATAACTTTAAAGTGATATAATGGATTCATTCACCAAACGTGAGAAAATTAATTTCACCAGATTTTTAAAAAAATTTTGATCAATTTTCCAATCTAATGAATTATTTATGAAACAATGGAATACAAATGATGTTTATAAAAGAATATTTTAATTTATATTTTTTAATATTTCAACTACCAAACGATTTAAAACGACATTGCAAAAATAATCCAATGTGAATAGTTGCTGTAAAATTAATCGTCGATTTTAAATTGATTTGGCAATTCTAAAATTCATTCTTGATTGTACTTTGCCGAAGGTCGAAAGTTCTTGTTTTAAATTAAAACTTATTTAAAGCTTGAATTATATGTCACAATCTTTACCATTTCTTATTCACTTTGAATATTTACAATGCGAGGAATTTGTAATTTTTCTATAATATTTCAGGAATAGATTAATTTTAAAGTAATATAATGGATTCATTCTCCAAGCGTAAGAAAATTAATTTCATCAGATTTTTTTAACACTTTTGCCAATTTTCCAATCTAATGAATTATTTATGAAGCAATGGAATACAAATGATATTTATAAAAGAATATTTTAACTTACATTTTTCTAATATTTCAACTACCAAACGATTTAAAATAACATTGTAAAAAATAAATCTGTGTGAATAGTTTCTGTAAAATAAATCGTTGATTTTAATTAGATTTGATAATTATAAAATCCATTTTTGATTATACTTTTCCGAATGTCGAAAGTTCTTGTTTTAAATTAAAACTTGTTTAAAACTTGAATCGTATATCAATATTTTTACCGGTTATTTAATCACTTTAAACATTTACAAATGCGATGAACTTATAATTTTGCTTCAACATTTCAGGAATGGTTAATCAGCCAAAGCAATAACTTTTTCAATTTGTAGTAATAGCAGTTCAATGTCTGGCTTCCATCTCCTTTCTGTTTTGAATTATTGAGTTTTGTTACTCAGTAATTTGCGGATAATTCTCTTTTCATTATGAGCAGACACAAACAATTTTACAAAAATACTTAACTAGTCAAATTTATCTTTATTTTTTCATTTAGCATTCCTTAAATGCCAGTTACTAATTCAAAAATTATTTATACGCATTTCCTAAGCTTTAAAAATAGAAAAATAAGAAATGCATTCCTTATGTAAATTCGCAAAACACAAAAATCAAAACACTATAAGTAACTGTAATAAAATAGAGTCAAATTTTAAAAGAATTAATAAATGAATGAATACGAGGTGTTTGTAAATATATTTAAATCACGTGACCAACAGCTCCAGGTATCATAGTACTAAGAATATCTATTAACTAGGAAAAAGCTGATAAACAAAGAAGAAATTTATCGCCAAAGGAGAAACGTAGCCTGTTAAAATTCTAATCAAGTCTGTTTTGAATATAAGTTCATGAATTAAATTCATTGCGAATATAAAAAATTAAAGAAGATAGTGAAGAAGAAGAGTAATAATATAAGTTTTTATGATAAAGTTTCGACGGGAAATTTTTTTACATGTCCGCGAATTCTTTAGGCAAGTAACTCGTATAAGCATACACAAACGATACAAGAATATTAATGATGAGTTTTTTGAAGATTTATGAAAATCAACATGTGGTTCCCCTCTGTTTTACGTCAAAGAGAATATGTTTTACATAAAGAAACGTCATTTCGAAATGTCACTTTAAAATATATGATTCTACAAACAACTAAAGAATTTTTTCAATTTTTTTTTTAAATCATATTTGTTTAAATTAAATTCTTTCTTTCTGTTATATATTTGAGGAAAAGAGGCCTCAACTTCTCTGTTTTTAATAAATTACTACATGAAACCAGCGGGAATAGTCTCCTGTAAACTTTCACGTATATTCCATCATTAACTTGTCATGCCAAAGAATACTGTAAAGTCTCGATCCAATAACAGGTAGCGTTATGATCAAATTCTTTATTTACAGCTTTATTACATAAAAACAACTCTTTCGCATCTAGGTTAAATGAATGATGCTATTTATAGCACGAAATTTAAACAAGAATAGTTCCTCGAACAAATTTGGAGAAAACGCCTTCACAAGAACAGCTAACAGGCGGTTGGCGTCTCAGGCTACTGCAGGGTTAGCTCTAGGAATCCACCGAATTTCCTTCGGGTTGAATTTTTCTCAGAAGTCCACTTCATACCAAGCTCCTCTCTCCTTCTTCTTCCGAAAAATCTCACCTTTTATCTTTCTCTCAGACTCCACCTTTCCTGTCCACTCCCTGTTACCCAATCACCGTTCAGAACAACCTGAATCGTCTCTGGTTGCCCGTGGGAAATGTTCATTGATGATCCACCCTCCACCATGGGAAAAATGAAGGACATCTGGACATCTGGAGTGTTTGACACTCTCGCCTTTCGAAGACACGATTTATTTCCCTGGGAACGCAAGTGTGGTTCCTTATCTGGATTAGCACTAATTGGCCAGACGACCGTACTTAAAAGGAGGGTCTTCCATTTGGCAATCTGGAGGCACTTAACACTGTGGGAGTTTCGTTGATGAAGAATGGCCCGGAATGTAAATTATCGAGTGTGGGAAAAAGGAATGTCACAGTGGTCACCCAGGGAAGAAGCTGAATCATTACAATACCTTACATGGCAGTGGCGTACAATAATTACGAAATATTAAATTTTGGCGTGAATTTAGCATTTTTACTGAATCTATCGTGTGATCATTGGCGAGTTATTTGGCGATCAAACCCTGCAGGCAATTAATAGTATCCAAAAATTTAATTTGTGTTTTAGAAACATTTCTCTCAGCCGATTGACTCAAAAAGCATATGTATTCATAAACTCCCATACCAAAATTGATATATTTAGGCCGTTGCATTTTTTTTTTTTTTTGAATTATTGCGTTTACATTTTTCTGAAAGAACAGACAGACAGTCAACCCGTAGTTGGATTTGGCTCGAAACTTGAGAGATGTCTATATATGTTAAATCTGTGTATTTAATTTTATCTATTAGACTCTATCCATTTTATAATTATTGTATTATATTCAAACAACTGAACAGACGTATTTCTTCCGAACATATTGTGCTCAAAATCTGAGAGAAATCTGCAAATTTGGTGGAAACACTGTATACCGAATTTCAACCGTTTAGCTTAATACATTTTTGAATTATCTTTGCCACAGACAGACCAACAGACAGACGAACATTTTCCACAGATGTGTTTTTCAAATTCGTGGAGGTCTAAAACGTGGAGAATCGTCAAAATCTCGAGTTCGAATTTTTTGACCAACACTATGCTTATTCTATACTACGATACGAGAAGTAATAATAATAAAAAACATTCATTTCTGAATGGAGTCTGTTTACGCGTAATAAACAACTAAACATACCAACATAATCCAATTACTTCTAATCTTCCACTGTGATTTGACATCATATCCTTTAAACATGCGTATTGGATTCCAAAATTAAATTGACTTGTCGCATTTGGCATTTTTCTCTTCAGCATGTATTGATTCCATTTGATGACGTGCCGGAAATTTTTCGCAATGATTCAAAAACTTTGAGATAAATCATTTTATAGACATAATTTAAAACAAAATGGATTTTTTAAATATTAATTACCGAGGCGTACCTATATAAAATGACGCTCAATATCAAACCAGAGCTCATCCTTCCTCTTTTTTAATGCAGTCTTTATATTATATATACCCTATTGTGCCCCCCCCTCCAAGGAAATGTTACAAATGAAGGAAGGGGGCGGAATTTAAAACTAAATAGTTAAATATAATTTTTTTTTAATAATGTGCCCTAGCAGCTCAACCATACATCTAAATTATTCAATAGATTAATTAAATTGTCTTTGAGATTTAAATAATATAGCAATTGTTTACAAAATATAATTAAAATATTTGAAAGCATTTGAAATTATACATAAAAAGTAATGACTGATAAAATCAAAATATTCACTATATGTAAATTTTTCAGGGAATATCAATACAATAAAAGAATAACTCCTAAAAATATCAATAAAATTAAAAATTTTCAAACAAATAACAGTTTGTATTTTTTATTCAAGCCTCTTTAAAGAACGAATATATCAAAAATTTCTTGGGCAAGTTCGCCTAATTTTTTTTAAAAAATTTGAAACGATTTAAATAATTTTGAACTACATTTTAATGATACACCATTATAATGCATTTTAGATAGTTGAACGCATTCAATACATGTTATATAGTTATCTTTACTAATACTAAAAGCGAAGATATATGTGCCTGTAACCAATTTTGGGGTGAACTGGAGTTTAACCCCCTTCGTTGCCAATAAAAAAAATTCAAAACTGAACTTAAATTAATTTCTTTAAGAAACTTAGAACCGTTGCTTTCAAATTATTTAAAGATAATGAGATTTAAATTCCACATTTTTTTGATAAATTAAAATTAAGAATTAGGTACCAAACTTTACGTGAAAATATTTTGAGGTTTTAAGAAAAATAATTCTGCTCTGAAATTCAATGGGGTTATCTAGAGAAGTTGTTCGATTAATTACAAACGAAATGCTGTACTACAATTAAATGTCTATTGACTGTACAAACTTTTAAAATTGAATCAGTTTATAGAATAAAGCGCTAATTCTAGAGAATAATTCGTTTTCAAGCAAAATATTATGTTATGGCCAATAAACTGTCAAGGTTTCTTTCGTCCTTCTTTTGTGAGGCAAATTTACAAAAAAATATGTTCATTCCAGCCTTAAAAAAAATAATAATAAAAGCCAAATTTTTATATTAATAATTTGTTATTCCATCCATACCATTTTACTTTCTCGTACACGAAGTATAGAGAAAATATTGTATTCGTCAAAAAATTCGAACTCGAGATTTTGACAAATCTACACGTTTTAGACCTCCTGAGTTCGAAAAACTTCTTTTGGAAAATGTCCGTCTGTCCTTGACAGGGATAACTCAAAAACGCTTCGATCTAGACGGATAAAATTTGGTATACAGTCATTACAATAAAATTGCAGATTTCTAACAAATTTTGAACAAAATCTGTATGGATGGATTCCGTCTGTCCAGCTGTTAGAAAATAAGTTAACACGATATCTTTAAAACGAAAAGAGCTAGATAGATAAAATTCGGTATACATATTTAACATCTATAGTATAGATTTCTAGCAGTTTACCAAATCCAACAAGCGGTTAAGCGTCTGGGGGTCTGTGTTTTCAGAAACATGTAACGCGATAACTCAAAAACGCAGTGACTTATATATATATGTAATGATATTTTAAACTCTTAATTTAACCAAATTAATTTCCAAAACTTTATCTTAATTTAGCCCATAGTAAAATATTATCTTATTTCCTGAACTTATTCCACTTTCGGTTTAACTAATTCTTTTGTAAAAGTAATGCGCCATCAGTAGTACTACGTATCGCGTGAAAGTGATACTTCTGTTGCCCTTCTCATGGTCAACACATGTTTTCAATTGACACTTGGCCGGAAATGCCATGTTATATAAGACTAGTGATCATTTGTTTCGTCCCCTCTTTCTTACTTCTGCTTTTGTGCAGCCCTGCGCCTTTTTGTAAATAAACTACGCCTGTCTCCCGAGGGAGAATAAAACGAAATTAAAGATAAAAAGTCTCTTCACTGCTCGTCTATGTCTTCAAATCTGCTGAATCAGAGAACGATTACCTCTGAACCAGTACCCCTTGTGGTATTGCTCTCGACATGTAGGACTTCTTGACCACGACAAATTTATGTGCACCAGCCACCACACACACACGGAGAGTCTTCGGCCGGCGGGGTTCAAACTCTCAACCTAAAGGATGCGAATCCGACGACCTACAACTAGGACATCCCGGCCCCACATGTAATATGTAATATTAGATTTTAATCACTTGGTGTATATTATTAGATTAACATTCGTTTTGGAATTATGTGAACGCTATTTGACAATTGACGTTTAATTTGAATTAATTATTTTAAATTGAACTGAACGTGTTTGACATCTGAACCAGTCCTCGGTCTTCAAATTACGACACACATTACACATTACGAATTTTCACATTACGACAGAAAGATGTTTTTATCTGCGATGTTAGATTGAATAAGCAACCGGCCACGAACGGTTCTGCAAAGTTTCTGATTTTGGATTGGTGATTCCCCGACCTCTGAAATGTGAACTACTAACATAGCCACTACACCATTGGCATAAGCAAGGGAAGAACAGTACATGAATGAGTTGAAACGATACGTTGAACGTTGATAATATGTTGGACAATACCTGGATACGTAGAACAATACGTTGAAATTACCTGGAAACATTGAAAAGAATACTATTCTACTTCTATTTCAGGTTTATAAACTAAGATTAGGAAACCAAAAAGCATGCTATTCACCCTGACACTACTCACTCCGCTGACATTAGCCCCTGACCCTGGTTGAAATTATTTTTCTAGCATTATATAAAGTCACCTAAAATTTTGGAGAAAAAGAGCAAAAATTAGCAAGGGATTGATTTCTGATCTTTACTAAAGTTAATAATTCGTTTTCTTAAATTTGAATTCAGAAATTAATCTAAATTGGAATATTAGCCGATTTTTTTTTGGGTGTTTCTTACTAGTGAGCACATTAATTGCCAAAAAGTAAAAAAGCCATGCTTATTATTACTTTTAATTAATTATTTTTGAATATGAGCTTGAAATGTTTACAATTAAATGATATATTTAAACAGAATTTAATTTTAATCTGAAATAAATTATACTGAAGAATATATCTAATTTGAAGCCAATGGGATCATGGGATCAAAGTAAAATTTCGATTAACTCAAATTTGAATTAAGAAAAGTGGAATCTAAAAATAAATATAGAAAGATAAGAGAGTGACTTTACAATATATATATATATATATATAAATCGTAATAATTTTGCACCTCAGTTTTATTTTTAAATAATTTTTAATTATAAAAATCCAAAAAATTATTTGATCTCTTTAGGTTTTTGAAAGAATTTTGTTTTAATTTTTAATTTAAAATTTAACTTTTCTATTTTTCTAATAATAATTATAATTGCTCTAATTGCGATTCCAATTTCTCACATTTTCTCAACAAACAAACCCATTTCTACATTTCTTTTTATCTCAATTCGATTAATATAAAAATTAACTAACTTGCAAAAATGAACTGCAAATTAACTTACTTATTCCTAAAAAAAAAGACAGAAATGGTAAAAAAAAAGCTACTTCGGTATTTTTATGAAGATAGTTTATTTGTTTCTATTTGAAATAATTTGAATGCAAATAAAAAAGAATTCCCTAAAAAGCAATAACTTCCCAAAATGCTGCCAAAAATTCAAATGATCCTAAACTTTGAAACTATTTCTAAGAAAAATAACGCAATAAGGTAGAATAAGTATTAAAACTAAAACTAAAACTATAAACTTCTTAGCTTGAAGGCATAAAAATATGCAGATAGTACAGCTACCCGTGGTCTTAGCTTCCTTGAGTTAAGTTTATAAAGTTCCTTCCAATTCATATAAGAATCATAAATACTTTTGAGAAAATTCACTCCATGTTATAGTTAATCATTAAAAATTCTATTAACTTCAATATCAAAATATTGCAATAAAAAATAAAAATTCTCCAGTTCAATATACACAGAAACCAACGAGAGCGGTCACTTCAAAACTGCCTTGTATACTCACAAATAAATATTAACCATTGGCAAATAATAGCTATGATAGTTTCACCTATCTAACTCAAAACGTTTTTGTGTTATTGTATTTACAGAGAAATTCCAAAAAAAAACGTGATTTTCGGATTACGGGGTTCTGAAACAAGAAGATTCGCCAAAATTCTGCATCCGAATTTTTTTGGCGATTACAATTCTTTCTCTCTGCATAAAAAAATAAATTGAAAAAAGTTAAACATAAGAAATCAAAACTGGATCAGCAATTCTGAAAAGCGTGCAAAAGACAAATCACTTCATCCATAGGAAAGTAGTTCCGATTGCACATTATCTTTCGAGATTCCTTAATCTTCTTAATCCGTATGTAAATAAGATAGACAGCAACAAAGGTCTTTCTGCTTAGCTTTCAAAAAGGATAGAAAACTACGCAATTAAATATTTGATGCAGCAGTGAAAAAAGTTTGAATTTCATTGCGATGATGGAGAAAAAAAAATATTTTGCATATATTTAAAAAAAAAACTGTCGAAATACAGAAAAATTATTTAACACTAGATCAATATCATTTAAAAAATAACTTTTTGAATTTTAAAAAGATGTAAATATCACTTTTTTAACATAATGTTTTAAGTAAAGTTGATGTGCTTTCCTAGATTCCTAAGTGCATTTGTGGAACTGCCAAGTTAAACAGTTTGGCCTGAGGAGGACAGACAAACAAACGTTCTCCTTTGTTAGTAGAAGAGATATCCTTCATTGAAATTTAATATTTCTCATTCTTCTTTTTTTATTTACTTTTTCGTTTAGTTTGGTTTAGTTTAGTTGTGTTAACGTCCCGTTGTAAAGCAACACTAGGGCAATTTTGGGACGGACCTCGTAATTTTGAACCGCGGTCAGATGACGAGGATGATACTTGAGCTGGCACCCCCTCTCCACACCACACTACACCAGCGGGAGAACGTTTGGCATGACGGATTTAACGTGTAACAGACCCCCTTACACGACGGTTCTTCGGTGGAATCGGGTCTCGAACCTGAAATCCTACGACTCACAAGTCGAGACCTTACCACCTGGACACCGCGGCCTATTTACTTTCTCGTATACGTAGTATAGAGAAAATATAACAATCGTCGAAAAATTCGAATTCGAGATTTCGACGAATCTCTACGTTTTAGACCTCACTGAGTCCGGAAAACACATTGTTGGATAATATCCGTCTACCTGTCTGTGACAAAGATAACTCAAAAAGGATTCAAGCTAGACGGATAAAATTTGGTATGCGGTCTTTGCACCAAATGTGCAGATTTCTATAAAGTTTTGAGCAAAAACCGTTCAGTGGAAGTACATCTGTCCAGCTTTCCGAATGTGATAATTACAAAACGAAGAGAGCTAGATAGATAAGATTCGGTAGATAGATTTAATATCTAGAGTGTAGACAACTGTCAGATTTTAAACCAAATCCAACAAAGGTTTGACTGTGTGTTGGTTTGTGTTTTTAGAAGCAAGTAAACGCGATAATTAAAAAACACAGTGACTAGAATATGTCAAATTTGGTATGAGAATTTTCAATCACAAGTGCAGTTTTATGTCAAATTTTTGTTTCAATCGGTTGAGAAGAACACGCCTAAAATACAAATTCGATTTTCGGAAATTATTAGCTGCACGCCAGGGATTAAATGCCAAATATGAAAACATCAAAACATTCAAGCATATGCTTTCTTCCATCATTCAACCTGTAGTAGGATTTCCATTTCCGCTTTTATTTCTTAACTAGCCACCTTTGGCGACCAGCCGGTTCACCAATCTTAATGCTCGTTAAAATTTTAATAATTAAATATTTTATGTAATTCCTGCTTTAATAGCTTCTTCATTAAAATATTTCATATTTTGATAGTCATATAATTCACTCATAATATTGTAAAGGCCTTCAGTCATAACGTAACATGTATCTCTCTCATTTTCTGTTAGCTCCCGTAGAATTTATGCTTTAAATTAAAGTGGAAATGATTAATCTGCAATTAATATAATAATATTTTTTACTGAAAAAAGCATTTTTTTTAATAATATGATTAGTGAAAACAGAGTCACTGAGCATTTAAACCTTATGGGCACTAAAGAATATCTTTCTTAATTTATGTAATATCTCAAGAATTTGTCAACAAAATTTTCTCAGATTCATCATGAGCAGACCGATTCATTAGCAATGTTTAATTTTAAATGCATCAAACACTAAGGAAATAAACAGAATCGTTTGAAATAATCGGCCGAAAATATGTTAAGCCTATCCTTATTAGCGTAGGGAAAAAAACTGAAGCCTTACTCATTTGGCGGTGGGGAAAATGGAGATTTTTTGGCGAGAAAGTAAGTTTTTAATTAATAATTAAAATTCTAATTAAAAATTCAAAACAAGGGACCACAGGTGCACATTCCCGACCTCCAAGGTATGCATGTGCCAAATTTGGTATCTGTAGGTCGAACAATCTGGCCAGTACAACACCAACCCCCACACACACATGCACACATTGAGTTTATATAAGTAAAGATCTATACACTTTTTAATTTCAAGTAAACTGTTTTAATTGAATTCATATATTTTAGGCGTATCAAATTACAAAGTGCAATATTTTTTAAAGAAATACATCCCATATTAATAATTAACAGCCTAAGACCCAATAATCTAGCCGAACAAACTGGTCGCCAGAAGCGGCTAGTTCTAAGAAATTAAATAACTTTTCTTCTAAACATGAAACTGTATTGGACAGAATACCATTTATTAGTATTAAAAACTAAATTCTTAAAGGATTATACCCAGAACTCTTTAACTAATTGTAACTATGTCAAGCCCAGCCTTCATCACTGTCAATTTCATTGCAATCCATTTGATAGCACTTGAGCGATTAAATTTTATAAATTATTTCCCAGCCTTTACTGGCAACATAACAGAAACAAAATATTCTCATTCTATCACAGACGCAGAACAAGAAACAATAACGAATCTATCCATTAAATTCGTAAATAAACAAAGGAGTAATTCTTCAGGGTGTTGATATCACATGAGCTGAGTGGAAAGGGGAGAAGGGAGATGTAAGATAAAGTAATTCAGCATTACTCACTGCTAAAAATAATCTTTTGAAATTGATAATGTATTCACACGTTCTTATCTCATAAGTGGGTTGAAAAGGAAAGCGAAACATGATAACCAAATTCAAAAATTTCGAAACAGTTTTGAAAAAGAAACTCAGATAACTCTTTTGCAATTTCATCTCTTCTGTTTATCAGGAAGCGAAGTGTTAGTTGTAAATAGTTTACATGGCAGTTAGTTTAACTTTACATAGATAAGAGAATGTATTTATTTATTTTAAATTGATAACCATGTTTTCATAGAGTAAGTATGGCTTCATTTGAATATTTTTATTCTTTGTGCTGTAAAATATTAAAGCTCTGAAAGGTTTATTTTATCTCACTCTGTTTGTATGGAAAACATTGGTGGATAAGCATTTTGAAACCCAAGCAACGCCCATTATGCGGTCCCTATTTTAATAATTGGCAGATTTAGTTTCAAATTTCAACACATTTTTAACTTAATCAACATGTTAATGGTTCATTTTATTTTTATTATTTTAGTAAATTTGTGAATATACAAGTTTTTATTAATTTATTTTTTAATAAATATTTCACGGGGGAAAAAATAACAAAATTCTTGAGATATAACCAAATTACTAATTAATAATTTCCGTATTTACAATTTTTCTACTGTGAGTTTATTAATTTTGATATCTCTATACAACTGTTGGTTAGAATTAACGAAGAAAACAGCCACGATTGCATTTTGGAAATATGCAAGGGATTATTATGCATTTTTAATACCATGATAATTTTCTGTCAGTTTGATAAAGATAAAAAAAAATTTTTAATTGTTTTTCATGAAACTGAAATATGAAAGTAATCAATATGAAAGCCATACGAACTAATTTTTCAATTTTTTTTACAGCTTTCTACTTACAGAGTGCGAAATAATATCTAAGTTAAAATATTTCATGGGGGGGAAAAATAACAAAATTCTTGAGATATAATCTAATTATTAATTAATAATTTCCTTATTTATATGATCGATTCTATTTTTCTATTGTGAGTTTATTAATTTTGATATCTCTACGCCACTGTTAGTTAGAATTAACGAATAAAACAGCCATGATTGCATTTTGGAAATATGCAAGAGATCATTATTCATTTTTAATACCATGATAATTTTTGGTCTGTTGATAAAAATAAAAATTTAAAAAAAAAATTGTTTTTCATGAAACTGAAATATGGAAGTAATCACTACGAAAGCTATACGAACTAATTTTCAATTTTTTACAGCTTTCTACTTACAGTGTGCGAAATAATATCTAAAGTTATTCTGCTTTAGCTGCAGTTAATATAAATCTCCATCTCTAATACTATTGAAAATAAATGTATGTTGGCGTTCTACAGGCTAATCCATTTGGCCTACAAGGATCAAATTCGGCATATATATATTTTAGAGGGTAAGGACTGTGCACCAGTACATTTTTCCAGTAGTGCAGAGATGTATGCAGAATAGATATTGAGCCCCTTTCTCATCAGGGATTAAAACTCGAGGCGAGCACCTCTAGCGCTTATGTGCAAAATTGCCACTGCAAGGAATCAAAGATCAACATCAACTTCTCACCGCAGAAAATAATTATTGAAAAAAATCGTATCTACTGTCATAATAAAGATGTAATTAATTCATTTATTTAAGAGTGACACTTTATTTATTAGTTTTTTTTTTATCTAATACCAAGAATGAACAATGTTTTTTTTTCTCAAAATATCCACATTTTACTGTAACATTATCTTAAAGATTTACAATGCTTTTCTTTGATTATTGTAGCCCTTTTTTAAATGTTCATATTGTTTATAATTTGATTTAATGCAGTCTTTTCCTCTATTTTCATTTTTCTTTATTTTAGCTATATATGCTTATTTAGGATTTTTTCTAAAAATTTTAACTAATTAAAAATTAAGCTCGATTTTACTCTATTTCCTGTATAACTTCTAAAAATATTATTGCAGAAAATTAAATCTTGGACCGATTCAATTTTTAAAAATTATCTTTTTAATGATACCAAATTAATAATTGTGCAAAAATTTCTGATTTTTTTTCTGAATTTTAACATTTAATATATATATATATATATATATATATCGTTTTTGCCTAATTTTCAATGATATATTACATATTTGTCCTGAAATTCAAAGAGTTTTCGTTGTTTCATCAAATATTTAATAGAACGATTTTCCTTCATTTCACGATTTTTCTTCATTTAAAGAAGAATTCTGTTTTAATATCTATACTGTATCAAGAAGAAAAAAAGTGATGTTATAACATCTTGAAATTTAGAAGATAATTGAATCGGATATTTTTTTTACAGTGTTATGATGTTATGGGACTGTTTCCATTAGGAAGGTTCATGTATATAATAATCAAGTAAGACAATTAAACTATACTGCTTTAATGTTTTTAATGCTAGGCAATTTGGCGGAAATATGAGCATAAAGTTATATTTTGGTGATAAATATGAAATAAAATATAACTAATATTCCTGACGAATCTTCTAGTCGTTCGAGGCGACTAGTTATACTAATAAATTTATGATAAAATTAATCTTACTAATTCATGTACGTACAGAATTTTTTTAAAATTCTGAATTAAAATTTTAATTAAAAATAGAAGAACAATTTTTTGCCAAACATGTCACATTTCATTTTTTGTTAGCAACTTGTAAGAAAATTGACTTAAAAATTATCACACTTTATCAGAGCGTCCGTTGTTTATTGAAAAAGTTATAGTAAAAAATCTTTTAAAGAATATTTTTTGATTCATGTCTATTATGTAATATTTTAATCTACTAGTGGTATGAAATATAATCAAAAGATAATTCATAATGGCTGTAATTACTAAAAATAACGGTTTACGATCTAGAAACACAGAATTATGAAAACTTGATCATAAACATACTTTTTTTAGTCTAATATATCACTAAAAATCTTACGAGAGAAATTTTAAATAAATTTCGTCATCTTTGTTTTAAACGTAAAGGGAATATAACATCATCTATATGTTCTTCAAAGAATACACATAAAAAGACATGCAAATAAAAAAAAATGTAAATTTCAATTTTAATTATTACAAATTCTACTAATGCTGATTCATTAAAAATTAATTATTTTTAAGTTTTTCAAAATTTCTATTTTAACTTATTCCTATTTTTCTAGCTTATCTATTATATATATATTTAAAACAATAAATAAATTTTAAAATAAAACATATATCAAAAGAGAAAATTCATACCTTTGTTGCCAATCTTGAATACTAACTATTCATGGCTTTTTTTTAAATAAAATTTCTGTGTACGAAAACATATATTTAATTAAAAGTCGTCTGAGGTGTTAATTTTCTGAATGTATTGAAAAAAGCATTAAGAATTGAATTAAGTTCAATGAATGTTTTTCATTGGTGTTTGAACAAATAAAATAATTTCGAAGTATTTCAACAGGCTGTGTAACTTCTTCATATTCTTCTTTATCATTGCTTAAATTAATTAAATAGCCCGGAGAGAAAGGATGTTAATTATCCTGGTTTAAAGAAACAAACTTTCCGTCGCCTTTTTAATTGCTGCAAAGAAATAACAACTAATCGAAAATCGACTCATGTTTGAAGGATAGAA
Organism: Argiope bruennichi; assembly: GCF_947563725.1. NCBI lineage: Eukaryota > Metazoa > Arthropoda > Arachnida > Araneae > Araneidae > Argiope > Argiope bruennichi. Next base: position 83,640,859 of record NC_079160.1, on the reverse strand, counting down.
AATGACGTATAATCGAAGTCCTGAGTCGTCTAAACGCAGTATTTTATGACTATATTTGATATGAATGAAATGGAAATCTTCCGTTTCAAATTAAACTTAAAATTTAAGGGAAGATTATGAAGTATTAAGGAAATGCATCGTACAATGAAAGGACGGTGTAAAACTTCTAAAGTAGTAAGTTATACGATTATTAAAATATTAAGCTCAAAGTTTTTTTTCTCTGTAGGATCTATTAAAATCTAGTGACATAAAATACCTAATTAAAAATGTTAGCGATCGGTAATCCTGGCGTACCAGCTGGTCGCAGATTATGATTAGTCTAAAATAATGCCCTATCGATGAAATAAAAAAATAATAATGATTTTGAGCGTTTATTTTTCTTAGCTTTCATATGAACTACAGACGATAAAAAGATAAGAGAAATAATGAAAGATGAAGACACAATAAAAAAATAGCGAGAAAAAACAATATTTATTTCACGCTTGTAGCATGAAAAATGTTTATACAGATTTTACTCTTTTTATTTTATTCCCGGTGATGATAACTCTTCGTCAGCTACAGACGGAAAGAACCAAAACAAATTTAAAATGGAAACATATTAAAAAATAGAGTGAAAGAGAGAGAAAATGAAATCAGAAAATTTATCGCAAATCAGCATGATATTAGAATTTAAATGATGTGAAAATAAGTTTCCTAACCTCGCCAAATCAACAAAGGAAAAAAAAAACTTCGAATTCATCAAGGAAATAATTAACGAAATATCAAAGGGTTAAGCTATTTTATTGTTTTAAATAAAATAGCTTAAGCTATTTTATTGTTATTATTATTGTTTTAAATTAGAGAAAAATCCGAATAGAAACCTAAAAAAATTTGAAAAGGTATCGGAATTAGAATGTCGGATGCAGGAATTTTAGTTTCAGTTCTTAAAATTTTTCAGGAAAAGTGACCAATTTTAAAAAAATTTTTACTCTTATGTCAAAAATGAAAAACAATTTTTTTAGCAACACAATTATTTGCTTTATTTACATTTTTTTTCTACAATCATTAGAAATGATGATATGCCCAAGTAAGTCCAGATGATATCCAAAACAACAAAAACATTAAATAAAAAAAATGCCTGCATTAAATTTTAGCTTCGAGCTGTTTGAAGTTACCATAATGAGGTTGTCGAATTTGATGGTTGTGACTGTGATAGATTTATTTGGACACCACACACACACAAATATACGCTTTCTTTTATAATTATAGATTAACCATCTTTATTAAATTGTTCGTCTAGAACACAGGTTCCCACAGTGGTCCAGGTGGACCCCCAGGGGTCCATAGGAGACCACATGGGGGTCCACGTAGACGTGAAAAGAAAACAGGGGCTCACAAGTTGTGAGTAGAGGTCCACGAAAAATTTTCTGGTTTTCATAATAAAGAACAAAAATTTTGGCTTGGATTTACCTATCAAAGTAGGCAGGTAGCATCATTCCCTAGGTAGGTACTTAAAAATATTCGAGACTCAGTTCAAACACAAAGTTGCGAATTCTCCCAGTTTCCGCACTTGTCACGGATAGAATGTCTTGATGAGGATATTCAGACATACGCTCAACATTAAAATACCCTGCATGATGACTTCAAAAATAGATTCGAAGATATTCTGACGATGGAAATACCACCATGGATCATAACCCCATTTGATGAAACGGAAGAGGCGATTGTGGTATTACAAGAGGAGCTACTTGAGCTCAGCACCAACGAGGAACTGAAAGTGAGATTTAAAAAAAGCTATCAAACATTTTGGCTGCAGGCAGAAATCCCTGAAAAATATTCTGGGCTGTGGAAAATTGCGAGAAAATTTTTGATAGCGTTTCCTTCGTCATATCTTGTCGAAAGAAGTTTTAGTGCCGTTACCAACCTGTTAACAAAAAAAAAAAAGGAGAAGATTGAACATCACAGAACGGGGAGATTTGAAATTACTTCTAACAAAACTGAAACCAAATATTGATAATTTGCTGTCAATTCATCAAGTACATCCGTTTCATTAAAAGTATGACTATTTTTTATTGTTGATTTACATTTCAGAGTTAATTGTTGATTTTTTTGTCAATTGTTGATTGTGTAATAATAAATGTTTATAATTTTGTATAACCACAAGTATTATTTTAATAAATAAGACACAAGAAAATGTGCTACTTTTTTTTCCTTCTTAACACCCCCAATTTAGGGTGATATTTTTTAGGAGTTTTGGGAATACAGTAGAAATGTAGCAGCAGGGGGTCTACCAAAAATAGTAAAACTTTGAAAGTGATCCATGAGAAAAAAAAGTTTGGGAACCTCTGGTCTAGAATATTGGATTTTTTTAGCCTTTAAACTACTCAGAATACATTTATTTGAAATTTCTTTTTGTTATTAGTAAAATTGTAAGATAGGAATGACATGGAATAAGTATATTATAAATTACTGAAAATACAAATTAAAAAGTATGTATATACATTACAAAATAAAAATGGAAATGGAACGGAACGAACTATTTTTTAGTTCGGAGTTATGACCAAAGAACGAATTTTCTTTAAATGTTAGTTTTAATATCGGAAAAAGTAAGCGATTGAATGGTACAATAAGTTAGTTAATAATAAATTAGTTTGAATTTTATTGAAACAATAAAATCCTTGACAATGTATCATTTACTACAGATTATGCATCAAATTAAAGACTTTAATAATATTAGAAGAAGAAGGGGAAAAAAAACAGAGGGTTTCCCCAAAACTTTCTCTCACACTTTATAATAAATTTATCGTGCCAGTGAAATCCTTACATGGCATTAGCATACAATAGTTATACGAAATATTAATTTTTGTCGCGAATTTAACATTTTTACTGAATGTATCATGTTTCCTTGGCGAGCTATTTGGCGATTATTCCCTAGCATGCGATAATAGTATCCAAAAAACGAATTTGTGTTTTTAGAAGCGTTTTTCTCAACCGATTGAAATAAAAATTGGACACAAAACTGCACTTGTAGTCACAAAATCTTAAATTGATTTTTAGAGAGCAATCTTTAAGTCATTAAGTTTTTGAATTATTAAGTTTATATGTTTCGGAATGTACAGACCAACAAAAAGTCAACCCGTAGTTGTGTTTGGCTTAAAATTTAACAGGTGTCTGTCTATACTATAAATGTTAAATCTGTGTGCCGAATTTCATCGATCTTGCTCGCTTTGTTTTGTAATTATCTTGTTAACTTATATTCGAACAGCCGGACAGACGGTCTTCCTCTGAAAGGATTTTACACAAAATTTGATTGAAACTTGCCAATTTGCTGTTATATCCGTATTCGAAATTTCAACCCTCTAGCGCAAAGCGTTTTTGAGTTATGCTTGTCACAGACGGAGATTTTCCAAAAACGTGCTTTTCAAATTTAGGGAGGTCTAAAATGTGCAGGTTCGTCAAAATATAAAGTTCGAATTTTCTGATTATACTTCCTCTGTACTACGTACACGAGAAAGTAATTATACATAAATGAAGTTGATATCAGTATATTGGTAGTTTCTTTAAGTTTTAAGTTAGTGCAAAAGTTCGGTTTGGTTTAGTGTAGTTATATTAATGTCTCGTTTAAAACAACACTAAAGCTATTTTGAGGTGGAACTCGTCATTTTGAACCGAGGTCAGATGACGAGGACGACATCCTCCTCTCCAAACTTCCACACCATACCAACGGGAGAACGTTTGGCCACGATGGGTTTAACATGCACCAGACTAGCTTACACGATGGTTCTGCGGTGTACCGGGTGTCGAGCCTGAAACCCTCAAGCCGAGACCTTACCACCAGGCCTTCGCGGCCCTAAGATAGTGCAAAAATAATTACTGCTAGATAATATTTACGAGAAGTTTAAGTATGGCACTAAAAACTAAATTAATTAACTTTTGTATTTGGAAAAGTTTGCTGTGACTTTCATCTTTAAGTGATACACATTCTCTGTTCAAAACTCGAGGAAAGTCACTCATCAGGATCGGATAAAAACTCTAGATACAGCATAAAAGGCATACAAACAAACATTCATCTCTATGTATATAGATTACAATAGCTTCCCCCCCCCCCCGTATAAGCAAAGATTCAGCTGCGTTTTCGTTTCTAAAAAAATCGCTGTTGCATGTTTTTGTCCATAATGAAGTTGATGACATAGAAGGAATATACTTAAATTTTTTTCCCCCTCTTTCTCTTGCTTATATTTTAAAACACAGCTCAATTCAATTCGGTTTTCAAATTCTGAGAATCCAACATCCCTTCTTTCTGCAATTGAAAGGGAGGGGGAGATGGACTGAAGGGAGGGGGGAGGATATAACAACAAAAACAAAACACAATAAAAATCTCCGACACGAAATATTTGCGGCTTGCCCACTGCAATTATTTTCCCTATCAGACCACATTTTTTCATTCGACACTTGGAGAATTTTTACCTGTTTTCAAAGAAACCGCAAGAACTTCTCGTCCTTTCAAGACCAATTCCAGCCCCTTGTGGAAGAATATTTCTCAACAACAACAAAGCAAAAGAAAAAAAAAGAACTTAAAAAAATGGTGCCCGCATATTTTTAAAATTTTGGTGGAAAGGAATGAAAAAACGAATCAGAATCTATTTTTTAACTTTTATTTCATTTCTTTTTTTTTAAACTGAGTTTTCAAGACATTAAAATTTTGTTGTTGATTTTTTTATTTGTTTTTTGTTTACGCCTTCGGGAAGGATGAAAAACTACAGGGGTGTTGTTTGATATCAAGAAAACAAGTTTTCGCCATGATTGTAGTCGACCAGAAGTTTTTCCCATGGAATGCTCTATAGTAATTATGAACCGGATATCTGTACTTGGATATGTTGCTTCTAGAAATTGCGCTGAGTGGACACCTGGTATGCGAGAAACTGTTTCCATGAAATGTTTACACATGTGTTTCCTATCATTATTTTCCGCTCTTTTGTTGATTACATTCGGGCATAGGCACTAAACCATGGGCCCCTGACTTACTCGACATGCGACCCCTTTTGGGCAAGAAAACACTATCTTAATCCCCTTTTCTGTTCAAAATTTTATCGTATTACGTAAATTAAAAATTAACAAAATGATACTTTAATTAGTCGCTACTGAAATAAAGGAAAATGTATAGAGGATATACACATTGGAGCAAATTTTTTGGGAATTTTTAGAAATTAAAAATCAAGTAACAGTAAAATTTTTATATCGATTATTTCCAGAAATATCAACGCTTAAAAAAATTTTTTTTTTATATCATCTCAAAAATATATTTAAAAAAAACTATCTTTTCATTAAAGCTAATTTAGTTTAGTTGTGCAATTTTCCCCTGATTAAAGCGATTTTTTTTAATAATTTATAAATATCAATTGCAGTGATAATGTCTATTTTTCAGATAAAAATCTAACAGATTTCATTGTTTTATCGAATCTTGATATTATGTGTTTTTCCTTATTGAAAAAAAAGAAACATTTTTTTCTTATTGAAATAAGAATTATTCTCAGTTTTTGTACACAGACTTAAAACAAATTTTCGTTTTAATAATGCCAAATTATTTTCTCAAAATTTTAATAGTTTCTTAAAAATTAATTCTTTAATATAATTTGCAACAATTTTTTTAATGTAATAAAATGCAATTCTTTCTTACTGTGCTTCATCTGGTTTTTTTACACCATTTGTTTTTCTTTTTAAATTATTTGAAATCTCAGAAACCTTTGTTAATTTTTATTGCATTCAGTGAAATAGTAACTCCGCTAGCAACTCGTCAGCTAATCTTTTTTGCTTAGCTGTATACTTGCTACACGAATCTTAAAAGAACTGAAAATTAAAAATAAGTAACAAACGATTGTTGATTCAAAAATTAAAAGGGTGAATCTAATTTTTTTTAAAAATAAGAGTATTTTGAGTAATAATCAAAACAAATTAGCGTTTTTTTAAATGAATTTGAAAAAGATTTTTTTCTTTTAATTATGAACGAATTTTTGAATCTGTTATTTTAATAAAAATCGTCTGCTTACCAGCTTTATGGAATTGTTTGTCTTTATTTCATAATTCTTCATTTTCGTCATCTTATTACTTTTTTTTATATATAAATATATACATTAGTATATCACTGATTTCTTAGAAAAAAAAAAGGTAAGTATATTTTAAAAACGAATTAATAATATCAGAGAGGATAACAGATGTCTTTTTTAGCTTTCTTTTCGCACTTTTTCTCTGCTATTTTCCTCAGAATCCTAATTTTCAATGATCTGCCATAGTTATTAGGTTTCTACTCTTGCAGTATGTGAAACTATGGGATATTTTTTTTAATTATTATTTTTAAAGTTAAAAATTCTGCCCGGTGCCTACTTGCGATGTCGCTGACATCACGAGTTCTCTGTTAAATTTGTACGTTATAAAAGCTACAGCAACCATGACGAAGTAATTGTTATTTTCAGAATTCAAAGAAGCCAGAGCTCTGCCCATAAATGTTTAAAAAGCAAACTTTAGAAAGTAAATACCAATTAATAACGATTAAAAATAAAAAAGGTTATACATTTAAATTCTCTAATAAAATTCGAAAATTGTACATTTTTTGATTTTCGCAGTTTCTCTGCCAAAAGAAGGATAACGATATAATCTTGATGACTGTCATCATTAATGGAGAAAAACATTGAGGAATGTATCTTCATCGTACTGGATTCAATACAAACGATATACAAATAGATGAAAATTTCATATTGAACCAGTGACAGTTGTCTCCCCAAAACTTTCTCGCAAAATCTCTAATAAACTTGTCTCGCTAGAGAAAACCTTACATGGTATTGGCGTACAATAATTACAGTATTAATTTTTTGGCGTGAATTTATCGTGATATCCTTGGCGATTTTTTGCTTCAGGCGCCTTTTTCTGAACCGATTGAAGCAAAGATTTGACACAAAACTGCACTTGTATCAAATTTGATTTTTTTGATATGGGATTTTGCGTTTTCAATGGATTTTGCGTTTTTGAATTGTTGAATTTGCCTGTTTCCAAAAGTAAAAGATTGACATACAATAAGCCCATTGTTGGATTTGGCTCAAACTTTAGCAGGTGTTTACACTATAGATTTTAAATCTGTGTACCGAATTTTATCTATCTAGCTCTTGATTCATAGTTATCAAGTCGGACAACCGGACAGATGGATCTCTTGTGAACAGAGTTTACTCAAAATTTGATAGAAATCTGCAAATTTCTTCTAAAGACCCTACACCAAATTTGAACCATATAGCTCAAGACTTTGAGTTATCTCTGTCACAGACAGACAAACGGACATTTTTCAAAAATGTGTTTTTCGAACTCAGGAGTACTCCAAAATGTGGAGGTTCGTCAAAATCTCGTGTTCGAATTTTTTGACGATTACAATAGAGAGCAAGAAATAAATACTGGGAAAACATGTGTAAAATTTGTCTAAATCCTAAAAATTTGATTTTTATATTTAGCCATAATTATACTAATATTAAAAATAATGATTTTTTTATAATAAAAAATATATTAGCAATGTAAAAATTCAAATCACCCTATTTGCCAAACAGTTTTTCAATGCACGATATCTAGTATGAACATATCCAATTTGATTACAACACTGATAATAAATTTTTAAATAAAAAGCTATAGTTTTTGGGAACTATTCAAAAAAACGAAAAATATCCATCCAAATGGATACAAAATCCAGGCAACCTAATAAAAAAAATATTTGTTCATACAGCCCTTTCCACGTATTTGAACAACTCCATTTTACTTATATTCTAAAACGCTGGAAGGATGCTATTACCATACCGGACCCAAAACTCAAAAAAGATAAAAACCAAAATAACCTCATATAAACCCATGGCTCTTACTTCAGTTTTCTGAAAACATTTCGAACGTATTTTAGCTCAGTGTATTGTATACAATATTGAACTTGTAAACATTAACCCGCATTGAATTTTGATAATTGTTCAAGATATTGCTTTTTAATTTCTTGTATACGTAGCATAGAGAAAATATAGTAATCGTCAAAAAGATTCGAACTGGAGGTTTTGACGAATCTCCACGTTTTAATCCTCCCTGAATATATATATATATATATATATATATATATATATATATATATATATATATATATATATATATATATATATATATATATATATATATATATATATATATATATATATATATATATATATATATATATATATATATATATATAAACATTAATGGAAAATGTCCGTCTCTGACAAAAATAAAAATAAGTCAAAAACTCTTTGAGCTAGACGATTGAAATTTGGTATACTGTCTTTAAACCAAATGTGCAGATATGTATCAAATTATGAGTAAAACCCATTCAGAGGAAATCCGGTTGTCCGACTGTTCGAATACAAGTTAAAATGATAACTACAAAACGAAGACGTCTATAAAAAAACTCTGTTTCACCCTAACTTGGCAGTAGTGTATATTCTAGGCAAGCCGAATTGCAGTCGTTGTCAGGGAAACTGGGTTACTTTAAAGTACAAAGTTACTAGAAATGCAGATCGCTGGCGAAACTTTATCTCGCAAATTTTTCGCCAAATAGTAAATATTTATTTACTTTATTATATTATTACTTTATCGGAGAATTAATTGTTTCCTTATTTTTTCAATATTATTGATACATTATTTTAATAAATCATTAAAGTTATTTCATATCGTTTCTCAAAAGAAAACACTAAATCTTTCAATATTCTGTAAAGCGTTGTTCGGCTAATGTTTTTCGAAAAGATATCTGTATCATCGTTCACATCTTTTAAAACTTTATCTAATGTTGGGATCTCATTTCTACGAAAAAATGCATGCATTTTTCGTCAAATACAGGATAATGTAAAATCATCATATTTTACAAGACCTGAATGTTTGCCTACTGAGCCTGGGCGCTTCTTTCCAGGAGTACTTAAAGGACTGGATCCTTTATTTCTTTTTTCAAAAGGAAAACTGTTCATTGCGAAGCACCTGTAAGGTGCGAAACTTTATCGACGATTTGATTGATAGAATCTTGAGGGTTTTCTCGCAGTCGAGAATAAATATTTATGTTTCTGCATGCTGCACTTTTTGTTGATTTCACTCTTCTTGAAGGTGTGCACAGCGTAGTCGGTGATAACACTTTCTCTTTTTCAGACATTTTAGAAGTGAATAGAAATGACGAATCGAATAAATATTCAACAATCAAAACTAATAACTACTAATGTGATTAATAGTATCAAAAATATCAGCTGGTAAAAAAGCGTGAATAAAAAAGTACGAAAGATGATAATGGTTGTGAACTGAATGAAGCTGAGTTGGCGGAGACATAAAAGAAAAGCGCGCCAAATATTTGACCTTGAAGACCGGTTCTAGCCAAAGTGGAATTCATTATGTCAATCTTTTAGTTTTATTCGTTCGCTTTATTTACAAAATACTTAACAGATAATCACTTCTAACTTGAGAATAATTTTAAATACATACTGATAAAAAGGATTTCTGTAATTAATGATATCATTTGATAAATTTCTCCGCATTTTAACTATTTTAAAGTTGGAATTGATGGGGAACTTTTTCCCAACGCGGAGCGTCACATTTTCTACCTTTTACAATACTGCCAAGTTAGGGTGAAACAGAGTATAGATAGATAAGATTCGGTACACAGAATTAACATCCATAGGGTTGTAATGTATTGGTGATGAGCGAGGATAGAACCTGGAACCTTGTGGTTCGCAGGGCAGTAACATGACCATGATACAAAAGCAATTGCTCGTGCAGCGTAGTTGTTAACTTGCTTATAAGCTTTCACTACAGGGTAGACACCTGTCAAATTTTGAGCCAAATACAACAAGGAACTGAACGTTTATTGGACTGCACTTTTAGAAATATTTAAACATGATAATTGAAAAGCGCAAAGACATGAACATAAAAAATTTGGTATGAGAATGTGCGCCTACAAATGCCGTTTTGTGTCAGATTTTTGTTTAGTTGAGAAAAACATGGCTAAAACACAAATTTGATTTTTGGATATTATTAACGCATGCTCGGAATTAATCGCTAAATAATTCGAGAAGTATCACAAGACACATTTAATAAAAATGCTAAATTCACGCCAAAAGTTAATATTTCGTAGCTATTGTACGCCAATGCCATGAAATGCATTTCCCGGCATGAGAAATTTATTAGAGAGGAATGAAAAAACTTTTGCGGAGACAACACCCGCTGGTTCTATATAAAAATTTTCTGCAAAAACTCAACATTTTTTTGTTCAATATTTTTTGAAAGGTGCATATATTTTAGACTATATATATTGTTACGAATCTGTAATGCGTCTTCCCAGCATAGTTGGTTCCATAGGAGGTCCCAGAGCTTAGCGACGAACTTGGCGACCATTTGGCGACGAATTTGGCGACTTCGGCGCCAAAATAGATTATACCCGAAAAATCGAGAATTTTCCCGAACCGTCCAGTAGGAACCGAGTTACGCCTCGAAAGTTCCTGATTGGTTGAGAGGCTTCTAGCCCTGCCTCCTGAGACCTATAAAAGGAGCTGCAGCTGCCCAGGGAGTCGACGGTGAATTGAGTCGTGGACCAGTGGAGTCGAACAGTAGTCGGAACCGACGGTAAAGAACTGGCCTTCCAGAGGTAAGCGGAGCAGCGACGGAGTGAAGCTAGTGCTGAACTAAGCTGTGCGCTACTGTCTGCAGTAGAGACTGTTGTATGCTGCTGTTTTGTATGCTGCACATCTCGACTGAAGATAATCGTCTTCTGTGCTGTATATAGTTGTCGTCTTTGTGCTGTCCTGTGTGTCTTCGTGTAAATAAACGTGGTTGTTTTATTTTCTACTGCCGCCTGGTGATTGATCGTTCTTCACACCATATAACTTCCACTATCCAAACGAACCCCGGAAATTTCGTAACAATATATATATATATATATATATATATATATATATATATATATATATATATATCCTTTCGAACTTATAAATACAAATATAATTCAAAAGTTTTCATTTCCTATTATTATTCTGATATAAATATTGTATGCCTTCTAAAGATTTTTCATTAAAAATGTCTCATAATTTAAAAAATAATTACGATAAAGTCCCATTTATATATTTTTCATCGTTCTTTTATCAGTCTTACTTTATCTTTAACAATAATAATAATAATGAAGTGTTTCGTTTATCCGACATAAAATATTCAAAATTTTCGGTTATACGTCATTTTCCCCTTTTCAAACATTCGCAAATTTTCTATCTTAATAATTATTTCTCCTCGCCTATTAAATAGAAAAAAAAATTTTTTTTTCGAAAACAGGGGAATAATCTTTTCCCTCCCTTTTATTTAATTAACTTAAACGACGAAGAAGAAGAAAGGGAAGAAATTATCCGTCCTTCTCTAGACGGTATGAATTCTACTGAAAAACTCCAAGTTTACTTTATTTGTCAAAACAGTAGTGAAAAACATTCCTTGACATTAATTCGATTCATTATGCTGTTTTTAATAGGCACACACAATCAGCATCTCAGACGACGTTTAAAGATTTTCCTATTAAACGCCTACCCATATGCATATTAATAGAATAAATCTTTAAAAAAATGTATAATTAGCACTCAAGATTTATAAAATTATTTTTTCACTTTAAGGATGACTATTTAATCTTAAAATTTAACCATCAGTTTTAATATTAACACTAAAAATAACTTACTTTCTTGCTTTTAAATGAATTTACATTAATATTATTAAATTTGTGACTTGTTTATTAAATCTTTATCTATGTATTTATACTATCCATCTTTGGAGACCACCTTTACGAATTTTAAAATAATTGACAACACAAAAGAACTGTTCTCACAGCCGCAAACACTATACCGATTTCGCCAATTTTTTGTTTCATATTAAATTAATGCTGCCAATGATCATATGAAGACCATTTATACTAGCCGTTTTTTTCGACTCATTTTCATTAGTTCAAAATAATTGGCGACGCAAAAGAATTGTTCTCGCCGCTACAAACACTGTACGTATTTTGCAAATTTTTATTTCTTATTAAATTGATGCCACCAATGATTATCTGAAGGCCATACGAATTTCATATCAAATCAGTATTCCCTTATCTCAACCACTGCCCATCAAGGAAGGAAATTAATAGTGTAACATAGTTTTGCAGATGCGTGGCCGAAAAAAAAACAAATTCGGTGTTAGCTTCAATTTATTTTTTCACGGCAGGGCATGGTTTGAATATGGGGACCAAAAGAGGAACGCGTCCATTCTCATCAGAACTCAAAAGCGAAGGGGTGCGAAATTTTTACTTTAATGCTTTTACTAAGAGATTCTTATAGGAATGTCTTTGACACGTATCGATTCAGAAAAGGGAATTTTAGGTATGTTTGGAGATATGCCATGAGTGTTAGGAATTTTTATCCCTTTTCTTGGAGCGTGAGAATTAAAGCGTAGGCAATTTTTTTAGAGCGCTTTTTAGAAATAATTAAAGTTTACAAAAATAAAATTTAGATCACAAAATAAGATAACATCTTTTATTAAAATAGTATGGGTGAATTTAAATTTAAAAAATACAAAAT